>NW_027094087.1:22950080-24172580 GCF_029207755.1 Chamaea fasciata | reverse complement strand
CTCGGTTTATTCTTTTGCCTCTCTGTTGAAGGCAAAGAGGTAAAAGCATTACCTGGGCATGGGGTGGAAGATGAATGACATCACATTGATCTGATACAGCTCCAGCAGAGAAAATTGCATTACTCCAGTCGTGGTACATGAAGGGAGTTCACTTTCTTTGCTCAGCTGACTTCTCTGCTCCACTCTGTCAGTGGATTCCAGCCTGAATGTGGCCTTAGTCACTTTCCCTTAAGGTGAGAGAAAAATTCAGTGCCAGTCTGCAGAGGTGGGAGGAAATAAAATAAAAAAACACCAACATAAACCAGAAAATCATCTTTTCTGTTCATCTTTATGCTTATTTCTCATTATGTGGCTTCAGGCTTCATCTCATTATTTCTTTGTATTGTTCTTTTCCCATCTGATAAGTTGGGTTGATGCTAATAATTATCTTCTAGTTTCTGTGTGATGCTACGAACCTGCAACATGTCCATGTCAAAATGGCAATTGTTATTACTACAAAATATTTATTTTCTTCTATATGCCTCCGAACAGTTCCCCTTCATGGAAGCACACATTAGTTTGCTGTTACTACCTTCTCTTGCGATCAAACATTTTTTCAAAGATAAAAACATGTATGTACAAACCTGAAGTTTTGTATGCTAAGAGGCTGTTGTGCTCTGGGGATTATAGTTTGAGGTGGGGAAGGTCACTTGTTCCTGAAAGTGTGAGATCACTCTCTAAGCTCACTATGTTTTGGAATCATGCTTCATATTCCACACCAGTAAGTAAATAATGCTTTGGGATATCAAGAAAAATCCAGAAAAAACACAGTCTATAGGGCAGCAAAAGAAAGAGTTAGGAATACCTAAAATTCAGAGTCAGAAATAGCCTAAAGACCAGGGAGACAATTGTGGGAGAACTGGTTTTGTTTGACATAAAAAAAGGACAAAACTAAGAGGTTAGCAAAAATCTTCAAGAACATAAGAAGCTGTGGAAAAGACAAAGAGCAGAAGAGATTCCCATGGCCCTGATGGATAGGACAAAGAAGTAATGGGTTTAAATTGCAGTAAAGAAGGTTCAGGTAACACAAAGATTGCTGCAGGAGGTTGTGCAGTCTCTGTCATTAGAGGTCTTTTAGAACACATTAGATAAATAAGTTTCAGTAATGACATAGGTGTGTTTGATTCTGAACTGGAGTCAGGAAGATAGACTAGATAACCTGTCATGGTCCCTTCCAGTCCTCTGAAGAAGGCAAAGGAATTTGATGCCTTGAGTGTAACAAGAATGCTGCTGCAGCTGTGCTGGCCTAAGGATATCAGCAAGGCAAAGTTTTATCAGACAGACTGAAACAGGTCTTTTATTACACTGGGTTTAGATCTAGAAGAGACACTATAATTTGAAATTTTCTGCTTCAAATCTGAAAAAACAGGACTCTCATGTCTCTTTCCACATCATTTTTCTCTATTTGCCTGTGAAAAGATGCTACCTCTTCCTGCAATCTTTGCCTTGTTCAATCCATTCCTTCCAAAGACCTAAGGGTATCTGGGGAAAGATTTGGCATTTCTACAGTGTCTTTGTTCTTCAGAATGGATTGTAGGAATTATTTTTGGATGTGATTTTGAGCAACTACTGGTCAGAATGGTCTATTCAGAATATTTGGGTTTCATTTCAGCTCTGACTATTTGCAGTCCTTCCAATGAAGCATGTGATATTTCATCCATTTTCAGTTTGCACAAATCTACAGATGTGTCTCTCATGATGTGAAAGACTTTGAAAGGCATTGAAATACATTTGGCCTTTAAAGTGTTCAGAAGACAAAAGAAAGAAAAAAAAAATACCAACAAAGAACTGATCACACCAGAATTCTTGTAAAGTGTGTTTGAAAAGTACCCATGTTGAAAGACAGGGTTTGTAAAGATAAAAATCAGGTATCTATCAGTGACTATTTTTTTTTTTTTTCAGCAGTATTATCCAAGCTTTTAGGATCTGCTTAACTGTGTCATACCTGTTCTGGGGACATCACTTTGTGCTGAAAGAGGACCTCACTTGTCATTTTTATTCGAGGTCATTTGTGTCAGGATATATTCCTTTCCTGTCATGCAAAGATCCATCTCTTCTTAGAGTTTCTCAACAGCCAGCATTGCTGTTAACACCTATTCCCACCCACAGAATATATATCTTTTAGCTCTGCAGAAAGACTTTTCATAATACAGGAGTGGAAGGAGAGAATGAGTTGTCACTGGAAGGAGTGAACGATGGTCTGTTGTTTATGGCCAGTTCTCCAAACTCTATGACTGGAACATCAGCAGCTTGGACTAAGTTGCATCTACCATAATTTCATAACTAGTTCCAAAAACACAGAGAATTTGTGGATTTGAAACAACCTCATAAGCCTGGAAGCCTGGTACTATATTGAGAAAATTCAGAACAGTTTGTGACCAGAAAAAGTAGGTAGGACCAGTAAAAGAAGACTAAGACGAAGATATAATTCACACTGCTCAGACAGACAGATTCCTTCAACCAAGTTCATCTCATCCCCTTCACAATTAGAACTTGTTTCAATTTTAAGTGAAGGACAGGACATTTTACTGAAAAAGTGGGATAAAGGCATCTTCTGTGTAGTATCCCAAAAGTAGCTCTGGGCCTGAGCAAACCCTGTGTTTAGGAGAAGGGGCTGTTTGTGAAGCTGCTGTGGACTTCCGTAGGAAATCACAAGACATTGGCTTAACCAGTGGTGCTCATGAACTGAATCACAGTAACTAACTGTGTGCTCTGATGTACAGCACATGCCAGGTAAAGCACAAGCCCTGAGTTTCTCTCAAAGTGGACTGAGAGAATGTGTTTTCATTGCAACAGTGAACTTCCAGTCAAGAAGAGATACTGTGGAAACACAGATGGGCATCTGAGCACTTAGGCAAATATCAGCCTAATATCCAAGCATCTGCTCCATGCTGGTTTTCTGCTTCCATCCTTATTGCAGGATTTAGGCACTTTGCAGAAGAATATGCACTGGCACCAGCAAGGCATTACTTATCCCCATGGGCAGAACAGCACATTCCATCTGATTTTAGGACTTTAATAATCTTTAGCAAAATATGATTTTCACTTTGCTTTTTTTCCTCCCCTTTTTAAGTACATGTAGACAGCAAATCCACATTTATACCCAAGATTAGCAGTACTGAAGAAATAAACCTGGTACCAGGAATGAAAACTCATAAGGCTTGGGACCATCTGTGGAAGAACCACCCTTAGAGGTACCAATATTTGTCACATTACCATCCCTTGGTACCAAGAAAATTCCATCACTTTACCAGTGAAGTATTCCTTGTAATGACAGACCCTGAAAATGGCAAAGAAGAGCATCTGCAACTGGAGCCTTCTGCAGTGTTTATAATACCTTGGGTCCAGTCTATGAGGATAAAGAACAAGACCAAGAATGTTGCTGTGAGCTCTGAGGGGAGTCAGTATAGGCAGCAGAGGACAAGAAAGACATGTTCAAAGTTGTTCTTATTGCCACAGGAAAACGTATCAGCTGAACTCTCTAAAGGGTCATCACAGTCCTGTAATCCAAACAGAAGGTGACAAAAGCCTGGCAGCCCAAGGCCAGGACACGTTGTACCAGGATGGAAAGGAGTCTTCTAGCCAAATGGGGATGGCAAAGATCTCTGCCTCAGTGTGCTCTGTCCATGACAGAGGGCTCTGGGACTTTTCTTGGAGCACTGCCTGAACAGACGGTTTGTGGCTGTTCACAGTATGGAAAGGCTGACACAGAGGGTCTATAAACTATTCATAGTGCTTTCTTTTGCCTGCCAGCATAATCTCCATCTTCCTTGGGTTCAGCTTGCACAATCTGTTCTTCATCCACAAAGCCCATCATATCCAAGAGATGAGCCACCCTGATCTGATGGGCTCAGCATAAGTAAGGAATTAAAGCAGATTTGTCTAGGTCTAATACTGAGGCATCTGGATTCACATTCTTCCACCAGATGTTTGACAGGAGTGCACTGAGAACTGCTCCAAGGGGTCTCTGCAGGTGGAGCCATGAAGGCTGGGAGTGTGCCAAGTGTTTTGGTACAGACCTGTAGGCTACTTACCAAGGTTACACATTCCACAAAACGAAATAGCCAAGCCGAACACTCTCCTTTATTTCCTGACATTTAGGTTGCATTCTGTCCTTCTAAATGCTACTCCGTTTTTGTTAGCTGTGTGCTTCTTCTCCTACCACTTCTGCTGTAGGACATTGAATTACTGTGGTTGCATTTATTGGGTGGAGGCTTTAAGAGAAAAGGGTGGGATTGAGATGCAGGTATAGGCACAATGCTGCACTTCACAAGCTGTAACCAACAGATCCCTCAGGACTGAAATATATCACTCCACTGTCTTTGAGGTGCATCAATCCACAGATTTCAGATCCAGATCTGAACTGCCAGTATAACCTTAGCACAGCAAGTTCCATGTAGGCTTGTAGTTTAAACTGCCTTAAAGAAAGAGATGATGAAAAGAGACTTACGATGAAATGTGTGGACATGACTGGACAATGTTTGAAGGGTTAAAAAGAAGTTTAAAAGAAGAAGTCAACTGAGTGAAAAGAAAATAATTTCCTGGTTGAGCCAAAAATGCAGGTGAAAAAAGGTCTGGTTTGGATGAAACCAGAAAATGTGGCATGGATCAGGAAATAAGCTGTTTATTTCACTGTAGCCTGAGAAATTTAATTTACGTGTCCAGTGTTTCCTTTGAATGTCAATGTCATGTTTTGTTTTGAGTTATTTAATTCCATTTTAAAATATATACATATATTTTCTTGTTTTTTCTGCTGGGTTGATCAATTCTTAAAAGAGTATGAAAAGGTTAAGGTTTGTTTAGGAAATGTCAAAGTGAAATATTTCAGTGTATTAAAAACTTTTTTATGAAAATATCTCATTAGAACTCCTCCATCACCCAGGTTCTCTGTTTATTTATTGCAAGGATTTTCCCCTGAGGACAGGGTAGAATACTAAGAAAGGTGGTTTAGTCAAACCTATTTGCTACATTGGGATGAAACAGGCAAGTGTTCTGCTCTCCCTAGTCTCTACATTTTAAAGCCATTTTACCACTCTTTATGATGTTATTTTCCTTTTTTAGGGTGAACTATCAGTTTGTCATTTTGGTGTTCACTTTTAAAGCACTAAATCCTACTTACATTTCTGCCATGTAAGCCACAATTTAGCCCGGCCTAAGACTTCTTCTGTGTAGATCTTCTGTAGCTCTAGGCACCAAGGTGAAATCTGACTGCAGGTTTTAATATCTCCAAAACCCAGCTACAGTACTTGTGAGCTTTGCTTTGGCCCAGAGTATTTTTCTTTCAGGAGCAAAAAAAAAAAAGTTGTAGAGACATAATATTTTGAAGCTTTGCCAAAAGCTCCTGGAGTGACCTTAGGGAGATCACTGGAAGGTTTTTTGCATTGGTTCCCCATCTGTAAAATGGAGACGAATGACACCAAACCACACCACCAGGGGGTATTTTGAGGCTAAATTATTTAATGTTTCCAAGGCTCTCAAAGCACATAGTAGTGAGCTCAGTAGAAAAGATGACATGTTACATGAACCCATTACACAGGCCTATGCAATTAGAAATGATAATAAACTTTCTCTATTCATGTGCGGGAGACAGTTTTTAAATATTAATAATGTGAAGGGGGCTGTTGATGTTGTTGTTTTTCCAAATGCCAGATGTGCTGCCTCTGCCTCCAAAATGAAGAAGGGCAGTGGGAGCTCATCTGAAAAAGCAAAGCCACTCAAATATTTACATGTTACATCAGTACAGTGGGAAGTTCAGCTCACCAAAAATGGCACCAGTAACCTCCATTAACAACTTTGTAGGGACAAAGTAGTTGTTGTTAATCCATATTGGCTTCTGGAGGTCCCAGACAGTGACTTTCACACCTGAGCTTCTTTGTTACCAACATGAAAAAACAAAATCCAAGAATGAGTTTTCCTGAAGACAATGTCTCAATATAATGGTAAATGTCTCTAAGGCTCTTCTTTCTCCCAGGGATTTTATTCTCTCTAGCAGAGCGAAATGCTGCAGCCAGGAGTTTGGCTTCCAGCAGCACCCCTTACTCCCCAGGATGCTGCTGTGTATTTTATAATTGAAAGCTGTTGCCAGAAGCTCAGATAGCTCAATTTGGGGTTACTCTCACTGCAGATTTGTGTTGTGTCCTCTTCCTGCATCCATGGCCAATCCTTTCATGCCCTGTGGCTGAGCGCATTTTCACTCATGGGCTTTGCAAGAATGTGTTGTCATGCAAACTGGGGATTGATGATGGACACTCGGGAGGAGAATGGATGGCACCGGGTCAGCAGAGGTGCAGAACACACATGCAGCAAATCATTTGGCTGCAGACTGGGGAACTCAGTCATCAGCCAGAAATGGAGCTACCCATTTCTTGTTCAGCCACCTCATGTGGGCACAGACCAATGAACTTGCTTCAATGGCCATATTCTCTGTGTTGATCAGCCATGAAAGGAGATAAATACCCCCCAAGTGAGCTGAACATTTGCCCAGAAGGTCCAAAGACTTCAGGATTGCAAAGTCTCTGCAGCACTCAGTCCATAATGAACACATTGTCAATACTTACAGGCAATGCGGACATGGCCAGGAATAAAACTCCGGCTGAGGAGTTGATCCAAAGTCTTCTAAAGTCTGTGGCTGTTCTTCAAAGGACTAGAGCAAGAGCCCTCTTAAGAAGGTATGCAGGGGTGGAAAGTGCACTATTCCCCAGGGCTGTGGCATTTGCAAGAGAATGCAGCAATCACAGCCAGACAAATTATTACACATGCTTTTGAGGAGCTGGAGAACATGTCTGCTGTGCTTCAATGGAGCTGACTGCATACAAGTCTAATCCTCTTACAATTTCAGTCGGTGGAAATGCTCACACTGATTTCAAAATAACCAGGCGTTTGGCTCAGAGTGACTACTGACCATCACAATGGCACAGCTTTAGATTACCTTACAGAGGGTGAAGAGAGCAGAAAAGAAAGGGGTGGTGATAGGGAACAAAAGGACAGAGCTTAAAGTTAGCTCCTGCTGAAAAGGACGTGTGATAGCTGCACTTGGATGAGTTTTTCCAAAGCACAGAAACAAAATCTACACCCTGCCTAAACAACATGAGCTATACTCGTCCTGTAAATAGGAAGACAGAACAAGCAGGCTCTAATAGTCTTGCAATGGCCCTCCCTGAAGCTGCAGCATTCTTTACCTGTAGTCAAGCGGCTCCTGTAAAAGCCTCAGCTCTTTTCCCGCATTTGCACACATCAAAGAAATGACTCCCAGTGTGATCCTCACAGGCAAAGTGTCCTAATGATCAATGCGGGAGAATGGCAAATGCTCTTGGCATCCCTGTGTAAAGTCGGTTTTGATCCATGGAGCCATTCAAACCAGCGCCGGTGATTAGTAAACCGCATTCCGCAGTGCATGACATAAGATTTCTCCAGTTGAAGAAAGGACTAAGTCGTGTCTCTGGAACAAATGCCTCCATGAAATCTCTAGGCCATCCATAAACCAGATTCTGGGATGAAATTTCTGCCTTAATTCCAGCCTCCGTGGGAATATGAAAAGGGCATAGTGATACGTGTTAAATCTATGCATATTTTTCTTTGCTTCTGCATCCAAGGTTTTTATAAGCTGTTCCATACAGTCTGTACCTTTTAAGACAGCAAGGCTGTCAATACATATTCTGAGAGAGGTGTCAGCAGCCCAGTTTTGATCTAATAAAGCCATATCTTTCATCTGGCATTCTGCAAAGATCTGGAACACATTTTAAAGGCACTGAGAGAGGCTGCACCTGGTCCCAGCCAAACTTTACAGAAGATAATTGCCAAATCACTATGATAATTAATTAGTGTCATGAAAGATTAATAATCTATGGGCATATCAATAAACTGAAGGTATAATATGCTGTGTAACCTGAAATATTTACAAGGTTAATAATTGGGCATGAATCCTGCAATAAGACACTAGTTCAGTCTTCTAAACAATTTTCCCAGCATAGCTGTTCTGGGTTGGAGATCTGCCCTGTAGGTGTAGCCTCTACAGCCTGAGCCCCCTGTTTTTGGTTTTTGTTTTGTTTTGTTTTGTTTTTTGGTTTTGTGTGAGGTTTTTTTGTTTGTTTGGGGTTTTTTGTTTTTCTGGGTTTTTTTTTTTTTTGGCTTCTCTTGAGGGTAGCTTGGGCTTTTCAGTCCAGCTCATCACTGGTTTATGAATGGCCACCCTGGAGACAGGCAGCAGAACCCAAGCCGTCGGCTCCAATGGATCCTGAATTCAGTCACTGACAGCAGAGGAGGGGGGTAGTGTGGAAAGGTAGGGGTTCCTCTTCCTCTGAGGAATAGACTGGAGGGGGGTGCTTAACAAGACGGCAGGATGTGCAGACCCTGCAGAATTATGTCTGGAAAAGGGCAATGAGGCTGATAGGGCTGTGAGATTAATATGGGACTGGCCTTTTCAGGAAACCTTCTGCTTGTGGGGGTAGTGGGGCAGAGGGAGGAGAGAATTTTCCATGAAAGAGTGAGAAATAGGCTGAGCAGATATGTCTTTTCTCTCTAAACCAAATTGCTGTGTTTATTCTAGCTTCATTCTTTTTTCTGATGGTTAAATAATCTTTCTGATTTAGCAGGCAGAGTCACCAAGAATGTAGGTGGGCTTCTGTCTGGAGTTGCTGTCCCAGTAGTGTTGTTTTCCAATAGAGACTGACAAAAACAGCTAACGGAGGAGTGCTTTGGGCTCATACTTCTCTGGGTTATATTTCCCTCCCAGGGAGTGTTTGGCACAGGTTCAAAGTTTGGGAAGGGATTCTATCAGAAGTGCTGTACAAATGGTCTTTCACCTGCAAGGTATAAATGAGAAAGTGAATGGCAAGAATTTCAGAAGTTATTTATGGAGAGTTTCAAAGGTTATTTATGATCAAGGCTGTGATTCTATACTCTATATTCTGGCATGTCTCCTGATGGGGAAGTGATGAAGAAAAAAGGCAAGAGGGCTTTGAGGTTTGTGGGTGATCATCTCTCAAACATTTTCTATCCCTGCTGTGTCTTCCTTCCAGATACTGGACTTCAATGACTTTCAGGCACTTCCATGCCAAATGTGGATTGACCCTGGTTCTTAAAGGCTCTACTGTCCCATTAGCAATCCCCTAAACTATCATTAAAAATAATAACGACCGTAGAGCTCAACATCTTCAGTTAAAGCCTATGCATAAGCAATACATGTGAATTAGCACCAAATCAAGATGGAGCTGTAGTTTTTGGGGTTTAATGCTTCACCTGTGCTTTAGGTCTGCTCAGATCTAGTCTGAGTATTTGGTTCTATCTTCAAGTATTTCCAATGCTTACAGAGGACAATTAAAAAAAAAGCACTGAAAACCATAAAAACTCCTCTTTGGTACATCTTAGAAGAAAGATTAAGATGATGTTTTCACTGTATTTTAAATTATGATTTATAAGTGGATAGGCAAAATAAAAGAGGACCAGAGTCCCCTCTGACATCACCTGGTATGACAAGGACAGCTTTCAGAAAGAGCAAAGTGACTGCCTCCAAACTGCTGTTTGCTTGGTCCCCAGCCTGAGCACAATTTTAATAAGGCCATCAGTAATTCAGGCACACCAACAATTCAGCTTCATCAACCACTGAATGCCCTGGGCTGTAAACTTTTTAGTTCACTGGTGCAACTGTATCCTCCTGATCCGTGTGAAATGGTGTTTTTGCTTCTGTGATCTAGCAAGCACTTGCAGAACCAAAGAACGTACAAATCCTTCTCAAGGTCACCTCTAATCTGCTTTTTGGTCTCTGGGACTGCACCAGGATTTACTGGTGTTAAATGGTTTATAATCAAGGTCCTGATTCTAACAGTTAGTCTGGGTTTGTTGGGAATGGCTGCTAGGGTCATTGCCATAAGTAAGACGCGTTCTCAAGGGTTGGCTCAGGAGTCTGGTTAGGTTTGCACTCTATGACAAGTCTGTCTAGATAAACTACTTTTTTCTCCTTGAGTCTGTTCCCAGAGCATCTTGGCTGTATTCAATGTGAAATTACAGAATCACACAATGGTTGAGGTTGGTACAGACCTCTAGCAAGCATCTAGTCCATCATCCCTGATAGAACATCCAGGTTCTCTGAAGTAGCCTGCACAGGGCTGTGTCCAGGCTGGTTTTGGGTATCTCCAGAGAAGGAGACTCCATGGCTGCTCTGTGCAGCCTGTTGCAGCACTCAGTCACCATCACAGTAAGGTATTTTCCCCTCATATGTAGATGGAACTTTATGTGTTTTGGTTTGTGTCCTCTGTCCCTTGCCCTGTTTCTGGGTAGCACTATACCCATCCTTTTGACCCCAGCCCTTATGATATTTCTATGCATTGATAAGATGCTCCCTGTGTCTTGTCTTCTTCAGAGATACTAGACAGCCTTTCCTCATAATAGAGATAATCCTCACGAAACATAGAATCATAGAATTTCCTGAGTTGGAAGGGAGTTGTTGTCCACCAGAATTTCCAGGTGTCTCTTTGTAGAGCTGCTTTCCATCAGGTCAACCCCTACCAATGCATGAGATACCTAGTTGTATCTCACCTGAGAACATGATAACTCTTTGTGGACTGAAATCAGCTTTAATTAACTCAGAGTCTTGCAAATGGCCCTTGTGATCAATGAACTGAACAGAAAAAAAACTCTAATCAACAGAGAAGATGTCTCTGAGGCTTGGACTTCTAAAATTAGAGGAGGAATGGAACCTTAGTTATTACACTGTGGATTTTGACACATTCATGGAAATAATTCTGACAGCAGAGATGTAAACCTGGAATTAAAACTAGTGATGTGAAGACTGCAGAGTCAGATATGCTAATTTTTAGAAGGGGTCTGAAGGGAGACTTTACTGAACTGTACCTACTACATTTAATCTGTGTTTCTTCTGAAAAAGAAAATGATGTGGCTTTTTTTTTTTTCTTTCTTTCTCATTGGCTTTCGAGTTAGCTTTCAGACTTCATAACTTCTTTGAAGTGCAAGAATGTTCCTGAAAAAAAAAAAAAAAAGATTCTTACAGTGTTGCTTCAGAGACAGAGTAATAATTAGAGAATGAAAGTAATATTTAATCCAACTCACTGACAGGGCCTAGGAAGGTCATTTTTTTTCACCACATTGCTCTTTCTTCCATGTTGGGTGATACGGATTCTTAGAATAATGCCTTGGGGGGGGGGGGGGGGTTTGGGCCGAAAAATATCTACTTGTGGAGATCAGAGTACTATGTTTGAAACATTTGCATAAACATTACTGAGAAATGCAAACTTGTGCTAATAGATTTGCTACACAGGTGTCATTCATCTACTACAAATACTGAAAATATTTGTAGTAGACCTCCATACTTCATTTTTCTAGCTTTTAGAAAGGTTCAAGCTGCTGGCACCCTTGGTTCCATGTTTCCTTTAGCTACATTTGTAGGGGATGGGAGTTATACTTCTAGATTAGGCTATTAGTTCACAGGGGAGTGTACTAGGAAAACACTAATTGTAGTTGATGGTTCTAAGTTTGGTATCTGGTGCTTGTAGTCTTTGTTTGCAGGGCTTGAAGGACTCAGAGTGCTTCTGCAGCATATGATACTGTGCTGTTCACTTCTTGAACTGTCTCAAAATATCATACACCACAAGATGCCTGGTGTAGTAAAGGGGTAAGAAAAATATGGGCTTGAGACAGTCATCTACACTTGGGAGTATTCTCATTTCAACTGAGAATGAGCATGAATATAAGCATAATTCCTCACTGAAGGTTACTGGGAGCTGTGCAGGCTGGCAAGATGGTCACCGATGGCTAAAGAGTTAATGCTTTGCTAGTGAAAGGACATATTACTTATATTCATTTGCATGGTTGGGACCAAGCCTGGACTATTCATATGAAATTACTCCAGCTTTTGACTTCTTGCTCTTATCTGTTCCAGCAGACTTTCTCTCACGACCCCATCCTTTCCTACTCATCCGAATTTCCTGCCAAAAGAAGAGTGTGCAGGGGAATACTGTCTGCTGCAGCTTGTGCTCTTCCTCCTTGACTAAATAATGGATTGCCTTCAGGCTGGAGACTAGCAGTAAACTGACAGAGGAGTGGTATCGGGCTTTTTGTTCCTTGTGCTCTCTGTTGTCCATACTCATGATGTCCCATTGATGATAGCAACAGTGGAGACTCTAAAATAGGCAAGAATCCTCAAGCTGGGGAGTGCGCTTTGAAGTGGCGGGTGGCTTTGGCTGAATTGTCTGCTGTTAAGCTCCTAATGTTGCCATGGATGCAGCAGTGGGAGCAATATGGGAGGGGAGGAATGGCTCTCTGGTCCAAAGTAGCTTAATACTGTAGGAAAAAGCCAGCAGCAGCAGAGTGGAGTTGATCCAATTTGTATGAGCTGGGAAAGGAGCTGCTTAGTTCTGCTGGCTGTCCTTGATAGCTGAGGACAGTTGGTGTACTTGCTAGATGCATACAGGGTCGTGTCTGCCTCCTCTGCCTAAGGGCAGGTGCAGTGGCAATATACTTGACAACTCACAAGGTGTCATACCATTAGCCTGTAATCTGCAGTGACTTACTGTGTGCCTTCTGTGCTGTACTCCCTGACTGGTCTAGGCAAAGTGAGAGTGCTTTCAGGTCACATAGGTCTCTCATCACTGTCTCCTGTTGATCTTAAATCAGAACAGAATTTGTAGTATTTTGTAAATAGGACAAATGCAGCAAGTTGGCCACTGCCTCCCTCCTCATTAACATAAGCAACTCTGTGAGTCACTGTCGTGCACAGCTCTCCCCTCTTGGAGGGGATGCAGAGTGCTGGCAGTGTCTTTCCCATTCACCCTGACCTGCCTGCGTGTTCCTGGAGAGACAGGGACTCTGACCTTCTATGCCACGTCCTTCCTCTCATGTCAGACAAGTTCTGCAGAGCTCAGTGACTCCTCCTCACGTACTGACAGAGCTACCTTTGCTCTCCCACCCACAGCTCCCCGTGCTGTGGTTTAGGAGTTGCAAACACACAGGAGAAGGTTTCTGCAGCACAGAGTCTGATCCACGAGGAAACTGCAGTTCTTTGGTAAGTAACCAGAGAGGACTGGTGGCTCTGAGTTTCCACAGCAAAGAGAAGAAATCCATGCAGACACATTCTCAGCTCTTTTCCATCTCTTTTGAAGTGTAAGAGTGTGGGTCTGCCCAGTGATATCCCAGCATGGGCCACCACCAAAGCTCCAGCTCCCTGAGAATCAGCCGGTAAGCAGGGCTTTGCTGAAGTCCTCTAAATCTAGTGAGATGCTCCTCTTGTCCCACTGATCCTTCCTCTCTCTCTCTTTTCCTGTCAGTTACTATGAGGAGAGAGATTTAGTGTCTGACACAGGAAATATTATTTCCCACGGATGTGGTGTGGGGCTATTCACTGGTGTTCTGGACCTTTGCCTTCTGTGCTCAGCACACACATAGGAAAATGGGGATATTCCCACTTCCCTGGAGGAATGGGATCTCCAGCAAGATGCCAAACTAAGTATTTCCAGTTCTAGCTAGTGCTCATTGCTGGATGGGAAGAGGAGCACACAGTGGGAGCAAGAATACTGAATTTCCATATGCCTTCACTAAGTGAATGGTTTCAGAACAAGTTGTTCCCGAGTTATCACATCAAAGGCTTCAAACTATCTGCAGCACAAACACACCCACTTTAGGCAAATGAGCTTTTTGTTCACTCAAAATTCAGCACTTCATTCAAGTATCAGCTTTTCCACATCCTACTGTCCCTGCAGCTATGGATGTATAGAATAATCCTGCAATGAATGCTGAAAAGACTTAGTCAAGTGATGAATTCCTCTCTTGAGCAAAGTCTTAACAGGGGCAGAATGGCTCAGTTTGTTGCAAACTGAGATGCTCAGATCTGTAATATGGGCATAGCAGAAATTGAGGTGCCCAGATTAGTTAGAGCAGGAGGTTGGCTCCAAACCTGTTGCATGTGAAGGGAGCAGCTTTCTGGGCTTGCTTGCAGTAGAGAGGCTTGAACAATGGAACTCTTGACAGCAGCCCAACAGCAGCTCCCACAAATCCTGCCATGCTTAAAAGGTAAGAGCATAGCTTATGAGGAAAGCCACAGGGCTTGTGATAATCAAGATCCACTAGTCTGGCGAACTGGGATGAAGTTTATCTGGGCTTCTAAGATAAGAATTGGATGTTTCAGAGAAGGCTTTGTACACAACACACTGGATGGCTGCAGCTGTCCCTTCAAGATCTCTATGGACTTGAAGCCTTTCATAGTGGGACAGTGAGAGGCATGTGCTAATCAGAGACCTGTCCACATTATCTTGTGGCTGCAGAGAGCTAACTGCTTTGCAGTGCCTCATTTCCATCTCCCTTCAAACGTAATCTGAAAACACCTGCTCAGACAACCCTCTCTCCCTGCCTGCTCTTGTTTGCATGATATATGAAGGCTTCAAGTAATCCTTTGTATGAGGCTTCAGTGACACTGTCTTGCTGCATTCTGTCACTTGCTTAGCACTGGTTGTAGCACATCACGAGGCCATCTGCAGGAGACCCATCACTCAGTGTAGCACCAAACTGAACTGTGCTGCAGTGTTTTGTTCCCATGTGATGTGAATGAGTCATGCCAGGGCAGGTACAGAGAGTAGAGTAAGAAAGGAAAACCCTGTTATTGTGCTCTGAGGCAGTTTGTCCTCTCACACCGCAAGCTTACCGATGCTTCCCATGGAAAACAAATCCAATGACAGGCAACTGTCCAGCTGATGGACTTGGGCCTTTCACCATGCACACACAAGGCTTCATGGCAGCAGGGCAGGTGCCAGTGGGACAAGATCCCTGCTGAATGAGAGCTCCAGGGTCAGCCATCCCCAGGGAACTGCCGGTTCTGAGGAGAGTCAATCCCTCTGTGCACCCATGCAGGCTTGTTTCTGGTGTTCTGTCGTCTTCTTCCTTTTAGTGGTAGTGAAAACTCTGGAAACAAAATTCCATCCCCTGACAGCAGGCCAGTTCAGTTGCAGCTTCTTTTTTGCCTCTGCCAGCAGTGCACACCAAATACAGAGCTTGAAAGAGTTTCAGCATCCAACCCTCTGCTTCTATTTCCTCTGAATTCTCCAAGTGATTCCTCCTTAAGGATGAAATTGCTCACACTTAGTCTAAGCTCAAAGGATTTGTTTAGGAGTTGTTGGGGGGTTTTTGACCAAAATGATCTGGCTATTTCTGAATTACACAAGGGGAGAAATATTTTTAAAAAGGAGGCTGGATATATTGTTAAGAAATATTTAAAGTTCAACCTTGTCACAGATTAAAAAAATGGATTTTATTTTCATATATATCTGAATCTATTAGTAGCCATATTTTCCAGAAGTTAGTGAAGTAGTTAAGCTCTTGACTAGTGAACTCAAAATCAACCACAAGCACCAACATATCAGTTAAACTGATTTTACCTTCACTAACACCATGGGAGTGAGGAAGTGCAAATAAGAATGTAATCATGCAGCTGGAAGCTGTATTTCAGAAGCATTTTCCCCTAGCCTTAATTTTGTCAGCATAGTTTTAAGCTTAGCTTCAGCCACCCTGTCCACCCACCCTGTTTCTGCCCAGAGCCTGCTCTGCCCTTTCCTGTCCCCACAGCCCCCCCCACCAACATTCCCACTGACACCACACAGTTCAGCAGCAGAGAAAAGATACAGGGACACCTTCTTCCAATGTACAGCCACAGGCTGGAAAGACACCAGTTCACATCAGGTCTGGATTAATGATTCCTGAAGCGAGCTATTCACTCACAACTTAGCTAAGAGGGTTCAGTCAGGCTAGAAATTTTATTAATGAAATGTTAAAATGGGAATCTTTTTCCACTAGAAAATACTGACTTGGAAAAAAAAATTGCCTGAGGGATTCATTTGGTATGTTTAAAAATTTCAAGGAAAAAGCATTTTCAAAAAGTGTTTTAGAAGTTTTCGTCAGAGTGAAAATACATGCCAAGTACAGCAAAGGACTGGGATTTTTAATACAGGTTTTAAAAGTGGTTAAAATAAAATGTGTTCAGTAAAACATATTTTAGATTTTCAAATTCTTCAATTTAATTTGAGAATTAAATTCCTATTCATTTTGGGCTGAAGAAAATAAATATTAATCAGCATGACATTTATCTTGCCTGCTTAGGATGTAAGACAAAAGGAGCATGCTCTGTCTGCAGAACCTTCTCCTTCCTCTCATTCACTGAGAACTTTTGAACTTGTCCAATTTTTTTTGCAAAGGAGTATGGAGAGAAAACAAAGTTCTACTTTCTTTTGATACAAAGATTGCAATAGGAAGCACCTGTTACTAAAATACAGAGAAGCTTCTTGCAGCTGAACATTGCCTAGAGGAAACCAGACTTTGCTAATCATCATGAAATGTGTGAAAGTGGTGTTCTGGGGCTGCAAGGAGGACTTCATACCCAGCTCTGATTTGATATGTTTGAATTAGGATGGATTCCAGGAGTTACAGGTAAGGATGACACTGCTGAAGAGATCCACTAGGAGTAATGGACTAATCAGGAAATGTCTTTGATTGATGGTAGCAGCAGAAGCAGTGTGCCTTTGTCTGAAGGCACGTGTTTGTAAAGAAGTTATAACCTCAGTAAATACACAACTTCCACAGAGTAGTACATGTGACTAAGCAGTCTGTGCTGCTTTCTGTGTCTGCTTTGCTTCATGGTGTTGGACAAGCTGTTTCACTTCTTTCTCTTTGGATATCTTTGTTAGGTGGCGTGGACTTCTCACTTGCATGTTTATTCAGCATCTATCACAGTAGGAGGCCGTGGATGTGACTGTAATACAAACTACACTGACAAATCCATGTTTCCATGGTAGGCTAAAAATCTTTTCCTTCTGTACCAAATAATGGCAAGGGTAAAAAGTACTTACTTTACATCCATAGATCAAAAACCTTCCTGAGCACTTCCTGTAAAAGCTTTCCTGTAAAGTGGCACTGACTTAAATTGTGCTATGTGAATTGGCAGCCGGTTGTGGTCTGAACTTTTATCTCCTGGATGCTAATTTTGTGAACACTGTCAGTTTCTGTGGGAAGAATGATGGTAAATCTTCTGTACACTTTCCCAAAAAAATAAGGATACATCTGTTGGTTGCTATGTCCAAAGATAAAGAGGGGCAGTGATTTTTACCCAGTGCAGCTTACCAAAATCCAGCTTCTGCATTCCAAAATTCAGAAGAGCTGTTCCATGGCGGAAGATCAATCCTTTGTAGCACATACATGAATCGCTCTTTGCGAAGAAAGATAGAGGGTATCCTCCTCCTTACAAATATAAAGTAGCTTTCCTTTCACTGCATTTTAGAAAAGTGCGCATACATACCACATGCCCAAACATTTTGTGCTCAGCTGCAGAAACACAGCTCGTGTCATGGCTTTAAACCTGGTTCCCTGGTGTTCTCTGAAGACAATCCGTGGTGTGTGTCTGCTTCCAGTCACCACATTAGGATGGGTTCCAGAAGCAGTGCCCCTCAGAGCTGGACCCCACAAACGTATGCGCTGGGCTTCACACAGTAGCTGTCTTCCTCTGGATTAAATTGCTCTCTGTGAAAAATATTCGGCAGTTTTTTCCTCATCAAAGTCCAGGTTTTTGATTCCCAAATAGAAAGCAAGAATTCCCAAGGGAGTCCTTAGGCATGAATACCAGCATGATAGGTAGAAGAGCTTTGCAAGACAAGCGAAAAAGCTGTTAAGTCTCACCTTTCCTTGGCTTGGTTAAGAGTAATTTATTTCTCTGCTGTGACGCTTGTTTGGGGCACATAGTGCTTTTTAAGCACTGCCATCAAGTTTTCTTAGTTTGAAGCACCTGAGTCTTGAGGGAAACATCAGTCTTCCAGGACTACTACTGTCTCTCTTCCAAACACAGTTCAGAAAATGGATTTTTTTCATGACAATCTTCAGTTGTGTTGGAATAAAAATACTGCAGCAGCCTTTAAGCATAAACTTCAGCCTCATCTCCTTTTCAGCAAATTGAAACTCTCTTCTCATGCACTGTAACCTGTATATTACTTCTTGATCTCGATGCTGTTGCCTCTAGGCTGATGTTTTTTTAGACACAGTCAAGTGCCCTGGACAACTGACTTCCTCCTTCCTCAACAGCAGGGCTTTCTTTGTTTCCAAATAATAAGACAACACTGCCTTTTTACTTTACTTTGGCTTGACT
Organism: Chamaea fasciata; assembly: GCF_029207755.1. Lineage (NCBI taxonomy): Eukaryota > Metazoa > Chordata > Aves > Passeriformes > Sylviidae > Chamaea > Chamaea fasciata. The sequence continues at coordinate 24,154,414 of NW_027094087.1, read as the reverse complement.
ACCGCCATTCCACCATCAGAGAGTACAATATTTTTCCAAAGCTATGGTTATCTCCATTCCTCAATTCCATATTTGAAGACTTCTCACAAGATTACTCTGTTCCATGTGTTGTTCCAGACCTTCAGATATGGGGTAGCAGTATTTTAAACTCTGTGCATCTCTAAAAGCAGGGGTGCTCCCTCTGGACTCAGGAAGAACAGTGTCACTCTCCTCCATGCATCCTTTCCCAAAATGTCACCACCCAAGCACATCTCTGATCTTCACAGGGAGCATGGGATGACCCCTCTTGCAAACTTTGCTTTCTGTCTTAGGATGGGACTCTGGCTGTAGATGTCCCAACATCTCCCTGCAAGGTTGCTGAGAAAGGAACCACATGCTATTTTGATGATTGGATTCTAGCTTAGAGTTGCAGGAAAGGGCTGAAAGATCCATCTCCCTCTTGAAGCCGGATGGATGAACTGAAGCAGCAGACAGAGCCTGGAGGGAGAAAAGAAAGAAGTGGCATGAATATTAATACATATAAAATATATACTATGTGATGCATCTCTCTTCTCACACATCCAATGATCATCTATCCTCCCTCACTCCCCTCCCCTCCGCTCTGCTTCACTATGTCTATGGAGTAAATGTTGGATTTACATTTTCAGTCTATTTAAATCTCTCATTTTTGCTGCAGTGTAGCAAGGGAAAAGCCTTAACTCACTGTTTGCTGTGCTGTATCTGTCAAGCAATGGAAGAAAGCAAAGTTTTTCTCCAAGGTCTTCAATTGTTTCTGCAATCTTTTGTTCTTTACTCCTTATAGTCCCAACTGGGCAGAGGCCACTGAATATAGCTGCACATGTACTGCAATTTTATGAATTCAATACCTTTTTTCCACCCATGCATGTCTTTTAAATCAAATGTTTACAGTACTGCATGATTACCAGCCTAGCAGTTCTTGGAATTTTTGGAAAAACAGTTCTTCTGCATCTCTTGGCCTTCTGAAATAGTGAGGAGAGTTAATACACTTGAGTGCACATTTAAAGGAAAGAGGTTCAGTGATGTAGCTGAACTTGCCACCTGCTTGCCTGGGAGATCCCAAGTAGAAACAATGTGAATTTATTTCACATTGAGCCTACTTCCATGGGCTGTCAGGGCATGAACTGTAGACCTGAGTCTGCTCTGTAAATTCTGTTCCTGCGCTTGTAAATTCTGGGATAAATGCAAAAGCCTTCACCATTCTGCCTGAATTGAAATTTTTAGGCAAAAATACTTCTATGTCTAAATAGAGTGGTGCATCATAAACCTGACATTTATTTTGTTCTGTGTTTGTATTCAGGAGATCTCTTCTTGGTCATGCAAAAGGATATTTGTAAGTTTTCAGGAATGGCTAGAGGAACCTAGAACAAAAAATAAGACCGGGATTAAAATGATTTATGGTATTCAGGTTATCCTGATTTCAGGTTCCCTTTCAGACTTGACTATGCAAAAGATGAATCTAGTGAGAACTTCAGCATTGGCTTCCTTCCTCTTCCTCTTACAAGCTTCCTTAGAAGCAATTAATTAAATTAAGAGAGGAGAGGACATGGATGGTTTTAGGCAGATGTGTCTCTGAGGACACTCTAAGTTTTTACTGGAATTGGGGAACATTCTATCAAGAAATAAGTAAGAGATGTTACAGCTTGAATTATCATCCAATAGGAAGTGTTGAATAGAGGACAGGTTTTGCAAGACTGGAAAGCATCTCATGGGCTGAAGGATTCGGTCAGGCAGCAACATCGATCATCATCACAAAAGTTAGCAGGGTTGCTCCAGGCACAGGCAATCAGCCATTTGTCTCTCCCACTTGGTATGGAAATGGGGACAACTGAAAAAAACCCTGTTCCCAACGTGGTGGATAGGGTGCTGCCAAGGAAAGGCTGATGAGTGACTGATACTCTGACCACTACACCATAGTACTGTGTGAGATGGTCACAATTGTATGGCTCAGTGGGAGTGGGTGGCAGGGGCAGGAGAGGAAAACATGGACCTTGTGTGGTGACTGAGCAAATCCTGCAGACCCCCTAAACTCCACAGTTGCATTTCCCCCCATATAGAGACAAAAGCAAGCCAGGTACCTCATCTCTCACCTCAGAGGAGCTTGGGCTCTGACAGGCTGTGTGTCTCTCCATGGCATGGGGTCAGAGGAGGAGCCAGGCACTGCTGCCTCCCCTGCCAGCCAGTGTGCAGACAGAGCAGCCCGACCTGAACAACTGCCTAAAAATTTACTTTCCATACTGGCCTAAAGGTAGAAGATGGATTTCCAAATATATGGGCTGCTGTATGATCACCTGGTAGGATCTTTAGCCTGTAGGGAAATGGGAGTAGGTCCTACATTTTCTGCTGATCTCCATCTTCCCCTTCTGCCAGAGTTTGCAGTGAACACTTCCAGAAGGTGCTGATTTTTTAAGATGGTAGTTTTGGCATGCTGGGTTACATTTCACAATGATTCTGGTATTGTGGCTGTACCCACCTTTGCATGCCACATTGCAATAATCTTCTTTGCAGACATGCAAGAGCAGGTGGGTGGCAAGTCAAGTTGTGAGGCAGCCACTCACAACTAAAATATGTGACAAATAAAATATCCCTGAGCTCATCATTCCTCATAGATCACTGCCCAGTATGTGTGCTGAGTGTGGAATGGGCTTTCTGGGCACCACTGTAGGATAGAGTTATTAAAGGCCTTGATGAATACACATGCAAGGTGAATTGTGGAGTGGGAGGAGGAAGAGGGTGAATTAAGGTTCCCCCAACAGGCTTAGGTCTAAGTGTTTGCTAACAAGTGGTGCTTAACTTGGCAACACTAATAACACTCTTTTATGGTAGGTTCAAATATGAGCAAGAGGAAAGATGAATCACATCGCAGAAATAAAGTTAAACACTCAAGGATATTGAGAATTGGCTTGGCTGGTTAAGGAAATAAAGAACCCTTCAATCAGGGAGCAGAGAGCTAATTGTCTCATTAGCTTATCTGCCTGGGTTGTATTCCCCTGAGGACAGGGTGGGAGACGGAAAGGAGACAAATGAAATAAATGAAGCAGTCCTTTGGGAGGAGGATTTTCCCTAAGACCAAGGGCTAGTGGCTGTACTGCAGCATGCCTGGCTGCAATGGCTCCAGGGCTTGGCTGCTTTAAAAGGTGAAGCTTGGAAGCTGGTGGGAAATACCCTAGAAAAAAAAGAGCGGGGGAGGGGTGAAGGAGCATGACTGGGGAGAACTCTTCTCTCTGCTTCAAGCTCCCCTGCCCTACTCTTTTCTCATGTGGTTTTAGCACCTTAACATCATGGTGCTGTGGTTTTCGTATTGAGAAGTATTTAGCAGACTTGTGAGACCAAGCTAAAAGCAATACCTCTGGAATAATCCCAGAACCTCTTGGCAGAGCCACTGGGGATCAACTTGCACTGTCATATAGCATCCTGGGAACAATAGTACCCATGAGATATTTCTATAATTCAATATATAGCTTTGGGACTTACCATTCACATTGTGCTCGATCCTGCAAGGTATTCTAACACTACTTTAATACCAGGGAGCAAGGCAACACAAGGGGCCTCTCCATCAATTTTAAGGTAAGATCTTTGCACCGGAAAGTGTATATTCAGCAAGACATATCTTCTGGCTTTTTTTCATGTCTACAAATCTACTTGCATGCTTCTAGTGACTTGTTCCTTTTTTTTTTTCTTTTCCTTTTTTTTCCTCTTGGAAAGGGAACATTTCTAGGGTTGCTTCAGAGCTTCCAGAGAAGGTGTTGGATGCTGAATCACAAGATTTATTCTGCCACTAGAACTAGCAGCAGTGTCTTTTGGAATAGCTGCTCTTGTGAAACTTCCTTGCAAATGCTCTGTTAAAACTGGAAGGAAGCGATTTTCAAGGGCTGTGCTGTTCTGCCTACAAGCCCCGGGGCTTTGGGAAGAGGAGTTATCAGGAGGTGCATTCTAATAAGGACCTTCACCCAGCTTGGGAGGTTTGCTGAATACCAGCTTGCTGAATTTAAGCTTTCTCCTGAGATAACATGGCATTAGTCCTGGTGGGTATAATCTTATAAACTTATAGGGAAATACAGAAATAAAAGGAATTCTAGTAGATACCAATAGCTGTGAGTCAGGCTTTCTATGAGTCAATGGATGCTGACTGCTGAGATAATTCTCCGACCTACACATTGCTGTGGAACCTGAATCTTCATCCAAGCTTCTTGGTATTATTCAGCACAATCATTAAAGAGCCCAAGATCATCCTGAAATGAATGAAGATGTGGCTTCCTAAACCCTGGACTTAGTGATGTCTTTTAGCGTTGCATTGCTGAAATATCACCGGAAGGAGGATTGTCTTCAAAACATGACTTGATTACAAAAAGAAAAACTCCATTGAAAGAATTTATACTATTTCTAGTTTGAAATAACTTCCTGGTTTGGCTTCTAAGTAGCTAAGAAACCAAACTATTTCCCTTGATAAAACCTGATAAACTGCTTGTTCAATGCAAAATTAAGTGTTCTATTATAGGGTGCGAGGTGTAAGGTGGAGATCCATTAAAATCTGAGGCTGCTCACAGCAGGAACCCTTTTGCTGTCTAATTCCAACAATTTCAACAAGTCTGTAAAAGGCTTCCAGCCTTTTAAGATCTGGTTGCGAAAAATCCATCCAGAGATGGGACAGTGCTTAAAATTGAGACCACGGTCTCAAAGAAAAAATTCTTTAGGACAAGGGGTTCTCGGGAGGTTCTCTCAGAGATTTCATCCTCAGTCATTTTGCTTATTGTTTATGAAAGTTATGTTTTGAAAACCGGGGTGCCCATCCTGTGGATGTCCCTGGAATGGAAGAGATGTCCACAAGGGAAGCTAGTGAGCAATAGCTGCTTTGCCCTCTCTTCCCATGCTGACAGCCTCTCAGAGGGATACATACCTGTTTCTGTGCCATCTGCCATTTTCACTGTTTTCTCCCTGCTCATGTAGGTGTCTGTTTCTATCTCTCTAAATCCCTTTGCCTTTTCCAAAGAGGAAAATGTCATGATAACAGGGTGTGTGGGGGTAATACAGGCTTTTGGAGTCTGCAACCATATTGGGCTGTCATCCAGCCCACCACTGATCTCAGAGGGAATGAATTCACCATCTGTAGAGAGTCCGTGTCTCACTGCAGCCATCTGTTAAGCTTCTCAGCCCACTTGCACTCTGAACAATGGCAGTGCCTTTCAGAAAACCTGTAGGAGATCATCCCTCCCTCCTTTGGGTGACAGTGTACTCCTCTGAAGATGAGTGTCTATGGTTCTGCCAGAGACATAGCTTTTAGTGGCAGAAAAAGTATTTGTGCTCCTAATCTGAGCATCATAAAGCACATGAAGAGCTGAGCATGGATACCTTGAGGTTACTGAGTCTCTGGGACTACTAACTTTCTCATCATCTTTGGAATGAGAAAGTTCTTGTAACCTGCTCAACTTACCATGGTTCTTCTCAACCTTCTGTTTCAGCAGGACAAAACAACAATAATACCACCAACATCAGCAAAGGTCCTGCTCTCCTTCACTTAGAGAAGACACCACAGATGAAATCTTGGCAGCACCATGCTGTTGACTTCAAAGTGAAACTGATGCACAGGCCCTGCCTACTCTGTTATTCTGATCCATGCTTCAATGGGAATCATTTATCAATCAATCTCCTCATTCCTGCAAGCACTCCTATTAACCTCTCTTGTTGTAAATTGCCAGGCAGCAGGGTATAAATACTCTGTCCAATGTCACAGAGGCAATCTAGATACTATCCTTATTAAAAGGCTTAGTCTGCCACAAGCTTATGAAACCAGCCTATTTTTTTCAGAGGCTTTTTATTAAGGGATGACTTCATTCAGGCATGTCTTTTCAAATTCTTTACTGCACTGACCAGTCATCTGCTTCACCTTCATGGAGCTAAATAAGAAAGCTGCTCTATCTGGTGGTGGCTTCCCTCCAAAGGCAAGGACTTCATCTGGACCTGACACCAGAAAGCTGAAACAGCTTCAGAGACAGGGCTGCCTAATTCCCCTACTCCCACATGTCTTCTTGGCTTACCTTAGCTGCCTCCTAAGAGCTGCTGCTGCTTCTAAAACCACGTGATCCCTGGGTTTGCAGGGTGTTCCCAGATTTGCTAGGTAATCCTGTCTTCCTCCACCCACACACACATTACTTGCCAGACTCTGAAGGAAAGAAGGAAAACTTCTCAATTAACATTTACTAGAGAAACTTGCCTTTATTTCACTAGAACAGGGATTTGCTCTTTTTGCCATTGTTCCACCACCTCTGTCCTTTGGTGGAGTCCATGTGGGAAGAACCTCTCTTTTTTATCATCTCACCTGCTGCTACGTAACCTTTGCAATCTTCATACCAGCCCCAGGGCAGCTGTCTTTCCAAATTCTGGTTTGGGAATTGAAGTCCTCACAGAAGATAACAGAGGGGAAAAGACTCAGATATGAAGTGAAACAGGGAAGGGAAAACTGTTGCCTGCCAGGGATAAGGGCTTTGCTTGCAAAGGGGAGGGTGCCCTGATAGAGATGTCTTCTGCCACTGAATGCTACTGTAAACAGGGAAGTTTATAGTCAAAATGTTCTGTCAAAGAGCTGTCAGGGAGTCAGACAAATATTTAAAGAAGCAGATTTCCTCCTGAGGGTGAAGAAATACTGCTCAGCACTTTGCAGAGCAGCTTGGTAGCTCCCAGCCCTGGGGACAAGTATGCTTGTCGACCCTGTATCCAAAGGTCAGTGAGAGAGGGAAAGGAGGTGAAAACAAGGAAAACAGCCGAATAATTCCTGCATCCAAGCAATCACACACGGACAAGTATCCTATAGTTATGGTGGGTCTTCGTAGAAATAGGTCCTCCTCTCTGCAGTCTTCCTGGGGAGGTGTGGGTGTGCATGTAGAGGATCACCCTCTCTGCCAGCCACCCTCCGCAGAGAGGCAAAGCTACATGCAGAGATGAAGCCAGAGGGCTATAGCACATGCTCCATTACCTTGGGAAGTACTCAAAGATGTTCCCATCGATTTACATGCAGATTTTTCCCAAGCCAGACACTGAAACTAGATCATACATATGAACGTGCACTCTGAAGGGGTCTCCTGCTGTAGAGGAAGGAACTTTGTGTAAACAAATGGGCAACATCTAATATCTCCAAATGAAATGAATTTTTAAACTTACCTGAGCAACTAGGACAGAACCATTGGTCTCAATAGACCTGCCAGGTAAGTAAATTGCCCTGTTATTTGACAAACAGCTCATGCACCCTAAGAAGCTGGAATCCAGGTCAAAGCTACACCTATGCCCCTGGCTCAGAAATGCTGGTTTAACTCTTGTCCACTCTTGACACTGAGGTGTGACCCAACAAACCAGCTATCCAGGGGACTGAAGAAAAGATGCTTACATGCTCTGCAAATGCCTTTCTGCATGAGATTTTTCTTTCCCCGGACATTTACTTGAACCTCATGCTTTCCCCAGCCCTTGCAAGAGAAACACAGTTATGAGTCTGGGCTCTCTCCTCTGTAAGCATCACGGGAAATTTAAACACTGTCCCCTTTGGCTATGCTGTCTGTGGAGATTAGTAATCTTCTCCCTTCCCTGCTTCCCCCCATGTGAGAGTCTGGTGCTCCAGCTCCTTCCAGGCCACTGACCTAGTTCTCCCTGTCCCCAGGGATGGGCTATGCATCCAGGTCTATCCCATGCCAAAGGCTGGGCCAGCACGGGGGCAGGAGGGATGCTGCCTGTGGATTGGTAACCCAGGCAGCAGCAGCAGCAACAGCAGCAGCACAGTGCACACAGATTGAAAGTGGATTTGAATATGGGCTCTTGAAAAATATGAGATAGCGCACAATATGTTTTCCTCGGTGCTGTAATGTATTTCAAACAGCTCACTTCCATCTCCTGCACTTTAATTAGCATGAAAATTGGCCAGTTCCGCAATCCCTTTAAATACGTTCGGTGTGTTACCAAATATATTTCAATAGCAGTTACATACAGGGAGGCCAGGGCCTGGGGGTGGGATACAAAACACTCCCCATTTTGATCTAACTCATTACTAACCTGTTTTGTGGCCTCTGAGAAAGCAGGCTGGATACAAGTTCAGTTTTTTGGTGGGAAAATGTCACCAGAGAAAACCTAAGTACATCAAACAGTGCCTTTGGCTGCTGGGCTGAGGGGCTGCAGTAAGGAGGCAGGGAAAAAATGAAACTGCTCACATCCTGCTGTCTCCCTAACCTGAGGGAAGACCATGGAAGAAGCTGTCAGGATGCTCTCTGGTCCTGGGGACAGGTTCCTCTGGGATCCCCCAGGTATCACTCCAGCCAGCAGGAATATCTCTAGAATGTATCTCTCTGCTGGAATCATGATGAGAGACGTCTGCAGGAAGGAATTGCTCATCAAATGTATTCTTGGGTTTTGTTAGTGAAAAACAGTGTACCTTGTCTAACCCCAGACTCAGACTGTCTCCAGGATTACAGTTTCCAGTGTCTCTAAAATGGCTGGTAGGTGGCTCACACACATTTTCCCCCCTATATACTCTGCCCCCAATGTTGCTGGCTTCCTCAGTGTGGGAGCTACAATGTGAACTAGGGTTCCTGGGTTTGCCCCATAAATGTAGCTGCGCTGACACCACTGAGAGGAGCAGTTCAGGGCTGGGAGAGAAGGAAGGTATGGCAGCCATCACAGCAGCTGGGACATGCTGTACCTAAATATTTTGTGATGGCAGTCATTCAGTCAGATGACTTGTAGCTGGGTTCCCCTTTCTTTGTGGTACTCTAGAGACACCACTTCTGCCTGTGGATTAAAGCCAGTATTGCCCATGTCTTTTCAAACGTACTCTTGGCTCCAGTTTGCAGTCACTCTTCGTCTCTGGGCTAGCCTTTTCCCCTTTCAGGCACCCCAGAAACCCCTAGGCTAGCAATTTTTACTACCAGGCTCTATTTCCCTCCTCCCCCAACCCATGGTGTTGCACAGGGTGCCAGGGTTGCCTTGCCCCAGCTCGTGAGAGGCTGGGAGGGATCCCTGGACCCCACAAGGACTGGGGACAACACCTGGCTGGGTGTGCTGTGGGCACTGTCCCTTCAGTGTCACGTGGTGAGGAACACGGACAGAAAAGAGGAGGATGGACTTTATTCTACCTGCTAGGAATTGTTCTCCCCAGTCTCCTCCTGGTACTGCCAAGGAGGAGAGAAAGCAGTGGGGAAGGGGAAGGGAAGAGAGGTCTCAGGAGACTTCCTGAAGCTCCTGGCCCATGTCCCTGGTCAGACACGAATTTCCAGTGGGCTATGGAGATGTCCCAGCAATTTCCTCCTGTGTTTTCCCAATGCTTTCAGAGGTCAAGGATGACGGAATTCATGTTTTGTTGGGATGGTGGGAGAAGATAGAATTTTGGGAACCTTGAGGAGGAGCTGCAACTCCCTTGTAGCATCACTATATGCAAATGCAGGTAATTTCATGGAAATGTATGTAATTTTATGCAGATTTAAAAGCTATTGACTTTCTGTCACAAGATGTTGGCAGCTATGGTATTTGTTTGAGTCTTTTTCTTTCCCTTTTGAGCCTTTTTTTTTTCCTTTTGGAACTTAAAAGAATTAAATATTCATAGAAACATTTCTATGAGTCACAGGGAGATAGTACATCAAGCTGGAAAGTTCAGATGTGTATCCAAACTTTCTCAAAGTGCTTTGGGATAGGAAGTGGGATCTGAGAGCGGGCAGTTTTCAGATGCAGTCTGCAGGAAAGCCTTTTCCACCAAAACTTAAATTTGGGCTTATGGTGACCCAGCAACTTTCTAAGAATAAATATGGCTTGTTCTTGTTTAGTCAGAATGAATCAGAGAAAATCTAAGTGGAAGAGCAAAGGAGAGCTCCAGCTTTTAGTACAGAAGCAAGTCACAGGCAGTGAGTGTTTTGCTGGTGCATTCTGCAGCTTTCTTTGTATTGCCTGCGGCTGGAGGTGCTTGCTTTCAAGACTCAGGACAGTGGATAAAAGATCGGAAAGGATTTGATCACCCAGGAACAAAACTGGAGTCAAAGCAGAGACTGCACTCTTTTTTTTATTTTATCTCTCAGGTATTTGCAGGTGTATGTTCCCTTCTCTGGAAACTGTTGGATAAAGACCTGAACTTCTAAATAATTATTTTAAGATAGGTGGCTTTGAGCAGCTTTAGATGACTTGTAAAACTATGTCAGTTGCTTGTTGGACCACTGCACACCCTGTGGCAGAGAGCTGGACTAGATGGTTCCCCACTTCCATGGCATTCTCCAGGAAATCACAGGGACCTCAGGGAGTCACTCTCTCCCTTGGGTGGAACGGCCTGAATTTTATGGTCTTACAGGCTTGATGTAAAAGTCATGTATTTTTAAGAGGTGGTTTGAGAATGGCTAACATAAGTTTTCTGAAATCGCAGTAATAGAAAAGAGGTCTTTGCAGCTGGCTGAATTGATATGAGTTAATTTGTTCCCATCTGAATGTTTGTTTTTAATGATGCTGGAGATATTATTCTGTTTTAAGACTAAAGTATTAAGCACGGTTAGAACTCTTGCCTGAATTAGTGTTTATCTGCTAACTAAACCTAATGAAAAGTAAATCATGTACAGCCAGACCTTAATAAAGCCTGGGCTCACTATATCCTTCTCCCCTTGGTTAGAGCATTCTGTGTTGTCTGGCATAAACCTCGAGTTTAAATAACAGGAAAGATTTTGTTTCTTTTTTTAACATCTTGATTCAAGAGGTGTCTAACCACACACTCTCTAACATTGTCCTCTTCTGACTTTCTAGCTGGTGAGACTTTTTAACAAGGTAAGGAATTTGCGTCTTGTAGTGGATTGACCCTGGCGGGTTGCCAGGAACCCACCAATGCTACTCCATTACTTTCCTGCACAACTGGAAAGAACAGGGGAAAGAAAATATAGCAGAAGGTCCATGAATTGAGATAAAGACCAGGAGAGATCACTCACCAACTACCATCATGGGCAAAACAGACTGAGGTTGAAGTAATTAATTGAATTTATTGCTAACAAAATCAGAGCAGCTTAATGAGAGGTAAAACAAACAGTCAAAACCACCTTCCCCTCCACCCTTCTCAGGCTCCACCTCCTCCCCATCAGTGGCACAAGAACACAGGGAATGGGGGTTATGGGCAGTTCATGATATGCTCAGGGAGAGGGCTCCTTGCCCTGCTCCAGCATGGGCTCCCACAGGAGACACCTCCATGACCTTCTTGAATGTGAGTTCCTCCCACAGGCAACAGTTCTTCATGAACTGCTCCAACGTGGGTCACTTTTCCACAGGATGAGTCCATCAGGAAGCAGCCTGCTCCAGTGTGGGTCCCCCACAGGGTCACAAATCCTGCCAGCAAACCTGCTCCACCATAACCTCCTCTCTCCATAGGTCCACAGGTCCCTGCCAGGGGCCTGCTCCAACATGGGCTTCCCACAGGGTCACAGCCCTGTCTCAGGTATCCACCTGCAGGTGAATCTTTGGACTTCCACTGAGCTGCATGGGCTGCAGGGGCTCAACTGCTTCACCACTGTCTGCACCACGGGATGCAGGGAAAACTCAGCTCCAGCACTTGGAGCACCTCCTCCTCTCCTTCTGCACCGGCCTTGGTGTCTTCAGGGCTGATTCTGCTCCACTCTCCTCTGAGTGCAATTACAACTGCACAAAACCTTTGTTTTCCTTCTTAAAGATGTTATGACAGAGGCATTACCAGCATCTCTGATGGGCTCAGTGGTGGGTCCACTTTGGAGCTGGCTGACACTGGCTCTGCTGGACATGGGGGAAGCTTCTGGCAGCTTCTTACAAGAAGCCACCCCTGTAGCCCCCCCCCTGCTGGCAAGACCTGGCCACACAAACCCAGTACACACCTGGGTCTGAACTTGAGATCCTCTGATGCTTGAGGTAGAGAGGTCTGTGGTGAACGGTGTCCTGGATGGTGTAAACTGCTAAGTTTGGACTGGGGTTTTTGTCTTATGTTTAAAACATCCCAAGCCTTAAGTGGCTCAGCCTCTGCTTTCGGATGGAGGAAATTCCTTATTGTTTAACTTTGCAATAGACAGAAAATGTTCTAGCCATGAAAAACTTACTTTTTATATAAGCTGCAATGTTTTCTTTTTTATGTGTCCATTGCCATGGAAGTTGCCAAAGAATTGACCTCCTGTCTCTGAATTGTTCTTTGTCTCAGTTCCATTTTTTAAAATATGCTTTCTGCCATAAAAAAAAAAAAAAAAAAAAAAAAAAAAAAAAAAAAAAAAAAAGCTAGAAACAGTATTGGAATATCAGTTGAAAACTCTCTGCTCTAGTATTTTCCAGAAAACAGCTTCAGAAACATTACCTCTGAATGGCATGGGTCTCATCACTACCCTAATAAATGGCCAATTCTGAAATGTGCTGATGTCATCTTCAACAGCTACTTCACTTCTGATTTTTTTTTTTTGTGTAAATGTCATTAAATCCTTTCTCTTCTGCTTGAGGCTAGCTGCAGCAGCCCATTTCCATCTGTGGAAACTCCTCACTTCCTCCCATCCTGTCACACAATTCAAGAAATCAAATAAATCTAGTGCCATATTGAAAATGTAAGGGCTATGTGTATCTATTATCTAGCCAGGCTATTGTAGTGCACACTATATGTCCCAAAGGCTTTGGTGGTGTTTTCATACATGTGATTAACAATCAGAACCTCCCACATACTAAATTTATTTGAAGGCAGTTTTCATCCCCTTGAAAAAAACTCTTTTTTTTTTTTTCCCCCCTCAAAACATTCATAGTTGTCATAATTCTATATATGCAGCAGCAGTCCCATCTTTCTGATACAAGTCAAATTCCAGACCTCTTTCCAGAGCTCCACTTTGGACACAGAATATCTTTCAGGAGCAGAAAAGCCTTTGCACCTGTATGGCTGGTCATTGCTTGGGCTAGGCAAGCACAGAATACATCTGCAAGAGACAGGATCCCCCACAGTGCAGAGCACACATGGCGAAATGGAGAAATGTCTGCGTGTGAAGTTACTCAGAAGACACCATCAAAAGGGAAGGTAACAGCCAAAATAGAACCCGCACGCTCTGTGATAAAGGCTGCTCGAAGCAGAAATGTCAGGGGTTTTGGTTGGGGTTTTTTTACTGCTGTTCCTCTTGTTTGTACTTGAATACATGTTAGTGAATGTGGGTTATTTGTTTTAAAGTCTCTTTCTTCCTTATCAAAGGCTGTCTTCTGACTTCACTCTGTGTTTTGCTGGAAAGATGCATTTAGTAATGTAAATGTGATTCTTCCCTGTGGCAGCTGCAAAGAATGGCACAATTCTGTCTGTGCTTGCATGAGTAGCACATATTTGCACAGAAAGAGAGCAATTGATGGATGGGAGGGATGGCTCAGGGATTTTTACTGTGTTGTACCCCATCCTTTCAGCTCTAGGACATCAGCCTGCACCCAGCCCTGGATGAGTTCCAGTGTCCAACTACAGGAGCAGAGCAGGACAACCCAAAGCTGGCAGAAGCAGGTGTGCAGAACATAAGAATTTGATTGGCCTACTGAGCATTGACAAGCCTGCAAACGTTTCTCTTTCCCAAGTGTTGGTATGAAGTTAAATGCAATGCAAAATTCCTCCCTTGCAGGTAGTTCCTTGGCATGCAATGAGCTACTGGAATTTAAATGATAGATCCTGCCTATCAATCAATATTTGAAGCCTTATCTGTTAGTTCTTTGCAGTGATTCTTTAAAAAACAGACCTGTTTGGTCTCACAGGTCTGGAGAAGACTCTGTTCATGCCCATCTCTTGGCACCCTCCAGTTTATCCCATACCTCGAGTGCTTCCAGCACAGCATCCTGCAAACTCACCATGGGTTTTCTTGCTGGGATAAGCTGATTTCACTTCAGGGGACTAGGGAGCAGGATGGAGTGCTCCTTTTGTTGTGCCATTAGGATGCACAGTCCCAAATATGTGGTCATGCTGTACCGTTGTGACACTTTCTACGGAGTCACATTAAGTGGGGACTGTAGGCACTATGAAAGATACAGGAAACCCTGTGAGAACCAGAGATTAAAGGGGTTAAAATTCCCTAGTGCAATGTCTCTGATTCTCTTTCCCAGGGGAAATCAAAGCCTGTGGGGTTTTTTCAAGGCCTACACCTGACTATAAGAATTACAGGGGTTTTGTTTTCCCTCCACTGGGGGACTGGAAACCATAGTACAAACCTATGATTAATCACAACAAACCAGAAGCTCATGGCTAGAATACTAACTATGGAATACACAAGCAATGCTTTTGTGATCAATCTGCAAGGGTGGATTTTTAAAGGAAAAAAAAAAAAAAAGCCCTGCCAAAAATGTGTTGAGTATTTTCAAATAATGAGTACATTCGAGGAAATTTTGATTTTGCTCAGGGACCATCTGCGAGCAGAGAAAGGGACTAAATTCTTTCAGCAAATTACTGGCTGCAAATTATTTTCTCAGCACTAGTTATGAATGTTGTAACTGCACAGCTGAAAATGTATTATTAAGCTGAGAACTGGGGGTTTAGGGACCACAGATTGTGAATTCTTTTCTTTCAGGTGTTTTTTTTAAGTGTCCAATGGCATAAGAGACACCTTCAGCTGGAAACATCACAAAGTTCAAAAGGAGCACCACATGCTAAAGTACTCCAATATCATGGACAAGGATAAGTTTTAGAGCATATTCATGTGGGAACATTGCAGATGTGTAAGGGTTGGGGGTTGGATACAAAAATGAACTATCTGAGCTCCTGACATAGAAAGATACTGTAAATAAAATCTGCTCAATGGATTTGAAGCAGGAAAATTTGATGTTTGGGGGCTCAGTTGGTTGCCCAGTGCTGGGACTGTCACAGAGAGCAAAGCCCTCGGATGGGCACTTCAGGCTGGTCTGAAGTTATGGAGTGAAGTGAAAGTTTCCTTGCTGGCCCCCTCATTTCACCAGGGTGGGGAAGTGAGATGGATGGTGGAATCTCAAAATGGTCCACGGCCCATCAGTGGGCTGGAAGTCACTCCCAGCTTGGAGACAGTTGCATCTCACAGGTGGGTGGGTGGCTGCTGCCAGCCGTGTGCCTGGCCTTGTGCCGACCATGGTTCCCAGAGGCACAATTTAGTCAAATAAAACTTGTGACTATCCTCTCTCAGGATTCAGTTTTTTGAAATATGGGCTTGACATGGAACTGAAATTAAAATCCTAATTCTTGAAAAATGTTTTCTATTAAAGAATATTCTGGGGAAATGATTTTGTGTGTGTATTTAACACTTGATTCAATATGTATTTTATTTTGATGAAAATGAAGTGTCTTTCATTTAAACTGTTTCTTCTTCTGTTATATAATGTGCCAGGGAATACATTTTCTAGAATTATCTAATGAAAACTAATCTCATGAAGGAAAACCAGAGATATTTTCCCCTATTCCTTGCTTCACCCAAGAAATTCTGGCCAAATTGACCTAATTTCATGTCACTTTTTTATTTCAGAGAAACAGCAAGGCCTGCTGTATGAAGCCCTGTAATCACCACTTGTTCACTTTACTGTAACAAAACAAAACAAAACAAAAAAAAAAAAAAAAAAAAAATCAGATTGCATGAAGTGAAATAATCCTATTACAATTCAGTTAATTGATACCAGGAATACTTTAATCAAACTGGGTGTAGCCCAAAATGCCTGCTTGAAGACCTCAGAGATGTTCAGATCTCAGCACAAATTTTACAGATTAGTTTGAGCTTTGGAACACCATTTCCAACACTTGAAGCTTTGGCTGAGGCCTGATGGGTAGGGGAGTGGAGGCAAAATTACCTCACCTGTCTCATGTGCCATTCCTATGCCTTCCTCTGTTGTAAATGGTCTTTTTACCATCAAGGCAAGAGCCTGGGCTTGCCATAAGGGATCAGAGTTATCACTCATTCCCTAACCTAAACAGGTCTGCACTGGTCTTTGTCCTCATTTGGAGCACTAGTTGATTGCAGACTGAAATATGGAAATGTAACCCAAAATCCAAAATTAAGACTAATTTGTAGTCCTGTGCAGGTGATTGGGAGAATTAACAGAGACATTCCAAAGATTGCTAGTTTATCGTGAGATGCAAGAGTTGAGGAGTATGTTAAAATGAAATTCAGCAAGGTGGTACAAAAAGTTCTCTATTTGAACTCCTTGTATTTACTGCCTATCATCCAAACCCTCTCCCAAAGACCAAAATACCCTTCTTTTTTTTTTTCTTCTTTCTTTTCTTTTCTCTTTGATTCCTCTCTTTCATGCTCCCTCTTTTTCTTCCTTTCTTCCCTTTCTTCCTTGATTTCTTGCAGAAATGGACTACTGAATTTCTTTCTTCCCCACACAGGATGTCAAGTGCTGAGAGGCTTCTGATCCATGAAAGACTTCATGGGGGGAGGTCATTTACTGATACAAGAGGCATATATAAAGATAATGTTGATACTAATATTAGTCTACCTGCAGCTTTGAAGGGATGAATATCCCTTCTGGGACCTTACTTCCTTCCATGCTGAAAAAAGCGACTTCACTCCTGTGAAACAATGTAGATCCTCCAAAAATAGCGAGGAAGTGGAAGAGGCAGAAACTGAAGCAATCAAGTGAAAAAATGTGGCAATTCTGGGAAGAGTAGGAATAGAGAGGACAAAGTAATAAGAAGGATTAGGGAGACATAGGGACTTGGGAAGTAAGTGGGAAAGGGGGAAAAAGTGATGGGAAAGATCAAAAAAGAAAGGGGAAGTGGTGACAGCACATGGGCATGGGAAATTAATGTAGTGGATTAAGAGAAAGCAAAGGGGTGTGTGTATGCGTGGAGGGAGAGATTGAAAGAGGCAGTAACAGAAAGAAGTGAAGTTGTCTAACATACAGAGATGGGAAGTGACATGTTTGTGTGAATTCAGGGGCTGCTCAGCCCAGCTGCACTCTGGTTTCTACCTTTGATCAGCTGCATGGCAGGCTGGTGTCAGATCAGAAAGCAAATGAGATGATAAAGCAGCTGAAGATGCAGTGAGTTCAACAGCAGCAGACTGGCAGGGGGTGGGAGGGAGGAACTGTTGAGCAAGGTGAATGCTCCCTGTGCTTTAACTCACCGAGTCCTGGCAGGGAATGCAGCTGCCTTCTCTGTAGAGAGATTGCAAATGGCCAGAGAAAGAAGCTGCACTGCACTGGTCACATAAAGGACCTGCCTCGATGTGCTGGTACCCCTGTCAGCAGCACTCCTGCCAACTGCAAGCCTGGTTGAAGCATCAGAGAGGGTTAGTGGGCTGACAGAGTGATTAAAAATATCGATGCCTGCTTTAGCTCTGCTTGTCTTCCAATTTTTGGGTTTGCTGTGGCTAGCAGAAATGCAGGAAACTCTGAGGAGCTTTCCTGTGGCTGGCATTTCTGGGTTAGGAATAAAGGGACAGAAAAGGGAGGCTTTGCTCAGGGGAGAAACAGTGGCTATCACACTGACCACCTCGGGATGTCACTGGGGGTGGCACTGTATTGGGAAAACGCTGCTGCCTTAGATGAGGGAGGAGTGAGAATGATTGGTCTGTGAGTGGAAACCCAGGACTGAAGAGAACAGACAAGAATCACCAGCAGGCAGCTTGATTTGGGCACACACTGATTGCATTACCATTTTCTGTGACTGCTAGTGCAGTGTCCAAGCAGAAGTCTTGGAGGCAGGGCCCGGATCTGGGATGGAGTTGGCAGAGCTAACAGGAATTTCATGGAGATAGAGGTGATGTTTTCTGCAGGGGCATTTATTGATCCTGAACACTCAGACATGTGTAAGGTGCCTGGAGGTATTACCATCATGGTCCATACAAACCCCTTCCCTCCATTGTTCAGTGACTCTGCCTTCTCTGCCCCGTGCCCTTGGATGATCTACATTAAGGCAACCCCTGAGAATGTCAGCTTTGTTGCAATGGGACTCAAAAGGACCTACTCACAACCGGTTTTGGGATGCATGGCTGTGAAAAGAAGATGCTAGAATTAGAACTACTTGTTCCACCAGGTTCCTCCTCACCTTGGAAAACCCTTGTCTTCTCCCATTAAGGGGGGGTGGGGGGCAGGCACCTGTCCTGGCATTGTTATTGATGGGCCAGACAGACGTTCCAGGAGCAGGTAGTTTCATACCTCTGACTCGTATTTTCCAGCTTATAAAATGGAGTTTCCGTTTCCTATCTTTGCTCCTCTGCAGACCCTTACATTGCTTCGTTTTCCTGGTCACAGATTATATTCCAGGCAAGCTGTGCCCCGATTCAGGAATCCAAGTACTCTAAACACTTTCTGGCACAGATGCTGGGCTTTTGACAGCTCCATCATGCCATTCCCAGAATGAGGATTTCTACAGTGATGTTCTGGGGGTGGAGGTTGAAAGAAGTTTAGGATATCACAGAACTAATTAAATGCAAACTAGGCTGCCTGCAGAAAGCTGTGCGTGCTGGTTGCTATGTTTCTGGCAGGAACAGACTGGGAGAAGGGGGGTTGAGGGAGGGCTGTTTGTTTTTTTTTTTTCTGTTCAAAATGAAGATGCCGACAAAGTTCTGGTTAGTCACTATCCTTTGAAAGGTAGATGAGATGTGAATTCTTGCAGTCACAGAAATAAAAAAAGTGAGAAGAGAAGGTAGAGTTAGAATGGATCAATGTATGGGTATATTAAATCAGTAAGAAGAGAGGGGTTTGTTTTTGTTTATTTTCATACATATCTCTGCATTTACATATGCTTTGGCTTCTAGATCATGCCCAAATAATATGGAGGTTCTGTGGTCTCCTTTCCAATGACATCCTTGTACACTGCCTTGAAATAGAAATCTTAAGAGCACTTGAGGCGTGACAGAAACCTACACTGTGCCCATGTCGGCTCCCCAAAAGCAGTGAAGTTCACAAAGGCCAGCAGGACTGGGTTTCCCTTTTTAGGGGGGAAACAAAAAGAATTAAATGAATGTGCAAACACACATGCGTCCAGGCTCAGTAGACTTGCCTGTATTTCATTAATTCTTCTGTGGGTAATCAGAGGACATGTTAAGCACAGCTTTCAGCTGCTTCACCTGAGCAACACTTGGGGCGATAATTAAGGACTTGCCTGAGAGAGCGAAGAGAGAGGCAGAAGAAAGAAGGAAGGGAATAAATAAGCTAATTGGGATCACTTCAAGAGTGAAGTTGGCTTTGAAGATCACCCACTGAAGGTATTCAACTTGCTGGAATGAATGCATTACTCTAACACCCATGTGGAAATCAATATTGAGCTACCTTGGGCTGCTTTCATGTAAACCCTTAGGAAAAGAGGACAGATTAGTTCAGAGAATGGGGCTTCAGTGATGTCACGCCATGCTTTAGACATCATCCTGGATCTTGGCACAAGCCGGGCAGTGACAGAGGTAAAACAGAACAACAGCCATCAGAGGCAACACGGGATAGGGAAGGATTTGTGGGCACCTCTCAGTCAAGTATTACACTCAGGAAATCCAGTCAAGCGCAGGACAAGTCAGAGCTGGATCAGATGGTTTGAGATCGATGAGAGTGGCAGTTCTAAATGTGGGGAGCAGGGTGTCAGGTGTGCTGAAAAAGGATGGCCAGGATGATTCAGAGACAATGTGCCACCTGTCACAAGCAAGGGCTGTCCAGCCAGCTGGCAACCCCTGCCATGCCATCCTGATGCACATGTGTTAGAGGGTGAGCACTTTATCCTGGTGGTGAGGCAGGATGGCTTGCCAGCAGGCAGGGATGCCCAAAAGCTGGTCCAAGTGCAAGCAGGGTGTGCTGGCACACTGCAACTGACCTCACAGTGCTGAGGAGATGCAAGCACTGACACGTGGCAAGGGCATGTTGACAGTCCAGAACTTGACCCATAACGAGTTTTTCTGCCTCCCTTTGCTCCTTCTGCCACATAGCTGGCACTATCTGAGTTCCCCGGACACAGTAACAGGTCCCCTCTTCCCCCTCCATCCCTGACTACAGTCCTGTGCCGACAATATGAGCAATGGCAGTGTCCCAGCAGGGAACTGGGAGCCCAGAAGACAGAAATAATAGGGTGGTTTAAACTCATCCTTGACATATCCAAATGGTTGAGGGCAGAGACACAGCTGCAAAGGGCTTCTGGACATGTGGAGAAAGTGTTACACTGGCATAAGGCGTTACAGACGGTGGGAGAATTTCAGAAGAGCACAGTGTCTCCTGCCCTCCCCAAAGTCCTCAGCACATAAGGAAGGTAGTAGAACTCTGTTTTTCACTCCCTTGGGAAGGCTGCACCCACTGCACAGCCTGGAGCCAGCCCCTTCCTCCTGGAAACCCCTTCCCCTTAATGACAGCACAGTGCTCTAATGAACGACAGTTTCGGTGACAGCACAAAATAAATGGGGAACACTCTCAATCTGAAGTTTGTATTGAATTAAATATTACAGCATTGATTGGGTTATTCATTTAGCATCTCACTCAATAAACATCTCTTGCAGTGCATGTTTCTCCATTTATCTTACCTTGTCGTGGAACCTGTGCTTACCCACCACACTTGGCACTGCTGCCTGGCTGAGGCAGGGAAGAGGGAGGATACATGGCCCAGGAAAGCTTAGTTCAGCATTTCTTCCAAAGAGCCAGAGCTCTGCTTGTGAGTCACAAAATAGACCAGAGCTCCGGTCTGTGGAGGAGAGGTGCTCGCTTCTCTCAGGCCTGGCTAAAGGCAGCTCAGGTTTCTGGGGTCGGTGCTCAGCTGTGACTCCAGCTCAAAATTCAGGACAACAGAGACATGGGGAGAGCAAACAACAAGGAGAGCTAATGCACTGCTGAGGGCTTATCTGTAACCTGTGCACACGTTTCTCTAGGGGCTCTTATTTTAATGCCCCAGGTAAGTCATTTTTGTGGCTAAAAGAATGCAAAATCTAGTCTGGTCCTGTTACTTAATCAGCAATATTACAAGAGGACCAGAGCCATTTTAAACTTCACTCCTTAGAAAACACTTGCAAAGCTAGAAAGCCCCATAAAAATGTCAATGCAAATGCAAACGCTCAGTGATTTGGGTGTAGGCAGTGAATCCACTCTCCTAGGCACAGAATGGACACAGCCTGTAAAATGCTTGGCAGGCTTTTGGGCTCCATAAGTAATCCAGGAGCCATTCTGGGAGATGGAATGCAATTACTAGGACTAGTTGATACCAATTTATTTAGTAAATGTGCTCTATTCTGCTCAAGATCTGATTGCAGCTGCCCAAATTTGTTTGTTGTTTGTATTTGTTCACTGAATTATTTGTGCAGGTAAATTATAGCCTATTAATCACGTTTATTATGACAGTGCCTAGGAATTGACCAAGAATGCACCCCCTCTGCTTGCTTTCTGGGTAGTGTGCAAAGATAGAATAATAGGCAATCCCTGGCCTCATTTATGTTTGAATTGAGTGCTTTCATTATTTGCTATTTGTCAGTTGTTGGCCGTTCAAGTTGTTTAGCATCCTTTATTTTCCTAAACCTAGTAACATAAGCTCTTCAAGTAAGAATTAAACGTTACAAACAAATCACTGGAGCTTTGTTTTTCTTGGAAGGTAGGTGGTGGGTTGGGACAGTGGAGGTGAGAACATTTACAAGGAAGAGAGAAAGAACAGTTGGACCCCAATTTTTCCTCGTAGCTGCTTGCCTTGCTGACTGGGGGAGTGGGAGAGCTGCATGAAAGTAATGACCTTGTGTTCCTTCTTCTCCCATTAGGCTGTTTTGTTGCATGTACCTTTATAGGAATAATCCAGTGCATTGTCGCTTTAGCTTCTTATTTGTTTGTAAAAATAAAGGAACTCAAAGCTGGCATCAAAGATTTCCCTCTTAAGCTGTGACACTCTGCTCTCCAGTCATTGATGTCTCTCCTCAGCAGTCCAGGTTTTCTGGAATGTTCTTTGTTGCAAAAGCCAAGGCTGCTCCATGGGTCTATAGATATGCCTTTCCCAGCCATAAGATGTGTTCCTATAGCATCTGAAGTCTGATAAAGCCACTCCTTTGTCTGTCATCTTCCCCGCTTCCAGTCTTTTCCTGAAGATTGTTCCCTGAAGTGATCCTCCAGCTTTCCATCATGTTAGACTCTTTGCCTTCTCTGTTATCCATCTCTCTTCCTTGTTTTCATCCTTTTCCATGCCTAGTCTGTTGAATTCTCAGCACCCTTTAAACATGGACATACAAATCTGTGCCCTGAACTTGATTAAAAGTTTGGGGTTTGGTTTTTTTGTTTGTTTTTGTTTTAGGTTTTTGTTTTGGTTTTTTTGGTTTGTTTTTTTTTTTTTTTTTTTTTTGTGTGTGTGTTTTGTTTTGTTTTCCAGTGGGTAATTTAATCTCTAATTACATCTTGTTCAGATGAAAATTCTTGAACTGGAACTCTCATGAGTGTCACAGAAGACCAAAAATGTTAAACCAAACTCCTGTCTAGTGAGGTCCTGTTCACCACAGTTTTTCACTCAAAGCTGACCTCAAGCAAGATTTTGTGCCAATAAAGGAAGGGAAAAAAAAAAAAAAAGAAACTCCTCTGTTTAAAATTTTAAGCTGGATTTCTACTTTCCACTTCAAACACCATACCTGAAATATTTTTCTTCAACCTTGCCAGCCAGGAACTTAATATGGTGCTGTAGTGGCAAGTGCAGTCCTTCAGATCTTCATATTAGGACTCACTTCTAAACAAAACTCTCTCCCAGGGGAGAATGGAGTAAAGCTCAACCCCCACATGGCCCTGAAGCAGCTCCCAAGGCATAAAACTGCTTTTTATAAAAATTCATTTCCTTAAATTTTAGTTAGTGAAAATTGCAGGGCTCAGTTAAAGGAAAACAAACAATCTCAGTGGGTGTTTTTTGCCCAGCTGTTATTAAGACTTTTGACAACCTCTTGTATTCAACACTATAATTCTACTGGGTATAGAGGCCAGATCCCTAAAGCTTGTATTGTTCTTAGGATTTATTCTTCTTTTCCTTTCTTTTTCTTTCACATACAACTGACCACAGTGAAGATTTCTTTGACAGTTTGCCCATGCTCATTATTTATCTTCCCTCCTATGCCTTTGAGCACCCCAGTTTCCTTACCAAATAAACAGGGATCCTCAGGGAAAGCAGAGAGTTTGAGCTGAAAAGAGCAGAGGGAGAATTAGTCCCAGAGGATGCCATGATCAGCTGAGTTCTCAGTTTGAAGATCTGGGTTGTATTCCCTGGTGGATTTGAAATAACTGTAGGTGTTGGAAGCTTGACTAAAATGCATTGTGGTTTAAATCCTTTTGTATTCACAAACCAGGAGTCACCGTAGCTACCTGGCACAATGAAATATGCATGCTGAAATGAGTAAGTGCTCTTTGTCTGGGGAGGGAATAGAAGCATTTCAAATCATCCCTTTGAAGAATGGTTCTTCCTGGTGCTTATTTGATTTTGTTATACATACACAAAGTGTTCAAGCTAAATGCCTTTGCCAGCTCAATTACTACAGTTTACTTACCAGGGCTCTGTTAAATGCTTTCAAGCTCAAGTCCCTTCTGTACCATTAAAGACACTTTCCATTTCTGTGATACTGTATTAAGCTTCACACTTCCACTCCCTAGTGGTCTTTGGCTTGTAACTAGATCCTAATACATCCTATTACACAAACCAAAGTGATCAGGCAGGGCTGTGCTGCAGAAAGACTTTTAGAATCCACTGTTCAAAACTTCTTGAAGCAGTCCATTTGGTGCCACTCTCCATTTCCCAAATTTTCCCCAAAGTCAGACATAAGCCTGGCTACTTTACCTGACGCCACATTTTTCCCTTGTCCGCTGCATCTCAGTTAACACGGTGGCTAGGATGGGGAGAAAAACAGCACAGTCTCCTCTTTGGAGACTCTCTGACCCAGTTACTGTGCAAGCTTTTGATCCTGCAGTCCCAGGTAATACCACAGGCAGTGAAGTGGACGATGAACTGTAGTTGTGAGGGAATATTAACAGCAGGAGAAAAGGGGAATTCCAAATTCTTCTGCTAAGTCTGTGACAGAGTCCTCCCATAACATCTGTGGCCAGTTCTCCCCTGTGTGAAGAAGAATGAAGCTATATCTCTCACTTTCCAACAAATCTCTGTTGTAGATGCCCTGGTGCCTCAGGACCAACGTTTCCATTGGCTGATCTCCCAGAGAGTTTGCTGTTTGCAAACACGCTGCTACCCACATGTTTACTGACAATCCTCCCCAAGGCACATCCACAGGCCCCCCAGGTGCTCCTCGGTTTAGGTTAAAAAAAAAATCAGATGGAAATTCATGCAGGTGAAGTCACTAATCACTGTACTGTGTCTAATGAAGATCCATTGGCAAGAACTGGGCTGCAATATGACTTTAATGACTAACCACAGTGGAGGGAAAACAATAGACATAGTACAGGTAAATTGCTTAGTCTGTGCTCCCTAAAATACAGTTTTCCAATGTGGAGACACTCCACATTTTCTAAAGCGTGGGCCACCTCCTACTTGAGAAGCTGCCTTACAGATGCCTCCCTTCCATTCAGCACCACAGGGGATGTGTTTCTTCTCATTGGCAATGTAATAATACCCCTGTGACAGCTCCAGTGATCACTTGCAGAAGGAAGTCATATGCTGAGGGTATTTGTGTATTGTTAACATCTTTAAATGTGATTTAGCAGCTGGAAACAAGGAAGAGAAGCTGGAACCACAAGACCATCAGATCTGCATCGCCTGTGTTAAACATCTGTGAGCTCAGAAATGGAGGGAAGAAAGAGAGTCTCTCTGTTAAACTCTGCCACAAGACAAATGAGAGGCTGTGGTAGAACTGCTTGGGTGAAGTTTCCCTTTCTACATGCAACTGAATACTACCTGCCTGTGCAGAGGTATCCCCATGGCACCAATTAAATAAAATAATTAAAAAGAAAAAAAAAAAAAGAGTAAACAAGATAATGTCTACTTGGAAAGAGAAATATGTCCTGTTTATAATGCAGACTAGATGCAACTGCCATGTAAGTTCCTCTGAAACAACCCCTGAGGCAAAGAGACTCTAACTGAACAAAAACTCCAGACTACATCTCAGACAATATGAGGCAAATCATGGTCTCCTCTTAAAGGAGGTCCAGGAACAAAATAGAAATCTTTCCTGAGAAGTCCTGGTAAAAAGAAAAGTTTGACCAGAAAATCATCCACTCTGTCTGCAGGCAAGCAGAAAAGGTTAACTCCTTGATTTGGAACTCAGGTCACCTTAATAATTTCCTCTGTTGTCTGTGTCATCCTGTAAAATTGGAGTAATCCAGTGGATGGAGAATGTTTTTAGGTGGCCTCTACTTGAAATTTCTGGCAGCAGTCCCATGACCTCTGAGATTCCTCTGCCTGCATTACATGTGCCCAACCACAGAGTTATCCAGATGCCTTCAGGAGGGAGCAGACCAGCCCCCTTGCTTTGATGCAGCGAGGTATGAGCACCACAGAGAAGAGCAACTCTGGAAGCTGCAGCCCCCAGCTGCCAACAGTCAGACACAGCACACACTTCACTGGAGGGCTGGGAAGCCTGCAACACAGCAGGTTCAACCAGCATTTGGGATATTTGTACCTGAATGGCAAGTATGTCAGTCAACACAGTGGTAAGCTGCTGATACAGTGCAAACTCACACTGATAATCAGGACATGTTGATGGGGAAAATGTTTCTGCAGGCTTTGCACTGGAACACGGATTGCCTATGCATGTTCTTTTAAAATTAAACCAGATCATTTGGTGTCCTGTTTTCTCATAACTGCCATGAGGCAGGATGTGCCCCTTATTGCAACCATGAGAAATATGCCTCTATATGCCACTGCCTGGTTCAGCTCACATTTACACAACTGTAGTCACTGGTACTGTACAGATATGGTACTGAAAGGATGCAGGTGCACAACTTGAAACACTGCAGTATTATCCCCTATCTCTACTAACAGCATTCTGGAAAACTGAAATCTGAGTGACAGGCAGGCAGCTTTTATTTTTTACTGGTACAGCAGCATGAAGCCATTTGTCATGGTAGGGAATCCCTGCCTAGGGTTTGCTGAGGCTTTCTGGCATTGCATTGGTGGAATAAGCCTACACAGGTGGGTACTGATCTCTAGCATTTATACTGGTATAAATTACCCAGGCAGAGGCAAAATCCCACTTATTCATGCTTCCTTCAAATTACACTCCCAATTTTCAACTGATCTTCCTGTTGGAAATTTGATATGCCCAAAGTTCTTGGTCTTTGAGCCCATTGTCAAGCATGAACACTGACAGAAAGGCATAAATTCGTCTCCAACCACAGGGTTTACTCCCTGCAGTGGGAAGGCAGGTGGTAATGAAAAGGAGCTGAATTCCCAGGCAAGAGATGAGCAAGGCAGGGAGACAGCAGGTTCACATGAGGTCCTGCACCCCAGCCCTTCCCTTGCATCCTGGGGACCATCAGTAAGGAGGTTAGCCAATACATATTTTCCTCTTTAGTACATAATAGTAACCTGAATAAAAGGTTTGAATTACAAAGCAGGCTCACCCAGCACATTCTCTGAGCAATGACTGCCATTTGTGTCAAGAAAATAAAGAAGGAGAGAGCGTGCTGGCACACATGGGCAGGAGTGACTGAGAGTGAGGCAGAGCGTCGATTGAGGCAGCAAGCTGGAAGTTAGAGGCTTACCCTGCTGAAGCAAAATTAAGAAAAGCCACAACGACAAAGAAAATTTGCTTAAAAGAAAAAAAAAGTAGATTGTTATTATTGGAAAGTCGAGTGCTTTGTTCTAGCAACAAAGCAATATCGTTCACCAAAGCCTAATAGGGATTGCTTCTCTTCCCCATTCCTGCGGCTTCTCGCCTGCCTTGCCATTCCCCACAACCAGTGAACCACGGCCAGTGGAGGTGTGGGGTGCATGGGAGCTGGGGGGTAGGATTGCTGTGGGGCTGAGGCAGTGAGCCTCCCTCTGTAACTCTATGAGGACCACATCCTTCTTTTCCTGCCACCCCCCCCTCTTGCACCCCTCACTCAACTTCTTTCCTTGCTCCTCTGGTGCCCTTCTCTGTCTCTCTCTCCATCTTTCCCTCCCTCCTTCCCTATCTTCTCCTGCCTCACCCTATTTTTCCCTTTCTCTGCCCCCTACATCTCCTCTCCCTTTTCTTCTTTCCTGTCGCTTAGCTGTGCCTCTCCTTTCCCCACTTCCCTCTCCCCCTCTCTCTCCCTGGCTGCGCTGGGTTACTAATGTGCAGTAATGGTATGGCTGGAAAGTCATTTGTGCTCCCCTTCTCTTTATTTTTTTCCTGCAGTATTATTAAAACTGTTCCATCACTGGCTGTAATGGGAGCGTCTGTATTTTCTCCCTCTCCCGTATCCCTGACATGACATAATGCCTGCCCTCACCAAGACGCTATAACACCGAGGTAATTGAAACATAACTCACCGTAAATTACAGGCCGTTGTTCCAGGCAGGGGCCCGGCCATGCTTCCTGGAGCTCATTCCAACTGGAAGCTAAACAGTACTTGAAAAGGGATGCTTAAGCAAAACAAAGCCATTTAAAGAGCAACACAAACACAGAGAGGGAGGGGAGCGCAGGACTCGGGCTCTCCTGGAGAGGTGGGGTCTCACCTGTGTGGCAGCTGGTGGGACTGAGCAGCCAGCAGGGGATTGTGGTGACTTCTCTGTGGTCTGTGTGCTCCAAACCAGGGAGGGATGTCCTTGCAGACATCAAATAAAGCATCTCTGTTAGCAGAGAGGTTGAGGACAGAGCGTGACATGTAAATGACTTCTTGGCTAAAAAGCACATCAGGTAGGTCAGAGGAGCAAAGCTCTGATGGGATTCCTGCAGAATCGATGTGCTCTATTGTCCATTGCAGGTGTGGTAACCTGAGGCTCTCTACATCATTTGTGGGATCTACATTCTTCTTTACAGTGATGAAGCTGCAGCCTCTGGAAGGTCCAAATTAGCGTGGGCTCCAGGATCCAAAATAATGCAGAGGACATCCCTCCGTCCCCATTCATAAACCAAGCAACAGATGTCTGTATTCAGAATGGAATGTTTGCTGACCCTGAGACTTGAAAGAACTTGAGCTCTTGAGAGTTCATGGTTTTAGATTCAAATCTCCCACTGGTCTCCAGAATAACCTCAGGTAAGTCACTTCACTTTCCTCTGTGCCTCAGTTTCCCATTCTGCAACACAGGACAAAACACTAACTTCATTTGTCAGGCAGTCAGTGACCCTGTGATGGGACAAGGGTGAATGGCTTTACACTGGAAGACGGTAAATTTAGATTAGATATTAGGAAGCAATTCTTTACTCTGAAGGTGGTGAGGCACTGGCACAGGTTGTCCAGAGAATTTGTGGATGCCTCATTCCTGGAAGTGTTCAAGGTCAGGTGGCTGAAGGTTTGAGTAGCCTGGTCCCGTGGAAGGTGTCCCTGCCCCAGGTGGCACTGGGATGTAACTAGATATCTTTAAGGTCCCCTCCAACCCAAACCCTTCTATGATTCTATGTCCCCATGATGTACCAAAAGCATATGACAATGAGGGAGGGATGATTACTCCACTGCTGTGAGGAGCATGAATTGCTAGGAAATGTCATTTTGCAGTCAGAAGACAGACCCAAAAATCAGGACCCCTGTGTTTTGTGTTTGGCTCTTGCTTTGGCAGTTCTGCACCCATCAGCAAGTTTCTCTGACATCCCCTGACTCACTTGCCCCGACCCTGTAGCATCACCCAGAGAGCTAGCTGGTTTTGGGGTTGAATTCTGGGAAATTTTGAACAAAACACATGAAACCCAGAATGTGCAGTGATTTTTCTATAGTAATGGAAGTGAGTATTTGGAAACTTTTAAAAGGTCAAGATTAGACAGAGCAGCCTATCTCTCACAGGCACAAATTGGGGTCTGCCCAGGGCTTTTTCATCTATTGTCAGTGGACATAGTGGCCCAAATTTGTGCCTTGGTGTCATGTGGCTGGTGTCATAGGAATAACCGGGTCTTGTGAAAGACAGCCCTCAGTGCACTACTTCACAACATACAAAGGATTTGATTTTAGGGAATGAGATTTACTATTTGTCCAGGATGGAATGGCAAAAACTCAGGGAACTATGACCCTGTGACTGCTCTGGTTTTCCCTGGAGACCTTCACAGTCAAAACTATTACAGTCAGCAACCTACCAACTTCTTCCACTGCCCTGGAAGAGCCCTTTTAAGGGCTGTCAGGGAGGGGTGCTCCTGGTGTGATGCCATGTGGTAGGGTGGTTCACCACGTCTGTGTGCTCTGGGTGAGTCCTAGGCTTGCAAGGGATGGCTGCAGAGCCACAGGGGACAGGGGACACAGCTGCAGAAATAAAGCCTTTGTAGAGGCTTCTTTGCAGTGTTAAATGATGCATATCTGAAGCAGTTCTGGTACCAGAGAGTGAACTTGCTCCTGAGGTCACAGGGTGCTTCACAGCTGCCCCTTGCTCCTGCCTGCACTTCTGGGTTCACAGCTCTAAGGGAGCAGGAGAAGTCAAGTAGGAGTGCAGGGCAAGAAAGCGTTGTGGGGAGAGTCCTGCAAGAGCCCACATCCCGTTTACTCCCATGCCATGGTTACAGCCCTGAAGCAGGCCGATGCTGCATCCAGTGCCATCTTCATTGGCAGCTGCAGCAGCTGTGGTGTGGAGGAGCCATAGGTATGTGGTCCAGCCCTTGCTTTTCCTGGTGCCTGGTTGGAGCTGATAGCTTTCTGTGAGGCCTGCCACATGCCCCTTGAAAATGTTTCCATCAACCCTCTTACCGTAGCTAAGGTTTCAGCAATCTCACCCTCCTCTCTTTGACATTATTGGTTTATCTTTGTCCACTGGCAAAGTTCCCAAGCAATTCAACAATAACAGTTGTTTTTCTGTGGCTGAAAAAGTCATCTCTAGGACTGGTTGTTATTGATCATCTTACAGGAACCGGACATTTTCTTTTCCTTTCCCATTTTTTAAAATACATATTTTGAGTTTCAGTCAATTTTAGTGCTCATGAAAGTGAAAGACTGATGGTGTTGACTAGAGCTAAACTTAGCTCTTCATGGCTTCCCCTATGCACACATCTCTACTAATGCACCACATTACTCACTTGCATTAACTTTTGGCCCTCCCAGCCTGGGGCTTCCCTCATCATCATCTTGCCAGTGGCCCCTCCTGCCCTGCAGCCCACCTGTCTCCTCCAGCCCAGGCTTCCCACACTTCTTACTCTCCTGTGCGGTGCTGATCTGCCAGCTCCTGCTCAGGTGGAGATATGCGGCTGGACAGGTCGCTGTGCCCCAGCTGATGGTGGTGGGAGATGCTGTCCAACTTGGCAGAGCACGGTGGAAGCAGGGGCATTTCACAGCCCAGAGTGACAGCACATCAGCTGGTCCTCCTCTAAAGCAGTCACTCAGACTCTTCCAGCCTCTTTTCCCTGCAGCCCTGGGGCCCTGTGGGGACAGATAGAAGAGCACACCCTGGAATCCTGCTTTTCTTTCAGGCTGAATCTGGATAAACCTGACAAAACTGGCATGGGACAACGGGGCAAGGTAGGACAGGTAAGGGGAATATGCTTTTCCCACTGCACTCTTCCAGTACCTCCTGAACTTATAATACCAAAATCAGACTGAGCCCTTACTCATTTCAGGAAGCTGTTTCCTGCTTTCTCAGCCTTTGCAGTTCTACTGTTCTCTGAGGGAAGCCAATGCAAGCATACTGTGTCTGGGATGCCTCCTTCCTTCTGCCCCATTATGGGGATAAATGGCCCATCAAACTTCTGGAAATCAGGTGCTTACTCCCTCCAGAAAAGTACTAGATTGTAACTAGAATTTCAAATCACCATTTCTAAACGAAATACCAAAAAGACATAACATGTAATTTCATTTTCAGGCTATTGTTTGTTTTTTTAAAAAAGAAAAAAGGTAAAAAATACAGATTTATATTTTAGTGTGTTTGGTGTGGGGAAAAAGAAGGGCGTGAGAGGCTAAAACAAAAATTGAGATTTTGATTTTGAAGTATTGATTCAAAATAGAGAGGAGAAATTAATTTTGAATCAATTCAGAATTTCTGGAGAGAACATACCCATTATTCCCTTGTCTTCTTTCTCCTTTCCTCTCCCCTCCTGCTGTAGTCTATCAGGTAAATTAGGTAAGAAAAAATAACAGCAAGCAAGGACACACATCAGTGATGCCAGAGTTTTCATTAAAATGTTTTAAGTTGGGACAATGGCTCTATTAATCTTCCACCCTCCGTGGGAACACGGAGCACACAAGCCTCTGCTGTAGTGAGTCTGAGAACAAAATGGCTGTTGTATCAGCAAACCAGATGAGACCCTACACTTTTAGTGCACAAAAACTCTCCCTTTGGTATCTGCACAAACAGCTGGATGTGTGCAGTAGCACCAGTACCACCTTGCTCCCTCTCTGCTGTGCAGGGAGTTTTGCCACATGCATCCCACCTGATGGCTCAGTAGGGACTGAGCTCCTGGCTACAGACTCCCACAGGGTCCCCGTCCCTCAGAAGCTCTGCCCCAGGATTCTGAAGCCAAGACACCATGCATTTAATTGTTTTGCCATTCTGAACTTCAGCCTGGATCCCGTCTGTCCTGGATCCCTGAGGACAGCTCTGAGCTGCTTGGTTAATTGGAAGTGGCTAAAGCCATGGAAGGCAGCCATAGAGGTAGAGGGGGCATTGTTGGGTTCAATTTGCAGAGAGTGTTGGAAATCTCTTGCTTAGTTTAACAGTCATTCACTATTAGGGTGAGGTGCTTGCCTGGGTACCTGTGGGAGATTTCTGAGATGTCCCAAGGGACTGTGGAAGTGATGGCAATTATCTTCATCTGTGCTGTGTTTTATTAAATAATGGTGAGAACAGTGAGAGCTGGAAACGAGGAGAGGAGGTAAAACTGAGTGTGAGGATGTGGGAAAAGGGTGCATGTTAGAAAATAAGGGGGTAAGGAGCATGCTCAGATGGTCAGGTATATATTAGAGTAAATGATTAAAGGGAATGGAGAGGGAAGAATAATGAATGTGCCGGCTTAGCCTGTGACAGAGGGTAATGATCAGGGAGGCTGGAGTTAAAATGAAAAAGAAGGCGGAGTATCAGTGGGATGGCGCTCACTTGTGTCCCTTTCGTGACACAGACAGAGAGGGAAAAGGCACCATGGAAAAGTGTGTGTGTGTGTGTGTGTGCATGTGGTGCATGTGTGTGTAACACAAGGCAGGAGGAGAGAAGGGAATGTGTGGTGCCAAGCCCATGGTAATGGACTCTGGCAGGGGGAGGGAAGGGTCTGGAGCCGACAGAATGCGCGTGTGCTGGTGAGGCATTTCCCAGCCCTGGAGTCCAGAAAGGCAGCTGCATTCGGGTTTATGCTGATGACACATCTTTCCACTTGGGCAAATGGACGGATTCCCTCTCTAAATCACTCCAACGTGATTTTAATAGCAGGCAGAGGTGGCTTTTGGATAATAAATGGGTACTAAACCCTAAAGAGACACAGGCTGTGTCATACAGAACAGATGGTAAATTAAAAAGAATGGAAGACCGTGGCTTCGCTTAGCTGTGCTCCAAGCTGGGGAACTCTCACTCTTGTTATACCAAGTATTTAGTATTTACACTGCAAGGTTGCTTCTTTGCCTACCCTGACTTGGAAGATTGCAATTATGTATAATAACAGTGAGATCACACTGATTAGAGAGGTGGCAGGAACGGCAAGGCTGGATGATGGTGATGATAATCATCATTCTTATTAGCGATCATCAATAATTAATAATTGCATTGTTTATCCTTCATCAGTGGCAGAAAAGACACCCAGACATGTTAAAAGGTTTAAAAATCAGCTTGCTTTGTTTTGTTTACTGACAGAGAAAGTCTTCCTTTGCATTTGCTTTTTACTTGGCCTTGCCAGGGCCGTAGGTCCCCGTTCAGTTTCCAGAGGGTATTTCAGCCAGTGCTCAGTGCCCTTTGGCTTCAGCAGGATGAAATCATGTGTTAAGAGCTAAGCACATACTTAAACACGATGCAGAGCAGTGACTGAAGGGAACTTGCCTTTGGAGTGGCGGAAGCAGCGGGGCCAGAAAAGGTATTAATAGGCAGCGACAGACCAGAAGTGAAGCTGCAGGAGGAACCCTCTGTAAGAATGCCACCGGGTGTGACACGGCTTCCTTTGAAGCTGCTCTGGTGATTAAGATCCAGCTGTCACTGCCAGCCTTCCCCTGCCTCCTCCCTGTTCGCAGAGCAAGGCTACCCCTCAGGAGTACCAAGCTGAGGTGCTGCAGGAGGGTCGGCAGAGACCCCTGCAGATGGGAGATGCATCCTGGTGACAGCCAGCCTCTCTAGAGAGGGACGGCACAGGAGCTACTTGGCATGCTCTAGCCTTGACAGTAGTATTGCAGAGAAGGTATTGTGATCCTCACAGTGTCAGTGAGAATGAGAGCCTATTCATGAGTCAGATGTGTGTCACGGTACTTCTCGGGCTATTTCACAGCCATGTGAACTGGGACAACTGGGATGGTGTGGTAAAATCTGGCAAGGGATCCCAGCAAGAAAACATGTCAGTGCACGAGCACAATAAATCATTGCCTTAACACAAAAGCAGCCAGTTAAGGCGACGCTGTTATTGCTTCTCTGTCTGATATACATGAGAGGGAGCAAATCCTAAAAGCAACTGAAGCCATAAAGGCAATCACTTACCAAGGCCATAAGATGTTCTTCTTCCCCCATCTGAACTCTGCCAGGCCAGCATACTGGAAGATGTTTGTTCCTTTTAAACAGGTATAGCATGAGGAAAGAGAGAAGGCAGCACTAATAATCTAGAATGTTGCTTGGGAGTTCTAAGAAAAAAAATCCTTCATCTTCTGGGGCCTCAGTTCTGTTACAACCTTACTGGAAAGAAGCTTTAAAGAAAAGTACTCCTGGCTCTGCTGAGATCTTAGAGGGGAATGAAAAGGAAGAAGATGAGTGCATTTATGTTTTGATTGCAGATCCATGTAAGAGGCATGTTAGGCCCCAACTTTACTATTGTGAAGGCTCCTAATCCCCACTAATTTACAGCAGTAGTCTCAAATTTGCAGATAAATCCCCCCAAACACTAAAACTATCAGAGAAACCTTTGACTAGTAAGAGGAGGAACTGTAAAAAAGAATAACTTATGTTGAATGTCTCTTTTAAAAGAATTATTTTTAATTCT
This sequence comes from Chamaea fasciata, assembly GCF_029207755.1. Classification (NCBI taxonomy): domain Eukaryota; kingdom Metazoa; phylum Chordata; class Aves; order Passeriformes; family Sylviidae; genus Chamaea; species Chamaea fasciata. The sequence goes on along the minus strand of NW_027094087.1, from coordinate 24,120,359 downwards.
CATCCCCCTCCATCTATGCACTTCATTTTAACTTTGGTGACTATACAATAGGTATACATTTGTAAAATAAAATAATCCTCATATAGAAAAAAATGCCTTTAATAATTTGAGAAAAAGAACTCCCAGCAGTTGAAGAAATCTCTGAAGCTTAAAACATTTTCTATCAGTAATCATGAGGACTATAGCCACTGGTAGTGGCCAGCTAAGAAGAGATCCTCAGTGTACAGAGCTCCATGCAAATGTGGAGAGCAGATGTTCCCTTCCCCCATAAGCTCATCATCCAAACAGGCAAGGCATTCAGAGTGTGAAATGGATCAGTCACACACACTACACTGAAGTGGGAGATCCAGGCATACTTGCAGGAAACTGAGCATCCGACTAACCTCTAATGGAATTGTACAGCCTTGTAGGATGATTGATGAAATTGTAATATAATTATATGTTTGCTTATAATGCCACTACAACTACCATGATAAAAACACCAGGCTTTTAAACAGTAAACCACCCCCCCCCCAACCCTGTAAGTGCTCTAATGAGTGGAAAAGAAAATATGGCAACAAACAGAAAAAAACCCAACCAAACAAAAACTTCACACCTTGAAAGTAAGAACATTTGAGGTTTTTTTGAGTTATACCGTGAGGATTTTGAGAGAAGCTCACCTATACAAAATTAGTTTGATTTGCTGGTGTTTGATGTAATAATATTCTGCAATTTAGATTTACTAGTTTTCATGTAAAAACCAAAATGATATTTTCACACCAAGAAACCATTCCAACAGATTTACTACTGGTAGGAAACAATCGGTTCAGTAGTGAAAACAGATTCAATTAATAAATGTGAGGACTCCAAAGAAAAGAGAAGGCACAAATATCAGAAAGTAGAATAAAGACCAGAACTAGAAAAAAAAAGTTATAGTCTTCAACTTTAAATTTTCCACAACTCCTGACTAAATTGGTAAGGTGTGTGGTTATACTGAACTAGCCAGCAGCAAGAGAAGGGCAGAATAATACATGTGCCTCAGTGCACATTGAAGAACCTCACCATGACTTTCAATCCTATTTGTGTACCTCTAAAAATGGCCTAGTAGTGGTACAGATCCCTTTATCATCAACTTACTTTCAGAGATATTAGAGTGACTTTTCTTTACCTTTTGTGTTTCCCTTTGACATAGTCCATAAGCCATTAGCAGAGCTGAGGAAGTTGAAAGCAACTGCATTAGATAACTGTGCCTGAATAGAACCTTTCGAGGCTGGTTCTGCAAGGGAGTGACAAGTTCCAGCTTTAGCTGTGCATACACTGCCCGTGAGGTGACATCCCAGGGTCCGTGTGCACAGACAGACTGCCGTGCTGGGGTAGAGAGTTGTTAGTCAAAGCTGGGGAATGTGTCACAGGCAACCAAGAAGGTTAAAGAGGCATGCCTTTAATGATTAAAAGTATTTTTGTGTTGTAACAGCACTTGAGCTTTTCTGAACTTTCCGAACATGTTTTTTATCCTGAGGCTGTTAAAAATATATCTGTCCTTTTAGGATTATGACAGAGGTGTACAGATAACTCTGTGAAGTTTTTTTTTTTTTTTTAATCTTCAACGTTCAATGCCATTTCAAATTTCAGAAAATAAGTGCAGAAAACAGCCTGATGACAGTTTTGTGACATCCACCTCTCTACCTCCATGTGCCTTTTATCCAACAGGAAAATAAAACATTCACTTAAGGAAAACTGAAAAAAAAATGCGATCACCATTTCCCCCCCCATCCTTTTCTCAACCACCTACATTCATATTTTGTGTACTACCTGGAACCTTGCCACCTTCTGCTTACTTCACATAGGTCTTAATCCCAGACTCCTTTCTCGTCCTTTGCTGCATGTGTGACCCTGTCAGCCAGGATGCCAGGTGGAGGGGATGGGAGTGCTCGTGGCATGGGACATAAGAAGGAAAAGGTAATTACATGAAGCTGCAGGAGAATATGGCTGGGGGTCCTTCAAAGGGATGAGTGCTCAGCACAGGACTCACTGCCCTGTGCCATGAACCCACTTAAGCTTTTAGATGGCCCCATTGCTTTGGGGTGGAGAGGAGGTAGTGGTCCTGCACTGCAAAAAGATCTTTTGACTTTGCTTTGGGGAAAACATGAGGCAGAAGTCAGTTGAATGAGGTTTGGACACTGTATGTGAAACTTCATCTCACAAGCTCCATCTCCTCTCCTGCCTGTTTCCTGTAGAGCATTAACCCTGAACACCAGCCTTATTTAAATAAGTGACCATTAGATTAAAAATGGCCTTGATTGGTGACAAAGGCATTTTCACATCAGCTACCGCAAGTTCAAGGCAACTGCTGTTCACGTTAAAGCGACAGAGCTTTGCAGTGCTGTTCACGAGCACAGAAAACACGCTGCCATCTGTGCTTAATTACATTTGTATGGGGTCTTGCTCTTCAAGTCATTTTGCAGAGTCCAGTACTATTGATTTCATAAAAGTTACATAAATCTGACTGCCATTGGTGTTATTAAATTTCACTAGCTGTTTCAATGGGGAACCTTGAGATTCTCTCTCTTCCTGGGTGCTGATGCTGGAATTTAGTTCTGTGGGGGTATTTTGAGATACACCTCAGCAAGCCATTTTTAGGCTTGAGTTAGAGTGAAAGGCAATTAGGATAGAACAAACATAGATCCTATCAGCATATGCAGAAGAAAGAACCTAATCTCAGCCAAAATAAAGTGGAATTTTGCCATCTGAGAGACAGAAGAGGTGGCCTAGCTTTCCTGAATTGTATTGGATGTCTCAGCTGTATTGATCTGGAGAGATGCTTGTCCTATAAATGGAGCAGAAATCTAGTGGACTTCTGTAGCAGTGTCAGCTGTGATACAGAATTTTTGCAGATGTGATGATGTGTGCAGGTTGGTCCACATCTGCACAGCAGAACCAGTGTGCAGTGGATGGGACCTACAGCACTTGCATCTGCCAGTGTTTCTTCTGCCAGAATGCCTGGTCATTGGCTGCCCTGGTGGGTTAGTGATGTGGTTCTGCAGAGGAGATGAGAACAGGAGAATGTGTAGTAGTAGTAGTAGTAGTATTTTGCTTCTTTTCGGCAGGTTCATGAACACTGGAAACCTGGCTGTCTTAAAATACTCAGTGATCCTTTGGTCACACCAGATCTATTCAGCAGTTGTGACCGAGATGTCGAGACTTGGTCTCCTGTGCCACCAGCATTATGCCATTCCATTGTCATCTGCCGGTGTTCTTGCACATGCAGTGGCCATGTACTGATTCATAGCAATATAAATACTGGGGGCCTTTTTCACTCTACTTCTGCTTTGAGGGCTTTGTCACTAATCCTGAATTGCCTTCTGAAGCTTTTCCTTACAGCCTTGTCAGCTAAAAACCTCCAATTTTTTCATATGTGTCTGTTGCAGGCAAAACAGTCTCAGTTCAGGGAATTTTACTGAATTTGATTTATTTCCAATTAACATAAACTTTTACTTACTGATCTGGCGATGGAAAACAAAGAAGACTTACATAATTAAACACCAAGGGAACCTTCTTTCTTTCCTGTTCCCCAGGCTCAGCTTCAGCCCATCATCTCTCTCCCACCATTTTCAATGTGTTTTACACCCAGTCCCCTCCAGTACCATTGATGAGGAGATGGGCAATATAGGGAGGCCCTTTTCTTGCTACTGTTCCTGGTTTTTGCTCTTGTCTTCCCCTGTTCTTTCCTCTTACTGATACCCTTCTCCATCCTGGGTCAGCCACAGGCTGCTCTCCATTCAGGAGGGTGCCTGCTCCAGTGTGGGTCCCCCACAGGCACAGTCCCCTCCCAAGGTTACCCTGCAAGGAGCCCTTCTCTTCAAAAGTTGTTCCAAGCCCTGTCCTGTTCCTGCTGCTGTATCCCTTCCCGTGTCTCCTTTTGCGCATCCTCACATCTCCTCCTCTTTCTCAGTTTCTCAATTCTCTCTTGTGTCGCCACGTGTCCCCTCCAGAGTCACCTGCCCCAGCAGTGCTGCCCTCCCTTAGCACAACAGAATGGAGTAACTTTTGGGAAGTGGCTTTTGTAGTTGGTGCAGCAGGGCTGGGATCCCTCTGACTGGCCATGGCCTTGGCGCCCCACCCATTCTGGAGAGAGACAGGACAAACTGGGACCAGTCAGTGCAGGACAGACCCTGAACCCTCCTCCACCGAGCAGCCTGTGTTCCCTCCACTGCTGTCAAAACCCAAGAGACCTCCCTTTTACAGGGGTGAGAGAAGAACCCCCTGTTCTCAGGGGCAGCCAGGGCTTTGGGAGGAGAGAAAAAAATCTCCCATTAGACTGTGTGAGGCTTAGTGTACACTCCCGAGAGTGTCCATGGACTGGGCTGTGGGGTGCCATGTCTCTGGCATCAGAGGGGTCACTGCTGGTGTCTGCACAGGAATACCAGTGAGAGGGACTCACTGTCAGATTTCTAATGCACGTGACTCCTCCCTCCCCAAGACACCTTTTCTTCCTCTGTGTGCATCCTGGCCTTCCTGCATATGGGGGTATTCAGAAAGAGGGTTCAAAGGGAATTTCCACCTTGTAAAACCTCTCATCCGTTTACTTCTCCAAAAGAAGCCAAGCTGCCGAGATTTCGGTACTGAAGTGGAAAGATTGTTGGATAGGAAGTCAGCACAAGCTCAGGTATGCTCACAGCTCTGCCACTGGTGAACTGGACCCAGCACTTCAAAATGCTTTTTTTAACTTATGGACCCCAGACTGTGCCTGTTATGGTGTATTTAGTCTGGAAGCTGTACAGAACACAGTCTGCCTCTCAGTATGTGTGTGAGACACTGAGCACAACAGGAACCTGGTCCCTGCTGAAGCCTTGAGGCGTGACAGTAACACAAATAATAAATAATAATACTGTTAGCGAAAGGACATACATATTTATATGAAAATGTACCAATGCAAAGCACCTTTGATTGACAGCAGTGCTCAGCGCACTCACAGTGGCAGGATTACATTATATCTGTAGCCATGGCTTTGTACACAAAACACAACCCATAAATTAAACTGGTGATGATCTCTGCCTACGGCAACCAGCATCCTCACTCTTGACTCTCCCTGGGCGTCACACCAACAGCTTCTCACCAACACATAGCCCCAGAGCCACCCGGTCAAAGGGAGGGGAAGGTAGAAGGAGAGTCAGGACAGGAGCTTTTCTTTCCTATGCATGTGACCTCAAAGTGCAACATTTGGGATGCTGTTATGTTGCTTATGTATATATGACAGCCCAGTAAGAAATAGCCCTTATTCCCCCCTCTTTTCTACCCCGCTTCTTGTCTTCTGTTCTCCTGTCCTCAGTCTGTGCAGCTATCAGGCAGAGATCCAGACTCACAGGAAATGCAACATGGGCTATTCTCCCATGGGAGCTTGCCTTGTGTGTGAACCTGTACCCTACACATTTAAACCCTCTTGCTCTAGCTGGGTACCCACTGGCTGAGGGCCAGGGACCTGGACACTGGGCAGAGGAAACTCTCAGGAGCACACACTGTGGTGACACATCTTCCATACTGGTGGTAGCATCACCCTGAGTCATCAGCATGGATTGTGCCCGGAGCAGCTCTGCAGAAACACCGCCTTCAGACGCTGTAGAGGAAGTATTTTAACTCACCCACAGAACTGTAAATGCGACCACACATCTCTTGATGGCAGCAGCAGAACTGTCATCACCCTTGATAAACAGACAGGGTGTCACTTGTTTTTCCCTCATTTCTCTTCCATAGGAATCTTCTGTGTAGCATGGGGATATGCCAGGTGAATCTGTGGCTTTTCCCCTCTCCAGGAAGTGTGTGTACATGGTGGAGGAGGCAGTGTGTCTGTGCACAGACATCTCCGTGGCTCCTGTTGACTTGTAAAGGAGATTCACATGGGCAGAGGAGTGATCTGGTCCCAGATGCTTGAGAGAAAATGGCAAAGTAATTCTCCACTGCTGCTTCTATGTACTTCAAAAAGACATTAGAAAAGAGAGAAATGCATAACTGAAAGGTGCTGAATAATTTGGGGAAACGGGGTCATGCCCACCCACCCATTTGTAGAGCTTAGAGATCTGTATAAAGATGCAAATGAATACATCTGTTGTGTCATTAAATGCAACTGCAGCAACCTAGATGAAAGGGAAAGTGAGGGAGGGAGAAGAGGGAGCAGTGCTGACTGGTAATAGTGCCACAAAATTGTCTTCTGTGATGAGGATCTGCCAAGTGCAAAGCCTCAGGTAAGTACTGTGGGTCCCAGTTCAGCATCCATTATTCCCCCCTCTCTGTTTCTCTGGTGCTTGTCATAGTCTCCTGAGCTGGCATCAACCACAGTCCCTTGTGCTCTTTGTATGAAGGCTGTGGGAGCTGATGGATGTGGAGCCAATGGTTTCATCCCCTCTTTATCCTCCCTGTGGAGTCTGGCTTCCTCACCTGGTGTTCTGTAGGGAGGGGAGAAGACAGGACAGAGGCACCTGCACACCTAATAGACAGCAGCCCTCTGCTGCTGGAAGCACCTCTGCCTCTGGGAAGGGACAGGGAATGAGATCTAGTGACAAGGTGTGTGCACAGGCTGCCGTGAGTAATTGAATGTGGGAGTGATCCTGACAGCATCTCTGGCCCCACTCACTGCCTGGGCATGAGTCAGCTGTGATGCTGGCATCTGAGAAGATACTTTAGAAATGTCACAGCCAGAAGGACCTGTTAATGTGACACCCAGCATCAGGCTGGTCCTGCCACCCAGACATGCTGGCTCAGCAACGGGAGAGAGAAGAAACTTTCCCCATTCACTCAGTAGAACAGAGAAGACCCCCTGGCCACCGCTTTCCCCTCCTCACCACCCTCACCACATACCCCTGACAGAAAGCAGGGGTCTTCCCACCTCCAAGTGCTGCATGCTCCCTCCATCCTGCTAGTATTCCCTGACTGACAGGTGGGAAAAAGATTGCTCTCTACTGGACCCCCACTCCCACTCCTGAAGGTTGCTGGGCTCTTCTGTGGCAAGGCTTTGTACAGCCCTGTCATTAGAATTCCTCTTCTCCCTCTTCTCCTCCTGAGGACTTCCACAAGGCTGCTGCAGTGGGCACAAGCTCTGAGGCCCTTTCTCCTGTCTTGCTGGGGCTGGACCCCTTGTCACAAAGTTCAGATCTGGTATTTGATTTCTCCCCACTACTATGCTTGCCATCAGATTCCCTCATCTTGGCCCTTCTTGTCTATATGGTTTTTTTTGAACTTCAATCTTCTAATTAATGCTTGTTGATTCCATTTTTCCTTTCTTTTTTTTTTTTCTTTTTTTCTTTTTTATTTTTCCTTTGAATACAGTACATAAACATTCTGAATTCCACACTGTCTCTCTTACTGCTCAGTCTTACTGAGTTTTTCTCCTTGGTCACCTTCTGGAATGACTGTGCCATGGTGGCCTCTGAGGCCTCTGAAAAACTTTGCTTGAGGAGCTCCCAATTCTCATACATGCACAAATGAGTGTTTATATAAATATATACATATACATTATATGCTCTCTCCTAACACATTTTACTTTTGACACTTGAGAAGTTTCTCTTTTCAAAGGGCCAAGTATATAAATATATATATTATTTCTTGACAGGATACTCCCTGTGCTCATATTCAGTGTAATCAAATCATGATCACTGGTCTCTGTAGCTGCTTCCAGGAACTGACAGCTCCTGCTGCAACAGGTCCGAATGAGCATTCAGTGAGTAAAACCTTTTATTAACTCTCTTATCCAGGTGATCAGTTGGACAGGCATGTATGAGCCCTCTTGTGGGTGTGTACGTGTGTCCAGGTGCAGGGACGCTCACAAATGCAAAAGCAATGTTTTCTCATCACGTTTTTGTACCTGTTCGTGCTGTTGGTATTTATCCAAAGGCTTATGCAGGTGCCGCATAAGCTTTTCCCAGTGACATTTCTCCACAGTTATTAACCAGTCATACACTAATCACCCTGTTAAACATGGATCATTGAATAGCTCCTCATGCCAATTTGCAGTCCAGGAGCTTATCATTCTTCTAAGTTATTTATAATTGTCCTCAGCGTTTCTCTCTCTTTATGGCTCCCAGGCTGCATCCTATCAGTGCATATCAGAGTAATGTGCTCTTGAATACATTCAAGTCTGATTTTTTTTAATACTGATTTCCACATCTGTCTGTCCAGTCTGCACCCCTCATTGACTTGAGACCTTTCAGAGGCAACAAACAGCTTAGACCAGCATTTCTTTCTTCTTCACCCTACCTAATTAGAACAACAGTAGACCTCAACCTGAATGCAATGTTTGCACACTAGAAAATAATCATCTCTATACTTCAGAAGCATTGGTGATGTTTCTGTTGACTGTATTAAAACCTCTAGCAAATTTTGAAATTGGAATCTTTCCATAATAACTGTATTTTTAATTTCCATATGCTACAGAGATGAACTGAATCATTATTAAATCATTAAATTAGTGGTGTCTGAAAGACCCCAGTAGTCGCCCTCTGAAAAGTTTTACTAGTAAACCCAAAGATTAGTCTCTGCTCTGGAGAACTGAGTAACTAAAAATATTCAGTGGTGTCTTTAACGCAGAGCATCACCCCTATGACTTCACTCCCTCCAGTTTTCCTCAAATGTTTGTAACTTACACTGTTTAAAATTCCAAGTAATGTGACTAATCCCTGCAGGCTTCAGCAATGACAATAACAGGAAATTTGTTCTCATCAATGGGAATTTCCATTTCCAGCTTGCCTGTTTCCCTGATGTCTAGGACCGCTGTATAAATAATAGGAAAATCTCTTTTCTTCACAACTTCAGCGCAGCAGCTCAATTTGTTTGCAGCATGCTGAGCTTGAGTTCATATTGCATTTGCCTTCTTAGCACCTTCCCTCCGTGACATCAGTCAGGCGGTCGCCTGGCTGCTCCAGCTTGTTTCTGACAGAACAGAGTATCTTGGAAATGGAGGCCATTCTGCTCCTACATGGCTGCATATATATATAAAAGACTGAAGACAGCATTATGAAAACTCCAGCAACTCAACTACACGCTGCAGCCACTTATTTTACACTGACACCAGAACATTCTTTTTTCCTACTCACCAGCTGGTGAGAAGTGTCAAGTGACAATGCCAGCAGATCGCAGGAGGAGTCTCTGCCTTCAAGCACCAGGCTTCATTAGCATGAGGACAACTGCACCAACCTTGCTGCCGCTGGTCCTTGAAGGTGCTTACGCCCCCGACTACCCCTGTTCCTTGGTTCACTCCTCAGTACCTGGCAGGGGGTGGGAGAAAGGGTGCACATAAACCTCTGGGCAATCAGCAGTTTCTCACTGCAAGAGAGGATCTGCCGAATCAGATAACACCTGGGAGTACCTTCCCAGCAGTAACACTTAATGTGCCGAGGAATTGCACAGACTGGCTATCACTCCTCTTCCTCCTCCCTCACACTCACAGCCAGTGTGCTGCTCTGGCTGTTTGTCATCTCTCATATTGACATAGAGCTGGGACAAACCAGCAGCATGGGAACTGCATGGTCTGGTCAGCTAAGAAAGTTGATATTCTCTTTATAAGAGACCAACATAAACTGAAATTTCATGACTACTAGGAAAAAAAAATATTTCTGTTGGTAATTCTGGACTGGTTCTGTCTGATTATCAGAGACCAATTCAATAAAGTCTCAATTGTAAAAAGTATTTGGAAAATGGAATTTTTCTAACCATGTCTCTAAGTTGCTTCTTGTTTATTGTCTCACAAAAGATGTAAATACAGGCAGCTTCCAGCAAGTGCTGAGGTACTCAGGAGTAGCAACCTCAACTTTGTAAAAAAATGGTTGCTGTAGAGCAAAATGATGACATAAAGCATTTCTCCAGGGCGGCCTGGCACTAATGACTTTAATACAGTGAGTTGAACAAACTTATGTGGCAGCAGTGACTGTGAAGGAGGACTTTTAACTTGCCTACAACAACTACCTTGCTAGAAGCTGAGTGTTTCAGTCAGAGTGATGAATAGTGAATAGGAGCCAGAGCTGGACTAGCACGTGGAGGCAGCGCAGAAAGTGGATCTGGATGGGACAGGGGGCAGGGCAGAACACCCTGACAGAGCACCAGAGAGCAGCACAGGGATGTGATGAAGTGTGAATTTAATTCCTAAAACTTGCAGCAGAAAGCTTAGCTACACGGGGAAGAATTTGCCAAATCGGGACTTGGAATGCAGAAATAATAAAGATGCAAGAATGAGTGCTCATGTGGGCAGTGGCTGTGGGGTGCTGGCAAAGGGCCCATCAGCTCACATGAACCCATAGCAGATTCATTCCATCCAGGAGTACAAGTATGAAATAGTGATGATGGTGTGGATCCTGACATGATTTATACCACAGTTCTTGAACACTAGCAGACAGTGACATCAGAAGCAGCAGAGTTACAGTAGGCAGCACTTACAGAGCAGAAGGAGGGCTGGATGCACAAACCCTCCTGCTTTGTGACTCTTCATCTGTCCCAGGCTGATGCACCTGTAGGCCCCCTCCTGCAATCAGTCTCAGTACTGTTCACAAGACTGAGCTGTACTTCCAATTATATTTATAGACCTATTAGTAAAACTGGTGATCTATTCACAGACAAGCCATGAACACAAGAAGAGAGTCAAACACAGCCAATTACTTACTGCAAGAAGTAAACTGTTCCATCAGCAAAATTTCGTATTTCTGTTGTTCTCTGCTTTCTCTGAGATCGTTAATAAACATATTGAACATCTCTGGTCCCGATGCTGATCCCTGGAGCATCTTGCTATTAACCTTCTTTCACGGAGAGAATTGGGCGCTTATTCCTCTCCTTTGTTTCTTACCTCTTATCTAGGTTTCAATCCATGTCAGGACTTTGCCTCCCACCCTACAGGCAACAAATTTCTTTAATAGCCTCTTGTGAAAGACTTTATCAAAAGGCTTTTGAAAAGTTTAAATAAATTATATCCCCTCACCACCCCTTCTCCTCAGTCCAGTATTTCATTAACTCTTCCCCAGAATCCTAATAGGCTGGAGGAGAACAAGCCACACTTAGAGAAACTGGCAGGCAGGTTTATCTCTATCGCATTAGGCTCATCTAGAAGCTTTCTAACTCTATCTTTAACGATTTTTTTCACTGTTTTCTCCTTGTTCTGAGCTAAGGCGCTCTGTTTTATAATTGGATCATCTTTAGCTTCTTTGTAAAACACAGTTTCAATAATCATCCTCCATCCCAGCCCCTTGGTCCCACAGGCGCTTGCACAAAATGCTATTTGAATAAACCACTGCCTGCTTTGCTTAAGAGCTCAGCAGCTCTGAACTCCCCTTCCTTGGGCATTCAAAGAAGCTAACCATCCACTTGGAAATTTGAAATTTTATCTGCTGTGAAATCTTTCATGCCTCTGACCCTTTTCAGCCTGTGAGAAACATCTAAAAGTTATTCCCTCTACTCACCCTTCTCCTCACTTTCCCAGGTGAAAAACGCCAGAGGAGAAAAAACCATTGTTTTCCATGGTACTCGTCCCACTTTAGCCACGGATGGTTCATCCTTCTGGCTAGCCAGGCAGTCCTGAAGATAATATTGATGGCCCTTATGCACTTGCCTGTCTTTGCAAGGCAGCAACTCTAAACCTTTTAAACCTTGTTTGAAAGAACTGATTGGCAGAGCTCTTCTAGTTCTATAGAGCACACACCTATGGAGGGATTTCCACCAGTGTGAGAGAAAAGGTTGACATCCCCAAAGTACCTTCTTGTATGGTGAGGGGGGCCTTCATTTCCTCCCACAAAGACAGCTCTCCTGCTGTAATGAGGTGCTTTCAGTTCCACAGCACAAGTGTTTCACCCAGCTCTCAGGCAGAACAACATGTGGCGGAGCTGGGTCTGTCATGAGAGATGAAAATCAGGCCTGCAAAATGTCCATGTGGTGTCACAGACACGAAGGTCTCTGTGCTGACCCTGGCAGCTGCTGCACACCTGCCCAGCAGCAGTTTAGCATACTGCTCTGTAGCTTTAGGCCCAAAGGTCACCTCATGCAATGCATGACATGCACAGCTCTGCACAATGTTCAGGGACTGAATCAAAGCCTGCAAGTTACAGCAGTGCCTCAGGCTCAGGAAAGGACTTGCAAAGGTAGCTGAGCATGCTGAATCTGCCTGTGTCTCACCAAACTGGGACGCCTCTGTCCTATCTGGAGTCTTCTACTTATCTGGCACCTCCCATGGGGGACAGTGACTCATGGTTCTTATCCTTGCTCATCTTGTTTCTATGCAAGTTTATCTCTAAAAATCTTCTTCCATGACACTGTAATGTGATGCAGTCTAAAAAAAAAATTGACACATTTGGAAAGTAGGCATTTGTCCTCCTCTTGGGTTACACATGGTGCTCTAGCCACAGACCACTATCCCTACTGTGTAATTTTCAGCTCTTTTGTAGGTCGAGACCAATACCCTAAGCAAAAGCTGGAGTCAGAGCGGAGATCAAGGAGCTTTGTGAGAGGTTCCTTCATGTCCCCACACTTATGGAACTGCAGCACTGTCAGTCTGAGGAGGTTGATTTACCTGAATGGCTGAGGAAACTTAGTATGTACTCTGAATGGCAGCTGGTGACTCACCATACTTATGTCCTGCAAGTTGTTATGAAGGCTACCTCTGCAGGATGATTCCTGTGCTGTGGGAGGAACTGCTCCTTGCCCTGAGCTCTCCTTTGTAATCAGCTCTTGTCTTCTTATTTGGGAGAATTGCACCATTTTGCTCCCAGGGGGAACTCAAATGCCCACAGAATCTGAGCATGGGTTTGCCATGGTATGATTTGTTCAGCAAAGCTCATTATACCCTCCTTAATCTCCATTTTACATCTCCCTTGCTGCACTTCACATTTTCTTATATTACTGCAATTTGGCTGCATTTCTGTATTTTAGAAAATTCCTCACTTAGAAAATTCCCTTTGTCCATGGTGTCACTTTTCAGCATTACTTCCCATCTGTGGGGAGGGTGTATATGCATCATATGGAAGTACTTCAGGGCTGTAGTGAGTGACCTCACATCATCTGGCTGTTCCCTGTCCTAACACGTGTACGTTTGTTTTAGGAATACAGCTGCAGTGTTTCTTCCGCAGGTCCTGAGACAGTCCCAAACCAGAGCAGTTTGTTGTACCTCCAGAGAGCTCTTGCCCATCTAGTGGGGCTGGAGCATGACTTCCAGGCCTTGGGTGCTTGAGCACATCCATCACCATCACGCTGCCAGGCTTTCCTGCACCAGCTATCCCATAGGCTCTCTGTGAAGCTTTTTGGGGGAGCAGCCACTATGGGCAGTGCTCACAAATTCCCTGTAGGCAGCTCTTCCATTATGATGCAAATCCCCAGTATTCAGGACTCAGAACCTGTGCTGCTCCTGTGTTTTGTTATGCCTTGAAGTTTCACATATTTCCTGTTCCACATGAGTCATTAGGAAGAGTTATTGACAAACAGGAGCTGTTCAAAGGAGAGCAACAGAAATGATCAAGGGAGTGGAAGGATTGATTTAGAAAGCAAGATTAAAAGGATAAAGTCTGGAGAGATTGGTTAAACAGCAACTACTGTGAGCATGATAACCTACACATACTTAAAAAGTATTTCAGAAACAGGAAAACACTAGTAGCATGATACATGGGGAGACAAGTGAAAACAGGCAGGAATTGAGAGTAACCTGAATTTTCCCTTTGAGATTAGCTTTCAGACAATAGGAAAGGAAATGTTCTCTGTCACTACTCTAACCTGATGGCAGCATGAAAGAAACCCAATTGCTCTCAATAAACCCTAGGACAAAAAATACTAGCAAATGTATCATAAGGTGGGATGCCCAGGAATGGCACTGGGTTGGAGAATGCTGTCCTCCTCATGAGGAGGCCATTTTAGGAGAAATGATGGGCAAAGCAGCTCTCTTTCCATAGCCCCACAAAACCCAGGGAAACTCCCCTAAGACAGCAGGTCTTGCTCCATACCTCCCCAGGAATCTGCTCTCCTCAGATGGCAAGTGGAACAGCTTGTGGATGAGACCAAGACTTTCCCTGACAGGGCCGTGCGCACGGGTGAGGTTCCTGCAAGCCCCCCTCACCATCTGGTCCATGAGCTCTGATGTGCTACAGCCATTTTTCAGTTTTAGTCTTGACAACTTCTCATGCCAGAGTGTGCAGCTGAGCAAGCCTGACCAGATGCTTATCAAGTGTAAATCGGTGCAAATGTCTATTTATATCAGCTGAGGCTCTGCACCACTCTTTATAATGAACCATGTGTCCATTGTGCAGTCATGGACTCAGAAATGAAGACTGAAGGGACTACTAGATCATCTGTTTTGACCTTCCAAGTATCACAAGCCATTAATTTTCACCCAGTTACTCCTGGATTGAACCCAATAATTTGTCGTTGACTAAAGCATTGTAGGTATTTAGCTAAGAAGAAACTCTTTGCATGAGGTCAGTTGTTGATCTCAAGACATTCAAACGTGACTAATCCTCTCCTTCATGTGGAAGTTTCTTGCTCTGGCTAATCACATTTGCTCTTTCATAAAAAGCATTTTAACCTGCCTGGCTCCATCAGGTGTTATCTTCTACTGAGGTCCGAGTGTGCTCATGTTCAAGTCGGAAGGTCTGATAATTTGTGATCATTTTTATGTTTGTTCAGAGTTATTCATCAAAAGTATTTTGAGGTGGGTTCAAAATAGTTTATTTTTGAGAGCCACACAAGAATATTTGATATTCTCCATGAAAATCACTGTATGCTAAAAGCATGAGTATATTGCTTGACTTAAAAGATCAACTAATCGATCAACCTGTCTGTCTCATCACTCGTATCCCCTTCACCTGAGTATTTGAACACATCCCTGTCATATTGGTAACAGCAGCAAAGTCCCTAATGGGTTTATACTGTGTCATACTTGTCTTTGGGAGAGTAGTTCCTCCATTCTCACATTTCCTTGAGTTTCTTTTCATGGTTGCTGCAGGACCTGTGATCTGAACCAGTGCAGCTGCTCCTATAACCAGAACTATGCTAAAGAAAGGACATGGAACAGTTTTGCTTACTATCAGTTTTCTCCTTTCAGCTACTAAGGGACTTGGGGTGTAAACACGAGCCTGTGTTTTGAGTTCCACTCTTCTAGTGGAAATGCTTTTTAAATGGAGACAGCGAAGAGACCTGTAATAGCATATTCGAAATGTACTTTCTGCAAATAGTATGCAACACTGACTTAAAATTGCCATGTCTACAAACATCCCTGCCAGTAAACTGATTTGTGAGATTGTTCATGGAAACACAGCAAAAAAAGGGGAGTGAACTCAGCAGAAAGGAATGAATTAAAAATTTGAAAGAAGATTTGTGGGTCGTTCCTCAGCACCTGCTAACAGATTTAAGGCAGCTTAGCAAAGAGCTGACTTGGGGGTATGGTTTCACAAGCCCAGGCAGTGCTATGCAAAGGTATCCTTGCTTGCATAGGAATCTTTCACAGGGTTTATAGGAATCTCCCTGGGTGAGTTAAGGGACCAGATACCACATAACACTTCTGACCACAATAGCTTTCTTGTTAGTTTGAGCAGTTCCAGAGATGCACCATCTGAGAGTGACCCAAGCATTGGAAAATAGAAACTAAAGTAACAAGTTTTATGTCTTTTCATCCTCTTCCCTGTAAAAGAAAGAGATGGAGTAGTTCATTCGCTGATTTTTTTGTTTCGACTTCTGTGCATGAGCTTATTGATGGAAGATTATGTTGGGGAACTGAGTTCTCTGTGGAGAGGGCAGGAACTATCACAAGGGTTCTCACTGTTCCTGGGAGTAATACAATGATCCAAAGCCCTGGGAAATCCTGTCTCCAGCACAGACTCTATCCTCGAAGTCAACCATCTGCTTGTTCCTGTACGGCAAAGTAACCATGGGGTTATTCAGAAAGGTGAATTTCTTCAGCAACTCAGACAAAACCCATGGCAGGCGTGGAGTACTGGGGCAGAGACCTTGAAGGTGACTCTGTCTTCACTGGTGGCCAGTACAAATGAGGGAGCAGTCGGGTGATGTTCTCTCAGTAATTGGTGTTGCTAGGGAGACCAGAGACTGTGTTTTCTCAGCTGGAGCTTTTCCAGGATGCCTGCGTTCTTCACTAGATATTAGCTGCAATAATCAGTCATGAATGCTTGGATCACTGTGCTGAGACCTGTGTCTGATAGGATAGGACACCATCTTCTGGCAGGTTGCAACTGGGAGTGTTTTAACAATATGGTTATCTGGGAATTACATAGCAGCAGGGTGTCCAGGAGGACTTCAAAGCTACATGTGGACTTAACAGTCAGGGCTGATGCCCCTCAGTGCCCCTTGTGGGCTTTGCTCATGCCCCACATGAGTGCTTTGAAGGGTTTAATTTCTTTTTGCAAGCATCAATTTGGTTGCCATGTTCCTGCTTTCTTCTGCCACAGCTCTTTCTTCAAAGGTTCTGTTAATGGAGGACAGTGTGCAGCACCTCATAACAAAATATACAATTTCCTGTCTATGGAGGCATTTCCCCAAGAATAGCTGTACTTGTCGTACAGCCCCAAACAGGTCTGCAACCTGTCTACTTCAGTTTGATTAATTAATCAGGGTTCTCTTCTTACCTGAATTTAAGCCTTCTTTCAAAGGAAATTAAAAAAAAAAAAAAAGAGAGAGAGAGAAAAGAAAACAAAAAAACCCCAGAAGATTTATCCTGCAAAAAATTAACTGCAAAACGAAATTCCATATAAAAACATGGATCTCGGATCTCAGACTGCAAGGGAAGATTAATAGAATTCAGGTAAACAAAAAATGATCACATAAAATATCTTTGCAGAATTATATGCTTCTCTAAAAAAACTTCCAAACCCATCAGTCACTAAAAGCATAGGAAATTCAAAGTGAGTGTGAAGATATGAGGATCTCTAATAACGGTAAATACAGAATTGCACGGTGAAGCAACCTTAAGTCTGACTCCAGCAACGATTTCAGAAAAATCAGACATTCCGAGACTAACCTTGTCCATCCATTACCCACAGTGTCATCAGATCAATGGCCACAAAACTAGAATGCTTTATTCTCCATCGCTCTGAGGTTGTGCTGACTCTGGCCCTTCTTTACAGCCATGCACTCTCTACAGAAAAACACATATTTCACAAATTCCTCACTAGACAAATAGCACATCGAAGCCATCACTCTGGACTTGTCATTCTGATTCCATTTACCCCAATTAAAAAAAAGACTGCAAAGCACAGGGCTGGCAGACATGAATCTCCTCAGCTCTGGTCCCTCCCTATGCTTGCCACGCAAAGAAAGTTTTCATTGGAAAACCAGAGCCTGACTCTTTGGGCAGTGCTGGGCAGGGTAGTGACCCTCATTGCCTACCCCTTCCCCAGTACAGGGAGCTGTATGGCAGCACAGATACTTACTCAGATCCCCCACCAGACCCTGTCTCAGGTCCAGCAGTCCCACAATGCTAAAAAGGTGCTGCTCTTCAGACTCTCTGCCCACCCAAGGAAACACTTACTGGTGCTGCGTTGTGCTCTGCACTGTTGCCTGAGTTTTGCAGTGGAAAGGATGTTTAAAAGGCACAGGTGCTGCTCTGAAACCTCTCTCTCTTACCAGAGCTCTATAAAGATCATGCAAGTGCTAGGGCAATAGCACTTTTACACATTTGCAGTTTTGGTCCTAACTTTTTGCTGTGCACCAATTATATTGATGTTTTTAATGGCCTGAAATAACTACAGCTGTTCTCTCTCCTTTACAGGCACCACAACACATGGGAGCAGAGGGGCTGAAGGCCAGAAGCTGGAAACTTGGGCTTTGAGGCACTCAGAGTAGGCACTGGGGACAGAGGAATCTGATGTCTCCTTCCAGGCAGCTGTGTCTCCTTCCAGCCAACTCTGCAGGTGTCAGTGAACAGCAAGAACAGAGAACCAAGACCAGCACTGGATTTGACACATAACACTGTGGCTGGATCCAAAAGACACAAGACATTATTTCTTGGAGATCTCAGGAAAACAGATCCAGAGTATCTGCTGACTTAAAGAAACCTTTGCCAAAGGAAGGCTGCCACACACTGCAAACACAAAAGTGTAAGACTGTGCTTTGCTGGGAGCAAGCTTTTATCCTAGAAAACCCGTTTCTAATATCATTCTTTTTATGACTGAATCTGATGATTCAGTGGTTGTTTTCTTCACAGTTCACAGAGAATGGCCATCAAAAAATAGCCACCTTTTCCTTCCCCTCTGATGAAAGTCTCCATAACCTTGGTGGGAATTTATAGTCTGTCATTGCGTTTTGAGATGCCATATGTGTGAGAGAATAAGAGGGAGGTAGACATCTTGTTTCCAAAAATTATGCCACACTTAGCACTATTATGGCATGGTGGACAATGTATATCATTTAAAGTAGCAAGAACAGGTCTGGGGCAAAGGAAGACCTTGTGGTAAGCACAAATGTCTCTTGTCCTTGGGGACAAAGTAAAAAAAAAAAATCTAAAACCCACCCTCCACTAATTAATGTAATATAATCCATTCAAACAGGAAGAAAGTTCTGAATTGTTTTTTAATTATTTCCCATGAATAAATCTTCTTTGACAGGAAAGAATCAGCAGTACCCAGTGAAGGGCAACTATTTCATTGCAAGAGTCTATTCAGCCTGAGGGTGACATCCTAGCTGGGAGATTTATGGAGAAACTACTATCACATTTGAAATTTTTGAGTCTCTTTACTTTGGTTGACCCTAATGATTTGGTGTCACCTTGTAGATTTTGCTAATACTATCTTTTCTTGCCCAGCAAATGAAGTCCATAAGAACCCGAAACACTTCTGCCTCTGCTTTTGCTATTCCTTTGGCTATTAACTGTTGCTAATATTGCTGTTATTAATATTTTTAATAGTAGTACTAGTGGTATTAAAATAGCAGCCCCTTAGAAGTTCCTGGACTAGAACATCACTGAAAAAAGCACAAAACAAAAATACAAATTTCTTGATCTGTAATGTTTAGGATTTATCTGCTGGCATCATTTGGGTGAACAACCCATTACAAAGTGTCTTAGCCTTCAGAGCCACTGAAGCTGGATTGCACCTCTGAGATCCATTGCCTTATTCCTGCAAATCGCATCACCATGTGGGGAGTGTTTGGCTGTGTGTGGTTGAGTGTGTGTGCGCTGGGGATGTGTCTCCTGCCCCCCGGTTCTGAAAGCAGGACCAGCGGTGATGGCAGCAGAGGCTGACGGCTCTGTGCCAGGCTGTGTTGGTGCCAGAAGAGTCTCCAGTCATTAGCCAAACTCAATTTTGTATTGTCCTATTAAGAAAAGGCTGAGAGCCATGTGGAGACATCTGAATAGCTAAATCTGGGCTGTGGTGGGAGGAATTAGGATAAGTGGAACACTGCTGCTCCAGACAATCAAGAAAGCTGTTTTGATTGTACCCAAGTCCTGAACCACAGAATACATGTTGTTCCCCATGCTCCTTGATACTGAAGCTCTGAACTCATTCAAAGCTGCTTTTGTGTGTCCATGGGATACATGTCCAAGTCACAGATCCCTGCTGCACGACAGGGCCAATGGAACACTGACCCTGTACTGTGCTGATGCCATCAGTTCTGGGTTACCTTGTTTGTTTTCTTTCTGCCCCGATCACAGTGCAGCAAACAGGTATGTGATTAGGTGACCAGATCCTCAGTGTAGAATGAAAATGAATGAAAAGAATAAAAATGAAACCCAAAAAAAGAAAAAAAAAATTGTGACATGAAGGTAAGTGTCTAGTGGAAAATCATAGTAATCAGTAAGGGTAAGAATAAAATTTAGTTCCTTTCATAATTTCCTGAAATGCTCTCAACCATCTATGTGTTGGCAATATTTTACCTTGATATTAACATCTCCAACTAGATGCAGCTTAAAGTAATATGTTTTTCCAAGAATCAGAATGCTGATATAAATGGTCAAGTTACTATGATTCTTTTTTAAAGTCTTGGCAAACAACTACAGGTCAATTATTATGATTACTTTTGCTATTGATCATGGTATTTTTTACTACACCAAAACAATTGTGGCTTTTCTGTCCAAAGAAAAGGTTTATGATTTTTATTTCTCAGCCTTTGTTTTAAAAAAAATATTTTTAATTTTGCTCCCATAGAGGTGCAAGTCCTCTAAAGAGACTCTGACCTATCAGTTTGGGGCTTACTTTTTGATGCTTTTGATAGACCCCTTAAAAGTAGTGCCTGTATTATCCACTGAAAGCTCCTGGAATACAACTCAAGAGGACTCCAGAAATAGTCACCCTTGCCCATGTGCAAACATGAATATTTTTGTGTTTTGTATTGTGCTGAGCAGGAAGGAAGCTGGTCCCAGTCTAGGGCTTTGAGGTGTTACATCACAGAGACAGTGATGCACAAACAAGTAAAATAAGACAAGGAGGGAAAAGAAGCAGATACAAGGGGGAGCACAAAGTAGCAGAAAAATTATTAATTTATGAAAAGATGAATAAGCAAGCAGTTCACCTCCTCTTTGAGGCCATTACAAAATGATATCATCATCAGTGGTTTAGTTTTCTAGGGAACTACAGGGAGGTCATTCTCCCTTCATGTTGACAATTAGACAGTGGCTTGTATTAAAAAAAAAAAAAAAAAAAAAAAAAACAACCCAGAATATAGAGAGAGCAAGGCACATAATTTAATTTCAACAGATGCATGTATAAGACTAAACCAAACCATCTGTCTAAATAATAAATAAACATAAGCAAGTCTGAAGCAAATAGACATGAGAAGGGGTCACTGCTTGTATGAATAGGGTGTGTATCCTAGGGCACCAGCTAGGGAATGACACAATTCTTGGCAGACTCATATTGCTGAGGCTGTGATGCCTATGCAGGTAGCACTGGACAGACCCCTGTGTTATCTTTTCAAGTTTCTTTAAGCAAGCAAAACTCTTTGATAGTAAGTGTGGTAGGACTTCTTCCTACTGTGCTAGCAGCAGCAGGAGCTCGTTAAGCTGACAAGGGGAGACATTTAGGCTTAACTTCATCAGGAAGTTAACTAGAAGGTGAGGGCCAAACAAATTCACCTGGCAGCCCTCAGGGCTTTAAAAAGCCTGGTAATGGCAGTCACTTGGTTTCTTGGGTTTTGGTGTCTTTAGGAAAGGATGTAGTGAACTGCAGGGGTGAATAGGAGAGTGAGCTGGCGCCTCCTGCCTTTAGGGGGTAGCATAGTGGCTGTTATGTTAAGGAGGTGGAAAGAGCCAGCTCCTGGGTTGCAGTTATCTACAGAAATAAGAAGGGTCTAGCTTGCAGCTAGACAGCTGTGTCAGATGCTTTCAGAAATGCTTACAGCCTAGATTCTAAAAATGACCTTGGGAAATAAAAAAGAAAGATACAACCCCCCAGGTTTTAGCTACCAGGCTTGTGGAGTGGAAGTAAGGCATTTCAGCTCTCAGTGCTCTATGTGGACTAAATCAGGCATTTCAGAAGAATAACAACCTGCAACTTTCTGCCAGTCTCAGCGGACAAAGAAGGCAATCTCCTGAGACAGGTAGTGTGTGAGGTGGGAATCTCCCCTTGCTGATCTGTGTGAAGAAATTTTGAGTCTGGTGTGAATGGTGCTGTCTGCCTCCCTGCTCACAGGGGATGTGTATGTGTGCATTACACACGCATTTGAGTACAGCAAAGGTCAGGAAGTGTGCAGAGCCTGAGGTGGTGGGCACAGCCCCTGTGTTACAGCTGGCTTTGGCAGGCATTGGGAGGGAGTAATTCTCAGTGCCTCACACACGTGCAGTGTGTAGCTGCTCTTAGAGCCCTGTGGAAGAGGAATAGGCTTGGACCCTGTGGGCCACTGCTGTAGCCTGAGCTGTGTGTATTGATTGAGGGAGCAGGTTTCTTCCATATATTCATAGATGCTGGTTTAGCCTGTGCTGGGACTCAGAGACTGTGTCTCTCTTTCTCTGGTTATGATTTATGACTTCAATCCAATTTATAGCCATTTACAAGAATGCTGAACTGGCTGTAAATCAGTAAAAGACCATAAAATACTCATGGAACTGCTGAAATCCATCTGGGTGAGCTTCCTTCTCTCCTAAGAGCAGCTATCTGAGGGCAGGAAGATGTAGCCCTCCCGTCAAGCCCACTGGCAGTGATGGGGGTGGGGGTGAGATGTAGTGCTTGGCTGCAGGAAAAGGTAAAGGGAAGGAGGTTTGCTTCCTGAGGGCACACAGGAGTCAGCTGAGCCCTTGCCCAAGGAGCACAATGGTCACAGGAGCAGCTCTGTAGTGTTTCTTGAGAGGAGCTTCAGCTGAGGGCAGGGCTAAGGCAAAATTCATGGGGAAACAGTGAGTAAAGTCACTTTTTCAGTGATCTATGATTGTCTTCCAGAGGGTCGGTGTTTCATTGAGTCGATGACTTTTGTGGACCGTTCATGGGGAATGCAGACATAAATGTCCTGGTTGTTTTTGTTCTCACCAGCTACTCTGATGCGATATTCTGGGGCAGGTCAGTTTGGCCACCAGAGGTGAGAATTGCAGTCCTTGAGGATTCTGTAAGGTAAGAATTTACCTGCCTCCCTTGCCTAAAAATCATGTTCAGGGTTCAAGGAAGTTATCCAAGAAAGGGGCCTGATAGTACCAAATTGCATGCTTACCCCTGCATCAAAGGATGATACAGTGTGCTACAGAGCCATTGAAATGATCAGGCTTCACATCTGATCTTTGACTTCTCTATAGTGCAAATTTTCCTCTCATACCTATTGATGGGGAACAGGTGGAATTCAATGAGAATCCTTGCAAGTCTCATTTTGCCTTTTTTACCCTACTGTAAGTTGATGATCAGGCAACACTGGAGCATCAGGCTAGAAAGCACTGCAGGGTCTTGTTCTGCTCTTGCTCTCTCTAGCAGTTATGGGGATGTAGATCACAATTCGTACAAAATAGCTGAAGCATCCAGGAGAATGCCCCGAACTCTTACTCTGTAGAAGAACACCTTCCAGCACATGGTGGCATTCAGGTCTACAAAAAATGACAATGTGCCTGCAATGGAGCCTCCCCATAGGCCTTGGTGCCCTGTCCCAAAAGGTTATTACCCCTGCAGCTGTTAAACATTGTTAATCTGAGTCTGCTGAGCTCCAGGCTGTCTTGCTCATGTGCCAAAGAGATGCTTCACCTCTGAGCTGGTCTTTCTGGCTGGCTTGGGAAGCTGCTCACCCCTGGGATGCTGCTGCAGTTTGCCAAGAGCAATGAACCCTGGCCAGTGCTGTGTGTCTCTTTTCTTTCTTGTACGCAATGCCTTGGGGAGAGATAAGCAATTGTGCTGTCTACGCACCGCCTGTGACCCTGTAGTGCCCTGAGAGTGAAATCCCAGCTCCGCTCTACTTCACATTCAAAACAACAGCAGAAAATAACTTCCACTTTCTTCATTTCAGTGGACTCAGGCTCACGGGCAAGGATAAGGAGAAATTGCTGAGGCCGACTGGTGAGCGAGCGAGCCTGAAGAATGTCTCCCTTATCCCTCTGGGCAGCACAGGCTTAAAAATCAGTGCTGATCAGCTGGCTGCTTGGACAGGCTAAATCTGTGCCAAAAGAAGCCCTGATGAGAGTGAGGGAAGATAGCTCACAATAAACCATTGAAAAGCTGTGATAACCCTACACCTCTGTGTTGGATGGACCATCCTTTGCCCATCCCATGTAGGATGCAGGCCCTAGGTTGGTGCCCACTATTCTGCTCATTACTCAGCTGTTCTGAATGCAGGATGCCTGAGAAAAGAGAAAAAAACTAGGTTAGCTCTGCTGAGCCCACATTTCATTTTCTCCATAGTCTTATCATTACTTAACAAATAAACAGTCCCTACTATTATTGTGGTTTTTTTTCCCTGAGAATTGCCTCCCAAGTTTTTCTTTAGAGACAAGCCAGCAATGTCACTGTCCCACGACAAAAACTCCCAAGGTTGCAAGTTTCCCTCTCATTGACAGATGTTTTCCTTTTTTTCATCAGAGGAATTAGATAACCATCATCTCATAGACCTACTGCTCACTGCATGTGCCCTTAATGCTCTGTGGGAAGTTTAGCTCAGAATGAGGATACCTGAAACCCAGTGATACTATGAGTGTATGAAACTGCTGCTAAAGGTTTGGTTATAATTAGGGGATTATATACTGTGTGATTCTCTGACAACAGAATATTCTACCATGTCTGCCATAGCCTGACATTTTAATTCAGAATATAAGGAGTCTACAGCTGGCTTGCTCTTTTCTTTATTTCAGATTGAGTTGTGTGAATAATAGAGTTTTCAATTCAATGACTGGACAAAAAAATAAAGTAAAATGAAGGAAAAAGAGAATGGTGGGTTTCATTGCCCAGTGGTGCCTCATTCAATCCAAAACTGAAAAGTTTCTTTTAATTGTAGGAAGGATGTTAATTTATTTCTTGTAAAATTCTTCTTCTTTTAAGCCTGGGCAGTTTTAAAAAATGGCACCATCATTTCAACAGTTAAAAAAAGAAATCTGACTTTATCTTTCTCTCATCTGTCCCCACATCTCACTTTTCTTCTTTTATCCAGAAGTGTGTGTGTCAAAATTGACCCAAATTCACCTGGATCTTCACAAGTGGAATTTTTGTTCTGTTCAAAAATGTTCTGTGCAATGTCTTTTGATAAGTTTTGTGTCCAATGAGTTTGAAGGGTTCCATATTTATTTTCTCCTGGTACTATAAATAGTCCCCACCGGAGTGAAACACAGTTCAAAACTTGTTCTGCTGTGCTCTGTAGTTTCAAAGTTGAGCCTTGTATAAAGTAAGTTTTTGCAAATAAAGGGGAGGTGCACTGATATGCTGAAAGCTCCCTGATTTCATCTGCTTTACCCGCATGTGGCAAAGTCAAATATAGTAAGTAATGTCTTGTATAGGAAGGTGTAAACTTCTGTTCCTTCTCACAAAGCTGAATTGTCTATGTAGAAAAAGTTACTATGGTAAGTGAATGAATGCACCAAGATTGTGATGCACATACAGGAAACAGATTTGTTGTGAAGAGGCAGACCTGCCATCTGATAGTAACTGGGCAGGTGGTGATTTGTGATTACTGTTCCTGAGTAGCTGAGAATTATGCATATCCTATTATGTTTGTTAACCCATCTGTCCTGCTTACCCCCCACATATTTTTATCTTGTTCTCGACTTTAAAGCTATTAGCTATTTCTGTAAAAGGTTGTAATTTACTCTGCTGAATCATGTCAGCAGTGAGTCCCCAGGCATGTCCTACCTTTTTGTGTGTCCTTTTTGGCCCTGATTGTGAGCAAACGCTCAGTCATTGAAAGACACAATGTTGCTGACATTATGCTTATACTGATTTGAGGGAGCAATATGAACAGCTAGGTTGCTATCCCCATGAAGGTAATTTGGGGGTCGCTTTTGCTATTTGGGAGCCAAGCTTTGAGGTTGAGTGGAGATTTCCAAAAAGGAGACAGCTTTGCACATTGTTGGTCAATGATGTGAATTGTCAGGGTGTGTAGTGGTGGCGTTTTTGTGGCAAGACATTTCTTTGGAATATATTTGGACAACCAGTTTTACTTCCACTGGAAACCACTCTTCAAGGTTCTATGTAAATTACTACCTGTGTGCAGTAATAACTACATATACTTATTCCAATCTCTTTTTTAATGATTTCCAATGATATTGTGACAGTGGACCTGTTTATGATGAGACAGATCATAATGTGTGGAGGCAGCCCTTTATCCTTCATCATCTGGAAATCCAAGGTGGCCACTCTAGTCAGAATGCATAGGGAGGCCCAGGAAAGAATAAGGTCAAAATTCCTTCAAAACCGATGGGAAACAATGGCATAAGATCCAGGAAAACACAAGGCCCAAAATCCAGATAGGATTCTGAATCCACACAGGCCAGCTTCATGCATGTTGTCCAAGCCATTAGTACCCATCAGGAAGAGCTGCTGAGGTCAGCTGGGACCTGGCAGGCAGCAGGTCATAGCTGTGTGCCAGTGCTTATTGTGGCAGCTGCTCTATGAGGTTATCCCAGCCCACTGTTTTTAGCTGTTGCTAAACAGAGGTGGTGGTAAGAAAGTCAGAAAGTGGTGTGCTATTCTAAGCCTCAGCTTTTAAAAAAACTTCATTCATTCATGATCCTAAAATGGGGGAATGGCACCCAGGACAGTGCATGCAAATTGTCTGAAACAGGATCAACTCTTTTCCATCCTGCTCTTCTGCTTTGATTTCCATGTTAGCTCTCATTTTTCCCTTGCCTGTGTTTTCTGTCAGCGTTTGACCTTTCCTCCCCAGTCCCCTGGCCTTTTCTATTCTAAGCTGATAAGAAGGAGCTCAGAGTTGATATGCAGGAATCCCTGGACACAGCTATTTTTTTCATCAGTAGTTAATTTTCCACTTCTTTTATTTCCTTTGAGATTCAATACATCTACTTTCATGCTTCTGTGATTCAGTTTGTGGAGGAGACAGACAAGGAAATGCTGAATAAATCTCTTGCCTTCTCTCTCAATCCTTTACTCCCATTTTTGCATAGCTCCTTTTCCTTCTCTTACTTCATGCCACCACTGTTTTCCCTTCTTGGTTTTTGTGTTTTTTTTTTTGGTTCCCTAGGACTCTGGCTTGGGACAATTACAGATGTTGAGAGAGAAGTCAGAGATAATCATGTTTGGTTGACTAGAAGATGTTGTGTTTCTAGCCCTCCCAGGCTTCTGCTGCAGACACTTCAGAAAGCTGCCACATGGCCTCACTCAGAAGGTCTGTTGGTCCTGGAGAGCACCAGTTCCTGAGGAGTATGTAGTGAAGGGGAGAGTGTTTTTCACAGATACCATCCCCTTCAAGCATTTAATCTTGTTGACAGAAGACAAATTTTATTAGAGAGAAGAGGCTGCATGCTGTGGAAATGCATCCTCACCAGAAGGAGGATAGGAGGAGGGAGACGCGTGAAAGGGAGGGGCAGAAGAAGGAGAGAAAATGATTGTTGAAGAATGCATTCAGGGCTGGATTGGCAAGAGCCCTTGAACTCCGGACCCTTTGCATGATAAAGGGCACAGGGACATACCTCTGTGCCAGCCAGGGGACAGGACACTCAGGAAGGAGCTAAGGATTTGGACTTTCCTGTCCTTAGACTGTGAGGGTATAACAGCCCAGGGTTTCCTTTGTTCAGGATACCTCCTTGGATGTACCAGCTCTAGCAGGTATTTTGTTATTTAGGTACTGCACCAAGATAAAATTATATTAAGGATGGAGATGTATGAGACTCTGCTATCTGGTCTAACTGTGGGTGTGGGAGATGTACCTGAGGAGGGGCCTCAGTCCCAACTCAGGTGCTGTGAGTGTGGCTGCCTGAGTGGCTCCTGGATGGCTGGACCACTTTGGATGGATGGGAAGTTTGCTTAACATGATGAAAATGCAGTTCCTTGGGCTACTGTGTCCCTTTTACGTTCACTACTCTCCTTTTACTCAGTACAGAGGCAACAGTTTTCCATTAGGAAATATTCTGCTTAATTTGTTGTTGAGTGTGATAAAGTGCCATCTCATTACTGGGACAGGGTTGTGAGCAAACTAAATGCTGTTTTATACTAGACTCATGTTTGTGGCATCTGACTGTGTTAAAGTAGCTGATGTCACAGGCTACCAGTACCTTTCATGTCTGAGGGGAACATGTGTCAATTTCTGAGCAACTGTCTAGTTGTGTGATTTTCATGAAGCATGTCTGAGGGAGCCCATATGGGCAAAGAGCTGCCAAATGTGTTTCAAACTTGTCTGGGAGAAGTCTGCTTAGCAGCCAGACAGGACTCAGACGTCGCATTCAAATAGCAGCAAGTAAATATCATTCAGATTATTATCTGAGCATGGGAGCATACAGGACTGTTTCACACAATCACTAGAAAGGTTTGGTTTCTTTGGCTTTATTTATTTATTTTTAATACAGTAGTCCAAATGTCTCTTTGTATAATCAAACCACTGGTGATGAAGTCCACAAGGACTGTACAATATGATGAGGATCAGCATTTGGGCTGTTCACGAGCTAAAAATTTTTCTCACATTTCTCTCACTTCACAGGTGGTCAGATGGGCTAAGAGATCAACATGTTGAAGTGTTTGCATCCAACTAATATAAACTTTGTTGCTCTTTTAAGACCATAGAAAGGAAACTGATCTTATCCACCAGCTAAACTCCATGGGCAGAAGTATTTATAGCAGTTTCCAATCAACCATAGTGAGATGCTAATTCTGTCTATTAAAATCGAAAGTGATTTCTACTCTGAAATCTCCATTCTTAACTCACTGTTTTTTACCTAACTCAGGAGTTAAAACCTCTTTCCTGGATCATGTCTCTATAATAATAATAACAACAAATACCTTTGCTCAGTCTTGATTCCTTTGTGAACTGACAGAACTATAAAGAATAAATCTATGGAGCTGATCTGATGCACAAATCCTCAGCAATATCTAATGATATGCCCAAGCGATTGTGAGTCAGTATCAGTTTGGCTTGGCTTGACTTGCAGGAAAAGCTTGTCCTCAAAGGTAAAGAGTCTTCGGTATGGGCTGGTGGACAACCCTGGCAAGTCAGAGGACTGTACTAACCCCAAAAGGAAGAGGGTAAGTTCATACGATGAGATCAAGTAGTTGCTTAAGAAGGCCCTAAGAGGAATTAATTCTCCATTGCTTTCTACCAGGGAAAAGGAGGTTTATGACACTTTTATTCAACTATGCAAACATGACCTGAGTTCCAGGGAAAGGTGTGTCTTTATCTTTAAAAAGATCAGTCAATGAAGCAAAATGTTTATGTCTCAAAGGGTAGTCCTTGCTATATTGTAAAATGTCAGTTATCTTGAGCTGAAGATCTTCTGATGCAAGTTTGAGCCAAAAAAACCAAATAATTCACTTTGGGCTCTAAACAGACCTGGTAGAGTAATTAATTATTTAGTGTTGTGGCTGGGCCAAAAAGCTAGGGGAAACACTTGGATTTTATCCAGAACCTAATTTTTTGTAGTAGTGTTGCCAAAGCAAGGCATCTATGTCTGCCCCTTTGGTATCACCTTGATCAAATCCAAAACGTATTCTTTAATCTGCCTTAAAGTGTCAGATGCATTTTCAGGATAACTGCTATTAAAGTGCTTTTGTTATGTAGGCCATCAGGCATTTTTATAGCCCTAGAACACGAAGATCCTTATTTAAGGGATGTGGGACCTAAATATCTGCTGAGTTTTCCCAAAGAGGATCTGTATACAGCAGGGTGGTTTTTAAATCAAATGCAGGCTCTGCTATTCCCTCACTTGGCAGGAGATCAGTCACAGTTGATGCCCCAAAGATGACTTATGTTCTCGAAAGCATCTTATTGTACTAGGCAATCTCAGGAGATCTCTTTCAATCCCAAATATCCTGTGATTCGGTAATTAAGTCACTGTTGATGGTAGCTCAAACTGAGTGACCAGTTTGGCATCTTTCAAACAGACCCTTTTCACCTCCAGAGAGAGCAAGTTAAAACCTGCCTTTGATGGGTTAAAAGAGCCCAAACAGCTGGGTGCAAAGCTGGGACATGCTTTCTGGTTTTCCTGTTGTCTGAAAATAGGTACAATTCTGTCTGTTATATGGATGACATCAAAATAACACAGTTATTTACAGCCTCTCCTGTTTTCTAGCAGAGAAAGGATTTGCTGATCTCAGATATCTCTGGACTAGGCAAGGGTCTTGCATGTGTCCAAAGCTTTGACATGTCTAAAATGCTATCTAGCATGCAGATTGGTCATGTGTCCTGGTATAAGGTGCTCCTTGATGTACAGCTGGCAGTCTGAGGTTCACTGGATGCGACCTAGTTTAAAAACAAAACTCTCAACCCAAAAACTCAGCTGATGAGTTACTTGTAGTCTATTGCTGAAGAAACCATTTGTTCTGCTATGTGTTTGCTTCTCCTGCAGCTAACACTCACCACTCCTCATTGAGAACATTGGTTATTTCTGTTTCCCATCCCATTTGCTGCAGTTACTCTAAAGAGTAGTTGATGTCTCATTTGGGTGAAATTCAATAGTGATGCCATTTGCAGGACAAAATATATTTATGTATCTGTATAATAGAAGTAGATACCACTTGAGATTGTGAGCTTCATAAGAAGGGGTAGCAATTCCTGAAGTGGCATGATGGGAACTATTATGATTTGCAATAATGACACGTCAGCTCAGACAGATCTGGAATATCTTGATGTAACATGAGTCCCCAAGATTAAAGAAATGCTGGAGAATCAACTGCAAATTCTCATTGGTGGTGGATGTATGGAAACTGGAAGTAAACATGTATATGGCTACTCCACCTAGGGTGTTAGGATTCTGTACAAGCTTTTAAAGGATTGGACACATTAGAGAGACATGCAGGCTTGCTTTAGGGTGTAGGAGTAACAAAGGGATGTTAGTTAGATTTGCTTAGGGATGTAGGAATAATAGGATGTAATTTATTTTGCTTAAGGATGTAGAAGAAAGAAGATTTACATGGCATGGTTTAAGGCTGTAAAAGAAATAGGATTAAATTAGCCACATGAAAAATTTAGGTGTTAGGAAAAATTTCCTTTAAGTCTTGCAACATGGTTTTCCAATGGAAGAAATGATAATAGGACCATGCTATATCTGTCTGAACTTAAAAAGTCACTGGGTAAAGTTCTTTAAGATTCTGTAGCATCTGCATGCAGAAGTGGAAACAGGGGAAAAAATAAATTAATAGGCTTTGATTGGTTTATCTGGTATAAATTTGCTGGTTTAGTTTTTGACCTTTAAGAGCCTCCTCTGTGGGTTGGGGTTTTTTTTTTTCTCTTGTGGTTTGTTCTTTTTTTTGTACTGCATATGGTATGTAGTTATGCATAATGTTACGGGTGAGAAATCAAGCACACAAAGGCCTCGAAAGTGAAAAAAAGTGATTTTTCTTCCAACATTAACTTAAGTGTGTTGCAAAATGTATCAAGGGCCTGTTGATAAATGGGAAAGGATTCAGAGAAGAGCCCACTGGAATGATGCAAAATTTGGAAATATGCCTCAGATTACCTAGGAAACTCAATCTATTTAGAGAAGACTGAGAAGCATCACCATAGGCCCTGTTTACCTACTTAGGAAGAAAATTGCAGCAATTTTGGCAAAGAAAATTCTGTCAAGACCCAGTAGTTGCATCCTGAATTACAGAAAAGACAGGGAGAGGGAGTCAGGCATTTTTCATGATGAGGATAACTTTCCATTGGGATGAAATACCCAGAGAAACGATAACTGGAGAAATGATAGATCAGTTTTTCAAATCAAGACTGGCCTGCTATTTAAAAGAGAGATTCTAGCTCAAACACAGGCATTTTGATACTGATATTTTTAGGTGAATTTCAACAGTCATGGCTAGGAAATCAGGCAAAATCATAATCTTTCCTTCAGCTCTTGATATATAAATTTCTTTTTTATACTGCTTCAGTAATATATACTGTATCTCAGAAATAATGTGGGTAGCTCTAAAAATGGGAAAGTTCTAAGAATGGGAAATTTAATATTTCCTTGCAAAACCCGGCACCTGTTTTGGTCTCAGGGTCACAGGGGGACTGTGCACACCAGTACTCATCCCTAAGAGTGCTGTTTCCAGCAAACCACCACTTCCAGGACCTGACACGGGTATTTTTCTCACAAGAAAAATCTGTGTGCCAGGGTGGACATCATCCTCACTGGCCCTGGAAAGCCATGCTTGCAGGACTCTCAAAATCATGTCTTAAAACAAAAAAGGTGATACAGATAGGGCCTGGGTGTAGAAGACCCTTCTTCCACAGGGACTGGGAAGCAGCACAACAGAAGGGCATTGTGATATCTGGGAGATGCACTCCTAGGCTGCTGCAGCTCTACAGAACGGCTGCCACGGAGGGTAGGGAAGAGGATATGATAAGAAAGTGGGGTTTGTTGTGTCAAAGTAATCATGAGTATAATGGTCTTCCTGCCAAGGTGAGCAAAGTCAGGCAAGTGGAGTTGGAAGTGACTTAGGGTACCACAAAGGACATAGAATGTAAGTGTTGAGAAATGGTGCTGAAATACATTTTCCATGAAGAAGTGGAAGGCTATGTGAACGGGTGGGGAAAAGTAGGAGGATGTGAAAGAGTGTTATTAAGGGAGTCATGTTTCTCTACATAGAACTAGTTGCTAGTCTCTCATTTCTCTCCCTCTGGCTCCTGTGTGCTTCAGGAGTCTCCACGAGCTCAGCAGGAACCTTTTCCCAGTGCAGCTTATGAACTGGGCCTTCAGAGGAAAGCAGAGTTTTCTAAAATGATCCCCTGTTATTAAGAATTTGTCTTTCTTTTAGGGCTTTTACACAGAGGTTCCTTTATTCCTTCTATTTTTACATTTTTTTTTCTCTTCCAGAGGGCTCTTAGTTTCCTTCCCCCACTCATAAGAGATGATGAAGTTGATATGAATGAGAAAAGCATAAGTTTGGAAAAAGACATCCAGCAGCAGAGAGAAATGGAGAAGCCTGGACACATGTCTGTCAACAGAAGTGGAAGATCACTCATGAATTAGAGCTTCCAATATTAAGTCCTGTGCTCTTGTTAAAAAAATGAGAGATGAATGGGACACATAGTCCTTGCAGTTTTCCTTCAAGGTCTAAATCCTCAGGCTAAGAGAAAATGGGAATTTCCTTTCCCTGTCTTAGATATATCTCTGCCTATTCTGTGTTGGAATAAAAGGTTAAAATACAATTTTCATAGTAACAGCTTGAGGCACTACAAGAGTTTATGAGACCTGTAGTTTAAGGCATCATTTCTTTCCTACCTGACATTGTTTGTTAAGGCCTGTCCCATAACTCTAAAGAGCATCATTTGCTTGAGCTGAGTCTTGTGTGTCTGTCTTGACTCTACCGGATAAGTCCTGGTTCCATTTAAATTAGGCCCAATAAAGCTTTGGACCCATTAAGCATATGCACAGTGGTTTGAGGGACTTTTATCATATTGCATTTTTGTTTTTTAAAGTATAATCCCTATTTTCCTAACAGAATCTAGTGCTGTCTGCCACATTTATCCTTTTTGGCAGTGGTTTTAGCCCCTGGCCTGTAATTTAACCCATAAGGATATGATCTCTTATCCCAAGGCCATTTCTACTTTCCATTAAAGCTCTGTCTATTGCAGAGGGCCAGAATATGCACAGCAGAAGCAGCTGAGCCAAGAGGGATGGTATGATTCTCTACCCTCCCTTAGGAAATAAATGAAAGACAAACAGTAGGGGTCCAGAGGAGGAGAGGGAAGACTCTTTTTTGCTAGCACAGAAGGATTGGCATATAGAAATAAGCTGCCAGGGCAAAAGCTGCTGCTTCTGGGTGATAAGCCACCCAGTCAGTCACTTGGGAGGGGTGTCCTGGAGAACAAAGGCCTTTCTGGTTTGGTGTGCTGAGAGTCAGGGTGATGAAACAGCTGGCAGAGTTAATAATGAGTTCACACCATTCCCTGGTGTGAACTGTCGGGGATGTAAGTAGAGACTGGTGTGTGAGAGAACTGTAGGTAGGTGCTTGTGTAGGGGAAAGGAGGCCTTGGGAGAGATTGGGAAGGACTTGACGGGGTACAGGCCTGAAAGCAGGAATGCTGGACTGAATGCAGTCGGGTGTACTTACAGGGAGGCGAGTGGAGGAGAAAAGGAAGTGTGTGGTAAGACAGTGTAAAACTTGACTGCAAGTGCAGGTGATGTCAGTGTAAGTGGAGGATAGAAAGTGTTCCCTTAGCTAGGACTGGATATTTTCTATAAGGTATGGTGTCTCATTCCCCGCTTCCTTAGTTACTCAGAGGTACCACCTCCACACGATTCTGCTTGGCTCATAGGGCTCCTTTCCCTCTTGGTGAGGTGACAAAGCAGGATCTCCGTCTCTCCCTGTCCTTGTATTCCACTGTGACCTTCCCTAGCTGGATCTCACTTGAGCACAGATACAGACCTTGCAAATGCAAATACTGCTCAGCTGCTTGTCCATAAGCTCTTCTGCAGTATAAAGCTCTTGGAAAGGAACAAGTGTTTCATATCGTGTCTTTCCAACGTGGAAGCAAGGCTGGTGAATCCTGAAATACTGAAAGATAAAAAGACAACCTCTGCAGAGCCTGATGAAAGGTAAATGTTTTGTCATTTCCCTTCTCCTCAGCTGCAGTCCTCTCAGAAATGCAGCCTGTGACAGATTGCTGCTTGTATGATTTGGGACTGGACCATAAGAGCATCCTCTGTCACAAGGTCATGTCAGAAGAGACTCATGTTC
The DNA here is from genome assembly GCF_029207755.1 of Chamaea fasciata. Taxonomy (NCBI): domain Eukaryota; kingdom Metazoa; phylum Chordata; class Aves; order Passeriformes; family Sylviidae; genus Chamaea; species Chamaea fasciata. The sequence continues at coordinate 24,086,205 of NW_027094087.1, read as the reverse complement.
CTTAAGGTGCCTGCTCCAAAATTACTACTCTTGGACCAAATCCTGTAGCCTTTATTCATTCAGAATTTTCAGCATCTTGGAATGATGTTTTGCTTGAGTAACAACTGCAGGATTTTGCCCATTCATCAGCTTAACTAATTCAACAGAAATGACATTATTTAGAGTGCTTAGCCCTGGCTGGCATACATCTTTACCAGCACAGTGATTTTAGCAACTCTTACATAGAAATCGCTTCAAAACTTGGTAAATTTGTGGAGGGAAAATCTCCACGGGAAAATAAGAATCTGTAGAAAATGGCAATGATTCCCCCCCTCTTTTCAGTGGGCAGGTAATCTATGAGGCAGTCAGGAAAATAGCAACTTGGACATAAATTTGAATGTATTTTTTCTTCTTTTCTTTTGACAGGAGTCCTTGTATTTACAGTATTAGATGAGTTTTCTCAATGCAGTTAGGTTGGGAGGAATCTGCAGTGCCTTCCTTAGGTGAATGGATGTGTTGCTTAAGCTTCTTAGTCAGCTGGAGAATTACCAAAGGAAGTGAGACAAGGATTTTGACAGCTCTGTATCCTGCCTTGATCAGAGGGCAATGCCGACTATTTCAGCAGAAATTGCAAGGTGCAAAGAACAAGGAGTAATCTACCAAAGAGACAGTTGCTGCCTGACTGGTGAAAGAGTTATGTGAACCAGTAAAAATGTCATATCCTCTCTAACCTGAAAAGGGAGTGCTTTTACTGGTAACATCTAATACCCTTGTAATTTACTTGGTCCTTACCTTTGTCTGCCTCAGTGGTGAGTTCCACAGGTAACACTCTTACAGGTGACTTTTTTAATATCAGCTGAAAGTCTTTTTGTAGTTGCAAACTACCAAGAGTTTCAGAGAACTCATGTAAGGTGAAGTCTGTGATACTCTAGTTTGCAATAATTTAATTTGTTGGTGGCTAGGCCCAGAAGAGGTGAGAGGTGGCTGATTATTCCTTCAGTGTAATGGCTAAGGGATTAGCATAAGTGGTTCAGCCTCTGGCAAGCAAAGGCTACTACTGCACGTTGCTGCTGCAGTCTACAAGAGCTGCACTTGTGCAAGTCAGAGGTCTGGCATATCTCTACATGGGCTGCAGCAAGGGAGTTGACAACTGCAGAAGCCCAGTAAAGAGGAACTTTCATATTATACTGATTTACTGCAAACTACCAGGATACAACAGTAAACTCTTCCACTCTCTTCACATTACTCTTATTTATACTTAACATCCAATACTTTGGCTGTCATTCTTTAATCAAGATTTCTTTTAAACCTGTCTGAATTGCTTGGGGAAAACCCTGGGTAAATATTGTTATTAGTTAAGTAATAAGACACAACAGGGTGTGAAATATTGCCCTATAACTCATGCCTACTCTATAGCAGTACATTGAGTGGCACAAGGCCAAATGGCTTTGTGTGTTATTTTTTTAGTTAAATCAAATTAAAAAGACACCAGCAAAGTGTCTGTGGCTGTTAAAACATGGCCATGGTAGTAGGAGGAAGGGAGAACAGTCATTTAATAAGTTGTGATGTCAATTGCTCACTTTTTAATTTAGCGAACGATGAAAAGTACTAAGTGGAGAGCCCTGGAGAGAGGTGTCCTTCACTTATCTAAAGGACAGATTGGACAGAAGCAGCAGCAGCGTGAGCTCTGCCATCACTCTGTGGCAGCAGGTTTGCAAGTTCCACCTCTGGTGGGTTAAAAGTGTCCATTTGCAAGATCCCATTCAAACTTTTGTCTCTCGGCGTGAGCTGCCATTAACTGTGGCTTAATAAGGTGCTTCCAGGACCATAAGTTGCCTTGGGGGCATCTGTCAAATTGGAAGGCAAATTGAGGCTACCACTTACGAAAATCACCGGATAGATTTTTACTGATGACTTGAGATTCCAACCAGTTTCCTGGGACCAAACTCAGCCTCTGCATAAGTGAGATGGTGCTGTCTTCTTCACCTCACATGGCAAGAAAAAGGCATCAGTAATGTGTTGCACACTAAAAGACCCTTATTAACAGTTTTCTAACTTTTTGAGCCAGTACACAGCCCCTTTTATAAAAATTCAGCTTATATATAACACAGCATGCAATCCTGGCTACAGGGGGTGGTTACTTTGGCTGGGATTGTCAGGGCTTCACTTTGGCTGCAGAGATGAACTGGCCTCCTCTGAGCTCTCACTTCTGTTTTAGTTTAGAATGACCTTTTTATGAGTAAATGGGTCCTGATCTCTTGCTCTGTGTAATAGCCCATTTGCTACAGGAGGGAGTCTGTTTCCAGAAATGGGCTAGTGCCTCTCGGGCTGGCTGTATATTGGCCTTTAAGGAATGAACCCCTTGCACTGCAAGGAAAATGTTAAATTTTCATGGCATTTTTTTTTTTGTTTGTTTGTTTTTTGTGTAGACAGCTGCTGTTGTGTCCCTTACCCAAGGCCCATTAGCTACCCAGCAGCTTCTGATTCAGACAGCTAGGCTAGAAATGTAGAAAACCATGTAAAAAGATGCTCATTAATCCTTATTTTGTTCTTCCCATAGGCTTTTTCCTTACATGCCCAGCATTTCTCACATGCTGGACTCCCAGTGCAACAGGAGGATTCCATTTGCTTTAGTCTTTAAAAGCCCAAGCAGTTTATTTGTGGAGCTTGTTGTGCTGCTTATTCTCTGGTGTGGGGCAGGGTGTGCATGAATCCAGTCTTGTAAATCTAGAGAAGAGGAGGAACCTTTATTTTCCCCCCTTCTCCATAGAAAACACTGCCTCCCTTTAAAACACAACACCAAGGTTAACAAAGTGCTTTCCCCCTGTGGTTTGGGTCTGGGACAATTCCCAGAGCGGAGCTGTGTCCTTTGCGTGTGCTCATGTGTCTATGTTGGCTTGCAGTTAGCACAGAGATGCATCAATATTCTTGATGACAATAAATACAGCTATTAGGATGAGTCGAGAGCTTATCTTAATTGGGTAACAGATGAGCAGGCGTATGTTGCTGTTGAATCCATCAACATTAACTGGGCAGAGGTAAGTTTGATCAATACTGACACTTGAGTGCATGGGTACCCACTGGAAAATATTAATTTATAATCATGACCGGCACCTCTCATTAACCAGAAATGTGTTAACCCTAATTGGTTCAACAGGGCCCTGCTGCACCACACTGTGCTGCTCACAGACTTTCTTCCAGGGCCTGAGACAGCGTCCTATGGATGGGAACTTGATGGTGCCCAAGTCTGTGCTTTGGGTGGCCAGGCTGGCAGCTAACTGCAGCATCCATCAGGCCAGGAAGGTATGCAATGCACACCCACCTGGGTATGCAGCCCATATGGCTGGGTAGACATGGAGATCTACCTATTTGTCTGTTCATGCCTTATGGCCAGCATGAATAGGAATTAGGCTGAGTAGGAGCAACATTGATTTATGCCATCTGCAAGTCTGTACCACAAATCCATGAGCATTCACATCCTCTGTCCCTGTGTGTGCACTGGGGGGTTGCATGCAGATACGGACTGAGCACACTGGTGGTAGCATTAGGTTGCCCTCAGAACTGTCAGAGTATGTATACAACTGCTTTTAATGGGAAAACTGTATATATACGTGCATGTGTATGGAATACTTACGAGGATGTGTGAAAAATGTTTCTTGTGCTGTAATGCCAGCAATGACAATTTGTTTTCTTTACCTCAACAAAATCCTCACAACCATCCATTCAAAGCAGTCGTCTTTGGCATGTGCCATAAATATGCATAGTGTATATACAAATATGAGCTGTAAGAGTTGAAATCATCTTGTAATTAAGGTCTACGCCTGACAGTAAGGAAAGCTGAATTTGCTGTTAGACCTTCAGTATGTGTGGAGATAAGACTGCTGTCCACATCCACCACGGAAAGAATGAGAAATGATGGGCTTAAATTGTAACCTAGATCCTCTTGCTCCATATTAGGAATAACTTTCCAGCAGTAAGAATAGTTATGCAGTAAAATAGATTGCCTGAGAAAGTTATTGAATTTCTTCTTTGAAAAAAAAAAAAAATCTGAGTTTGACAAATATCCGTTAGAACTACTTAAAGGAAGAAAAAAAAGGAAGGTATATGTTTTGGAATGATTTCCACTTTTGTTTTCTGGTGCCTTTAGAAGCATAGATGAATCTCTGCTTCTTTAGCTGAACATAGCTGGATGTCAGCACTGACTATGCTTACAGTAGCATAATTTGCTACAAATTTGTCTGTAAATTCAGCTGGCCTTAATCCTTGTCTTCTGTTTTAATGGTCAAGCTTAAATAATGGCCTTTGCCAGTCATCATAATTTGACTGCCCCCTTTGATATTCTGGGACCTGCAATGAAAGACACCAGGCAGAAGGAAACAGTTTCTTAGTCAAATGATTTTCAAGATCAAGAAAGATTTATTTTCTCTTCAAAAATTTTTTGGGCTTGTGATTTCTCAACTCCTTAATCTTTCTTTCTTGTTTTAATGATGATGGTTGTTATGAAGTTTTTAGTAAAAATTCAGTTCAATTATGTTAGCAGATGAAAATGTTTGATTCTTGCCCTGTTACCTGGATCACGATTGCCCAATCCCATCCAAGTCCACAGCACTCTTTTGGTCTTATCAGCTCTCCAATTAACCCAGCAATTTCTTTTTGGCACTCAGATGTCTGTATCATAATTGATTTCCAAACCACTAGCCTTTAAAAGAAAAAGGCTGTTACTTCTATATAATTCCAGAAGACAGTTAACAGTTCTCTTCTCCCTTTTGTGTAACAAACTTTATGCTCCCATGTGAAGTTAAAAAGATGATTTTGTCTTCCTGTTTCATCAGAGGATGCTATGAGGGGATGCCTGAAACCCAGGGAATATGAAGAAGAGCAACAACAACCTGCAAAGAAGCACATTCCAGTAGCTGACCGTTTGCATGTATGAATAATTCCAGTGAGGCTGTCTGAAAGATTTATTATTTGGCAAAAAGAAAAGGAACAACTGTTGGCTTGTTTGAATGCTTCCACAGTGAATGAGTATGGCATATGGAGATTGAGAAACGAGGTCAGACTCTCTTATATCTAACTCTTGCTTACCTGTAGCCTGGATACTTGGTATTTATATTATTTATACCACTGCTGTTTCTTGGAGCATCTTTCACAGAAGCTCAATGGGGAATCATACAACAGTTTTGTATTGAAAGCTTTCAGTTTGTGAAATCACAAGAATGTTCTGTGTTTGCTTTTTTTTTCTTAACTTTTGGAAGGAGTAACATTTTTGGAAGGAGTTTTTGGTCTCAGCTGGGAATTTTTGATGAAAGAGCCCAGCTGGACCTGAAAATCAGACAGCATGGTGGCCAAGGGTTTAACCAAGGAAGCTGGAAGTCGCATAGAAGCCCTTACTCTGGCTCTGTTCCTAGAAGCCAAAACTTTTCTCAGGGTTTTTTGGTGGTTTTTTTTTTTTTTTTTTTTTTTTTTTTTCCCACCTGGTGAAGCACTTCCTTTGTCTTTGCTAAGGAGAGTTGTGGGGGTGGGGGGCTATTACACTTTGTATTAGCTGTCTCAATAGTTGTCAGGTAAGGAGGACATTGGCTGTGTAGGCTTGCTAGAGCACTCATCTGGGATGTGGATGCAGGCAGATACAAGAACAAGGACTTTCCCAATCCAGCCAAATACCTACCTATTTGTTAAATTTGAATAATTTCCTCTTGTTTTCAAAAAACAACTTTGACAAGTCTTGGGTTTTTTTCCCTCCAGAGGGCAATGACTCATTGTCTGACTGACTCAGAAGCTCATCAGTCTCACACATGCCTGCTGGGGAATTTATGCTGAGGTGTCTTCCCTGGTTGGCTTTTGTGCCTCTGGAAGTGAAGAATTCCCTAGAGTGTGTAAAAGTCATAAAGCTCACTGAGGTCATCTGATCTGCTTCACTCTATGAGCACCCTACTGAACATATGTGGATACCTTGGGCTCCCCAAAGTGGTTTTGGTGGAGAGTATTTGTCCATGAGAGAACAGCAATGGGAGATGTGTGATGATGTAGGCCACCTGTAGCTTTCTGGTGTATGTTCTCAAAATAATCTGTGACAGGGGGCCATCAATGTTCTTTTAGGGGAACTCCAGAGGTGCTTAAAGGTCTGAGAGTGCTGTATTAATTCTTTTTGGTGAGTCAGTGGGGCAACTTTCATGATGCCTGAAGGATACCCTAAGTCAAGCTAGGCAGCTAGAGAATTTGACCCCAGAGGTGTTGGCAGAAAGGTCTAAGAAGGATATCTATGCAGACACAATGGCTTTGTCCTGAGCCTGCTCTGCCTCCAGCTGTATTATATGTGCTGTGCGATGAAAACTTCTGGCAACGTGAGAAAAAAGTATGGAAATAGCATCTTCTGGCCATCACTAGCCTGCTGCTCTCTCTTTTCAGAGCCACATTTACTTCAGAGAGAGTTAAAGCAGACAAGCCATTGGTACTGGGGATAGTGAAATGAAATGAGATAAAGTCTCATGCAAACAAATGTTGGCAGTCAATGGAATTGTACTTCCTTTTTCCAAGGGCCGGATCTGGCATTGTGTCTTACAAGCCTGAAGAGATTTATTACCTCTTTGACTTGATCTGTGCAATAAGATTTATGGCCAGGGTGAAAGTGCCCAGAAACAGCACTTCTCTCACTCTTTACCAGCACTCTATCTACCCAACACAAAAATGCCCACCAAGTCAGGAATTTTCATAGAGTGGGCATCTCTCAGGGTAGGGAGCTCAGCTCTCTCCATGCTGGAGGTATAAGGTTCAAAGGGACACCCTGTGCCCACAAAAGGAACCCAGTGAATGGCTCCCTGAAGGGAATCTAGACTGAGAGGAACACCAGCTTCTCAAAGGCAGATCAAATCATTGCAAGGGAGTTCGCACCTTCTCACACAGAAGGGCCATGGCTGGCAGACCTCAGGAATGAGGGCACTTGCCTGTCTGGCTCTTCTGATATGCTCATGAGCTGGTGACCTGAAAGGATTTATAGGGGAGACATAAGAGATGCTCTTCCACTGCCCACACAGTAAATTGAAAGTTCTTGTCCAGTGAACACCGTGCCTCATTTTTTAAATCTTCACCCCAGTTCACCTCTACAAAGGCTTAGAACTTTAATTCAGAGATGCCCTATAGCTGACATTTCTGTATTTTACAATGTTTTTGTTAGTGATAGAGCCACAGAATTATGGGCACTTTTATTGATCACTCTGGAAGTCCTTGAACACACCAGCCTTTTCAAAACACAGAGAACTGTCCTCCGTGATTCCCAATATTCCGTTTAAGGCAAAACCTGCCTTAACATGTAATGCCAGGGCTCTAATGTGATTGACCTCATCTGTCTCATCTCTCCTCTGAGAGTCTAGGCGCTTCCACAAAGCTGTGTATTCACAGATGGGGACCTGTGACCATTTCTCCAAGCTGAGGAATTAAGTCATTCTGCCTAAACCTGATAGGGGGGAGATATAGGATCTGGGGTTTTGGGTTTGGATCAGTTTAGGTAACTGCGGGTTACTGTTAGGTGAGAGGGTAGAAGCCAGGGCAGGAAAAGGGCAGTGGAGCTGTTCTTCAACTCATGATGGAGTGTAGATTTGGATTTTCTAAGCTGCTGCACAGTTAAGTCCACCTGAGTTGATGGCTGCCTTGCCACTCACAGTGTGGCTTAACTGAGTGGAATTTTATTTCCTGAGTGTACAATAAAAAGCACAAAGGTTACCGTATCTGTTAAATCACAGGAAAAAGGAAGAGGGTGGGGTAGGGGGGATAGAGAAAGAAACTTCCAATGCACACAGTTCATCTCTAGAGTGACAAAGAATAGGGAAAGGGTCATAGAGGGTTTCAAAGCAATTTATTGCCTCTACTTCTTCATTACTGATATTTCCAGAGCACAGTAACAACTGTAACCATTCCAGACCCATTGCTTCCCTCTAGTTGTTGATTTTTTGTTGCTTTTTAAAAATGTTTGCTTCACCACCTCTTTCATCTGCCTTTTATGTGGCTTTTCCACCCACTTTATTATTCTTTGTCACTGAATTGCTAGAGACCCTCTAGATGCTATACAAGGTGACAGTTCCTGAGCAGTCAAGAAGAAGAAAAGCAGTCAAATAGAATGACAGAAGCACAAAAAAAGGAGGGAAGAGAAGCCCTCCAGAGCTTTAATTTCACTTCCTTTGTTTTGTCTGCTTGCAGGGGCAATAGAAACAGGAGAAAACTGGCAACAGACTGCTTCACTTCTAATAACATCAAATGGTTTGAATCTGACACTGATGGGGAACTTGGAGAAACCACCAACAATTCCCCAATTATTCCTTTCCCACTGCCCTCCGTCTGGAGGAAGCTATCACCCAGGCATGGTGCAGCAAATTCTTCACCTTTCTCTGTACTGCTGGAATGTCATCCGACATGCACAAGAAAATACAAGGTGAGTTAACATTCCTGCTATATTGAAGAACTAGCATAAAAGTTCAAGTTCTTTGAGGTTTCATACTCCACATGACCTCCAGAAAACTTACCCTGTTGGAGAGATTCAGTGTTTTTCAAGGCCAGCTGAAGCACTGCCTATGTTAAAGAAGTTGGCATCAATACAGAGCATGTTTTCTTAATGTAGAAAAAGGCCTTGGTGTCCTTTCAGGAATGAATCCTGCATATAGATCATTCTGAAGGGAAAACAATGAATAAAACAAATACAGACTTTACAGACATAAAATGTTTTCTTCTTAATGGAGAAACCTTAGATGATGCTGACGGAACTAGAAATTTTTTAATATTTTTTTTTTTTACTTTCACAAGATTTCCATTTCTAGACAATGCTTTCCAACTGACATATAATTTTCCCTCAGAAGCATTTTCTGCTGACAAGTGATCTAGTCATGCCGAATTTCAGGAAAACAAAGATGCTTATTGTGAAATTCAGACACAATTAAAAACTGAGATGTGAAAGGAAATTCACTGTTCTGCCTTGAATGTCCTGACTCAATCAGAGGTGCAGGATCTCTCTATTACAGAAGATCTTCATCGTTACTTTTGCAGGGATGGTAAGGGAGGATTCAGAATGGGAAACTGCAGGATCTCTGATGCTATTTTAAAAAACTTAAACTTTGTTTCTCCCCCAGAATTCACTTTCCAAATGAGAGATGCAGCCAAAGAATTGCCCTGCCTGGTGTCTGCTGTTTCTTACAGTGGTAGATCAGAAGTTACTCTTCTACTTCACCTGCTTCACATCTTGTTACTCCACAAGCAGGATTTAGATCCACTTCAAAATGGCTGGTGCCTGGATTGACAAGAGAGAGTAGGCTTTATTTAAGTGACTACATTTTTTCTAGTCCTCTGATTCACAAATCATAAATGCACTTTCAGACAGCACGAACCATGATGAAAACATGTTGCCATTGTCATTCTTTTGTAGGCAGGGCAGCACTGGCAATGAAACAGTTTTCAGTCATACTGATAATTGGAATTTAAGGATCAAGAGGTTGGAGAGTGTTTTTTTCAAAAATCCTAACAAGTGATGTTGACTGTGGTGAAAGCAACGTGATGAACTGTAACTACAGTCCCTGGAAAGTCTTCTTGTGTACCTCTTACGCGTTCCCCATCTTATACTTCACTATCAGGTCCTCTTGGCTTAGAGAAGAGTCACTAAGGATTGCATTTGTCCAAGAGAGTCTACTTTTTGTTTCCATTCAAGTTGTTTGATGTTCCCTTGCACCTTTTCTCAATAACAGCAGAACTGCATATCATGCTCCTAAATGCACTGACAGCCACAGCTTCAGCTGAAGTTTTCTTTATGTGCCTGCTCATTCAAAACTGTCAACTTGAATAACAATATCAAAATATTCTCAGATTATCTATTTGATTGGAGCAACCAGAGAGAACTATATGCCAGAATTAGTTCGCAAGGGAAAGCCAATGTGAGTTCTGCTTTGCTTAACTGATCCCTGACTTTGTGCCTTTTGAAACTATTATGCCTAGCTTAAGCTCAGTGATACTTCAGTAAATACCCTTGCTCTACAGAGTATATCATGAGACTGGACAGTCATACATCTATCTCATTTAAATGTCTTTCACAATAATTCTGTATTTTTAGGAAAATCTTAATTTTCTGTTGTAGACAACCTATAATGGCAACCTGAGCCCATCTAATACTATTGTACCATTGCTACTTTGCTCCCCTTGTGTATATGTCATCATGACATTTTTTCCTCCCTGCCTAATGTGGAATTTTCTGAACCAACAAATCAATGAAGGATTTGGTTGACGGTAGTTTTAGCCCAGTTTCTGTCATGACAATGCTTGGTTTTCCATCCACCTATAACGTTACCACAACCTACCCTGTTCCTAATAATGGCCCAGTTTCTCCAAGTTCTGTGGCTGATGCAAAAGGATGAAAAGGGATCTCTTTAGTGCAGGTATATAATCTAGCTCCTGGCTGCCTAAAGGCACTCTGGGCTTTGTGCTCTTCCTCTGGGGCAATTTTGATATTAGAGCGACTGAGTGAGTAACTTCTTCCTATCTCTGTGATGTGTGTGTACAAAGAAGATGATCTTCTGCAATTTAGTTTATCTCCTGCTAAAGCGGACTATACGCCAGGTAACTGCTTTTCACAATGCCATCCAATCAGTCGTGTTGACACTCTGGTGTCACCTTTGTGACAGCTACTTCATAGAGATAACAGAATGCTGGTAGCCAATTAGATTTTGCTGATAGCGATACCACAGAGTCTGTCCAAGGGGGAGACTGTGCACACCCACAGCTTGACAATAATAATAAAATTGAAATGGCAAAACCCAGAGAGGCTAATGTAGCAACCTATTATAGGCAGCTGCATATGTACGAACCTATAGCAGGGAAGTGGCATTCAAGGGGCTAGACAGTCTTTGAGGCTCTCAACTCAAGCCATTCATACCAGCAAACTTTAAAAGTGTTGGTCTGGTCGTAAATTATTTTCAGAAAATTAACTAAGAAGAACGAGCTCCATGGCTGACATCTCTTCTCTCACAGGAGACAGGGGACCAGCCACTCTGTCCACGTTGCCCTTGCGTTTGCTGTGACAGAGAAGCAGGAGCTGCTCTGTGCCGTGTCCCCAGACGGCAGGCAGGTAATTTTCCCTCGTGCGCCTCTTGCGAAGGCAGCAGGGAAATGCAGGAGGCTGCAAGCAGCACAATCTCTCTGGTCACCGCAAGAGCCCTGTGTGCTGAGTCACCTCACACGTACTCAGGGAACAGCCAAGCGTGGCCGCTCAGACTGGGTGTTCTAAATCATTGTAACCTTTTGCAATGTTTTAAGTTTGCTACTTTAAAAAAAGAATAAATCTATTTCGTTTGTACTTCTGAATTTCTTCTTTATACTCTAGCGCGCTCTACGCAGAAGCAAGAACTATAGACATGTACTCTGAAGAGACAGGTTATTTCTCCAGAATGGAATGAAAAATATCCCCTGTAGTTTTTCTGGAATAGGGATGCAAAAATGCTGGTCCTCTGCCTTTGTTACTCACTTGCATCCTTTTCTCTACCAAAGAGGAATGCACCCTCTCTCGCAATTAATCTTCATGATTCCATTGGTAGGTGAAGGTATTTCTAGTTATTTGCTCTTGGCTTGAGGAAGTCTGGAATTAACTGTCCAAATCAGGTCATCTGTCTATAAAAGCTTTTCTAAAGCTTTCCTAAACCCTCTGTCAGGTGTTTTATATCCAACAACTGACATGGAGAAACTTTCATTTGCTTTCTCATGTGCCCATCAACCTCCCTTGCAGTCTTCATTGCTCCTGCATGCAGAGTTGACACATGTAGAGCTGCACATGAAAGTATGGATGGTACAGGTGGTTGTATCCCCGGGTAGGTTTTTATCCTGGCTTTTCAAATCACACCAAAGCTCGTTTGTCTTCATCAGCCCTGGCAGATAAATCATATTCACAGTAGTGCAGCTGAACTCGTGGCTGACAATAGGGTGTATTTTTCATAGTGTGGTAAAGGCAAGAGTCCTTCTGCTTCCCTGTAAATTGAGTAGTGTGTCCGTTTCAAAAGATGAGATGTGCAAATAGACACAGTGATCTGCAGCATGTGCTAGATGGAGCTGCTGTTCATGCTCAGGGTAGCCTGTACCATGCCTCCTCGCTGCCTGAAAGGCTTGTGACTCCAAGCTGCTTACTTACAGAGCCTTGCCTTATATTGTGCTTCTCTTTCATGATATTTTGAAGCTTTCATGTTAAAATTAATGTTTTTCCTTTACTGGTGGAGAAAGAATCACTTCTGGTTTTGTATGGAAGATTTGAAGACTTTGATTGTTTTGAAGACAAGGGCAAGTGAGTATTTTTCCCTGTTTTCACTTGGGAACTGGAGTGACTCATGACACATGCTCATGAGGCCGGGCACACGATGGCTCAGCAGAGAGCTTGGGTTATGGTTGTGCTGCAGTCACACAGTGGCAGCTTTAACAGCCCAGTTGCTTTGTCCTCCCCTGAACATTGCTTTGTGTTTTGCAGGGCATGTGCCTGTCAGAGAGAGAGCCGAGTAAAAGGGAGGTGTTCTGGGTTTAAGTTCATCCCAGAGAATTTCAGTGAAAAGTATGGTTTAGAGCTGTAATCTCACAAACAGGTGAGAGGTTTCCAGAGTCCCATTATACAGGCAGAGAGGATGGGTGACCTTGAGCTGTGTTCTGCTCCATCATGGCAGAAGCTCCACTGCCTCCCAGCTACCTCTCACCTGTACCACACCTGTGTTCCCCATACAAAGCCCTTCCATACAGGATAAAGATGGCAGGCACACAGCAGTCTCATGCAGGGCTGTTTGCAACATGAGAGGCACGTGAGCTCAAACATACCCGGAAAAGGAATCTATGCTTTATCAGGCACATAATAAATGCAAGAAGGGTGAAATGCTGTGGGTAAATGGCTCAGACTACTGTTCTGTTCTCAGGCATGAGGTACTGGGACCAACACAAGGGGGTAGCTCTGTGTAATCCTGCTTTTAATGTGAAGGCAGAATGGAGATTATAGTGCTGAGTGCTCTGAAGCACTACTGCTCTGTTATTTTCAACACCGCATGTTTGGGGAAATTGAAGGAAGACTGAGATCCAGTCCATTCTCAGTCAGTAAGGGGAAGAAAGGTGTGGAGATTCTCAGTCCTAAAGTGGGCCTGGAGCAAGGGGGTCATGGAGTGAAGTGAGAAGGGGGAGAAGCCACCCTTCCCCCAAACTGGGGGTGAAGGGTAGCTGAGCAACAGAAACCTGTCAAGATAGTAACTAATAACAATTAATAATTTATTGTACGTCAAATAGCTCTTTTCCTCCTGGTTTCCAAAAGCTCTTTACAGACTATATATAGCGACTGCATTACAGTGTGGTATGCACTTTTCAGCAGCATGGTTTAGGAAAAGCCCTGCTGCTGAGGCACAGTGGAGCCCCATCAGCCCAGAGGAACACTAGGAAAAGATTTTCACCCTCAATCCTGCCTGCTTCGCTGTTTAAAAAAAAAGAATAAAAAGAAGTGTACTGGAGCAATCCTCTGATGAGTAGAAAGAAGGCAGAGCATTGTATGGGTGTTATTTCTTCCTGCCTACAAAGACAGGCTGTCCCAATAAATTCAATTTCGTAGACACTGAGAGAAGGAGGACGGGGGTTGAAGGAAACAAATGCATTTTAGAAAGCCTACGATAATGATTTAAAATTGCTTTTCTTCATAATTGCAATTTTAAGAGCTGACATCTAGTGATAAGCCAAGTGCTAGATGTTGGCTCATAGAACATGGGGTCTGTAACACTGGCTGTTACATTAATTCTTATATATCCTTGGACTTCTTCAATTCAGAAAGAGGATGATCTTGCTTCTAAGGCAGTTGGGGGAGGGTGAATTAGGAGCAACACCTGTGAACACCCAAAAAGAGCAGGTCTGCTGACAGACATGCTGTCCTGCATTGTACCATTTTCTCATTGCATCTGAATTTGTTCATCCCTGCCCCAAAGTGCTGCCTTCACCTCCCTGAGGGAAGACACAGAGCAGGCATCTGAAGGGTAGAGCCCAGCACTACAGGACAGAAGCATGTGCCTCCCTGAGAGGACTGCAGGCAGTGTAATGCTTGTAAAAAAGCAATTAAAAGAGCTGAGCAAACAAATGATAAATAATGTAGTAGGAGTTGGTGTAATGAACCTCCTTAGGAAAGCTGGCCCATAGGCCAGCCTCAAGTTCCCTGAACCTGAGCAGGAGAAGCCCTGTCTCTTACAACCACCCAGTGCATAAAGTCACTTTGGAGGAGCAATTAGGGAAGAAGCTGCTTACTCCATTGCTCTTCAATCACATGCTGTTAGGTTTAGGGGGTGATGGGAAACCCCGGTGGATTGACTGAGGCTGCTTTTTGTAAAGGAAAGCTTACTTATGTAAATGTGTTTAAGAGGTGCCTTTCAGTGAAACTGTTTGCTGCATTTCCTGAAAACAGCTAATGGAAAACCTCTCCTTAGAGATGATGCAGTTAGGGCTGTGTTATGGATTTCACCTGTGGATGCCTGAAACTCAGGTGACCAGCTACAGAGATTATCTCTTCAGGGTATGGCCCTGTTAGATACAAATGCTGAACTGTCAGGAGACCTCCCATTTCCTGCTTGTTTTATTAGGCTTTGATAGACATGTAGTGCTTTGAGTGCATTTTGGGTAGTAATTCTTGCCAAGGTCAGTTGCAGCTATGAGATCATGGGATTTTCTTGTTTTTCCACTTTCCTGCCTGTGCTTAGATTTATAATTATGAAGCTCTCCATTACTATGGAGAGACTGATTTTGTCATGGAGCTTGCAGTTACTATTAGGAATAAATGGTCCTCACAGCTTTCCGCCAAGGGGAGTGAGAATGAACTGATGTTGGAAAGAGATTCATGGGAAAAAAAGTAGCCTGGCTTGAAAACCTCACCTAAACTCCTGTTCAGTTTGTGCTTGGGAATGGGACAAGGATATTTTATCTTCAGGCTGCAATCCTTGTATGCTGTTCTTGCAGCAGCCTTGAGGTTTTGGTAAGAGGTCATGGATGCCCCCATGTCTTGGAGAATGACAAAGAAAACTGCAGTAGTACACTCCAACTTTTCCTGCCAGGCTGTGTGCCTCAGGGAAGGAAAGGAAACAGTACTGGAAGGGCGGCTCTGGGAGGCTGCAGTCAGGTGAAATAGCAGCTTCTGTGTGATTCAGCTAGTGAAAACAATGGCACAGGACCAAATAATTCCCGGGAAAGCGTTCTCTGCCTTGTTGAGCTGGGCAGTCTATTTGAGCACTGCCATTTGATTCTTTCATGCTGACACCTCCCCCCAAATACTGATATATCCTAACATGATGATGATCATGTTTAGTGTCAGTGGGATATGCAGCTTAGGGTGGGTTTTCTCTGTGTTTGCACCATCCCTCATGAACTCACTGTGGGGCTGAAACCTGTTTCTGGGTGAATTTATCCCCCAGGATGCAGCACCCCCTTGGCTTTGGTCCTCTACACCACTTGCGTCCCTCCTCACTCAGCTGTAACCTGCTAGACCCCCAGTAATACATCTTGTGGCATCTGCTGTCTGCTCCAGCATTTTTCTGGAGAAGGGAGAATGTATCAGCCCTTCCCTTTCAATGGAGCTGAGATTCCCCAAAGGGTGGAGAGGGAAGAAATAGAAGCAGACAAGGAAGAGGCTCTTTCAGGGGGGCAGGTAGTGCAAAAAGTGATACCAAGCTCATGGAGCAGATGCTGTAACACTGCAGTAGCCCCTGTTGGACTTCTCATCTAAGCTCTAGACTCCTCAGTGAGCAGGACAAAATCTAGCTGTATTTGCTGCTTATGTTCACCTCCTCACCCTGCACTGATTCTCTTGTCCAGCTATTTCCATTTCTCTCTTCTGACTGTTTATTTATCTCTTGGTTTTCCTCCAGTCTCACACATTTCTTCCATGCTAATTCACAGACTCAGTATCCTGACACACATTTTATCCAAGCTGAGCTCCTTCCCCAGCTCTAGGTTCGGAACCTTTTCTTCTAACTGTCCCTGTAGGGGTTCTTAGAACTGATCTGTGTGTTTTGCCACCTACTGATCCATTGTGTCTCTTTAACTGAGATCCTCCTGCTGCTGATTATTTGGTGTACAGGTGTCCCTGCTCTTTACTGAAGAACCAGAGCCATGTGTCTCTCAGGAACCCAGGGAGAACAGCAATGTTTCTACAGAGCAGTCTCAGTGCTGACAAAACCTTCACAGTATATTCCCACTAGATCTAACATCATTCTTGAGGTGAAGCATATGGACTTTCATAGTTTTGTGTCATGATAAATTTATCTGTATTTTTCTTGGCTGTATCCATGGCGTATTTCTGGCGTGAAGCCCATGGTTCTGCCAAATGTCATGTTCTTGCTGCCCATTTGAGACCACCGAGCCTCCCTTGAAGCTGAAAGGTACCAACTTTCCTTCTGTTTCTTTACAGCATCTCAAACAGTAGCTGAGCATTTGCAGGGGGGAACAAAATTGAGGGGGATGGAAGGTAACCCAATGCAATAACTCCAGTGTCCAGTGCAATATTTCACTCCTATAAATCAAGTCTTGGAAGTTTCTAAGGAACTAAATCAATGATGCATCAGACACTGTATGTACAGGCCTACCCCTAACAAATATTTTTATTATTGGCTTTGTTTTGAGAAAATGCTTTTACAAGAGACTGTTATGGGGCACCTACGGTACTGTAGTATATGGAACAAACCCTATGGAAGGGTTTGGGATAGTCCTGGTCCATTGTCTTCCTTACAGCAGAAGCTTTTTTCAGTGATGGGGAGGTGAGATACTGAGAGGGAAAATTTGGGGGAACAGGGGGTTCTGGGTGGAAAATTCATTCAGATATTATTGCATTGTTCAGGCCTCATCTTTGCTTTGAATCCATGAGTTTTTTTTTCTCAAGCCTCTGGAGAGACAGTTTCTGCCTCCCCCGTGTCCCCTGCTGCTCTCTGTAGCACAGCCTGCAAGGGGCTGTGAGCAGCATGTGAGGACAGCTCCGTGCCCACGCTTGCTGCATGGACTGGCCCCTTCTCCTTCCATCCCCATCCTGATGGCCACACCACGTGCTTTCCCCAGAGCTTTGTAGCTTTTGCACACTCCTTTTACATAGCCCTGGGCAGGGAGCTGGCAGGATGGGATGGAGAAGATGGTGACAGCAGGAAAGAAGGAGGAAATGGGGAAGGAGGGAGGAAACACTGGGGGCCTGGGGAGAGAAGATCATTGTCTCTGATCTATTATGAATTCTCCTGGGAGACAGGCAGTAGGCTGGAAAGTGAATGATAGCCAAACCAGATGAGGAATTGTTCTGTGTCCCTGATGTATTTTATTCTCGACAGGCATTTAGTTTCTTTAACTATCAAACTAACTATTTCTCATATATATATTACATAAGCTGTGAAAGATAAGGCACACACACCATCAATCAATTCTCCTGTCAGAATCTCTTTACCTATTCTCCCTTTTTTTTTCCTTTTTAAATGTTTTCCACTCTTCTTTAAATTATGCTCAAAACAATGGTATTGCTATGGAAAGTTGACCAAAATGTAATTGAAGGACCATTTAACCACTCCACAAATCAGAAAAAAAAATTAAAAATTGAAAGAACAGGCTGTGGTATTGTTTTGAAGCTGGATATAGAAAATAATGGAGCACTGGTGTATGGAGTTGTTTCTACCAGTTGAGAGAACTTCCATATGAAACATATTTGTCTGGGCTCCTTAGAAATCTAGTGCTGGGAAGGTGGAGTATAAGCTCTTCAGGACTACAGTAACTGCTAATTCACCAAGAAACCTTCTTCACCTTTGAGCAGAGAATTTTTTTCTCTCATTTTTTCACAGAGATCAACATGTGATATCTGCTCCCACAGAAAGAATAGAATCACAGAATCAATCAGTTAGGCTGGAAAAGACCTTTAAGATCATTGAGTCCAGGAAGGCACACTGCTGTTATCTGTCTGGGTCTATTGCCTGGATAATGTAGAGAAAGGGAAATGTGGATGAGCAGAGAGAAGCTTTCAAAACATCCTGTCAGTCCCGAGTATTCCCAGATCCATGTTCCCTCTGCCCATACCAGCCTGACCACAAGGTGTGGCAGAATCCTGGTGTGATCTTGCCTTTGCACTGACTCTCCTATGAAGCACCCCAGTGAAAGAAATGGTCAGAGCCCTCTTTATTAATGTCACTATCTTTCTGGCACATAGATTAAAGAGAAGAATGAAAAAATGGCAACAAGGCTCATGGATAACCCTGTAATCTCTAAATGCATTTGCTACTTAATACATATGCCTATGAGACTTTATGCAATACATTGTTGTTCTCCATAACCCCCTGAAGCAACTGTATTATAATTGCAGATTATTTGAGATTCAATATGGAACTTCTAATGTGGTGAGAAGGAACAATGTGGCCCCATTCAATTTTTGGATCTTAATTTCAGGGTTGCTGAGTATCTAGTGTACCATCTAAAACCAGAAAGAGTGATGACACTCTGAGAACCAGGATGGCCCTTGTATTTTTTCTTTTCTGATTTCACCTTAAATTAACCAGACATTTTTTTTCTGGGCTTCTTAACTCAGCCTTTTATTACGTTTGATAGAGTGAAAGAATGTTTTTTTCCTCCCCTTGTATCTTGCACAATGGCGAACATAATGCTTTTGCTTTCAAGTCTTTGCTACTATCCTGCCTACAAAGTCAGGCCTATCTTTTGGTTTCCAGTTTAATTAAATGTGCCTGCATGGAACAAGAAAGCTGTCACGAAGGGCCTGAAATGGCCTCTTCCTCTTATGATAGTACACAGCCTCTGACTGCTTTGGAGTAGGTTCACCTTGTACCAGCACATGCTGATTTTGTAGCATACCTGGTTTGTTTTATGTGCAGGAAACAGTAAGAAAAATTGTGGTTATTCTCTGGGCTAAGGTCCTTTGTTGTCAATCCAAAATGACTGGGTTGATGCAGCAATTTTTGTCTTTCTGCCTACACCAGAAGAACTAGCTGACCTCAACCAATCTTAGCTGAAGGTGCTTTCTTCGGCCAAGTCTTGCAAGTAGTAGTTGAGCATACTTTTGTTACTCTGAACTGGATGTTCCTTGAAATTATGCCAGACCTGTAGAAACTGAAGTCTTCTATGTAACACGTTGTTGTCATGCATGTCTTTGTCCATGTAGTTTAGGGCATCTCTGTGTGTTTGTAGTAATTCTTAATTTTTCAAGGAGTGTTTTCTATGGCCATTTGCTGGACAGTGTCCCTGTGGCACAAAAACCCTTCATAACCAGGAAGTGCACTGGATTTTCAACAGGTTTGTGGTAGGAGCTATTTGGTGTTTAATCCTGGCAGAAATATTTGTATCACTAGAAGCAGTTGGGTTTGTCCCATTCAATATTGCATTATGCAAGTGGAGTGGCACAAGAAATCACCCAATCTCCAATTGGCAGGCAGTTGCTGGAGGATATGTGTTTGAATGATGCTTGTCAATAGAGCTACACTGGAATTAATTTAAGCCCATAGTTTATTTACTAGGGTTTAATATTCTTAATAACTTCTATAGACCACTGAACATTACTTTTCATCTCCTTATAATTAGAAATTTGCCAACTTATCCACATCCAGAGCCGGACCTTAAGTACTCCATGTTAGGACACCTAAGATGGCCTTCAGCTATTGATTCCATCCCAGTCACTTGAAGATGGGTATCACATAATCACTCTTAAAGAGCTTCTAGCAACATTTTGGAAACTACTGCTTGGATCCAATGCATGAGCAACCCTCATCAATGCTCAGTGTGCCTGCACACTGAAAGGCTTAACATCACTAGAGAAACTACCTTTGCCCCAAGAACCATGGCTAATTTAGATGTGAGTCTTTACAGCTTTCCATTGCTAATTGTGCATTTGGTGGCATAGACTGGATACTCTTACTCTTATTTAGGGTAAACTGCTCCACGTGTGCCATAGCAGGCAGGAAAACTAGTCATCAATATTGCAGCAGCTAATAAGTCTGTGATACTATGCTGAGAGAATGTTGACAAGGACCTTGTTCCCAAAATGTTTTCTGTTGTCATAAGATATCTTGCTTTAGAAGTCAGAAAAGAGCAGCTGGACCAAACTGTTTTATGCATTGTGGGCATAAGGTCTCATGTATAGAGGTCATATTTTGTTACTCCATCTTCTGCGTGTGTGCCAGGCAGCAATGCCATAGTGGCATTCCTCTTGCAAAAAAGCCTCTTTGATTCATAAACAACTGGATAACAAACAACAATAAATTGCCCTCAGGCATTACAAAAAGGGTAACAGTATCAGTCTTACACGTGACATCATGCGTTGTTCCTAACTTCCATGTAATTTGTACTAGAGATTTTTCCATTGACAATATATAGAAAAGTCTTGCTACGTACACATTGTAAATTGGAGATTCAGCAAACACATTGCAGGTTTTCCTAATGCTTGGCTTCTTCAGCTTAGGACAAACCCTCAGATGTGCCTAGTCAATATCATGCAGCCTCTTCTTAGTGATAAAGTTTGAATAGGGATCAGCATCTTCGAAAGAATTACCTGCTTATTTTGAAGCACAGCTCGATGCCAAGTTCCTCTGAAAATTTGGCTCACAGTGCCCTTGACTTTGTCTCAGTCCAAATGGATACATTGTCCAAGGGGAGGAGTTCCTTCATATTCCACAAAGTTTGCTACCCTATGCCCTTTGAACATCACTTTTACTTTGACAGTGCCTCGCAGTTTCTCTTTTGTGCATATGCCACTATTGCCAGCCTATGTCTGATCAATTTGCATTTGCTTTGGAAATACTGAATAAAGGCCCTGAGCAGCAATGGAGGCCTTGGACTTTCTTATAAATTCCAAGGAACTTCTGGCTTGTCACTCTGTTCTCTGTTGACATGCATCTTTCCTTGTTTGTCCAGTTGTACAGTGCATCTTTGCCAGAACTCATGTCAGCTGCTACAGTATAAAATCTATATAACAAAAAGAGCTTCTGTCACATAAGATGGACCCACAATGATGATATTCTCAGTTCTTTTCCTGCCCTGTTTGCCATGATTCTTCTACAAATCCAGCTCGAGGAACTTTGCCAAGCACTAGCTATATAGTTAGTTTGTCATGACCTCTCCCTGGTGCTGATCCCAGCTGGCATGGAATAGAAAATTTCCATACTATTAAGATTTTCTAACCTCTAAAATAGGGATACACATTCAAACTGCCAACTGGGAATGGTTCCTCGACCACCTTGTGAGTTCCCATTTTGTGCCCTAGAACTATTTAGGGGACTGGAACTTGGGCAGGGCCCAAATCATGCCAGGAATTGCTCTAACAGTTGAAAAATGCAGGTTATGAGGTCCAGGTGCCTGAAGATGCTTCCTGGCACTGTTATTTATTAAAACAGATGAACCCACGATATTCACATACCTTTTGGTGTTGTCCTTGTGTTTACAGGAGCCCTCCAAACAGAATGAGGTCTCTCTTACAATGATTTGCCTTATTGCTCATTAAGCATGGTCACTACTTAATGTATCACACTTGGATTCTCTTAAACATCTTTAGCTGCTCTTTTTGTTGGCACAGCAATACTGCCTGCTTTCTGAAAGGTCAGGTCTTTTTTGGACAACAGTGTCATTTGGATGCTTCCCTTATGTAACTGTTACACTAACTCGTCTTTTTAATGAATACTAAATTTATTCAAAGATCATAAACCTTGGTGAGCATCTTCAGTTTGGGTACATAATGGCCAGAGTATTCAGTGGGATTTTGATCACAGTTATTAAATCAAAATCTCTCCATGTTAATGAACAGCTTAGGAGTGAGAAAGGCTCCCATAGCATCACCAGAGTCTTAGGCAATGCAGTCCTCTGCCTTTCACTTGTAATATAATCTGCAATATAACAGAGTTTGTTCTAGTGCAATAACTTTCCACTCTCTTCTTCTCTTTCATTACCTTCTGTCACGTGGCCCAGAATTGCCATCATGGTAGTTACTGAGAAGACTGTTAATGACAAACAAAAGATGAGGAGAAAAAAAAATCACTTATTTCTGTGAATCGCTGTTTTGTCTAATGGCTTTCTAACAAATACTTTTTCCATGCCTGACTCAAGATGTTAAGGAAATGAAAAATAGCCTTAATCACAGTAGGGGCTGTAGTTGGAAAATGAACCCCATTTATTGATGAGCTGTCCCATAATTCTCTTGTAGAAGGGTACTACTATGCTCTCCAACTTGCACTGTGTGGATCCAAGTGAGCCCAGGAAAAGTTAAGAAAAGCTTATTTCAGGAAGTTTCAGCTCACACTGTTAGGGTCCACACCTTCATTGTGAAACATGCAGGAAATTTTTAGGTGCCACAAAACCAAAAAGGTTGAAAACCACTTTTCCATAATTGATAGCAATTACCGAGTAGACAACCCCCAGAGGCACAATGGTTATCTCCTCAGCTCTCATCTTCCTGGGTTTGGAACTAGAATTTAGATTTAGGCCCATCATGGTTTTGAACAGTATTGGCCCAATTAGTCTAATGAGAAATTTTATTGTTTGTTTTACTGTTGAATCGAAGGATTGAGTATCTGGATTCTTTTTTTAATGGGGAAGGAAAGCTTGAAGGCTTTTTCTGATGGGATTTTTATAACCACCATGGAGATGAATGGTCAAGTGCCATGGAGCATTATGTTTATCATACGCTGTTTCCAAGGAAACCCAGGATGGAGTTTCTAGAAGCCCTTTGTGTAGAATGGCAAAGCTACACCCCATCTCTGTCAGAAGTGAGGTCCTGGGATAGGATCATGACTCAGCTGAATAACTTTGTGCATCTCCTAAAAGCAGAGATGTAGGATAAATACCTAAGTGAAGAACATCATGTACTTGATGCTTTGGGCCAAACTGTGAACAGCAAACAGATTTTTGTAGCCAAGCCCAGAAATGGTTAAATTACTGCCACTTAATTTTCTGGAACAGGAATGTGGGAGATGCAGGTCAGTTCAAAAGAATGGAGATTGACAGGAGAGTGCTGCCACCTGTACCAGGCAGCCAAAGATGCTGCTTCTCTGAGCTGGGCATGCAGCCCCATGGAGGGTGGTACCCAGCAGCACTGCCTGTGGATCCTGGCCAGGAGAATGAAAAGCTGACTTAGCTGTACATTTGACTGTGTGGGCCACTGAGGGACAGCATTTAGCATTGTTTAAAGGGAAGGTTGGGAAAAGGTTAGGCAGGATGTTTTTTGCTGCTGATTTTTTATTATTTGAATAACACAAACACACCCGCACACAAAAAAGTACTGTTCTAAGCAAAAAATTGTAACATTTTCTCAATTCTTTTCCCTTCCTCCACAAAATTAATGGCTTTATCAGAGGCTTCAACCAGAAATCTTTCAATCTGTCCTACAACATATTGGAATAGTTACCGCAGTACAACTTTCCTTAGTGTAGATGCAGCAAAATCAGTAGAAAAGTACTTTGTATTGTGCAGGAACAAGGAATAAAATGTAATAACATAAGATAGGTTTAAACAGGCATTAGCATCTCAATAGAAAGATAGAGATGATCCATGCATAATTTTCTATAAATAAAACTGGTTTAGAGGATAGTTACTTGAAGGTCAGAGATACTGGTAGGATTTTTAAAATATTTTTTTAACACAACAAACTTCAGTCCAGAGGCCGTCTGGTAGCATGTGCTAGTACTAGTCCGTAAGCGTTAGGTGGCCAGTCATCACCTGTAGTAGCTGTTGGACAATTGCAATAAAAAGCATATCTTCTTGGGAAAAAATGAAAAAGGAAATTCAGAAACTACTCCAGAGCTGTTGGAAAAAGCAGAGTCTGGGCAATAAATTCCGAAAATTTAAAAGCCAAAATTTCTTGGAAGCATGGGGTAAGGACCCATTTCCCCTTTTCAACCACCCCCCAAAATAGGTATATTATTTCAGTTAAGATTTTCAACAAAAATGCTTATCCATGTGTAATTTCTGAGTCAAAAACAACAAAAAAAGGATTTTAATACTTAAAAATTATTACTTCATAGCACTATTTCTCAGTGAAAATGTTGATAAAAGTGATAGATGAAAAATGCTGGAGGGAAGATAAAATTATCAGATTTTTCAAATAACTTTCCTGTTTAAATCAAAATAAATAAAACTTTCCCATGTCTTATTAAAAAAAAAACAAAAAGAACCCAAAAAAACCAAAACAAACTAACAACATCCCCCCCCCAAAAAAAAAACCCCAAACCACACAACAAACAACAACACAAAACTTTTGAAGATCTATCTACTTTCAGATCACAACTGATACAGTAAGACTCACATTTAAAATCCTGACTTTGTGCCATTAACAGAGCACAGGTGTCATATGCTGCTATGAGAAAAGTACATGTTTTTCGAGAAAGTTGCTATGTTCTTATTGTAGGGCTTCTGTGTAGATTTAAGGTCCAGCTGTTCCTGAAGTATTTTAGTGCTGCAGCACAAAAGTCTGTCTAGACCCCATTAATAAGACCTCCATATATCTGGAATCTCGAGTCACATGCTTTTTTGCTTGTGCCGAGATCCTTTCTACTCCTGGTTGCTCTCATGCCAGCTGAAACACAACTGAGGATCCAAAAGTATCCATGAGCCACAAATGCAGAACACAAGTGACAGGATGTGCTTTATGCATGCCTGTCTCAGCCTAGGAGCATAACACCAATTTTACTGGAGCCTCAGGCAGTCAGTTCTGGGCATACAAAGTCTCTGTTTCCTCCAACAATTTACCAAAGCATTGAACTCTCAGGCATGACTTACAGTTTTTATCACAAATTTATCTCCCTGCTCCATGTCATACAGGTTTCTGTTTTGTTTCTTCAGACCTGTTTTAATGAGTGTGTTTTCTAACTTTGCATCCTTGGAACGGGCCCAACAATCATGTTACATGGTCTCTATCTCCCTGTAACATGGGATTAGTGCCAAAAACCACTCCTCGAGACTTAAAACAACAGCAACACAAACAAACAACCACAACAAACAAACCATAAACACCACAGTGAGAGCTTTTAGTCAGAGCTCGTACTCCAGTTGGTTGCCAGCTCCTTGCTTTCCTGCTTCATCTTTTCTCTAAACTTTTATAGCCCCTAATCATCTGTAAAGCATTGCATACCCCTATGGTGCTATATAAATGAAATAACAATGATGCTCTTGAATTAATTGGGTGCGTTTGCATACAGTAGTCTTATAATACCCCTTCCTCTTTGTAAGACCCTCTCATGTGAAGCTGTGGATCCAATTGCCACAGATAATTCAGTTTTAGATTGAAGGTGTATAGGAAGAATGTTATTTTTTTTTTGTCTTATGGGCCCTTTGTGAGAAGAATATGTTTTAGTTCGTTAAAGGTGCACATTAGGCAATTATCTTCCTGTTTCTCATTTTTTCCTCCTCCTTCTTACTCCTCACTGTTACATGTCTCCTTACAAAACTCTGAATCTTATGGAGTTTTAGAGATTCCCATAAATGTATTTTCTTTTTCTTTTTTTTTTTTTTTTTTCAATTTGGTGGGGAACAGATCTCTCTCCCCAACATATTAATCCACGTCCCAAAGCTCATGCCAACAAGGCACAAGTGGCAGCATCCAGAAGTCTGGAGTGACAAAGTAGATGTACAGGTGCCCTTGTGGTGCTCATGAGGAGAGCAGTGCCCTTGCTGGGCTGCTACCAGAGCTCAAATGACTTGAGTCCTGCTTCTGACTCTGGCAATAACCATGGACGTGCTGCTATATTTCCCTGTAACTAGATCTTGGGTTTGGCCTTCTATTTTTTAAAGCCTTAGTAAATAAGAGGTTAATCCAACCAGGGGGCCTTGCTGGCACTAGAACATGATAAAAGCTAAAGAAAAATAGGAGCAATCCCTCTTAACCAGGCCTCTTACAGGTCCCTTATGATACTTAATGATGACTGTGATAAATAGCTTACATGTGACTTTGGCCATCTACAATTAATCAACACATCCCATAGTATAAGATCACTGCTCACTGGGGTACAAGGTCATGGGCTTGCTCCTGACAGAGTTTCTGAATAAGAATAATTCTGTTCTTGCCACCTGGTTTCACAAAGTTCAGACAACAAAGGGGTGACCCAAAAGCTGGAAGCTCTCTGCCACTCAAGCGAGGCTGACTTCCATGGGGGAAGCGGCACCCTGAGAATGCAAGGTGATCATTGCCAGCAGTATGGCAATGCTCTAAGTGTTGGCATTAACCACCTCCAGTAGGGCTGTTGGACCTGAGGAGCTACTTATTCATCAGGCACAGCCAGAGAAGCCAATTTCCCCATTTCCCAGAACTGGGGAAATCCAAGATCAAACACCTGCAGAGGTCACTAGAAAGATGTCACAGACTTTTCAGCTCATAATCCCTAGACAGGAACCAGAGGAATGGAAATCTAAGAGTCTTCTCTAAATTCAGAATCCATTTGGAGAATAGCCACAGAGATTCAAGGTAATGCTCAGCATAAGAGACCACTAGGTTATTAAGATCCCTTTTCTTTTGAAGTTATGGTCTATTTTCTAATTTTTCTTTCTATTTTCGTTGTATAATTTCCTATTGCCAGTTCCTCACTCATCTACTGCTTGTCTGGGCAGCTGCCATCTAAACCTACACCTTCCCTGCCCCTGTCTTCCTCAGCCTGACAGTTGAAGCTGCAGATGGCCTCTTTCCCCTGCCTTCCTTTACAAGACAGTTTTCACATAAGCCCCCTTTGAAATGTGAAAGAGAAACCCACAGAGTAAGGGGCTGCCTTTGCCAAGGTACCTGTGCAGCCAGAAACAAACCAAGCTGTTCAGTGCAGAGGGCAGAGGAAAGACTGACTATATCTTCGGAATATCTTTCTTCTCTATTGCTAGAAGATCAGTTTCCCTTGGCCTGTACCTGGTGGTACAGCAAGGATGCCATAAGACACACATTAGTGTATTTTCTAGGACATGGCATCCTTCATTCACTGAGGTTGGGCTGCAAAGACTGCACATGTCACCAAGGCTCTGGAGGGGCAGAGAAGCCTTTTTGTGCGTTTGTTCCTGGCAACTCCATTAGAATCCCTATTATATTGATTACAGTCTGGATCTGCTCTGTGAAAAACAACACAAGCTTTCCTTTGCAGAGATGTATGCTCCCTGCATAACTCCACCCAGGAGCTGTCCATGAAAGATCAGACTTCCCAGTTCAGACAGACTCCATTTGGCAAAAGGAAAGCATCTGGAAAGGAGCAAAAAGAGCCTTTAAATGGCTCCTGATGTAACTCGGAGCAGTCTTTTCTCTTCTTTAATTCAAACTATGCTCACTGATACTGAAGCAAGGTCCAGCACAATGCAATTTCCAGATCTACTTTTCTGACAGTAGACTGATAGAGAACATGCTTGTTACTAGGAGTGGGAAACAAGAGATTCAAAAGCTAAACTGAAGCTGTGTCTTCACTGTTACAAAACTGGTGCTAAGACCAAGGACCATGCACCACATTTGTAGCCTGTCCCTGTTGCTGGTATTCATAGTGCCAAATGGATGCTTGCATAAACCCAAGTTGCTTGTTGACCCAAGTGACTCACCAAGCATGTTCAGGCAAACAGCATGCTGGGGACTCTGAAATATGCGCCTGGTTAACACCCCAGCTTGCATCTATAAGTTTACAGCCTGCACCACAGAGAATTTTGACCTTGGCATAACTTCAGTCCATCTAAACTGAGCCTAAGAGTGCTGAATAAATTTAGTAGCTAACTACGAATATCACTGCTATGACCTTCTGATGACTGTGACCACTGACAGTTTCATGGCAACCATAGTCACCTTCTGCCTTTAGTAGCAAATCTCTTCTGCTTAAGTTGAAGGATGGTTCTATTAGAGTCTTGTATTCTAAGTGTCAAAGTACAAGCCACCTGCTTCGCATACAGCCCCAAAATATGCCATATTTTTTCTTCATTGATTTCTCAAGTGAAGTTGTTGGGGAGGTGGAATCATGCACAGGCAGATACGGAGTCATTGTTCAGTCTTGCATTGGCCCTGAGATCACTGGGGATGCAATGCAGCAATCTCAGTTTTACAAGATGCTTGCAAGGCATAACCTCTCCAGGGCACTTATTGAAATTAAACTCTGCACTGAGAGGGAAAAGTGGTACAGATTACATGCATTTTTATATATTTTCCAATTCCTTATTCACCATGAACACCTTAGTGGTTTTTCAGAATACTCTCATCACTGTGCTCTAGTTTCCCCATTTTAACCAACGAAAACACAAGGCTTGATCCAAACTCCCTGAATGTCTAAACAGATCCATGAAATTTGTGACGAAGGAAGGACTTGGAATCTACATTTCAAAATTTATAGGACCTCAAGGAACTTCCACATTAAATGCAATAGTGCTCTGAATGTTTGGGCCCAGCAATAGTGTAGTAAAATCAAGTTTTCCAAGTCAGTGGAAGTTGCATTTACCACTGGGCTGCCTTTCCCTTCCTCTCCAAGATGCCAACTGCTGAATCTACTTACAACAGAAATGTGTGCTAGTCTCATTAGTTCACAGTATTTGTTGACTTTGCTGTAGCTGGGAAAAACTGCAGCATGGATGCTGTTCTCTTGGCAATAAAATACTCCTGCTGGTGGAAAAGAAGAAATTCTTCTACTTGGAGAAAATGGATCTTCTCTGTGAGAAGGACACCTTAAGGATCTGTTTCAGGGCTCTATGTGGATATAAAGTAGTGATCTTATGGAAAGCTCTTACATGCCTCAGTTTCCCCATTTGTAAAATAGTAACAATGAGCTCCTGATTGACAGGTGATAAGAAAAAAAATCAGTAATTTCTGCCATCCTGGATGTTGCCACTTGTGTATAATTGTCATGGACTTTGGTTCATAGATTATTAAGTTGCCAGGACGAGGAGAGGGCAAAAAGAAACACTACAGAATGCCTTTGTATAGTGGAAAGTGGAAAGAGAAAAATCCCATATCCGTATTTTCTGGCTGATCAAGAAAGCCCCTGGAGATAGTATCTTGCCTAGCTGCAGAAGAGGTTTTGGTCTAATACAGTGGTTCTCCTTGTTCCCTACTCTCTTTTCCTCCTCTACTATTGATACATATGGTCTGTGATTCCTTATCATAAATAAGATTTGTGAGCTCTTTGGGGAAATGGACTGTCTCTTTGCCTAGACTTGTGCAGCTTGTACAAGGGTATAAATAATAATAGTCATTAATGCTAATAATGTGGTTTTTAACCTCCTGATCATCCTCTGTCTGATAAAATAGCTACAGAAAAGAAATCCTGCTTTGAAAAAGAAGCTAATGGCAGAGATTATTAACACTGCAAAGGCTAGCAGAGATCAGGTAGTGGCAAACTTAAAACTGTCTGCTCATTTTTTTCATTGAGTGAGAGTCTACAAGTGCATCACAGACAATTTTTTAGAATAGTAGGTGGGCTGTAGGCTTTTCTCTGGCCAAAGTGCTGTGTGTTTGTCTGTCTTTGCACCTGCTGTCAGCAGCTTGAAATACTTCCTCAGCATCCTTTTCCAGAGGACATATCTCAACAGGCTTTGGTCTCATGAGGGCTCTGTATCACCCCTGCAGCACAAGTGGCCAGCAGTGGCAGGGGAAGGTACACAGACATTCAGTACAGAGCAAGCAAGGGAAAGTAATGACCTAGTGACTTTGCTGTAGAGGGGACCTGGATCAGAGGCCACTGAGAGCCTTTCAACTGCTTTTATTTGGCTTGAGAGCCCATCTGTAGTGACTCATAGAAACATGTGGAGCCCAGCCTACACAAAGGTTACTCTGTGCACATTACTGAAACCCAAGCATTTTCATGTAACTCATACCAAGAGGTATCTTCCTGGACTTGTGTTTTAGCTGAAGGAAGACCCCCTCAATACAACCATGTCTGCACGTGTTCTGCTTTTCTGGGTGTAGTGGTTTGAAAGCAAAACTAATGAGAGGCTCCAAGTCAGAGATACAATTTAATAGGGGAAAAAAGAAAGAAAGTAAAATAAAATAGATGCAATAATACAAAAGATCACTGACAGAGTCAGAATACAACCTGAGCAGAGTGATGGAAGCAGTCCAGATGAGGTGGTCTTCCTGAAGCAGTGATCC
The DNA here is from genome assembly GCF_029207755.1 of Chamaea fasciata. Classification (NCBI taxonomy): domain Eukaryota; kingdom Metazoa; phylum Chordata; class Aves; order Passeriformes; family Sylviidae; genus Chamaea; species Chamaea fasciata. The sequence continues at coordinate 24,056,171 of NW_027094087.1, read as the reverse complement.
TGTAAAAAGGTCTGGTAGCTTGGGTCCTCTGGGAATCTAGTGGGTAAACGCCCCTCTGGTGTTCAGAGTCTCAGCTTATATCCAGGCTGGAATGCTTGGTTCCTCCCTCTGCGTGGAGCATCTCACAATGGGATGGTGAGTCATGTGATAAGGCCTGATGGGCCCATTAACAGGAGATAGTCCAGGAGGGGGTTATCTGTGAGTCGTGTGGCAAAGGTGCTGATGGGCCCATTAACAGAAGATAAGCCAGAGTGGAGGAGGCAGGGAGCACTGCCTCTCCTGGTTTCAACAGTTCATGAAGACGGTGATATAATATACTTCAACCCAGGATATTGGGTAACGCTCTCACAGACTTGACTTCCAAGTTGCACTGGTATCATTGCTAGGATGGGCTAAAGACATAAATGAGGGGAGATTTCTAGGAAGAAGTACTATCAGTTATTTGATATCATATAGTTAAAAGTCTGGATACACTTTTTGGACATGAAAGACCATATGCCTGGAAAGCTTATTTTGTTTTGTTCTTTCAGCTATATTTTTCAGTTTAATAAAAGATATTGCCACTTCCTACAAATCTTGCCTCACATTGTTTGTCTTTCAAGTCTCTATCCACAGTAATTTCTGCACTGGAACTGTTAAAAAAAGGTACAAATTGGTTCTTCCACTAATCATAAAGCACTCCCCCAGTCCCAAATATCTTAAACAGCTGAACCCTTGCTTGCTCAAGCTTTCAAAAATAAAACCAAAATCATAAAAAATACACCCTTGTGCATGAGACTAGGTCTGAAAAACATAATCCTGGGAATTCATAATTTCAGGATGTTGTGAAGCGCTGCAAGGAGACTCTTTCAATGTGAATGCTCACATTGCTCAAGCTCCAGCTGCCTTCCAGACTGCTGAGTATGGATGCCCTGACACCAAAAAAAACCAACCCAAACAAACAAACATAAAAAACCTTGCTGCTTTTCTGTATTTCTGACCAGAACATGTCACAGTGTTCAGCTGTGTGCAGGTCAGCTCTGCAGACAGTGAGACTGATGTCATTTACCTCCCATATCTCATTTGGGTGATAAGTACAGACTTGACAGTCATTTGTTTGGGACCTTCTTGTGTCAGGTGGATGTGCTGGAGCTCAGAGTCAGCAAGGTCCAGGCCGCAAATGGCTACAATTTCCTTTCCTGCTTTGCCTAGACAACAAAAGACAAGTTTCAGGGATGCCTAGGCATAAGGCAGTCCTGTCTCTGCAGTCAACGCACAATTTATCTAGGAAAACCAACAAGCCACAGCCTAAAGATGGAAGTACCAGCTGGGGAGCCCAATGCTTGACTTGTTAGGACCTTGGGTCAGGGAACTGGGCTGCAACCTCCAACAGCTCCTCCCCAGCAGGCACAGAGCGTTAATGGAGAGAAGCACAAGGCCCCCAGCTGTGACTAAAGACCTGAATAGCAACAGCTGGGATAAAAGCCTGCTTCTGGGTAGAGAGAGGTCTGTGCTAGGGAAGCTGGGTGCTGTGTCAAGGAAACATCTTTGGGAGAGTACTGCCCAGGGGAACGCACCCTGAGTCCTAGGAGGGGAGAGAAAGGTCTATGCTGCCAAGCTCTGGTGGAGATTTAAAGACCAGGAGGCTGCAAAAACATGTCTTAAAAGACTCTGTAGTGTTGAGGGATTCCTTGTGCCTCTGCGGAAGCCAGTTAGTACTGGCTGTGGCAAGGGTTTTGTGGTGTAACCGCCTCTCCCTTTGGATTGTGAATTCCCTGCTGCTCAGAGGAGCTGAACAGAATTATTATTTTTATTCCCAGCTTGAAAGAGCTGACTCTTTTCCCACAGAAAACATGACAACTCAAAAAATTATCTGCCAAAGTTTGTTTTTTTGGGGTGTTTTTTTTTTTTCCTGGGTGCTAGCCAATTTTCTTCTTCTTGTTGTCATTCACACTTGCAGATTTCCTGTAAAATCTTACAAATGTTGAAAGAGCGGAGGCCCTTTCCGCAGAACTTTGTGTGTGTATTTCCTTAAAGGCTGGTTTCTACATGCCCGTGTTTCAGGCTTTCTCAGCATGGCCTGGGTGAGGCTCCCCTTGGAGAAGGAGTTGGCACCATGGATACAGTGTGGTAGACATGTTGATAGCATCTGTTATGCCATTTATTTTATGTTCTAATTATGCGACAACGCCAATGTGTGAATGTATACTCCTGGCAAACGCTTTTTTGTGACGCATCCTTTTATGTGACCCAGCTTGTAAAGGAGGTGGGTCTGCTGAGGCTAGTGCTAGAGAAACTCAGCCATTTGGGCTGTACCAGTTCATGCAACACGTTTGTCTCCAAGAGTTCTCGGTTCAGTCCCCGCTGTGTCATTGCATGGTTGTTGGAATTAAATGAGGGTTCTTTCCATCTCCTCCTTCATCCCACCACCCCTTGAGTGCTGTTGCTATCTCATTGGCTGGCTGTTTCTGTGGATTTTCTTCTTAGGGAACTGCTATGTAGTCATATGCAACCTTCCACAGTTTCTGGCCCGGCATTTATTTGTTCAAAAAAGCTACTTTCAGCTTGGAGTCTTGTGGAAACCCTGACAGAATATCTTCCCCTTCAAGAAGACTCGAAAAGACATTCTGCCTTATTTGATGAGTTTCACAGGGAGACAATAGAGAAGAAAAGAGATGGGAAGGGTAGTGGTGGGTGGCAAGAAGCTGAGAGAGGGAAAAGGTGGGAATACAGATGAACACTATGAAGTGGCAGAAAGGAAAGAACAGGTGGAAAGTGCGGTTTGAGTAGGGTTGTCTTCTCTTGAATGTCTGGATGAAGGCAAATGAGAAGCACAAATGCTGTTTTCTCAGTCTACATAAAGGAGCTTAATCAGGTGTGAAACTATTTATCATGGTCTTGAGGCCCTTGCATCCCTTCTAAGAGAACTCACATTTCTGGAGTCCTTGACCTTGGGCAGCGGTGGGTTTCACAGAACCATATGACAAATGAGTATTTCTTGCAGAGAGAACATCTCCTTCCACCCCCTTTTCCCAAGATCACGTGCAGCACACGCCACAACACTCTTCTAAATCACACAGAAATGCACTATTTATCATAGATGCACTAGTCCAAAGCCACGACATGAAACCCACAGATAGAACACTCAATAAAACAAGTAGTAATACATGTACGTCAGAGACAGACATTCAGGACAGGACACTAAAACACACAGAAAAAACCACTTCAGGGTAATCTATGGCTCTTGCCTCCTGCTCACTTTACCAAGCTCTCTCACCTTACAATTTCAGGAATGCTCATTCTCTTATGTAAACCCTGCAAAATTTGCATGGCCAACTGTGTTTCCAATACTATTTCTATTACAGTAAAAAAACCACTAAGCCTTTTGTTAATGCAACATTACATTTGCACAGTTAAATAACAGTAATTTGAAAAAATCTGTAATGGAAAAGTTAAAAGTTCCTCCATCAACTTTAGCATGCCTGCTTGAGAAGTATTTAATGGTAGGTTCGGGATAGAAACTTGGAAGAGAAAATATTATGTGTGTGCTGCACAATCAAGTTAATATTGATATTGCTTGAAGTGACTAAAGCTAAGATGAAATAGAAATGAAAGTGTGAGTGCTTAAACAGTTAATAGCACAAAGCACATTTATTTATTAAAAAATGGACAAGCATCCATGCTCAGTGCATCTAAATCCATTCACTCAGCCCTAATGAAACGCTTTCACTGTGCATTAAAAGTAGCTGGCTTTCAATCAGTCAGAGCTCTGTCAGAATTCAACCTTTTTTTTTTTTTTTTTTTTTTTTTTAAATACAGGATTGTAGATGTGCTCTTCTATTGCTGATATTTCATTGGTTCATTTGGCATTTGAATACTGGGTGAAGTGGGAGGATTGCAGTAATTTAAAAGGAAAGGACTGAAGAATGAGGACTGCTGTGTGTTTGGGGTTTTGTTGGTTGTTTTGGTGTTGTTTTTTCCTTCTTAATGTTTGGGGGATTTAGGGAGAGTTGAGTGTAATTCTTGACTCAGATTTTACCCTCACAATATGTAGGTAGCTGAGAGGTTTGGCCAGGGGAAAAGGGACTCACTTTTGGCCAGAGACCAACCCCAGAGAATTTCAGCCCACAGAATCTGATACTCCTGCTCATATTTAGTAGTCTGATGTCCCGAGTAACCCCATTGGTATGACTCAGCACAAGCAAAGGATTCAAAATCTAGTCCTGAATGTTTTTGAAGGTTAGGAGTATGTCAAATACATTGTAAGAAATAGCTGCTTCTCCTTTCAGTCATGCCAGCTTCTCCATGGAAGCGTAAGATGCTGCTGCCTGAGAGTGTGCTGCTTCCATTGTGTCTTTTCTCTGGGCTTGTAACTATCACTGCCTATTTTGGATGGGAACAACACTGGGTTCAGCATCATCATCTCACACACATCTCTATGAAATTTATGGAGCAGAGATCCAGTTCTGCTATTATTTATTATTACCTATTACAAAAATAATGTTAATTATTGTAATACATATAATATTGATTAATAATTAATGCAAGACTAATTACTAGGCTATATTATTAATTACTGGAATCAATATAAATTGATATCATAAGTGTTTTAATAAATGTTGTGGCATTTCAGTACTTAGAGGGGGCCTATAAGTAGGATAGGGATAAATTTTTAGCAAGGCTAGTTGCGAAAGGACAAGGGAAATGATTTAGATGGAAGGAGGGTTGATTTAGATTTTTTTTTTTCAGGCCATTACATATTCCAATCCAAAGTCTGAGATGGTCATGTGCTTGAGAGCTGCATATTATGGGATCATCCATGGGATCTGTAGATAAAAGAGACTTTGAATGGTTGCATAATGATCTGGTTTAATTGGGAAGGCTCTGGGACCCTACAGGATTATGTGTAGGGCAGGTGGGAGGTGCGCTTATGTCTGTGACTGTGGGTAGCTGGGAAGCTGGGATAGGTAGCAGGTGAATTTTGGAGCCATTTATGGGAGCTGAGGAAACTTGTGAAATAGTACAAATGCATATAATGCTGTATATTATATCAGATGTAGATGGTGAGCACTGAGGTAATGGATCACAAAGGTGTAGGACAAACAAGAAAAGGAATGCTGAGCACATGAACAGTCATGTGTCAGAAATGTATAGAGCTGGTGCAGTATTAAGGTGCTGGCCTAGCTGGTCCCTGAACCTGAGGTAGATGTTTGTGAGGATTTCTGCAAAAACCCCCAAAAACTCCTACTCCAAGCCTACAAACTGATTGTCACGATTCGATTTTGGCATGCAAAGTTCCAAATGTATCTTGAGTACCAAGTTTATTTTTGACTGTGCTCTCTTTCAGACCATGCTCTTTTGGTATCTGTGGTGGTTTGCTGCTGGCTGACCTCCAGGTGCTCACCAAAGTTGCTCCATCACCCCTCCTCAGCTGGAAAGGGGGATGAAAAGTACAGCAAAAAGCCTGTGGGTCAAGATAAGGACATGGGGGATCACTCCCCATGTAAAGTTAGAGGCAAAACAGATCCAACTTCAGAAAAATTAATTCAATTTGTTACCAAAGCAGGATAATGAAAAGTAAACCCAAATCTTAAAATATCTTTCCCACACTCCTCCCTTCCTTCTGGGCTTAACTCCACTCCTCATTTTATCTCCGTCCTCTGTTGCAGTGGTGCAGGGGAACAGGGAATGGGGCCTGAGATTGCTTCATCACAGCTGTGTCTGCTGCTCCTCCCGCCTCAGACAGAGGATCCTCACACCCTTCTGCTCCACCGTGGGGCCCCTTCCACAGGACACTGGCTCGATGAACTTCTCCAACATGAGTCCTTCCCACAGACCACAGTTCTTCATGAACTGCTCCACTGCAGGTTCCCCACGGGGTCTCAAGTCCTGCCAGCAAACCTGCTCCAGCGTGGGCTCCTCTCTCCAGGGGCCACAGGCCCTGCCAGGAGGCTGCCCCGGTGTGGGCTTCCCATGGGGTCACAGCCTCCTTCAGGCATCCACCTCTTCCAACAAGGGGTCCTCCATGTGCTGCAGGTGGATAATTGATCGTGAACCTCCATGGTCTTCATCCCAGGCTGCAGGGGAATCTCTGCTCCAGTGTCTGTAGCGCTTCCTCCCTGTCCTTCTCCACCAACCTTGGTGTCTGCAGGGCTATTTCTCTCACATACTCTCACTCCTCTCTCCTGGCTGCTGTTGCACAGCTTCCACCCCCTTTCTTAAGCACATTATCCCAGAGGTGTTACTACCATTGCTGATGGTACCCTTGGACTTGGCCTGTGGTGGGTTTGTCTTGCAGCGGCCTGGCCTTGGCCTTGCTAGACACAGACGAAGCTGCTGGCAGCTTCTCACAGAAGTGCCCCCCTATCAAAACCTTACCATGCAGACCCAAGACAGTATCAGAGCATGAAAACCATCTGAAATGGAAACCACAAAAAAGAAGTATAGTCCTCATTGACTAGAATCAGTTGACTTTAGTCCACTCTAATATTTTTAGTTTGATTTCCTTGAGAAGTAAAGCCTAGCTGATAGTACATGTGCATCTATCTGTTTGTCCATATGTTCTTCCTCCTAATAACTTTTCAGTGCAACCAATTTCAACCACATTTAAAAGAGGGCGGAAGGCTAAAAAGTTACTTATTCCTGTATGTCTCTTAAAAACTGGTGATTAGGTAATGTTCCATTCCCTCCATAGTGGAAAACTCGAGAATTATGTAGGTGGTACATGGCAGTAGCCAACCAGGTTAAGGCAAGTGGTGTCTTGCATTTTTGCCTTTCATTTTGGTCCACTAGGAAGCAAGACTAGCCATAGCATGGATTCCTTCTTCCTACAAGAGATGTCACTGGGGATACGATGGGTTCTGCCTTTTATTAGAGCAGGGGGATTTTTGAGACAGCAGACAAGAACCCACAGGGAGGCAGGCTGGGTGCACTCTGTTCACAGAACAGCTTGCCCTACAGCAGGCTAACAAGAAACACTTCTGGAACGGCATCATTAGAGATGAGAGTCCTACAGACCTTTCCTACATGTGGACACTCACCTTGGCTCACCCACACTCTCAATGTGTAAATTGGAGATTTGTGTCCTTTAGTTTTGGCATCCTCACAGGCTGCCCGGTGACCACAGTGAAGGGCAGAATGTGGCCTGAAGAGGGGCCACAGGGCTGGGCGGGAAGTCCAGCTGAGCTGTCACACTGTGTCCCAGGGGCTGGCCTCAGATATTGTGCACTCACACTGCCTCCACATCCCCAGCTGAGAAAGGACACCCTTTGTGAAATGCCTGGGGTGACTGATGAAAAGCCCTGTGTGAATGTTAAGCAGTACTTCATTACTGGTGTTCCTCTAACTGAAGGCAATGATTTTAGGGGGAAATAGAGCTACAGGAGCCAATTACTCCTTGAGAAAAAAAAAAAAAAAGTTTGTGCTCTGTATGGCAGGAGGAACCTGTATTTGAAATGAGAAGAGTAGTGAGGGAGGGCTTCTTTGAGCAAATGGTTGCTTTTCAAGCAGGATTTCCCTTACAGAAAGATTTTTTCTGGTCCCTCTGAAATTGCATGGAAGTCACAGGAGATCCAGCATAGATTAATGCAGGTTGATGCTTGCTATTTTTTCCTGGAGGCCTTGGCAGCTCTGTAATTACAGTCGGTGCATCTGAATCTCCCTCTGGCCCCTGTGTACTGCCCGGCAGTGACACCAGCATCAGAGAGACCCTTGCTTCAGAATTTGTCAAGCAGAACTCTGCTGAGAAACTAAACCTGCCCTGCCATGCCTCTCATTGTGGTGATGAGGAATATTCCTTCCCTGAATAGCCTCCCTGTGTGCACTGGGGCTGGAGCCTCAGGGACTCCTGAACCCGGAATGGCTCACAGACTGTGATCCAAGAGATACATTTGTAGAGGAATGAGGGAACCATATTTCTATAGCATAACGTATATATATTTATATAAATAAAAATGAAATAAATGAGCTGGCTTGCAACACTAGGTGGCAGAGGTGGGATCTGTTCTGCTCTGAGCGCTGTCCTATAAGGCATTGCTTGTTTAAGTACAGTCGCATTTAGTTGGAGCTGCAGGAGAGAGACAGAGAGATTCTCTGTGTTTACAGCCAGCCCAGGCTACGGTGGAGCATCCAACCTGGCCCCCCCTTTCTCCAGCACTTGAAGGGGAGAGTGAGAGGTTATTTGGGAATCTGGCCACCGCGGGTCAGCTTGCGCTGCGACTGGATTGTCAGAGCTGGCAAAGCAGAGCCCAGAGGGACTGAAGGGAGACACGAATCCCATTTTCTTTGAGAGGAGCGAAGAGGGGGGGAAAAAAAAAAAAGATAAATTGAGAGAGAGAGACAGAAGCGAAGAGACGGAGAAAAAGGCAGCGGAAGCGGAGCGAGTGAGAGAGAAGCATGAGGACCTACTGGCTGCACAGTATCTGGGTGCTGGGATTCTTCCTGTCCCTCTTCTCCTTGCAAGGTATGTGGTGAGTTCTTTTTCGCAACCTCCTCAAACCCTTCTGCTTTAATTGAGGCTGATGAACTGAGGATGGCCTGAAACATGGAGCTGGAAGCTGAAGCTTCCTCTCCCCCCCTTTTCCCCTCCAAACCTTCCCCCCCCCCCCCCCCCCCCCCCCCCCCGACTTGCCTCAGGAAATAAGCCAAGGAGAGATCGCTGCTGGTGAATCCTATGCTTAGAGGGCACTGCATGTGACTGACTTTGCTGCTGTATTTATGCTTTTGCAGAGGGGGAGTTGGTAGGGGGAATATAGTTAAGATTTGCAAAGGGTAAGAGTGGTGGGTGACGGTGGTATCCCCTCCATCCACAACCACTGTTTCTCAGCACTTTGGGTCACAAGTACTGATTCTCCTCGATTCTTTACCTTCCTGAGGAGATGAGTGTTAAGTTTCTTTCGGGGTTTTTTGTTTGTTTGTTTTGTTTGTTTTGCGGGGGTTTTTTTTTATTATTTTTATTTTGGTTTTGTCCAGAGAGGGGGAGGTTAAAAGAATCTCTGTGCCTCTAGTCTGTCTGTGAAAACACTATGTCCTTCCCCTCTATACCAGGAGGGAAAAAAAAATAAAATAGAGAGAGAGAGAGAGAGAGAGAGAGAGAGAGAGAGTGATGGAGGAAAGACAGGAGATGAAAATTTGTTGGATATGGGGTTTTGTTCAGTGGAGATTTGCCAGCTGGGTTTCTTGCTTTAAGAGCCAAGTGTGAGTATGGAATTTAGTTCGAAGTGATGACAGGCATGCTAGCTGGTTTTGAGATGCTTTCTGTAAACAGGAGTTAAGGGTTAATGCATTCCATGCTGTATGTATTAATACATGTCACACATGTACATATAATCATAGCCTTCAAAATTGCAGCCTGTGCATGATCCACACTCACTGGTCACATCAGTGGTCCTTCCTGAACACACACACACACACACACACACACACACACACACACACACACGCTCAGGGATATCGCAGAGAAGATGAATAAACTCACTCTGGCACATACAGTTTTAGCTCCCTAGCACATGCAATTCCTGGAGAGTCTGCTTCTCTTGCGCTCACGTTCTCCCTTCCCCTTTTCCCCCCTCCCTCCTCCAAGCCTCCATCCTGAACACTAGTGTTCGAGGTTGCTTGCATATTAAAATCCCTTGCCTCTCCTGCTGCACTAGCCTTGTAAGCCTGTGTGCACATATTTACACACACAGAGATGAAAATATAACTAAAGAACATAGCTGTACTCTATCTGGCCTACTCTGTGCCGCACAGTCTTGGATTTGCAGTGAGCTGCACCCTTGGAGCGTATCTCACTTTCACACGGCGTTTTTCACAGTGCTTTTTTCTCACTCCAGTACATATTAGTGCAGGAGTGCTGCGCACGGAGATATGCCAGTCACAGCTTCCTCACTTCCCCTTAGCTCCTACTTTTACACACAGTCTTGCATGTACTGTTCTCTTCTATTTTGTGTCTACTAAGCAAATTCCCATACAGGCAGGCTCCCTGTCACACACATGCTTCCTATTGCAGCCTCACACCTGCCACTCCTGCAAGCCCTCACTATGGAATCCTTCATTTTTTGCCACCTTCTCACATTTGCTGAGTGCTCCTTTTCATACAGTCTCACTTCTCCCATTTCTGGGTCTCCTACACATGCTTTTCACTGTCACATATTTTCTCTCAACTTACATTCTCTGAAGTCTGGACTGTGAATCCAACACCAGCACCTTCCAGCTGACTTCCTTCCTTGCTGCGAAGTGGCTGTTTCTGACAGGGAAGGAGGATTTTTCTCAACACAGAGGTTGTACATGGGGTAAGAGGAGGACTGGTACCTGTGTAGCATAAGTGGATAACGTCAGCAATGAAGTTGTGTAGCTTGGTGTTAACTTTGCCCTGCTCTGGAGGATTAGTCAGAGAACAGTCAAGAAAGATGGACATTGGCAAGTTGTGTTGACTCTGAACACTGCCTGTCTTTCTGATGCATGTTTTCCAGCCTGTAAACCATGGCACTTGCTCCACGCAGTGCTTTCAAGTCACAAGCCTTCCCTGAGTTGTGCCAGAGCATCCTGATGCTGGCAGAGCCAGGAGCTGTTTTAGTCCGTCCTTATAGCCAGAGCTCATGCCAGGCTACAGAAATGGACAGGCTTTTACCTTCTGTTTTAGTGAGTTAGTATTGCCATGGTTGTACCAGCCACATCTATTCTTGTTTTGAAGGCTTCAGGGAAGGTCTTTTGAGGTCTATCTATATTATCAGGTACCCTCTAAATAGGCAGAGGCAACACAGTTGCCCTCCCTGGGTTTTGAGATGGGATAGGATGGTGTGGTGTTGTATGAGTGTTTGCAAACCTGGCGCTGCTTTTTCGACTGCTCCCAAACTTCTGGCATGATATAACCCAGAGCACTGCTGGATCTAGTTTCATAGCCAGCAGTAATTTCCTTCCTCCAATCTGAAGACTGAGAGAATGGGAAGGCAGGAATACTCGGGCTGCATGGGAGGAGTAGGGCACTGCCTGAAGCAAGCCTGAAGATATTTGAAGGAGTTATAAAGGGGTGGGAAAGTATTGTGCCCTTAAAAGACCCAACAAACCAACACCCCCCTCCTCAATATTTATTTCAAATTAATTGTTTTTCACTGAAAGCCCTGGTAACAAGCCTTGAACACTTCTCTAAGCCTGCTGAGCACAACTCTGTGGAGCTCTTACCCCAGGAACACGGCAGTATTGGCTCTGACAGCCAGTGACCCCGGTCAGAAACCTTCCAAGACCTTTGTGCGCACACGCCTGCAGAGCCAGACAGCTGAGCCTACACCTCGGCGAGCTACCCAGAACTTGTGCGTGCCCTCTCTCCCCTTTTCCTCGCTGTCCACTTGGGGGTGTACCGGCGAACGCAAAAGCATCTCCTTGCCTTTCTCCGCTCTCCCAAAGCCAGCAGGCGCGGGGGAGCAGGGGCTGGCGCTGCCGTGCCGAGCCGGGGCTGAATAGCAGGCGCTGGGGTGCGGGGAGGAAGCGCAGCTGAGCCTGGCAGGAGAGCGATGGGCTCCGCGGTGCCAAGCGGCCAGCGCAGGCTGCCGCCCCCGGCGCCTCGCCAGGCGGGATGCAAAGGGCTGCCTGTCCCCTGCCTGCCTGGCCTCAGGGGCTTTGGCACACACTCAGCCTTTGCTCCTTCCCCCCTAGGTTAGATACTCCAAGTCCTGCACAGAGGATTTTTTATTTCCTCCCCGATCACTCTGTTTCCTCATTTTGGTGGCTTTGGATTCTTGCGTTTCTCTGCTGCTGCACTTCCCGTGCTCTCTGGGAGGCAGCTGGCTCGGAGGCGGGAGGGATGCTTGTTCCTCCTGCAAGGTGCACTGGCCCTCCTGCCCTGTGGGGGCCGGAGGAATGAAAGTACCTACACACCCCAGCACTGCTGGTGGGTGGGATTTTCTAGGATTTTCTAGTGGCATGCTGCAGCTCTTCCCTCAAATGGATTCGTTTCTTAGCACAATGTGCCTCAAAGCTTCTGGAAGAGATCAGATTGTTGAATTGGATTGTAAAGCTGAATTTTTCTTTTCCTTTGCCCCCCCTCAAGTGAAAAATAGGTGCACGAGTATGGGGTGGAGAAGCAGATGATTATGGTTAATTAAAAATTTGTATTAAAATAATTCAGAAGAATTTTGTGTTGATTTTTGCACTTTCACCTACTGTTACTCTAACTTAGCTGTCTGTATGAAAATTAATTTTTATTTCCTCACCCTGAGCATTTTATTTTAAAAAATGAATGCCTTGACAAATTATACATTATCTTCAGCATTGCTTTAAGTTGAAAATTATTCTAAATAAATTCTCTCCCTTGAAAAATAGCACTGTTTCAAATCAACAATTTGCTAAAAAATCCCAGCTTGTTTGAATAAACCTCCCTGACAACCCCACCTAATTGGTTAATTTTAAAAGACTGTGTTAAAAAAAAAAATAAAATAAGTAAGATACCTCCACAGCCAATTTAGTGGAGTAGATGGTTTAGGAAAGCACATCCAGAGCTGGCCTGCATAGTCCTGGCTGCATTTAGTTATGATGTATTTTTTGAACTGCTCGAGGGTGCTCTTAAATGGGGAATGAGTCTGATGAAAGAAATCGCAGAAGCAGTCAGGTAAGTGGAATAGGATGCTTTAGGTTTGTACAGAGCACAAATATTATCTGTAAAGTCTCATGTTTTATAATGTTACTGGGCAATGATGGTGTGAAAAATGATGTGTTTGTTAATGCTTGAGGTATGTGCAATCTCTGTGGATGGAAGTGTACACCCGAGTGTTTCTGTGCTGATAATGTGTAATGGATGGGGAGAAGAGAGGGAGGAGCAGCAGTGTGTGTGCGAGTGGTGACATTGTGGTGTATGGGGAACAGCACGGGGCAATTCTGATGCAGTTGGATAACATTTAGATACTGCCAACTGGAGAGAAAAAAAAAAAAAAGACTTTTCCTGCTCTCCTGAATATACTTTTCTTCCTATCTGTTTCCAGTTTTCTCTTCTTGAGTAAGGCAAGGGAAGCTCTCACAGGCTGGACTGTATTGATAAGGTGACAACTCACTCAGATGCCTTGCATTCCCTTAAATGATGAAGAGGTTCAATACCTGAAACAAAATACTTTTCTTGTAGGCTTAGGACAGGGAAGAAGTAGAGAAGGCTTTTTATCTGCAAACGGTGAGCATTGAAAAGATATCCCAGGTGTTTCTTCCAGTTCTATCCAGTGACTGCTGATCATAATAATCAATAATTACACAAGCAAGAACCCATTTCCTCCAGCTGTTATGAATCTCAGCACTCAGCTACCTGCTCAAAAGGGCTTTGTATGATAAGTAAAAAATTGCTTCATCCTTTAGTCTCAGATATCTTTTCTCACACAAGAGTTTTACTGGTTCTGTAACAAAGAACCCAGTTCCCAATGTTTTTGGACACTTCCTTTTCAGCTTTGGAGCACACTCATATGTATGCTAATGGTCTGAGGAGGTGTGCTCTTTTTATAGTTACTCTTTTCACTTTTTTCTTCTAGTAGCAATAGAGCTTCTTCCAGTCAGGGTGGGGAATACTGCTGCTCTCATCCTAGGCTGCTGGCAGAGCCAGTGCTTTAGGAGGGCGCATCCTTTCTGTGTGCCAGCTGTCCCTCCTGTAAGCCTTGAGTGAGCCAAAGTCCTTGCCTTGCTGGTGGAGCCTGGACCCTTCTCCTGGCAGATTTACCCTGTGCAAGGCTGAGTTGCTAAGGAATGGGCCAGACAAGGGATGTTGATGTGTAGGTCTGGGTTGGACAAGGGGCGCTGAGGTACAGCAGCAGCTGAGTGTTGTGTGCAGTTGCCTGGAGAGGCTGGTGGGGCTGGGATGGTGATGAGGAGCTGCAGCACTGCTTGCTTCCCTGTGTGCTGTAAAGTGAGGACAGGTGGCAAAAGCTGATGAAGAGTAAGGGCAAGGGATGCCCTTTTTTCTGGGCACATCAGAACACCTGATGGGTTTTTCTGTGGAAGAGGATTAGCTGTGAGGTGGTTGTTGTCTGACAGAGGCTTTTAAAGGACTGAAGGATCTGAGTGAAGTCTATAATGGTACCAGGCAAAGATATCCTGGAAGAGTCTGGGGAAAATCTTTCATGTTCGTCTTTGAACATGGAGACGTGTTTTGCCAAATGTTATCTCCTTTGTGCGTAGGGTGCTGCTGGAAGGATGCAGACTTTTGCTGTCTGTGGTCCCCATAGAAAGCATGAATCTTTACCTCTTTGGTATCCCCTTTTCCTTAAAAAGGTGCATAACAGTTTCGTTTGCTCCTCATACATAATGAGGAATGATTTTGGCAGGTGATGTACTCTTCCTGCTGTCGATTTCTCCATGATAAAGTCAAAAATATCAAACACAGCTCAAGCCCATCCTGTCCCACTCTGAGAGTGAACTAAGGATATGTGTAGGTGAGTATGTGAGACACAGCCCTCTCCTGGTATCAGTGAAAGGCAGACATCCCTGCAATCAGCATGGAAGGGAAACAAAAATGCCGGGAGTACATCATTCTTACAGGAATAGGCACAGGAAAAAGAAGCCCAGGTTTGATTATGTGCTATGCCATTGCGCTGTGGTGCTTTGCCTGATGCTGAATTTCCTGGAAGCTGAGGCATTTCCTTGTAAGGCAACCCTCCAGGAGGCTGCCTGCCTGTGTGGCAGCTTTGCCCTGCTCATCTGCATGGAAGGAAAAGGAAAAGCACTGTAAGGGCTGCTACCCTAATTTTTCTGAGCCAAAGGAGTATTCTGTCTCACAGTGAAGTCTTGCCGGCCGTATCTGCTGTTTTAATATTCCTGGGGAAGAAATTCTGCATGACTACATGCTGAGGGTAAAGGGCCCTTTACACTAACCATGCTTATTGGTCACCCACAAGCATAAAATAGGATTTTTCAGTGCTTGTCAGCTGTAGAGGTACTGGACTTTGAACGGTCTCTCTGAGAGGAGATGATTTTGGAGGCAATGCAAGGGTATATGTATCCAATTAAGGCAGGTTGAGGTTTTTTGTTTGTTTTTGTTTTGGTTTTCTTAAGGGTTGGTTTGTTTTATTAAAAAAAAAAGAGCATGGGAAGGCAGGCTTCAGAGGAGGGACTTTGGCTTAAAGCAAAGGTGAGTGTAATCACAGCTGTGGGCTCACAGTCTGGCTTTTGCCGTCCCTAGGTTATATAAAGCATCCAAAGGAAACTCAGTTCTTGAAATGTGTTCCCTTCCCTAGAGTCTGCCTCTGGGTGACCTCGTGGATGTAGGTTTCTTTCTGGTTTGGCAGAGCACTCCCAAAAAAGGGTGTCCCTCTCCTTTTTCTGGTGATGGTGATTGTGCTGTTGGGAGGGGGAAGATGTGGCAGGCAGGCCATGAGCACTGGGATGAGGAAGGGAGCAAGCAAGGAGACAAACGAAAGGCTGTGGGCCTTTCCAATTGGGAAATCAATAGCATATGAGTATGCAATGTAAGTGTGTAATCACAGCTCCCTCCCCTCTGCCCCTAAGCACTTACATTGATGGGGAATTGCAGGCCAGAACCAATTAATCCTTACAACCTGCTAGGACAATAACTATTAATATTCTTCTGCATGCACTTTGGTTGCTGCACCTGCTTGGAGCCTGGCTGTGCTTGACCCTCAGCAGCTGACCCCAAGTTCCACCAAGGGAGCAAGACTCTTTCTGATCATGAGCCTTGCGGCCAGTGCACTGTTACCTGACTTCCCCCTGTGGATGTTGGAGAGGCTGACTGGGGGGATATATACTTGAGTGTCTGAAAAAGGAGGCATTTGATGGTAAGGTTTTGCCTGCAGGAAGGAGGGGTTATTTAAAGGGGCATCTGTAGAATTTTTGAAGTGTAAATGCATTTAGACTTATGTCATGCTGGTACACCTTTGTATAATGAAGTATCTACCCTTTGCCTTGTAAAGGTACTTTGTACAATGGGATTGAAACATCCAGTTTTCAACAACAGTTTTATTTGTGCCTGTGTTCATGATCTGTGCATAAAGGCATGGCCTTTGAATAGCTCTTCCTTGGCTTTTGGGAAGATGCATGTGTGGAACAGAAGATGATCTATATATGCATGCACATGCATTTGAGTATGTGCATGTGACAGAAAATGCACAAGTTGCGTGGTAAAGATGCTTGAGAAATGTTAACAAATCTGGTCCAGAGCTGTGTTTTGTGCAAGGGACTTGCCATGAATGTTAGTGCAGGAGGTGAATGCAGCCTGATTGCTGATAGGAATGTCTGTGTAGCTATATGTGCTTTTGGAGTGACCATTATTCATAGCACATTTGCATCCTATCTTGACACAGCAAGAGATTGTTGCAGTGAAACAGAATTGTTTCTGTAGCTTGGCTACCCCTCCTCATCTTTGTGCGATAGCCTCAGTGTAAGGTGGCAACTTAGTCACACTTAAGTCACCTGGGCAGGAAATACAGCCCAGAGAGTGGAAAGGACTTGTCTGACTCCTACACTTTCATGGCAGAGTTTCTGGGAATAGGAGGAAGAGGATAGAAAGAGGCTTCCTTACATGCACAAGCTGCATTGTTTTTTAATTAGACCAACACATTCAAAAATAGTACAACCTGACTGAGCCCACCTTCCTTGCATAGCTATGCTATTTTATGAGCTGGATGCAGCCTGAAGCAGTAAAATCAGCAAGTCTGTTCTCTGGCTGTTTACCTTCACTAACACAGCCTTGCTGGTTTAACTTCCTCAACAGGCTCTGTCCATCATGGCTGAGTTCTGTCCAGTCTCAGCTTGGAGAGCTGAGCAAGATAGACCTGCCTGGGCATGCCCTGGTGAGTTGTTCTGCACTTCTAGATCTCCTCGAGAGGAAAGGAAACTATTTCTCTGGAGGGGTCGTGCTGTATCCATGTTGGGGTTTTACGAACAGTAATTTCTTGCTGATTCAAAGAACAAAAAATTAATCATGCTAGCTCAAGTGGTGTAAGAGATGTCTGTAGTCTAGGCCAACTAAGGGAGGGAAGGCAGGAAACAGTGGGAGCTGAAGTGAGGGTACATAAGCTCTCCTCCATTTTCATGTATCCTAGGTGCCTAATGGTGCCTGGTTTCTGTACTATCCAGCAGCCACAGAGCTGCAACTGATTGGGATGTTGATAAAAAAAAGTCCAGCTGCAGCATGAGGTAAATGAGATGTGGCATTGCCCCAGAGGGACCTAGAGCTACGGTCAGCAGTGCAGTCTTCCTCCTCTTTTGGCCTGCTGTGTGCATAGAGGAAAGAAAGGAAAGGCCATTCTGGCTGGCCTTGCTCTGTCTGTCCTGATGTAAATATTTGTAGCAGCAGCCTTCTCTTCAGGCTTCAAGGAGCCTCACAGGACCCCTGCATGTAGGCTCTGCTTATCCCCTGGTCAACCCCAAGAGTTTTTGGTCTCTTTCTCTTCTTCCTGCTGAACAAAGTGACCCAAATCACCACAAAAATTGAAACAACCACCTCTAGCTCTCCTGGATGCTGAAGTTTTGTTGTAGCTGCAGTGAAGGAGAAATGGCCATGTGAAACATATTGGGGAGGCAGAAGACTTCAAGGTTCTTTTTGCTTTCCACACACAGCAGTAGTAGCTCTGTAATTCTTTCAGACCTGGGGATGCTAAGCGAGAAGAGGTTTTGAAATTCTTATAGGGAGGAGCTTAGGGTGACCTTGATCTAGAAGAAACCTTCTTGTGGAACTGCCACCTTTCCTTGATGCTTTGGTGATAATAATGCCAAGGTTTTGGGTTTAATCTCCATGTGGAACATTCATATTAGAGTTGGACTCAGTGGTCCTTGTGGGTCCTTTCCAACTCAGAATATTCTGTGATTCAGATATCTTGAGAGCTTGACAGGTTGCTTTCTGATCTCTTTCTCAAGTTCTCCAGAAGTTTGTTGAAGCAAAGAAAAGATCTTTGCAGAACATTCCTACTTCACCAAAATGGCATTTTTCTAATAGAGAATAAAAAGGTGCTTTGTTGGGAAAATTCCATTTTGAGTTTCAAGAACAGATTAAGGCAGAAATGCTTAAAGGCTTTCCTGTGATGTATTATCTGCTGTCATAAGACTACATCAAAGACTCAGCTGTCATCTAAAACAAAAAATTTCTGAAAATTGTGGCCTTTATAGGTGCTATCAAATACTTGAAAATGTTACCTGAGTGCAGCCAATAGCTGGTGTCTGTCCTGAGCCTGCAGGCAGCTGAAAATGCCGTACTGAAGATCTGCCCTCGCATTTTTTGGAAGTGGATTTCCTTGAAAGAGACCCAGCTGTGTCACTGTGGAGGAGGGAATGTCCAGTGAGCAGAACTTATGTCCTGTGGGGATGCTGTGTCTGAACCAGAGGATGGGCATGTGCATGTGTCTGTGTGTGTGCATGGCATGTGCAGGGCCTGTGCTGTGATCACTAGAATTACAGTCTAGCCAGATAACAAGCTGTTGTTGTTTACAGCACTTGGTTCCGGGCACTTCAATTCCAGAAAGATGTAAACAAAATTAGAGGGAATTCAGAGGATTGCAAGGAGAATGATTAAGGGGCTGGAGGGACTGACTTATGAAGAATGCTTGTGAGAGCTAAATATATAGCTGTTTTGGCTAAATGACTAAAGAGGAGCTATGCTAATGATGTAGGCATACTGGGAAGGCATGAAGAATTGTCTAGTATGGACTCGGAGCTAGAAGAGTCTCTCATGATAGAAAATTTGGAGGAAGAAAGAAAAAAAAAGGCAGGAGAAGAAAAATACTTAATGGAAGAAAGAGATTAGATGGTGATGTAGCTTTGTTAAGAATCATGATGGAATTGCTGTCATTTGGGACATCTGAAGTTTGGCTGGGCAGAGCCCTGGAGAATAATCCATGCACTACAAGCTTGAAAAGGTCCCTTGAGAGACAGTCTAGATGCCTTAATAGATTTTTATGCTGTCATTAATTTCTGAATCACAGCTAATACTTCCAGTCTGACAAAGAGCCATATTCTTTAAAGTGTTTTTCTTTCTTGCCTTGTATTATTTCTGCTGTGATGCAAATAGTGGTGCAAGACATGTGAGGGAGTCTTCTTCTATATTAACAATTGAAATCCTGATTGTATCAGCTGCTTAACTCAAAGACCTTTTTCCTCTTTTTTTTTAGTGGAGTGTTCATTCAGATTTGTCTGATAGGTGGGAAAAGGCAGCCTGCTGGATGCCCAATAAGGTGAAAAAACAGTGTCTGTAATTCTGTCCTGTGAGCTGTGTTAGGCTTTCACAGGTTCCCCATTGACACATGTGGTACATTTAAGCTCTGCTCTTTCTTTACCTTGAACGTTTTCAAAATGGGTAACTGAACACTGGGTTTGTCCCTTCCGGCTCAGAAGCTGATGTGTTGAGCTTGCAGCACTCCCGGCATGTCACAAGAGCTGAGCCCTCCCAGGGCTGTCTCTGAGCTGGGGGGAGCTGGGCCTGTGAGGGAGGCAGCAGTAGAACAAGGTGGCAGGAGAATGCCAAATTGATCAGCAGCACACGAGGATCACCCAGCTAGTTTGCTTTTATCTCACCTACAACAAGAACTGAAGAGTGAGAGTGAGATAGGTGGTGTTGGCTGCTTGGTTTAATGGGAATGGGAACAGACAGAATGCAGAGCAAGTTTTGTAGTGGATGCTGGCTGGCACCATAGACTTCCAGAGGTAAAAGGTATTTCAGCTTGACAGAAAGAGCCAGGATCCATAATGGGAATTATCCAGGCTGGAGATTATTTGTGCCATGGATGCAGACCCGGAGAGAGTTCATCATAGTTTATTAGCTCAGGTACAGCACTATGCAAATTGCAATCTGTTTCCTAGGCAGGAAGCAAGGAGCACCATTTTGCATTGCCTGCAGTCCAGACTGTTCAGTGTTACTGGATCTTTCCCAGTCAGTGCAAGGCCTGTTTGAGGGCCTCAGCACTGCCAGGGAAAAAAACCAGGGAGACAGCTGACTCTGGGTGGAAATTGATGCTACTCAGCTTGGACTTTTTGACTAGACTTGTTATGTTCAAGGTGGCTGCTGGTGATGAGATCCTTACCACAAGCACCCCAGCAGGGTGGGGGAGCTCATCAGCTCACATGTGGTGCCCTGGGAGTGCAGCTGGGCTCTGGCTCTGAAGCAGAGACAAGAAGTATTGTGGACTTGGGTTGTCTGTGCTGAATGTGTTGATTTTTGTTGTTGGAATCACCTCTTTAAAAAATATGTAAGCTCTGGAAAGAATAAAATATCTCCCCCTTATGCCCCCCATTTGCATTAGGTAGAGATTCTTCATTTGTGCCACAATGGGAAAACTGGGAGATGTGAGAAATTAACTGAGACATGATGAAGTGGAGAAGATTAGAAACTCCAGAGGTGATAGTCTGCGTTGGCAGGTATGAGTTGCTCTGGAATGGTAGCGTGCTTGCTCATGGAGATGGAGAACTTGGAATGTAGTTTCAAAGGCCAATGGACCTATTGTTTCCCCTGCGTTATTTTGGCAATCTGTGTGCCCTCTAGTGGCACTGCTCATCAAGGGAGGTGGAGAACTGCTGCTCCTACCGTCCGCAGTGTCACCTGAGAGGAGGGACTGTATGTTTGCAGCCCTGGTTCACTGCAGAGAGAGGAACGGGGTGAGAGCAAGATAATTTGTGTAGTAATTGTGTTTTTTTGCACGCAGGAAATTGATTTTCTACAGCACCTTTGAATCATTGTTCCGTAGGATTTTGCTAATCTCATTCTAACCCCGGCAGAACGTTTGTCGCTCTGCACCCAGTGGTTGAGCCAGAGCGTGATGCTGCTGCCTCCTTTAGTTACTGGGGCAGAGCCACAGCAGCAGGAGACCTTGAAACACATTCCTGCAACTGGGTGTAAAGGATGGAGCTCTGGGTTCCCTCTTTGGGCTGCATGAACTGCAACTCTGAAAGGAAAAAAGAGATCCAGGGTGTTGTAAGGAAGATGACAATTGGTGGAGAACTTGTTGTTGTACTGCTCTGCTGAACTTCTGAAGAAAAACCCAAGCACTTCAAAGGCAAAATCAAAAATCACCCAGACATCCATTTTCTCAAATTCCTGTATAGATGTCTAACAGCAGCATTACATAATAGCAATGCTCATAGGAAGGGAAACTCTTCTCGAAGTAAATTTATTTTTTTGTTTTTCTGCCATTCACATATTTGAACTAAATGAAAAAAAGTGGATTGATACTATATAGTCACTACTTTTGTTAGTAGTCAGAGCTGGTGCTGTAAAAATGATCACGAAAAAAGAGAAACTGTTTGGGAAAATATGGTTGTTTTATGAAAACTGTTACAAAGAAGGATTTCTCATGGCTAGGATCCCTTTCTGAAAGAAGTGGAGACTGCTTCTAAGCCAATACAATACAGGACATTGAAATCTATTTCTGTTCCAAAATAGAACAGGATCTGGAACATGTTTGTCCCACAGTTCAGAAACACATTAATCCCTGGGCCCTGGCCTGCTTTGGAGAGGTCTAATTTTCCTCTCCAGTTGTGTTTTCAGCCACTATACATGTTAGAGCTCTGTGACTTCCACCATTCAGTGAGGCTTGCATTAAGTGCTAGATAGTAAGCAAGCAAAATAAGTCTGCACCTGCCACACAGACACAGGTAAAAAAGTTCACTTTTCCAAAAGCACCCCAGTCCCAGATCTCTGTTCCTTTTGTTGCTGAAGGTGGGCTGTGGAAGAGCCCCTACCTGTCACAGCAG
The DNA here is from genome assembly GCF_029207755.1 of Chamaea fasciata. Lineage (NCBI taxonomy): Eukaryota > Metazoa > Chordata > Aves > Passeriformes > Sylviidae > Chamaea > Chamaea fasciata. Next base: position 24,034,532 of record NW_027094087.1, on the reverse strand, counting down.
ATGGCTGAGAAATGCTTGTTTGCTCCTTGAGCAGACGTGGCAGCAGCAGCACAGACCTTGCAGGTATCTCAGCAGCAATACTGGGAATGGTGGCCACAGAAAGAGAGGTGACACTCTGTATTTCCCTTGGCCCTTTTGGAGGTAGGCAGCTCTGTTGCATTTGTAAAATGTACAGTGTGGTGTCTGCTCTGCGGTCTCCAGTCAGTGTGGACAATTTCTTTTGGCTCCTGATGTTGCCTCGCTGCAGCTGCAAGTAAGGGGAAAACATGGCTCTTTTCTTTCATCTCCCTGCATTAAACTTTAACCACATATCACACTTCATGTTTCCTACTGCTGCAGCTTTATGACCAAAACAAGGGACCAAAGATATACTTGTAGTAAAACCAAATAGTCCAACAACTTTTAAGATGTCTACCTGCTGCACCAGGGTTATACTGAGAATGCATGACCTAATGTTTTTTAGAAAACCATCAGTTCTGCATTGGAGTTGGAGTTTTGCTCTGTGGCCTTATTTGTTGTTGTGGGGTAGAAGATTGCCTAACACCTCTTCAATGATTTTTTGCTTTTTCAGAGTTTTTAATGTGAGAAAAAAAAAACAAGGAAGAAGAAGAAAAAAAACCAAACAAAAAAACACCAAACAACAACTGTAAGGGCTATTTGTCTGGTTTAGGTAGACCCAAGTAGAGCCCCTAATCCAATTTCATGGAGCAGAGGCTTCAGGCTGGCTTTATGTTGTCTCTCTCTAGGAGGTTAAGGGTGAGCTGTTCAGTTTAGTTGTCCTTGGCAGTACCTGTTCCAACTTGAGGCTACAGAAATCCTAAACTGGGATGTGTCTGTGATGGGAAGAGTTGTAACCTGTGGCCTTTGATAAAAGATCATTCTGCCCTACTGAGTGAGGAGATACCTTTACCCTTCTGCTTTTCCTCAGCACCCTGAAATGCAGTTTGTTCCTGTCTTGTTTGTTGCTCTTGTTGAGGGTACTCAAGCAAAGGATCTTTGATCCACTCCAAATTTCTTACAGGGTCTGATCTGGAGCTTAAGGGTTGCCTATTAGAAAGCCGGGCACATGATTTATTTTGCAGAAACTACAGGACCAGCGATGTGAATGCAAGAAATAAAACATCTACCCAGATCCTTGGATTCAATAGTGTCTTGCAGTGCAGGTTGGCAGTTGGAAGAAACACTTTCTCATGCATAAATTTGGGCACCTTTGAGTTGCAAATGACTAAGAGACAATAAAACACACATTGCCACTTTGATGGGGACACATTTAAAGCCAGGACTGCGCTTTCAATTAACTCTGCCGTATGTGGCCAAAGTCGACAGTGCATAAAACTTTGATAATTTCACATTTTAAAAATGTATCAGAAACTCTCATTCGTATATCTTCACTGAAAATTTCATGAATTGCACATTTCCTGGTGTTAGATGTTCAATAAACTTAAATTATGCAGCAATTTACATCTAGAAGATTTGCTTTAAAACTGAAGACTGGCTAATTCTCTTCTGGGTTGAGAACAGCTTTCTTTTTTATGCCTCCAACAGTTAGAATGGGCAGTTTTATTCAGAAATTGTTGGACATCTGTACTGACCACTTAGTAGGAAAAACTCTGACATGAAGGAGATGTGAAAGGTATCAGCAAACGGCTGGACCCAGGTGTATCCCTCTTGTTTGAGTCTGATGTTGCATTTTTGTTCACTTCAGGGGAATCAGTATTGGATCCAGAAATTTTCCAGCAAGATTTTTCTGTATTTTAATGCATTTTCAACTAATTCGGGAATTTGAGATTAGGGGGAAGAGCAAACTTGAATGAAACCAGTTTGTGCAATCCCAGATGGCAGTTATTAGCAAAGAGTACTTCCAGTACAGGAGTAGTCTGGTTGCTGGGGACATCTTTCTAGATCGTAGACTTCCAAGGTAAACTCCCAGTTTGAGAGGATGAAAATATGGGGTGTTCTGTCCACTGATGCAGACCAGTTCTTGAAGTACCCTGATCATCTCAAGCAGTGCTTTATTTCCATGCCATATGCCAAATTTGTGCCTTTATTTGAGTGGCCTCAAAGGAGTAGCATGCAGTGTGATGAGGAGGACTTTAAACAAAGCTCTCTGGAGCTATTTCCTCCCTTTCAGTAATCTCATTTCAAAGCTTTTCATGGTTACCCAGCTTTCTCATCCTCCTTGTCCTTACTGCAACCAAGCTGAGAGTATGAGCAAGCTCTAACACAGTCCTGCTTTTCCCTAAATGATGTCTATGGATGAAGAGTAGGGAAGAAAAATCAGAGCCCAAGGTAGCTATGTACAGTCCTGGGACAGCACTAATGCTGACAAGCGTGCATTCTCAAGGTGATCTGTTGACCATGACAATGAGGGTTTGTAAGAGGGGTGTCTTAAAACTCCCTCAAATGTCCCAAACAGTGCTTTTAATTAGGAGATAGCTTCGACTTTCTCATGCAATACTGCTTAGTGACTTTCATCACCTATCACATCTAGGAATAGAAAGAACTAGGATGCACTGTACAGTTTTGTTTGCCACAAAAAAAGAAAAAAAAAAAAGCACCTGCGCCCTGTTAATTGCAGCTGACCATGTAGAAACCAAAGGTTAAGATATTTTTCTACAGTTGTCAGCTAAGCTGGTGGCAGAGCAGAACCTGGAGGACTTGTTCTCTCTCCAGTTCCCTTGCACTGCGCTCCTGTATCTAATGCAGTCTCCCTGGGCAGAGTAGTGAGCAGCACTGCTGGCAGAAAAGGTGAAGAAGAGACCTGAGGTGCAAGGAAGTGGTCAAGGAGAGGGAGGCCCCCTGGTGTCTGTAAGGAAGATGTCTGAAGGAAGGAATAGGATGGATTTGACAATGGTGCAGGGAGGAGGGGAACAGAAGTGCCTGACAAGATTTTGAAGCTCTGTTTGCTTAATGGGAGCTCTTGCAAAGACATAGGCTGCATAAACCATCAAGAGAAGATGGCTTCTCCCAAGGCCCTTGCAGCTGCACCAGGCTATGATAACAGAAATTAACTTCATCTCCTTTGTCGTGCTTTCCAAGAGCCCCAGAATAGTAGTTATGAAAACGGTGCTGTTTAATATTGTCTTTGATCGAGCAATCCAACGGGAGCCCTGGGCTTGTTCAGCTCGGCTTTGTTAGTTTCAGACCCCAAGGCAACAAGCCGTTGCCTTCAAAGCCCAGGCAGGGCTGCACTGAGTGTGAGGCACACAGCAGAAATCCCAGTTTGTCAATTCAAATGGCACTCACCTAGCAGCAGTGCCTGTACGTTTACATCTCTAGCAAAATGTGGGAAGCAGGGGCACGCAGATACCCCCTCTGGAAAGAGCCTGTCTCAGAAGCCAACAAACAAGGCAACACCTTCAAAAGACAGCAACACAGGGCGGATCTTTCCTGTTATTATCCAGTTTTAATATGCTGCCTTTTTTGTTTACTGCCAACTGGTCTCCCAGTACACTACAACCAGGCAGTGTGGGATGCATGAGGACATCATCACTGGAGAAGAAATCTTCCATTTGTCTCCTTCACTTCCCTGTGGTAGATGTGCATCTTTGCTCCAACTCTGGTGGACACTGCATGTACCCCTTGGCCAAGGCCTCCATTCTAGTCAGGTATAAGCACTGGAAGTCACCAAGCCTCTGACTTAGCAGGAGTCAAGTCCCAGAGATATTTTCTACTTAATGAAAGCAGCTACTGAAAAAGGTCTGTGCTAGGGGTGGTGTGCGGGAGGGCTTGTAAGAAGCAGGAGGGTAGAAATAGCTCATATGTTTCCAGATGGGTGGATACCTGAATGCACCATAACCCATGGGGACACAAGTGAAGGGACCAATGGTCTCTCTGCAGGCAGTGCTGAGATATGGAATTGTGTGCTAAGGAAAAGACTGGTGTGCTTTTTTTTTGGTTTCGTCTCTTTCATTGTTTAATTATGAGACTCGTTCGACTTTGTGTCCTCCTGTGTGTAAAACAGGGGTGTGATCAGCTCGTTAGGTGGTTGTATGGGGCTCATGAAAATTATAAATAGAGCAGGGATGCATATATATATATATATATATATATATATATATATATATATATATATATATATATATATATAAATATATATATAAATAGAGCATCTTTGGATGCCTCAAAGAGCCCACTTCGCAGTTTACTGGGGACTGATGAACATGTCAGTTCATCAAGCTGATGGTACTTAACCTCAATCTTCACATCTCTGTAAACTACATCTAGAGTAGGTTTGATTATGAAATGTCCTGGAAGCTGTTGTGCTACTTTCCTCTCATTATGGAAACCGTGTGCTCCCATTGAAATAAAGGAGTATCAAAAGTATAATATTTTAGATATACAATTTGTTATAATAAAATTTGGAAAGTTGGAGGAGTTTCAGAAACAAGTAGTTTAGTGATAATATTTCATGTGACAAGGATAACACCTGCCATTTCTGCAGTCAGGGTAAGATTTAGACAGGCCATATAAACACTTCAGGTACATGTTCTCTCAAACCTGACATAAACAAATTGATGTTTAGTTTCCAGAACCAGGTGTTCCTGAGCATTGTTAGAGAAAATAGAACAAGGATCTCCCTTCTGTTCCAGCAGTGCTTGTCCTAGCACTGCACATTGTTTTGTTATGTGCAGTGATGCTTGACACCTCTCTTCAGCTTAGCAGGCAACCGAAAGGACTTACCCTACAGTGCGCTTTCTCATATATTTTAGGAAGGATCAGTAGAAACTCTGGACAGCAGTTGAAGCTTTTCTGAGATTCTGGTTCATTGCTTGCCTCTTGAAATTATTGTTGTTTCTCTGATCGTGTCCCAGTAGGACTTCTGTTTTCTTCTCTGTACCATGTAAGGCAACACAGTGACAGTGAGAACTTCATTGATCCAACTAGGAGAAACACAAACGATGGCAAAAGTTTTGTTGTTTAAAGATAACTGAGAACTGCAGAGGAGGGAGTTGCTTTTGCTGTGGTGAAATAAATTATGTTCTCTCTCTGAGAGAACAAAAAAGTGACCATGGTTTAAAAAACCTCATGCAAGTATGAGTAACCGAGGGCTTAGTGCTAAGAGGCAAAACTTTGGGGTCCCAATCAAGGTTTGTCTTTAATAGGAACTATTCCTGTCTCAGCACATCAATGTCCTCTTCTGTTAAAGGAGTAGAGGGACTCTGTAGAATTTTAAGAAGAGGTTTCATCTAGTCAGATTCTGAAGAAGTACAAAGAATGTCAGATTATGAGTTACAGGAGAGAAGATTCAGCATGTAACTTCTAGCTTCAGTCCTGGATGCATAGGAGGTGAATGGAGGGTAAAGGAGGCTGGAAATTAAAATAAGCCAATATCCTAAACTATATTTTAATTGAATTTTCAATATCTTCACCTTGGATATTATCATAGTAGGCATTAAACCCATGTACATTATTCTGTAACTGTATACCATGTACAGTAAAAGCACCAGTTATTAAAATGGGAGAGTATAAAAAGCTCTTTCAGAGTGCCTTCAGAATTTCCCAGTACTGTTGCTTATGCAATATTTTCTGTTTCTGAAAGCTTAGAAGCCTGGAGTTAAGTAGAGGAGAAGCCTTTTTAGGTTGGCACGGCAGTTCCTACCCACTTGACCAGTGCAAGTTCTTTCAGTACAATGACAGTTAAAATAAGCCCACTCATATCCATGCTGTTTAATTACAAAGGAAAGCCACAGCATTTCAGAACAGAAAGATATGGGTTTGTTAAGATACTGGACTGATCCTCAGGGGGAGCTGAGCTTAATTCCTGCCTTTGCCACAGGCTCTCTTTAAGTCAGTCAATTAATCAGTTTGTGCCTTAGCTTACCTGTCTACACAATGAAAATGAAGACAAAGGAAGTTCCAGCCCCATCTTCCCCCATACATAAAAGATACTGTCTTTGTGATGGATTCCAATCTTCTCTCTGTTCTTTTATTGCTGTTTGGTATAAAGGTGTCTTCTTTCTAGGAGGGAAGTTTTTTTGTGTGTTTTTTTTTTTTTCCCCTCCTAGTGTTTCTCTAGCTACATGGATTAATGTGGTAGTATACTGAGTAAAGCTAAAACAAAGTCTTTGCGATAAAAATTTGCACAAGTTAAATCTATTGGATAATTCGATCCATCTTGTCAATTATGCTCACCTATACCTTGTGGAGCAGAGTGGTAGTCTGTGAGTAGTTAAGGATGTGATTGAATTTTCATTATAAGGCTAATATTTGTTCCTTGGTGCTCATCACAGGCAATAAAGAATCAGTCAGTTTGGGGGATGACTTAGCAGTTTTTTAATGAAGTTGAAGTCAACTGGATGATATTTTCCCAACTTTTATGTGTAAAAAACCAAAAAACCCAAATATAATCTATGAAATTTTATCTGTATAAATATTAACGAAAGCATAAAGAATTTCTTTCCACTTTTATTTGTAGTAACAACAAAGAAAAAGGGAGAGAAAGCAAGGCATCTTATTTTCCTGCAGTTGTTGATTGCAGATGAACACAGTTGGATCAAGACATGTTGACTAGGTTTTAATTTTAAAAGTTAGGATTCCAAATAATGAGATCAAAATGGTTCATTGACTTGTTCCAGTGAACAACTTCTTGAGGTTAGGCTTTCATTAAAAAACTATGTAATGCTGTCTTTAACACTGTCTCTATCCCTTTTCCCATATCAAGAGGAAGTTTGCTCTAATCACAATTCCCTGGAGAGGTCTTTTATTGGTGAAAGGCAAAAAGTTTCCACTAAATGCTAATTAGAGAAGCTGATTGGAAATTGCCACTTCTGTAAATTGGCATTTTTCATACACTTTACAATCCCTGGGCCTTTTCTTTGGTGGGGGGAAAGGTGAGACAATTACCCTTCTGCTCTAACTTGCTACATCCAGGGTGATGTAAGAAGGATGGTCACATCTCCTATTTTGCTCTTCAGACATCAAAGATCACGGCCAGACCACTCCTCTTTGGCTCTCCTCAAAGTTGTAAAACCTGCACCAGTGTGGACTGGCTGGATCACACAAGAGCACAGATCATGATGCACTCTTGATGCAGAAAGAAACAGAGAAAAAGAATATGCAGAAAAGATCAAAAGGAAAGCTGTGGAGCTGGGCACATTTGTGCCTTTCCTGGTTGGCCAGAGTCACATCTGTGGCTTACCAAATGCACTGGGGTTTATTGCAAAATCCTTTTAAAAGGAGCTATGCATTTCTTGCCTTTTTCAGGTTTTTCAAGATGTCTTGGTGAAACAAAGGTCCTTCAAAGCCACCCTCAACCAGGGTTGGCATTTTGTTGTATTTGCAACAGCGCGATGAAACAGTGTAAAGGTTGCCACGCTTCTCCTTTATTTTGTAAGAGGAAGCAAAAATCTTCAGTGACAAACTATTCTTCTTATATTTAGTGACAAAGACTGGAAGCAATTCTGTTCAGTCACTGAACTCACCTTGACTCCTCTCATGCAAATGCCATAATTCAGAAGTTCTTAAACAGCGGTGTGCAATGCACAGCCATTGCCTATGGATCTGTACCATCTGTAGTGTTTTCAGTGAACTGATGGCAAAGGTGCAGGGTATCACCAGGGAAACAAAAGGCAGGCTCTGGATTATCAATTCAGTCATTCTGGAGCACTGGCTTCTTTGCCAGGAACAAAGCTTCTGTATAACTGGTCTACTGTATAATTAGTGACTAATGGAAAAACAACTACCAGTATATTAATTGTTATTGTAGCTGTATACAGAGCATTGTTCTCTCTGTGACAGACATATAAATTGTGTGCAACTGTGTTGTCCTTTCCAGAGTAGCTCTCTCTAGAGTTAGGTGTCAATAATGAAATGCAGCTGTTCCTCGAGGATGGATAATGTTATCTCTAAGGGCTTGTCTAGGTAGAGCACACAGGAAAGTTGATCTGAATTAAGTAACAAGGTGGGTTTCAAGTGGATTATGTAAAATGTATTAAACTGATGCATGCACTCACACTTGTTTGGAGTTAAAAATGGCCTTCATTTGATTTAGTTTAATTTTCTTTTAAAGGGAATCCAACTAAATTGAATTAAAGCCACTTTAATGCTGGCTGAAAGTGTGAACGTTAATTTTCCTGTGATCCATAGTAAAAGTTCACCATGTTATTTTCCTAAGAAGAGGGCAAAGGTTCTCTTGGTATTCCTGGACATTGCGCTGAGCAAATGTGAAAGTTGCTTTGAGTATTCATTTTAATACTCTGAAACTCAGGGTGAGTTCCATGCTTTCATACTTTTAATTTTTTTCTTTTTTTTTTGACCCTCCATTGAATCCCTTGTACAACCAGTACAGAAAGCTAGTGAAAGTGTACATTTTAATCATTGTTGGGTTTTTTTTGTTTGTTTGGTTTTTTTTTTTTGTTTTTTTTTTTTTTTTTTTTTTTTTTAAAGTCCTGGAGACTTAAATCTTCCATGTAGTGAAATGGAAGCACAGGAAAGATAAGTTATTTACCCACAGAAACCCAGCATGAGCTGCCTGTAGAATACAGCCTGAGATCTGTTGTGGCTGGCACTAATACCTGTCTTCTTAGAGGAAACTTTGCTCTTAAGCTGTGAAAGGAACCTTTCAATCTTCCCAATATGGGCAGCCTACCTGATGTGTGTGCTGTTGGACGTCTTTTTGGAAGGCTTGCTGAGAACTGATGTTTCCATGCCGGAAGATCATTTCTTCTGACCTACAGCATTAGCTACTCACTGGGTCACACAGGCACACAGTGAGTTTGGGACTCTTGTCACTGTGCAGTGTGGCTGAGCTGACAGCATGGGAGAAGAGCAGTTGGAGCATGGGGAGGAAGAAAGCCAAACCCTGAGATCCCTTTGTAATGCAGAAAGCTTTTCATGAAGTCATGTTAAAATGAGCAGGCAGGCCATGCTTCGAAATGAAATAAACCTTAGGAGCCCTGGAGTTTTAATGTACTGTTGATAAATGGATTCTGTTTTTATTCATCCCATTCTTGCATGATGAAGAAAGAAACTTTTTCTGTGAATTGACCTGTGTTACTTTCAACTCTGCCTTCCTAGAAAAAGCTGCAGTGAGCTCTCAATTCCGTGACTAGTTAATCCTGGCTAGGAGTTAGGAAGACCATTGGTAATGACAGCCAGAATTGCATTAATGGAGGAGAGCTGTATTCAGCAAATTCGGTGAAGAATTCCCTTTATATTTCTTGTAACATAGTTCTACATTTCCTTAATGCAACACAATACGCTTGTCTAAGTACTTAAATCTGTATGGGCTCTCTTCTGTTTATTAGAAATAGCAGAGCCAATTTTTATACACATCATGAACAGTGTGTCAGAGGCTAATGAGAGCATGTATTTTGGTTTGGGTTTTGCCATCATGAGAAAGGCAGTGTTTTCTTGAACACTAACAGATGCATTTCCGGTGTTTAACAATAGAACCTCAGCTTAAAAAGTCCAGGCATTGTTCAGATGCCGCTGTCAGCTGGAGAGATGTCACCTAGAATAGAAGAGACATAAAACTGCAAGCCCAAAAATCCTGTGCTGCAGCCTCTGCAGAGCAGCCTTTGTATTGTTTCTGCATCTATGGGTCTGAACTCTTTTCCAAATTCACAGGTGAGGAAGTTTGAGTTCACCCCAGCTTTCAGTAGGTCTGTATTTTTGGCATCTCCTGTCTTTTAAGTGTTCAGCCTGTCGGTGGTCTCACTGGTTGCTTTGTCATGTGGTTTGGATCTAGTGTTTAGAGAGTTGAGAAGGAAAAATGCACCAACCACCTGACAGTCAAGAGCATCAATAATGCTCTGCCATTTTGTACTCAGCCATCTTCAGTGAATGCCAGTGGCACCCTGTGCTTGAGAAATTTTCTCATGCTGTATTGTTATGTTTCTGGTATGTTCAGGCACAGGCTCAGCTTTTGGGTTTTGAGGTTAACCTTCTGTTGTATGATTGTTGGTGTGCTGCTTTCTTATTTGTGGTCTTATTTGTTGGCATGGCGGTCATTGTTAAGAGGTACCACCTTGCAGCAAGTCACATGCTCCTGTGTGCTCTACGTCCAGGAGAGATGGCTGGCTGGTTTTAAATCAGATATTGCTGTGAGGTCCTGTGATATGCAATGACTTTTTAATGAGAACCATTTTATATCCTAATAAATTTGAGGCCAAATTTCATTGTTTGTTTTCCAGCTGTAAGAATCCTGGAAACATCCCCTGTGATTGCACAGTAGTTAATTTGTACCCCAGTCTGGCACACACAGCAGGTCTCTATTGTTTTAGGTAGACATCTGAGGCACAGGCACCCTGACTCATGAGGAGGAGGAGAAGCTAATGCAAATACTATGTCAATGGTTGCACAGAGCTTATAGGATATAATTTGCTGCAGTCTGACATACTCATGGAAATTGCCAAGAATGTAGTCTTTTGTTTTCTGTGCTGTAGTCCTAGACTTTTAAACTCTCAGTTTTTCTACAGGGAAGATACTGTTCTGCAGATCGTCTCATACTGGCTGATACTAAGATTGTCTTTAGAAGAAACACTCTATTTAGGCAGGTCAGAAGACATTCTGTCAAGTGAAGGATTGGAGACTCCATCTTCTGATATGATTTAGGAATAAACAGATACAAATATAATGAGATTTTTTTTTTTGGTATCTATTTAGTTTTACTTGTGGATATTTCTTTATTTTGCTTTAAACTTGGCTTTTTGTCCACTAGATTTTAAAGATATTATTAAGGCATTTAAATAGCCTTTAGGAATCTGGGCTTTGGCACTCAGGAGGGCAGAACCGATCAGCTGCCAATCAGATTTGAGCTCTGATGCATCTTATTTCTGAAAATGAGTCATCAGTCTGTGAAATGCATGGGGCATTCAGTGAGAAGTAGCTTGCAGAGACCTCTGAGGTAAAAGAGAGGAACCCAAGGCAAAGGAGAGAGGAAAGACAAGATGGTGGAATTGCTGACTTTCAGTTCCATGGCTTGAGTCCTGGCCTGAACTATTCTAGAAAGCAATCAAAACACCCTTGTCTATAGCGCCCTAACTTCAAGGGAGCTCATTGCTACTAATCTTGCTCGCCTGCAGCCTCCCTGTGACAAGTATGCATAGATAGGGCAACAAAGCTATAGTGACAGATTTAACAGGGTAATGACTCTTAGTGCTTTCTTGGTAATCTTTGTTTTGTGTTCCTAAGTCCATAATTACAGTTCAAGTAAACCAACAGAACTTAAAATCTGCAAGGCTCTGAGTGTTGCCTTTGATTACTAAGAAGAAAAACCTCATACTGGCCTTTTTGGTACTTGTTAAACGCATAAATTTAGGTAATAATTATGTATGTTTCTACAGGGCCTTTGTTGCTTAGGGTTATGATTTTTTTTTTTTCTTCCCCAAGGGAATTTCCTATTTTTTTCACACATCCTATGTGTTCTCCCACACAGGATGGGATGCTCAAGAGACTTGTGAGTTTGCAAGACCTGACAAGCTCTGGAAGGGAGCAAGTGGGGTCCTGGTTATTTTAAATCTTGGGTTTTATTGCATGTAAAGCAGTCTTGAATACTGTAACTCACTTTTCCTGCCTCTCTTTCTTGGACTGTAATCTCTGGAAGCAGATAAATCCTGGAAGTGGCTACTACATGAATGAGGAAGGAGAGTTTTTTTCTGTAGATTGATCATAAGTGGTGCAAATAAAATCGGCTATTTGGTGCTTAAGCTTCAGTGACTTCTTGCAGTTGGATAGCTCTGGAAGGGAGAGTGTGACAGGATAGCTCCATGGATGGAGACAGTAGCAAAACAGAGAGGGAACAGAAAAGGAGACCTAGAGAGCCGACTGAGCCGAGACCTTTCTCTTTGTAGGTCACACAAGCCTCGCCTGCAGTGTCATTCCTAGAAAAACCAGATTACTGTAGGATTGATCGGCTGAGGCCAGAGCTCAGATGTAATTTTCTCCCATCTCATTCAGAAGAGCCCCAAGTAATTGATTTGGTGTGTGTGAGTGCAGCCTGCACAGCACAGCGATGGAGGGTGTGGCTGTGTCCTGCTCCAGCTCATTTAACTTGCGCCTGACCCAGGGCTATGGCAAATTAGGGTTTGTCCCTTTGAAGTGGAAAGCAGCTTCCGTTTACAATATGCTGACTGCATTATCAGTGATCAGCATGCAATGGAGAGAGAGCCCTCACAGAAACAAGTCCTCCAAAGGGACTCGATTAGATGGCAGAGAGATGCAAACAGCAAACTCAAAACATTGTGCCAGTACAGGTTGTGTTAATCTGCTTGTTTCTCCAGCCAACAAATATTTGAGTTCTTTCTACCCACATATTTTCCCTGGTAAAACTTCTGTAAATATTCACATGTATGCCCTGGGCCCAAGTGGGTTATTTGGGTTTGAATCTAGAACTCTGAACTGCATTGAATGGATAGTGGTAGAAAATGGAAAATCAGTAGCCAGTCCAGTGTACAGGCACAGATCTGAAAGTCAGGCTACTATGGCTTAACCTGCTGCTGATGATTAGCTGGGTTGCAGTAATTCCCTACTTTTAACCTATTCCATTGCTCTCCTGATGCACCTGCCAAATAGGAAGGGTATTTGGCTGGAGTCAGAATGTTCAGTTCCACTGCATTCATCTACCACAGGCTTCTTCCTAACCTCCATCATTTGTTGGCAATGGGATGATAATACCCAGGCATTGTTCCATATATACTAGATTGTTTGTACATCATGTGATCTCCGAAAATGGTTATTTATGCCTATTATACCTTTTAACAGCTGTTAATGGTGGGGGGGAAAATCAACCAGGATATTGACCGTCTTTCATGTTTCAACTCTCCCTTACACAAACTGGGAGAAAGCTTTCTCTGATCCATTCATATGAACAAATCTCAGCTGGGAGCACCAATTGCAGCAAAGGCAATGCATTATGCATAGAAATAAATTTTTATAGCCATATCACCTCGACTACAAGATCACCCATTCTTATCTTCTCGTGCCTCTTTGTCTTTGCAAATTAGATATATGTATAACAGTTCAGTCAAGATACCTAGTTACAGATTGGTGCGTCCTCCCAAAGAGGGAAATGCAAACCTCTGCTTCTGGCTCTAGCTGGAGTGCTAAGGATAGAATCCTCCTCTATGGCACTGATTTTATTTTGCAGCCTATCCATGGTGGTTCTCAAGTGCTTATCTCTGTAGCTATAATGATAGGGAAATGTGCCACAAGTTTTATAGGCTGGGGGATACAAGTATTTTTTTTTTAATTATTTAGGGATTTCTTGCTGTTTTGGATGATCTGTTTCAGAGCCACTTCTATTTTTTATTACTCTTTGATTGGCAAGATGAGTGTGTCAGTGTTATGAGTTTTTCAATTTTTGCAGTAGGAAGACCTTTAATCCAGCCTTCCAGCAGGGAAATCAGTTGAAATTCCCAATGACATGTGAGTTCTATCTGAAGGAAGGCCTTGTAGGACTGGGGCCCAATTATATTACTTGACGTTTTACATAGTGGTATCAGAATGCCTGTCTAACTAAAACAAGACAAAACCTGACTGGAGACAGCCTGCAACACAATAAAATAATAACACCACACGACAAGCCAATTACTTTACTGGTAAATTGCATAGAGCAAGAATCTACCATCCATGTCTTCTGGCTGTTGGTTTTGGTTTTATCATTTCATATTTGTCAGTTCTAGCCAAAAAGGTCCCCTTTCCTGAAGATGACCAACCAGTTCCTGTTTCCAAATGTCTCTTTCAGTTTAATTAGATTTGGCATAGGAAGCTTTTAGCAATAGTTGTCATTTGTGGAAAGTTGCATTGGTCAGACAATGCTTTTGCTACTTCTCTCAGGTTAGCATTTAAATAAGCATTAATAGTTTGAAATCTCTATTTCTGGCTTGTTCTTCATAGAATTCACATCCCTGCCTAAAAGAAAAGAGGGTTGTTAATTTTCGAGTTTTTCTCAATGTTTCCTTAATTTGATTTCCTGTTTTTTTCCCCCTCCAGGACAATGTTTAGCATCTATACACTCAAAAATGAGAGTTTGAGGGTGGTTTTACACGACTCCACTCTGTTAAGCAGAGATGCTCATTATGCTCTACCCACAAAATTGTTCTATTGTTTTTCAACTTACTGCAGCAGAGATGCTAAAAATAAACTATTTGGAGAATTATATTTTGTTATGAAGAATATGGATGTCTCTAATGGTACCCTGTCCCCTAATTGCTTTGCCAGAAGGCCTGACAAGTGGGTGCATTCATACATTTATACTTGACAACCGCATTCAGCTTCCTGCTAAATAAGTTTGCAGCATGTGAGGCACTTGTGGAATGAATCCTCTTCCAACTTCTTGCCAACAAGCAGCACCTATGCAAAGCAGTCCCTACACTGTGCCTTCTGCAGGCAGTTGGGAGAGGGAAAAAAAGGTGGCAAGCCACTTTCTATCAGTGCTGGGACCAAGTGCCATGGGCAGAGCCCTGTGCCTGTAGTCTGGGGAATACATGTACCGCTTTCCTAGCCCTTGGTGCTGCCTGAAAAGTGCATTGATTGATCCTTGGCACAGGCAAAGTGGGGGCCTGCAAAGAGCCCCTGAGCCCACAACCCGCCGCGGAGTGGGGTGGCACCGCAGTCGGCATCGATCCATGCCTGAGAAATCGGCGGCCGTTGTATTATATAATTATTGATGTAGCTGGAAAATGCCACAGGCGAAGTGCAGCCCGCTGTTTGTTATGCTGCATTGTCTCTCTCGTCTGCGTTGGGCCTCTGTGTTTTGCCTCTTCTGTTCCCATTGCATGTTTATTTATACCGTGTGCCTTTAGCTTTCATATTTCTCCTGTGAATCCAAGTTGGAAAAACCAGCTCTAGTTTTTGTTCAGGAGAAGGAGGGGTGGACTGTGAAGGAAATGAATTCCTCTAGACACTCCTGGAGGCCCTAAGCTGAATACAAAAACCAGGGAGAAGGCGTGAGCAGGGAAGAGAGGCTTGGGAAGAAGAAGGCCCTTTTTATCTCAGCGGGGCCCACAGGGACTGCCAATCTTTTGATAAAAATGTAGACTTTAGAAGCAGCCGTAATGTACAGCCTCATCTATCATGTGGTTGGGACAAATGGGTTTAGACCTAATTTGCAGTAGCAATTAACTGAAGTCCAGCCAAACCCTGTAGAAATCCTTTAGGGTCATGTGCACTTGGTTCCTGTGCGTGGCCAGGAAGGGGTGAGGACAGGCCATCACAGGCTTATGGTGCAGGAGAACACTCTCCAACAGCCCAGGAGTGAGGAGAGCTGGGCGATGCTGCCATCAGCCCCAGAGAGGTGTCTTGTACTGAGCCTTGCTAATGAACTTCCCTTGATGAAACCATAAAGAGACAGGTTGAAGGATGGATCTAAGGTGTCCTGCCAAAGGTGGAAATAGGAAAGCAGAGACTAAAAGAGGTTGGCAGAGCTAGGAAACCCTCAGCTGGGGGGATAGCAGGCAAGAGGAGGGAGGCAGCGGCAGAGCTGGTGTGAGGAGCCTGCAGCTGGAGTAATGTGTATGTGAGCACAGAAGTATTTTATGTGGAAGGTTGCCAGTGCAGCAGTGAAGGGTCAGATTTTTTGAGGCAGACAGGAGGTATCTGAAGGCAAAGCCCATGGTGTACCACAATGTATGTGTGAGACCCTCACAGCATGACCCACTCCATGCCTGGTGCTAACACGTGCCAGTACTCACTCACTTCCACTGGAGCAGCATTATTAGCTGAAATGTAAAGATAAAAGATTACAATGTGCAGGATTAAATAACTGCATGGACTCCAGGTATCTGCAGGGCACAGTTCTGTCCTAGTCAAGGGAAGACAGACTGGCTGAGGATGTTGGGATAACGGGGCCTTTTCATTAGGAAAGTCTGATTCATTTCCAGCATGTGCTATGAGTTACCAGTGTGTGAGTATGGGACTGCCCTCTCCTGGAGGAAATATGCTCTGCTCTCCTCTTTTGCTTTCACCATTCATGAAAATTTTTTTTAATTTTGTAGTATAAATAAGGTAGAGATTGAATGAGTAGTCTCTTTTGTATCATGCAGGAGTGCTCTTGACCCACTTCACCATATACCATAATTGTTGTGTGGCTGATAGCTGTGGGATGGCAGCTACCAATAGTAGTATTTGAGCTGTACCTCAAAATGCCTGAACTCTGGGAACAGGCCAGTGCTGGGATAGGAAGGTTTCCTTCTGTGAAAACAACTGTTTAGGGTCAGCTGCTTGTTGTTCCATGGGTCTGGGCTTCAGCAGTGACTCTTGGCTACCCAGTGGCAAAGCATAAGCATCCTGCAGGGTGTACTGGGGCTAAGTGAAAACTCTGTTTAGCTCAAAATCAGTGCACTGGTGTAAAGATGCACCTAAGCTTAATTTCACAACCAGAGGTGGTTGGTGAAGAAAAGCAGAGGGACAGGGCCTTTCCTGGAACTGTTCAAAAGGTGCTTAGATATGGCACTTAGGGACATGGCTTAGTGGTAGACCTGCATTAGGTTAATGGTTGGATTTGATGATCCTAGAGGTCTTTTTCAACTTCAATGGTTCTATGACTTTGTAACATTCATGTTCCACAGGTGCAGTTGCTGAAGCCGCCTGGGTCTACAGGCTTCTCTAGCACCAATCTGCCTCTGCAGGCAATACAGCTTTTTCCTTGGGAAAGTGGTCAGGCCACAGCCGGAAATCCCTCTATGGCACCGGTGGGTGCTCTCTGAGCACGGGGAAGAACTTAGTTTATTCCCCAACCTGCAGCCACCATTGGGGTGATATTTTAAATCAGTGCTTTTACTGCTGTTCAGAGAGGGCCTATTTCTACTTGACATAGCACCGCAGTGCTGCTCCTGCTCCAGGATAAAACACGGTGCCACCCCACACCTCGGAGCAGCCGTGCTGCTGCAGGGAGGCAGCAAGTAATCAGCAGAGATTCACTGAGGGCTGCGATGCTGTAAAATAGCCTCTCGGCACAAGATACAGGGAGGCGCTTACCCAGGCGACAGGGAAACTATACATTTCCTTTTGCCAATCCATTAATCAAAGCGCCTGCAGTTCCCATTCCAGGGAGGCAGGTGAGACGCTAATAAATATTGAGCATTGAAACTTGATCCGTATCCAGGCTCTCTCAGCATTTTCATAAATAGGAAGTTGCAAAACAATAAAATAAACCCAGTCTGCTTCCCGGCCGCTTCTCTGTGAGCGCTTATTTGTGGCTGCAGGGCTGCGCAGCTGGCAAGGCTGGCTGGGCTCTGGCTGGGGATGAGGGGCGGGAAGCTGAGGCTGGCTCTCTGGGAAGAGGGAGGTTTACCTTCTCCCTCTGCTATCGATGGATCATGTGTGACCTGCAGCTGGATTATTCCCTGACGCTGCAGCTGTGGCAAGCTGTTTTCTCAATGTCCCCTTTGCACCGGCTTGATCTTATTACTGGTGATGGCCTTGGAGTCGATGCAGAGTTGGTTTCACATCTCAACAGAAAGAAAGCAGAGGAAGCCCTTTGCCAGGCCTGATGCTGCAGTCCTTGTTTGCTGAGTAGCTCCATTGATTTATGCAGGACTATTCAGATAAAGAAGCATTTTGTGTTATATTGCTTTTTTCAGGGAACTCTTTCAGCTAACATAACTTTCATTTTTTCTTTTCAGCTGTTTCTTAGCCTGGTTTCATACAGAAACATACCTTCTATAAGCATAGTGTCTGACTGTCTTTCAAATTCCTGTAATGACTGAGTATCTTGACTGATTTCAGCTAAATTGAAATCTCAAAGACATTTACTCCTTGTAGTTTTCATGAAAACAGGAGGAAAGTGACCTTATTAGCTCAGCAGTTGCATGAACTCAGCTGTATGCTTGGACAACAGAGACTTCATCCAGAAGAAATGTTAGCAATGTGGAAGTAGTAGGAAAGACCTCACTCAGATGTTTCTCCCCTCAAAAAAATCCCCCAAAACAAAAACATATTACCCTGCCCAGAAAAAAAATTAGCCTAAATAATTCCACACTTACCACCCCTCTGAAAAACAGGTGTTTCTAATCCCAGTGTTTATAGAAGATTTTCCTGGGACTGTTGGACTGCAGTTTTCTTCCTGCCAAGATATCTTAACACACTGGGCTAATGATCTATGAGACCCTGTGGTGTCTGTTGCATTTTTGACCTCACCATTCAGAGAAAAGGGAAGAAAGTCTTGTAATGTCTCTGTCCAAATGTACATTGATATGTATTGGGGAAAGAAGGTTCTGAGCAATGGGGAGGAGAAGGCTCCTATGTTTCTGAAACCTTAGGATTTGATGGGTTACTATTATCCCACTCTGCCAATAAATAGGCAAGGTTAAGGCAAGGGAGGTGGAGCTCAAATATTACAGGTACATGATGATGCTGGAACTGCTTGTGCTGTATATTTATCATTTTTGCTTCTTTTTTTTTTTTCTTTCCCCAAATAGTGCATGTTGAAGCTTGGTCAACTTTTTTATTAAGTGCTTTGAGATCCCAGGATCCCAAGTGTTCAGGTGTTCTAGGAATCCAAAACAGTATTGTTGATACTGGTAGTCGGTTAATAACAATAGTGGATATAGTGCTTTCTGTTTCTTTAAAAAAAATATTAATCCTTTTTTTTTTTTTTTTTTTTGGTGGGGTGGGGAGCAGAGTCAATGTAACGGGTGAGGTTTGTGCTCTCCTGAATTGGTTCAAATCTTTTTTTCTATTTCACTTGCTTTTAGTGCAGGCATGTGATTGGGGAGATACAGGTAGGAGGCTTTGGGGAATTTTTGTCACTCTGCAATGTTGTTTTTAATAAGACCAGAAGCAACAGTTTTGTCAAATTCCTGAGAAAATCCTAGCCTTGTAGACTTACTAACACGTAGACAACTGGCACTAACTAAGGTAATTAAAAACTAGTTTTGGCAACTTCATGAAAGTTTTAGGATATTTTTCTGAACTGTTTGACGTTCACCTATATTAATAGAGTACTTTGACACCCTGAAAACTGAGTTTGAGATCCAGAAAGATTTATGTGACTCATTTGTTCAGGCCCCTAGACTGTAACCGGTGTCAGTGCAATCAAGTGCCTGCCAACATCCATGTCCCTGGTTCATGCCTTCCTATACTGCACAGGGTTTGGTGTGAGGGAGGATTAATGCATGTGGTAAATCTGGGACCTGGGTTGAATGGGACTTTTGGTTCCCTCTACTTTTACATGTGTGAGAGAAGGAGCCAGCCCCCAGTGTTTGCTAAAGAGCCACAGTCCCATTTGCTTTTGGGTAGCCTACAGCAATGTACACAATTGAGGATTTTCCCTGGCTTTCTCTAGCACAGGCTACATTTTCATACACTGTGCATTTGTAATAAGTGTGTGTTGTTTGTTTAAGGACTTAAAGCCTATGCCAAATTTCTCTTTCCTTCGCTTTAAATATGTGGCCCGAGGGTAGTTTTATCCCAGCTATCCATAAATAGGAGCATGTTTGTGTTCCCAGTGGCCAAAGTTTTGAACTAGAGCTGGGTTGCATCTTCAGCTCCTGCAATGTCACACCAGGTACAGCCAGAGGTAGGGATGCCCAGGTGCTTTTAGCCATTTCCCATTTGCTTGCATTTTGCTGTGTCAGAACTGTACTGTGATTAGAGTAATCACAGTGTCTCTAAAGCAAATTGCTGCCTTTTTGGCCAACAGTCTTGCTCCAGTAGTGATGTAAGGGAGTAGACCAGTAGAGAATTTGCTCTGGGGACTTTGGAAGTAAAAAAATACTCAGCAGGTAGAAGGAGGGCTTTCATGGTCTTCCTTGCTTTAGCCTGTCTCAGAGGGATGTTTCTTCCTGGCATGAAATAGAGAGAAATGCTGCACCTAGAAACTTCAGCAGTTTTGAGACCTGGAGCTTTATTACCCACTGTGGAGTCTGCCTGCACAGGGCGGCCCAAGGCTCTCCCACAGCCACCATGAGCTGTGGGTTGCTCTCTGCAGGGGAAGTGAGGGCAATATCCCCTCTGGGGTGCTGCCCTTCAGAGGACTTGCGACATCACGCTTTCCTTCTAGAGGATGGAGGAGCAATCTCAGCTGCGTTCCTAGCTCCGCTTCCCTCAGCATTCCAGGTTTCCCTCAGTGGTGTCCTGTCCAAGTATTGACCAGGATGAACATTGCTTATCTTGGGAAATCAATGAGATGACAGCCCAAGGTACTGCAGTAAGAAGACAAGCAAGGAGATATGTATCTACCTCTGACTTTTTTCTGTCTCAATAAATACATTTCCCTGATCCAATGGCATTGTAACAATAGGCAGTAATTACTGTGGCTGCATCCATCTCCTTTGATTTAATCAGACAGATATTATATGTTAAGTATCAATTGATTATTAAAAGTATATTTGCTGATGCTTCCAAATCCACATAATGACGCATAAACAGTTATTTACTGCACAGCTATTAGAACTCAACAACTTGACTTGCTTTTTACAATCAGTATTTATTTAACATGCAATGACCATCCTGTCCCATTAAAACTAAATGTGTTAACTGTGTTTTGGGCATTTAATTTTAAAGCTTTTCTTTCTATAATATCAAGTGATTACAAAAAGCTATTGTCTTAGCAGACGTTTGAAACTATGCAAACATATTTCAGGAGAGTCACATTTTGATAACCTGCCATGATATTACTCTGGGTCAGCATAGACAAACTATTATGGTGCCTCTAGTAAAGTAGAACTTTCTAGTAATGTATTTGAGTTTTAAAATCCCTGTATGACCTTGTGTTCTCTGAGAGGTTGAACACTCTAACTTATGCCCAAATTGCTTGGGATGTTTGATATTGAGGGTTCCTTAACCAAGCAGAGCCCAGCTTTCCTATGTGGACAAAGCAGATCTGCTCTTTACAACAGGTCTCAGGATCTTTAATGCCATAGGTAGATTCCTAAGAGGGGCATTTTTTTTGACATTCCATTAGACTGAGGAAAAACTGGACTACTTTAAGAAAACAGGGAGGAGTTCACAATCAAACTGTCTCTTCTTGTCTTCCTTCCTTCCTTTCTCATTGCAGGCTTGAGAGCTCCAGCAAATATGCTCTCAGTAGTTCCCTCTCTGCTGTGTAAGCTGCTGGGGCAGAAGGCCCTATAGAGGCTGAGAATTTCTCTGTAATACTGTAATTTAATTATGAGTTTTGCAAAATGTGGTGGTGATTTGCTATGCATAGGTGTTGTGTTGTGCAGCTGTGGTGGTCGGTGAGCACGGCTGGTTGTGAAGCAGCTCGGGTTATTTTGCCACTCAGTTCCTGAAGGTCCTCTCCCTCAGCTTTCTTTTCTCCCGCCTTGGAGCAACTCAGGATGTGTTTACTTTTCTTGCCAGAAAATGGTTGAAGGCTCAATGGTAGGGCATGTGTTCCATCTGCCTGCCCTTTCTGGAGTCTGTAGAGCTTTCTTGCAATTCCCTTAAGCTTCAAAGCAAATAAATAAATATTTGCAGAGTTATTAAAGATTTATTGAAAACGCCATATATTTAAACCATCTTGCGAAAAAAATAGAAGGCTGAATATTTATTATTTACATGTTAGGCATCCTCTATGTATTTATTTATTCCTCCTTAATCCAATCCATGTTTTATAAATATTGCAAAAGACCCGTCAATAATAGAACAGGTTTCCATTAATCCAGAGGAATAATTAGAAAACATTTAGGATAATATTGCTTTGTACAAATATTGCATGAGACTTTGAAGAGAGAAGTTTGGAACAGCCACTGTCACGTAGCTGGGGCATATGCCAGCACTCCTGTCAGGTGGGGGCTGGCAAGCACCTTGGCTTCCTGCTGTGGGCTACCCTACCTCCTCTGATCACTCCTGCCTTGCAAAGAGGTCCTTGGAATGACAACCCTGCTTTTCTAGGGAGAGACTGCAGTATCTAATCTTTCTCTTGTGAAGCAAGACAGTCTCCAACTTGTGATCACTCTGGGACTACCCTCGGCACAGCAGGGGCAGGGCAGTTACGAAATTGCTCTTGCAGGTTTCCCAAAGCTCCTGCCCCATGCCAACAGATCTACTGCTCAGTGTCAAATTTTGCCCAGGCACATCTTTACCAATACAATACAATCATCTTTACCAATACAATATTGTGATCGATTATTGTTTGCAAAAATTAGGTGATCAATTATTGTTTCCAAAAATGGTAACAAGCTCCTAGTTGTACTAATATCTCAAGATCTTGAGGAATCATCACCCATAGCTGCTTGTTCCTTTATTTTTCCCCCTGCCATTGCCTCGGTTCAGAGATTTAACTCAGTGGTTCCAGTTACTGTGCTTGGAATCATACTTATTTAAATATTAAAAAAAAAAAAAAGTAGTTTGCTTTGTTCCTTCCCTAGTCATTTTAAAACTATGCTCACAAGGCAAAATTAGTAGCCTTATTCCCTATGCTGTACTCATTAAAGCTTTGACCTTCTTAATGCTAAACTTTGACTGGAGGGGACTCTCCTGGCTTCTTCACTGTCCTGCAGCACGCAGTCTTTAATGTCAGGAGTGCAGAGATATTTTAATTCAGGTCTCATCTAGTACAACTGCATGCCACTTCGAAAGGCGATTTTAGGCGTGTGAAAGATGCTCCCATCTCCACTGAGATCATACACCTAGATGATGAGAGAACCTAATCCTTAGAGCAAATCAAGCTATGAAGCAAATGAGTTTTGTGGGAGCTGTTAATTGGTTATTACAGCCATGATGATTTGGTTTCTTAAGTGACTTAATCTGTTTGGCTAGATTTAAACAACCACTCATGGAAAGACTGACAGGCAGCATGGCTGTAAGATCATGAAGGGCAGGAGAGTATTGCTCTGCATGCGCCTTAGCTTTGTGCAAGATCACCTCGGCTATTTTGGGAGCAGAATAACTGTGTGGGAAGATGTCCTGTCAGATTACTTGGCTGCCTGGAGAAGCAGAGCACAGTAGCTTGATCAGCAATGCTGTAATACTGTGTCCACACTTTTTCTAGGACCTAAGTTAAATCATTCTGCATGGCACAGAAATCTTCGCTGTCCAGAGCCTAGGGCCAAACAGCTCTTGCCTTTAGACAATGCAGACTATAAATCTTAATGAACCTAGTTTGAGCTCCAGCCCTTATAAGAAATGTGACTTAGCATTATATTCCTTAGCCTACAGCAGACAAATAGCAGACTGCTTTGAAACTTTTCCTGGTCCTGTGCAGGGTGTAATTTGATTGTTCTTTGGCAGGGGGCAGAGGGTTGTTTGATTCACTGTTGGTTTGGGGGGTTTTTTGGACTTATTTGACTGATGTAAATGAAGACAGAC
This sequence comes from Chamaea fasciata, assembly GCF_029207755.1. Taxonomy (NCBI): domain Eukaryota; kingdom Metazoa; phylum Chordata; class Aves; order Passeriformes; family Sylviidae; genus Chamaea; species Chamaea fasciata. The sequence goes on along the minus strand of NW_027094087.1, from coordinate 24,011,336 downwards.
CCAAAGATTAAGGAAGGAATTGACTGTAACATTTGGCTAGCACAGGCAGCCAGCCTGTCTTGCCTGAGGAAACAGAGAGATAGGGAGCATATAGACTTTATGTAAAACCCTAATAGGAATAGGACTTAGGAACTTCTTATTCCCACGGCACTCTTAAGCATATTATTTCACCTCTCTGTTATCCCCACAGTAGTTTTTCCAACCGTCTTGTTGTTTGCAGCCTTGAAAAAAACACCAAATCTAAATTTCAGTCATTATTTTCTATATGTTATCTCAAGATCCCTCTTGAAGCCAGGGCTGGGCTATTTTAGGCATTCTAGCTAAACAGAGAAGGAGCTAAGGCATAGTTTTTTGACTGATATCGCATGTGATGTCTCCGGCAGAACTAATAGCTGAACCTCAGCCTCTCCTAAGTGTCTCCTGAGTTGCCAGGCAGAACTCCATCTTCCCTTGCTGTTTCATTTCAGTTTTAACAGACTGACAACACTAAATGTCTGCCTCCCTGCCTCCAAAATGTGTCTTCCCAAATGAATAGTCTGAGGAGAATTAGGTGTACATCCTTGCCCAAGCTTTCAAATCCCTGTTTACCATTTCCCAATCACCGTTAGAGCTGCTTTTGCCTGGTTGGCTTGGGAAGTATCATCCAGCTGTCTCCTGTTTTCACATCATCTTGCCTGGTAAGTTGCAGTCCCAGTTGGCCAACACCTGGTCTTTGTTATGGTTTTCCCTGAGCATTTGGTGTGGCAGATCAGATTGCTGAAAAGGGAGCCATTAACTGGATGGAAGGAGAATCCCAAAGAGTCAGAAAGTTTGCAAAGATAAGCTTACAAACAATGCGGAACTTTTCTGAAAGCAATGACAGGAAGTTCTGAGCTTGTACACAGGAGTACGTTAGGATTTAGCCTGGCTTAAGTGGGATGGAAGACAAACTGTGCTTACAGCAGCACATGAGCAGGGTTTGGAATACAGAATGGGAGAGTTTGATCTGAAGCTGGTGATGGGAAATGTATTAAGCATATAAAACAGCAGTGGACAAATGAGGACAACCGCTACAGAAGGACCATAGAGAGATGGAATGAGAAAAAATGTGACTTCCTCCTGGGATAAAACGCCAAAATATAATTGCCAGTTTGGAAACAGTAAAAGACTGTGGATCAGTATCATAGTTCTACAAGGTGCTTAGTGATCTAATAAAACTCTCAAAAAAGCTTTTGCACTGAATGTCATCAGTCTTACGGATAGCAGGAAGACTACTCCATTAGGCGAGGACATGGCTGAACAGTGTAGTCTCTTACTGAGCTGAAAGCCTTTGGGTCCCATTCTCAAACTGGCAAAGCAAGAATCGGAAGAGCAGCAGAGCAGGCTGTCTTATTCCAGGAAATCATGTCAATCCATCATCCAGGGCATCTAAAACTCTACTGACTATGGATACTTTTAGAATGTCTATCTCATCTTTTAAGCCTAGTCCCACACAAACCTCTCCATCTTTCCTTTTCCTCTCCTCTTGCCATGTTGCAAGAGGCTGACTTCTAGAACCCAGTGATGTTTGAGTTTCAGCCCATCCTGTGAGATGTTTGAGTTGGATGTATCATGAGAGGTGGCAAATGACAGCAGGGCAGCAGTGGAAGGATAAGAAAGGAGGTATATTTTTTATTTAATTTTTATAGGAATAGCTTGCAGCTGTCTAATGTCTTTCCATGAGCTCTGCATATGGAGAAAACAGTAATTTTGCCAGTAGGAATGTGATAATGAAAAGATAAAATTTTTCCCCTTTCTGTATCAAATCTGCCTGCAAAAGAAGGAAGGGCAAATCAGTTAAAGAGGGCCCCTGCCACCTCCCTAGCATGCTGCAGGGCCAAGCAATAAAGTAGGAGAAATTCGGCATAGAAGATACGTCCCAGTGTGAAGCAGAGGAGACTCTGTGGGCAGAGGTACACTGGCATTAGAAACCGGGTGGAACACTCATCGGCATATTCAATGCGTTGGCTTTTTTGGCAAACGGCTGAGCCTGGATTAATAAAATGTTCAGATAAAAATCAGGGTTTTATTAAAGTGTGCTCACACAGCGGCAGCACCCGGCCGGGCTCCTGGAACGTGAGCTGGAATCCTGCCAGCTGAGCGCTGGAATGCTGCTTATCATACTCGATAAGGAGGCCCTGCTGTGCCAGAGTGTGAAAGGGGGCACGGCTGGACAAGAGGAGGGGAAGCTGGCAGCAGTCTGCCTGCTTCTTGCCCCCAGCCTTGTTCTGAGCTCACTGGCCCATAAGGGTTTGCCCCCTATATAAATCCAGTGCACGTTGGAGGAAAAGCACACAGAGGCTTCCAGGAGAGCAAACAAGGCAAATTGCTCGGGCAGCTCCCCTCTCCTTCCTCCGCTCCCCTTGCTCACCATTCCACAGCTCGCTCCCTGCTGTATTTGAAACAAGACTTGGTCTTTACTTTCTCTCTTGTGTCAGTTCACTCAGCTTCAGATCTCAAAGCTAATTAAAAGGGGCATGGACTGGGCTTACATTTTTTCTTCAGTAGAGAGCTGTTGGCAGAGTTTCTGAGCTGCCAAAAATGGGGACTGTGAACAGAAAGTTGGTACCAACTAGGGAGTGAGAAGCCAAAAACTAGTCTAGCTCCTCTGAGCAAGGAAATGAATAAAGCACAACTCTCAAGTCCTTCAACAGATAACACACAGGCCTGCAAGCGCTGTGCGTGTTACAGTCTTCCTTACAGGCTTGTCTTAGACTTTGCATTGCACTGAACTCTCTCAGCCCATTCCTACTGCTTTGTATTCAGAGAATGTGCACGTGATCCTTGTCTTCTCCACCATATTGCACTCTCTCATACCCTATGTGTGAAAATGTGGCAAAATCTGCTTGCTCAGAATATCAGGCTCCTCCAGTTTCCTAGCAAAAATGGCTCTCAAGCCAATGTTGGAGAATAGCTGAATAAAGGAAATGTTCAGCTTGTTGAATTACCAGTTTAACTCTGTGGATTGCATTTGTCCAGTTTTGTGACTTGTCAGGTCAGCAGCTAAGCGGTGACACTTTATTTTTCAGGCAAGGGAGGAGAAAGCTATTGTTGGCTTAATTCATGCATTCAGGAAAATTGTAGATGATAGACATGATATCAGCATGAGTGTGCTACTCTGCAATAATTTTTCTGGCCAGCTTCCAGCATTTATTCTAAATGTGGTATAGAGAAGTACAGTAGCCTTTAGACATCTTACTTAGACTGTTCTCCTTGGTATAGCTTTTTCCATTTTTAAGAAAACAGTACTGTTCATCCCTTGTTTGTCTTTAAACTTGAGGCCTGTTGTGTCCCTCATTTCAAAGAGCTTAAACCAATATGCTTAGACTTAGTATGAGTTAAAACAGCTGCCACCTTTGTTGAATGCCTCCAGCATGGCACGATGTCCACCTGGCACTAATTAACATTTTCCAACTAGGTCCCCGTCTGAGTACCACATCTTGTGAGTCACCTGCACTGGATTATCAGCAAATCTTCTGATTCTCTGATTCAAGAACCACAGCTAGGGGTAGGGCACAGGAAAGACATTGGAAAGCAGCACAAGCTTTGCCTCAGCACAGAAGCTGCTTTTATGCTCATCTCTGCAACTTCAGTGAGGGCTGCACCCTCTGGCATAAATGATACTGACATTATTCTCCTTGCTCTTACTCTACACTACTGTAAAATTCCAGGTGAATTGCTGGCTTTTCCTACTCCATCCTCTGGGATGCATGTTGTGTGTGTGTGCAAGCGGACAGAGAGCTGTTAACATGCTTGGGATTACCGTGTATCCACACCACTGCTCAAAGACTCTCCTCAAAGCTGGGCAACTTTCCAGCACCTCATCTGTCTGCCTGCTGCATCACTGCACCTCACCCCTTACCTCCCACTCTCTCCCCTCCACTGCCCGCCCCCTAAATGCGTTTGTGCTGACGGGCTCATCTTTCCTCATCCACAGACAGGAGATGTGATTAGAGGGAATCTAATTTGTTTGGAGTGCTCTGGCGACGGAAGGAAATTATTCTGCAGCAATATTTGCAAATGCATTCATCATGGAGTCCCTGGCAATCCGTCACCGCAAGCTGATGACTTTGTGATCTTCATGAAGGTCTGATTAAAAGTGCTTTCTAATGATCAGCCCAACTTCCCATCCTGCTTTTTCTCTTGTGCACCAAGACAAAAAGAAGGAATGAGGATGGAGGCCAGTCTTGTGTTATCTATCTATTCTTTCCCATGAGTCCAGTCTCAGACCTGGTCTGATGGCACTGAACTGCTACTACAGTCTGAGGTCCCTCAGTTTTTTGGTTTTCTCCACATTCAACAGCTTTGTAAAGAATTGGCTTCTATTGTGTTCATTATATTTGAGTCTTCCACCTTGCCCAGGGTGAGGAACAGTTTCACATAAGCTCTGGAGCTCTCTGCACCAGATGTTCAATCTTAGATACCTTCTCAACTTGACTGTCCTGCAAAATGATATGTATAGATCCTTCCCAACACCAGAGCTCCATCCCAATCAAGCAATGCAGGGGATGGGGGCAGGCCAGGCGAACAGAATACAGAGAAGAGGAACAACTGTTTAGGTGGAGATTGAGTGGTGTAGCAGGCCCTCTCTGGCAGCACCATCTTGAATACTGCATGGCATTAGGGCTTCTCTCTTATCCTGTAATCCCCGCACCAGCCATAGACATCCTTAGCCAGCTGCATTTTGGGTGAGAGTTACACAAGAAGAGAAGTTGGGATGTATCAAAAAAAGAGGCTCATGGCCAGCCATAGGAGAGCAAAGAGAAAAAGGTGATTATATGAATTGTATGCTAGGCATGCCAGACTTGAGAGAGTCATCTGATGTCTGCAAGGGTTGAGGGCATGCCTGGTAGACCCAACCTTCACATCCAACAGTGAGAGTATGTACATCTTGTTTTATGTTGTCTGTGGCGTTTGATTAATTTTAAGTGAACTAAATAGGCCTCTTTATGAGGCAAAGTCATGAAAATGGCAGCCCAAAAAAAGCAGATAAGCAAACCAGGCCAGTGTAGAGCTAAAATACTGTTAAGTGTGTTTCCAGTAAACACGCACACAGAACATGTGTAACCCTGGAGTTCCTTTCATGACTATCTATGACTTGACAAAACTGGATGTCTAGTTAGCTCTCTCAGACTTGTGATTTTGATCCTGTGAGTGTATAACAGTTGCTCTACAGCAGCCTTGTGTAATAACTTTTCTATCAAGCCCACACTTTGATGGGAAGGTATCCATTCCTAGGTGTTGCGATAGATCCCATGCAGCAGTGGGGCTATACCTGTGCCCCTTTTGGCCTCAGTCCAGATGATTGTGTTGGATCCCCTGTCCTTCTCTTTCTCTGCTAGCCTCTGCTTCAGGGTAGCTGATTTGGGTTTACAAGACACGTACCAAAATTACCTGTAATAGCGTGCCCTTCCCCAGATTTGCACAGCACAGCTTTACACAATTTTGTGATGTGCTTCCCTCTTCTTCTTGTGCATGCCCCCAGGCTGGGGAGGTTTGGGTGCCATTTGCTTACTTCACTCTCTTCTGCTGTGACTTGGCAGTGTGATTGTCTCCATCCATCTGGCTCATGATGGTGACTCAGACTCTGTATTGTACTGATCCGTGCTGGTGTGCAGTCAGTGCAGCTGTGCCCTGATTGGTTCTGCTGCAGGCTAATCCTGTGTCATCCATGACATGCCCTTCCCATCTTGCACAAACCCTGCAAAATTTTCTTCCAAGGCTGATATATCTTGCTTCACTGCTGCACACAGCTAAACCGGTTCAATTTGGCTTAGTCTAAACCCTAAATATCAGTCTCTACTAAAAGGTTACCTTACTATGTGTTTCTTTCTTTATTTCAAGGCCCTGTGGGGAAAATTGCAGCCCACTATAGGAAGAAGCATGGATGGCACCCTGCAGAGACAGCTTTTGCCCCTCTACTTAGAAGTGGGGAGGTCACTCAGGCCACAATTTTATGCTTTTGGTGAGGACTTTTTCCCCGTCTGGGTTTCCTTGTCTCTTCAGCAGTATAATGCAGCTATGGTGCCCCTACTTGGTCAGATTGCTACATACACACGTACCTGGGGTCTGGCTAGCTCAGAGGCTCAGGAGATACTGGGGAATTGTTGAGTATAAATATGAGTGAAAGCAGTTTGTCTGGGTATTCTGACCTGGGGTAGTAGAGTTTATCAGTGCTGTGTAAATCCCATGGAGGTGTGGTGATCTATGTATTCTGGAACAGCAGGATGCTTGTGTGTGTTCAGGCACGAGATAACAGTGAAGACCCATGGATTGTTAGTGACCCCATGTGCCCTGGAGAACATGGATTCTGTGCAAGAGTAGGACATAACCCTGTACTGTGGAGTGTCTTCCTTTATGGCTCTGGTACACTTTCTGTTCACATCTAGCCTTGAAAAAAATTTCTTGACTCCTCCTAAAGTGAGAGTGTGTGAGGTTGGGAGATGGCATTGAAGCACAAAGGAGGGAGGCAGGAGGAGGACCAGATAAGGAGAGTTCTTCATGTGGCTTGGGTGCATGGGGAAGCAGTCAGCAGGCTGTGTCACTGCATCAGAGCTGAGTCTGAAATTTGTATGAAGTGTTTCGGCTCTGCCTGGTATCACTTCTACCTTTAAAAACATACTGCTTGTTGAGAGCCCTTGTTTTCCCAAGATATTACTGCAACTCAGTGTCTAACTCAGTCTAGTCTGGGCAGTTCAGAAGTTTTGTTGTTTTGGGTGGGTTTTTTTTTTTTTTTTTTTTTTGTTTTTTTTTTTTTTTTTTTTTTTTTTTTTTTTTTTTTTTTTTTAAACGCCTGGAGTAGACTCCAAACAGCCTGATTCCTCAGATCTTGGGCGAGGTGCTAGGAGTTACTTTGTGTTCTCTCACCTTCCTCGGGGTACAAAATATTTCACATTGATATTAGCAAGAGTTACACTCTCCTCTTGCTTTGAAGAAAGAGCATAAGGACAGAATGTGCTCATCCTGGAGCTGGTGTTCTCTGACTTCTGTGTGCCATTTTCCCCACACCCACAGAACTGTGCTTCCTTTAGGCATGAGGGTCTGGACTCTGAATTAGTTTTCATGCACAGCTTTCTCCAATAGTTAATGGAGCTGTCTCTTATTTCAGCTAGATTCTGTGCTGCAGGTTGGAAGATCATGCTGATAGATGGGAAAGAAGATGTAGAGGGAAGTCAATGCTAAACCAAAGAGAAAGGGTTAGGCACTGCACTAAAGTAGATGGCCAGGAGGTGCTCTAACCTCTCCTTTTGCTAATCTGGCTGTCTGGAGGAATGAAATGAGGTTAAAAAAACGAGTGTCTCTATGTGTGCGCATCTGCAATGGATGTAGCAGCAGCAGTGTCTCCACCAGTAATCTCTTCCATAGTATTTACTGGCTTCTCCCTATTGCAGATGGGAGTTCAGCATTGCAGGTGCCACTTTTAATGCTGAAGGCTCTGCTTGTTTTAAAATATAAAAACATAAATAGCAATGAGGAAAGCTGCTAACTTGTTTGGACCATTAAGCAACCTTGAAGTTCTGATGGATACTCCAGTGGGCATTTTCTAATGCTTCATATGTTATATAGGCAGTCTTCTAGCTAAGTTGTTATGCAAGACTTATCCTTAGTAAAGTTCTTCTAGCAGAGGTATTAGCTCTTGATTTGCTGTGTGCTGCCTCCACATGCCTTCCAGGGAAAGGGAACTAAGGACTGACTAATCAGTTTTTCTCAGTGGAAATGGATAGAGTACTGTTGAGTAGTGGATCAGCAATCAGGGTTTTGGAAATGTCCTTCAAGAGACAGCACTTCATGAACCAAGACTGAATATAAGAAAAAACCAGACAAGCTTGACCAGGACTGTTCTAGGAAAGGTGTGAAGCCAAAGCAATGAAGTGAGCAATGTGTAGAAGCAGGGAGAAGCATATGTGTCTAAAGTCAAAATTAAATAGTCTAGCAATAATTCTGCAGACCCGTTTCACACCCACTCAATCCCTTGCTGGCAAATATTTCTAGCCACATTACCATCACTGTGTGGATTAAATATAAAGAAGGATTGTACAGCAGAGTTCACTTTGCTAAGAAGTTTGGAAGTTCTACATTTCCCTAAGTCCTGAAGAGAAAATGCAGGCAGAGACAGTGATATAACCATAGGCCTGGCACCAAAGTAAAATGCTTTAAGTTGGGCTGTGGATCTTTGATCTTGACCAAAGAGGACTTTTACCTCTCATACGAAAAATGACACTGGGGCACTGGATAGCTGAAAAAAATTTGATAGCCAAGTCCTCAGATTGAGGAAGATTGGATAAGAATACACTCAGTCAGCAGGGTCTCTCGCTGTGCTCTAAACATCTTATTTATCTTTGGAAACACAGTTTTCTAGAGAGCTCTAAGGACTATCAAAGCCACGTATGTTTGACTACAAACTCTGGAAGAAGTTTTGCTGTCAGCCACCAACAAAAGGCTGCTGCCCAACTTGTCCACAGGTACTGACATTCCAGTAATTTTTGCACTCCCTCTGATGTTTAGACGTACACTGTGGCAGAAGTGAAGTGTGCTCAGCAGCAATGGGTTCCACGCTTGTCAGCTGGAGAGAGGTTACAGTCTCTCTTTAGACCAATGACACAAAATGAAGAGGGGTTTTCCCAGGACCCTTCCTGCGGCCTATGTCTGCCCAATTAATGGCCAAGGAAGAGAAATGAATTTGCATAGGTTGAACTTCCTACGTGCAGAAAGTGTTCCTGGAGGGAAAAAGAAACATAGAAATGTTGAATGTGAACTTTTCTGGGAAAGAGAACAACATCAGTTCTGTTAGAGGGAAAAAAAACGGGTTTTCAAGGGGGAGTTTGCAACAAACAGTTTAAAAATCAATGTTTTAAGTAAAAATATTCCATTTCTGTTTCTCATCTTAAAAAAATAAAAGGAGAAACAAAATGATAGCTGAAGTGGAAATGCCACTTTGTCACATTTGCTTTTATTCCATTCAAAAAAAAAAAAAAAAAAAAAAAAAAAGGAATACGGCACTTTAAAGAAAAACAGAGGAAAAAAAATGTCACTTTGAATCTGTTCCAGATTTCAGTGGGAAAGCTGACAGCTTTTTGATAGAAAAGACTATCTCAAAAGTATTTTCAGCTGAAATTCTGTGAACAAAAATGTTGATTTTTTTTTTCCCCAAAAAAGTTTCTGGAAAAAAAGGAGGCACTGCAGCTTGGGAATTGGGTGTAGTATAGAGACTGCTCTGATGTGCTTTAATATGATATTCTGCTGCAGATGAGCTTTTCTTCCACATGCACATGAAAATAAGATAGAGTGCACCACCATACTCTTACTAAAATACTCTACATTTCTACATAGGTAGGAATGGGCTGAAGCAAAAGTGAAAAGAGCTAAATGTGCTTTTGCCATGTTAAGGAAAGCTCAGGAGTTGAATTCAAGGGTATATTTATAGTTCCTCCTAAAACTCTGTCCAAGTTTTCCCTTGGAAAGCACCATTTCCTTGATACTATAATTTAGTGAAAAAGGCTTGCAGAAATGCTCAGTTACAGGTAAGCCGGAGTATTTAGTTTTGATTTGCATTTCATAGAACTGCAGACATGCTGGCTGGGAGGGGCCACTGGAGGTCACAAAGTTTGGCCTCCTCTTCAAATACAACTGCTGCCCTTGTCAGATCAGGTCACTATGGCTTTATCTAGCTAAGCCTTGACAAGGCTGCAGGTCCTACACTTTGAGTACCTGCTGCAGCCTCCCTGGTATGGAAATTTTTCCATATATCCAGTCTGAATTTCTGCATTTCAAACAAAAAAATCTGTGTGGTAGCAGCAGAAACTCTCTGTTCATATCAAAGCAAGGGACTGCAGCCTCAGTGAAGAAAAGGATTCTCACACTTCCTAAACAAAATGGTTTTCCCAATATCTTTAGTTCACAGGAAAGCCTCTCATCTGAGCATATTTTTTCCCAGGAAAAGAAAAAAAAAAAAAAAAAGAAAAAAAAAAAAAAGAGAGAGGGAGAGAAACGTGAACTTGTGGCATTTTTCCTAAAGAGAAAGAAAGGTTTTGACAAGTCCTGACAGTGTGATGATTTTAGGCATAAGCATAATGGTACATGCTGATCGGAACCTGAAGGCAGACAAATTTGTACTAAAGAGGAGGCAGAAATTAGAAAGGATGATACCAGCTGCTTTGACTGGGTTTATGGTAGACAGTGCTCGAGCTGGAGTCTTTTAGGTAAAACTGGATACCTTTCTAAGAGATGATGTAATGCAAACAACTTTCTCCAGAGCTCTGAAACTGCTGAGTGAGTTGCTTTCCCGTCCATGTTTTCCTGGAAGTTGTATTAGCCCAAATGACCCCTTCTAGCTTTAGCTGTGTTTCCTGTAGCAATATCAAAAGTCATTAAGTGGTGATGGGGATGCTGTAAGGGTATACAGCAGTCCCTGCTCCCAAGGGTCAGCAATTTGGAACTGAATAACAGCTAATTTCAGACCTGCTCCTTTCTATCAAGGCCTGGGAAAGAAAAGGAGCTTGAGACCAGGATGGAGTTGAGGGGTAAGGGTTGCTGGAGAGAAAGAGGAGGTGTGTTTGAAACAGTGGTAAAGGCAGGGAGGGGAAATGCTGCATGTGTTCCAGGGACTGGGGGAAGGAGACAGGAGGGGACCAAAGAGGGGAATGGATGGTGATTCCTCAATGTCCACAAGGGGAGTGATGTTAATCAAATCAAACACCAAAGGCACAGCTGTGTTGTCCCTCTGACTTCTTTAGTTTACTTGTGGGGTTTGGGATTTTTTCTCCTGCTTACCTCTCTCCTTTCTTTTCTTCCCTTTTCTCATCCAGCTTTTATTTTTCTGCCAGCAAGCTCTGAAAGCCCAAGGTGGTTTAATGGCAGCTTAAGTGCCTTTGATTTCTTGTCTGAAGGCAGGTTTGTGAGGGCCAGGGCTGTTTCCTTTGCTGTGGCTATTTGCTTCCCAAGAACATGTTCAGCAGCCTGTGGATGTTTCTTTTCTATTCTGCATAGTTGGTGTGTATCTTTGCTCTTGCAAGATGAGAGAGAAGCAAAAAGAGAATCTGGGAAAGTGGACAAAGAGCAAGTAAGAAAGGAAGAGGGATCAGCAGAGAGACCTGCAGGGATAGGTTTGAGAAGGGTTGTGGGTAATGTCTTGGCTCAGTTCAGTACCATTCAGTTGCAGTCACAGCTACCTTGCAGATGTCTCAGCTGGGATACAGGAACCAGATTCAGACTGCAGAGGAAGCAGAATGAAACCCTAGCCTGGGACTTGGGAGCTGAAGTTTGAGCTTCCTCCTTTTCCACAGATCTTTTTTTGTTTTGTCTTAAAAGAATTCCTTCATTTTGCTGGGCTTTAATCCTTGCTCTGGCAATGAAAATTCTAAACTAGAAGGACATTTTAGGATATGAAGTGCTACAGTATTGCTTTAGGGCTGAGCTCTGTGGGTCCTCTTATCTTCAGATATCAACCCTGGTGTCTTTGGAGCGAGATGGCCACCAGATGGAACTTGAGATCCTGATGATTTGAGGTGTTAAAAGTACTTTTACCAAAAGGTAGGAAACCTGTGACCTGGGGTGAGCTATGCCTGGATAAAGCCTCAAAACAAACTCAATACTTGTGTTACCAAGCAAAGAGGGACAGTGTGACGCGCACTTGGGCTGGAGGTGGGAACAGCTATTTTCCTGAGAAACCACTAGTTTTTCAGGAGTTCCTGTTACAAAGATTTTTCTTCCTCCAAAATCCTTTCTGGTGCTGCTTCCAAATCCTGTCTTGCTTCAAAGTCCAGCCTGCTGGACAAGAATCAAACACAAGCTTCCCACTTGGCCCATTCTGAACTCAGAATCCATTTCTGAAGTAAACTTTCTGTGGCTTCCTCTTCTCTTTCATGGAAAAGCAAGTGTCAAAGCAGATTAGCTGATAACGATTTTGATATCTGCCATCAGAAAATAGGTCACAGGCTTCAGAATTACTTCATTTGCAATGAGAGGATTCTGTGTCACCAAAATTAGTCCAAAACATTTGTTATCAAGCATGAAAATCAAGTGGGTAATTTTTTTTTTCCCAGGAACCAAGGACATAATCAACCTAACAGTCCTCTGTTTCGCCTGCCTGTTCATTTGCTCTCTCTGTGGTTCAAGCCTGTATTGTATTTATTCAACCTTAAGGATCGCAAGTATTCATGGTGAAATTGCACAAGCCATGCTGTTACATTATACAACAAGCACTTAGACTGCTATTTCAGGGGTATCCCGCCTCCTCTGTTGCAGCTTGTATCAGGTTTATGAAGTACACCCACCAGCGTGTGCCCAGCATCATCTAAATTAGACAAACAGGCTGACATATTTCCTCAAGTCATATTGTTTGGCATTGGCAGGGGTAGAGGATTATTTTTACTGCTCACCCACAAATAGAAGCTGTTATATGGAAGCCAGCATATAATTGTCTTTTAAGACACATGTGTTGGTGCATGTGAGGTCTTGTACATGTCAGGCATTAAGCCTGTAGGTTGGATGCCCTGCTTATATGGGCAGGGCTTGTTGGTTGGCAGGAATGGTATGACTTCATCAGAGATGGACATATCACCAGGAAGCTCAGTGGTGGAATTTTAATGATAACTTCAAGGGTGCTGACCAGGGCTGGCTTAGTATTCTCTCTATACCTTCCACATGGACAGCTAAAGCTGGATATTTTTGCTAAAATAGTCTCTTTCAGTACTGCCCTAACACTGGAGCTCCTGACTGTGAGACTATAGAATCTTGATAATAAAACAATAAGCCCCCTCCATACTGGCAAGCTGAAAGCTTTGCCTCTAGTGGAGAAATATGATTATTTTTCAAGGAGGGATTTAGAAAGAGTACACTATAACTGCTTCTAAAATGACCTTTCTCACAGTGTCAAGATGCAAGGTAATTTATCTTCCTCTTCTTCCTGGGTCACAGACAAGTCACCTAACTTTAAACATTAGGAGAAAGGCCAGCTTGAAGTCTGTGTTGGTATATGTAGCCAAACTCAACCAGAGCTAAACCATTTACATTGACTGAGAGCATCCAGCAGCCCCTCGCTCATCCTTGGGTAAAAACGTGTGTGTTGTGTTTCCTATCCAGAATCTTTTTTCGCTCCTTGCAGAGCAGGGGAAAGGGAAAAAAAAAAAAAAAAATAAAAATAAAAATAAAAAAAAATAAATAAAAAGGTGCTTACCAATTTTCTTACTTGAGACAAGGCCTAAGGGACAAAGCGTTGTTTAGAAAGGCTGTTCTCTGTAGAAGCCATATCGATTCTTGAGGCAGAGGGAAGGGGAAGAGACAAAGCTATTCCCTCTGAGAGTAAAATGACAATTACCATTGAGAAGTTTGGCAAATCTTGTCAGAAGTCTGAATGCAGGGGGTCAATTCATCCCTTTTTTTGTCCCCACTGAGCCCTTGTGCATTGTATGAGCTTTCAGCCTAGTCTGCCATATGAGAAAAGCCCCTTCCTGGGCTGGGACAATGGGACCTAGCAGAGCTGGTACAGAGAGTACTTCACACTGTCAGGAGTGGGAGGTCTGCAGAGAAATTGGAGGGTACACAAAAATCAGGGAAGGAGCAGGGATGCTGTATCTTCCTCCAGAATGGGTGTGTGATGTGGGAGAGCCCCAAAGGCAGGGCTTTTATTTCCCACTTCCCAAGTGCTCCCTTTGGCGTGCAGCTGCGAGATCTATTCCCCGTCAGGTAAAGCCAAGCAGCCATTGATTGGCAGCCACGTGGAGCAATGAAGGTGGATCAATGTGAATTGGATTTTTTTAACTTTAAATAAAATTTGTATCGGCATGAAGTTAATTAATAGAGAGCTGTCAGAGGGCTCCTTGGCACATCAGTGTATTAGGAGGCAATGATACCCTTTGGGGAGGTGGTGGGAGGAGGCTGGAAGAAAAGGGATTCAGCTAGCAGCAAGCTGAAATTAAAAAACCAGGCCAGTCTTTCTCTTGGTCCTGTTTCAATGTTTTTTTCATCCTTTCTTCCTTCCTTTGAGATTGCTTTGTCTTTACTGATGCACCTCCCCATTTTCTAGCCTGTCATTGTTCTTGTTGCTTGCCATCCCAAATCCCTTCCTAATGGAAATGTTGCTCTGCTGACTTCTTGTGTCAGCACAGCTGTTTCTGGGTTTGGTGCCTACTCCACTCACTCCCTCTTCTGTTCAGGGAAGTGATGAGAATCCAGTCAGCAGTGGCAAGGCACAGAAGAGCAAGGCTGCAGGTGTATTGGCTACGAGGTACCTTGTGTACCCTTCAGCCCTAGGCTTGCCAGTGTATGCGGTCAAAGGCAAGTCCTGAAAAGGAGCATCTCTGCTCTAGCAGCCTCAGGAGTGAATGGAGCAGGTGATGGGGTATGGATTACCTTTCAAAGAGAAACAGCACATGAGTATCACAGGCTCCTCCGTAGCCAGCTGGGGGTAGACTTCAGTGTGTACAGGGACATGGGAATAACCCCAGCATCTCCTGACAAAGCTCCATAGGAGCTCGAGGTGTGTGTATGTGCAGGCATTTCTCATGACCCTCCAAAGGATGGTGCCTTAAAGGGCCTGGTTCCGCTTCACTTTTAAAGTTGTCCAAAGAGCAGTAAGATTGGACCTTCTCTGTGAGGCAGGTGGTGGCTGGGAGACCTGGGGTCACAGGGCAGCCTGGCTCCCACGGGGCTGATTCATTGCATCAATGATCAATGTCTCTTCGATGCTGCCTCTGACTCTGAGCAGGGACATGACAGAAAGACAGAGAATGGAAACCAGATGCAGTTTCCATGGCAACACCCCAAAAAATGGGAGAGTGACTGGGGGTGGGGAGAATTAAAAAAAAAAAAAAACAAAAAAAAACGGGGAAGAAGAGGAGCCTTATAGAGATTTAGGTTTCACACATCAGTGAATGAGCTTTGACGCTGACTTGCCCAGTGCAGGAAGATGCTGCTTTATTCACTCACTGCCTTTTCCTGCATGAGGAGTAGCATGCAGGAGACTCCCTCAGAGCCTGTTACAGCTTCAGTACCTCCCTTTAGCCAGCAGAGACAGGACCAGGGCACCAGAGCCCTTCAGAACACTCCCCCAGTTCAGGGCCTGCACATGCCAGACAGGATGAGCAGGGTTAAGACTTCCCAGTTACTCCAGTCCCTGTCTCTTCCTGTGACGAGTGTGTTAGGAAATGAAGTGGGACAGGCAGCTGGGGGACACTTCAGAGCTGCTCCAAGCCTGGCTGCGTGGTGAGGTGGGTAGATCAGGGCTTAGGGCATGTTCCCAGGCACAGGAGAGCTTCTAGCTCCTTTGGCAGACTGTGGAGGAGCCGAGGGTAGTACTTCCAGCCTTTCCCAGCAGGAGGCACAGGAAAAAAATGGTATAATGGAGCCGGCTTTGTGAAAGGCTTTCATCTCCTCAGAAATTCTCCTTTCTGTGATTTCCATGCATGCCCACTTATCCCATTATCTGTGTCAGGAGGAAAACAGAATCATCAGCAGCCGTGATTTGTATCTCTTAAGATTTTCTTCTCCATGCTTAAGCAAAATCCCCTCTTAACCACTTCTTGTCCTTGCCTTCATAGGTTAAAGCGTTTCAGTTCATGGTTTTTCTTATATTTTTCCCTTACTTTAGAGTTCAATCCTGTTGCTGCCTCTTACAGCTGCTTTTCTTAGGCTCCCAGATATGACCTAACATAGAGTCCAATAATACGGTATACTCAGACCTGGATCAATAAAGCTTTTAGGCGCCTAACTCCTCGCTTTGGTGCTTTACTCCTTCACATCTTCCCTGTGGAGCTGTAAAATTCCCATTTTACAGAGTGGCACACTCAAGTAGGAGTTTGCTGATGCTAGCAGAGGAAACTGTGAAAGAGCTGCAAATATCGTTCAGCAGCTACTACGTCTGTTTTGAAAACCTTAAACTGTCTCCCCGTGTTACTAATCATAACTGCATAGGGATCTTGCAGGACTTTCCTGTTATCCCATAATTGTAGCTGTGATCCCTGCCACTGGACCACACTCTTTCCTGAAGAGGACCTGCTGAAGCAGGTCCTGCTGAGGAGAGTGACGTGTTACATCCAGTGGTTACTTCTAATACAAAATCTAGATCACATTTCTCTCGTATTCTGGAGGTCTTCAAAGTTAAGTCAAGGCTTACAGCTCAGCCATGGTCTATAATGGCTGCTGTAGATGATTCCAGGTGTCTGCTCTGACACTGGAAGTTTGGGCCAGCTGTCTGCTCTGGTTCTTTCATCCTCTGATAAAAGGGTTGGGTCATAGCCTTTGTTGTTGCATCAAGCATGTGGTGGGTGGCCTGAGCTGTACCAAACCTGTAAAGATAGGGCAGAAAGGTTGGGCTCCTCAATTTATGGTGCTGCAGTGAAGCGCCTGGTTTGAAATGTGCAAGTTAAGAATAGGCAGGTATAAATAAAATATGCAAAGTGATTACAGAATATGAATGTATTTGCAATGATCGGATCAAAATACAAGGTGCCAGGAAGGTTTCTAGGTCTATTCCTACTGGAAGTAGGCTTTGCTTATAAAACTGATGCACTTGAGAACTGCAGCAAAACATTAGCTTAGCATTTTTTCTCAATAAACAACACCTTGGTAATAGAGTTTTCCTTTCCTTCTTTTATTTTGCAAAAACCCTTACCACATATTTAGAAGAGACAAGGTCCTATTACTTCTTATTTTCCTGTGTTTCTGGTGTTACCTATAGCAGAAGTGGCCTTACTCAAAGTTGTGCTGTCTCTGCGGAAAAGGGATGCCCCTCTGGCTGGAGGTGTAGCTGGCTCGATGGTGCTACCGTGCAATTATGCATTTCTTTTCTAATGAGATCGTTAGGAGTGCAGTGCTTGTCGCTGATTAGAAGTTCCTAGAATAGAACTTGCTATTTTCTTCTAATTACATTATATAACAGTGTAATTCAGAAGGGTAGTAGTTAAGACAAAGTATATGGATTTAGGAGATTGGTTTCTGGTCCTGTTGTGATTTTTTTTTTTTTAAGACACTACCGCAACCTTTTTGTATGACATTTGGTTAAGTCACTTAATATTCTCTGCAGCCGAGATCCTCAAAAAGTAAATAGACACGTAGATCATTAAGTATCTAATTATCTTAGAGGATATGGACTTCTGTTCCCTAGATGCCAAATGGGGGGATAACTTCAGAGATGCACGTAAAGCCCTTTCAGATACCACAGTAAATATTAGAAAAGCCAGTAAATAGTAGTGTGTGTATTATAAATCTTTTTTACTGAAACTCAGCCTGTTGCCATAATATTGGTTGTTCATGGAAATTAAGTTTGATATAGTTCAGAAAGAGACAGCTCTAAGTTACAATCGAGTCATCAGCATGTGGAGTGTAGGGGATGCAAAGACCGCATAAAATGGGTGAAGCTGGAAACAAGTTTGCACCTTTTTTTGCTGTAGCTGGAAATGATGTTTCCTATCAAAGCCTATACATTTGAAGAACTTGGGCCATTATCATAATTTTCTAAAGAAGCAGATAGGATGGGGGAAGTAGACTGTAAAAGATGTAAAATATGAAACAAGTAGATAATAAAAAAAAAGGAAAACAGAAGAGAAACAGTATGAGCTAGGAAGCACTGATTTTTTAAATATGTATATAATATATATATATGTAAATCAGTGTTTTATTTCTCTTTGTTCATGTTTTTTCACACATATTCAAAAGGAACACTGGAAAACCTTCTGACACTAGCTGAGGTATTTGTTACAATGGAAAATGTGCCCAGTTGGTATGATAACATCAAGGTCATTTGTTAATTATGTGGCTTTATCAAAAATCTTGTTGAAAGTACTGACTTTCCAATGACATCCAGCTCAGCTTGTATCCTCCTGAAGAGGAAATCATAGCAGACAGTCTAAGGCTTTTGGACAAAACTGTATTGCTTATTTAGGATGTAATACTTTTTCAAGCAGAGCTGCTTTAACCTTGAACCTGAAAAAAGCCAGTAGAATTTACCTTCACCTACTCCAAGAAGTAAACAATAAGATTAGAACCAGTGGTAATAGCAAAAACAATTCACACGTGATTGGGGGTATAGGGCTCCACAGGACTTCTTTGGGTCATCAAATCCAGTTCTCTGGTATTACTGGCAGTCATGCTGTAACCCTTTTCATAAGCCTTGAGGACACAGAGGAATGTTGGCACACACTTATAATAATCAACTCTCTGTTCTAAGGGGTTTAACACCTAAACCCACCCTGTTGTAAAGAGACTGATGACACCAACAGAGGCCCAGGGGACAGAGAGGACAGAGGTGATGATAGATAGGTTTGCTTAGCTGTGGCAGTTGTGAGATGGAACAAGTTACGTGCTGGCAACACTATTCCTAACTTAAAGACCGTGTCTCAGATGGCAGATTTCTGAGTACAGGTTTTTGCAAATGAAATAGAAGGACAATATGGCAGCAATGTGATCCAGGGACTTGTATGGATAGACAGGACTGGTAAAAAGCATCTTGGCTTGGTAAGGTATCATGCATTGTTTTTCCAGAGCAAAGTTATGAGGCCATAGTTGCATCCTACCTCTTCATTACTAGGCTCTTTCTGGTGTAGGACAATAGGGCATTGAATTATCGTTGAACATTTCTAAGATGTTTTCTTGCCTACCAGCTGTCCACTATGAGTTCTTAGCTACCCCAGATGCCAGCTAACAAGTTACTGTACTCAGTCCTGCTTTTGCTGTAGTTTTGCCTCAGTGGGAGTGGATCAGACCCATAATGTGTGTTCACAGTCCCCAGACTGGATCATATCCCAGGATGGATGTCTCCAGACACTTGATGAATATATCCTATGGAAGAATTTAGTCCAGAGAGCCTTGATATCTCTTGCTTGAAGCCCTGACCCTCAGGACTCTATTTTTGTGCTGTACTTTCATTTAGCAAAATAGTTATTCCCTACTGATGAGCTTTCCTCTTCTTCACTGGCCTGACCTACACCATCTTTCCTTCAAAGGGTGTTAAATAATTAAATAATTGCTGGGCAATGCTTCTACCCAACTATTGTTCTTAGGCACTAAATCACTTGCACATTAATTGAAACTTCCTCTTCCTTCTCTTTCTCCTCTTTTCCCTCCAACCCCCAACAAGGTATTTGCCTTAATTTGCTTCCCTGGGTCTTTTTTTCTCTGCCTTTTCTTTAACTTCAGGCGTTCTCAGAGGGCACCTAAAGTTCTTTGGCTATGCAGTTTTGAAATGTGCAATTTGGCAGCAGCATGAGCCTAGGATTGAATTAAATTAACTTGAGGCACTCTGAATTTTTTTATTAAATTACTTCTTTCAAAGTAACTACAGAACATTCCACTTATTAATTTTTTTTTTTTATTATTAAATGAAAGGAAGAAAGGGGAGAAAAAGACATAAAACTCAGGAAAAGTCTGGAGTCAGGACTTGCTTAGTTTTTAGGGTTTTACTCTTGCAGACTTCTCTGTGGCTTTATAACAAGTTTCTTCATTTAGAAAGGTTGTGGAGCCTCACAGATCTCCTCCTTCACTTTTCACACATATTTAATAGCACACTACTTTAATATGTGTAAGACAGCCAAAGCTTCTTTGAGCATCACTATCATCTGTTAAGGATCCTTCAAATTCACATGCTTGATTGCCATGAAAAGTACATACACCACTCAGGCAGGCATTTGTATTGTCAAAGAACTCAGAGGCACAGTGAGAAAAGACAGACCACAGCACAAGTCTAGTATTTTGTCCTAGTGTTAACATAAAAAGAATTCCTAAAAGGACTAAAGAGGCAGATCAGCAATGTTGGGGAAGAGAGTTTTGGTTGTGATATGACAGACGGTCTGCTGTTGAAACCCATATCAGTTGTCAGCACCTGAGTCGTCGTGATGGTGGAAAAAAACCCTGGGATTTTGCAGTTATTTCTTGGGTTGTCCACTTCTGGCTGTGGATGATCTAAGGAGATGTGTTTTTTCCAAGCAGTTTTGTAGCTTATCACTACTCAGTATTGTTTTGGTCTTGGATCTTTGTTGTCCTTCCTTATTCAAGAAGGAAATTCAGCTGTGCAGTGATCCTGCCTTCTCCTTATTGCCTAGTCAGAAAGGTGTCTAGATCCCAGATGTGAGTTACATTTTAAAACAAAGCTGTTATTATCTTTAACAACCTCCTTAAGGCTGAAGATCTAAGGATTCAGCTCTATCATGAGCTGAGATGTTGTGTTGGGATGTTGTAGTGTTTCGTGTGTGATGGCACCAACGTTCTCAGGGTCTTGCAGATGGTTTTGTCCTAAATAAAATTGGGCATTGGCTTTGTCTTGTGGCCAGGGAGAAGGCAGAAATTGACTTGACCCAGAAAAAGCTGCTTGTAATGGAATTTCCTCTAGAAGCTGTTGGGACAGAAAGAGAGTATAATGATTTTGTGCTGCAGCAGTGAAAGCATCAGAGACGCAACAGCTCTCTGTGACAGAGAAGCACTGCTGGTCTTTTGAAAAAGTGAGAGACCCCTTTCCCTGGAGATGGATGTATCCCTTCAAAAAAAGGAGGGATAGAATGGGCCCACCTTTGACTCTCCTGGGGCCTTAATGAACTGAGGGCTCTTGAGTGAGAAGCACCCTGTGCCTGCACCTCTAGCCATGGCCAAAACCAAGCAGTGGGTGTTGCTGGCTGCATGATGATAGCACTGTGACAGCCTTCTACCACCCATCTGCAGGGGTTCACGCACCAGTGCAGCTCTGTCTGAAGGGATGGAATATCAGCCCCTCTGCTGAATGAGATGGGGACTACTGGTGAAAAACTTCCTCACAGATTTGGCTTTAGCTGTGGGGAGCTGCTGAGGGAAAAGGCTGTGCTGTAAACAGCTAATGAAATAAAAAGGAAAGAAGGTTAGGAATCAATGACCTTTTCCCTTTCTTGTTCTCTCTCTCTCTCTCTCTCTCTTTCATTCTGCTCCTCCCTTTCAGGTATTTCCTCATAGACATTCTGGAAGCCAATCTCTGTGCCACTGGCTTTTCAATTAAAAAATACTCATCATCTTGATTTGTTATTCTTTCCATGTGCCCCTAATCCTTTCTCTTGAAGTGAACCAAAACCTGAAGTACATAAATATGAGTTGCCAGAAATGGATTTGGATTTTTGTATCTCTAATCCTATCTGTTTGTATCAATACCTGGTAATGTTTCTCACCAAGAAATCCCATTTTCTGTAGGAATTATTAAATCAGAGAAATGTGACTATAGTTGTCTTTAAAGAGAAAATAAAAAATTAACCCATTTCAGCTCCTGTTTTCCTTGGAAGTAGAAGGACATCTGTGTGTGTGTGAGAGAGAGGGAGAGAGAAAGGAGACTGACTGGCTGGAAAACACGTTCTTGGTTTGTTTACTATAATTGATGAGGAACAGTTTGACCTGCAGAATCAATCTTGTGTCTTACTCCTGATAACTCCAAAGGACAGGAGAAATCAGAAATAAGCCACTGAAGCAGATGAAGGAAGGAACAAACAAGGGGCAAGAGCAGGAGAGGCAGGAGGGGAACAAACATGCAGATTGTTCCAGCTCACTGCATTTCTAGAAAGATGCAGCAGTGCAAAACTGGATTTCCAAGAACATAAAGTGACAATTGACCATCAGACTTTACCAGAAGCCCATTTCAAAAACCAAATGGATTTCATTAACTTGAACTTCTGTTTTCTTTGTCCTTTCTAATTTTTGACCTCATACTTGAGTATTAGGAAGTGGTAAATGTTTTAGTTGTGTTGGCTTTTTGTTGTGTATTTCTTCCAGTACAGCTACACTGATGAGGGTATAATTTTGCTGTATCTTTCCCTTTTTATCAGCCCAATATTTACAAAACTGTCTGCTTAGCAGTGATGGTTTCTACAAGGAAGAATGCAACATGGTCAGAGCCCTATAGATGGTGGAAAAACCAATACAATCTTGGTATTGAGGACAGCCTTCATCTTGGGGATAGCCAACCCCCACAGAATTTTCTAACCTTCATTAAAAGCCTCAGAAATATTTCCCTACTGTGCTAAGTGTGGACAGTGTGAATGTTGTCCCCAAGCATGGCACCACAATGTGCTGGAACAGAGAGCACACTGCACCTGTCCAGCAGCCATCGGGGGGATTCCAGTGCCTCTCCCCAGTTTTGCTGAGACAGACATGCAGAAACTTATGCTAAGGACAAAATGGGGAACATTAGCAGCAAAGATGTAGGGTCCTTTGCGAGGTAATGGCCACTCTTTCTGTTCTCCAACATATAATGCCTAAATCTTGTCTTTGTAGCAGTATCATCTTGATAACAAACATCCCAAACTGCTCTTGTTCTTGAAATCCCTTCTGTATCATATAGTAGCATGTGCACACAAGTCTTCCGCAAAATTTGGTCTTGAGATCCTCACCAGCTGAGTAGTGACAGAGCTGTGCCTGTATCATATTGCATCAGCCCCCTGTGGATGGCATGTGCCTCGTGTAAGAAACACTCTTGTATGGCTTTTTTTAGGTGAAGTATTAATTTTTTCCTTGCTGTGTCCACAGGTTCAAACAGACTGCAAAATGTGCTGTGGCTGCATCCCTAATGGAGTCTCTGTTAGATCTGGAGGCAGAGTTAGTTTCTTCAAATGAAGTGAAATAGATTTGCGTTGGGACAAAGATTGATTGAGTAGGGGAAGTTGAGAAACGCCAGTGGAATATATTTACAAAGGTTTCCAGGAAACGGTAAAGAACAAAACAAAATCTACTTGAAGTAATATTTTGGAACGAGTCCTAGGAAAGGCAGACTTGTGGGCAGAGTGCAGGGGAAGCAGTCAAAGATGTATAATGAAACATGCATTCGTTTGGTGTTGAGATTTTTTACTTTGTTGCTTCAGTATCCCTTCTGGAACATGCTGTGAGGGAATATGCTGTTGCTTTCTGCTAATTAAAACATCTGGCACTGGTTTATAGAACTCTGGCCTTTAAAATAGTGGGAAGCAGGGTAATGCATTTAATCTTGAATAGCTTGATTTGTTATCTGGTTTGAGCGCAGAAGCCTCTGCCCAGATTACTTGCTGCCTTCATTGATTCAAAAAAAGAGATGGGTAAAAATGTTTCACATGTAAAGAGCTAATCAGGGACAGTGTACTGAAATCCTAATCTTGGATGAAAAACAAAAAAAAATGGAACATTTTTTCAAATCTCTTTGCTATTCAGTGGAGTTGAGGTTTTATTTTTTCTTGCTAATTTAAGCAACCTTCAGCCTGGTCGATAGAGAGAATGGGTTACCTTCAAAAGCAGGGTGCTGTAGGAAGTGGAGTGTGTGTTTCCTCTGGATCGATGTTGAATTAATAATCCAGCATAGTGTAAAAGGGTGCTGTAGCTGAGCTTTAAGCACAGTTCTTTCTAGTGAGAAATTAAGCCAGGTGGGGAGCGGTTCTTAGTGAGTTAGTCCTGAACTTCTGCCCCACCTTAATAATAAACTGGATCTGGAGCAAAACCTTCCCCCGAGGAGGTGTGTTGTGGTGAGCGTCAGCTGAGGAACTGAAGGGGCATTTATCTCCATAGTGGCAGCATTTGACTCTTTGTGGTTTCCACAAATCTCCTTTAAAGGCATTGATCGCTCCTGTCAGCAGGATTAGTGGAAGCGGTCATGCAGAACATGTTTGTAAAAATGTTTTTTAAAAATTCTTCTCAAATGTACCAAATCTTGTAAGGGATCTTACTATGCTGGGGAAAGGGAAAGGTCAGCTTTAGAGAACAAGGAATGGCTTTCTCTTCAGCTGCTTTATCAGAGTAGAGTTCTCATTTTTATTAAAGAGGGACCTGCATCAGGGACTGCATCCAGGCATGTTCTGTGTAAAGCAAACAAGCTTTGCCCATTTAGACGAGTCTGCCCGTGCCCCAGATCTGCCCTGCAGCCCTCCTGGTATTTCAGTTCAGAGCTCCCCAGACACAGCTCTGTCAATGCCCCCAGCTTTTGACCAGCAATGCTCCTCCTGCCTCTTCTCTATTCCAGAGCTGGTGTCAAACCCCACCTGGAGTCTGACCTTTTGAGCTTCAAAGCAGGAGGTAGATTTAGTTGAAAACTTAAAATGCTTTCTGCATTGTGACTGTGTGTGTGTTATAGAACCAGCAGGAAAACAGACCTTTTGCCTGGATGGCTAGAGCTAAGTAAAGTTGACCTTAATACAGAACTGTGCCAGATATCCCAAATTTAGTTCAACATGGATGCTCCCAGAGTGCCCTATAAGACTGGCTTCCAGTACTGAGGGGAAAGCTCTTCACAGATTATAAGGACCTGCAGAGGATGTCCAAAACACATAATGCCACATCATATCAAAAGACCTGGCTCCAGATGAGTTGCTATATCCACATGGAAGACTGCAGTTCTGGTGGTCTTAAGTTCTACAAGTGAAAAAAGAAAAAAAAACAAAAACTAACAAAAAATGCAAAACCAGACCAAAAACCCGGACAAAAAAAAAAACAAAAAAAAAAAACAAAAAACAAAAACCCAACCAAACAAAAAAAAACCCACCAAAAAAACCCCCAAAAAACCAACCCCCCCCCAAAAAAAAATCCAAAAAAACCCACCATCCCCAAAACTGCTAACAAGGGGACTGTTGGTAATGCAGTTATGCTTATAATGAGTTTACAGAACCATCCAGAATACGTGCTGTGTTTTTACACCCTGGCCATCAAAGCATATGCAGGTTTACAGGAAGAATTAGCATGGAGAAGTGGTGATGGTTTTGTGCAGAGTATTGCCATGTCCTCGTGTTCTTCCTGTAGGGCAAATGCCAATAGGTGGCAGTGATAAACCTCACTCCCCCTTGCTGTAAATGGTATCGGTAAAGGGAGGGACAGGGAGGAAGATATTAGATAAGGGAAAAGGGTGGTGCAGACAGGTGCTGTGATGGGAGATTAATTATCTGCCTTCAGTGTCACACGACATGTTAGTTAGAGCAGAGACCCCGTGGGCCATGGAGAGATGTTTGCTTTTTGCAAGCTGCATCCCTTGTAAATAGCAGTGCTGGCTCCAACTGCTGCCCTGCATAACACCAGGATAATTCTGTTTGTCATTTTCAGACAGTCCTCCTCTGCCTTGTCCTCTGGGCTGCTAAAAAGTTGTGATGTGTCTGGGCCCGCTGGGGAAATGGCTGTTGCAGGGTTGTGAGTGCAGCAGATGTGCTGCAAGAATCAGGGCAACAACGTGGTGGGAGTACTGGAAACAGGACACATGCAGCTGCTTGGGATGGTCTGCAATGGTCTCTCTGTGTCAAGTGTGTGCCTTTCTCCCCTCTCCTCGCCCTTTTCCTCTGCAAAATTAATGCTTGTTACTCATTACTTTGAAGATCAATGGAGTTCAAATCCTTGTGGGCATTTTGTAGCTTTGTCATGCTGGGTCCCAGCAGGGTCAACTGGCCCAACTTACGCACCATGCTGCTGGGTAAAGACTGCTTCCCATAGCTGAGTTGGCTCCTTTACAGCTGAGCTGAGTGTGTCTCCACTCAGTGTGGCAGTGATCTTTGTGTGGCAGTGCTGCTGCGACCTTGCATTGGCTGCTACCAGAAACCGTGTTTGTGTGTGAGAGGGGGGACAGAAATCTGATGTCCACTGGTATTCTACTGCTTTTTTGGCCAAGCACTCTGGCAATTCTCGCTTTAGAGCTTCCAAGCACCCAGACCCTCCCTGCTCCAAGGAACGCACTGTGGTTTTATCTTTCTACAGTGGTTTTTCCATGTTTTTTGTCATGTGTCAAGTGCAGGATGGCCCTTCTGGGAATACTTGAAGCTCCAGTTGCTGAGCTAAGGTGGAATATAATGTGTTTTTCTAGTTGACGTGGCAGACTTCAACTAAAGGAGCATGTGTGTCTAGAGCTGTTAATTTAGTCCTGATCTTTGCATAGTTAAGGAGTGGACTTCATTTTTTTTCTGTGGATGGATCTGTCCCAGCCCCTGTGAGCTCTTGCAGGGTGGATCTCCCATTTGTGCCAGTTTGCACTGACTTCAGTCTGGTAGAACTGGATCAGCTATCCTTACCCTTAGTGCTCACAGCGATTTAGATGTGCTCAGTGGGATATGGCTGAGGGCCACAGACCTTCCTTCACACAGAGACCCCCGCACGGTGGTCAGATGTAAATGGTAATGATTTTAATGTGCCACCAGAATGCACAGGAGTCACACTCATAATCTAGTGGCAAAAGGTTTTGTAAGGTAATGTCTTTTTAGCAATTACTTTTATAGCTCTATCTACGCAGTTCTCAGTCTGCAACACTGTGAAGCTCATTCAAACCCCTTCTGCAAAGCCAAGTCCCAGCCCTTTGATCTCACAACATTAAAAAGCCCCTCAACGCAGTTTTGGTTTCTGTGAGTTGTGTCCAAGTAGGAGGTTGCACTTCTGTTTTTGAGACCAAGTGGACCAGGAACATATTCCTGCTTGCAGCAGACAGATGTTCTCACCATGCCATCCATCCTGAAAAAGGACTCCACTGTGTTCTTGTCCATCTGCTAACTCTGCAAACCCAGCCAGTGGCCTTAATCCACCAAATAATTAGTTCCCTTTTTGGATAATGTTCCTTCCACCTGGGACTTTTAGGACCAACTATATTTCTCTAATGCTTTTTGAACTGCTGTTTTTGCACCCTTTCCAAGAGTCCCCTGAAAGAGCAGGAGTCATACAGAGAAAGAGACAAAGCTTCAAGGAGGTGCAATACTGGCATTTTACATACATTCCATGCCCTCGGCCAAAGGGAAAATATGAGACTGTTAGCTAGAAATCCATGAGAAACAGAAACATCCCATCATTGGCAGCAAAAATTCTGCTAAGCATCTGCATAGTAGAACTTAAATAAAGGTTTTCAACAGGGCTTTCTACATCTTTCTACATCTCTCTGTATCTGCCTCATTTCCTATTACTTCAATTTTCTACAGTTTGTCCTCCTTACTACTCTTTCCTCTCCTTCTAATCTCTCTTCTTGTTTTTCCCATCATACCCCCATCTGCTTTTAAATAGACAAATAAAATTTTGCACTACATATTTCAATTATTTTCCTCTTATTTCTTGCTTCCTACCTCCATTCTTCATGCAGGATAAAAGCAACACTTTCTAGCATGAAAAGCATAGGCAAGTGGATACACCAGAATTCTCATCAGCCCTCTGATTACCTCCTGTGCTCAGTATCTGGCTAAGCCTGACTTATGTCAGTCCTGTTTTACTTACGTGCAATGGGCCAACAGAGAGGACTCGTGTTAATTGGTGATGCTTAGGTTAGAGTCCCTTGCTCAGGTCTCCTCCTCTACAGCCTTTTTGCAAGGCCGTCATGTGGCAGAGACTGCCAGTTTTATGATGTTATTTTGCACTGGGACAAAGCTTATACTTCTCTTCCTTTGCCCTGTTTGTCTGAAGAGCTCCCCTCAGTCACAAAGGGTGGTTTGTTTCAGGCATGCTAGTGTGGGGAGAGTTAAGAAGCCTGAAGAACTTAATGGATGTTTCCTATGCTTTTAGGGAAAGAGGATGTGACAAACCAAGGTATGCTGCACAGTTGTCACTCAGAGGTGATGCCTCTTCCAGTGGAGGCATTGTTCAGTGCCCAGGTTCACTGTGAAGACTTCACTGTGTCTGCACACTCACTCCTGTGTCACAACTCACTCTTGCAGGAGCCTTAGGTGCAACCCCCACAGTGGGACCTTAGCATGAAAAGAGCAGCAATAAATTTACAGAGTGATGAAGCCAAGTTTTCCTAATGTTATAGTCCCCAGTTTGTTTCCCACAGGTTGGGTCAGAAAAGTGGGTGTTTGATACCAGCCTCCATACTGAATAAAAAGGGAGAGAGATTTTAAATTTCTAGACAAGCTTTGAAACCTTCCACTTTAACCCTGAGTGTGTGATTACTTTTACAAGCCTGGACACTGTATCAGTTTGGGTCAGTTAGCATCTCTGTCCTCTCTATTTTAATGACAGGTAAATTGAGGCGCAGTGTGTCTTGCTAATAGCATGTCAGTCCACAAACACCGTATCTAGGAACATAACCCTTATCTCCTGAGCCTTGCTTTTTAATCCGAGGCAGAGCCAAAATGTTATTATTGGATTAGGATCTGTGGTCTTTATATCTGATAGATTTGAGCTGAACGACTTCTGGAGTCCAGTTCCTCTTATGCTTTTGCTCATGAAAACAACACAGTGTAACTTTATTTGCACAGTGTACTTAATCTGGGATTTATGTGAGAGGGGAACTGGCGAGAAAGGGGGCAGCAGCAAGAGTGGGTGAGTGCAAGAGGGCAACATGACAAAAAGGCATTGGAAAGTGAAGAAGAGAAAACTGAAAGAAGGATATTGGGACAAGATGCAAAGGTAGAAAATGAGAGAAAGCAACCTGACAGAAAAGAGGGAGATTTGAGGCTAGGGTGGCAGGGGCAGGAAGAGGTCAGGAAGCAAGGAACAGCACGATATTTAATCTCAGAGCAACTGCAGCTCTTTAGCCAGGTGGCTGGTGGGATAACTGGCAGGAAGCTGGCATTTACCTGTATGCTAATTCCTCCCTTCCTGCCAGTCTGGCAGGATGAGTGCCTGCTCTCCTGGTGAGATGAGATCATTTGAAAAGCCCCCCTGGCCGCTCTTATGAGGAGCGGCTGAATGCAGGCTCTAGTGTTGTGGTGTGTGATAAAGCATGGTAGCTGGGAGGGGAGGAGGCTGGTGGCAGTGGGAGCACTGGAGACAGGCTGCTCATTTAGTGCTGCCAAGCTCTGAGTCTGATTAATTATGGAGCGGTTGATAAATAACATTGCGGAGATACGTAAATCAACGGGAGAGATGCAGGGAGCGAGTGGGATGGAGGGACTGGCAGTGCTTGGGCAGCTCTGCTCAGAGGATGGTGGTTCTTGGCACAGGTGGTGCCACGTTCAGCAGTGGCAGGCACAGGAGGTGGCAGGCACAGGGGGTGGCAGCGAGAGGCGCGGGAACAGGGAGGCAGGCGTGCTGCTCCGGCCCACGTCATGGCTTTCCAGGGAACTGTCCAAGATACGTAGGTGGTCCCTGTTAATGCCACAAGCAAAAAACCCTTTGTAGTCTCTGAAACATCCATCTGCCTGGCTTTCATAGAAAAGGGGGAATGCTCTCCTCACTGCTGTACAGCCAAAACATGGGGAAGCCAAGGGTTTGGCAGGGACAGGCACTGAACCCAGCTGCCTTTTCTTCTTGCTCTTTCCCAGCTGCAGGGTTTGTGGTTTAGTCCCTGCACTCTCTCCTTCCTCTGGATAAGGGAGAAAATCTATCTTTCAGAAGTATCTGTGGAGCTTCCTGAAGACATGTTGTTGAACCACTGCATGCAAGGATGTTCCCTTTGGCTGCTACAACCCATGGATAGATGCCCAGTGGGTGTCTTATAATGCCTGGGGTACCTTTGGGTGGAGTTGTCCAGAGGGACTTATGGCCTGAGTTTGCCGATGGAACCACAGAATGGGTTGGGTTGGAAGGGACTTTAAAAGTCTTCTCATTTCAACTAGAAATGGACATGCCATGGACAAGGATCTTTCCACTAAACCAGGCTGTTCAAAATCCAATCCAACATGGCCTTGAACACCGCCAGGGATGGGGCCTTCATCTCACTGTAATGAGCTTTACCCTGTACCTCTGGTGTCATCTGGTTTCATCCCTGCCTTTCTTCATCCTAAACTAGTATGTTTAAATTAACTCATGAAAAACCAGGAACAGGAATGTAAACAACTGACAGCTCTTGGTCAGTGAATGCAGCCACAGAGACTCCCTTCATAGAGTCCCAAGGACTCCTTCAGGATTCAGACCTAACCACCAGCACATAGTAAAACACCAATACTTACATTGGGGAGCGAACATCTGGGTTGGTCTATACACTAAGGTTTTTCCATATTTGGGTAGGATAAAAAAAATGGTTAATTATTGAGGGACAAGAATCTAGCACAGGTGCAGCCCAGCTCACCCTGACTGAGCAAGGAGGACCAGTCCTCTTAAGAAAAGACTGGAATGTGGCAAATATTGACTTGATATCAAATCGTGGTGTCTGTCAAGTTCTACATCTGAGGTGCAGTAAAGCAGTCAGCTGATGGTCTAATACTAAAATGTGGTCCATAACTTAATGCAGGCCTTTTGTTTCAAGCAGGGGATGGGCATGAGAGGGTTGGTGGGATGAAGCAGCACCTTGGTGAGGTGGGCATGAAAAGTCCTACAATTTTCTCCTGCACAGTAACCCCCTTCACAGCCAAGGCTCCTTGCCACAGCCCTGCCTACAAGTTTCTGCCTGTATATGTAAAAACTGGGTTCAATCACTGAAATCTCAGCATCAGAGAAATCTGAAGTTATTCTGGAGTGCACCACAGTATAAAAGCAGAGTCTCACAATATTGGTTTAACCCCAGGCAGCTGCTTGTTCACTCCCTCACCAGCAGGATCGGAGAGAGAGTCAGAAGGATAACAGCTGGAAAACTTGTGGGTTGAGATAAAGACAATTTAGAAAGGAAAGCAGAAACTGGCCGCACAAGCAAAGAAAAGCACTAATTCACCACTTCCCATGGGTAGGCAGGTGTTCAGCCATCCCCAGAAGAGCAGGGCCCCATCATGTGTAAGTTACTTGAGAAGACAAACACCATCAATCCAAATGTCCTTCCCTTCTTCCTGCAGCTTTATATATGGAGTATGATGTCATGGGGAATGGAATATCCCTCTGGTCATTTTGGGTTACCTGCCCCCGTTGTGTCTCCTCCCAGTTTCCCAGGCACCCCCAGTCTCCAAGCCAGCATAGCAGTACAAAAAGCAGAAAAGGCCTTGTCTCTAAGCCCTGCCCAGCCGCCACTATATTATCACTACTCTGCTCTGCACGAATTCAAAACAAACCCCCATACCCTCCACTGTGACGAAAATTAACTCTCCCCTAGCCAAAACCAGGACATGGATCAATGAAGAAACAGATGCAAAGGGTACTGAACTCATTTTCCCACATCAGAAAGTGAGGCAGTATTTTAAATGGAACAGACAGTGTAGAGGAAAACTGGCTTGAAAAGTTTATAAAACATGAGAATACTGTTCCCATAGGGAAATTAATGTAACTGTAATATGAAAAGCAGGAGATGCTGGTGCAAAAAAAAAAAAATACACTTAGTGCTTCTGCATGTGCTCTTGTTCTGCTTCATGAAAGTGGACACAGGATGCTAAACGTAGAACATCATGAACTGTGAAGCAGCAGCTGCCTTTATTGTGAGTTGTTTTTATCAGCGCAGATAGCTAAGTAGTTGGATGAGCATCCAAACAAGCAGACATCTTTCAGGAAAAGCAACTACATGAGACTTCTCAGCTTTTAGATCTCCCTATCCCCTATTTTAACTTTTCTATTGATTATACCTTTGAGCTATCCCTGCAACACATGAAGGCAATACTCGCTCTTTAAGTCAAAGAGGAGCCACTCCATTTTTAGCCCAAAGTTCAGTGCCAAAGCTTTGTAACAAAGCTACATGGTCAGTTTTAGAGCTTGGCTGGAGGTGAAGCACCTGATCATGAGTATCCAAAGCTCCAGATCTTTCTTGCACTCTTTCCTTCCTTATATAGTGGGGCAAATCTGAGCACACCCAAGTTTAGGGAATGTTGCTATTATAAAGGCAACTCAAAACTAACTCTGGGACTTGGATGGTCTTTGAATATTACTATCTTCAATACAATGGCCAAATGGGGGAAACCCCAAAAAACCCCCTAGAGTGCCTAGCTTGTTGTTAGTGTGTTGCCCCTTTAAAAGAACAACTTGAAAAAAAAATCCCCTTTTTGCTTAGTTTTACAGCAAAATGTTCCAAAATTTGAATCCATCAATTAAAATGATTTTTTTAATTAGGATCAAGTAGATTCACTAACAACCCAGCTGAGCCAGCTTCCTACAAGTATCTGTAAATCTCGAAATGGAAAAGAAATATCTCACTAACTAGCCTGAAAACTCCAGATGAATAAAAAGTAAAAGAAATAACTCAGGTAAGGCGGAAGTCACAAGTAATTTAAATCTGTGAAGTGTGTTCTTTCCGATAATCTATTTTAAAGAGCTAATAGCACAGTGCAGAAAAAATGTTATAACAATCTAATGAGGTCCCATTAAGCTTCCCTTCCATTAAGTTCTTTTGGGTCCTATCTAGGCTAGTCAAATAGGTAATTTAAAACAAAACCTGCTTCTTTAGTCTAAACATGTGCTTGTTTAGGAAGGAGACTTGGGAGTTGATGCTGCCTGGGTTCTGTTACCTGCTCTGCCATCAAACTCTGAATCTTTGACTGAAAAAGCTCCCTCCTCTAGCCCATCACTTCCCAGGTTGTAACAGTCAGGTAATTATTTTCACACACATCTGACTGGATAGGGGAAAACTTGATTCTCAGGAGAGAGCCTGGGATACTGTGAAAACATAAGGGTATTTTGGAGACATGTATATATATATGCATACATATATATTTATGCGTGTGTGTATTTGGTCCCCAACACTCCATGCAGGACACCTGGAGCTTGTCAGGGTTCGTTGCATGCTGGATATAAAGCTGTTAGATATTTATTTGTAGCTTTCTTTCACTGGAACACTGAAAGCACCAGACCTTGGGGTGTTATTCATCCAGGAGCAGCTTTGACCCGTGCAGGCTGTCAGTCAGGGGACGCTCATGGTTGGGGGATAGTGGACAGATGGGTCTGCCTTCCCATGAGCCTGTCTGCCTTCCACCAGTTCTAATTACTAGCCTTTGCAAAGGTTCCTTTGGGAGAAAATTAGCCATCAGTTTCAACAGCAGCAGGCAAGACACCAGTTCACTCATGAGCTGTCAGCTAACTTTAGCCCCCATCTTGCTGAGCTATCCTTTATTTAATCAGGGTCGGAGGAGCATCCGTGCCCGGCACTCAACTCTGCAGGTGGGGAATGATTTACTGCCCTGCTATCAGAGAGCTCTTTAATCTTGTCTTTATGAACACTTAGCACCTACAAATCACCTGTTTGGCTTGAAATACATTGCCTGCTTCATGCCTTGGTGCCCTGAAGGGGAGGATGTCAAAGGTACATCTTGTTTACACGACAAGATGCTTTATGGAACAGGCCCTACTGCCTGTGTGGCAAACCCTAAAAAGTCCTCTCCTCCATCTCCCTCTTGCAGTGCTTGAAGTGCATGGTTTTATCCCATGGACACCTTCTAGAGGGTCTTCAGCTCCCTCGACCTAGCCTTTCACCTCTTCCATTCCTTTACCCAGGAAGCCATGCAGGATATTCAATTTCTGCTGCGCTCCGTTAACTCTCTGGTTCAAACTCTGAGTTTGAAATTTCCTTTAGGGTTTTCTAGTTCAAATTGTGTTCCTCCAGATGCAAAACAAAGGTGAGAGCTCAGGATCAATGTTTGACATTTCTTCAAATGCATTTTATCCTCGGTGGCTTCAAACTGCTTTCTATTCAGCGATCCCACTAGGACAGTGCAGGCAGCTTTGGGGTAGAGCGGGATAACCGTGACTGTTTGCCATGCTGTATGCCAGTTTGGGACAAGAATTAGAGTTTAATTGAAGTGAGACATGTAATTGAAACTGCAGGGGAAACTTTAGGATAGATAGCAATTATACAAATTAGGACATCATGACACCGTAGCTGCGCTTTAAGAAAGAAAAGACCTCTGATTTTAGAAAAGAACAATAACTGAAGAGAAAAACCCCAGGCTCTTAAATGTCTAGAGATGAGCAGCATTAGAAATCTTACTGGGAAGGCACATCTCCAGTGGCCTGGAGCCCCTCAATACCACAAAGGGACAAGCTTTTGTTAAAAGCTCAGAGCAGACATCTGCTACTTGATTAGCAGAACAAATTCCATGTATGTACTTTTGCTAAAGCTCCTTTCTTCCCTGCAAGCCTGTGCTTACTGTGTGGAAAGGAAGAGCTGTCAGTCGGGCTTTCAAACAGAGATGGACCATGCATGTGGGCCATGTCCGAGATTTGGTGCCAATCTCATAGAGCCTTAAAATGAAGGTGCAGAACTTTTCTTTGGGCTTTGGCGTCCTTTCCCAAATAAGCCATGCATTAAACCCTCTCAACCGCCTTTGATCATGCCACAGAGAAGATAGGAGCCTGGAATGCCTGAAAGTGTCAATCTGTCCCTTGACCTGCATTGCTGAAAAGATTTTAATATAGGTAGTGGACTATCTCCTCAAATTTGTGACTTTACCCCCCAGTTTCCAGGGTCAGAAATGAAGTTCCTCGAATAGAGACGATTCAGGCTTGCAGTAGAAGGTGGTAAGTATGGCCATGAGTGTTTAAGTCAGCAAGTTTTCCTCTCTCTGGCGCCCATCCCTTTCATAGTCGTGAATCTTGATGTTATTTTTAGCTTGAACAGACCAAATGGAGTTGGGGGAGGAGGGAGTAAAAGTGAAGCTGACAGTATAATGTGATCCAACATGCAGGCACTCTGCATTACAAAGAGATGAAGGATGGTGTGTCATACATCAGCAGGAACAATAAAACATGATAGATTTCTTAACCTCAGCATCAATCCTAGATGAGCTCGTCCAGTTTCTCCAGAAACAGCCAGGCTGAGGTAGCCTGGAAAGTTTCTAGCTCTTTCCAGAACCAGCACTTCCATCTCATGGATTTGTCAGATTCAGAAATTACCTTTACACTGTACCAAGACACTAGCAGCACAAGACAAGATAATGCAGGCCAGGCTGGGATCATGGTTTCAGTTCTTTCTCTGCCAAGAAAGCTGCTAGAGACAATAATTTCCATATCTTAAAGGGTTCAAAGTTATTTGGAAGGACTTGTTTGAAGCCTAAACCTCATAATTTGTGTTTGTTTAAAAGTAAAGGACATCTTCAAGCTTGTATTAGCCTTGGGAGAAACTGCTGACTGTTTCCAGTTTCTGATAACTATTTAAAAAGAATTCTTAAAGTGATTGGTATTTTAGAATTAGATAGACTTAAAAGATCTCAGGCAGATTGGAAATTAGAATAAAACAAGCTTTCAAGTGAGATTAATTTCATCAAGAGAAGAATAAACCAAATTTCCTCCTTTTTTTATTTCCAAATATTAAATTCAATAATGAAAAAAAAATACTGAAGAACTGTTTAACACAGTGAGGCAGAGTATGAGTCACAGGGCATTTGGGAATGAGGGAAGCTTGAAAGCTTATTGTGTTCTGGTTGCTGTTGGAGATAGGATAATGACTGGGCTGTTATGAAGTCTGACCCTACACAGCGGCAGTGGCTCCATCTTTA
The DNA here is from genome assembly GCF_029207755.1 of Chamaea fasciata. Lineage (NCBI taxonomy): Eukaryota > Metazoa > Chordata > Aves > Passeriformes > Sylviidae > Chamaea > Chamaea fasciata. Next base: position 23,976,186 of record NW_027094087.1, on the reverse strand, counting down.
TCTAGATCTCTATTTATCTGGAGATGAATAAAAATTGTGCTTGAATGTCTAGACTAGCTTCAATAAAAATAACCATAATGGAGCTTAATGGGTATTTTTATTGTGGAAAGCGCAGTTTGTTGTCTGGATCTCTTTGAAAAATGTTCTTCCCATCAGATTCAGCAGACCATTCAGAAAGTCTTCCACAATGGAAATGCCTCTTCAGTATCATTTCACCTTGTGGACAGTCAGCGCGTGCGTGGCAGTCTGCTCACTGCAGGCTTTAGTTCTGCTCTGAACACTCCATCTACAAGGTGGCAGAGAACACTTTATTCCATGCAGCTCCTCCTTTACCTCTCTCAGAGCAATTTTCTTGTCTTTTTCCTGTTGTCAGTGAGCCACTGTTCCTCTGTGGGGCATCTTCTGGTCTAGTGGTGAATGGAGCGTGTGTTGCTATTTCAAATGGTTCTTGTCAGCTGAGAACTAAGAACCATTTCCCATGTGCTTTCAGAAACATAAGTACTTCCTTGTACCCTGCATAGCTGCTTCATGGCTGTCTTTTTTGTAACAGTTTCTTTTTGTGTGAATTAAATCATAAGTTGAGTTTGACTAAGAAAGTTGTGTGGAAAAGTAGCCTGTAAGTTGGTAGAGAAGGGTTTAGAGAGGCAAGAAGCTCAAGTGCAGGAAAGGGTATAAGGTGATGATGAATGTTGGGAAAGGTTTTAAAAACATTTGCAACTGGCCTGTGTGTGCTCACAGTGAAGTCAAAGATAAGGCAGTGCTGTGTGCTCCTGAATATCCTACCTGTAAAACTCTGCATCTTGGGAAAGGAAAGAGCATGGATTAAAAAGAGAGGATTTCAAGTGAACACCAAGGGGTCGATTATGATGACCCAGTGCTGAGAATCAAAGTGTGCTGTCAGAAGCACATATGTTTTGGTCTTTGAACTTGATTCTATTTTTAGTGCCTCTGAAGTTCTTGTTTCTACACAACTGGAAAACCTGGTCTACAAAAAGAAAATATATGTAGTGCTACTAAGTTATGTTTATGCACTGCATTATGCTATAAATGGGGGAAATGTTCTCTCTTCTGCTGTCATTAAGTATGGAAAAGTGTTTGACTACCTATGAAAATGAATCCTAAAAGCTAATATGCATCTCTGGCCAGCATGCTTGTTTGTTAGGAAAACCACCCACAACATAATGAAATGACTTGACATTTTCTGTTTTGTTTAAAGCATTGGTTATCCAATAAGGGGGCAGTGCAAATACCATGTGGCTTTAGTGACTGATGACCTAATACATCAGATGGTATCCTAAACTGATAGATTTAAAGCGATGTCAGTACTTAAAACTAGTCCAGGCACAGCTCTGAATCAGCCTGCCATTTTGTATGAACAGCTCAGGCCCTCCCAGAGACACTGAGCAAAGAGAGAGAGGGACAGGGAAAAGCTGCTGTGTTTGTAGGGATTTTACTTCCTGTGATGTTTTACCTTTACAATTAAAAAAGAAGAAAAATCCAATCGCTTGGCAGTTTTTCTTTTGTCTCTCTCTCTCTCCCTATATATATATACATATATATTTATAAATTAAAAAAAAAACCCCAAAAACAACAAAAACAAAAACAACAAAAAACCCAAACCCCAACCATTTTGGAAGCAAGCTGTCTTTTTACATGGCATAGGCTGATATGTGCTCAGAGTAGGCTACCTGGTTAATAAATGGTTGGATAACTCTTTGAGAAATATATTGTAATTTAATTTGTAAGTGCCATAAAAATGAGGAAATGGCTAAGGTCCTGCTCTGATTTTTCTGATAAAGATTTTGGCTGACCCCTGCTCTGGGGCAGTGAAGGAATTAGACTGTCTTCCTGTTTATTAGCTGGCTGTAGGATGTTTTCCCAAGGAAGGCATCAGCGTGGAGGCAGTGGTGGCTGCGGAGTGGTGAGGTAGTCATTGTGCTGATGGAGGAGGCACACTGAGGCTGGCAGTCAGACCAGTGTCCAAGTGGGAGTAAACCTAAGGTGGGAGCACCCTTTTCACGTGCTGGAATGTAGTACTTTCTGTGTTTTGTCTTGGGAACATGTTAGGACCTCTAGTTATCTCAGCTCCTTGCAATATCTGTGCAAGTCTATTGGCCTCCTACTATCCCAAGTCTGTTTTGTTTCCAAAGTACAACTCTGTATACTTCATGGCTCTGCTAAGAGGAGGACAAGGAGGGTACATCCTGTGTAAGACCTGAGTTTTGTCTGTCAAGTCATCAACATTTTAAAAGGCACTGCAAGTTGAGTAGACCTACGGCAGATAAGATGATGCATTCCATATGTTGTGATTTCCTGTCATTCCTACTCTGATCCTTTCTGTGGTCACCATTTTGGAATCAGCTCCGCTGTGACCAATTGCTGAGACATCTTTTGTTTTTTTTTTCCTAGTGAGAAGGAAGTTACAGTGATTGTTTCTTTTCTTCTATAAAATTATGTCCATTTAAAATCATATGCATTCTCTTTGCTTAAAACAGAGAAGTCCTGAGGGCACAAATCAACAGGTGCTAGGTAAATAACATGCAATCAAACTAGTAAATGAAGCTAAGAGCTGGCAGCAGTGGGGGAAACAGGGAATAGAAATAAAAAATGAATATAAGAAGCAGGTATTGGAGAGGGAAGTACTGGGGAAAAAAAAATGGGAAGCAGAAAAAGGCATTCAAGCAAGTAAATCATCTCACAAAAAATCTTCCCTTCTCTCCAGTACCATTTCCCTATAATCATGGCTCAGAGAGTGCAAGGAGAAGGAAGAGGAGAACACGTGGAGGAATCTGTAGATTTCTTCACCTACCTAAACAACTGTGTCTTGCCTTTCATTTTTAGCACATGGTGCCAGATCTTTACCTGCTCTTTGCTGGAAAAATATTCTAGTTCTCTCCAGAGCCTACTGGTGAGAAGGCAAGGTCAAGCAGGTATCAACAGAAAGAAGGACTCCTTTGTCCTTGCTCCCAATAACATCTAATAACCACCCTACATCAAAACCCCAGCTTGCTTGTTGGAAGCAGTGTTAGGTGCTCGAGTCTCTTGCTTTAAAAGATTTCTGGTGTCCTGCCTGGCTTCCTGCCACTGGTGCAGATGGGCACAGGTCTCCTGTAGTCCTGGGTCATATCTGCCATTTCTGGGCAGATGTCTTGTGCACCCCAAGGCATCCCAAATGGCACCAAAACCCTATGTTTAGGCGAGTGAAGGGAGCCGCAGGGAAATGTCCTGCTTGGCAGAGTGTGGCCACAGATGGACTCAGAGAAAGAAGAAAGCCATCTGGGCCCATGGTTTAATGGAGTCACTTCATTGCTGCCAGTCTGGAGGGAGGGAGGTGGCAAAGGTCACATGGGAAGGTGTTCTGGGGAGGAGGGAAGGGACAGATGTGACAACCAAGTTCCACGTGGCTTGGTTCCATGTGGTTTCATGTTCCATGTGGCTTGAGGATCCAAGCTTCCAGTGATTGTGTTGATGTTGTGGCAGAGTTAATGCTCTCTTCACGCTGCCTGAAAGTTGCCACACATGACCAGAGAATGCAGCCAAGGCTACTTCAGTGCAGGGTGCAAGGCGCCTGGGCTACATCTTCACAGTCCTGGTAGGAGCTCAGCTACCAGTGCCATCGTCACAGCTCTCCAGAACAACTGGCAACACACCTGGTCAGGCTGAACCAGCCTGCTGTCACATTGATGTCCTGCAGTGGTGGCTGGACAGCCAGTATAAAAAGCTTGTGTGTTTTTGGAAAGAGGGGTGTCAGAAGAGTTTTCCATTAAGGAGGTAAGGAAATAGAGAGAAACAAAAGGTCAGGGCACTGATAGCAATGAAATTAGTGTGTGGCAACAACAGACCATCACATACAAGAGTTGAGTCTTGAAGAGGAGGAAAATGAAGAGTTGTGCTTTAGTGCTGGATGTTTTTTGAAACCATTGTGTCCTGTTCTAAACCCCTGTTAGTATCTGGATTTGCACTGCTAGGACATGTCTCATAAACATCAGGAGCATGCTTCTTTTTATTCTCTAGAAAGCAGATGAGCTGAACAAGCATGCTTTTAAATTCTGAGTATACAGTGAACAAGTCTGGTCCTGCAGCCCTGTCAGCATCCCTGGCTCCAGCCTTCAACACTGTCTGCTATCCTGCGCTGAGCTCCCTGAAGAAAGCTCCAGTGGCTCCCATCAGAACTCCACTGCTGCTCCATCCTGTGAGCCTCCAAGGAGGCACTGCACAGCCTCATGAAAGGTGGGCCAGCCTTAAGGTGGGAAATAGGAGCAAGTCTTTGAGATACATAAATAGGAAATCCATCAGTTATCTAATCAAAATTTTATTTCTTCTATTTCTAAATGGTCGACCAAGACTTTTTTGATAATGATGGACTATCTTTTGTCATGTAGTGAAATGAATAATCTTTCCCTACTATTCCTATTCCACATTTATGTTCTTTCTAGGAGCTCTAGATGACTTTGCAAAGGCACTAGAAGTGAGGAAGTAGTTTGCAGGTGGAGGGGGAAAAAAAAGTTAATTTTTTCATGAAAAATGGGATTCTGTGGTTAATGAGGCAGGTTTTAAAGAAATTTTTTCCCAAAGAAAGCAATAAGAATAAAACATTTCAGAGAAAATAATAATTTTTTTAAAAAATAAAGCTTATTTCTAATTTAATGCAGAAAGTATACATTTTTTGCCCTTCAATTTCTACACCATATTTTTTTTTCTGTAGGGATTTCCTTTTTGGGTTTTTTTTTTTTCCTTTTCCAGTTAAGCTGCAAGAGATAGTAACAGTTTCTCACTTTCAGAAAGATTTGCAGGCCATCTGCCCTTTCTTTTGGCATAGCCTCAAGGGAGCGGCGGTGGAGGTGGGCTGAGGAACCACGAGTCTCTCCTGAAGGGCCATGCCTCCAGCCTCCTTGATTTTCCATGGACCTGGGCATAGGATTGGTCTGAAGTGAGCAGCCAAAACAATCCCCCTTTCTCTGAGCCCGAGTCCTTCCCCAGGGCACTAGCATTCTCAGCTGATCAATTCTCCCCAGGATTCCTCCCCCGTGTGAATGCTAATAGGAGGGGTACAGGCAACTGATTTATAATATTCTTGAAAATCCGGATAGATTGCTGTAACGATCAGAATTAATTACTCTTTTCAAGATTTTATGTTTCCAAGCTTCCTTTTTCCTCCTCCTCCGTCCCCCCTACCCCCTCCCTTCCCTGCCAGCTCAGTCATCCTCTTTTCCCTCTGGAGTCCTTCCACCTTGGCTCCTGGCCAGCTCCCTACAATAAAGTCACATGCTAATCAATAACACTTTTATTGAGAGTGACAGACAGGAGCTAACTGCACCGAAACAGTAACAAGTTCAGCCAGTAGTAAATGCGCTCTTCTCAAATCCCAGCCCTTGTGCTTTGCTTGCTGCCCCTTTGGCTTCCCTTCAATATCTGTCTCAGGCTTCTACTCCTCCCTTCAGACCTCACAACACAGTGGTTTTTTGACGACCCTGTCTAAAGTGACGGTCGCCTCCAGGCCTTCTGACAGGAAGCATTTGGTCCCTGGGATTTCAATACCCCTTGGCCTTGACTATGCTGCTTTAGTTAACTGGTGCTCAGGGCGCGTAGCTATCCTTATTTTGGCTGAATGCAGGCCTGTTTCTGTGAGCAAGGCTGAAGTATCATGGGGTAAGAACAGAATTCTGCAGAGCCAGTCCCAAACAAGGTGTATCCCACAGCAGTACGTTCATTTCCCTGCACCCTCAAAGTCTTGTGCTAACCCCAGACCCATCTGATGCTAAAAAAAGGGTCCATGCAGAGCTCTGCCATGATGCAAACACACGAATTCATAACTGCACTTTAAAAGAACTGAGACCATTGTGGGTGTGAGTGAGTCCAGCTTCTGGCAGGGCTCTGAAGGTCATCTCTTTGGCCAGAATAGTGCTGGTACTTTCTGACAGAGCTTAAACATGGCCCTGACTTGTTTTGCTTCTGACTTGGTGTTGCAGCTTCTCATATTTAGAGCTGCTGGTCTGGGAAACGACTCTTTCCTGCATCTGGAGGTGCTTTGGCAGGGAAGAGGAGTGCAGTGCTGAGAAGCAGCCTCTAACATGCCCTTCCAGCACAACTGACTGGCTGTCACTCCTGACGGCAGACCCTTTGTGCTCAAGCATGCCACTGTGCCAGCAGAGCTCCTGTTGTTTGCCATGACTCATTCAAGAGTACATGAAAGCAGGTCTAAGACAAACTGAGAGGCTAATGGCTCCCAGACCATGAGAAATAGAAGTTACCATTAAAAAACCCAAACATTCCTGGTCATTGCTATTGCTGCTTTACTAATCCATGCAAAGCTTGGTTGTAGTAAAGGATCAGTGTAATAGGACGTAGGAGTCAAACTATCTGATGTGCCTCCAAGAATGACACATCAACCTCTTCAATGAAACCTACACAGCCTCTTGCTTTGTCAGGGATGTGATCAGCGGTACCCATGCCTCCTTCCTATCACACTTTCTGCTGAGCAGGGAGAGAAGTCTCATCTTCCGGTGCTAACTGTCCTCATCCTCTGGACACTGCAGGGACACTGCACACATCTTGCCTCATTCTCAAGCATTACTTTTGCTTCATCTAAAGTAGATGGTGATCCCCACCTTCCATCATGTGCCACCCATCATAGTCTTATGCAGGCATGATGCCAATAAATCTGAAATGTTGTGCTTGCCTAGTATAATATGAAACCCCAAACAGAGAGAAGGTTAGCAGAGACTGCTTTGGATGTTTAGAAAATTGCCTGCCTTCTCTGTACCACCTACTTACAGTAAGTCTGATCTATCAGCAGTCCTGCAAATCCTAGCTCAGAGGTGTTTAGAAGGGAGTAGGATTAGCTGAGGTCTTCTAAAGGAAACCTCTAAGGCTATGAAATATTTCTAAGCTTAAGAAATAATACTTCTAATTACTTTTTATAATTATTTCTTCTGTCAGAAATATGAAAATCAAATATGTGTGATGTTAAAAAATTATTTTTCATTAGAAAGTTGTAATTTCTTTTATGGACTTCTCGAATGTTCTCTATCATTTTTTGAAAAATTACTTCATTTCTGGAAGAACACTATCTTATTCCAATTAAAAAAATTCAGTAGAAAAGTTTTAAAAACCAAGTGAGGACTGATAAGGGGGTTGGATTTTTTTCAGTTTTAAAGTTCATCAGTGTATTTGGGGGGGATGGTGTTGTAACACAGAGATCAGGATCTTAGACCTTCTAAAGAATGAGCTGAGATCAGTTTGCTGGATCCTTTACGAGCTGGTAAATCATTTATTGGTATGTGCTGTTGGACAAAACACAGCAAGAGTGCTTCATAAAATATAAATAGTACAAAATACTTCAGTTCTATTAACAACCTGTAACTGACGCACTTGAACTCTTTCTCATTTTCCTTTTTAACTTTTCTGTCTTGTAAAGTGGAGCTTGGTTTATGATTGCAAATAAAAATGAATTTGGTGCATCTCATCCTAATTTTATCAACCCAAACCCATAGTTTCACCTTCTGGCTTTTATCTTAGAGTCTCTACTCAAGGAAGACTTGAGTGCAGGAGGGAGAGGAAACAGCCAAGAGGGGTGCTGGGGTGGCTGTGTCATGACAGGGGCAAAGGGTGGCTGGGAAGCCAGACCCTGCTGGGAGGCCAGTTCTGAGGTGTGCCATCAGCCACAGAATCCCATGACTGCTCTTGCTCAGAGCTGTTCTTGGCTCATGATAGGGATATTGATCCTGACTTCCACAAATCACTAAATCCCCTTTCAAATTAAAATAAGTGAATAAATAAGCACGGGAAGAAATGCAGGAAGCACTCCTTTTCAGATTACTCTGCAGATCAGGAGCCAAGTAAAAAAATCCGTGAGCCACTGGGACTAACTTGCAACAGCAGGACTGACAGGGGGTTGCTTCTGATGACAGTGGACCCAGTCCCTTAGTGATTTCCTCTGAGGGAAGACTTGCTACACTTATCAAGTGAATCCCTTCTTTGGCTTGTATTCAGAAATTCACTGAGCTGAATGGGGTTGCTGGCCAACCCCCAGACCACTTCTTCCTCTTTTTCACCATCATCCCCATAATGAGGGAAAGCCTCAACTCTCCCTTTATCTCTTGAGTATGGTTCACTGGCTTTAATCTGGGAAATCTCAAGATGGAATAATTTTTTTATTCTCTGTTTGGACTATGGAGATATGACAGGATGGTGGAATGGTGGGGAAGGCAATGACAACTTGATATTTGAAACCAAACTTAGCATTTGTGGAGATTCCTTCAACAGGCTTTGTTCTGAAGGTCTCCCTCTGAAGTACAGTCCCTTTTGGTCTAGGATGTGACATCTCTTTGTAAGTATTTTCTGCGAGAACTTGTAGCACCTGTCTTTGTGATGGGCTTCAGATGCAGATTGGGGGGAGGGGGGGCAGGGCTGGACTTGCAAGGGCTGTCTCTGAGTTTCAGATGGTTTTTTCCAAAGCACTGAGCAAAGACAGGGAAGGTGGATCATCCTAGGATAGAAACATAGAATTAGAGGTAAATAACATTTCTTCTCTGCTCTCATCTTCCTGCAGTTTAGCTTTCAGGGAATGGAGGATTGAAACCAAATCATCCCAGCTTCTTCTCAGTGCATCTCCACTGTGTTCACCCATTGCTGGCTAATTCCACATTGACTGTTTTATTCTTAGAGGCATAAGAATATGGCCCTATGAATGGAGGAATAAAACAGCACTTTCCTTCTGCTCTTACTAGAATAAAATACAAATGGATGCTTCAACAGCCCCTGTACTTTCAGTCCTGAGGCAGCATTTCTCCAAGCAACTCAGTGGACACAGTCTGCCATAAAAAAAAATCAGCCTCAGTCCAACCAGTAATTTTGCCTCACATATGGGAAAAAAATTGATGGGAGGGGATATACCAAAACACTGTGGGAATGGGAGGGAGCAGATAAATTACAACCCAGCATCACAGGGAAGTGCAATTATGATTTAGCTGCAACCTGCTGATCCCACTGCTTTACCTCTTCCTCGGCTTTCTGGACTGGAGGAACAGTAAAACAGTGCTCAGCCACCCATAAGTGTGCTGATACACCAGTCCTGCCTTAGCCCTTGCCCCTCAAAAGCTGTACACCTCCGGTTCTTCAGATGATCACTCTCATACCATGCTCCTTTCCTCCTCTCTGTCTGAACATGAGTAGTTTTGATGTCCTGGGGGATCTGTGAGCAATGCCTTAACAATCTTCTTTGACAAATGAGTGATGGGCAGTCTTGTGGATCCCTGAAAGCACTTTGTCATGCCTCGTATTAGTCAAATATCTCAGATTTTAATATTCTTCCACCATCTCCAGCAGGGTATATGTGCATACATGTGTGCACGTGAAAATCCTTGCCAACATGTCAGCCCTTATTGAGCAAAATATTGACAGGTTTGGATGTGGAGAGAAGACAGGAAAAAACATTTTGTCTTTCTGGAGAACTAAAAGGCAACTGCCTTCTACATTCAGTGCCTTCCTTCATCTCACACACACATGCATGCACAAACATCCCCCGCCACTCCTACAACCACTTCCTAGCATAGAGTCAGAGCCAAGGAGAGTATATATTTTCTCATCATGGAACAAAATCTTTTTTAGAAAAATAATAAAACTTCATTAGAGTATTAATTCAAAGCTTTTATTTTTTATAGTCCCCTTTTTATCATTTTTATTGCTAGTTTTAAAAGGAGGAGATTCCCTACATTAGGGAGGCAGCGAGCTGTTTTACATGGAGTGTCCAAGTGCCATTTACTAGTATCAACTTTGGGATGCAGGCTGGTTGCTTTTGTGCCTGACTTGCTCTTAGTAGCTCTTTATGCTTTGCTTTGGTGCTGTCTGAGGCTGCTTACGTGCTGTGCATTTGCCCTGGTATTCTGTGTGTGTATCCTGTCTGTCACAGGGAGCTGGAACTGGAATATATGGTGAATTTCCACCTGTGTAATGCACGTTAATTGTTTTCTTCTGTTCTTTCTATGAGGCTGAAGCTTGGAGTAGATCTGAGCCAGCTTTTTCTCACCTCGTCCCTGTGCTGTGAATCTTGTAAGGTAGAAGTTACACATGTCAACATCTACCTAATAACAACACATGAATTGTGCAGAGCCCTGAGCTCTCTGTGAGGGAGACATGACCTTCATTATAATGATACAGTTGACATTTTCCCTGTGACACTTATTGTAACATCATTGCTTCCTGTTGGCATCTGTGGGCTTATCAGGCAGCTTGTTCAAGCAATCTGGATTTGTGATGAAACCAGGCAGGAGGGAAGAGGCTGAGATTTGAGGGGGAAGAAGAGGGAGTGGGGCAAAAAAGGAGGATTCATGGAGTATCAGAGAATACAGAACATTTATAAATGTGAGCTAATCTAATCCTCTCCCTCTTGCATTCATCTCCCTGTCTGTGGATTCACAAACACCCTGCACTGCAGAACCCAGCATCCCTACAGCTCACCACTTATTGCTGGCATTCCTGCTGCTGGTGGCAGTGGTACTCCCAGCAATAGGAGCCCAGGCTTCCTGGGCAGTCAAACCCACCAGGGAAGGAGGTCCAGGGGCCCTTCTTCCATTGTGCAAACACCTTGCAAGCAAGGGTGGCTCAGGCACCCTGCATCTATCCTGAGCCTAATATTATGGCACACTAAGTGATGTCTGTGTGAGGATAATCCAGGAGATCTGGTCTACATTCAGAATGTTTGCAGGCTCATCTGCTGATGTGTTGAAGCTGGCTAGGATTTGACTGATCTTGAGGGGGAAATCAGGCCCCAGAGTGGTCAAAAGCTGGAGTCGGGAGTGCTGACCCAGTCTTTCCTCTTCTGCACACACTTTTTTTCTGTCTTTTAGCATAAGTCCTAAATTTATCATCACAGTGAGGAAATCAATTATTGTAATAGCTGGGGCTTGGGGTTGGTATCTATACTGAAATCAACTAGCCCTTGGCCACCTAATAGCTGCCCAAAATGAGGCAGGCACATGTTAAGAACTTCTGGTCGCCTATGGTGGGGATTGATAAAAGCTAGTTAAATGTACAGAAGAAAAGCTTTGTATCCTATTATTCCCCAAGCATTTCAATTTCTTGTTGAAACTCCTGAACTTAAACCTTGGGTCCAAACACCCATCTATGCTAAGTAAGGCTACTGTGGAGTCCTGCACTTTTGCTCCTAATCTACAATCTGTAAACGTCACATGCACCACTAACTCATTACAACTTAACTGATGCTACAATTTTTGTGTCAGGGCTGATGAGAGGCCTAAAATTAAAATTCTCAGCAGTTTCAGCTGGCAAGTAGACACATGCATTTCTTTCCCCCTTTCTGCTTTCCAGTCGCTCCTCTATGCTACTTTTAGGTACAGCTGTTGCCAGGGCAAAGCAAGCTCTGCACTGTGTTTTACTTTTGACAGCATCCTTGGGTGGTTTAGCTGGGAGAAAAGTGGAGTAGAGCAAAGTGGCTTCTTCATTTTTCATGGGAACATAGTATTTGACATACAAGACCAAACTCTGCCTTCCCTAATGGCCAAATATGTGATATTTCAGAGAAGTGCAATATCCTGCCAATAGAGAATATATTTATTGGCACAGCTTCCTGCCAAGGGTTTTGGATTGAGCCTGATAGACAAGAGGTGCAGTGAGAGCTGCCACAAAGAGGCAGGTTGTAGGCCCCTCACGTCTCAGGGTAATGCTTCAGGCAGGGGACTCCCTTCCTGAGCCCTATGGAAAGCACTCTGCTTCCTGAGGCATGAGATTCATTTGCCTTAGTAATTACTGTGGCTCCCACAGCTACATATATTATTAGCAGGTATCATATGTTTCAGGCATAAAATGAAGTCTTGGGGTGGGGGAACCCCAAAATTCTTAGTCATTGCTCACATGAGTTGATCTGTTCTTGTAGGAGGGAATCTCCCAAGTTGCTAATGTGTAGCTTTACAGGCTATGATATTTGCGTGCAGTGGAGATGATGGGATATATCTTTCATTTCATCTGGAGGAAAAATAGCTCAGGATTACGAGAGATAAGTAGAGGTAAAACTCCCTGTTATTTTAGCATTATATGGCACTTTGGGCCTTTTTAGCTTCAGTAGCACTGTATTCTGCCTCCAGGGGAGAGGACACTTTGTTCCCTCACACACAAAGAACATGCAGAGGTTTCCCCAGTGAATGTCTTTAACAAGGAGAGGAGAGCAGCATGGGAGAATTCAAGTAGAGCACAATAAAGCATTTTCCATTTCAAATACAGCATTACCACAGCCTCAACACTGGGATGGGGATTTTGGAAATTTTGCACTGTTGACGCTCACAATTTTAGCAGCAATTCTTAGTTCTTCCATATCTAATTTCGAGCTCAGCTGCCTCTTAGGTATGTGAGAAGACAAATTTTCCTTTCATTGCTTTTTGGGGGAAGTGAGGAGGGCTTGAAGGTTTTTTACTATAATGTCACCTGATGAAATGCTTGAAAATACAGCCCTAAATGTCACCTGATGATTCAAAACCAAGAAATCTAGAAAACTAATTTTCATGGTTTGGGGAGGCTACACTCAGGATTTCTGATTGCTTGAACTGCCAGTACATGGAAACAAAAGACAGACTATTTAGAAACAAAGGTGCCTTGATTTCAGAGCTGTTTTATACAGTAGAAATAAGACATCACTCCTTTTCACTGCTCCCTTTAAAGACTCCCAGCAAGCATTTTTCACACAGCCAGTGAAGGGTGGATGTATCTGCCTTCATAGTGTGTCAGTACCTGCAACAATCCGCACATTGTATGACAGCCATTTGCCTGCTCCTCTGTGCTCAGACCCTTGGTCCTTATGATGTGCCTGCTAAAGCACAGTTTTGCCTCCTCTGAAGATTCATGGAAAGGAGGATGGGCAAGGGTGAGACAGAGGTTTTTCTCTGTTCATTAGAGGGCAAGATTAAGCCTTATTATTAATTATTCCTGTATTATGGCCACTGGTGGCCTGTAGTATTCCAGAAGTCAGACTGCCAGCAGCACTAAATCAATGCTGCTGCTGGTTCAATGTTATCAGTCTGCAGCCACACAGAAATCTGGTATGTTATAAAATCAGAGTAACGCTTCATAATTGCCTTGCAAAAGTGGGGCATTAGTGTTTTCTAAGTGACAAGCCTATCTGGAAATGCAATCAGGTCTTTAGCTGTAATGCTACGGCAGTGATAGCTAAGTCATACTCAGGGCAGAAATTAGCTAAAAATTAACCGTACAATTGCAAATGGGCAAAGCAATTAAGTGCAACCCATCCTCCAGGCTGCATGGGCCTTAGTGCTCATCACTGAGGAGACATTTCTACCTGTGGAGCTCTCCAGGCTGAATGCATGTTAAAAATCTCTGTCTTCTTCCTCAGCATACACAGACAGTTCACCCCAGACAAAGTGGTATTTACCTAGTTCTTTCCTGGCTCTTAGAACAATGGTTGAGAGCATATCAGGACCCCCCCTCTTGTTACAAAGGAAAAAGTGGCACTGAGAAGCATTCAGATAAAGCACTGAAGAAATCTCTAAGCTGCCATTAAACAAAGGTGTTTTTCACCTGGGCCCTGGGCACATTAATTTGGGTCTATCCCAGTACCAAGCCAGCTATGTTGCTCTGGGAGGTGAGTTCTCTGTCCTCTGTGCAGCAGGAGTTCCAGCCTAAGCGGAGCCAGCCCAAGAACCTGATGTATTACTTCATAAAAGGTGTGCAAAATCAGAGAAGCTACAGGAAAACTACTTCACATCCCTTTGAATCCTTGGGCTGGACTCTGAATGTGAAAGCCATCTGTTCCTCCTTCCGTCTATGTCAGACCTAACACCATTAGGGAAAGATGACTACTCTCAATGTTAAGATCCTCTTGGCTGGCTGGTGTTCTTTCCCAAGCTTTGGCATCCCTCTGCCCAGTTTGGCCAGAGGATAATTTCCTCTGTGGTTCAGCTGGCTTGGCGTCTGCTTGCAAGACTTGGACATGGTGCTCTGAGCCTCAGCCATGGAAACACGCTGGCCATGCACACACAGAAGCCTGGTTTGCCAGGCTGAAAGACTGTGGCCAGTTGGTCACATCCACTGTAGCGTCTGGCCACCAGCTGGGAGACATGACACCCAGAATGTTGCTCCGTATGCTAAATGAATTGCGAATGATTACAAAACCTGTTTCTGTAAAGGCTTCTCCTTGATTCTTGGAATAGTTGCATGCTGTGTCCTTCTCAGAACTGAGAAAGCTTTGAGAAGGATCAGGTCAGTGATATGCAAAGGACAACTTGGCATCAAATTCACCATGCCCTCCTCACATTGTAATTGGTTTTTTTTTTAATTTAATGAAACATAACAGAGACATTACATTTCTTAGAAGCTGATTATCTCTAGTGAGCAAGTTTGTTCTGTGGCACCAAGCTTGGACCAGGCCTTGGTGTAATCAGTGTTATCAGCTGATAAATATTTACCGTGCTATATATTCCTCTGTGTATATGTAGGAAGTTAAACCAGTGTAAGATCCAGGAGAGAACAGATAGGTATTTCAGAGTACTTGTAGAAAGTTATCTCTGCATGTCTTTAATTAATCCAGTAATTTCTTGAGGAAGAGCAGTAGTCACCATACTGTGTCTTTGGCAGGACCTGAACTACTGTCATACCCCTCCAAGACTATCAGAACTAGGATTCTGGTTATGTGTGCAAATTTCAGGCCCAACTGGTGAAAGTGTATAAAGTCTCAGTTCTGGTAGTAAGCTAGGCAAAGGCTACATGGGGGTTTTTGAAAAAATTGGGAACTCTGTGTGTAGTCCCTAAGCCTCTTGATTCACTGGGCAACCTTGCATGCGTTAGCCTCCCTGCCTAGTGTCTCTGTGGAAATGAGTGTAACAATATTAATCGATTAAAGATCTTTAAACTTCAGAAGTGAAAATGCCAAGACGATGCTAAATATTATGTATCTTTACTTAAAGTTTAGCGTCAGGATGATTTTTAATGAGGATTGTGTGCATTTATAAGCTTAAGTCATGTAAAACGTACTTAGTGGCAGCAAAAGAGGTTATTAAAATGCGATCATCATGTGGCCCAGAACTGACACTTCCGGATCCTAGTCCACTGTGATGCCAGATCCAGTCCAGGTTTCATGTGCCCATGTCGACTTTTCTTGGAATGAAATACATAATGGATCAAGCTGCCATATTAAATTTAGTTGTTTGCTGTCACATCACCCGGTACACAGTCTGCTCCCTAAATCCCATACTAATCCAGTAGTCTATATCTTCTTTGGTATAAAAGCACATTAGCCTCAAAAGAAGCAGCAGAGACACTATTCATAGAAAAATAAAACAGTGATGAGAGGGTTAATATCAAGCTCCAGTCCTAACTTGATATAGCATTTATATGTCCTCAGGAATAGCACTTCAGCCCCAATATGTATATTCTTGATGCTTCACTGGGAAGATGATGATTTGTGATTTCTCTTTATCCTCTCTCACACCCATCTTCTTTCATTTGCTTATGGTAACCCCGATGTGTAGTGTAGTTTTAGCAGTGTCAATAGTGTACCTTTTACCTGGAGTGAGTTTAATAGGATTTGACAGTGACAGAGGATGAGAAAATTCTGTGATTCTATTATTCATCCCATTTCTGCAGCAGTCTGTGTAGATTGTATACTATTAGGAGAAAATATTTGTACTGAAGGTTTCCTATCTCTCTCTCTCTCCATCTGCCTCCATCCTTACAGCTTGCTCCCATCAGCACACTGTTGGTACCTCTGGTCATTAAAAACTTTTGTAGGAAAAAAGTGCAGAGAGGGGCAGGAGGAAGGCCAAGGAACCACTTCAATATCAAATATGATAAATTCATATATTAAAGGACAGACCTTCCCCCAGAATGTTTATGAGCAGCAATTCATGCAGAGCCAGAGCCATATTTGTCACTCATGTGACTTGCAAGCACTGTGTCTGACAATTGGATCTGTGTCTTGAAAGGACAGCTAAAACTCGTTCATGTTTTTACAGCATCTCTCTATGTACAGGCACTGCCAGTGTCTTCGTATTATCCCCTGCCAAACTGCTGTTATGGCGCCTGTGTCTTTGGCCTATTTGAACTGTATTCATTTCAGTTTTTAACTGACCTTGGTTTGCTCCCTGACCATTGCTCTACTTCCTGACCTCTAGGGCTTCTGCTCACACAGCGCTGGACATCACTGAAAGAACTGGGGAGGCAAAGTCTCAGCATGATGCTGGCCTCTTGACTTTGATTCCATCATCTCTGCAGTGCAGAAATATATAACTGACTCCCCCAGTTAGGAAAGGTAAAATATCCTTTCCAAAGTCCTTCCCAAAAAGGTTAAGAATTTAATTTTGGATGAACATCCTTGCCCTCTGAGCAAGTCTTTGTATTAATGATCTCATGACAGATTGCTCCTTAAACTGGCCCTAGCGCAGGTCAAGACAGAGTGAGAATATTCTCTATTTAATGAGGCAGAGATCAGAGCCTCTAATATTTCATCATTTGTGCTCAGGGGAGGAAGGGAGTTATGAGCTTGGAGAGCTGCTGGCAGAAAGGGTCCTTGTAAGCAGCTGTGATGGCAACTCACTCACTGCGTGGTTCTTAGCCCCCAAGAACTTACTGCTGTAGATTTCCAGCTTCCTCTTGGAAAAACTAACCTTTGTCATTAAACTAATTTAAATGATTGAGTTCAGTGTTGGTGAAAGATCTGAGGCTAATAACCCTTGGGACAGAAGAGAAAAATTTAGTCTGCAGAGAGGCATAGTATGAGGACATACTGCCAGTGGTATATGGACAACCGCAGTCTACAGGACTATGTGGAGCATTTAGTTTTGTTCCTCAGCAGCTTTTGCCTAGGAAGGTTGGCAATCTGATAGTCAGATGCTAGTAAGTTAGAAGGCAAACTTGCAGATCCAGTGGTTTACAAGTGTCTTAATTTATTAATGAGTGGAGGCCATCTCAGTGTGTGTAAATATAGATTTTAAATCAGCTGACATGATGTACATAAACAATCAAACTTGTAGCATAGTGCTGAGATGCTAATGTTGAATCCACCCCTGACTTGAGTGCTACTTTTCAGTAGCACTGTGTTCCCTGGGAAGCAGTGATATATAGTGCTGTGCAAATCACTGGTGCCCTTAAACTGCAGCTCTGAAATATTTACACATCCAAAGTGTGTGTGTAAATTGGGAGTATCACAGCGTTCCCATACGGTGACAGAGATTTGTAAATTTTGCTTCTGTGCAGTCCAGCATTTCCCTGCTAGTGACTGGGAGCCAGGACCCAAGAGCATAAATTCCCCAAATAATTCTTGCAATACTTAGGGTGAGCTCAGCTCCTGCACTGAACTACTAGAAGCAAATCTTTCCAAGGTGCCACAGTTATGATTTGCCCTCTGAAAGGGGCTGGTAGTGTCTTTAAAGCAACAGTTCCTGGAGAAACAGTAATAGCTATGCAAGGTGCTATTCCATGGTGTTGAGTCAGGCCATCCTGGCTGGCTCTATGGCTAATTAGATTGGTCAAGGCTGGACTTTGAATCCTCTGTTCAGTTTTGAGCCATGCACACAGGAAGGATATTGAGCTGCTGGAGTGTGGCCAGAGAAGGGCAATGGAGCTGGTGAAGAATCTGGAGCAAATGTCTGATGAGGAGCATCTGAGGGAGCTGAGGTTGTTCAGCCGGGAGGAAAGGAGGCTCGGGGGGACCTTATTGTTCTTTACAACTCCCTGAAGGGAGGTTATGGTGAGGTGGGGGCTGGTTTCTCCTCCCAGGTAGCAAGTGATAAGACAAGAGGAATCAGCCTCAAGTTGTGCCAGACAAGACTTACATTGGATATTGGGAAACATTTCTTCATTGAAAGGGTTGTCAGGCACTGGAACAGCTGCCCAAGGAAGTGGTGGATTCACCATCCCTGAAAGTATTTGAAAGATGTGTAGATGTGGCATCTAGGACATGGTTTAGTGGTGGGCTTGGCAGTGTCAGGTTAATGGTTGGGCTAGATATCTTAAGAGTTCTTTTCCAACCTAAAAAATTCTCTAATCCCGTAATGGAGGAAATATGCCTGAAGAGCAGCATATGGTCCTTCCTTCTTAACTAATCACGGCTGACACAGGTAAATCAGAGTTCACCCGTGTGTGG
Source organism: Chamaea fasciata (assembly GCF_029207755.1). Lineage (NCBI taxonomy): Eukaryota > Metazoa > Chordata > Aves > Passeriformes > Sylviidae > Chamaea > Chamaea fasciata. Next base: position 23,958,080 of record NW_027094087.1, on the reverse strand, counting down.
CTGAGCACTGAGTGTCAGTTGGGACCATCCAGCTTTCCTCATTTCCCTCCACCCTGCGGGAACAGGCGGCTCCTCCCCAGGCATGGAATGTGTCAGGGCAGTGTCCCGGCGCGTTGCGGGCGGCCCCCATGACAGCGGCGCGCGCTCCCGCCGCCAGGTGTCGCTCGGCGCCGAGGCCGCGCCGGGGGCAGCGGGAGCCCAGGCCGGGAGCAGGGAAGGGAAGGAGCCCCTGGGCTTGGCTGGTGGGACTTGGTGCTGGGCCGCTCTCCTCAGCCTCCGAGTCCATGCGAATTCCATGTGCTGCTGTCAGCGATGCGCCTCCGTGGTCTGCCATGCGCCTTGGGGAGGGGACGTGGAGAGGTTCAGGCTGGTCCCTCCCCCCCGGCATCCAGTGACAGGGCGCACGGGGATGGCTCAAAATTGTCTCAGGAGAGGTTCAGACTGGACACTAGAATGCATTTCTTTGCCGAAACGGTGGTTAGACAGTGGAACAGGCTTCCTAGAAAAGTGGTCAATGCCTCAATGTCCTAAGCCATCAATGTTTAGGAGACGTTTGGACAATGCCCTTAACAACCTGCTTTGGGTCAGCCCTGAAGCTGTCAGGCTGAACGATTATTTATTAGTCCCTTTCAGCTGAAATAATCTGTTGTATTCTAGTCTATCCTATTTTATTCTATCCATTGGTTAATACTAAACATTAAAAAAACCCCAAAACAAAACCAAAAAACAAACCTGCAAAGAATCCCACCAAAAATTCCCACAACCTGCCCCAAAACAAATAAATCCAATTTAAAACCCCACAAAACAAAAAAAACCACAACAAACCCCATGAACAAAAAAAACCAAAACCACCCCCCAAACAAACAAACAAACAAAAATCCACAAAAACAAACAAACACCAAAAAAACCCCACCCCAAAACCCAACCAAAACCAAACAAAAAAAGCAAATAAGAGAAAACATCTGGACCACTTGTAGTTGTCATTGCATGATATATTTTATAAGAGGACCTTTGCCTTGTTTCCCAATTTTAACCAGTTTCTAATCTGGATAATTATGTTCTGTCTAATCTCATACTCTTTTAGCACTTGTTATTCTTCTTCATTTGCTGCTTTTAACTATTGTTGCTTTTAAACAGCTGTTTTGTTCCATCACAGAGAAAGCTGCACTTCAGGGAAGGGCAAGCACTTGTCAAATAATATTAGTTCAATAATTTATATAGTGTTTTTCCGCCCCTATTTTGTAATAAATTATTCACCTTGTATCATTTTGCATTATTCATCTGGTTAACTGAGGTAGCCTAACAATTTTAAAATGTATTTGTCAAAAAAATTTGTTGAATTACTTTTGTCAGTTTGGGGCTTTTTTTTCCTGAAATGAAAGCTTTGACAAATAATCACAGTCCTTAGCTGCCTGGCCCATGTGGTCAGTGAAGTGGTTTAGATAGATTGATGGCAAACAGTTTTGTAAAACAAAACAAAGCAGCAAAGCAAAAAGCAAAAAGAACACAGCTGAAGCCCATTTTCTTAGATTTTGTATACTGTGAAATGTAAACATAAGCATCAGCTCTGTTTTTTAGCTGATCATCTCTTGGATTGGCAGAATTTCTGGGGCCATCAACTTGCCAACTGAATTAGAGCACGAGGATTAGAGAAACGCAGGTTGAAAATATGTTGGAAGGACCTTTTTGCTGTCTCCCACATTCCTGAGGCAGCTTGTGGGTCTTCAGAATATTACAGCTTGAGTTTTTTTACATCCACCATGAGATTGCTGAAATGGTTGTCTTCAAGATTGCTTTAAACTTGGTCTGTTTGGCATCAGATAAAGCCTGCCATAGGATAAGAATGCATGTGCAAGTGGGGTCATGTTATGGACTTCATAAAAATTTTAAATGGTAAGGTGGTCTGTGCCCAACCCCCTGAAATACTTGTGCAGGATTGGTTGGGGATCAAAATAAAAGCAAGTTCCCCCTTGCCTCTCCAGGCTGCAGAAGTGCAAAGTGAAAAGTATTGACAGGCAGATTGAGGTGTTCTGAGCTGAAGGTACTTGAGAGATCTGTTAAAACTGTATCAGGTCTTACCGTGCTGTTTGAAGATCTGCTTTCCTGGACCTAACCAAGTATTTGTGAATTCCATGTGCTTTTTTCTTTTTTTTTTTAATTGCTATTGGTAGCCTTTGGTGGCTTCAAGACAAGGCATGCAGCCTTCCAGTTCAGTACAGGCTGAGTATTGGGAAAAGAAGACTTACAAAGAGGCCTTGATCCTGATCAGGAAGGCATCAAGCTGCACAGTGCAGGCCCTGTGCTGTGAGCTTGGACTCATCTCCTTTTCAGCAATTTTCTAGAGGTGAAATGAAGGGTAGTCAGTGATTGTGGCATGATGCTGGGCTTTGGAAGTCTTTGGTTTGACGTTTTTGCCAGAGGTGACCCAGGACTGCCTCACTTGGTCTGTTCCCTAGCATTGTAACAGGAATGCTCCCGTGTTTTTCTGCACCAGGTTGCTACACATATCAGTATGTTACCACTGCTTTCCTGTTTAGATACTGCAGACATTAGGACTGCAGAGCTACTTTAACTGTATCCTAAAAGTCTTTATGAAGCATTGATTGGCCAAGAAATGAGAAGCAGCAGGAAGCCACAGCTTTCTGACTTAGGAACTTGCAAGTCTTTCATACAGCTCATCTTGAGCTTTGCCGACATGATCTCACTTGCTAATGTTTTTTTGCAGAGCATCCTATGTAATGACATAATTAGTGTAAATTGCATTTTATTTTTAAATCATCCCCTTTCCTTCCTGATTTTTTCATATCTAAATGTCAACTTTTATGGTAAAGAGTGGTGTACTGCAGAGGCTGAACAGAAAAACACTTGTGCAGGTGGAAATCTGCTGGTGGAGCCTCTGAGACGATGTTGAACAGGAGCTCAGCTCGTTGAGGTCAATATTTTTTTAAGGCATTGCAAGCTGTGCTTGATTTTGTTTTCTTCTTGCAGCCCAAGTCATCCTGCCATATCAGGTATTAAAGGCTTTAAATTATGAGTAGTAATGGTGAATTGCAAACACATATCCAGATTTTACAGATCAAAGGTAAATGATAACGTTAGTGCACCAAACCTGTTCAAACATAGTACAGTAAAAATCCCCCTCTCTTAATATGGTGGAAATTACTTTCCACACAATACTTACCTTTCTCTGGAAGATTAAATTCAAAGCAGTTAGAGCTCTGGGAAGGGGTGCTATTAACTTTCTTCAGCCATTATTTTTCATTTCTGGTCATTCCACTCTGCCTTACTAACTCTAGATGGCATTAAGAATTCTAATACACTTTCCATTTTGCTTTTTCTTGTCATTATGGTAAGCTTTTTAGGAGCAGGCATAGCTTCCTTATTCACACTGGAATTTGGTTCTTGAGTCCCTCTTGTCAAAATAATATATTAAAAACAACAACAACAACAACAACAATTGTTTAGCTGATTAGGAATTTTGGAATTGGTACAGATCCCAGTCCTGTTTTTCAAAGCGAAGAAGATTCAGTACAGTTCAGGAATCAAAATGTTTACCTAGAAGTTTAGTAACTACAATAATAAACTATTGATACTATCAGTTACAACAAAATCTCATTATAGTCTTGAACATCCATGAGCTGAGCTATCCCACCTGCATTGCAGGCTAGGACTATCTCTGTTACCATTTCATGCATTGGAAAACTGAGGCATGTATAATAAGTGGAGGTTTGCTAAAAGTCAGAGACTTCTGCAACTCAGTCGCACTTTTTCTCCATCTTGTTCATCTGAGTTGTTTAATTTTCTTCACAATATTCATCAGGACAGAATGAAAGCCTGTTCCCAAAGCTAAGGGAAGTTGAGAAGACAATGAAGGACTTGGAAAAATGTAGACTCCAGAAACTGGATTCTGGGCATGTACTGTCAGGACAGAGGATTTTTATTTAATTTTATAGAAAAATGTTCTGGTTATTTTACACTGAGATGCAAAATCTCATTTGCAGCCAAGCCCCGGAGGGAGTAAAAGGAACTTGGAGAGCTCATAAAGACAAGTGTAATAGGATTAATAAGAAAAAGGCCTAAGACATAAGCCTTCATTGTACACATTTCTTGCTAAATTTTAGTATTGATGAAGGTGAAATGCCAAAACGTAACCACACGCTCATGTCCTTCAGGCAGTAACAGAATATCAGCATTCATATGCGAGGCTCCTGGCACCATTTCAGAGCAAACACATGGGGATGCTGCCTTTTGAGGTAGTGTGAAGGGAAAGGGGCAGGAAAGCTGGTCATGAATGGAGACAGCTCTCCTAGCAGGATAAATATTTACCTGGTATTGAATGTGCATGTGGGATGGAGGGTGTGCTGGGGAAGGGTTGGAGACCCTTTGACAAATGAAAGGGAACACATTTGAATGCCCAGAGAATGGACCAAATGCTAACTTCCATCACTGCTGATTAAATCCAGAGAGAGGCACAGACAGATCAAAGGCAATGCGTGGGTCCTAAAGGGGATCAGTTCATTGTCATGTGGTGGCTTCAGTGCATCAGCTATCTCAGCATCTCCATGGTAGCTGAGGAATCTTTGCTGACTGCCACCCAGCAGACTTCTGTGTCTGCACAGGGCACCCAAGTACTGCAGAAACCTGTCCTTTGCTCACCCAGACTTTTAACATAAGAAGTTAAAAGAAGGAGAGATGGGGCCAGGCCCCTCACATTTTCTTGTCTGTTTTGCCCACTGCTGCTGCCAGTGCCCATGTTGTGGGAGAAGGATGATTCCATCATTTACACATAGCTATCTATTCCAGCCCTCTGATTTACGGTGAAATTTGGTTGGGCTTCTGGGTGTTCGAATGTTTGCCAGGTAGGTGCTACCAAGAACATTTATTAAAATAGACAGATGGGCACTAGGGTAGGAGGCAGCCATTAGAATGCTTGAAATCAACCAACTGTGAAATAGAAAAATCAAAAAAACCACGTATTCCTGTAGCCTTTAATACTAACCTTCCCTTTTGGGGCTGTTCTTCTTACTTTTTTTACATGTACACACCTACAAACAGAGAGCTATTTATGAAAATGCCACAGCCAGGTCTTTGTCTTTTTAGGTGTTTCCGTTTAGTCAGGATTTGGAGGGAATCTGAGAATGGCTCCCTGAGCCAAAACTGGTGCATGCAAAATCCAGATGCAGTTTTGCTTGCAAATAAGCCCTCAGGTTCCTCAGGCAGCTGGGGCATCTCAAGCTCAGGCAAGGTCTGACCTGTCCCTCCTTGAGTGCAGTAGGAGGAACACAGCCCCTGACTGCTGCTAGGTCGGAGGTAAGATTCCTAATCACTTGTCTGGATGCATTTGCAACTTATTCTGATTCCTTAACAGCTCTTTCTGTCTGCTCGAGTTCCTTTGGCATTGTGATCACTCTCCATTAGCTCTCGAAAGTAGTGGCATGAGATGCCAGGATAGATACTGTCAAAATCAAACATCTTCGTTTTGTTCCTTTTCTTTCTTCCCTAACTTAGCACTGGAGAAAAAAAAAAAAAAAAAAAAACAAACCAAAAACAAGATGTGTACGTTTGTCTTTTCACAGCTATGTCTAAAAGGGGGAGTCCATGGCTATTAAAACCAGCACGTGTCAGTCAGATATATCAGATTAGTAGGGAGATCTCTACTCACAGGTATAAAAACGTTGTCAAATCAGTCACTGTCTGGAGATAAACTGCTGTGGCGTCAGTATTAGCAGCTTATTTTGGGTTTGTGTTTCACTCTCAGGGGATGAAGGGCAGCCTCCAGTACTGTGACTTTCTTGTAGCTGCGATCTTGGCTGAGTCACTTTCTGGCATCTCTTGCAGGACCAGCCTACAAGAAGTGTGAATTTTCTTTGAGCTTTTATGATTCTAAACTTGACCTTGGTCTTACCGTATTTCTGCTTATCTGTCACTAACCTGAAGCAAGTAAGGACGGTGTCAATGGGTGCTCAGGTATGACAGCAATGACTGGGGTAGAATATTTATCTGCAAGTTAGATGCATAGTAAGAGCTTCTTTGTAAAAGGAACAGACCAAGTTTAGAAGATCTTTCTTAGTGCCTGTCCTTGATCATGCTGATGCTGATGACACCATCCCAGGGAAAAAACTAAAGTAGGATGAGAGATTTGTACTGAGGCAGTAGAGACTGGCTCTCCACTGTTTTTCCAAGTGGGTGTCTACAAAGCCAGCACCAGATCCTTGTATCACTTCAAGGGCGTGATGCCATAGAAAGAGATTTTTAATTTCTTTGTGCGTTACCTCAGCTTTGGGCACAGGGAAATGACAATCCTGGTCTCCAGATGGTGTCAACTGGTGTAACCATCTGGGTGTGGGGCTTGTGAATGTAGGATAAGACATTCAAAGTATGTCTTTTTACTTTTTCTTTTTTCTGTTTACTGTGAAGCTCTTTGAGATCTTCTAAGGGAAGATGCTATAAACCAGAAACCATTAGTCAAGAATATCTAAGTGCACAATTTTGTCCTGTTTCTCTTAGTACTGCACAACATTCTTTTCCATTGGCTGATTTATAACCCCTAGATCTGCAAGGTCACATCCATTTGATTCTCTGGTGTTGCACTTTTAAATGATGCTAAAAGTTCCCCTTTATTGTTATGATAAAATTAATAAAAACCAAGCAGACCTTGACCAAAGGAGTAGCCAAATAAATCTGTAAGTTGCCCGCACTAGGCCAGTAACTAGGAAGCAATTTGTACAGGTCAGTGATGCTTTCAGTTCCCTTTTTTTGGCCTCATTAGCACTGTATACCTACAAGGGACAGAAAGCACATTTACCTCTCAAACACAGCAAATCCTGTTTTCCTCACTTTCCAAGCACCTATGCCTTGTCTCCTCTTGCACCCTGTATAGGTTCAGGTGGGCCAAGAGGGTTCTTTTAGCCTAAGGCATTGCAGCTCATAGTACTGGTATTGATGGGGGGACAGTCAGTGATCTTCTTCCCTCCTGACAGAAAAGGCACTTGCTTGCAACTTCACCTGAGGCTGACAGGAGTCCTTCCATTTATTTAAGGTCCCATCTGCAGCATCCTGTGTTTTTCCAGCTATGAATGTTGCTGCCTCTGGAATCACAGGAGTCAGAAGCAAGACATGTCTTTGGTGATTAGATGTGCTCTGTTGGCTAGATGTGGGTTTGAAAGAAGCATGTTCAGGTCTTGAGCAGTGTTTGGTGAGGAAATGATGCTTCTCTTTTCCATTGCTCCTGCCTCACATCATGAACCCAGAATGTAAGGCCAAGGACACAACTGCTGCAGCTCTCTCAATTGTGAGTCACAGTTTTCTGGCCAATGTGTTTCTGCATTTCCATTGTCTCCCAAGGTGACAAGTACAAAAGAAAGAGAACAGTAGGGGGGAAAAAAGGCTTTTTGTCTTTTTAATCTCACCATGATACAGAATTAATCAAGCATCATAGGAGCATCACAGGAAACTGTTAAGCAAGTGGACTTGCCTGAAGCTGGGAAGAATGTGGGACAAGCAACCTACTGGCTGCAATATGATGCAATCTTTTAGAAATAAGATTCAGACCAAAGTGTAGCTGGTAAAAACTTCCAGAGTCCTGACTGGAGCCTGGGACCACACACCCACACTGCTATGAGTGAAGTCCATCTCTAGCTCCCCTAGACTGAGATCAAAGCATTTGAAATGAAAACGAATCCATAAAAGACTGCTGTTAAGCTGTTTGAGAGATGTCAACAATGTCATCATTCTTCTTTGGGGTGAACTTGGAGGCAAAGTCACCCTCTTCCCATTAAGAACCCTCACGTCTCTACACTGCTTTGATACTTTCACACTGGCTTTGTCTTTCAGTGTCCCCTCCCTTCTTTGTGTGTGCCTCCTATGACAAGGCAGGCACCATTATGCAGTAGGACAGAAAGCTGTCCTAGAGTTGGCAGACTAGACACTTTTTTTTTCCCTGGAGGATGATGGTGAAGGGAAATTGCTTCTGCTGGACTTCATTTTGCAGTAACTGGTGTTCCGCCATCAGCCTTGACCTCCAGCCAGCTTTACACCTGCCAAAGATCAGTCCCTTCATCTGTGTCTACACATGTATGTCACTCCATGCTGGTTCCATTCCTGCTTTTTCCTTTGGTCCCATGGGAGACAAGAGGAACAGGTCCGTGTGATCTGGTCTTGCAATTTTCATGTGTTTACATTTTTACCTGCCTCCCCAGTGTCCTTGATTGCCCTTGCTCCAACCTTCTGTGCTGTCTTTTCCCACCTTGCTGCTTCATCCCCATCACCCCTTCTTTCTGTGCCTTCATTCACTGCCCCCAGATGAAGTCCTCTCCTTTTTGCCATGCAGCCCCTTCTTGCTGGCATGCAGTGAAGTCACAATTGGCTCCAGTTAGTCAATTAAGAGATCAAGTTTTATGGCTGTGCTAGGTTGTTGGGGTTTCTTTTACTTATTTGGTATTATTTTCCAGCTCTGTCTTGGCACCTACATTTATTTGAAACAAATTGCAGGATAATTTGTTTTTCTAATTTTCAAGAAGCAAACTCCTGGTTCCAGAGGGGTTGGTGTTTTGGGCACCCAGTGCCAGTGATCTGGGACTGCACACAGAGATTTGTGCTGTGTGAGGAAATACTTCATTAGACTTGTATTCCACGAAGACACTCTTGCTTCTTAACACCTATGATTTTAATTAAAACCTGGGAAGTGAAGAATCCTTGGGTTGTATTAATGTTTTCATTTCCATTAGGACAGGAGAGTTTATAAACACGAGCTGGGTTTATAAATTAGACCTTGTAAGAATATTATGTGCACAGTGCAGCAAAGGCAGATGAGAACTGGAGTGGAGCTGGCCCCATCTGTCTCTTTCCTTGGCTGGCTCTCGCTTTCCAGTGTCCTTCCCTTGGCACAGGCTTTTCTGAGCTGTTTAAGGGTTCCCCCTTGGAGACTAAGCTAATGGCTTCTTCCATTTCTTTCTGTGGATGTTCTCCTCACTCAGCAAAGCAGGAAGAGAAGCAGATGTTTTAATCAGGGCCTTGCAAAACAACTTGCAAAGGTGACATTGGGTATAGGGATTTTGTGATGAGTTACATGAAAGGGGAGAGATTCTCCTGACCCAGTTCTCGTATGCATGTGTACACAGAGATGCACTCAGAGATAGTTGGGTCTAAATATTCATCCTACTTACAGTAATCCACATCCAGAGTGTGAATATGTATGGCTGAGCATGCAGGGGAATGTGACAGAAGATACGGTCTCCTCCAGAGATGATGTGACAGCTGCACACAGCTGTGCACAGGCTGCCCCAGGGGGTGCAGGCAGGCTTTGCCCAGCAGACACTGCCCAGCAGGCACTGCCTGGCACAAACACTGGTGCAGGAAACTGCGAGCCCCCTACAGCCTGACTGTACTCAGCTATGCAAACTGCACACAGGCCATCAGTGTGACACCAGTGACAATAACAAGCACTTATAATAACACACAAGTGTGTGCTGTGTTCTGCTCAAGGACAGGTTTGCAAAGACATCCACAATTTTCTGCATGGGAAAGTGAAGTGTGTATAGATGAAGTGCCCAGATTCACGCAGTTTGTCAGCAGCAGGGCTGAGAGTAAAATCTGGATCTCATGTGTAGGGATCCTGAGTTTTCATTCTTAATTCCCACAGGGTAAACTTCCCACTCCTAGCTGTATTTACGTAACATCCTTGGAAATTACTTTCCCTTGGAAGTGTAACGGTACAGAACAACTTATTTGCATCTCTGACCTTTGGCTGTGGTAGCTCCAGTTGTCTCAAGACTGTTTTGCAGTGGTTATCAGTAGGGTCAGCTCAGGAACATGTACACTCTGTGCCATGCAGCATCACACAGGAATGATACCTGAGCTATTCTCTTCAGGCAGTGTGTGGTGTAGCCCACACCCTGTTAGCGTTTGCTTTTTAGAGGGTGGGTACACAGGTTTCATTCTAAAGTCTGGCTTCTCTTCAGTATGCAGAAGGATGGACCCTGTGCTAAAACCATGCAGTCCCCCAAAGGATCTGCAAGAATGAGATCCTGGCATGGGCACCTGTGCATGAATGGAAATGTTTCTGCTCTGCAGTCTAAACTGTGTGGGTGGAGTAGGCCATCTCTTCAGCCCTTGATGACATTGGTTTAGCACCATAACTGCTGAGCTGTCTGAGCTCATTTGCAAGGTAGCGCCTGGGATTCACAAACAGCTCCGTTTCCATCAATGGTTGAGGTGGTACAGGGAGTGTAGGAAGTTGGGAACAGAGCTCCTGGGTGTATCTGCTTCTCCCCATCTCCCTCAAAGTATGACTGGATGTTTTGACACGAGGATGATGTTCAGGAGAAAGGAGAAAGGCGTACTCACTGTCAGCCTGTGTCTCCTTGAGCCCAGTAGGGCTGTTATTGAGATATCCTTCCAAGCAGCTTAAATAGAAACGTCTGGTGACAAAATGAAAACAAATGGAGAAGCCGGCGAGACTGGCTGGCGGGGGTTCCCTTCCCTGGTTGCTGCCAGCCCCTGAGAGGGAGAGGAGGGGCTTGCTGGCATTTCCAGTCCCGGTAATGCATCTGAGTTAGTGGAAGGGGCAGTGACAGCGGAGGAGGAAAGGGTGGATAGCTTCCTGGGCAATTTTTCAGGCTCTTAAAACACTGCTGAACCCACTAGAGACCATTATTTAGGCTGCCTGGCAACATGGGCTCTCACCCTCTGTTGAAACTTGGAGGGTCTGGGTCACTGCATCCCTGCAGAAAAGGGAGAGCTGAGGTCCCTCAATCAGGGTGATGCCAGGAGCTTCCCCACTGGCAGCACTGCAGCTCCTCTGCTGCCCCTGCTGCCACTGCTCAGCTTCAAGGGGACACCTGTGCTAGCTCAGAAACAGTGCCTGCTTTTTGAAAAACCTTTATGCTTTCTGTCTTTCACTTTTCTTCCTGTATTTCTGTGGGAGGGTGTTGGTCACCTCATTTACAAAACAGTCTTCATTTAATCCCTTTACTTAGTCCTTCTCACCTCCATGTGGCCCAATGCCCTTCTTTGAGAAAGGGTTGAAAAGGTGATAGCTATTCACCAGGAATGAATTTGCCAGGAAAAAGTCTTGCCTGACCCACTGCCTGCTTAGGAAGGCAGTAAATCATTGGCATAGCATAACCCCTTGGGCTGAGTGAGCAGGGCTGGATGTGAAGGGTGTCAGGGAGTCTGAAAACCTGCTGAGAACATGGCATATTGAGTTCCGGACGACAGTGGTGCTCCAAGGGGCTCTCGCAGGGACTTCACGTTTTCAATGAGTGGGAGTAAGTGGGGCGGGAGGGGAGAAGGCGACTGGGAGCTGAATAGAGATGCTGTGGTAACACCCACACGTTAATGGCAACACTTCTCCAAGAAATGTCTCTTGGGAGTTCCTCATTATGCAAACAAGTCTGGCAAATGATAATGCCTCCTGTACTTCCAAGGATTAATGTATGTAAATGGAAGAGCTGCTGCTCGTTCCCAAAAGCAACATTCAGTTTCCCACACCGGAGCCAGCGCCTGGGCCAAGGCCACTGAGTCTCAGGGTACACACGGACTGCTCTTTCCACTCCCCTTTTGTACCAGCTGGCCCCTGAACTTTCTAAGATCACTAGACTAAATGCGTCCTTCCTTAAAACATCCACGCTGAGTAGAGTGTTATGGCCTTCCATGTATGTGGGGTCGGTATATGTCACTTGTGACCTGCTAAAGGATGCTATCAAGTGTCCTGGTGATCTCCCAGAGAAACCAGAAGGGTTGATCCTGGTGTTGGGGGATTTGATCCAGGCAATATATTGCCTCATAACATTTCTAGAATGTAGGGGGGTAGATGGGGAGGGCGGCTGACTTCTTAGATGCAGGCCTCAATTTGATGTGGAAAGGGAATTGTTTGTTATAATCTGAAAAGAATTTAGTCACCTTTGTATAGTGCACCTTTGGTGCATTTTAGATCTTTTTTATTTCAGTATAATGTGGTTAAAACACAGAAAAACACAGAAAAGTCAGGTGTGTTTTTCTCTATTTTTAATAATCTAGGTCAGGTCAGTCTGAGTTAGCTGAGCCTGAGGCTGACATTACCAAGTTTATCTTGTGGTAAAACCAAAGTATGCTATCAGTGTGATATTTTTCCACTTGAGATAACTTCTGACAGTTGCCATGAGGTTAAAAATGTATTTTTTCCCCCCTTCCCTTTTTTTTTTTTTTAACAACTTTTGACAGTGGGCTCCACCTACAACTTTAATTTGCCTGACTGGGCATGCTTAGCAGAGTCCCATCATGACTGGCAATAGTACCCAGCATCCTCACAGCAGCAAGGCTGGTGCTGACTACCAGCATCCACAGCTTACTTGCCATGTGGCAAGCAGAAGCCTGGCCTCTTCGAGGTGCTCTGACTGCCATCTTCCCTTAGCACCAAATAACTGCAAATGAACTGAGTGATTTCTGATTGCTAAAACTGGTGTGTGCGGCCAAGCATATCTCTGCTAAAGATCATTTGTTCAAAACACAGGTGAGCTGCTTTGCCAAGCACCTGGAGACAGCTGAAACTAAAGTAGGTTTGGAGTTTTTAGTGCATAGCCAATTTCTCAACATTTTTCTCTTCCCCCTGCCTCATGCTGTTATTAATAAAATGAAAATGGAGGATTTTGAGTCAAGTTTTGACCCAAGCAAAATCATACTAATATTCAGTATGCTTGAACTTTTGATTTCTAATTAGTTCCAAAAGAGCAGGAAGCTAATTTTGTTTTCCTTTATTAGGTTGGGGGGAGTTGTCATTTTCACCCTCTTCTCTAGCCAGATATACTTGAAGAAAAAAGCAAAATGGTACACGATGGTGGTTCCCTTCTGACTAAGCAGAGTTAAATCACAGGAGATATGATCTACATAGCACAGCCTGTAGCGAAGAACAGAGGCGTTTAACCTTCCTCAGACTTCGATAAGACAAAAGGAAAATGCATCTTAACGCTAAAACAGCTTGAAATTGAGCAGTTTGGGGCATTTCGAGAAATAAGACTGAAGCATTGGATGATATGAATTTGAAGATTCTTTCTCTGTTTCAGCCCCAGAAGGAAAATGTTATAAAATTTCTGTGAATAATTTTGAAATTTGCTTGTGCCATGAGGGTTAGCTGTGAAATTGGTGTCATTTTGAATTCACATGAGAGCTGACTTGTTAGGGAAATGCATTACTAGGATGGAGTTTGGCCATCCAAACCAAAGCATGCCAAGTAACATGCTTGCAAAAGGAGGTGGTGGTTGCTGTGAGCCTTAAGGGAAGCACAGCCTGGGACATGGATGGTGAGCCCTTTGCAACTTGCTTGCCCCTGGCTTGCAACTCCTGCAGAAGAGCAAACAGAGGTTCATTTAGAGACTGCACTGTCTATTACCTGGGAGGAGAAGAGTGTATTGTTTTGTGTCCCAAGAACCTTGCAGAAATGGATGTTTTCCATCCAGTTGCCAGTTTCTGTTCTGCTTTGGATGCAAGCTACAGAATTCTGACAGCTGGGGGAGGAAGGCGTGTGTGTGGAGCTGGGAGCTGGAAGCTAGATTTGGAAACCCCTAACCTGCTTTTTTGCTCACGGGATTGTGAAAGTGCTCAGAGATTGCAATTCTTCTCCAGCTCTGAAGGAGCCCGTTGATATATGCTCCACATTATGATCATATATAAAGACTGATAAGGCATCTTTGAAAGAAAATCAGAGGGGAACGTGTTGCTGTGCGTGCTAAAGTAGCAGAAGTGTGAATGTCACGTTCAAACCTTACATTTTGATATACGGCCATAACAAAGGGGGTGAGGGGTCTGTCTGTATAAAGAACACCACAAAATCTACTGCCTAATGATTTTTTTTTAAAAGAGAATATAAATCAAAATTGAGAAGCCCAGAAGGCTTTTACACCTTCTTAGTGGATTCTGTGTGCATTGAATGTCTGCTGCTGTAAAACCCTATGGTAATGTGTCTTTGAAAGTTGGCTGGGAACTAATAGCACCTTATCAGGTTTTTGCATGCGATAGCCCTAAGGTTTACCTTTGTAGTGCCTTTTGAAAAAAGGTCCTGCTGTACAGAGCTCCAGTCTGTGCTCCAGCTAAAGGTGAAAAGGGGATGCGAGAAATTGAAGTAATAAGATTATAACTAATTGCTTTAGCATCCACTTAACTATTTTACATATGTGTCTTAGAACAAATGTTTGTGCAGTGTCTAGACTGGTGTTTACAAATGTGTTAGCTAACTCTGGCTAATTGGGGAGCAATTAACGTGAGTTAAAGCCATAGTCTAGACAAAGCCAGAGCGCACCTTCTCTCTTCCCATCCACACCAAGCCTGCCAGAGCTCACAAAGTGCATGGACAGCACACTCAGGCGTATGGTGTGATTTTTTGGGGGGTTATCCTGTGCAGGGCTGGGAGTTGGACTACATGATCTTTTGGGCTCTCTTACAACTCAGGATATTCTATGATTCTACAATCTCTACCTTTATGCTGCCAGGGAGGAGAGGCTTGAATTGCAGCATATAGAGGCATGCTACTCCCTCTGAGAGAAGGGGAAAAGCAGAAAAGGAGGGATCTCTGGTTCTCCGGCAGTGTGCCAGCTGTGCCAGAATCACACCTCTGTGGGAGCGCTGCCAGCAATTTTCATTGCTTGGCTGTGGCATCAGCTTCACCTGAGCTATTCCTCCCTTCCTTGGGCTTTCTGCAGGCTCCAGTCTTCCTCTTGCTTCCTCTTCCTCTTGCTTTTTTCCCTTGTCTGCACTGTGCCTGCCAGAGCTTGGTACAGCCCTTCTGTCTGCCACCCCTCATGTCCCATCCTAAGGAAGAAAACTGCTCTCAGTTACACTCAGGTGATGGCTTCCCTACCTAAGTAATGCTGCCTCTCCAATGGCACCTGTGCCTTGACTCTGTGTTTGCTGGAGAGCCCTGTGGGAGCCACATGGCAGCAGCCCTTCCCGTGGCTGGAGGTGTGTGGAATTGCTGGGGGCAGAGCACTGGGACAGTCATCAGGGAGCCAGGGCATGGGACCCCGCCCTCTCGTCCCTTGAATGTTCTTTGGGAGATGTTCTGCTCTGCTGTGACATCAGAGCCATCACTGGCTGGGAGCAGGATGCCAGGGCAGGTGTGCCAAGCCCCCACAGGCTGTGCCAGTGCTGCACAGCATGTTCTGTTGGTGCCCAGAACAGGATGGTTGTGGGAGGCAGAGCTGGCTGAGCCCCTCAGCAAATCTGCTTTCCCTGGCAGCATCCTGTGTACCTGGAGGTGCCCCTCAGTCTGCCCTCTTAGGGTCCTGCAGAGCCAACCTGCCCTTCGGTGTCTGCTGGATGAACAAGGTAAAGGCCAGGATTTTGGGAAGGTTCTTGTGCTGTGTGGAAGCACCAGGCTGGAGGGGGATAAGGAATACCAGCTTCCAGTCCTCTACTCAGACCCACTGTGAGTGTTGTCTTTAGAGCAGGTTTCCCAGGGGGAAAATAAAGGGGAATTGCTCAGGCTGAGCAGCAGCTGCTGCTGTTTTAGAAGTGCTGTGTCTGGTTTCCCTGCCCCCCTTCGACTCCTGTGGAACCACTTTTTGGGGGGTTGGACACTTTGGGGATTGTGCCTCGGAGGCGGACTTTGGGCCAAGATCTGGGCTGAGCCAGAGTGCCAGCACACTTGGCAGGCCAGCTCAATCATTCTCTAGGATGTGCCCTTGAGGGGTTTTTTGGAGATGGGCTTTCGTGGAAGTGTGGTGTAGGTATGTGTTACAGGTGTGTACCAGGGGAGGACTTGTGGGCTTTTGGCTTTCTCTTTTTCCCTTAGTACTTGTCACAAATCACAGCAAAAAGATTTGTTCTTCCACAGCAGGGTAGGAGTCATTCCCCAGTTAAACTGGGACTTCCTGGGACTATGGGCTGAAGAAACTTGGTCAAGGACAGAGCAAGAGAAGACAAATTTTACACGGGAAGGATTTATGAGCACAGACAAGAGGCATTGCTTGTTCTCTTTCCTATTGCTCACACACGTCTGGAAGTTAAACCCATGAGCTAATTGCAAAGCTGCATGCACACATTATATATATATAAATAATAATAAACCTCCCATTCATTATGTACCCTGGAGTGTCTAACCTGCATTGCATCCAGTAATTCATTTGCTTGGGAATCCATCCAATATTAGAATAGCAAAAATGAAAGCTTGGAAGAGCTCTCAGGAGTCCATTTTCTTCCTTGCAGACAGGATCAAAAAAACCAATTGCAAACTCATGATCTTCCACAAATAGTCATACATGTGGCAGAACAGGGGCATATTTCCCTCCCAAATTAATGCACACTCTTTTAAATGTGGTTTTTTTTCCCAAAAAAGTTCCTGGGAAGATTTAATTCTGTGATAAATTTGTTTCTGATGTGCAAGCACATACTAGAAGCTAATAATCGTGAAGATTTTTTCATGTGGAAAGGGAGGCTGGCAGTCTCCTACTGGGGCATGCAATATTCACTTCTGGGTCCTGGATTATCATATTCTGATTAAAGCTTCTGTATGCATCAAAATGTTAAAACATTTTGGAAATGTTTTAATGATCCAACATATTTTAGCATTCCAAAACTTGGAAGGGTTTGGAAATGTTTAACATGCACTCATTTTGAGTCTTTCTATCTTCCATATGTCTTTTGCAGAATTTTTGCAGTCCCTACAAGTTTCTGGAATCATTAACAAATGGTTTTATCAAGGTCTCTTTAAATTTAGGGGAAATCCTCTCACTAATGCAACAGTTTTTGCCAAAGATCCTGAGATTTTTTTGGTGGAAGACAACATGAAGGATGAGATGTTGATAATGGCTGGGAATAATTAGGAAGGCATGAAAAGCAGGACTCTTTTTCTGCACTTGGGAGTTGTTCAAGAGAAATCTGCATACTGTCAGGAGAGCTCTCATGGTACTGATTGCAGGTACAGTCATTCTGAAGGCAGTATCAGCTGGCAGACTGACTGTTGCAATCTCCTAGGTTACATGTCGGGTTGTGCTCCTGTCATGGGTTACAGGCATCCACTGTGTTCACCTGTACTGCTGGTTTATTTTAAGTTCACTGCTTTAAGGTGTTCATAGTTTTAAGCATTTGTCAGCCTCAACAGAGGGAACTTTGAAAGGTAAGCTGGTTTCCTAGGAAAGTGTTTTGTTCTAGTCAAGTAAAAGTTCTGTATTCCCTAATATAAAATGGGAAACACAATTATTGAAACAATGCAGCTGTACTTCACATCTGTCAGTAGTTTTACCTGTCACTTGTAGAAATTTTTTTGGCACTTTGTACTCAAACCAGATATCATCTTGCAGAAATAATCTTCCAGAGCAAAAGTGGTACTGTTTCTCTGAATTCTCCTTTTATATGGAATCATACAGAGTTTGGAACCTCCTTTGTTTTCTAACTGACTTTCCTGAGCTCACACCTATCTTCTTCTTCTGCTGGCATTTTTACAGGAGCTGGCCATTTTAGTTTTAGAAGCTTATGAAATGATTTTTAGCTATTAACATTCATGCTGTCTTCTGAAATGCATCAGCCCTGTGCTTGTTGCAGATTTCTTTCGCTGGGCATATCCTCATCAAGAAGGAAGTTAATTGCACAGGCACATTGCCAGGTATCTCTTACCTTAGCATGGCTGTGTGTATGTTCTCAATGTTTGTTGTAACAAACATATGGTTTCTGTAAGCCATACTAGAAGAATTACTTATGAAAAAGTATTTTTCACAATCTCAGAAATGAAATTGAGTTGTGTGACTTGTGTATAGCATGTAGACAAATAATCTAGCAGCTGGAGTGCTTCAGATTTTCTTATGGCAGCAATTTTAGGAGGACGTTTAGGAAGGACAGAGGGATTGGTTGTAGGTCCATATGAAGAAGAAAAATGTGTTCTCCTTGTAAGTGAAAAGTTTCTTTAGAAATCTGTTTGAAACAAGAAATTTGTAGGTTAAGTATTTGCTTCCAAAATAACTAAAACTTCTCACTATACTCCTTGAGTCTATATCTAGAAAATATTTTAATGCCATTTTACTTTCTAAAATGTAGAAATATTTATCTCCGTATCATGAAGCTTGAATAGGTGAAGTCGGCTAAATGACTAAGGATCAATCATGAGTCCCAAGACAGGCAAGAGGAATTTTGAAGGATCCACACAAGAGCGTTTAACAGGTGCTGAGCAAGTATAATGCTGTCTTGCAAGATTCCAGTGATTGTTATTACAGGTTCTGTTTTTCAACCATGCTTGCTCCCAGCATGAGGAGCTCTGTTTTGAAAACCTGGATGCTAGGTTTGTTGCCCAAATGAGATATCAGCTCATTTGAAAAAATCTATCTCCAGTTGTGAATGCTGCACTTGCTGAGAAGGCCAGCCAAATGTCTGCACCTGCTCCAGATACCAAGCTTGGAGTAACCCTGTTTCAACATAAGCATTTTATCTTGCATAGAGCAGGGGGGATTTCCTTTCCCATGCCCCCAGGCATCATATGGAGTGGGGTGGTGTGCTGGAAAATTCATCCTTTCCTTTCTGGACCCATTCCAGCTCCCCAGCTTACAAATACTGTGCTGTGGGGAGAGGTGTTGCCTTTTGCAACACAGGCATAAAACAGCCAGTTTGGGCCCTAGTCTGGTATCAGCTGTGGGTTGTGTCTCTTCCTCTGCCATATCTTGCTGCTTATCTCTACTGCCACAGTTTTGTAAATGGCATAAAAATCTCCTTGCATACAGTTAATGCAACATGAGGTGAATGAATAGGGGGAGACTTGTAACGGACATCTGGAAGTGAAGGGTAATCCTTCCCGGTGCCTTTGCTCACTGATGCTCAGTGTGATCTGAAAGAAAAGCTGTTTCCCTGCCCAAATGCAGCCAAGGGGGTGAGATGCCTTGTTGTTTCTGGGGATGGGGTTGGAAGCTCTGTGCATCTTCGCACAGGGGTCCCCTGGAGAGATATGTACACTATCATTACTGAATCATTTGGTGTGCTGTTGAGCGCACGGGACTGTCAAACTTCTGAGTTAAATCTACTCATAGCCATTGCAAAGTGATTTTGATGCCTACGACAGTTTTAACCTCTTACGGTGAAAAAATTTATTACAGGCTAAGATTTCGCTACAGTGAGAGTGGGTGCTTCTAGTAATCCTTGAGAAAGAGCAAATTGAACTGTAAAAGGTGTTTCCCATTGTGGTGGTGGCTAAGTGCTTAACCATGTGAGGGTCCAGGGGAGCACTGAGCCGCCGTTTCAATGACACCATCTGGAAACTTCACAAGAAGAAATCGGCAGAGGTTCAGAAAAGCACAGAAAGGGAAGTGGCCTCACAAATCAGTAGCTCTGTTTACTAGGAGGAATGCATGTGTGCATCTGTGCAAGCAGGCATGCTTGCAGGCATCTAATCTTGAAGTTGTTTTGCATGTTTCACACATGCAAAGGCATGTGAGATAAGACATCATGTGTTTTGTTAGTGAGAATTATATGGGGTGTCACACTCTGAGCTAAGTAGTCCTTCACCCCAACCCTTCATCTTCTAGTTCTTGCTGTTATTTCTTCCTTAATGAGATGCATTTGGACTGACTCAAGCCATTTTTTCTCTCCCCTTGGCATTTATACCTTTTATGTGGTGGTGCAAAGTCATTCATATTCCCACCACAGAGTTGTTTGAGAAGGCATGACTGTCCTTTCAGCTGGTAACATTTTGAGATCTGAATATCTTCATTAGAAAGGTCATGAAAAATGCTCTGGTGTTCTGCTGTTATCCTGTTATTTACCTTTCAAGTCCAGACTGCCTAGATCCCATACAGCTAAGCCTGGAACATGCATGGGGAAAATATCCAAGGATTGATGCTGGGGCTGGCCTCTGTAATTGCTTCCCAGTCAGAAGTGCCTGTTGTAACCACTTACAGGCAAAGATGACAGGAATGTACAGATAGAGTGCTTTTGCTTGGAAAGTGTTGGACAGTGTAGTTTCCCCATGGACAAAATTCCCTTTTCTGAGCAGGTCTAATCACAGACTTGTCTGATAACCCAGGTCACTGCTATAGGAGCTTTTGTTTGTCCTGCTGCTCCTTATACTGCAGAGGAATATAGAGTTACAAAGACCACTACCTCGATATAGGATTTGTGTCGCAAAACAGCTTTCAGTTGAGAGGGAAAGCTGTCAGATTCTTGGAGAAAAAACCCTTAGCTCAGGAGTTTTGGAAACCTTTCTTCTTGATGCTCCATTTTCTGGTGCAGTGATCTTTCCTGCGAGATTTCAGACTTTTTTTGTTGGAGTCAAGGCCCCTATTTTGGGATCTGCTGCCTTAGCTTCTTACATTGCTGGGGTCATCCCCAGTGATGCCAAGAAGTAAATCCCTTATGTGTTGTGTCATTAAGTTGATCCAGTTAATCAGGGGGAAAGAAAAGTTTTGAGCCATCCCCACTGTCCAGTTCCAAAGATGCACTGCAGGCTTGTCACTGTCACCACACAAGGTACTGGCAGCACTCTGTGGTGTGCCGGCAGACAGACCAGTAGCCCAGCTTACTTCTCATAACCTGCATGTCTGCAAGCAAGGATGGTGAGGAAAGGATTGTACATGGACTAATGTTTTGTGTGAGATAGAAATTACAATGAGATGGGTAGAAGTAACCTGGTGAGAGGATTTCATTCATCCCACTACTGAATGACCAGATCGGCTTTACTTGGGTGTTTCCTGACATGTTGATCTAGTTGACTCAAAAACACCTTCTATTGGTGCGGTCTCTGCAACACAAAACAGTTTTTTCCAGTGCTTAATGCTTTTACTGCGAGAGCTCAGAGGGGACTTCTGATCTTAATCTTCTTTTCTGGAATTTAGCCCCCATTTTTATTGTTGTATTAGTTATAGGTCTGCAGAACAATCTGTTCTATTTTTTTTTCCTGAAACCTTTCAAGTTTTTGAAAACTGTCTACTGTTCATCTTTTTCTTTGTCGTCTGTAAAGTAAACAGCTCCCATGCACTCAAGCTCCCATAGAAATGATGTTTTCTCAGCTTCTGGTTATTATCATTGCCTTCCTCAGATCTCTCTCCAGCTGGGCCACATTTCCCTTTGGGACTTTATTCTCCCAAGGTGGACAGAGTACTCTGGCTCACTCCTGGTATTGTTGGGTAAAGATAGTTTCTGTGTTTTGCAGATTTCATCCTTGTACAAGTATATTGTATTTTATTTTTCCTTTCTAGCAAGGCAGTGGTGATTCATGCTGAGCTTATGGTCTACTGTTGGCTTTTATCCTGTAAGCCCCTTTTCTGCTAGGATGCTAATGGCCTGATTGTTCATCCTCTGTCAATGGAGACTGTTATACCTGCCAAAGCATAATACTTTGCACATGCCAATTTAGTATTTATTCAGCTTTTTATCAGTTCATGTTGTAAATGAGATAGTTTTTAATTCCATACCTATCTTCCACATGTGCTCCTGGCTCAGCTTGCTGCCATCTGCAAATTTAATAAACAGATTTTATTTTGGTCATTAATGAAAATATTGAATATCACCAGACTGCGAACATATCCATGCAGAAACCCCACTAGTATATCCTTGCATGTTGACAGTGAGCCATTGGTAACTACTTTCTGAGTACTGTTTTCCAACAAGTTGTATAGCCATTTCATAGTGCGTTCATCTAGACCATATTTTCTGAGCTTGTCTGTAGGGATGCTTGGAGAAAAGGTGCCAGAAAGTCTACTAAGGTCAGGATATATGACTAAGCTCTTTCTCTGCTGTCCACAAGACCCATTACCCTTCCACTGAAGAAAATTAGATTGGTTTGACATGTTTTTCCTTGACAAGTGCATGTTGCCTGTTACTCATCTCCTTGTTATCTTGCAGGTGCTTGAAAGTAATCTGGTTATTTGTTTCTGTCTGTTCAGGGAACCAAAGCTAAGTTCTCTGCTTTATAATCCCCTGGTTCTCCCATTTATCAAGATACATACCACATTCGGCCGTGTTTTTTCTTTTGTGGAGCCAGGCTTAGCCCCTTGATTTTCCAGCTGTTTGCAGGTGAATGTTGAAGAAAAAATGTCAAATCCAAGCATGCTTGATTGAACATATTACACCCAAGTAAGGTGGTTGGCTGTACCATCAACCCCCACCAGCACTGTGGGTTTGCCTCACTTCTGCAGAAGCAATGTCACAAATTTGTATCTAAAATGAGCAGTCTCAAGAGTTTACCTGCAGCATAAATAAGACAAATTATGTGGTGTTTGGTGTATCACAGCTGTGAATGTACATAGAGAAACTCTGTGCTGGCCAAATAAGGAGTGCTGTAAACCAGTTAATCTGTGTTTACCCTTCAGCTCTGCCTAGCAGTGGCCCACAGAAGGACAAGGAAGAGAATCAGAATACTATTTTATAGCCAACATTTGAAGAGAAAGTAGCACAGATATGTGTGTGTGTGTGTGTGTGTGTGTGTGTGTGTGTAAAGCTATACCTGTAACTGGCACAAGCCTTTTTGTGTAGCTACTCTGAGGCAAACAGGCTTTAATTGAGCCTTGAGGCTTGTTTTGGAGGATTTTAAAAAAATCCAGGGAGATACCTTTAAATGTTCATGGGCAGTCTCAGTTTTGCTTTTAAAAGGCAGAGACAAGAAAATTCAGAGCAGATTATAGTAGTGGAAAAGCAAAAGACTGATAGAAAAGCTTGAAAGCAGGGAAAGACATGAGAGAGAAGTATCAGGGATTAAAATGCATGGTGTGCGTACAGGCAGAGAGACAGGTGAATGGAGTTGGAAGAGAAGGAAAAAGGCCAAGGAAAAAAAAAACTGAAGAAGAAGAAAGAGAACAAAGGTAACTGTTCATTGGTGGATTTCAAGGACTTAAGTCTAAATAGAGGAAATCACAGCATCTAACATGGAAGGGAGGAATGAGAAAAGATGGGGACATAGCAGAGCATCAAAATTACTATAGTAAAGACAGCAAGCAGAAGCTTCTGGACTCAGAGCTGTGCAATGCTGGGACCACTACACCAAACTGGAAGGCAGCATGCCCTTGGCACTGAAACAGGGTAGGGGAGAGGCCCTGGCTGGCACTAAGGTGCTGTCGAGTTTATGATGGGATGCAATCAATAGGAACAAAACTGGCTGACAGATAAAGAGCCTGAGAATGGTTATCGTTGCAGTATGAAACCACATTGCATTGATTCATGGCACTTAGGGATTAATTTGCCTTCAGGTACACCTGGCTCTTAAAAGTGTTCTAGTTATGCTTTTTACAGCCTGAAATAGAGTCAAGTGAACTGGGTTTTTCTCCAAATTGAGAGCTGTCCAGCTTTGGAGTTTGGTTCAGCCAACTAGAGAAAAACAGCCAGCCAGCTGCAAAGTTAAGATTTTTCATCCAAGTGCTCCCCTCAGTACCTGTGAAATTCCTGATTTGTGTCTTTTAGCAGGAGCTAATCACTTGCCCTTCTGAAATCTCAGTTCTGGTGGAATGGAAGCACCATGATCAAAAAATGTGGGGAAAAATAGGAGTGACACTGTAACAAAGAGGCTTTGCAAAGAAGGTGTAATGGGTATTTATTCTGATTAGACCAGCCAGCCAGTGTACAACTGGGAAGGATAGTTTGGAGAAGGAAGAGAAGCAGTCCCAGACAGAGACAGGTGGGATCTTAGGAGGAGAAGGGAAGTCTGATGAGGTGAAATAAGATGGAGGTGTGCACTTACGAAATAGCAGAGTAAGATGTTATTTTTGAGGTCTTTGTCCCAAGAGCTTTTGATCATATCTCTGTATGAGTAAGTGGAGTAGAGAGCTAGGAGTGATAGAGGTCAACACTTTTCTTGGGGGAGAAAAAAGAGTGTTTTCACTGAAGAAAGCATGTGGGCCGAAACAGATTTTACCTTAAGGGTCATTGGTCATCAGCAGGGGCAGATACAGCACTATGACTCCCACAGTCCTGACAGTTCTACTGCTGGAGACAGCCTGGTGTAAGCAGCCAGCTTGAAAGGGAGAGATAGAGTAGAGGAAGTATACCAGCTGGGCCTTTTTCTCTGCTCTTACACTTCATCCTCACCTGTGAGGGACCTTGCCAGGCTGGTGGTGGTGCTGTCATCAACAAAAAATCCAGTGGGCTGCTCACAGCTTAAACAACTGTTTCCCTACAGACTTTCTGTCTTTATTCAAACACCATGAAGAGGGGAAGCCACCTTTCCAGCCCTGCAGGGCTAATGCCATTATCCTGATTCCCAGAAAACATTGCTTCTGGTCCTCTGCAAAAGTATGAGGCTGGTCCTTCAAGTTGACTGGCAGGCAGTGATGAAGTCTGGTGGGAATTTAGGAGCCTGTCCTAAGCCTGAACCAGGGGATTACCCTGCAGCTGCTCTTGCCTTGCCCAGAGAAAGGTTAAGTTGCCTGGTCCAGGCTGTCACGGGCTGACGGTTTGACATTGGTGGCTTATAGATCCCAGGACTTGGCCAGGCCCCACCACTTTAACTTTCACTCTTAGTAAATCACAGAATGAAATGGAGTTTTCTTCCGAGTGACAGGTAAATCTTGGCCACTCTCTGGCTGCTGTGCCAGTATTGCTTAATTCTGTAATCCCTTTGCCCTCCATTCCTTGGTGCAGTGAGTTCATGCTGGGAAGCACCGGAGTGACAAGCGATTTTTCTGTGCTTGACACCTAAGTTGGGAGACTTGATTAAGGGAAAATATCTTTGCATTCTTTTTTTTTTTTTTTTTTTTACAGGGGCAGAGAATGAAATGTACCTAGATGGAGAAATCATCTGGGGCTGGGAAACATTACAGAAATTCTCTGCTCTGCTACCTGCCCAGCCTCTCAGGCCAGCACTTCTTTCTTTGCAAATGCAGCTGGTTTTATGGGAAGGTGAAGATTTGCTATTTCAAATTTTACTCTGACAGACGTTGAGAGGTTTTCTTCCAGGTCTAAAAGAGAGTCTGTGCACTCTTCCTTACAGGGCAACCTCCTGCCAGTATTAGAGACTTGGGTAATCCCATCCACTGGCAAGGGTAAGGAGATGGCTTCTTCCACTCACTGCTGCCAGCCTAGGGAGCTGAAGCAGCTGGGAGCTTCCCCCGTCAAGAAGGCCGTAGATCATTCCCTCCGGCATCTTTCACCCTGATTTGAGTGACATTACTGCAGCTCTGGGAACAGTTATTAGTATTCAGAGGTACACTTTTAAGCAAAACCTGAGAAAGGAATTAATCTGTCAATAGGAATGAATGTACTGGACAGTGATTTATGCAGATCCTGCACTCAGAGTGACTGTGTTCCTTTCAACTGCATCTCTCAGTCTTGTTCCCAGAGCCAATACACAAACTTGCATTTAAAGGTACATTACAGCTGGCTGATCATTTGTTCAACACCTGGGTCCATGCAAGCCCTGCTATACTTGGGAGGCAAAGCTGAAGGGAAGTGCACGTCTGTCACTTTTTACAAAGCTCAAACAGGAAGAGACACAGCCAAGGCACAGGGCTCTGTTCAGTTATCAGGGGCACATGTGCTGGGCTCTGGCATCCCACACATGTGGGAGCTATGGCATGTGCTTATAGCTTCCTAGGCACTGTGCTTTGTTGCTGGATATATTCATGGGAAGGTGTGTGCAGCTGTGTAAACATAGAGGTACATCTGTGGGAGACGGTGTCTGTGTGCTCTTTACAAGCCAAGCACAGCTATAGGATTCAGGCATCCACTGCATGCATGGTTAGAAAGGCAACAGAGAACTTTTGATGTGGGTGCACAGGGTCCTGAGGGTGCATGTTATGGTGACAGCACGGTCTGGGTGGAAAAGCACTTTTGTGGATCAGGAGATTTATGCTGTGTTTCTCACTGTCCCCTTTATTTATTGTGACACTTTGAGAAGCCACTTCACAGGACTGCCTTTTTATCTTGGTTTCTATACTGAAGGCAATTGCAGCACTCCCAACTCTGGAATTTTTTGTCATGTGTCTCAATGATAATTTGTGCTTTACCAGATGCCTCTGCTTCTGAAAGTAAATTGTTCTCAACCTTTTGTGGTTTTGGTGACAGAGCAAGGCTTGAAAATATGGCTTGCAACCACCCTTGAGGCTCGTTAATGACAAAAAGAAGGGGGGGAATGAACTTTTCTTATTGTTTGGAAATACTTTCTGTTTTCTAGAACCCTGATTAATGATGCTGGTGTGATTCAGGGTTGTGGATATTTGTTGGAGTACTGACAGGATTCTTCAGCCTTATGTAGGCACAACACTGTGTGTTCCTCCAGTGAAAGGCGTTGCAGCCTTGCAGGCCTTTGGATGGTACCAGGGGGCTGATGCAGGGGTGCACATACAGTAGGGCTCACATGTTGGCAGTGAAGGCATTCAGATCAAAACCTACAGATGTATATGTATTTACATAGGGAAAAGCACTTCAAAGTTGAGAGGTTGAGGTGCAAAATCTGTACAAGTAAATCAACTGTGGATTTCTTGGGAATCACAGAAAAGAGTGAGACATAGTTGTGAGATATAGTTGTGCTGTTGCATATATTTTCAGGTGTGGCCAGAGTTGGGAATAGAAATGTAGCCCTTTAATTAAAAGAGCAACATCTCTCCATCTCAGTGTGTGTGAGTGTGAATTACTCCCCCCAAGTCAGATCATCCCCTGTGATGTGTAGAAGCAGCATGGTCGCAGTGTAGCTGTGCTTCCAAGATTCTTGATTGAGTTCCACAGTAGCTGGGGGGAGTTGGCAGAAAAGAAACAAAAGAAAATCAAAAATGAGCAAGACTGAGCTTCTGAAGTCAGGATTCATTTCAGTTTTCATTATAAACCGAGAAGGCAATGGAAAGAGGGCCACTCTATAATTGACGTGATTTAAAATCTTGGGGTAGGAATTGCTCGTATCCTTGGTGTTGACAGTGCTGATTGTCCATGGCTGCTGGACCACAAACTATTGCCACATGTGTGTGGCCATCCTTCCAGGTCCTTTCTTCCTTCTTTCCTTTCACTTTTTGGTACACAATACAAGCCTATGCATTTGCTCCCTGGTATCTTTTCCCTCTCGTTTTGCCGAAGGGAGGGGGAAGACCAGCTATTACCCAGAATTCCTCATCTCCCAGACTACCTGTATAATGCAGCAAGCTTCTCTTAAAATTATTGAGATTATTACTGTTGTATATTTTATACATACACACATATATATGTTTTTATATATATATATTCTTCAGTCTCCCTCTGCAACTGAGAGATGCACTGGGGATTTATCTCTGTAATGAGAAAAGGGAGATAGGGAGAAGTAAGGGCATTTTTTCTCTGACTTGGATTGTAAGTCATTTTGATATTCATTGTAAAAGATGCTTTTCAAATATTTAAATGTATGTGTGCTCACATATCAGTTCTTCAGGATGGATTGTATGCGACATAATCACTGTTTTATATCTCTTGCGTTCTGTGATGTTTCGTATTCGTTCATTTTGTTAACTTCATCTGGAAGTGATGGGAAGATGAGGAGCTAGAACTGGGATTAACTTCTGTAGCCTGTGCTCTGTCCTCACCTCTTTTCAGAATGGACCACATGTGGAGAAAAAATATGCTCACCCTTGACTGGAGCTCTCGCCTTTACCAATGCTATTGTTTCTGGGGACTGGAGTGGGCTTAAAGTAGCTGAGACCTCCTGAAAACTGCTCTTCCATCTCATGGGAAAGGCCAAACTGGGATTTTGCTTGATAATTAGCTCAATATGCTTGGTAATTAGATCAAACAAAGGGCATTTTGTCTGAGGCAGGAAAAGTGTACAAATGTAGAGGTATCAAATGACACCTGTCCAGGTTTACCCTAGTGCGAAAACCTCTTCTTACAACTTGGGGGGTGGCAGAGAGGGAGAGGTGGGTACATTTGCTCTGTCTTTGCATGGCTGGGAATTGTGGCTGGCCATGCTGCACACAAACTCTTCCTCCCCCTTCGTCCTTGGAAGGTCTGCTCCCTGTCAGGTGTGCCATCCTGCCATCTGCTCCCAGCCCCGAGCAGCTGGTCCGATAGCCACAAACGCTGGCAGGAGCGGCCTTCCAGCCGTGTGAATGACAGCACGCGCTGCTGCTTCCTTGGCACGGGGAGCAGTGCTTGTAGCTGGGAATTAGAGGCTTGTAAACCTGCCGCCTCAAAGGTAGGGGGAACAGCTCTCGGCAGCACTCCCGAGGCGTGGGAATCTGCCCGAGCTCCCGCCAGTGCCCTCACACCTGCAGGAGTCCCGGCCGGCCCCAGGCAGGATGCCTGTGCCCATGGTGAGTTGTCACGGCTGAGGTCCAGAGGCAGTGCAGATGATCCCTCCTCATCATTATCTCTCATTAGACTGGAGGGAGAAGCCATCCCAGCTGCAACTGGAAGGACAGCCCTGCTCCTCCCCAGGCCATTTTATCCAACAGTCACTAAGGCTCTGCCTGAGACGTGGTCACAAGTGCTGTGGTTTAACCCCAGCTGGCCACTGAGAGTGACACAGCTGCTCAGTTACTCTCCTCCAGCAGGATGGGGGAAACAAAAGTATTAGAAGAGTAAGAGTGAGAAAACTTGCAGGCTGAGATAAAAGAAGCTTATTGCAAGATAAATAAAACCCAAGGTAGTCAACTGATGCAAATGAAAACAGTTTCTCACCACTAACCCACCAATGCCCAGCCAGTTTCTGAGCAGCAGCTCCCAGCCAATATTCCCCCTACTTTCTGTGCTGGGGATAATGTCTTATGCTGTGGGATATCTCTTTGGTCAGTTGGGATTAGCTGTCTCAGTTGGGTCCCCTCCCAGCTTCTTGTGCACCCCCAGCTTTCTCACTGATAGGTTGTTGTGAGAAGCAAGAAAGACCTTGGCCCCCTGTAAGCTCTGCTTGACCGTAACAAAGTAATTTCGGTTATCAACACTGTTTCCAGTGAGAATCCAAAATACAGCCCAACACAAGTTGCCAGGAAGAAAATTAATGCTACCCCAACTAAAATCACCACAATAAGGAAGAGGGCAGTTAGGGGCCAAGTTAGAGGTAGTTATTTCCAAATACTGACTCTCCCTAGCTTGTGGGAGGCGAAAAAAAGAAGAGCAAGGGGAGGATGGAAAGAAGCAGGGTGGGCTGGGAAGAAGAGAGGTTTGGTGGAGGGGTCCTACCTGCCTTGTGTATCTGCTTTCAAGACAACACGTGCATGCTGCCCTGTTACCTGCAGGGTTCAGTAAGGCAGTTCATGATCTGTCACTAGCTGGACCCCTGGAGTCTCCAAACTTGAGTGGTTCAAGAAAACAAGACTGCATCCCAGCAGGGAGTGGAGGGAAAGGGAACATGCAGACATTTTGCTCTAATGAGAATGAGAAGTTTCCTGTCATAAAAAGGAAGCCATTTTCTCCAGGAATCCTACCCATGATACATCAGGAAACACCATCAAACTCTTGCAATTTTTTTTCAAGAGGAGCTTGAGTGAAGACCACTGTGTGAGTGTGGTTCATTATCAGGACCCTGATAATGGTTTGGATATCTGTCTCCTCTTTAAACTTCTTCATCAGACAATAATTTAAAGCCATGGTTTTTCTAGTGTCCTATAGCGCTATACTAAATCCACACAAGACTGATGATTTTTTCCAGAGTTTGAATTGCGACCGGCATGATGAAAATAGCCTGCAAGTTTCAAATTTTGATGAATGTTGTGACTTCTCCACATCTGGGAACCACAAATATGAAAGTTAGATCCACATATTAAATGATATGCCACAGAGTTTCAGAGGTATTTGCATGTAGAGTTCAGATTCATCCCCATGGTTTCTGGAACCTCCTCTTATCTGGAGAGGTGCCATGTGACCTGTGATCTACATGTGCCAATGCTTATTTAAACCATGAGCATTCTGCAAACAAGCAGGCTTGGGTGACTGACTGATTTTATGCCATGTCCCAAAGAAACCGGAGGTTACATTCTTTGTCCTAGCATTGGAAAGCTGTTGTTGTTTTTCTGGGTTCCTCCCTCTTAGGGAAAATCACTGGTGGGTATAAAAGGGGTGTAAAGCTCCTACTCTTTTTATAAAGAGTTACTGAACCAAAGAGAGGTGTCACTGCTCACAAAAGGTAGGAAACCTGAACTTTCAATTCCTGTTGCAGAAGAGGAACAGGATCTTGAGAACTGCATGTCCTAGGTGTGTAGTCCAGTTACTCACTTACCTTTTAGCTCCTCTGTGTCCAGAAATTTTTTTGTGGAAATGCTCCTGTTGAAAATTCTGTGAAAGCTGGTAACAGTAGAAGAATTTTGAATTTTTTATATGAGCTGGCATGTTCCCACTCAGTGTTTCATCCAGACATTCCCAGGTACTTTTGAAACTTAAATCTGCGCTCTTCCTGCTTTTGAGGTCTGTTCAAAAGCCCCTTTGAAGGTCAAAGCTGGGAGCCTGGCCCTCACTAATTCCTCCCAGTTGCTCTTTCTTGCTTTGAGAGCACCTTGCAAATGTAGCTGAAAAGGTGTGGAATAAGTTCTTTGCCCTCTTCCCTGCCCTCTGAAGAGGGGACTTCACTTTCCAGAGTTGGGAGCTGCTCATCAGTGCAGAAGATCTGAAAGGATTGACAAATAGATTAATACCTGGCAGCTATGGCTGAAACTAGCTACCTCTGAATGAGCAATCATTTATCACTAAATTACTTTCTCTAAGCCAGGTAATTTCTGATCAACATGCACAAAAACAAAGCCACAGCAGTGATGCGATGTTAACCAGAGGCCATTCCTACTCCCTGGGCTGGTGCAGCAATGAATGCAGAGAGAATTGTCACTTGAATGGTTTATGGAGCTTAATGAAAAGTGACATTTCAGGATGGGGAGGGAGGGGACCACAGGGCTAGGTCTGGTTTGTCCAGTAACGAGTGCCACATGCAGAGACGATGTATGACTGGAATAATTCTCACTCAGGAATGAGCAGTACTGGCAGGGCTGCTGCTGGGACAGGGTGAGAGAGTGGTGCCTACAGAGAGGGGACAAAAGTGCATGAATTGTGTGGTAGCCATGCTTTTTTGGAACAGAAGTAGCCCCATACCAAGAGTTTTAGTGTAAATAAGGTGATGAGAGGTGAAGTGTGCCTGAAGCAGAATCACAGATCACGATACATTTGGAAGCATCAGCTGTTTACAGCTCAGCACGGGGATTCAAATGCAAAAGTTTTGGTATTGGAAGACTTGATGTTGTTTCTGTGTCTGTAGCAAACCAGACTTGGGGCCGAGTCCAAGCCTTGTCAAAATTTGGGGCATTCAGTTCTGACATAGTAGCTCCTGAAAGGAATGTCTTTTGCATTTAATGAATTTTAAATGTGCTGCATGTCTTCAGGGGTCTTTAAAATTCAGAGGAGTTAGAAGAGGCTCTTCACCTCATGGAACAGGGTACGGTGGAAAGGAGGAGCAAGGGCATTTCTGCGTGTCAAGGGAAGTCATGGCCAAGCTCTTTCTGGGTACCTTGGCTAAAGCCATGCCAGGCACCTTTAGTGAGACAAGTTTGTTGTCTATCTCTCTGGCCACGCAAGGTTAACTTTATTGTGCCTCATAGGGATTCTGTAATTGATGTGCATGCATATTTTTAGTCTGTAGATGAGTGTCAATGCAAAGTTAAGACGCTTCTCATTAACCTGCTGAGCTTTGCCTCTCTGCACCTCAGGGATTGCTAGCCCAGGCACCCTGGGCATCTTGGTGGATACCTTTTTCCTGGTGCTTCTGACCTTTTCTAGTATTTCCCAACTAGTACCAGGGAAGAGAAGAGCTTCTAAGATATGTAAGATTTGTTTCTTGACAAATGTCCTATTTTCACAGGCAGTTGAACTGAACTACAGCTTGTGCTCCATTCAAACACGTCAATAAACATTATTGCAAAGATGTATAAGCAATAACAGGAATGTATAAAATTCACCTTTATTTCTTCTTGCCATGAATTTACACAATGCTCCAAACAGCTTTTACTCTTCCAGAGCAAAGTTTTGGGATTTTGCCTTCACTGTTGCCTTTACTCATTTCCCCAGTTTCAATGAAAGACCTTTGCTACCTTCTTTGCCTCTGCATCACGAGTGCTGGGGATGGGAACACTGCAGCAGAGGTACAGATACATGTCTGAAGTTGCAGTCAGACTCAGTTAAAAGCTGAAGAGGTGAAGCTGCCATTCTCTGGGATAAGCTGCTATGTATGTTATTGCCCGTCCTTTGCTTGATCACACAATGCCAGGAAGTAAATTACATTCGACAGTGCAGTGGAAGGGAACAGCTCAATTCCCATCTAGCTGCAGCTTCACGAGAGTGGCAGTTGTATTTCTCCACTAGGGATGGAGGCTGCTCCCTGCACTCCTGCAATGCTTTCACTGAAGCCAGTTAAGGTATTATGTGAACAAGGTGCAGTCGAGCTCTTCATCAGTGGTTCAGTGCTGGTTTTCCTGTAGTGACAGGTGCTCAGCAGTACTCTTTTAGCGTGAAAGCTTCTTGCAGGTCACAGGGGTAAAACTCATTTCTGAGCTGATCCGTGGCAGAAACAGGGTAAGAAGAAACATAGATTTGTGCAACAGCTTCCCAAACTGAGTTTCTTGGTAACTGGAAAACGTGAATGGAGAAAAATAGCAGCACACTAATACAATATACAAGCCTGATGATTGCTGCAGAAAAGGGAGTGGTGTTTTTCTTCTACTCCAGAGTGCCAGCAGCTTTATTCCAGCCTAAAGATTATTTTCCTTCCTCTCTGAGGTTCACTGACTGTCCCTTGCCTTGTACCTTGTATATTGTCTGCAGCAGGGTCTGCAGTTTTGGTCTGCCTTCACATGGGGTTGGGCACAATGGCTTCTTAGTCCCACTGCGTATTCTTCATTACCTTTATCAAACCTCCCAGTCTCCCAGAAGATTTCTAGCAGTGCTCAGCACAGTGTGTTCTTGCTGCTTTACCCCACTGTCCTCTGTCTTCTGCCTGTGGAGATTGTTCTGCTGAAGTGCCAGCTCCTGTAGCTGGGAGGAGGATGGCTGAGTGTAAAAGGTCTGGAAAGTGGAGGTTACATGAAGCAGCTGCCTTTTCCCCTCTATCACTCAGCTCAGCCAAGAGCATGGTTCCTCTCTGCTTCACAGGCTTCTGCCCAGCTCTCCCAGCTTTGTGCCAGGGGGTGGACTCCTAAGTTTGGTGCTGGCTACTGCTCCTGGAGGTCTCGCCATGCATTATTGCTCATGGCACTGATGCTCTTATGGCACAGCCAGTGGCTGGGCTCCGTCTGTGTTTCCCCTTGACTTGCTGTTCTGTAGTGCTGGCTTTGTCTGCCAACATTTCAGTAGCCTTAGCTGTCTGATGGCTGCTGCCCTCCTGCTTTTGCTGGTGCTGTGCTGCTGCTCAGCCATGTTTGATGCCCAGACATCTTTGTGGGCTGGCCAGACTCTGTGTAGAGAGCCCCTGTCAGTCTGTGACCCAGGGTATTACAAGAGTTTAGGCTGGCCAGTCTTCTCCAACAGGCTCTGAAACTGGGTCTTTGATCCCCTCCCTCTCAGCCAAAGGCCCACTATAGCTTGGAGCAGCAAGGGTGAGCTTTGAGGCTGACCTTGTAACAACAGGGTGATGTTCTCAGTAATGTTGTCTGGCAAACTCGACACCTCCTTCTTCCCAGTCTGCCCCTCTGCCTGTAGCAGTGTTCCTGCCTTGCCCATTTTTTATATCCCTTAGCTCACCTAGGGTATCACTTTTTCTATTTTGGTGGAGAGGAGGGTGGTGCCTCTAAGACTTGATCATGAAGTGGTATCAATAGGCTGGAAAGCATAGAAAGAGCTGAGGAAAAGCTGTAGAACTCCCAGGAGGGAATATGCTTAGTGCTTTGCATCCCAAGGCATGTTTGCAGAGAGCTAGGTACTGCGATGGCAGTCATCATTTTGGTTTGATTGTCCTTAGGGTGGAATGTTTGGAGGACTGAACTACCCATTATGACTGCTTTCTCTCTAGCTAGCCAGACTGTTCCTAAGGATTCTTGACTTAATCCCTGCCAAAAATACTTCTGCCTATCTGTGGTTCCAGCAGCTCCTGCTTGTTATACCCTGAGGAAAGAGCTCTCCACTTGGCTGCCCTTACCTTTGCCTGCCGTATGGGGAGGCGGTGCAGGATGTTGTTGGGGCTCATGCTCTCCTTTTTTTTCTTGAGGGTTTTTTCATACATCTGTCAGAGTGTTTTGATTTTTTTCACAGACAACTAAAGTTTCAGGTAGCAGCAACACAATTTTCCTAGTTAGTTAGCTGAAGAGTCTTTTTTTGTTGTAGGCAGGTCCATGCCCTGTAGCTCTCCAGGAATTCTCTGAGTCATCACTTAGAGCCTTTGGGCTTTCTCTGGGGACAGATGAATTCCCAAGCAGCAGCCCCGGGCTTTGATAGAGGGGCTACCTGAGGAGCTTTGTGGTTGTTGAGGAGATGTCTGTGCCCACAGGTGCTTCAGACTCTTCCCAGGCAGCTCCAGAATGGCTTGGCCTTCCTTGGAGATGGTGAAATTTCACATGCAGTAGCCACAGGCTCCTGCATGGAATCCACCCAAAGAATTTTGGCAGTGTTGGAGATGTTTTTCAGCTGGGGAGAAGAATAAGCAACTAGAAGTTCTCCACAAAGAGAGAGCTCAGCCTCCCTGGCCTGTTTGCTTTTGTCTTCTCTCTGGTTTGTGTTTGGTCCAGGTTTTGGAGAAGTGAATGGCCCTCCCCTGGACTGGACTCTTGCTGGCGGCAGAGTGCCAGGTCTCACAGGTGTGGGAGGAGCAGAGCTGACGTGCATAGGGCCAGGAGAAGCAGCAGTGGAAGGCTCAGAGAGGTAGATGGAACCTCTGTAGAGTTAGGAGGATGATGGTTCCTGCAGCAGGGTACAAATCAGCTCAGCCTGCAGTTTGAGGACAGTGGTTATTACAATATATTTTTATAAATTTTAATAAGAATAGATAAGGGAGATCAACATGTTTGAAACCAAGTAAACAACTACAAAAAAGGTGTTTAAAAATTATTTTTAAACCTAATCTTGGGATTGTTGGTATTTACACATGTCCAGTTGCCTGCCTGTATCACAGCAGTTCAGTCCATCTAGGTACAACTTAGAGTAGCTGTGAAGTTGCTGCACTGACCCATTGCATGGGTGTATAAATTTTGAAAGCATTGTGATCTCATGAGGGGTCATTTTGTTATCTGATGATCACATCTTGAGTTTTTTACCTAAGCTCAACAAAATCCTTCACAGTGGGTATGGTGGCTAATAGAGGGAAGGGAGTAGTTGAAAAAGATTGCATTCAAGTGGATGGAGTGCCTGAAAATTTGTGTAAATAAGTGCAAAGGAACTGATTTGATCCTTGCTCTTCCCAGTGCTAGGAAAGAGATCACAATCAGAAAGCAAAAGACACAAAGCTCCTGTTTTCACTTCTTCAAAAACTTTGGGTCTCAAAGTGCTGTCAGGAAAAAAAAGCCAGTTCCTGTGACAGTTGGGAGTGGGCTGGCACTTCTTTGCTCACTGAAATCACACCATCTATTTGAAAAAGAGTAAGAAATTTCTTCATCCCCAAGCAAATAAATTTGCTTTTGTTCCCATCAGCACTCTAGTTTGAAGTCTGGAAAATACTGAGAGAAGGGCTGTAAGTGTGAGACCTTTTCATGTTCATGGAGTAGCAGATACCTAGATATGGGTATCTAACCCTTCTTCTGCCTCTTTTATCTAATGTGTTATATGAGGTGACAGAAATAGGAAAAGTGGATGTTGATCAAGTAAGTGACTGCTGGTTTAAGGTATCTCACATTGTCCAAAACTAGCTAGCCTTGGTTTGTTGCAGCTGCTGGCACTGCCCTGAGACTTAGCTTCTAATAGTTACGTTAAAAATAAGTCAATTTAGTATATATGCAGTGAGAAGTTTATAATGCTATTGATATACAATGCACCCCTAGAAAGGTATCTATTTGATAAGATCCAGCAATGCCTAACAAGCTGGGAAGGAGAGGAGGCGTGGGCAAAGATAGATATGGAGGCTGGGGAGGGTATTTGAAGAAGGATGTAAAGACACTTATTATAAAAGAGAACAGGTTATGTCGAGGCAAAGAGAAGAATTCTCAGAGAGTAAAAATGAGGAAGATAATGTTGAAAGCAAAAAAAAAGTAAAAGACAATAAAGAGTAAGGCCAAAGATGGAAGCTGGAGTAGAGGAAGAGCTTTGTCTAAGTAGAAGAAGAAGAAAACTATATATGGAAGAAAAAAGCCTGGTATCTGAGTACTGGGCTCATGAAAAAGACAGAATCAGTACTTGTAAAAGATCTCATAGTCACAGGAGATGAATTAAACATGGCCCCAAAAGTGCCAGAATCCCTAGGCAGTGTAGATAATGAGTCTGCAAAAGAATTCCTGAGCTCCGAATGAGCACGATGGCCAGACCCGTAGGTCCCCCGACACAGACGTCTTGTCTTTGCTTTTGTGTGAGAAGTGCTCAGCACACCTGGGCAATGGTTGTACAAATAAACAAGGCAGAGGAGGAGGTAAAGTAGGCAAGGCAGGAAGAAAGAATGCATACACAAGGGAAAGAAGCACACTTCTATTTTTGAAGGGCAGACTTATTATTTTTTTTAATGGGGAAGACAGCAGTATTTCGCTATCAGATTGGCTGGGTTTTATTCCTGCCTCTGCCACAGACTGGCTTTGTGACCCCATGTAAGTCCCTTCACCTCTCTCTGGCACTTCTTTTTTTCATTTGTGCTTTTGGATTATGATAAAAACATGCTGCAAGCACAGGTTAAATATTCACAACCCTTCTCCTCCATCAACTTGCTGTTATCATCATCATCATCATCATCATCATCATCATCATCATCATCTTTTACAGGTGAGACAGTGATGTGTACCAGCCTTCAGAGCAAAACGTGGGCAGAGAAGCAAGTGTCTGCGCTCTTAGCCACTTCCCATTCCCTCTTGCCATTAGGTCTCAGAATCCTGAGTCTACCTGGAGGGCAGCAGTGTTGAAGGCAAGGAGGGGGCAGCCCACCTAGGCTGTCTGCAGGGCCTTCTTATTCAGCTAAAGCTGCTGACAGCTGTACTGCTATTTATTTATTTGGCTGCTGAGGACAGAAACAGCAGGAGATAATCATAAGAAAATCATAAAAAAGAGGGAAAACCAGCAGATAATATTCTGCAGAGGGATTTAACGGGGTGAAAAATTGTCTCTTGCCGAACTGTCTATGACTCTAAATGCTGTCTCCGAGATCTTCACTCTTCCTCCTCAACAGAGGCTTAAGGAAAGCAACAGGAAAGGCTCTAAGCCAGCATCTGGGGCTTTTGAAAATATGACAGGCGGGAGCCTGGGTTTTTCTCATCAGCATCTTTCAGTGGCATGGATGCAATCAGTCATTCTGTCTGTTTCTCTCTGAACAGGACCATTCCCTCCTCCTGCCACACTGAGTTGAGGGGAGGACATTTGGGAAATGCCACTCTACTTCCTATACCCCAGTCTTTCAATTGAGATGAATTTTTTCCTGTGCTGCAAGAGCATGGTCAAATAGCTGGGAAGGCTGCAGGTAACTTGCTGCTGCTGCTGCTTTAGGAGGCAGGAAATTCAAAACTAATCCTGATCTTGTGGTGACAATATGGCATCGGCAAGGTGGGACCTCCTTGAACAGAAGTGGTGGCTGAGATTTAATTCAAATGAGGCAGATCCCTTCTGCTGAAATAATCTTTGTCAGATTCCCCCAGCCATGCTGAAAGTTCCCTCTCACAAGCAGATGGGTGGAAGCTTGGGAAGTGTTCCTGTGACGCTGTTGTGCTATTGTGGTTCATAGTATGATGTGAACTTGATGGTTTTTTGATGAATTAGGACAGGGTGGGGCAGCTTTCTGGGTCTGGCTAAAATGGGAAGGGTCCAACTCCTTCTGTAGGATTGACTGTAGAGATTCAAATCAAAAAGCAAAACACCCCAACTTTTTGTTTTCCGTTCCCATACGAACTATATGCCAGACTTGGAGAGCCTGTGCTTGATTCTCACCTCTGCTAGAGGGTTCAAGCTTGATTTTGAGGAATTCATTGAGTCTTGGTTTCCTCTTTCAAATGAGCACAGTCATTCTTGCCTGTCAGGAGGCTTGTAAATAGAAATTCACATGCAAGGTGCCCAGGTAGGATGTTGCTGATGGATTTAAATGTCTAGAGACCCTGGGTAACAACCACAGATGTAAAAATAATCGGAGTTCCCGTTTGGCTGTTGCCTCTCCTTACAAGGTTCTTTCTTACATGCTGTTATTGCCTCTGTATGTCCCAAGCAGTGATATTTTTCTTAACAGCCTTAATTGATCTGTTGGAATATGGGAGATCACACATCAAGCTGAGCACTGTGTGTGAGTCCTGAACCATTTTACTGTTTCTTTTACTCTATAATTCTTTTTCCAAGGAAAATCTAATGTTAATGCAAAGGGTTTGACTACTGTAAAGCAGTCAAGCTCTGAGAGAAAGATGCTCTTCCAGATTGAAAAGGAGGCAGCACCTCCATAGGACAAGCCCCAAAGATATATCAGAAAGATGTTAGGGGCTGAATTTAATTTAAACCCTGCATGCAAACAACCTTCCTCTCTGAGAATGTGTTCACTTGGAAATAAGTTGGCCCAGTGACCCTGGTTTAGCTCATTCCATGTGGTGTATCTGTTCCCCAGCACAATGTTCTTGCAGTTGAACTAACATAGGTGCAGGTTCCTTTGTCTCTTTGTGGAAGGAAGAGCTGAGGTTTAATTTAAACAAACGTCTATTTTTACAACCAGGGATTAAAGCACTTCATTGAGGTTTACTTCATTAAAGTAGTACTTTATTCAGCAAAACATGAGCGTGGAGGCTCTTTACATAAATCGCAGGCCCCTGGTGTTAAGGACTTGTTTTGGACATGGGGATGGCAGGGACATGCAGCAGTACAACATCTCCTGACTTCTGAATGCATGTGAATAGGGAGGGGAAGCAAGCTGCAGAATTTTTAAATGATCTTTATAGTCCTGCCTGGGGTTGGCATCCAGCTCTCAGGCAGCCATCAGGTACAAGGGCTCCATCCTCCTGTCTTAGACAGAGCAATTCACCAGATTGCAGGCAAAGACAGTTAGTAAGGACAGACTGAAAACACTCCCTTCAGGAAGATTTGAAATCTGAGGTCTTGATCTTCCAGCCATTAGACTGTTCCCATATGCTTGGCAGGAAGATGGTAAAGCAGTGTGTTTCCAAACAGAAGCCAGTTAACAGTTCTCCACTAAAGCACGAGGTTAGGGTCCATCTTGCCTAAAAATGGTGAGCTGTTTGTAGTCCATATCTTTTTGTAAAGATGGAAATTATTCTCCCAGTCATATTTACTCTGTAAAAGAACTAGATAGGATGTAACTCAGAGAAAATGTTTCTTCTCACGCCTATGACGGCTCAGTTAATTTTGGTATCTTTGATCAAGAAATTCAGTGACAAAGCTATTGAGGAAAATGACATTTTTTCACTGAGATGTTTTGCATGGACTGTGCAGCATCTCCAAACCCAGTGTGTGCCAGCAACACACTCAAACAAGCAATTCTCAGCTTTTTCCCAGACAACTGTGCTGCCGTTATACAGTTTGGGGAAACACAGAAAAAAATCCTATTTGTTCAAAGTCCTGAAGTGTTGACCAGCAGGAAGTTCACTGCTGATAGACTCTCTTGGCATTGAAAGACATCATAAATTACCCCAAATAACCTGCATTTCAAAAACATTATTTGCAGAATTAAAAAAGAGAGGGCAGATCAGGACAATAAGATCCCAGGAAGTCCTCAAGGAAACTTGTAGAAATGCTGCTGCCAAACCCCCTTGGGAGTTGCCAGCATGACCTGTTGTTGCTGGGAGGCCTTGTTCTGGCCAGTCTTTGTACCCCAAACATGCTCTGGCATCACTCTTTTCAGGGACAAACAGAAAAGGATGGGGGGGTTGCAGCGGGCTTGGGAACACTTGCTGTTTACATGGAAACAGCGGTGCTCGGATCAGGAAGTATAGGGCCACCATATGGCTGCTTTCCCAATGGCCTTCTCTGACAATAAGTGCCTCTGTCCTGCCATTGCCCCCTTGTTACAACATCTCGGGTGTGCCAGCAGAAAGCTTTTTGAGCTGCTGAATTGTGGTCACAGTGTCAATATACTGTCGGTGTAGGGGGCGCGGTGGGTTTTTGTGACAGGGCCAGTGCAACCCCATCTTGTTGGACTCTTTCCAGCTGTGCTGAGACCATGCTCTTCAACGGCACCACTGCTCATTTTGCCAGTGCCGCGTGCCAGTGTGGGGAA
This sequence comes from Chamaea fasciata, assembly GCF_029207755.1. NCBI lineage: Eukaryota > Metazoa > Chordata > Aves > Passeriformes > Sylviidae > Chamaea > Chamaea fasciata. The sequence continues at coordinate 23,917,954 of NW_027094087.1, read as the reverse complement.
GGCACAGAGAGTTTGTTTGTGGAGTTATTTCACCTTCACCAGCCCCCTAAGATAGACTTCTGTCCCTGTTGCCTGTTTTTCCACCCCTCTCTGGGCTGCTCCTGGGGCTCAGCTGAAGGGAGCCATGAGCTCTTTGGGAGGGCAGTCATGGGGTGTGCCTGCCTGCAGCAGGATGGACACAGGGCAGGCACTGGGAATGGCTCAGGACTACAGATCAGCCACAATAAAAGTGAGGGCAGCAAGCTATGGCAGGAATTGTAAGGGCTTATCGCTTTCCACTTTATTTTCATGTGGGAGGGTAAATATAAGCTGCTGCTGATAGGCCTTCCAATTTGATTTGAACCAAATGAAAATGAATACTTTTTAATGGAGAATTTTCTTGACGGGGTTAACAACCCCCTCCTAGTTTTCTGCTCTCAGCACCAAACTATCACCCATTAATCCCTTCATCTCTGTCCCACCCCATCACCAGTGTGACCCATGTTATCAGATTTCTGTTGTGAGGGCCTGGTTTGCAGTCAGTCACTGTCCAGGCAGGCCAGGCGTCTGCCCCTCCTGCCATGTCAGGCTTTCAAACTGCCATTTCAATCCCCCAAAATTTCTAATCAGTGCAAAGCACCAAGTGGTGCAAGTCACTTCAGAAAACTGCATTTTTTGGTGATTCATCCGTGTTTGCACAGAGATCCTCAGACAGTGCTAGCAAGAAAATACAGATGTGGCTCTCTGCATTATGGAGTCATTTTTTTGCCTATACCATCTGGCTTTTTGTGTCAAACACATATATAGTGAGTGTGACAGTGATAGTCATGAGGAAAAGGATTTCCTCATTAAGGGGCAGAAAGCAGAAAGGAGGCAGGATCCAGAATGCCTGTGAATTTTCAGAGCCATCAAGTCCATTTGGGATGGAGGAACAGTGTGTTTGTCAGAGCCGGGCTGTCGCAGGGATCAGAGGCTGTCCTTGGTGGCCTGTCACTGGTGAGTGATTACTGCTTTCTCTCACCTGTGTCCCAAACTTCATCTCTCATGGCTGATGCTTTCCCCTCTCTGTATTCCCTTCACACGCCAGCACTCAGGCAGCTAGCAGAGGCAGAGAGTGAGCGCAAGAGCTGGCAGGGAGTCAATATATTTCAGTGTTTTATTACTACAGAGCTGAAGTAGCATTTAGTTGGTTAGGCTCCGCGCAGAGTGAGCAGTCTAAGTGACTCAGATATCGGGGCCAACAATTAAAGGCACAACAAAAAATCCATGGATTAATTAGCAGGTCAATGGTGGTTGAGTAGTTATTGCTAAATTACAAGGTTTGCATGTAAGAGACAGGATTGATCACTGGTGTCTGCTGGCTCCTCTGGCTGTGTGTTCAGGATGTGGGTTGGGGAGGGTAGTTTCCCACTGATGGGGTGACAGTGAAGGGGGTCAAGAAAGGTAGGGGAGGGGATTGCCCCAGGTTTATCACTCCCCTACCACAAGGATGCACATTGTGCTTGTTTAACAGAGGTTCAAAATTAATTGATACCATCTGGCAGGCAGCTCTGCTTCTGCTGCAGCTCTGTGAGGCTTTGGGGGGCTGGCAAGGGGATGGGAGAGGGGGAAGACTCAGGGAGTGGAATAAATGACATAGTGAGCATCCATTGAGGTGTCCCCTCTCAGCACCAGGGAAGAGGGTCTGTCTGGAAGTGGTATGTCCAATGACAGAGTTTTGAACAAAGGCTGAAAAGGCATCGAGACATGCACATGCTCCCTACTCTGTCATGAAATACTGGAACATTTTGTAGGAAAAGGTATATACACACACACACACACATATATATATAAACCACCATTTCCACAGAGGAACACAAGGGACTTGTAGACAGAGAAATGCAAGCAGTTTCTTTCCAGCAAGGAGAGTCTTGGGAAACAATCTTTTCCCTTTTGGGGTGCAGGAGGTTTTGGGAAAGAGACACAAAGAGTGTCTTTCCTGGTGTAGGTCTGAAGGGAAAATACTATTTGCCCACTGCTGCTATAATTAGTAGCTCTGCAGTGATGACAGCTGGATTAGAAAGAAAAAACTTATCCCTGAGGTCTCCCACATAAATGCAAAGCAAGCAGTGACAGGGGAAAGAAAGAGAAAAGGAGAGGGATGTGGCCTGATGGATACAGTACTGGGGGACTCCGCTCTCCCTGTGTTGGAAGCTCACCAGATTGCACTAATGTGCATAATAATCAAGCTGTCAGAGCCCTCGCTCCAGCTCTACTCGGAGGCAGGCAGTGCCGAGAACATTTTATCTCGTTTCCGAATGACTTTTTATGCCCAGTAAAATGCTGTTTTCATATCAATTAATAATTCAGCTAATAACACAATTAAGAAATCTGCCTTTCGCTGGGAGCCATTTGGAGGGGACGGCAGAGGAGGGGCAGACACGGCACTAGGGAGGCTTCAGGCTGATGCTGCTCTGGGCTCGCGGGTCGCTGTTCCCGTGCGGAGATACCCAGTAATTAAATGTGCACGTCAGGGAAGCCAAGAGTTACAGGTCCCGTGCCTCTCCATGTGACAGAGGCACAATGTAGCTGCTGGAAAATCACTTAACCGCTCTTTGAGCTTAAGTTTTCCTCAGAAAAGTAAGGCTTGTGCTACTTTTGTCATGTTCTGCAAAGGAACGTATCACTAAATGTTACAGTGCTGCTGTCGCACAGACCAGGTCTTACTTATGCAACAATATGTGCCATGCCAGGGCTTTGCAGAAACAAAATACTAAGGCTTAGTGGGTCAGCTGGGATTTACTGTCTCCTGCATACCAGCAGAAATCTCAGTGCATTCAGAGCCAGTTATTTTTATCCTTATTATGAGAGTCCAAGGATGAGGCCTACTCTGTAGATCATATATTGGTTGAGAGTATGATTATGATTAATTTGAAAGTGATACAATTATACAGGTGCAAATCTCACTATGAGCAAAGTAATCTCTTTACAAATGTGCCATGAATGTATATTAATCTATTCTTCCTTTTCCCATACTGTGCAAGGCTGGCTGCATCTCCTCTAGGGAATTCTGTAATAGCAGCTATATTCCATTACAGTTCCAATAATGCAGCCCATGGTGGTAGATGAAGCTTGTGTGGGATGTTTAAGTGCCATTCTGTGCTGTCCTGGACTGGTAGAACCAAGCAAGAGAAAATGTGACACAGAGTTTCTGAACATGAAAGTGCTGATTTGACTTTGTTGGTGAAAGGAGGCTCTTACTTTCTCAGGACCTGACCCTTGGCATGGTCAGTATTTCCCTCTTCTCTGGAAAGTAGAGTTACCTCTCAGAGGCAGGCTAACTCTTGAGAATAAATAAATAATCTTTGTTTAGTTATTTATTCCTTCCAAAGATTTAGTCCTGGTTGATTGATTGCTGGTCCTGGCTATAGACCTATAAATCAGTGTTCAAGAAAGTGACACATCCTTGCTGCACTCTTGAGTGTTCATGAAACTGCTATGAAAGAAAGGCATAATAATGCTTTAGGCCTGTATAGCTCCTGCTCATCTTGCCTAAGAGCCCTCTATTATGTTCTCCCTCTGGCTTGTACAAGTGATAGACCTTTGCAGGACACATCTTTGGTTTTGGTCCTAGCGTTCCACACCAAGATGCTTTGTTTTCAGGAAAATCTTGGAAATGCAGGGACGGCACCAACCTCAAGACATCTCTTCCCTCATTCCATCCCACAGCAGAGCCTGCTTTGCCTATACCAAGACTACCAAGGTTTCCCATTTCAGCTGTAGTTAAGATAGTACGTGAGGACCACAAGGCAGAGTGACTCAATCCATCCTTCCCTTAACAAGATCTTTTCTTGTTGCAGTTTCTTTTGGTAGACTTCAAGACCTGCACCCTGCTGTTCACAGTCAGAATAATTTGTGCCTGTCCTTGTGGTTAATGTTGTTATGGAGCTTCTTTCTCTCTTTCTCTCTCTCTCTCTCTTTTTTTTTTTTTTTTTAATAGAACAAGATGTTGATGAAAACACCTGCTCAGTTTTGCTTTTCTTAATGAATAATCTGTATAAAATTAAATGGCACCACAGACCAATTACAGCAGGGAAGAGAGAGAGTGGCCACGCTAAGAGAGCTCTCATAGATCACTCCTGTTTCTTAATATGTCAGGAATCTCCTAACAAGGTGCCAGGATGTGGGAATCACACGGGAAATAAAGATAAGCAGCATCTGTATGTTTCAGGGACATCCACTAACCATATTTTCTCTCTCTTTTTGTGTTCTAGGTAAGTGAAGCTTCGATTTTCCTATGCATAAAGTACCAGTTGACTGGGGCATGATGGACTGAGAAGGTGATGTGTTCCTTGGCTCAAAGGCCACAGTGAAAGGTGTCCAACCTCAGGTGTTCATGGCTCTCCTGTTTGTTCGTAAGTCTTTGCTACAAAAAGTGTTGGAAAAAGAGATGTCTTGTGACTGTGTGATCCAGTGGTTGGGATGGTTAAGCTGTATAACTTTATACCTTGTCAGTAAGTCATTGCCTGTGTTGAGGTGCTTACAGCATACATATGTACATGGTTGTCCTGGCCTGGGCTAATGTAATGTCATCTGCAGTCAAAAGCATATCTTATCTTTCTTTGTCACCATTCCTCTCCCCCAGGCTGGTTTATAATGAGATCATTCAGCATTTCCCATGCATTCTCTCTTTAGCATGGGTGCCAGAAGGACATGCTGGTCTTGGAACAGGCACTTGTGCAATTCCTGTCTTGTGGTGACTTGTGGCACTGACCCTGTACAGCTGCAGTGCAAGTTGTGTGGGAACAGCAGGCTGTGGTGTGCCTGCCAGGCTGATTCCCCTTTCAGACACCACGTTCATGTGGTGCATGACCTGAGCCTGACAAAGTACTTTTGAAAATATATTTTTACCACTCTTATTTCCACTTGGCACTGAAGTCCCAATGACAACACTTGAAATCAAGATTTATGTCTGTATGGACTTAGCATACGGCAAGTTGCAGTTCATTCTTTGGCTTTTCAAGTTCCTTACAGCTGCCTCTATACCATCTACCTTGTTACATACTGAGCCTGTACAGCTCTCCAGGGAATAGCTTTGGGTTTGTGCGTTTGGCTTCCAGGATCATACAAATAGTGTCTGATTCAGGGTTGCTCCTCCTCTTTTTAAGCCCACAGGCATTATGTGGTAGACCACATAATGCTGGTGTGGGAGACCAGCAAATAACATGTTTGGAAATCCAAGTACAAGTGAGCTACAGACTTTTGTGTATACATATACAAATTGTAGTCATACAGAAACATAAAACAGACTTCATATATTATTTTAATTCTTTTAACTTTTCACAGTAGGAGATAGTATTGAATAACTGATTTTAATTTATATCATTTGTACAGGGTGTGTATGTGCTTCTGCTTACAATTGCAGTGTTGTGCTCCTGTTTATTTAGAAGCTTTCCAGATAATCTGTGCTATCTTACTGGGTTTAGCTAGTAAAATAAGAACTGCTCTTTGTTCTGGTTATGTCCAAAAATGGAGGTTTATGATAATGTGGCATTTCCCAAGCATGGTCATTGTTACTTAGCATTCCTGCTGGGATATCCCTGCTGTCTCTGCAGAGGAATTCAGTTGCATGACTGAGGTTCTGTTTTAAAACAAGGAAATGGATGAGAAAACATTTTTCTAAGCAGACCAGATGGAATAATAAGGGTTTGAGAAGCTATGTGGAGGATGAGTTTGAGATACAGACTTGAACTACTCAACTAAGTCTAAGGGAGAGTAAGGAACAGAAGAGAAGAACAAATAGAATTTGCGTTTTGTGTTACCCTGATGTTTTCCATCTTGAGTCCACTAGTTTTGCAGCTTTAATACAGCTGTTTTGTACTGCAAAGTTGGTCGTTTTGCTGTTGTATTATCTGGGGCAAATATTACCTGGGAGACAGATTGTGAGGCTTGTGCCTGTTCCCTGTGTCCTGGAGGCTATGTAAGTGGGGCAAGCTGTCTTTCTGTAACACCTGTGTTACTGGCCTGTGCGTGCCAAGCTTTGGACTTTTCTCTGTATTCAGAATTTTCATCTGGCCATCTTATCTGGAGCAGTCTTCTCAAGGGCTCTTTGTGGCTTTGGCTCGTCCCTTTGGATTGAGTTTGCTGCAAAGAATATTATTGCTGGTATAAAGCTGACATTTCCCTCTGATGAGCTTCAGGATGTACATCACACGAACAAACGTGGAAACTGAAAAGCGGATAGTGTAGTATATTAGCTGAACTCAAATAGGGTTTTCAGCACAGAAGCTGACAGACCAAAACTTAGAATCCCCACCTCCCTGACACTTTAATGTATTCAGATCCCTGTTGCACATTGTAGCCATGACAGACGATTCCAAGGCAGAGACACCTTGTGCAGTGACATCGTCACAAAGCTGTGTAATTAGTTCAGAAGCTACAGAGCCAGAGAGAATCATCTTCTGTCCATGTTCAGATGCAGAGTTCAGTGAAGAAATGCTTTTGCATTTGTTGCAGCCAAGTCCTGTTGCATAACCAATGCCTCAACATCACGGCTGGGGATAGCAATTTCTGCTTTCCCTCTGGCCTAAGGAAAGACAGGAGTCTCAGCTGGAAGAGCCACAACAGGGTGTGACAGAGTCTTGACATGTGAGCCCCAGGAACCCAGATCTTTCCTCAGCATCTCTTTTCCTAGTCCAGTGTGCACTTTCTCAGTAAGAGGAGCAGCCTAGCCCACACTTTTCTGCCCTCTCAGCTGTACCAGCATGTCTCTATGCAGGTCTGTACTGTTGAGCACATCCAAAGCCTCTCTGTAGGAAATCCCCCTCAGTGCTCTCTTTTGCTTTGTTACTCTTCAGCCAGATCCGTTCTCTTATCTGATTCACAGCACAGTCTCACAAAGTTCTGCTGTCACATCCTAGATGTATGCATAGGAACAAGAGTAAGTGAAGGGAGAGACAGGCTGTGATTGGGTTGAGAACGTGTTTAATTGGAGACAACTTTATTTACTGTTTTTTTTTTCTATCCCTTATTTTTTTCTTCATAGCTCCTGCTGTCCTTTGATATAATAGTATCCTTAGTCCAAAAAGATTCAAGGTTTTAAAAACCATAAGTAGATGTGGAATTCTGTTTATTTAGCATCTGGTTCTCCAATATCTTGACGATTAGGAATTTATATGAAAGGCTTTAAATGAGTTCCTTAATCACATGACCCAAAGAGCTGGCACTTTTAAGAAAACCCTAAAGCTGTGGTGAAGTTAAATAAATCAGTTGAGCTTCCATTTGTTCAAGCAGCATCCTTCTATGGACACTGGGGAGTAAGGAAAAAGTCTTTGCCCAAACAGGAATACAAAAGAAATCGTCAAATCATTTATGGCAGCTTCCTTATCGTTATCATTAGAGCTAATGCCATCATCATTTTCCCCAGTGAAAGCAGGGCCTCTGGGGCCTCTCTGCTTCCTGACAGTGGAGACACCCATGTGCATATTAATATGCAGCTCTGTTTATGCTAATGGCTGCTATTTGTAACATTAATATTTTTTCCACCATAAAAAAATAACAACAATAATAATAATAATGCTTTGTCTTGAGGATTTGAGCTCTAATGTGCTTTGCAGGAATGCAAGGGGAAGAAAAAAGTCTCTGACCTAATTTTTTATATCCTTGAGGGAAAGACCAAATTTGCAGGTGGTGTGGGTGCTGAAATGTTTGCCCTCCTCATAAGCACTGGAAAGCTCAGTGAGGAAACTGCTCTACCTCATGCATAAGGTGAGCAGCAACATCATTCACTGTGATTGCTCCAGATTCCTGCTGGAAGCTCCTGTTTGGACTGAATCAGCACACGGGCTGTGCTTCTCATGGTCAGCCCTCTCACCTGGGCTGCACTGGTGAGCAACACACTGGTGCTTGCTCTGGCCAATGGAAAAGTGGGGGGAGCAACCACTTGTGTTTGGGTCTGTCTCTGTTGGATTTTGGGTGCTACCTGGGTGGCTTCAAGGCCAGTCTGTTCGACTTCGCAGTTAGAAAGCCCAACAGTATGCCCCTGGGCATACTCTGTGTGCCTGGATGTGATATGAGACATGGGTCTGGGAGCAGCTGGCTTCCTTTTGCTCTGAAGAAAAGGTCCATGATGAATGGCACAGGTCTTGTTCCTACCCTGTCTACCCAACAAACCAGCATTGTTGGTTTTGTTCTGATACCATCCCCTACTGAAAGAAAATTTCATTTCCAAGTCCTTTTCAGTGTTAATTAGTGCAGTCACTGTAGCCAGCATCATTCTGCTCCTTGAGGTGCTGTGCGAATGCAGGAAGGCTGGGTTTTTCTTAAAGGGCTTGCAGTTTTTTAATTCCTTCAAGCTTTTGGATTTAGATTGCTGAGTACCTGTTTTATTTCCAAGCTTCAGTGTATTCCCCTGGTCTCTGCCCAAATGTCCTAAGTGATGCAAACAGGGAACATCAGGTATAGAAGGCAAAGGGATAAACAAAAAAAAAAAAAAAAGAGAACGTAACAGAAATCTTGTCAGGTTGGCTCCTCAGCTCCAAGATGGCAGCAAACTGTTTGGTCCCACCTGAGGGAGTGGGGCAGTGCCTGACTGTTCTGCAGGATACGTGCTGAATAGCATGTTGTTAACATTGGTTATGTGATGCAAGTAAATAAAGAAAAGTTAAAGGATTTTTCAGGATGAGTGAGTGAGAACCTTTCACATTGTCTGTAATTGGTTACTCTGGGAGCATATGATGATATTTAATAGGCCCCTCAGTGGTAATTTTAGTAGCCTTTCCTAATGCCTGACAAATACTGAACATGGCACACTTTGTTACTTTAATTAAAAACTCTTTAAAGAAAATGTCAGTGGTGTTCCAATAGCCTGAGGTTTATTTGGGAGTGTGGGGAAAACTGTTTCTCCTCAGAAGGAAGACAAAGAGATGCCACTTTCCTGTGTGGAACTGTGACTTGGATGAGGTCCTGTCTTTTCTTACGTCTTGTTTATTTTGAAGTGCCTGAATTTTGAAGTGTCTCAAGCTCCTTTTTCTTGTACTGCAATGGTTTATTTGTGCATTAAGTGCTTATAGTGGTATTTACTATTTTACTTTTTGACTTGAGGGGAGAAAGGGAAGAAGAGATCACACCATCTGTTGGATCCATATATTACAACATTTGGTGAGAGAAGAAGAAAGCTACAAGGAAAAAAAAAAGGCCTTAAAAAACTTCCTTTTCAAAGCTGATATTCAGAGATGTCCCTTCTCAGTATCAATTATCTTACTGCCCCAAAACATGAGACTGTCTTACAAATTACCATGTACCTTAGAGACAACCAGCACTGTCTTCCCCAGTCTGTGCCCCACAGGAAGAGTTTCCAGACACCATTCCTTATTGTTTCCTGGCTGTATGGTCAAGACATTTGGGTCAAGGCAAAAGTTACAATTTCATGCTTTTCATTATAACCCTTCCAGGGGTTAATAACATTATTATGAAAAAAAAAAAACCAAAACCAAACAACCCCCCCCCCAAACAAACAGAAAAACCCCAAACAAACAAAAACAACAAAAAAACCACCCCAAAAACCAAAACAACAAAACCCAAAATGCCAACAACAAAACAAACAAACAAATAAAACCCAACAAAAAAGCCCTACCTGACATCTTCTTGAAGCCTCATGGGATGTGAACATTTAAGCAGATATCACAAAATTAATGACTTGTGTCTGAATCATATGATTTAGGAATACTTTCAAAACAATGAAATTATACTTACAGCTTAATGAAAACGAAAAATTATACCATTTTTAAAGTACCCTTGTGAAAATAATGTAAAGTTTAAAAATGCCCATAACTATTCTACGCTAATGTTTTTTGTCCTTGTGTATCACAGCCCCTATGGCGTGAAAACTGAGAGGACCTTACAGGAGCTGGAAGATGGGTTTAACTGTTCAAATTCCTAGCACTTTAAATTGGTAACTGTAACACTGAGCCCATTGGACCTTCATTGCTCTTAAGAAGGAAGCAAGTTGACCTTTATAGTGCAGTCAAATCCTGAAAGTAAACAAAGACTGTAACTGGAGAAGAATTAACAGAGGTGTTGGACAGTCTTTCAGGAACAGTTAGCTGAAGATGTCATTGGCAGCAGAGGAAGCAAGTGTTTCATAGGATGCTTTTGCAAAAGAAGGGGGCTTCAGCCTTCCTTTTAGGAAATGGTCCTGCAACAAATTCTACTGTTTAGCATCCTTTTTGTAAATTTTCTATTGCTGCATTGACTCTAGAAGAGTCAAAGTCCCATTTTAAATTTTATGATGCAGTAAGTGTAGAGTCTTCTCCCAAGGTTCTCAATTGGATACTTCCCCTTTAGAGAAAGGTCAGTTATGGTTGTATTAGAAACACACTGAGAATGATTTGAGGATTGTTTGAATTTCCCTCTGAGGTGTATTGATCTTAATGAAAGGAAAATGTGTCCTCTTGTGGCAAGGAAGATAGGGCTGAATCTGCTATATGAGGGCAGCTCTGTGTCCAGATTTGGTTAGCAAAATCTCTTGGTTTTGCTGCACAGCTCTGTCTTGAATAGATGGAGATGTTACGTCCATTTGTGTGTTTTCTATGCCTGTACTGGCAGGATTTTCTAAATACCTGTGGAGAGGCACAAGGTATTTGTCAAGTGCAGTGACATAAAAGAGATGTTGTGGGAAATTATAGCACTGGCAGTTCAGCTCTAAGGAGGGCAGTAAGTCTTTATGGATTCTCTGGTACTTTTGAGTAACACACAGTGGATTTGTTCTCTAGGCTACTGGGTGCCTTCAGGATGCAAAGAAAAATGGTACTGAAGGGAATATCTGGGTTCAGTGGGGAAAAAACAGCATTGACTGTGCAGAACATACTCAAAACTCACTGGCAGTACAGCATTTTTGTGAGTGGTGCCAAAAAATGGTGCAGGGAGAAATAGGTGCAAAATGCATGTAGGAAGGGGCAGTATAGTTGCAGATGTACTGGTGGCAAAAAGAAAGTGCAATCTTAGGAGTGAGGTGTGTGCATTCCCTTGTGTGTATTCATCCTTGTAAATCCTCCTCCTATTTATTGACCAGCAAGGGCTATCCTCATACTGTTTATTTGTTCCCTAAGCTTTACAGGGCCTGAGCTGGATGAAGCACCTGCCCTTATTCGCAGTCTAAGCCCTTGCATAATAACAGTGTAATTGTCACAGTCATAGTGACAAAGTCATTCATAGCAGCTGTTATGGTTTATCATATGTGACATGTTTGTAGGTGTGCATGAGCTCAAGTTGCATCCTTTCTCAAGGAGCCCAAAAGAAGTTTCTGTCCCAGGTAACTTCTCCCTGTTGACTTTTCCTTGCCTTGGCACAGTGAGCACAGGGTACAAAGATCAGTGGAGACTGCTTTCTTTTATTTGTGCCCCAGAAAGAGCTAAAATAGGTGATTTTCCCAGTGTAGATCTCCTGGTTCAAAGGAATGCAAGGTTTAGCACTCTATCTCTCCACCATGCACATCAGCTCTGCGTCTGTTGCCCCCTCGTGACATGGACTCCCAGACTGGAGCTCATTTGACTCTAAGGTTAATTTTCTTTAGCCACTGGCAGGCTGATTTAAGTGTCAGCTCATTATGATGGCATTCTAATTAGAGCCCCACGATAGCCTTTGACCCTGGGAAATGACTTGGGAGAGAAGAAGCAAATAGGGTGATAAGCTTAGATGCTGGCACACAGGAGGAAATATATCCTGCCTGACGTTTGTGGGTGTCAACTTCAGTGTTATCAGATTGTCCTCTGGGAAGGACTGATTATTAGTATTTATCTCCCTCACACAAATTCAGCAGCACTGATTTCTCTTGCTTCAAAGGGAGTTGCACCTTCTTCTTGCCAGGAATGGATTTAGTCCTTTGCCTTCATTTTCAAGGTGTATTTTGTGTAGTTTCAGAAGAGCTGATCATGTCTCTTACTGGGTGGAAGAGCAAGTCTTCATTGGGACATGTAAATTTGTTCCATGCCTATCTAGGAAGAGGAGCTGATTCTTTATTTTTCCCAGGGTATACAAATGGGAAGAAATATTTGGGTAAAATGAGTATTTCAATAGTACATGTGGATCTGCATCCATATCCTAGAAAGTTGATTTTCTTCTTTTGTTCCCATGTGACATAGCCTTTGGAAAAAAAGTGTGGTAGTCATCCTGGTCTAAACATGTGAGATTCCTGCACAACACCAGCAATATCTGAAGCAGATCCTCTCAACAAAGCTTTTAGGAAAAGGCACAGTTACAACAAATCCTGGCTAGGAATGCTGTCTGCTTTCTGCAGACAGGTTTTTCTTCTGCACCTTGAATCATGCACACCTTATCAGGCGCTCCTAGCATTCTATGTCTCCACATCTTTCCCTCTCCTGTACTTTGATAGCTTTTATTTGCATTTTTCTCATATCCCTCCAAGATTGGGAAGTACCGGGTCTGCAATGATGGAGTAAAGAAGCTTGGAGAATCCAAGCTGGATCCTCTGGAATGAAAGCAGGGGCAAATTTGGATTCCTTTCCTGTCCTCACCACACCTGATGCATCTGAGGATGTTCTTTGGTATTCTCAGACTGTGGCTCAAACCCTGGCAGACTGGTCTATGAAAACTCATGGTTTACTGTTGAGCAGGAGGTAAGTTTGTCCTGCGTGGAACAGATGGGGAAACAAAGCAGAGAGCAGAGGTTTATGCAAAACATCATAGCAAGTCAATGGCAGAGTGTACTAGAACTTAACTGTCTACAGTTGTGCTTGACTTGACCCAAGGCTCATTGAAATCATTCAAGCTTTGTTAAGAGTCAGATCTTTTGATATTTGATATTTTTGTGTGCAGGCAAAATTGTTATCCTCAGAAAATACCAGTTAATAGCAGAAACCTTGTGTGGAATTGTCACCATTTCAGCAAGGTTTTGCCAGAAAGTTTCACATTTCCAGATTGAAGTGCCTCCTCACCAAGCCAGAGAGGTCACACAGGAGTAGCCAGGAAACTGGAAGCCAGATTTCTCAGCTTGGATTGGAGACATGAGAAGGAGTCCTATGGGAAGGACATCCTTCTGAATCAAATTGAGCAGAGGCTGGAAAACAGAATGTTTCTGCTAGTGTTGCAGAGGACTGAGGTCTTGCTTTTGCATTTGGTACAGAGTGGGGAGCAGGGAAAGTCATTATCCCAGTAGGGTCTTGTCTCAGTCTGGTTGTGAAATGGGAATGACATCTTAACAAGTGGTATGGTATAGAAGATCAGTTTTCTGCCTGCCCCTTCTGGGGGCTAGGAGATTGTCCAGATCTTGTCCATAATAAGTCCTATAGGGCAGGACTGGTTTTCAGAAGGAACAGTTGAGAAGTTAACTTCTTGTAATAATGAGATACTTCAGTGGTGTTCCCAGCTAGCATGCAGTTATTGGCTTTTGTGTGTGTATAGTATCCTGCCTGTCTTCCCCTCCTCTATATGCATGCAGGCATTCACTCATTCCTATCTCCATCATCTTTAACTAAATTAGAGTAAAATACTTCATTACAGAGACTTTCAGCCATGAGTATGGGCCCCAGGGAGTTTATTTTCATACAAATGTATTATGCACAAGGTTGATCTGATCACAGACAATTTGAACTATCTCTGCACCCCCAGGAAAATTCTTTCATAAATGTAAATGATGTGACACTCCAAAGAACAGAAAACAAGACAGAAGGAGAAAAGAAAAGAAGAAGAAAAGAAAGAAAGAATCTTTATGTTTATAGAAAGGAGATTATGGGGAATTGCAGAGGTACTAGGTCTTAAGTGCAGGATATGAAGCTGTCAGGGCTCTTTTGGCTGCCCTTTTCCTTCTCTCACAGTGTAGCCTTCCCGTCACACACCAAGCTGTTGAAAGGTACTGGAGGGGGAAGAGTGATGAATTAAGTATGTTTGAGATTATAATAACTGTTTCTATGACAACAAGAAAATGCCCTCCATGGCTTTTGTTTGTGTTTTGAGCAAGAAGGCATGAAGTGAAGGTTTGTAAACAGAAGGCAGCGGGAAGGGATGCAGGCAGGGGGCTTTGTGGCACCCTGCCCATGATGCTGACCCACTTCAGGGACATGTGGCTTGTGGTGTTTGGGGCTTTCTTCTGCCTTGCTTCAGCTGTTGGTTGCAACTTTGGCTTTGGACTTCTTCCTGGATGTGAGAGAGAGCAAGAGAGCAAAGATATGTGCTTTTCCAGATTCTTCATTACTGAGCTGCTCAAAAATTGGTGCCTATAGGACTCGGTGTCCCCTCGTGAGGATATGCAGGAGTGAGCCCAGCATGCTTCTCCATGGGATTCCTCCACTCTGCACCATTATAGGGAGCCCACACCTGACCCTGCAGGGATCTCCTGGTACAAGCAGTAAGCATGGAGGGTGAGTTAATCCCCACTTTCACAGAATGTTAATCCTCCACACAAATTCACTGGGCAGAAAGATGCAATGTAACTGAAACCACTTTGGCTTCCCCTCTCCAGCACTGCACAGAGAGACCTATCTATTATTAAAAACCCTATTAGTCGTGGTAGGATTGTACCACTCCCTCTCACTGTAGCTTCTGAGCGCTATCTAATTGGTTTTTATTACTACGCCATCCCTGGGAGCGTGTGGAGCTCAAATACACATTTGCTAAGACATTTGTGTTCACTCGTCCTCGTTGGGAATGCTTTTAAAGCGTTTAAGGTTTTGTCAGGAGGATTAAAAAAAGAGGGCAAGAGAGGAGGAAACTAAGAGAGATGGTTCCCAGGCTGGAAAGGATGTGAAAGATGGAGACAACAAGAGGCAGGACCAAGAGAGCTCAGTTTGACTGGTGTTTCCAGCAGTTTTCCTGATGGACAGTTGGCCTCTCTGGTTCTTCCAGCAGATAACTACTCCAGTTTTCTATTTCCCAAAGAGAGACACACTCACTAGGCTCCTCAGTCACTACTATTCCAGCTTTGTTGTGCTTACACACAGAGAAGTCCTCCCACCCTGGAAAAAGAAGTGGATTTCAGTGAGAGAGCAGGACAGACTGTGCCCATCAGGCACAGGGCATGGCCAGATGAGTGCTCTGCCTAGCAACCTGTTGGCACACGACTGGTCCGTTCTGTCACTCGATCCCTCTATTTTAGCATGCTCTTTTCCTCCACAAACCACCTTTATCCTTTCTTTTTGTTCCTTTGGTCTTTCCCCAAAATATCCCTATAAATCCTGTACAATCCCCAAATACTTTTACTCCGCATCCCATAACGTGTGCCATTCTCCCTAGGCAGTATCCAAGGGATTCACGCCGCTGTCCTGTGCCACCCACATCTCCAGCAGTGATGGTCGCTCTTGCTGCCCCATTACCCTTTCCTCTGCCGGTACCAGTGTTTGCACAGATCCATCTGGATGTCTGAGGCTTGCAGGGGGAGAAGCGCTGCCTCTGTGACTAATGTTATTTGGGTAACAGCATGCCACACAAATTCAAAGGTGTTTCAGTGCTGGGAGCTGCCACGAGGCAGCTGGTGAGATTTCCAAGTCCTCCCTAGCAGCGTAGGTTCTCTCTTTTTGAAATGAGTGAATGTTAAGGAACTCAATTTGCTGAGACATTTCTAGGAAAGAAAAAAAAAATTCTTTCTGACCCTTGAATCTCTTAAGTAGTTTTACATATTTTGGGCTTGGAGTTCTTAGCAATTGGCAAAAATCAGACTTCTTGTGAAGTGTGATGTAACTGCCTTTTGCATGTGAGCTGCCTAACCAAGAAAGCATAGCAGTCGGGTTCATATGCTCCATGTAGCCATTAAACAAGCTGTAAAGCTGCATCACCCCTTACTCGGTTCAGGCTGGGACATTTTGGTTTCTGTGGTCACTGATTAAGTGAAATTGTTTGTTATGGATGGGTTGGTATGTTCGTTCATTGATTCTGCAGGCATTCCTGCTGCAGATGGAACAGAGGTGCCTTAACCAGGGCATCCAGTTGTTTGAGCAGGGCAGCTTCCCTCCAGGTTTTGATAGTTTTATAGCATCTGGAAACACATACTCACATGCTAGCGAGAGCAAATGAATTTTTTTTTTTTTCAGGGATTAACCCCCAGTGAGAGACTCCAAGGCTCCCCACAAAGGCAGTGAAAAAGATCTGCCCTGCCTGCTGTGTGTGGGCTGGCAGGGCACACTCTCACCTTTCCTCTCTGGAAGGGGCTGTTTCAGCCTGCTTTGCTTCTCCTGCCAGCACCTCACTTAAGCTCACACAGGATGTTACTCTTCCTGTGGTGCCTGTTGTGTTAATAGGATACGTTTAAAGCCAACTCTGCTGTAATTTCATTTTCCTTAGGGAGGGGGGGAAGCACTTTCTCCTCGGAGCTACATCCCAGCTGCTCACTCTCTCTCAGAGTCTGCAGCATGCTTATTTCTTTCCCAGATAATGAAAGATGCCAGGAGCCAGGCAAGCCCTGGAGGAGCCCTTGTGGATGCACTGCTCTCTGCACCACACAACACAGGCTAAGCCCCATCTTCTCTCCCTGCAGTGGCCTTGGCCATGGCCTCTTTCTACTGCTGGTTGTTTGTTCTAGGACAGCTGGACCATACATCCTACAGCAGTCTGCACCTTCAACTGGAAATCACTCAGTACACAAGCTCATGATACAATTCTTTCATGGGGGCATCTTGCCCAGCATGTCACACCAAAGTGCTGCCATTTGGCTTGGGGTTTGTAGGTTCTGACCTGAGTGCTGGCATTTACTGTACCAAATCATTCAGGAGCTTCCCACACTAGCCAGAGATCTCCTTCCCCATATGATGTTGTTGCAGTTGCAGTGGCTGAGATGGAGGCTTGTTCTCAGGGCATAAAAGAGAGGGAGCTATTGGCAGGGCTTTTCCCCAAGGGTCCCATAGTCCTGTAATTCAGTTCCCCCTCAGTCTGAAAATCCTCTGTCAATCTTCAGGGTTTACAGAGAAACTTGTCTGCTTTCTGGGGCACTCAGGGCTGCCTGAGATGAATGGGCAGCCAGGGGAGGGAGTGTTGTTTTTCTGTCTGAACAGTTGCTGTTTTTCTGTTGTGTGGGTTGGGATATGTTGCTGGATTTGATTTTGGTTTGCTGTATTGTTGTTTGTTGAATAGCTTGGGGGGTTGTATATAACATTGAAATGGTTGGGGCCTGCAAGGGGTGCTTTTTTCCTGGCATTTAAAAAGAAATCAAAATAGATGAGACATTTTTCTCGTAATTAGAGATCGTCCTAAATAAATGCTTTAGACCTCACTCCCCTCCCATTCCCCTACTTCCCACCCCTCTCCCCCTCCTACACACATACAAAGTTCAGCTGTTCGGGAATGCAGCTGAGAGTTTCCTACTGTCTGTTAAGAATGAAGTGAACCTCTTTTCCTGGCTCTTTTGAAAAACCCCGACCTACAATGCGGAGCATGCCCATGGCTCTCGCGGCTGTTTTGTAGCTGGCACTGCTCTCCGGCTGCGGCGTAGGTTGTTTCTGAATTACCCTCAACAGGCAGTTTCCCCGCTCAGAGATCAAGGTCGGTGCAGCGATGGCCACGTCCCTCTGTTGGCACTTCCCCGTGGGAATGACATTACCCCTCACACCTCTCCCCCTCCTACTCCCTACAGCCTGTTATTAAACAAGGACAAGTGAGTAGCTTGTCTATGTCTGTGTGCGAGAGCGCGACTCTGTCACCTGATGCATACAGATGGCTTATTAACCAATTAATTCATAGGACTAAATTGGCTAAATCAAACTAAATGACACCCAATTGCTGTACAAGGGTAGAAATGGATTGGAATAAGTGTTTCTTAAATGCCAGCCTCGTTGAGCAAAGGAATGAGTAGCAGAGGGAGGAGGGGACCTTATGGAGGAGTGGGGATGACAGCAGACACTGGCAGGCAGCGTGAGCAGAGCCGTCCATGGCATCACGTCCTAGGGAAGGAAGTGGCTCATGAGCCTGTGGCAGTTTGTGCTGCCAAGAAATCGGATCACTCTTTTTGCTGGTGACACTTTAGGCCTGGGAATGCTGCTGGAAAGGGAGTCCCAGCCAGTGCCTCACTCTGTGTCCTGGGCAAAAGAAGGCATCTACTTGCAGCCTGGACTTTGGTTGAAGCACAAATTATTAAGTGAACTATTGTTGATTACTGCATGAATGATTATTCAATTGTCCGAGGAGCAAGGGTTTGATTTTTCAGAAATGCAGTCTACCTCTTCCTCTGCCTGAAGTCCCTAACAGCAATTATGTTCATCTTCCTGAAAACTGGTTCTTCCTCCTTTCTATAACCATGCCCTCAGGACTGGCCAGAGCAGCTACACACAGCTGGAATCCTTCTATGTGCACTGCCTGCAGCAGTATTACCTGTTGCTTAAAGATGCTTCTCTGTTTTTTCCCTTGGCATTATTTATTTGGGGTGAGGATGGGCTGGCCTTGGCTGGCTGCTGCATGCCCACCAAGGTGCTCTATCACTCCTCCTCACCAGGACAACGGAAGGAAATTTGACAACTACTGTCACTGGCACAACAGAGTAGACTTGAGAAAATTAGTTTAATTTGTTGCCAATTAATGACAGAGTAGGATAGTGAGAAATTAAAATGAAGCTAAAATCTTCTTCCCCACCCCTCCCTTCTTCCCAGGCTCTGCTTCACTGCCAACTCCTCTTCCTCCCGCACATGCTACACAGGGGAACAGGGAATATGTCTTGCAGTCTGTCCATAACACTTAGTCTCTGGTACTCCTTCCTCCATGTGCTCTTCCCTTGCTGCAGTGTGCAGTCACTCCCACAGGAGACAGTTCTTCAGGAACTGCTTCCTTGTGAGTTCTTCACATGGGGCAAAATTTTCAGGAATGGACTGCCCCATGCATTGTAGTTTCTGATGGAAAGCTTGTTCCTGTGTAGGCTCCACTCCATGGCTACAGCTCCTGTTAGGAGCCTGCTCCAGCGGGGGTTTTCATGAGCTGCAGCTTCCTGCAAGGCAGATCTACCTCCTACATTATGGGTCCTCCTGAGGCTGCAGCGGAATCCTCTCCTACACTTGGAGCACCTTCTCCCCTCCCTCTTCACCGACCTTGGAGTGTGCAGGGCATTTTTTCTTACATTATCTCCTCCTTTGCAGATGCTGAACAGTTATTTTTCACTCCTGCTTAATTATGTTATTGCAGAGGCACTACCTACATCACTGGTTGACTCAGCTTTGGACTGTGACGGGTTTGGAATGGCAGTTTGGAGCCAGCTAAATAAGGCTGAGTCCAACATGGGAGCAGGTCCTGCGTCTTCTCACAGAAGCCACCTCTGCAGCCTCCTTTTCTTCTCAGCCTTGCCATATAAACTAAACAGAGTATGTTACAAGAGACTTTTTCTGCATAGGAGAGCACACCCTTTTTTTCCCTCTGCTGAATGCTGACCTTTGCTCTGTTTCGTGATATAGAAGATAGATTTTGTAGGATTTACTGGATGACTCGGAGTGGGAGGTATTTCCTCTGATCCCAATTCATTTTAACAGATACCAAGATACATAATAGTCATAACTTGATTTGGAATAGTGGAGGGGGTACAAAAGAAAGAAAAAAAAAAGACAAGAATTGCACATCAGAAACTACTATTTTGTGTTTTATGTTGCAGTTTGAGTATTTTGCCTGCCTCGAGGCTATATCTCATACCACCATATCAAAACTTAGGTTGCTTGTACCACTGTTCCGCCAGAGCTGATAATCTGAGCAAGGTTTCCTGGCTGCTTCCCTTGGCAGGAGCTTCATCTTTCTAGTCATGACAAAGGGAGTCTGTGGCTCTCCTTAAGGTGTGGTAGGGAGATGGTCCATGTGTGAATATAGGAGAGGTCAAGTCATTCCATGAAGCA
Source organism: Chamaea fasciata (assembly GCF_029207755.1). Classification (NCBI taxonomy): domain Eukaryota; kingdom Metazoa; phylum Chordata; class Aves; order Passeriformes; family Sylviidae; genus Chamaea; species Chamaea fasciata. The sequence goes on along the minus strand of NW_027094087.1, from coordinate 23,898,191 downwards.
GATCCATCCTAGCAACAGCTTATGGCAGTTTCTTGCTAACAGCATCTTTGTTCAGCATGACCCAAGGCAGACTTTTCAGTTGATTTTTCACCTTGTGGTACCTCGGTCAGTGCTGTCTCCCCCAGGTGGCACTGGAAAACTGTACCCAAGTGCCTGAGGGCATGAAGAGCAGGGGCTGCTGTCCATGGACATGCCCAGGAAAGTGTTTGTTTCTGGAACTAGGCCTGAGGAGGGACTTAACTGAGGTTAAGCCTAGGTTGGTGTTGTTTGAGGGGCAGTTGGACTTGGTTTGTGCAGGGTAGGGGCAGTCTTTTTCTGGCACAGGAGACACTGTTGCATAAAGTGACAGCTTTCTAGCAGAAGAAAGGGTGAATCCTTTAGTGTGGGACAGGAGTAAAAGTGTGTCTTGGTGATTGTCAGTGGGGTCAGCTGGGAAAAGAGTGACAGCAAGCCTTAGGAAACCTTGCAAGGTGCTCGCAGCACACTTCCATATGCAGCGAGAAGCAGACCCTCAGAGCCCAGCACATGTGCACACACATGCACACATGCAGCGTGCATGCTCACAGCCGCATGCCCCCAGCATGCACATGGCTCTGGTCTCCCCCCACTGGGCCAGCATGAGCGGATTACAGCCAGGCATAGCCTGGAACATATGCGTTCATGGAGTACAGCCCGTTCAGAATGAAACCTGCGCATATGCAAAACTGCCAAGAACACATTCCTCAGCACCCTAATGCTGGCTCTGGATAACCACCAAACAAACACATGCCTGACTATTATGTCAGTGTTAAAACTGCTCTTCTTCAGTTGCTGCAGCAAGATAAAGTATCCAAAGCCCGTCATGCTGCGGCATCTTTTTCAAGGCTGCGCCACACACAGTGTGTATAAAATATTGAATCATTTAGGAGATTTTCATCTTTCCTCTTTTTTATTTTTCTTCTTTTGAAAGAAGAATGGGATTTACACTTTGTCCAGTGGCAGAACAAGTGTTTTATGTGCTGGAGCCAGGACTACTGCTCTAGACCATTTGATGCATATATTTTGTGGCCTTTTTTTCTCCTTTTTTTTTTTTTTTCCCCCTTAGAATCATGCCTCTGAAAAGGGTCAAATCAACCATTTAGAAGGGTAATTTTTTATTCTTAGTACAGAGTGTACTCCAAGAGCTGTAAAACAAACTTTGTCACCCTTTCATTAACATTTATCCTCAAAAGATCCCTCACATTTCCTTGGCCCTAATAACTCTTATTATCCCTGAAGAAACAGGCTGAGCAAGGGAATGCTTTCATAATTCCAGAGGTGGAGTAGTAAGTTGCATGTGGTTTCTGTTCAGTGAGAAATGGACTGAGGGAAAATTTAGCCATGCACCTGCAGACAAGCTCTGGACCACTCAAGACTTTTGTGCAGGGTGGTGTTCTTCCTCCTTTCAGTGCTCTGCTGCCTGTACATGTTTCCTGGAGGCTCTGATCATGCACAGAAGTTAATTGGCTCAGTAGTTTTCTTCACAGACTGTGTGTAGTGTTGGCCTGCTTTAGTTGGGAGTACATTTTTCTAGTTTCAAAAGGTCCATTTTAGGGGAGAGGGATGGCCTGTGGCTCAGGGCAAGCCAGTGGCTCAGGCTCTGAACTGTACCACGGTCAGGCTGTGCATGGATTGTATCCCTCTCAAATGCCTCAGTTTCCTCATCCCATCTGGAGCAATAACAGTGCTGATTAAACTCAGAAGGAGCTAGAAAGAGTCATTCATTAGTATTAGAAAGTGCTTTGCGGTCTCCAGTAGACAGATAAGCTACTACTATGCTCTGAGCTGTTTTTCCTTCTCCACCCCATTTATAATGATCTGGACTCCCTTGAAGTCTGAAGTAGAAGCAGGCTGATCTTGGTACATTTTTTGTTTTTTACCTTTAATTAGCAGAGCTGTGTCAGTTCAGAGGCCTTGCATGGGCATGGAGTACATATTCTTTTATTGTTTTCATGGTCCGGAACAGAATTGCTTTAGACACAAAGCAACGGCCCAGGGTAATAAGAGAAGACAAAAATTTAATTAAGAACAGAGAAGAAAGAGAAGAACTCTCTTTTATTGCAAAAAATGGAAGGGCTGAGGAGTCTTGTTGACGTTTGTCAGTTTAGTTAGGTAGGTCTGTTACTGCTGGTCTCAGAGAACGCTCAAAAGATTTTTGAGTTCATATAAACACCAGAATGTTTTTAAAGATTCTGTGACTCATACAGTAATCCTATAGTCTCTGGTCTGTGCTCCTTCTGTCACATTCAGAGCTGTGGCTGAGACACCTGTACAACTCTTGTCCCTTCATTCTCCATTTGCATTAATGGGTGTAAGTTGGCAGTACTCACATGTGAAGAAATGAGTACAAAGTTTGGAAATGGCTTCATCATTATGTTGGATAATGTAGATCCTCTTAGAACTCCATGTCTGCAGATTGAGTGACACCAAAAGGATCAGCAAGGATCCAGGTGTGAGAGAGTCATGTGGGATCTGCTGCTCTAGCTAACTCTCTGCAGATCTATGGGACTTGATGGAATTCATCCAAGAATCCTGAAAGAGCTCCTGAAGTCATCACAAAGCCTCTCTTAATGATTTTTGAGCAGTACTGGGAATCCTGGCTGTCTGGAAGGTGGTGAACATTGTCTGATTTTCAAGAAGGGCAAAAGGAAGGATCCCAGTAACTGCAGACCTGTTAGTCTCACTGCAGTGCCTGATAAAGTTATGGAGAAGATTACTTTGGGAGGTACTTAAAAGCACCTGGAAGAGAAGAAAGAGAAGAGGAGACTGAAGGGAGACCTCGTTGCAGTCTACAACATCCTTGTGAGGGGAAAAGGGGGGGCAGAAACTGATTTCTCCTCTGAGGTGACCAGTGACAGGACATGAGAAAATGGATTGGAACAGACTCCCCAGGAAAGTGTTCACAGCCCCAAGCCTGACAGAGTTCAAGAAGTGTTTGGACAATGCTCTCAGGCACATGCTGTGATTGTTGGGGGTGGTTCTGTGCAGGGCAGAGTTGGACTTTTGAGATCGTTATGGATCCCTTCCAATTCAGCATATTCCATGATAATCTCCTTTCTTCCCCCATCCAAAGGAGGAGAAAATCTTTTGGGGAAGAAGTCTCAAAATTCAGCTCTAGAGGGAAGTACAGTTCCTCCGGTTTTCTTACCAGTCCCCAGGATGCTGAGAAGGAGAAGAAACGAGTTGAAAAACAGGAGGATTGAAACACACAGAAGATCAAAGTCCAGTGTGTCCTCAGACCAGACACCTCCTGTTGATCTCCTCTGAATGCTCAGCAGTCCTGCAAGTGACCCCTCTGAGACAAGAAGGAACACTGAAAGTGCCTCAGTGAGGTCAGATGTCTTGGGCCAGGAATATCTTCTTATTCATTATTGTTGTGGTGTAAGAAGAGGAAAAACTTTTCTCGTATGGCTTTCCTGTCCTTGTCTTTGAAAGATGTAGCAGGACTCGGGTGTAGAATCATGTCCACACAATGAGAGGTACATTCTGAGCAAATGTATGTCTAAATGCTCATCTCCTTATTTTGAGTATTTGCTTAGTTGGAGGGTTTTTGTCACTTTTCTTTGACCTTTAGCAAACTATACGTTTTGGCATTAAGCACAAAGGTTTGCAGTAAAATGGTGTGTGTGTGTGTGCAGTGGTGGTGAGAGACATCTTTTTATAGTAAACAACGTCTTTTGGTCTGAAAATGTCTTTCATAAGGATTTCACATCTCTGGTGAGAGGTTTTTAGGGGAAAATATTTAAGTATGTATTGTTTTTTGATCAAGTCAAAGATAAGGAAGCGTTAACTTTCAGTTTTATTTGAGAATTGCTTCTTATTGCCATCTTGCTTTGGGATAGCTTTGGAGCACATTGTATTTTCTCAGAGCACTGGATGACTCCAGGGTTGGATACTAAACTTCAGTTGCAAGAAAGAGGAGAGACACTATCTTATATATCAGTCTTATGAACATCACATCAAAGAGGCTCATGGCCCAAGCTGAGACTGCAAACACCATCATCTGCATTGCACTCCTGGGAAAATGAGTCATGAAGTCACTGTGTGGGGTGGCAAGGTCTGAGGGGAGTAACTGGGATGCAATGTGAGAAAAGAATGGCTCCCACCTTGTTTTCCTATGGCTACAGCATGCTGGTAATAACCCTTCCTGAGCTCATCTCAGCGGTGTCCTGCGGGATGAGTATCTGGGTAACAAAGCTGGCTGTGCAGTGTAATAGTGGCACTTCTTTCAGGGCTGGGAGCACAAAATACCTCTTCTGCAGCAGGTGGGGATAACTGCAGTTTTGGGAGTGAGCCCTGGTGTGCTGGCCATGCAGGAGTCCATGAGTCTCTGAGCTTCCCAATAGGAATTCCTAACTTGAGATTGCTGGTGACATCATTTCCACTGGAAAGGTTTTTAAACACTGCTTGTCTTGGGCAACACTAGACAGCATTTAATGAAGAATGAAGGAAGCAGGGTGTTTGTATTGTTCGTTTCCGGGGAAAAATGTGTACCTATAGGAGAGCTGAGCAGCTGCAAGAATGGGCACCACACTACTGGTGCCAGTAAGCTAGCAGTCCCAGTGCTCAGCTTTTGACTGTGTGGGGTGCAAGAGGGTAAGAAACAAAATCCCATCCATCAGGGCAGTGAAGAGGCTGTATGAGGAAGGAAAGGGGGCTCACAGCTCCCCACTGCCTGGCTATGACCAGCAGGAGTGATGCAGTATCCAGCCACGCTATGAATACAGAATTAGAAAGTGTGTGTGGGGACTATTTCAAATGCAGTTGAGGTTTTTTTGCTGTCTGTACTTCTTCCTCAGGCCACAATACAGCTCCTTCACAGTCCTTCGTACCAACCTGCCCCTCTCCTGCTTCCCAGCAGAGCAAACACTGAAGCACAGTGAGACAGCTGGCAGGCACTCTGCCTTTCCTCCTTCCCTCCTCCTCTCCCTGCCAGTTTTGTCCATCCTTGCACACTGTAGATGAGTTCTTTTGGGTCTTTCTTTAACTTAATGTGCATACCCAACATAGCGCAGTGAGGGCCTAGCCCCCTGTTAGGAGCTGAGTGGATAATGATAGTTTCTGCCTCTATTTTTGCTGAGTCTGCAGGCTGCATTTTGTCAGCTGCATAGAGAGGCACTACTGCCCGTAGCTAGTGTTGTCATCTGGAGTCCACACCTGGAGCTGCTGCTGCTGTTGGGTTGATCTGCTGTGGAATTTTTTGTTTGTTTTTTTGTTCGTTTGTTTGTTTGTGCCGATAATGGAAATGTCTTAGTACCTGCCAATTATGGAAAAAAAAGAGGCAGTGGTAATCTCCTTTCTCTTTTCCTATATCTCTCTATTTTTTCTCCTCTCCACTGGGACAGAAGTAAATAAAATGCTTGATAAAATTTAGGCTTTATGTGTGTGAGAGAGATACTTATTGTGGTGAGCTGGATTGAAGAAATGAGATTTGCATAGATATGGATGGATAAAAAGAAGAGAAGATTGGGAGAAGAATGCTTGAATACTGAATACCTGAAAATGTATGGAGCTGAATGTATGCCTGAAAAAACTGTCTGGGGTTCAGTATTCAGTTACATCCACTCTGTTCTTAGCCCCTTGTTTTGCTTTTAAGTCACATTACTTATTTTGTCTAACTCCCCAGGTGTCTCATTTGATGATGTTCTTTCTCATTAGGGTGTGAGAGGAGAGAATTAGTGTTCAGTGTGCTAGAGGTACGTCACTACTGCAGAGATCCTGTGGTGCTTAGCAGGGTGATGGTAGGACAGTACTCTCCTAGAGACTTTGGAACAAACACCCATTGCTTGTGATAATTAAAATTTGAGGAAGCCCTGAGAAGAAGCCTGTCATCATGAAATTTCCTGGGCTGCAGACAAATGGTAGGAAATCCTCAGAGTTCTCAATTTTGCAGTCGTCCTCAGCTCTGGAGGAACTGAGCCAAGTCCAGAATCAAAGATTCAAGCTGAACTATGTAGCATCCTCTTCACGGTAGTACCTGCATGTTTGAATCATACCTAGGACTATCATGGCAGACTTTGCCAGAAGCTGAAAAGATCTTGAGAAGACTTCAAGGCATTTCACTTCTTCCATGTTGCAGTTGGTAGTACATAGGCTGGGAGGTCTGACCTGGAGGTTTGGGTTGGATCTGATACTCATTTGATTGAGAAACCCAGCTGTCATTATGGTTGGGAGGAGATACCTCAGGGAAAAGGAGGAAGGTGGCACATTTGGGTAATCTGATCCCATGGTAAGTCTCATCCCTAGCAGTGAGAGTGAGGAGCTAATTTACTTTCTGGAGCTTTAATGTATCTTCAAAAATATGCTGTCAGTTATTGTCACAATTTTGGATGTTGTGATATGTCTCATTTCTGCCCCTTCTGGAATACTGTGAGAGTCTTCCTTTCAATTATTTCCTTTAGCTTCCAGTCCCAAAGTCTAATAATGTAACATGTGGAGAGGGGGAAAATGCAGAAAAAAGGTATTCCGGCACTTTTGAATTCAGCTTTTCATTTAGCTGAATGCCTTTATAGTCCTTATTTCCTAAGCTTGGACAAAAGTCTAAGCTGATGAAGAAAGGTAGCTACTTACTTTTCATGTGCATAGGTGCTCTGGAAAATGCATGTGTGATCTCTCTGGGACAACCTGAAACCTAAGAATTCAGCACATGAAGACATTTCTTCCACCTGCTGTCAATGCTTTGTGACCACATCCTTGGTGCCCATATCTGAGCAGAAAGGAGGTTTTTTTCTCAGCTCAGCCCATATCTGGGCTGCCCTGTTTGCATTCTTTCCACATGATAAACAGGCTAATTAATTTACAGGGTAAAATGAGAAAAGTGGAAAAAAAAAATGGGGGCACGGGGGAAAGGATCAATGGACAAATTGAAATGTCATTTCCCAGCCTGCAGCTGGACGCTGCTGCCTTGCCTGTCTCTCTCCCTCCCTTTATTTTTTTTTCTTACCCTTTTTGTTTTTTGTTTTTTGTCTTTTTTTTTTTTTTTTTTTTTTTTTGATTTGGTTATAAAAGCCAGGATGTAATTGGAACTGGCACCAAAATCAAACAGCATGACCTTGCCAGGTTTCTTCCAGTCCCACTACTCCATCCTTGCTGGCTGAGGGAAATAAAAGAGGGTGGAGGGGGAAACGAGGGAGGGCGGCAGCACAGGGAGTCCCCTGACAACTCGGCTGCTTGTGTGCCTGTCTTTGAAGGGCTTCTCTTCTATGCATCTCTTATTTATTTAATTTTTGTCCATGGCAGCCAAAGTGCTTTGGGGACCTGGAGGGGTGACAGCAGAGCACACAAGCAGCATTTTCTTAGGAGCTGACACGTGAAACTGCTGTGGGAACTGAGCATCATGGTCTGGCAGCTCATGAGGGTGGTGTCAGCTTGAAGGAGCTGGGAAAACAAGGGCCATCATGCCTAGACCTTTTTGGCTTGTCTGGAGCTAGAAGGAGCAGTCTCTTATTTCCAAACTCAAGACACGTGGCTCTGGCTGTGTTCCCTAATTCTGCCCTGTAGCAGCACCCTTCCAGATGACTGAGCCAAGAAAACTCATGTCCTTTGTGAGCCAGGCATTTTCTGGAGCTCAGATGTCCCCAAGGAGAAAGTTTAATGTAGATTGTCTATGGCTCATCTGCTCAAAAGCAGGTCTTGTGCTTAGGAGGGCTGGTTTCTGCTGTGTGCCTCAGGCTGGGTCCTCAGTGAGCTTTCCAGGAGGGGTCTGTGCGCACATCTTTCTTTACTCTAACCCTTTTCTTTGGGAAGAATTCTGACAGGCAGGGAGGTGTAGGGCATTTCTAGAGGTCTCCAAGTTCTGGAAGAGAAGGACCACAGGGTGGCTCAGTACAATGAGAAGCAGCCCCTGAGTTCTAGTGTGGAGATGCCTGGATGCAGTGCCCCTAGAGTGGGGCTAACCAGAGCCATGAAACAGCCCAGGTTTGGGATTGTGAGGTTCTCATTGTGAGAGGCACTTAAAGAGTGAGCTGAAGGCACATAAAACAGTAGGGAATAAGTCTCCACTAAATTGATCCCATCTTTGGTGCCCTCACACACAACCAGGTTTGTGGTGTTAGTTTTTACAAACTGGAGTAGGAAATTAAGATGAAACCCAGACAGCAGTGGCAGAATGCTGCAGGACCTCAGGGGAGGAGACAGCAAGCTTGTTTACAGGCAATTGAGGAGTTAGGTTTGGAGCAAATAGTGTTTGGTGGGATTGATGGAGCCTGTATAACAATATCCCCATCTCTGTCCTCCATTCTGTTTGTACACTGCATGCCCATTAGATCACTCTGAGTTTACACTGCTGAGGTAAAATAAAAAAAAATATATATATTTTATAAGCCTGTATTTCTATGTTCTAATATGAATGAAATATAAAAAATGTGAGTGAATGGAGCTTCCCATAGGAGAATAGGTAGAGAAGCTTGAGTCAGCAGAAGCAGCGCAGAAGGACAGCAGAGGTTTATGGAGGCCTTGATACTGGCCCTTTGAATACAGTGATTTGTGAACTCGTGGAGATGAATAATATGGTTCACTTCTGTTGCTTCTTTGCAGACTTAAGCCAAATTCCAGCATGATACTTGAGATTCTTTTGGTACATAATGGGATGGGATTTTCTTTTGGGAATGATTCAAACGCAATGCTGTGTTCGTTCATAGTGGAAGGAAAGTTACCATAAATTTCAGATGAATCAGATTCAGGCCCATAAGTGAACACATCTTTAAACTATTATGTACTTTTCTCTGCTACTGCTGCTTTATTGTGGTTTTGTTTTCTTGCAGTTAGCATAAATTCTTTGATTTGCCTTTTCTTTACTTACTGTTCCTAAACAACTCTCACTTTCAGATCATCAGGTGCTTGTATCTTACTGCAGGTTTGAACTGTGCACCACAGACTCTCCTGTATAAACATTTGCAAAATTAAGTTTTATTCCCCCGAAGGAGTGCTTTCTGAAGTCAGAAAACACCCTTCTACTATGAATATCAATGCAATTAGTGAGATTTCACCCTGTGCAAAATGCTAACTGCTTTCTACCAGCATGTGGCACTTGCTGGTAAATAAGGCAAAATGTACTTTTATGAACATTGGATCAAATTTGTCAGTTACTATGCTTTGGCTGCACTTAATTCCACTTTAACATCCCCCCCTGCACGTATTTGGCCAATTTAATTGTATGGCCAAAAAAAAAGAAAGGAAAAAAAAAAGAAAAAAAATGAAGTTCAGCATTGTGGAAATATTCATAGAAACTGAATCATAGAAATTCCATGGAGAGTATTCAATATAGAAGTATTTGTTCATTTGGCCAACCTTAGTAATTGTCAAAGAGAATCAGTCTTGAAATCCCCTGAGCCCTGATTTGACTTATCAGAATAAGCAGCATCAGATTTTCAATTGAAAAGTAAGGGAACCACTATAGTTGGTGTATAATATCACATATTTATCAATAATAATGATTAGTTTATTCCCTGAAGCATAAGGTAATATAGTCCATGTCATCAGCACTGGTAGTTTATATTTTGATGTTTTGGTTCTCCAGTTAAATATGCAATTCTTTGCTCCACTTTGCTAAACTCTTGGCTTTAATGTAATTTGCCAGTGAGTTCTCTTGCCGAAGTTCAGTGTTCTGTTAAAAAAAAAAAAATCACTAGTAAATTTGTAATCACCACCTTTCAGCTTCATTAACTGCTCATTTCTCCTTGCATTATAAAGAAAGAAAACTAGTTCTTCACCTCCATTCTCCATAATATTCACTATTTCATAGACTTTATCACACCTCCTCTTATTTGTCTTCTTTTTGGCACAAACATCCCCCCCCCCCTCCTTTTATTCCTGTTTCCTGTATGCATTTTTCCACTCCTGTTATCATTCTTGCCACCTTTCTAAAGAGGAGGCTGAAACAATACATTGTGACTTATCTGGCCAGTAGTCAAACCATCTGGAATTTCAGACTTCACCTTAGAGGGGGAGAGAGACTGGGTGGGGGGGAATCCATCAAATAAATTGGAAAAACAAATACATTTATTGAACTCACCATCTGGTAGTGCACATTCCACCAGCAGAACAAAAAAAAAAAAAACCCCAAACAACCCACCAAGCTAAATTCAACAAATCAATTATTCATTGTGAATTATTCACTAGCTTCTATTCCAAACACTGCCAAGATATGTTTGTTTATTTTCATTTGGAGTTTAAAAAAATCCATGGCAACATTGCTGTTTGTCTGTGTTCAAGCACAAAGAGCAGACCTGCACTTCTGTTCTGGATGCCTTTATTTAATCAAAGAAAAGCAACAGAACAAGAAAGAACAAAAGCAAAGTTCTCAGAGGAGAAAATAGCATGTGTCTAATGCATCTTTTCACTGTGTCTGATAAAATGGTAGGTGTTGCAGTTGGCCAGGCTGTTTTAGAAATAGAGATGTAAAAAATGCAGAAAGAAACACTGTATCTGTTACATCTGTCTTAGGGCTCCACCTGACAAAGACAGGGTTTGTACCACAGCTGGAGGAAACAGATGGATTGATTTTTACTGGACAGGATCTTAATAAACTGGCGTGGTGGCAGATCAGGCTTTGCACTGTCAAACTGGGGAGTAGAGGATGGAGGAAGAGAGAGTTTGAGCAGGTGATTAGGGAATAAGAGGATTAGGAGCACCCTTATCTGATGGGAAGCTTCCATGTGCTTGGGCTCAAGTTCCTGCCTGGTTTGGTCTCCTTTTGTGGCTCCACTTGTACGGTGGGACTGCAGTGGGGATCTGAGCAGTCCAAGGCAATGACGACTTGTAATCTTCTCCCTAGTTTGCAAGCTTCTGCAGAGCAAAGCCATTTGGGGAACTGGGAGAGCTGGACAGCTCCAGGTGGTGTGATTAGATTTGAGGAGTCAGCAGAAAGGACAAGGTGAGACCTGCCCATCCATGACCCTCATCCTGATGCTCTATTGAAAAGCACAGCAGTAAAAGAGGTATATATATATATATATATATAATTTTTTTTTGGTGTCCCAACTTAGTTACTGCTAACTAATTAAGCCCTAATTGAATATTGGCCAAAGGGCCGTCAGATAAGTGGTTAGGAAACGGAAGGAAATAAAAGTGCACTATGAGTCATGCTTTATATTGATTGTAGTCTCCTCCAATGTAAGGTGCTAGGTGCCTGGCCTTAGAAAAATTTGGGACAACCAGAGCATTTTTCCATATGTTTTCACACTGCCATGCACACAGCCTGGCTCCTTTGGCTCCTGCTGCCTTTGGAGACCAACAGTAGCACTATGATGTACAAATATCCCTTTGCAGGTGCTGATCTTGGCATCCCAGTGAAAGACTTGTTATTTTGCATGGTATGAGATGTTCAGTTCTGGCTTTATGGGGGTGTTGTACCATAGAGCCCTGTTGCCTTTACCCAGTAATGAAATTACGTAATTCACTGATATATTTCCAGAAATAGGGGAGGCAGAAGCTTTCATTTGGGGACATGCTTTACTCTTCCATTTTTTTTGTTCCTAGTTTTTCCATATTAAAAAAAAAAAAAAAAAAAAAAAAAAAAAAAAAAAAAAAAAGAAAAAAAGAGGAAAAAAAAAAAAAAAAAACCCCAAAAAACCAAACCAAACCAAAACCTCGTCCTTGCATTCAGATGCAAGTTTTGCAATTTTTATTCCCCCAATCAGTGCCTGCCTGGTCATCAGTTTTGTGCCTGCAATTAAATCATTAGCACAAAATGTCCCACCATTAAGCTGTAGGCAAAAATGCTGCTGTCTCAAATTGCAACAGGATAAGAGGTAAGAATTCTTACTGATAAAGCAATATTCCAGTTTTGAATGTATGCTACCTTTTTAAAACTGTGGCCCAGATTTTAGGAACTAAGGGTAGAATGTTCAAGGCAATGGCATTTCCCATCTGCTGATGTCCTCAGCTATCAGGTTGCTGTGCTGAACAGTTTACTCTGCTAGAGATCTCTACCGCTTCTTGTGGCACTAATGCAAATATATATATTCAGGAAAAGGAGAGAAGGAGCGAAAGAGAGATTGAAATTGAAAACACACAAGATTAAAAACAAGAGAAAAAATAAAATAATGCAAACCAAAAAGCCCAGAAAATGAAAGATTAGGGGGATTTTTTCCCCTCCTTAGAAAAAGTCTTTCTCTTTCATCATCTGATTTTCTTGGCTTCAGTCCAAACATTCCTCCTCCACTCTGGCGGTTGTGGTTTCCTTGTTCCCTATCCCTGCCCTGGTGTTCCTGTGCCCAGTGCTCTTCCACTGGTTTTCCTGGGCAAAGCTGTGCAACTGTCCAAGTGTTGGCAGGACGACAGGAGAACCAGACAGCGAGCCCCAGGGAATGGGCACTACTCTGGTGGCAGCTCGGTGTGTGGCAAACAGGATCAATATCCACCTGTACTTCAAGGAACTGATGCCTCCCTCACAAGAGGTTGCCTGGAGCATAGTCCAGATCAAGGGGCTTCTTGATATTAGGGATTGTTGCAGGAGCTGCAGATGTTGATGCCGAGAAGGTTGGTTGAGCAGAAAGTGAGGTGGTGGAGCAGCTGAAACCCTTGAAAATCCTTCTGCACTTCATAACTGGCAGATCAGAAACAGGCTGTGTAAACAAGGGGACACAGATGATTTAGACACCCAAAATCATCTTCAGAAGAAATGCATTTGCATTTTTCTTTGAGATTTTTGGGGAGGAAGGCTTAGAGTTAATGCCAGCAATGCAACAAGGCTGCCAGTGTTTTGCAGCAACATTGTTCTCTAAAATACAGGGGAGTTTTGTTGGCCTTTACAAATGATTTATTCTGACAGTTATTGTACGTTCAGCAATAGATTAGGTTAAAATAGACTAATAGCACATATTATGGATGCTCTTAACAGCTCAGTAATAGATAGGAATTTCCTCTCCAACCTCATTCTCCTTCTCAAGTAAACAGACTTTGGTTTGTAATCCAGACAAAGGCAGGAACCTCCAAAGGGAAGGATAGGTGGGTAGGCAGGGAGAGAGATGTGTTCAGCAAATGACTCTCTAGTTGCTGTTACGTGATGGCAGAGGACGGTGAAGATCACTTAGGTGTTAATGGCAAGGCAGGGTTTTCTCCCAGCAGATAATGTGTACAGTGAGGACTTACACTTGTAGCGCCTTGAATCTTTCTGGAAATCTCAAATGCCTGGCAGTTGACTCTGTTTCACAAACGTCTTTGCAGCATGTGCCTCACAGGTCTGGGTGGCTCTCCCTGCATGTCAAAGGCACCCCTTCCTCCCCAAGCTGCCATGCCTCAGGCAAACCTGTCCTGTGTTATCTGGTACAATGCTGTGTTGAGGCTACCCTGGGTTCTTTGTGCTGCAGGGTCAGCTCAGAGGGTGGAAGTGACATCAAAATGAGTGCATCCTTGTGCCCCAAGGCAGAGCCGATGCCATTCTTACCAGTCAGGTATCTGATAAGCTTTCACTTAAAAAAGGCTTTTGACACTGTTGTGGCATCCCAATAAGCATATCAGAAAAGATCAGTTGAAATACCAAAGGGTAGTTGCAACATCTCTTGTGCTCAGAGAGGAGCTACCCTCTGTCAAACTGGAAAGTGTGTGCAGTGGCAGGGCTCAGTCCTACAGCAGTCACTGCTCAGAATTTTCTTTCCTGAGTTCGATGAAAGGTGTAGCAAAGAAGCTCGTATTTTAAATGTTTATGGGATTGCAGGCATGCATGTGGAATGGGCTAGAACAAAATGCTTAAATTGCCTGAAAATGTTGTGTCTGAAATTCAGGGAGAGCATGTGCTAAGAGCTGCACTTTGTCAGGGATAATGAAGTACATGTATATGGGCCAAGGAATGGCAGGTTGAAGAGCAATCCTATGGAAGAACACGCTGGAATTACTATGAAATATGAAGTCAGAAGGTGCTAAACTGAAGCAGGGATATATTTATTTAATTATTCTCATCTTTTCCCTTTCTCCTGCAGCAGCCAGGACACTTAGTATTATTTCCTGACCTGTCTCCCTGGCATCCTTGGAGTCTGGCCCTGAGTCTCTGTTATAGCAAGACAACTGTGGGCACAGATAGGTGACAAAAACTTATGGAAGGACTGTGGTGACTCTGAGGTACATCAGGGGCTCCAGCTCTTCTCCTCTCCAGCTCCCTGCCTAGTTTTGTGCCAGCTCTGGAGAGCCTCAATGCCATCAGCACATCTGTGGCATCAAGGAAAGAGGGAGCTAAAAGGTGAAAGAATGAGGCAGAGGGCATCCTATCAAATGGACATACTGTAAAAACACCCCAGATGCTGTAGGGGTTGCTTTTCCATGGGCAACAGAGCACTGCATCCACCTGTCCAAGCCCTCTGAGACAGCACAAATGAAAGCCTAGTTCTTAGGCATTGAAAGTAATCTGCCTATCATCACCTCCTCCCCTTCCTTTGCCTGCTACCTTCTGTCTCTCCCTTGCCTCATGCTATTTTCTTGAAAACAAGGTGGTCTCTGCTTCCTTCAAAAGCATTGAGTTGATGGTTAGACCTGGAAGGACAATTCACAGAGATCCACCAGCTCTGCAGTTTTGAATCATCTGTTACAAATGTCTGTGAGCTGAGGGCAGTTGCCTTGACTTTACTCAAGGAATGATTGTTTTCTTACTTGTCTGGCTCCTTTTGTATTTTTGCTTTCCTTTTCCCCCCTCCTTCCTTCCTCCTTTCCTCCCTTCCTCCCTTTCTCCCCTCCCCTCCCCGGTTTTTTCCCCTCATTTTTATGTTTTTTTAAGTCAGTTGAGCAGCAAGTATCAGAGGTTTGCTGTTGAATCTACCTTTGCTGTGGTAGATCACACTCTTCCCTTGTTTTCATGATTTGCTGAGGATATTTCCTGTAGCTACAGGGAGTTATGAAGAAACCAGTGGCTTTCACTCTCTCTGGAAGATTAATCAATTTATGAAAATAGAACACAGACGATCATAGGACTATCTGGAACTTGTTTAAAGGTTTTTCCTCTCCCCAGGCTTGTGTCCAAGTATCACTCCTAGGAAATTTGAGCATCTCTGCATCTCTTTGGCTGTGTGGGAGTTTAGAGGTGGCCTGTGCATGCCCAGTTACATCCGTGCACACCAACATTTTACTCAGTTAGGTGTGTGCAACTGACTTCTCTGATTGCTTTGGAACCAGAGTTGCAGCAGGAGATTTTGGGAGCTTTTTGTTTTTGCTGTGACCAGCAGTGTCTGATGCAATATAAAGTACAACTTCCGACGCGAGTGTGTGCATATGTTTGAGCTGCTTCTTTGTTCTCTGCCCTTTACTGTTACGTGGGCTGGCAAGCTGGAAATGGCTTTGTGCCAGCCTTTAATGGGAACAGCTCCCAACTGCTGAACGTGAGTGCAGAAAGCAAATGTAAAAGAGAGGGGGTTTTGATAGGGAGAGCAACCATGTTTTAACTGGGGAAAATTCTCCTGTAATACAGATTCTATAACTTTCCCAGCTCTGGTTATGACACATTTTAAAATCCATACTGCTGTGAAGTAGAAATTATAGCCAATTAAACAAGACTACCAAACAGAGTCTGTCCCCAAATTTTCCCTTTTTGTATTTGTTGAACTGCACAATTATTTTAAATTGAGTGTTGCATATTCATAAACCACATTTCAAACCACCCAGTCTTCTGGTTTATGTATCTAGTTGGAATATTAGCATATATTTCAGTAGCTCATTTCATTTCATTGATCCCAAAGTTCCTCACAGCAGACGTGCGTGATATTTGTACCGGTACCGAAGTGCAGCCTCCTCTGCGACAGAATATAACAGGTGTTTAACAGAGTGAGAATTTCCTCCCACCACATCAGCTAAACCAACATACAGCTGCCTCTGCCTCCACCAGGAATGGCTGGGTGGGTTGTGTACAAATACAATGTACAGCAGAGGGATTACAGCATGACACTGGCAAATTTCTTTTCCTGGATTGGTGTTGAGGGTGACCTTAGAGCCCAAAGGTTAGTCCATGTGGGCAGGTGGTGCAGTTGTAACGAGAGATGTGGATTTTAGTGGCTGTCATTGCAGTGACGTATTGGGGTTACCTAGCCTGTTGGGAAGGCTGCTCAGGAGGAGCTCAGGTGAATGAGGCCACTCATGAGGGAGGGTGAGTTACACTGTGGGGTTAATGGGTGCAGGGATATTTTCTCAAAATCTCACCTTACATGGGAGTGGTAAAACTTTCCCATGCAGACAAACCCAAAGACCCACTTGGTGAAATGAAGGTTATCAATTGCCTGTCACTTTTTAAAAACATAGCATAAGGGTTGGTAGCTCATGGAGGGAATCCTTCAAAGCTGCACCCCAGCATGTCCCTCTTAGAATTCTGTGGCAGCACTGCTGAGTTTATGAGTCACTAACACTGTTAGTTGCCGTTTCTCCCATCCAAACAGTGACAGTTCTTTTCTCAGCTCTGTTTAGCTTGTCAGCTCTGCAGTGGGGGGCTATGGCTCCTCAGGCACAGTTACTGAAAAGAGTGAAAGGGAAACCTCTTAAATTTCTATCGTCTTTCATTTTCGTGACATTTATCAAAATTTCCTCTGACAAGTTCAGATCACATGTGTTCCCCTGCCTTCCTACAAGTATCCCTCTGATGGGCAGGGAGGGTGAGACAATGGGCAGCATATGCTTGGAAAAAAAGGGGGAAAGTGTTGTGTAAGGGAGGAGTAAGGAAAAGATTCACTGAAAAACACAGAAATAAAACTAAAATTTAAAAAGGCCCCAAAACTTACAGAAGGGAGAAGGTGATAGAGTAAGAGGCAGGGAAATAAGGTAAATAAATGGTTTAAGATTGTTTGAAAGACTTATTAAGCCCACACACTAGAGTCTGCAGTCTTTAAAATGCCTGGAAAAACAAGTGTTGTCTTTACTGTTCTGTTGTGTCTGCCAATATTCTTGTCACACAGCTAGTTCTGCATTTTCTGGTCCTTAGTTTTCTCCTGCATTTCTCCATTATCTTTTTTTTTTTTTTTTTCTTCTGTAACTAATATTTTCCTCAGTCATTGTCTTATGTCTTCAGGAAGGTTGGTTTTTTTTTTTTTTTTTTTTTTTTTTTTTTTTTTTTTTCACTCTCTTTCTGCCTGAGTCCTGAGTTGGGAGGGGCTAAAAAAGGTTTCTTCAATTTCCAAGACAGATGGACAGCCACAATACATCATGCCCACCCACCTTCTCTTTCTTAGGCCACATCAGGGGATGTCCCAGGAGACAAAAGGCAAAGAGAGATCTGAACTAAACTTCGAGATCCTTCTGCATCTTTTTACCTTACAGTTTGGGATTGTGGTGCTGGGCAAACTGATAGCAGTCTCTGCCTCCATCAGCAGCATAGTTTAACTGTCTGCGTCTCAGGGAGTCGTTTGGAGAAGACTCCCCATTAGGGAAAGACAGGTTACATGGGCAAATCAGTAGCTCCATGGCTGTTTTGAAATGCTTTTTCCCAGGCCTGTGACACTTGGTCCATACTTGTCAATGGTATCATGTCCTGCAGGACACTGGCACCACCACTGCAGGGGCTCTATAGAAACCATTTCTTCTTAAAAATCATTGCAGCTGCAGCACACTCAGCTCTGCTGACACATGGGCACTCATCAGCTGGTACAGGCAGTGGCTGGTATCTGTCTTTAACTTCAAGATAGGAACAGACCACAGCTACCCTCGTCCTGAGTTCCCATCTCCATGGAATGTACAGTCAAAGTTTCATGGCAAGACAAAGCCATGTATGCTGGGAAGTTTAGGGTCTGCTGGCCACATAATTGTGTACAAGAAAAGTGACTGAAAAATCCACTAGAATGTGCACAATCTGACTGAGCAGAACTGTGCTTGCTAATGACATTGATGAGTTTTGCTTGTGGATAGCAATGAGCCACACATTTTAACTCCCAGAAGTACAAATGGTCCTGCAGCTGCTGTTTGGTTTATCTTTCTGCTAGGCTGGCTGCTGCACATGCTTTTCCTCTGCCATGCATCTAGTTTCTTTGTGTGTCGGAGGAAAAGCTCTGAGGAAGTGCTGCGTACTGGATTGGTAGCATCTGCCATCTTTTCAAAAGATATGTTAGAGAGTCTTGATGGTTTGCACATGTTTGTCTGGGCTCTCTGTGGCTGAAGGAGTATCATGGTGATTGCCATCTGCCCTCAAAGTTCAGAGATTGGTTGAAACACTGCCAAATATTAGGGAGTTTTCAGCATTGATCAAGACATCTCTTGGATCTGGAAATCAGCAGAGAACACCCCTTCCTGGGAGGTTTCCATTAGTATTAGTAAGAAAGCAACTTCTCCATGTGGCTTAAAACTACAGAAGTGTTTGAGAATGAGTGGATGGAGGTCACGAAAGGTAGAAGTATTCCAGTTTGGGTTTGCCTCTTGTTTGGACCAAGAAGGTTCACAGATGGTTGGTTCTTTTTTTCACCTGAATCACCCTGGTAATCTGGGAATGTCCACAGATCCATGCTCTTTGGCACTTGCTGTGAGACATGATCAGGAAAGTCTGTGGTAAAGGAATGACTGAAAGAGAGCATGAACTGTGTAACTCAACTCAGGTCTGTTTCAGGCTAAACATGACACAAATGGAAAAAGCCAAAGATACAGCCATTCATTGATTCCCTGTGCTTACAGATATCTGCTCAAACATGCAGTATTTCCTTCTTGATAGCATTTCTGTTGCATGTTACTGTCCATCTGCAAAGAGATTACATATTTAGCATCTGTCTACCCATCCATCAGCATTACATTTCTTAAGGCACCCGTTAATGTTGGCTTTCAGCATCTGTCTTCCTTGCCACCTGCTCTCTGCATTCTGCATCTTTTCTGACAGAAAATTCCCTCTCTGTTGTGGGCATTTGTTCTCTTGTGTCTCGGGTTCAGGTAGAGACTTGCTGGCTCTCTTTCATGGAGGTTGTTTTTCTTTTCTTCTTCCTCTCTGCAGTGTCTCTTGAATGTAAAATAAAAGTGAGACTGGTTGAGATATTTAGATTGCTTCTGGAAGATCCAGGCATGACTTGCAGTGCGTCACTGTTTCCTGATGGCATAGGACAGCTCACTTCTGCAATTACACACAGTACCAGCAGCGTGTCAGAATCCTGACTCACACAGCTTCCCAATTCAAACATCTTACTTGTGATTAAGAAAGATGTTGGAGTTTTCCTTATTCAGAAGTATTAAAAGAGTCATCCCAGTATAAGTGGCTGACTTGAACACCAAAGCAATGTACAGGTGGACATCTTGACCTTTTAACTCTCAGGTTATTTTAGCTATGCAGTCAGGTGGAGAATTGTACTGCTGAATCTACCAGGACTGGTTACCTACAGAGACTAAATTGCTCTGTATGCAGCTGATGTACCCTGGGAGCTCAGGGCAATTAGCTGTGCATGATGAGAGTCACAAGTTCTCAAGGCCAAAATGCCAGCTGCTCCACTCTTGGAGATCTTGGACACTCTATAGGGCCTGACCTTCACTCTTAACTCAAGGATCACCCTTGGCACGTAGATAATCAAGAGGCTGGAGTAACTGGGATAGAAAATTGTGGTAGACACTGTACAGTTTCAAAGCTCTTCTGCTGCTGGAGGCCTCAGGTTAAGGAAACAGCAAAATTGTTTTGACTCTTTTTTTCTTCTCGTCATGAGAAAGAAGGAAAGTAGAATCTGAATGCAATCTGTCACCTGTCCCTAGCTGAAGCACTAACTTACTGTGTGTCTTGTAATGATACTTAAGAGCCTAGGTGTCATTATTAACAGTGTACATAAGTATATCAAAGAACTGTTCCTGTCCCCAGAAAGCTTGTGATCTAAAGTCCAGATCCGACAAAGCATTAAGAATCTGCTTAGCAGTGTGTTTCAATTATAACTGATTAAAATTGCTGTTGTGGAAAATACAGTTCCCAAATATCAGTCAGAAAGCCAGGTTACAGAGCCTTCTAATAATACACAATGAGGAGAGTTCCAGAGCGAGCAAGTTTACAGTTAAAATGTTGAGCATTGACCTTCTGTTGGATTTCTTACAGTGCATGCAGATTCAATGCCTGTGTAAGGCTTTGCAGACACTATGCATAAAATGGGGAAAAGATAAGAAATAGATACAACAAAGATATAGGTGGAAGCATAAGGTAACAATGTAATGTAATATTAAGAATATAAATCTAAGATAGAATTGAGAATATTCCAAGAGCTTGGGTTTTTTCTGCAACATTAACTTGATCGCATCGCACACTAGAATATATATAGGTTCTCTGTTCTTATTTTACCTGTGAAATGTACAATTTCATATATAATGTGTGATAAATAGGATGTACAATGGCCTAGAATCAATGGTGCAGGAGCAACTTTAACATATGGAATGACTTGACTTCTAAGCTTGATTTCTCAGTCTTAATGTTTTAGCAATGCTGAGGGTTTTTTTGTGCTGTAGATATATTTGCATGCATGTGCCCTTCTGAAAACTAGGTGAAACGGAAGCCAAACTTAGCCATGTAGTAGTACTGTCTTTAAAAAGAAAGACCTAACAAGCTTGTTTCAAAGCCCATCTGTTTGACAGGCCATTTGTTGAGTGCTAGTGCAGCGGAGTGGGCTGCTCTCTGATGGGAATAGATGGACAGACTGATAATTTTTATACAGGAGAGCTGAGTCTGTGGGAGAAGGAAAATGTTTTTGCATTAGTTTTGTTACCTTCAGGTTGCCCTATTTGTTAATAGTGGGACTTCCTTGGGGTTCTTCTCCTATTTCAAGATTGGGATAAATAAAGAAAAATAGGTATTTTTCCCCATAACCTTGGGGATAAACTGGGCTGACTTTTTAGAATGACAGAGATTTTCTCCTGTGGAGTGGAGAGTGCTGGGGTTTAGAACATGTTATTTTAGACAGATATCTATTTGGACAGAGTGAAAAACCTGAAGATGATAAATGGCCTGTATTTGCACATTTCCCAGCTGAAATGCTAACATTACTGGAGGCCCATTTCCCAAATCTGATCTGAAAGACATGCTTCATACTTATGTCTCTTCCTAGTGCTTTTATACCATCATAAAGACTTTAGTATCCCATCAAGACATATTAACATTTTTCCTTGAGCTGGGATGGTGTGAAAGTTGCTTATTTTCCAAAAGTCATCATGCCTTCTCTAGGTAACAAAGAAGTCTCATATATCCTCACTTTCAGTGCTCTTTGAAGCTCAGAGCATGAAGAAGGCTTGATGTGACAGTCAAATAGGTAAGAACTCTGATGAAGTCCATGAAAATACAACCTAAGGCTCTCAGGGAAAAATAATTTTTACCACTAGTGCCCTGGCCACAGCACAGTTTTTGTTTTCTCCTTTCTCAAGGAAGGAAACGTGGAGTGACAAGCAGATATAGGAGTGGAAGGTAACAGATGATACATAGAAGCATTATGTATGAACATAAACATAAATATGTGATGGAAAACATCGCGTAGCCCCAGTCAATTTTTCCCCCTCCATCCTTCTTTCTGTTTCAAATCAGATAAATTAATATTTTATTTTTGTGCAGCTGTAGGGGAGATATATTATTGAAGGGATCGGGGATCATGTTTTCCCAGAGTCCCTCCCCATTCCTTGGTTTTCTGTGCTAGATTAAGGCAAGTTTAAAGAGAAAAATAAACAATGACTTGTAGGGCTGGAGTTGTGCAAGTTTCAAAAATTCCACCCAAACACTCATGGAAAGACCCTCTGCAAGGTTTGATTTATGCCTCAAGTCCTTCCTGTCTTACTGTACTCAACATATTCATGAATAAGGCTCCCATGAGACAGGTACATCAAGTTTGACTCTTAATAAGTTACACAGATGCCTAAGGTCTGGATATGGTCAGAAGAATGGTGCATTGCTCAAAGCCCTGCTTGCAGGTTTGGGTTCTGCACCTGTGCACGTCTCAGGATGCCTGTCAAAAAGCAATGCTTCTTAATTTGTGTAGCATGCTGTAAAATGCATGCATGAAAAACTCTAAGCAAAGTATTGTGGTATTGCTGTCTTGGGCATAGCAAAATTTGCTGCTCATTTGTGTTGTGTTTGTTTCTATTAATTTTTTTTCTGGAGAAAACCTGAGGGTTTCTCATCCATGGAGTTAGGAACACTTCAGGTGCACTGAATTTAAACAGTTCAGCAGATATTTTTGTGCAGTCTCACAGAGGAGACAGGATGACCTAAAAGTCTTGAATCCACACTTTAAATCTACACTGTCCCTCAAGAGAACACTCTGCACAAAATCTGCAGATATAAGATACTGCTTGGTCCTGTTAAAAACCCACTACTCTTCAGCCTGTCAAAATATGAAGGTGCTGATGACTCAGTCTGCAATGACAGGTTTAAAACAGCATTTGAAAAGAGGTGACTTATCATCTGAAAACAGTCGATGAGGCAAGTAGGGTTCCCCTCCAGACCAGGTATAGGGGGCATGAGCAGCTCTGTTTTTCTGTCATCCCTCTGTGAATCTCCAAGTAAGATATAACAGAGATGAAATGCCTCAAGACAGAGATAACATGTATGTTCAGGTCATTTTTTTTCTGGCATTTCATAGGACAGTATGGTTTGTGGTGGTGGTAGTGTTTTGTTTTGTGGGGTTTTTTTTTGGGTTTTTTTTTTTCTTCTTCTTTTTTTTTTTTTTTTTCTTTTCTTTTTTCCCTGGAGAGTCTCCTGGCTGTTGCAAATGTCTTTTAGAGAAAAAATGCTGCAGAGAATAAACAGATCCCACAGGCTGATCTAAAAGATATTCCTTCCTGGCTTTTGCTGATGGTGGAAGGGGATGTATTTGAGAGGGGGAGCACTGGGTGCAGCATGGCCATTTGCCTGATATCCCAGGAGTTCAGTGAGAAGCTTTATCATCTCATGGTGTGCTGTGAGGACTTGGCTAAGTCCTGTGCAAAATTGTCACTTTCAGTGCAGTGAAGGTGTTGGCACTGTTTAGAAACACAGAGCATCCTCCTCCATGAAAATCATGCATGTAAAGCTGCCCTGCTTTGCCTTAGGCCCCTCTAATCTCCCCCTTCTCTCCCTGGGGCTGCCCCCCAACCCCATGACCCTTCTGCTTGTTTCATGGCTGAGAAGACACACACAGCTGTAGGAGAAATTTGCATCCTCCTCTGTGTCCTCCCCCTTCCCAGCCACACACAGAAAGAAAATTCAATTAAGCAAGTGATTTGCTGTTGTGTTTAAGTTACAATAGTAGTAATCACACCAATTATAGAAATCAGATTGGCAATCATGGACCCTGCCCTCTGCATTGCTTATTAACTTCATTCCAATGTGTGATTTCCCTCCGCCCCACTGAAATTGGTGAATGTCACCTGTGTACGTCCCTGCTCCTCCAGGGTGTAATAGCATCTTTGAAACCTAACAACCAATTGCTGCCCTCACACATGCAGTCAGATTTATCCCTACCTCTCTCTATTACAATAATGAGTGGGTAGCAGATGTAGTCAAATGTTTTTGCAGTATTCTCCCTCTGCCCTCCCTCCCTTTCCCTACCAAGTGATAGTTTGAATCTTAAGCAGTGTCTTGGATTGCTTAGTGGAAACATTTCCCAGGCCCAGGGGGAAAATAGTTATACAACTGCCTAGGATCTTTTTTTTCCTTTTTTTTCCCCTTAATCCTATCTTTCTTTCTACTTGGATGAATCTTCTTTAATTATTTATACTGTACAACAAGAAGCACCATTAAATATGATGACAGATGTCTCCCTCTGTTCCTGTTCTCCCATCTCCAAGATTATCAATGGAAATCCCTTCACAGGCAAAACATCACTTTGTTGCAGGGAAATTTTACCATATTTTTTCCCCTTCTATTGCTCTCGTGAATGTAGGCAGATTTCTAGTTGACTTCCTTTTGTTACCTCTTTCTCCAGCTCTAGAGTTGAAGAGATGCAAAATCCAAAATACATTTGACTACAAAAATTTTTAAGAAAGAAGCTGTTGGTCCAGTTTCTTCTGCCCAGGCAGAAAATCATACCTCTTTTTGCCATGAAATGCTGAGATGCTGTATTGTAAACTCAGGGCCCCAGATTTGGGATAGAGCCGCTGTTCCAGATATCCAGGTACCCTCCAAAACCAGAAACACTCAAATCACCATCTTCTTTCCATAAAATTGGTTGTTGCTCAACTGTACATATGTATGAGCTCAAGGTGAAATTGGGTTGTGACATGTGGAGGGAATGAGATGGGGTGATGAATGAGATTAATCTCACACTCCTTTAAAAAGATTTCAAGTTCTTTGAATAGAAGTGCCAGTGAAAGAAGAAACAGAATTATGATTCTTCTTATTGATACTATTCCTTTTCGCTGCTTTGCTCAATTCCAGGGCTGGGAGATGATCTCACATCTCAGGGCCAAACTGAACTCCAGGATTAGGGATTAGAGAACTCCACAGTGTCACAGAATGGTTTGGGTTGGATGGGACCATTATTTAGGTTAAAATTGTTCCCATTAGTCCTCTCACTACAGACCCTGGTGAAAGGTCACTCTTCATCTTTCTTATAAGCACTCTTTATATATTGAAAGGCCACAATAAGGTGTCCTTTGAGCTTTATCTTTTCCAGGCTAAACAAACCAAAGTCGCTCAGCCATTCTTCCATAGGAGAGGTGTTCCAGCCCCTCTTGTGGCCATTCTCTAGACTCAGTCATAGAAGCTCATGTCTTTCTGTGCTAAGGACCCCAGAGGTGGCTGCAGTCTCACAGAGTCTGGCTGAAGTCTCATGAGAACAGAGTCAAGAGGGAAAATCACCTCCCCTTGCCCTGCTGGTGACACATTTTTTTGATGCAGTTCAGGATGCAATCAGGTTTCTGAGCTGGGAAAGAACATTACCGGCTCATATCTAGTATTTTTTTCACCAGGATCCCCACATTCTTTTCCACAGGGCTGCTCTCAATCAATAGATTCTCCAATCTGTATTCATACAAAGGATTGCCCCGATGCAGGTGCAGGACCTTACACTTGGTG
This sequence comes from Chamaea fasciata, assembly GCF_029207755.1. Classification (NCBI taxonomy): domain Eukaryota; kingdom Metazoa; phylum Chordata; class Aves; order Passeriformes; family Sylviidae; genus Chamaea; species Chamaea fasciata. The sequence goes on along the minus strand of NW_027094087.1, from coordinate 23,873,287 downwards.
TTGTTGAACTTCATAAGACTCTCACGGGCCCACTTCACAAACCTGTCAATGTCCTTGTGGACAGCGACCCTCAGCCTCTGTCATGTACAAACTCTCTGAAGTGGACTCGACCTTACTATGTCATTAATAAAGCTGTCAAACAGTACCAGGCCTGACATGGCCCCTTGAGGAACATCACTTGTTACTCATCTCCATTTGGACCACTAAGCCATTGAGTGCAACTTATTCCATCCATCCTTATTCCTTATCCATCTACTACTCCATCCATCAAACCCATATTGTCCCAATTTATCAACAAGGATGTTGGCCTGAACCATGTCAAAGGCATTACAGAAATAAAGATAGATGACATCAGTTGTGTCCATCAAAATGTTATCCTGCCTTGTCTAGTGCACAGGTGCTCCTCACTCCACCTCCTGTTGTACTCTTGCCTTTCCCAGTGTGTCTGGATTGGGCATTCTTCAATCATTCATGGCATTTGCTGCAGTCCAAAAAAGAGACTGTTGGGAGGATGTTAATTTAGATGCTTGTTCAAAAGTCAAATTAGCTTTTCACATCTTTGCCTTTTTGGGATCACTGTTTTTCCTGTGGTTGGTCTGCTGTATTATTTACACTTTCCACAAGAGAGGTGGCAAGCCATCTGGATTTGGTGCACAGCCAAAGCTGGTCAGATTGTCCACAGAATTAAGATAGAGCTGCCATGTATTGGGAATATCAAGCCCTTTAACAGGTATGAGAGCGGCTCTGGAGTGGCATTTTCCCAACATGCTGTGCCTGGTAAATTGGCCAGCACTGAATCATTTAAGGGACTCTCTTTGTTATTTCTCTCCTCTACTGCCTACCTCATGCTACATCTCTCTAAACAAGCTCATTACAAAATTTGTGTCGTGCTTGGTTCAACAAGTTTGTGCAGTGAACTTGGGACCTGGCCACCCGAGTAACTTTGGGGTTTGATGTGGTGCTGAGTGGTGCATCCATGTCACGTCACAAGCAGCCTGCCATGAATTGCTGCTGTGATAAGGCCCTGCCTCTTCCCTAATGTGTCTCAGGCTGTCTCCTGAGTAACCTGAGAGAGAGAGAGGCTCAATCACACTTCTTGTCAAGTAGGGGAGGATCCTGTTTAAGCAAGATTGAATCTTGAGAGGAAACCAGTGCAGAAATAGTAAATTGGGCCCTACAAGTTCAAGAAAATGTTTTTTCCAATGTTCTTTCTTTGGTTAGGTTTATTGTCATTAGCCCACACTAAGAGAGCCACTGTGGGTGCCCCAGGGTGCACAGGCAGCGACAAAGAAGAGCAGCCCCAGAAGAAAGCTGCCTCATGGACTGGCACCAACTTGCCACAGCTGATGAAGTGGCCATTTTCCATGGGTGCCCCAGCTTGATGTCCTGTGCTGGGATGTGGGCTGTGGCATTACCTCCTGCAGTGGGCTGCCTGCCTTTTGCAGGGTTTGACAGCAGTACCGGGCCAAGTGCCTAGCTGCAGTCTCCACAATCCCCGGGGCAGGCACAGGCCATGTAATCGTACAGACAGGAGTGGTTTAATCCTAGAGAAGGTAACAGATGGGGAAGGGAAATGGCAGTGTTTCAGGATGTGCAGGTGTTACCTGCCACAGTGCCACTTTCGGTTGGCTGCACGATGAGGTTTTGCTGGTCTTCCTGCCACCTTGGCTGGCCCATGGGCTGAGAAGCCTTCCAGCCCTGTGGCAGGAGGAGGAGAGGGGGGCCACTGTGTCCTAGCCAGACCCCTGGAGCTTTAATTCTTACGTATTTTCCTGTTCTGACTCCCAGCCACGTGTAAATCTTCCCTTGCTCTTCACCTGCCACAGCCCAGGGCAATGAAGGATCAGGTGGCAGGTAAAGTAATCAATCCGGAGGGCTTTTAGCAGCACGTCCTGCCATCATTTGACAGCGCATCTCTGTCAAGGAGACTGTGTCTTTCCTTGATCAATAAATCAATCTGTCCTATTTTACCTTTGTGCGCCAGCATGTCAGTCATTTCATGCCATGGACAATGTAGAGCTGGCATTGAAGTGGTATGGTAAACATTGCCTCCTGCCGAGACCCCTCAGGGCTGGATCAAAGTCCAGGGCCTCTGCAGGATTTCTGCCCATGCTCACATATCTAGGGGTGGCTGCAATCCGCATCCTTTTACCTGCCTGGGTCACTGGATGGTATCTGCTTTCAAGGCAAATCCTCTGTCAGTATGTCTGTGATGTGCCTGAGTATATCCCTGAGAAGCCTTGGGTTCCTGCCCGTGTAAGCCACAGGACTTCATTTCTGTCAGGTGTCACTGAGTCAGACATCTCCCCTTGCATCCCACAAGTTCTCACTTCCAAACACTAGAGAAGTTTCACCACTTTGTTTTGGGGAGAAGAAAGCATGGTCTCCCATGGCAGTTGCAGGTGGAGGCACGGAGGAGGCTGCTAGAGCCGTGCCAAGTGTGGGCTGAGGCAGGCTGCTGAGGCTTGCTGGGTGAGGCTGCTGCTGGCCTGGGGTTGGTCCTGCACATGCACCAATGCTGCACGTGGGGTGGGCTGAGCTGCTGGTGCCTGGCTGCTAAGAGTTGTAGAGATGTAGCTTGTGTCAGCCCCAATCTCCAAATTATCTCCTAATGTTCACATTGTCACTACTCCTTCCCGCCAATGCAGAGCGAAGAGGGCGGCATCGTTGGGTAGAGAGGGGCTGGCAAACAGCTGGGGCCTCCCAGCTGAGGTGTGAATGATGCTGGCACACTTTGGCATCATTGCTTGTTTTACCAAGGCCCATTAAAGTCAGTGTGCTTAGGAATGTCATTCTGTTATATCAAAGTGAAAGGCTGCGTCTCCTTCAGCATCTCTTCCACAAAACTGTGATTACCTGAGACAGAAAACAGCTGGTTTGGTTTTGTCATGCTAATTTAAGGCATTTTCTTTTGGTGTTTTATTCCTCCTGGCTTTTTTTGGCAACTAGCTTTGCTTTCTCTTAGCAGCTTTTACCCCAAGATCTCCAATTGCAAGTCCAAGGTGTGCTAAAAGGGACCCTGGTGCTTGAATGCCATAAAAATGCCTCAGCTTGGTCTTGGGAATTCCTGGTGTTAGTTTAGAAACACTTGGAAACATTGAAACCAAGGTATCAGGAGACTGGAAGTTTCCTGCTGGAGTCACAAGGCGTCCCTGCAACACATCAGAATCATCCAGGAGCCAGCACCAGACTGCAGGCACTATTATCATGTCCCCTACCTTTATGGTTTAACAACAAGATCAGCCTCCCTCTCTAGACATGTCTAATTGTATCCTTAGGCTATCATGACTATAACTACACTGCTACACTAATTAGGCTTAAGGTTCAACATCTTTCTTAATTTCTCCTTTCTTTAATTTCTTTAAAATGTTTTAGACAGCCATCCTAAGTTAACCAGTCTTTCATCACCTAACATCCTTCATCTTTCTGGCCCTTTCCCCTGGATGCAGCTGTGGAACGCCAAGCCTCTTTTGCAGCTCCTCTACAGCTGGTGGCTGGTGGAGCACCTCCTTCCATTCAGGCAGTGTGGAAGCTGCAACCAGAGCAACAAGAATCCTCTCCTCACCCATACTGTGAGGTCTGGGGGGGCCTTGATGTGCTACACAGTGACAGCTGCAAAATTCCTGGATGACCCTGGATTTGTTATCCTCTTAATTGCTCTTACTTCTTTTTGGAGGTCAGGCCCTGCCATCGGTTGCCAGCTCCTCAGAGAATTTAGAGAAAAATAGGGACTAGCAGCTTAAAATGTGGTTCTTGCCAAAAAAAAAAAAAAAAAAAAAAAAAAAAGGAAAGTTACTTGATAAAAATAGCTTCTTCCTCCTCTGTTGCTCTGATTTCTCTATGACTCCAGGTCAGTTTTGCTCGCTTACAGATGGAAAAAAAGGTTTTTGCCATTTCTCTCCTGTTTCCCAGAGAGTTCCAGGAGACCTGCAGTTTCTCAGCAGGATAGCTAACTAAAGTCTAAATGAAAAATTGGGGTTGTTCCTGGAAACGAGGGGGACAAAATCCCCAAAGCAACAGTTCAATCCCTATATCTTTTCTTAGATCTGCATAGTTGACAATAAGACTAAAGAGTGACCAGAAACTTAGTAGGGCACATCAGGAGTCAGATACCATGTGATAACACAGTTGTATGTAACTATTTGCAAGGAATTTCTTCAGGAAATTGTTCTTAAATATCTTGGCCAACAAGACACTTGCCAAGTTTTTACAATGTAAGCATTCTTACATTGTAAGGACAGAGTCAGACAGACAGGGATGTTTTGCAACATACTGCCTACCCCCTTATTGTCAGTATCTAGGGTGGTTTGTGGGGCTAAGAAAATATGGCCAAACTTTTCCATCTTCTGCTTGCCGCAGGCCAGCACCTCTTTTTCCCTCTTTTAGTGTGCTAAAGATTTTTTATTTTGAAGGTATGAAATGTTTTTCCTTCTCTGACTGCTGTAATTGCTGTGAACAGTTGTTTTACAAGGGGGCTGCTGTCTGCTCAAGGAATGTTCTAAAGAGAGGAAAACTTCAGATCATCAAAAATAGGCTGCAGACTACGTTAACGAAGTGTGCAAAATTTCCCTGCTCCAGCACATCCCATGTGCAAGAAACAAAAAAGAGCTCAGGTTGTCTGTCGGTTAATCTTGCAAATACTTCTCTTCTGCACACATTTGCATATGGGGTGTTACATCAGGAGGGTGCCCTCAGAGTCTGGGTGTGAAAGCCCTTAATCCCCAGCTCTGTGCCTCCCTCTCTCCAGCTCTGCTGTACAGGCTTGCTAAGGTACCTTATTGCAGGGTCTCCCAACCATGGCCTAGCCTTGTGAAGCAGGCAGCTTCATGGCTGGGGATGTCCAGGCCTTGCCAGCTTTCTGTTGGTGTTTTGACCTAGCAGTATCTCTGCTAACTTCTCTCCTGCCCAGCCTGAGAGCTTTAGGAGGGGGTTGTCCCAAGGAACAGGCTAAAATAAGCCGTGTGTCATCCTGATCAGAGCCTTAGAGCTGCTTGTGAGAGAAGGAGAGATCCCAGCCAGGTTTCCTCATGGATCTGTGGTCCCCAGGGCTGATGTCAGGTGGGTGCTGCAAGCTGAAAATCCTGAAACCCGGACCATGCCCTCTTGAAATCCCATGGCAGGTCTGCTACACTACCTGAGATGATGCTGGTGTACGTGGCTATCAGTTCATCCTGCTCACCTTTGCCACCTGTTAGAGACCAAGCAGTTCTTCACTCTCTCCTAGGCAGCACTGTGGCTGCTTCCAGCACTCCCCAGAGGTCACTGCACCTTTCTGGCAGGTAAAGGAGAGCAACCCCACTGCCAGCATGGGGAGCAGCCCCAAAACATCCTGTGTCACACTGGGACCATGCTGTAACTCAGAAACCGGAGATGAGGATAATACCTCTCATTCTTGTGCTGTGCCACAGGTGTAGAAGAAATAGTAAAGCCAGCCTGGGGCTTAGGGATGTCCCCATTTCTGTTCCTTTTCTCCTCTGCCCTCCTCAAATGCAAAGCTTGGAAGACAGGGAGGAGGGAAATGAAAGCTCTTTCACAGTGAACTTTGCAAGTCTGCTATTTGAGGGTCTTAAAGGGCAGTTGCCAGCTATAGTAAGACTTGCTGGAAATTCACAGGAGTTGGCTGTAGGCATGTCAGATGATGTAAGGAGAAGGGACTCACTGATGTATACAGAAATAGAATTCACCAGGCCAGCTGAGGAGTATAGGAGAGAAAAAATAAAAATGTTGCTTACTCACAGGGGAAAAAAAAAAAGAAAAAAAAGAAAAAAAAAAAGTTGGGTGTGGTGGTGTGTTTTTAGTATTTGAGAGGAATTGTCTACTTTTCTATTCCTTCCATTCTCCTGTTTTTCCAGACTTTTTTAGTAGGTGGAAGTCACCCCACATGCATCCCTAGATTACTAGCTCACAGGCACTTCAAAGTCACAGTGCCCTGAGATGTGGTGGTGTCCCTGGCACTGGGGCTTCTCTAAAAGTTAAAACTGACTCCAAAAGGAGTGTGGAGAAGGATTTAAAGCTGTTGTTTGGAAGCCTTCTGTGCTCCCTGAGTTCCAAACCCATTTTGTGGTTTCCTGCCCCGAATCTTGTGAGTGGGTGGGCCCTGTGTGGCCACTGCCTGGCACTGGTGTCAGTGGGACTCTGCCACCCCACCTCTGACATGTTTTCTATCTGCGATCTCTTGAACTACAGAATGTACAAGGTGAAGGAAGAGACGCCATTCCATGAAAGGGAATTTGTCATCCCTGTAGCCTCATTTTTCTCGCCCATTCCTGGGGACCCTCCTTGCACCTCCCATTGGCTTTTCTGCCGCTCTCAGCACCAGCAGCCGTCTCAGCAATAAGGACACAGGGACTCGGTGGTCAGGCTCAGTCTGGCCTTGCCCTCAGCACACACTTGCCGACCCTCATCCTGCGGCCCGCTTGTCCTGGGGTCACCCTGCAAGCCCCATGGATGGGATGGGGCGAGCTGCTCCTGTCCTGGCTGTCTGGGGCTCGGGGAGCACCCCAGGCCGGGCTGCAGACTGTCCTGGCAGCCAGCCCTGCCATGGGCTGTGACAGTGTCCCCTCCGCAGGGGCAGCCCGCCTGGCCGGAGTGTGCCAGAGGGCTCGGGGCTGTCGGGATGCAAGGGTGACAGGGAAAGCAAACGCAGCAAAAGCAGGGAACAAGCGCTGACTGCAGATGGATTTTGCCCCCTTCTGACAGCATCCTGCAACAGACCGGAGCCGCTGCCTCCGGCCGGCGCTGCGCTGCCGAGCCGGGTGCGTGTGGCTGTACAGATGCTGTCACAGGCACTGGCAGCCTCTCCCCCAACCTTTTGCTGCTTACAGGCAGGGAGGCTGGGAATTATGACAGAAGCCTCTGGGCTCAGCTTTAGAGCCACACGATTGTGCCATAAACAGGGGTATTTTGTTTTCAGGTCAGAAGATAGTGGTCTGGGGCAGAGAAGCTGGTGGGGGTGTGGGAGGAATGGATGTCTGCAGAAACAAGGGAGTCACATAGCTGAGGGGTGACTGTCAGTGTCTGAACAGGCCTTGGAAGATGGCAACATATTTTTGCCTACAGATTCAGTTGTGAAAATCTGCTGCTCTCTTAAATGTTGTCAGTGCCTGAGTATTTGGCTCACAGGAACACAAAGGCAGAATGCACCTGCAGGCCCAGTCTCCTGGTGGATAGCAGAAGAGTGTGGAGCCTCTAAAGTACTATCTGTGATTGCACTGACCTCCTACCTTACCCCTAGTCCCCTGTACCTCACATGCCAGCAAAGTTTGTCGTTGCTGTCAGAAAATGGCCGTGCAAAATTATGAGATAAGCCTCGTCCTAGCATTTGCTGAAGTGAGTGTTAGGTGGAGAGGATGTCAGGAGAGCAGGTGGGGGATAAGATGTGCCTTAGGGATTCTCACTATATCCTGTACTGCAGAGAATGGGGAGTTGTACAGTTTTGTGGGTGTGTGTTATCTCCCAGCTGCTCTGCCCAGATGGTTTTTGCTTGAGGAATTGCCTTTCTCAGGCCTTGGTTCCAGAGGCATGGGACAGCGTTTTCTTCCATTATTTTGCTGTTCAGCTTTAGTTCTGGGCTCTAGTAGGAAGGTTATTGTAGCCTTATAAATAATCCCCTTCTCTCCAGTATGACCTCTGTGCAGGCTCTGTGTGTGCTGCTAAGCAGCTACATGAGAGGTGGTGGCTTTTCCACGATTCCAGTGCACACAGGCTTAGTGGTATTTCAGAGCCTCCTCATGGATGTGTACTCAACAAACATTTCATATGAGGGTCCAGGGAGCTGCCCAAGGTACAATGATTCCAGTGGTGTGGAATTTCCCAGTGATTGCCCAGTCATTATTTTAATGTCAGTCTGACCGAAATGAAATTTTGAATCCAAGGCAGACCTAAGAGGATGTGTGCTTCAGAGTTATGTTAACCCCTGTGCTTCCAACACAGCTGAAAAACAGGTCTGCTGAGCAAACCTGCTTCTTTTTAGCTGTTGTCAGGAGAATTTTGTCTCTGGAGCAGTTCTGAGCTCTCTCCAGGGCCCAGATGGCGTTAGCTGAGGTGAGGCAGAAATCTTACGGGCACCGTTACAGCCTTCATCCCCAGGGCAGCGTTACTGCCACCTGGTCCCCACTGCAGAGGGCACAATGTCATTCTTTGAAGACAGGTGTTGTGTGGAATGACCCTGCCTGATGGGGAGGATTTAGGTGCCTCCAGGAAACAGGTAAAGAAGCACATTCAAGCCTACCTGGCAGTTCAGTAGTAGATTTGTATGCAAGTGTCTCAGAGAGCATCTTCCAGCCCATCGCCCTTTTCCTCATGCATTTATCTATGGCCTTTGTATCTCTTGGCTGCAGCTCAGGCCAGACATGAGCAGCTCACCAGACACCTGTTCTTGCACCATTCCTGGTCCCCCCGGGTTATGTATTTACTTTCTTCCTCTTTGTGCTCTGTAAACAGAAGAGATACAGGTCAATGGGTCACTGGGAAAAGCACCTAGACTTCTGTATGCAGATTGCATCCACAGCAGGTCCAGCAAATCCCACTGAAACCCCAGCTACGAACATCTCTGTAGCTTGGCCAGGCTGGAAGAAAACAGCCATATCTAGCACATGGGCTCTGCTCTTCCCTGGGAAGTGAAAAGTGCTTCCAGCATGGGTTCCAGTGTGCAAGAGCACATTGCTGTAAGACCTAGAGAGGAGAAGATGCCTGCAGCCCTCTGCCTGCCTCCTAGATGGCTCAGTGCTTTATCTGCAGCCTGGATCCATGGAAGCACAGAGCCTGATCAGCTTCCCTGCCGGGGCTGTGAGCTGGTACCTCCTGATGGCCTTGCCAAGAGCATGTTATGGCTGGTGTATTCTTTCTTTTTTTCTCCAAGCAGCTGAGGGTGGCACCTGTGACTCTGGGAGGGAAAGCTGGACAGGTTTTTGGAGTGCTAATGATGATTAGTTTGTCTAAGCCAGCACAAACTATCAATGGATTTGAAATGTTAATCAGGAGAAGGGCCTAGTGCTGAAGAGCTGCAGAATGAGAAATGAATGGGAAAGGGAGGGGAGGGAGGACATAGGCTGGAGGGGGAAGAGATGCCTAAGTGGGGATTTGACACAAGTATTTTCAGCTGCTCAGCTCTTTGCTCTCTGAGTGGGACAGATGCTTTCCTCTTCTGTGTGCCTGGAATACCACACTTTGCTCACAGAAACACAATGATTGCAATTAATTTCACTCTGCCTGTATAGGAAAAGTCTCCTTGAGGATTGCTTCCTAGACACTCCTCTCCTCTACCCAGGGAGTGACCTTGCTCCCCACCCCTATGAAATGAACTTTTGCTGATTTCTACTGCTTGTTTATTTGGTATTTTGGTATGCATATGCCTTTGCACAGTCCTGGAAGATACTCTCATACACACCTTATTTCAGACAAACCACTGCCTTGCAGGCTGCACTTTCAGGTAGAGTGCATGGATGGGTGGATTCTGATAAACATTAAAATACATGCACTGTAAAAAAATGTTTGCAAACATACTCCTCTCTCTCCTCTCTTCCTTTTGTAGATACCTGTGCACTTCCTTATTTTTTATCTCCCACTTGCAGTAGCTGTGCATGCCTGCACTATCTTACATTGACATATTGGAAGATCATCCTCAGGGACCTTGCCATGCTGTGCTGGCACTTTCAGCTTCTGAATTTATGTAGAACAGGATTGCTGCTCACACACCCTCTCCTGCTGGTAATCAAGGAGTGGGAATAGATGTGGGTGATGATGATGTCCCCTTATCACACCTCATCCTGATCATGTGTAGATGTGAGACTGCTTTTTCTCAGACTTCTCCAGGAGCTCCTGCTCGTTCTTCAGGATAGTCTTTGGGCCCATGGAATAGGAAATGCAATGGAAAAAAAAAACAAAAAAACCCCAACCCACCCCCCCCAAAAAAAAACCCCTCAAACCCCCCCCAAAAAAACCCAACAAAAACAAACAAAAACCCCCCCACAAAAACAAACAAACAAACAAAACCCACAAAAAAACAGAAAGAGAGAAAGAAACAGAAACACATAATTTCATAGCTCTCTAAGCACAGACATGCCTAACTTCCTGCTTAAGGATCTGAGCCATACAGCTCACCCAATTAGTCAGTAACGTAAGAACAGCCATACCAGGCAGAACCAAGAATCTGTCTAGCTGCCTTCCCCCCATATGTCTCCAGCAGTGACCTATAGTAGATGCCAGGAGGAAAATGTATGAGTGCTGTAAGTATATGATGTAACTAATGATACTGCTCTGTTACACTCGCTGAGCCTCCAGTGATTTGCAGCCCAGGGACCTCCTGAGCCAGTAGTAATCACTTTGTGCTCAGTAGTTCCTTGTGGATTTGCCTCACAGCTTTTTGAGGTTCTGCAATGTCCTGTGGCAATGAGTTCCACAGCTGAACTCTGCTCTACCTGCTCTATTTTCCATTTGATCATCACCTGTCTGCTTCATTGAGTTTCCATTGCTCCCACTGGAAGACATAGTGAAAGATCTTTCTTATTCACTTGATGGATGATGCTCATGATTTTGTGTTTCTATGTCACTTTTCTTCTCCATCATACAAGCTCTAGCCTGAACAAATCTTTCTGTATGAAGAAACACACAAACAAGAAAAAGCAGGAGGAGGCAGTCCAAACATCCTTAGCTCTTAGCAAGTTTCAGACAGAAACTTTTCCTTCAAACTGGCATTAGAAATCAATCTGTAACTCCTCAAAGCTCCATATCCACATCCAAACCAGAAGTCTTCTGTGGTCAGTCTTTTATATACCAGAGATTTTGCTATCCCTTATCTAACTCGCCACTAAAATGGATTTTGAAGAACGTGTGTTGACTGCATTTTCTGCATTCTTACTCATTTTCCTCATTCTGGCCCTTTTCTGTTCTCTCTGCACCAAGCAGCAACTTCTCCCCCTAGAGCACTGTTCTCCTCAGAGGAGGCTGACACCTCAAAAACCTGTCAAAATTAATGCAAGCTGGGAGTCTCTGGCCTGGCCTCAAGGTCAGTCCTGTGCTGTGCAAGACTTTTAGTCATTCCTCAGTGTGCATATTCCTGAGCATGTGCTTCTGGAGAAGAGATAAACGGGGGCTGTAATCAAAGCATCTGGCAAGAGTCATGGCCTTGATGCAGTTAGGTAATTAGTTAGATCCCTGGCATCCTGGGATTGCCACCTTCCGCATCTGTCCTTTTGCAAAGGAGAAGTTCTGCAGTCAGCTGCACAACATAATCGCATCAGTGGCCATCGGGATTAGCTCTGGGCTTTACAAGGCAAGTAAGCAGCTCAGACAAGATGGAGAGAGCAAGAGATCCTGTCTTCAAAACTGATTTACAGATAAGTAATTCCACTAAAGGGTGACACAAAAATGTGAGCAATAATAATAATTAATCTTCTTAATCAGGCAGTCATTGCACAGCAAGCAGAGCTTTTAGTGAGTTTTGTCCAACGTGTTACTCTATGACACACAAACCATTTGAGTCAATAGCACCTTTTCCTTTAGCAGGCTTCGGATCAGAAACTCTGCCCAAAGAGCTGGGTACACTGTTTTGGTGTAACTGCCATTCCTGAGCATTTACTGCATGACTGGCAGGAATGTGAGAGCTGCCTGTCCAGTGGACTGCCATGATTTTTTGTTCAGGTGCTGTGTACTCATCTTACACGACCAGCACTCAGACTTGTCTAGCTGTGCTTTTTCTTTCTGATGAGGTGGCTGTCAAGTTTTCCAGAGAGCCATGAAAAATCTTCCAGTGCAGGTAGTTCAGCTGATAGATGAAGTCAGCACCATGGTGCTCCTGACTTTGTTTCTCTCCCTGGGGACAGTCTTGCAAACCAAAGCCATTTGTGTTAATGTTCGCAGAATGCGAGTAAAACGGGCCACGAACACAATCAAAACAAATCTGCTGTTTATATTTGAATGACTGTTTGGTCATGCTCTAATAGCAATAATCATCAGCAGTAGCAGCAGGGAGCCAGCATGCACGTTAACTGCATTACATTTTCATTTGACATGAGTAATTGTAACATTCACTGAAGTTGTTCTAATAGTTACGATACACTTGCTGGTCCACGAGGTGGAAAGTGGTAGAAGGCCAAATTAAGGTAGTTTGTCTGACTCTCACTAATGAATTGCCCTACTCGCAACTGATAATGTAGCAGAAGTAATTTGACTATTGCTGATTATTTTTAAACTATATTTAAGGCACATCAGCCATTTCCTCTGCTGCACGAATGCATGTGATGGCTGGAGATGGGCCCAGGCAGGAGTTGGTGTGAGTGCTGGATGCAACATCTGGATTTGGTTTACAGCTCTTTATCTCTGTTTGCAAACTAAATTAATACCCTGTTTTGAGCCAGTCCCATGTCGTGTAGAGAAAAGGCAAAAATCAATTCTGTTAAACAAAGAAAATTCCCAGCTAATAAATGGGTCAACACAGTCTCCAGCCTAATAATGCTCTATCAGGTTTCCTTAAATCTTGCCCTGGTCTGAGGTAGGGACTATTAGATTGAGTCACTGGTGGTTCAGATGGGGATCTGAGGTCCACTGGGTTTCAGGTCAAAGTGCCTAGGCTGAAGGCTGAGCTCTGAGGCTCCATTTCAACACTAACTCTAGTCATGAATGCCATGTTTGCTTTCTTATTCTCTAAATAAAATAAAATAAAAATAATAAACCCCCCCCCCCCCCCCAAAAAAAAAAAAAAAACCCCACCAAAAAACCCAACAAATCCCCAAAATAACAAAACAAACAGTTCTGGGGATCTCACAACAGGGGCCTTTCCATACCTACAGGAGATGCACACAGGTCAGCCTGGCCTCTGCCTCCATGTGCTCCCTCCAGCCTCCCACTGCTCCTGGCCGGCTGCTCGCCACCACCCCGGGGTGACCTCCCTGCTTAGCACCCTGCAGCTTTTGCTCACGTTCACAGCAGGCTCTAAACGAAGTAGAATGAGGCTCCAATTACAGTTTTAACGAGGATGAAAATCCTGATTCCCATCTCGTGCTGAGTTCCCAGCTGTAGGAATTTATCAGATTGTTCCAGCCGGGCAGACTCCGGTTCCTGGCTCTGCCGTGGCCTCTGCTGGGCAGTGCCTGCTGGCTGTGCTGCAGGGAGCAGAGTGGCTCTCTGCTCAGCCAGGCCAGGCTGATTTCTCACAGGGCAGAGAGCAGTCATTTTGTTCACTCATCTGCTCACATTACTATGGTATAATGATTTCCTAATTGCTTCTATTAAACACATCCCTAAACAGCTACCTGTCCACCTGCCAGACTGTACTGGGGGCCATGTGGGATTGAAAACAGAGCCCTGGAAGCCCCCTTGGACAGTATCTCTAAGGATTCAATTTTTGTTTTCAGTCAAGGATGAAGCCAAACCCTTAATTCAAGTCTTTGCCTAAATCATAGCTAGGTTCTGTACAGGGGCCAAGATGGGGGCCAGCCCCATCGAACATCTCCTCCCTCCAGCTCTGCCCTGTGGCATCCAGACTCACCCAAAGCATTCCTCTGCTCAGCCTGACTCTGATAGATCCTCCACCTGGATAATCTCTAGCTGTCATGGAACCAGTCTGTCCTGAGGGCTTTCTGCATGCTCCCTCTGCCTTCCTCTTGGGTTTGTGTGTGCTCAGCCCTCATCAGTCCTATCTGCTCTCCCCCATCTTCTGCCCTTTGGTCTCATCTCTCTCTCTCTCATTCTGCCATGTGGTTCACAAGGTAATGCCAAGTCTGTCTTGCACGTGCCCAGCACAAGGCAGCCCCACACCAGCTTGATCCTGCTGAACCCTGGCACAAAGGGGAAAGGAGGGGGGAAAATGGAAAGGCAACTGAAATGAAGAAGGGAAATACAGTTGGGGAGCTGGCACAGGTGCTTGCCGTGTAGTGCCAGACAGCATTTTCAGACGGCAGCAGCACGTGGTGAACATCACTTTGCATATGAAAATCTAGTTAAGCTAACGAGGTCCTTAATTAGGGCTTTTATTATCTTTTAATTCTTTGCTTAAAGGAAAGTGATTACAAAGCTCATCTTTATGATACAGCAAACTAATCTTTCATTTCTGAAGTGTTTCCTTTCCTTCTCTTACCACAATAATGGGGAAAGGGAAGGAAAGTAAGAGGATGGGGAGGTGGGTGCAGAAAGGGAAACAAAACTTCGAGAAGGCCACAAAACAGAAGGTTTGAACCTGCATGCACTTGCAATACCTTTTCCATGAGGATCGGGAAAAGCCTCAGGAACCTGTGACTCAGTGACTGGGAATGAGTGGGTGAGAGAAGCAAAATATCAAAAAGGCAGTGTCACAGCAAGAGCAGGAGGGCTGTCGGCTTTTGCCTCTGTCCCTGGCACAGGGCTTGCTGCTCCTCGGTGCCACTGAGCCATGCCAAATGGCTCAGAGGGCTTTGTGCATTAATCTCGTAGATGTCTTCTTAAAGGAGCTTCCATAAAGGCCCCACAGATTTCAAAGCAGAGTAACTGGGGCTGTAGGTCTCCTGTCTGCTCTTCTAGATGGCCCCAGACTGCACAGCCTATGAAACTGGAGGATGAAGAGAGGTGATTAGAAACAAGCACATGCTGAAAAGCTCTGCCAGGGTCTCCTTCTGCCCAGCACCCTTCACCCCCAGCTTTTCCAGCCTGTGGCACCCTTCACCAGCTTTCCCAGTGTATTTCAAATCTAATGACTGGTACCCTTTATGTCCTTCTACATTTCCTACAGGCCTGCTAATTTTATCCCATCCTGTTAGATCCTCTGGCATACTAGTGCTGGGCTTCACACAAAGAGTGCTTTATACACTGGGTCTTGACTTGTCATCACAGTCCTGTGAGTCTGACAAACATATCACGCTTTCTGTCTTTTGTGATATGGACATTTGTTGAAAGCTGCTAAATTCATGTTTCTTGTGAACACTGCCAACTTAGAACCTTGGTTACTGCTTCCCTTCACCCACCTCTAAAGGCACAATATGTTATGAGACAAAGCCATTTCCCCTAGTAGGGGGATGGTGATAAATATTTCCAAAACAAAGAGTGTAAGGTGGGGTCAGCTACCCAAAAATGAGAAGCTTGAGAACCTCCAGGTGGGAACTCCATGAAGACAAATTCTGTGAGCCAAGATTGATCAGGTGCCCCGCTGCAGCTTGTGCATCCCAGTGCTGATGGAGGAGGAATCCTTTGGATGAATATAAAAATAAAGTGTGGATCATTTTTTGCCATTAGAGACAATGTGATATTTCCTATAAAAGCAGGGATGTTAACATCAATTTCACTGAATTCCAATACAAGTCATTACATGCTACTTTCTGAATTTCTTCTCTTTGCAATTAAAATTTCTATCTCTTCTCCTTTTCTTTTCCAGACTGCTTCAGCACTACAAAGCAGTTGCTTCATTCCATACCACAGCCATATTTCAGTTTTTGCTGATACGATCTTTTCTGTATGTGTTTAGAATGTACCAGAAAACACAGTTTGGTGTGTTAATGCTATCCACTTTTCACTGCCATGATAGCAATGTTTGCTGTGCACTTTTTAATCCAATTACAATCCAAACGAAAATAAAATAAATTTTAAAACCTTCAACTTGCAGTTGAAACTAGGAACATTGTGTGTTAGACACTAAGCATCAAGCAGCAATTTGTGCCTTTGAATTCTTTTTCCCTGGTAAAAGATCATCAGCTTTATCTATGAAGTTGCAGATGATGCCAAAGACAAATGGACTGATTTTGCAAGGTGCTTACTGTCTGCATTTCCAACTCAAGCTAATGCTTAGTATCTGTGAAAATTAGGCAAAACATTTTTTTACAACCACTTTGAAGTGCTTTGTAGTCTCTTTACTCCATATCTTTCATATTTATCTAGATTGAAGCAAGTTTGGAGGAGCAAATAAAATTACTAGAACTTCTTTGTCAACCTGGCAATAGTTTCTGTCTGTTCTGCTTAGAAATCTCAGTCTAAACAGGTATGATGAGCACGTATTACAGCTTTTCAGAAAATATCATTATGATATTTTTAAGCTGGTGGATTAGTCTTTAACTATTTATTTCCATGTTCGTATTAATCGTATTCATCTCCTCAATACCAGGTAGCTTAATTTTCCAATAATTCCTTAAGGACATATTGACCCTAGTTAGAATTGGAATGAATAATGGAATACAGTTTATCATATTCATTAATCTCTGTAGATCTAATTTACATTGTAAGGTAGATATCCTACTGTTGCCCTTGTTTTACCTGGCGCCCCAGTTAAGTCTTCTTTGGCCAAACACTGGCCACAATTTTGAGACCCCAGGTATTTTATTTTCTGGATTGGCATCTCTTTCTGGCTTCCTGCAATAATTGCCATAGCCTTCCTTTGCATTAACTTCCCTGTACCCAAATTAAAACATCATCCATTAAAAGTCTGACATCTCATAATCCCTCAAAGATCTGTGCAATTACTCTTTGTAATACCTTGGGATCAGAACTTTTACCCAATGGCCTTTGCTTAACTTCACCATATAGTATCCAAATGGCGTATTGACAATCACTAGCTTAGAGCCCAAGCTAATCTTTTTTCTTCAAAAAATGACTGTTTTACATTAATTCCTTAGAATATTTTTATTTTTCTACTAAGATTTTAGCTGTCCTTTCTTTAGTGATTTGGATAAGATGCTATACTGACTTTATGACTTCATTTCGGTTATGTGAATCAATACACATCCATAGCATATTTGACTTCTCAGTTACAACCACGTAATTCTTTCAAACTATAAATTGTTCTTCTGTACCAATAAATGCTTGCTTTTTTTTTCCCCCTATGATTAAATTCAGTTTTCCTGCTCATTAGGGCGAACAGTGCCTTTTTCTGGATGGGCATCACATGGGAGCGATTAATTTATCAAAGTGGTGTTTGGAGATGTGAGGATTGTGTAGACTGTTTAGGATTCTGTAGTGCTTATCACACACATCACTTTTTACTAACTTGGACTGTGTCATTTTCAAGTCCCACTATTTTCCCTGGAACATACTGCAGTCACCCAATTTAAAATAATACAACCATGCCATTAATGTTTAGCTGTGCTTGCCTGTCTGAGCCATTTATTTTGCACTCTGTCTACAGAAATATATATGCCATTGTCTCTCTGTTCTCTAAATGTGCAGACTCTCCTGGTTTTAATGTATTGGCTGCAATCCTGAATTTTTTTTTTTTCTTTGCATTTATATATTTGTATGTTTGTGGCTAGGGGACTATGATTATCAGAGTAACTTTTATTTCCCTTCTGGATTCTTTTTCGGATTCCCTTAATCTTCAGCTTTCTGAAAAGATGCAGTATGGACACTCATTCATCACTGAGTCACACAGAGCACAACTGCACATTCCACTGCCTTTTAAAGCGTCTCTCTTCCTGTGTGAAGATTATATACCCTCTTCTTCACAGGTTTGCATCCATCTGGGGTCTGATCCAATGCCCCCAAAAGCCTGTGGAATCATCCTAGTTGCCTTCAATAGGTTTTAAATAAGGCTTCAGTCATTTTATCCCAGGGCTACAAATTTCTCTTTCATTTAAGGCTTTTGGAGCTCTTCAAATTCATGTGACTGAGCTTAAATTTCTCTCCAGTCCCCAGTGCATCAGCTAGATCAATTACCCATGGTTGCAATGTTTTTAAATGATCACATTTTGTATAGTAGCAGCTTCTCTCTCTGATTTTCAGAGCCTGAGCCAAATCCTCCCCAGTTGCTTCTCCTCCCATGCAAAAGCAGTGCACGCCAACAAACACCACTGAGTCCACCGTGTGTATGGTACTGCAGCTTTATAAGAGCCTCCTCTGCAGCTTATTGGGACTGGGCAACTGTTCAAACTCTTCCTGATGCTCTCTTTTCTGTTCAGATTTCTTGACAATTCAGAGAATTTGGGGGAAATAAACATTCCCATCTCTAACTTGTGTTAAGGTCCAGTGGGCACTAAGGAAGAGCGACACTGTTGTCATGAAAAGGAAGATTATGCTCTTTTGCATAAGATTATACTTGTATACTTGGGATCCTGGAGACATCTGAGTGATCCTGGGCATGCTTGGAGTTTTGGTGCACATGCCGTTATCACAGTACATCCTGTGTTAATGTAATGCCCTGTCAGCTCCAAAAGTTAGGCCTGAAACTAAACACCTCCAGGGTTAGACAAAGCATCCAGCCTGGGATTGAACCAACTCTGGCTACAAGCCATAAAGATACAACCTCTTTGGATGAGAAACAGGGCAAAAGGCTGAAAGCTGCAAGCTAGCCTTCCTAGCTGCCATGAACAAAACAAGATGAAACACAGGAAAAAAGAATTAACTATGAGGCATCCATCAAAGTCTTTCTCAAGGTGAATAATTACACTCTATGTTAATTACACGTAGTACCATAGCTTGGCTTTCATGATATATGTCAGGTTTTATTGCTTTTGTTGTCAGTTTCTGGATGTCATAACTCTGCTCCCCAGCAGCCTGTCTTCAGGATGTGCCATGGTAAATGAATTCCATAAAAAAGGCATTTGCTAATGTTTGTTTTCCCAGGAACAGCAGTACAATAGGCTTGTTGCAGACCTTGCAACAAGCTCTCCCAGCAGGATGGAGCTCAGAGCTGGTCTATTTCTGCACCTTCTACAGGGCCCCAAGATTAAGCCTGAGTAGTAAACCTGAGCAATTCTTGCTACAGCAGGCAGGGACGTATTTCTTTGTACAAGATTTATCATGCTGCCTCTAATCTCATTCATAAACCTGACTGGCCACCACTGCTGCCTTAGGTTATCCCTGGCTCTCCTAACCCACCCGAGCACCCTGGGCTTGCAGCATTTTAGAGGTCTTCTCACTCTAGTGTGGGGTTTCATGGCTCTCTCTCTCTCTGCATATTGGCAAGTCTCATTTTCAGTACACTGCTGATTTTTCTTTCTGAAGTGTTTCTTGGATGAATTTTGTTTACAATTATGGAATCACAGAAATAAGCAATGAAAAAATGTATGTGCTTATAAAAATCCTGTCAGCCTGAACTCATCCAGCCAAGGAGAATTATCAGTATTATTTGACTTTGCTTTGTCATACCAAATGATTTACTAGCCAGCTTTTGAAGAGCATATGTATTCTTGGAAGAGTTATGGTGGGACATTGTGTTTCAACTTATTCAAATAGAAATATGTGAGGATGCTGTCGTTTTGTCCCTTTCCTTGCCAAAAATAAATACATTTCATTTCACATCTGAAATTTTTAATTTGTTTTAGCCATGGGGAAATTTTTATGTTTAGTCCATGGGTTGAAATATGTTCTCATCAATTTTGAGTACGTTTGCATAAGGAACAAATTAATCAAAAATGTCTGTGTGCCAAAATTTCATGAAGAAGCATTGCCAAATTTTTGCTGCAAATAATTTGTCCAGCTCTGGTGATCAGGATGAATAAGAAAGAGCAAAAGTTCTTGCAGAAGTTTTTGTGTCTGATTCTTCCATTTTCTTGGTTATGGTTAGTATTTGCAGGCCTGAAAATATTTACTGTATTTAATACCCCTGTGAAATTATAGGAATTAGCTTTTCTTTTCTCGTGGGAGGCTCAGAAAGGGGGAGACTAAAGATGGGTCAAACCACCCAAATGAAATACGCAGTTTAAGATGGGATGCAGTGTTGTCTGGACTTCTGATCTTTCTCTGTAGCCTGTAAAGGGAGCTTATGATAGAAGTCCATCTTGAAGGTAGAATGAATCCTGCACTGTATGGTGGGTATCTGTGGGAGGTGTCTGTGACTCTGCAGGAAATCTCTGGCACAGCAAGGAAATAAAACTGCTACAGGGATCCCAGGCAAATCATGGGACCTTCTTCCTTCTATGGCATTTCAGGCATACTCTGCTCTCACATATTTCAGAATAGAGAAGTGCTGATGCAAGCCAGCTAGAAGTCCAGGTAGAATAGCACTCACATTGCAAGCCAGCAGAAAAATAAGTACTCTGAGCACGGAAGAGATGCACTGATGCAGAGGATTAAAGCCAAAAACTGTCTTGGCTTTCTGAGGCAAGTCTGGGTCAATATTGGTCTTATCTGGCCACGCCTTGAGCAGGGGGTTGGACTAGAGACCTTGAGAGGCCTCTTTTCACCTGCACAGTTCTGCAAGTCTCTGACTCCCTGTTTGTTCTGTGTCCTGGTCTCCAGTGCTGCTCTGTGATTGTCACATGCACCATGGTGGCTCCTTGCCACCGACCACACTGGAGGTACTGAAGATCACTGTGACCTGTTATTGGTGAAACCTTGAAGTGTCCATCCTGATAAAACGCTCCTAACACAGTGGTATAGAGACATCTTGGAAGCACTCTGGAGTTCCAGAGAGAAGTGCCAGGGAAAAGTTACCCTTTGGGTAGTCAGAAAGGCTTGCAAGTAGATGTGAGCATCCCTCAGAGATGCTCATGCTCATAGGAAAGAGTTGGACATACCATCTCTGATGTTCCCTCTTCTACAGGGGCTCTCAGGAAATGCAGGAGGGTTGCACAGGACAGGGCAGGCCAGGGCTTTTCTCCCTACAGGCTTAGAACACCTCCCACTGAACCACCACCTCAGCTGCCAGCCATGCCCACAAGCCAGCAGCCTCAGCCCTGGTCCTTGCAGTGCATGGTGTGGAGGCTGTGGGGAGAGTGGGAGGATATCTCTGCCTTCCTGCCTTGCTGTAGAGGTCTAGCCCTGGCTGGATGCCCACCAAAGCCACTCTACCCTCCCCTGCACAAGTGGACAGGGAAGACAAAATCGAACAGAGTTCGTGGCTTGAGATATGAACCAGGAGAGATCACTCATCAAATAACATTATGGGCAAAACAGACTCAGATTTGGGATATTCAGTGAATTTACTACCAATCAAAATGGGAGCAGGATAATGAGAACTAAAATATTAAAAACACCTTTTCCCCAACCCTCCCTCATTCCCAAACTCTACTTCCTCCTCTCCAGTGGCGCAGGGAGACAGGGAATGGGGCTGTGGTCAGTTGTTCCTGCTGCTGCGCAGAAAAAGGAGTCACTCCTCTCTTCTCTGGCCGCAATTATAGCAGCACAAGAAGTTTTTTTTCCTTCTTAAAATGTTATCACCATGGCACTACCAGCATCTCTGATTGGCTTAGCCTTGGCCAGCAGTGGGTCCAGCTGGCATTGGCTCTGCTGGACATGGGGAAGCTTCTGGCAGTTTCTCACAGAAGCCACGCCTGTAGCCCCTGCTCCGCTACCAAAACCTGGCCACACAAACCCAAGACACTTGTTTTCCTTGTCCCTGAGAGTGGGCTGAGGGGAGGAACAGGGCATAGCCTGGCATCCAGGATAGATCTCGCCCATGGCTGTTGTCATGCTTTCATACCACTTGGCAGTGGTTTAGTTTCCTTTGGAAACCAGAGTATTTTCAAATATGGCAGTGATAATTGCCTAAAATTGCTTTTAACCATGCTAAAATTGCACATAATTCCTAGAGCAGTGAATGAGATGCACTCTTGTTTGTTGTGTGGTCCATTGTTCCATTTGGCTAGGACAGTTGTAATGACACCAATCCTTGGGGTTTCCCTGATGTTTGGTAACTCATAGTCTTTCCTTTTTATGGAAGGGGAAGCCATCACTGGACCTCTGTCCTTTTTGCAGCATTTCTGAAATTTGTATGGATGAAGTAGGTGCGAAATTACTGTTTCTGTGTCAGGCCTAATTGAAACTGTCTCTTCTTTTTTATTTTGGGTGACAATAGGTCCAGCTAGGCTCTGCCTTCTCATGTAACTGCACTGAAGTCATGTGAAGCCAGATCCACAAAGGCAGGCATGTCTTGAAGAGCCCAGGAAAGCTTTTGGAATCTGGGCCTTTGTTTCAGTTCCCCATCCCTGAGGATGGAGTCCATGTCTCTGTCTTTGAATTCAGGGCTGTTCTTTTGATAACTTCCAGGTTGCTCTGTGGTCACAGGGACAGTTCCTGCTACCACCAAGGTAATTTTTCTGCCAGCATGTAGTTGTGTAAGGTATTTATACCATTCAGCCTCCCAAATAAATTGCCTTAGCAGAATCTGCTGTCCTGGTTGTCAAGAAGTTGGAGAGGCTTGCTGTAGAAAATCAGTGGCATTTGGAGATGAGAGAAAAAAAAATAACTCCAAATGTAAGTGATCTTAATGAAGCCCTTATATAGATATTTGTGTATTTATTGTTAGCTCTCTCTGTAAAAACTTGGTATGTGGAAGAGTGATTTAATTCAATTACTTCAAGATTGTGCTTAAAAGTATTCCCTTAAGATCTCAGCATGTCTCTTTACACACCAACACATTCAAAGACAGTCTGCACAATGGAAATCTGAGATATCACATTCAATCTAAGTCCCACACAATGTCTCTTGTTTTACCTAAACCAGCTTATGCCTTCTCTCTAGGAAAATGTTTCCCAGATGCTTGGGACTTTATAAGAGCACATGTTAACAGGCTTTGAGTCTCAATAAAGGTTTTAATTTTCTGTAATTAATACTATCTTTGAGTTGATGCCAATGTAACCCTTGCTATGACAGTCTCTCACTGAAGCTCAGAAGGCAGAGGGCTGGTGATTTCATCCTGCAGAGCAGTGACAGAGAAACACATTTTAGGAAATACACCTGAAGCATTTCTTTTTCTGATTGCATCTCTCAAACATCATTTTTAGGGGAAAGCAAGGTTGATGCCAGCATTCAAAGTGAACAGTTCCAAAGAGTCTTAAAATAGGAACTCAAAGGGTACTTAAAAACATCATAAACCAATCTCTCTGCCTTGATGCAGTCACCTGTACATCTGTAATTCCTGACATATGATTTATTTGAAAGCTCAGTCCAGTATCAGAAAAACTATGCCCTTCCCAAGCAGATTTCCTAGTACTTTCCCAAGCTTACCAATAGAACTTTCATTCTGCCTGCTAGTAAGCATGCATCCTTCTTTCTGAAATTTATCAGTCACTTCTTGCTCTGTCTGCAGTGGACATGAAGAACAAATGATTTTTTCCCCTTTTCAAACAACCTTTTATATATATGAAGATTCTTGTCATACCTCCTCCAGTCTTCTCTTCTGCTGACTTTCAATTTGCCCTGAAAGAGGTGTTTTCTAGAGGCATAATTATTCTTGTTTACCCTCCTCTAGGCTCTTTTCTTGCACCACATCTTTCTTAAAGTGTCATGTCCAAAACAAGACACAGTATTTCAGCAGAAGATGTTCAGGTCTTGGTAGAGTGGAAAGATCACATCATGTGTCCAGATCCCTATGTCTATGTGATATTTGTCATTTTCTTGGTGTTGTTAATACTGCTCAGATAAGTCCAGCTGGCAAATCACTACATTCTGCCCACCTCAGATTATTTTCTTTTTTGAAGAACTTTTGACTATTTAATTGTTCCCTTATTTTCTGTCAGTGTGATTATATCTCCCTGTTAAAGGCTTTAATTGATCTTTGTTGTATTCATTCAGTGTTTAAGAGTTCTCTACATTTTAAAGATCCATTTCAATTCTTATGTTAGCTTTCAGCAGTCAGGTATCATCAACATAATTTATGAACCAGATCTCTACTCGATACTGTTGTTCATGTAGAGGATAACGTATTCAGCATATTTTTCCTGGGAGAGACCCCTGAGCATCTCCCTTGGCGCAGTTTCCCTTGTTGACAGAAACCACTGAGAGCGACCCTCTAAGTCAGGCTGGGACACTGCTTTTATTCCTACCCTTGAGTAGTTACTAGTCCATGTTTTCTGAGATTGCTGAAGAGACTATCACAGGCACCAGTCACAAATCCTACTAAAAGTCAAGATATATGGCATCTACTGCTTGTCACCTTTGCCCAAGGCCCATTACCTGTCACACAAAGAAATTAAATTGGCTTGACACAATTTCTTTCTGACAATTCAACAGGGTCTGTTACTCATCTCTTCGTACTTATCCTTTTAGCTTTCTACATACAGTTCGATTATTTGTTTCAATATTTTTTCTTGGGATGGAAGTTAAACTGAGTGGTCTGTAATTCTCTAGCATAATTTTTAAAAGCTAGGCACTATGTTTCTCCTTTCCAGACTTCTTAAGTAATTTCTGTTTTCTATGATTCATGTTCTCCATGAACTGGAATTGCTTCAGCCGCTTTCCTTAAGGATTCAAAGGAAGAAGTTTGTCAGGACCAGCCAGCTCGAATTCACATTCCTATGGGTTTATTTCTTGGCTTTCATGCCAGTGGCATTAATAGCATAGTGTTAGATGTTTGCACTTGACCTACTTAATGAACTGTCCTCTAGAAATTATTCATCCTTTAGACTGTCATCTGTCCCTTTTCATTAACACTTTTTGTTCTCCTCTCCACTTGTGAATAAAGGGTTTGCTTGTTGTTTCTTGATTAAATCTGTGCATCATTTATACCCTCCTCCCGCACAGTAGCTGGACCTGGGGTCTGTTCTCCCTTCATACAAGATCAAAGGAAGTGCTCATGATTTAGTCATGTGCTGCTGCCTTCCTATGTGCTGCAATAGGACACTGGGTGTCTCAGTGCTGTTTCTTTGAGAAATTGTCAGCTTTCCTTGTTTTCTTTAGAATCACTTCCATTGGAGCCTACCTACCTCTTTTCAGTGTGTATTCTCTGTCTATTAAAGTTCCTGCTTTTGTATTCTTGTTTTACTTCTTACTCTTTGGGTGGGTTCTGAACTCTATCATTGCTCGTTCACTCTCACAAAAGTTGCCTTCTGCTTTCATAGTCCCACTTCACCTTGGTTCCATGTATTAAGCAAACTTGTATCACCAAAGAGATTCTGTCTTTGGGACTGCAGCTCTTTCTGCTCCAGAGCTTTTTGCTGTGGTGACGGTGTTTCCCTGTCACTTGTT
The DNA here is from genome assembly GCF_029207755.1 of Chamaea fasciata. Classification (NCBI taxonomy): domain Eukaryota; kingdom Metazoa; phylum Chordata; class Aves; order Passeriformes; family Sylviidae; genus Chamaea; species Chamaea fasciata. The sequence continues at coordinate 23,848,489 of NW_027094087.1, read as the reverse complement.
CCTTCTCCTTCTCGTCTGTCCCTGAGTTGATGTAGGTCGAACAGCAAAGCTTGTAAGCAGTGGCTGAGCTGCAGAGGCACTGGAACAGAGCTACTGCAGAATTGCCCTTCTCCCACTGGGTCACTGGTTAGCAGTTTTGTTTACTTGGGCTTTTGAATTCCTTTGGGCTTGCCTCACATTGCATGAACTTCATGGATGCTTTGCGTTTGTTTTTTTCTCATTTAATGCTCATTGAAGTCGAACAGCCACTTCTTGCAGCTCAGCTTTGATTTACCTATCAGTATCACGAAGAACCTGATTGTGTTACTGTGTCAAATCTGGTCACTCCTACAGTTGATTCAAGTCCACGTTAAGATATCCTCTCCAACAGAAGTGGCTTCTCAAGTGTCTTCCCTTTCACTTTTTTTTTTTTTTTTGATTGTTTTGTTTGGTTTGTGTTTTTTTTTCTTTTGAATCTCCAGTTCCATTGCCACAACTGCGCAAAAGTAGTAAATGATAACAGCACAAAATGTAACCAATGCTTTGTTTTCTTCCATGTTGTTTTACATGGAAACTCTTTATATATTTCAATCTTAAAGTTGTGTTTCAATGCAAATTTTGACTAGTGTTTACTTCTGTAAAATAAATCTGTGGTTTGTAGTTTTTTGCTTGTGGTATTCTGCCTATGGTGAATAATTTTTGCAAGGACTCTGTTGAATGAATTCTACTAAGTGAAGTTATTCAGAAATGAATGTGGCTCTTCTGTAGTTAAAGTTTCAACTGGAGTTTACCTGATTTTGAACAGATGTTTGCCTTATGAGATAGATAAACAAAGGAATAAAACCATCCCCAAAAGACAGACCATGTGAAGCCTTGACTAAGAGGTTTCTACCTCCTAAGAAATGAACAGGATTCACTGGATTGCTGCCTATAGCTACCTGAAGGTAGAATTTTTTAGATGAAAAAATGTCTTTTAATTCACTTTGCCACTGTATGGCACAAGAACAAAAAAGCAAACAATGCAAAAACAAATCAGAGATGAAAACTACTCTAGTAGACTCATCTTGTTGAATCTAATGCACAAGAGCACTGAAAATTAGTTGATTGAACTCTAATTTTAAAAGTCACTGACATTATAAAAAATGTCAGAGGGCATGTCATCAGAAACAGGCTTAAAATAGGATGTCAGATGACTGCTGAAGACCTAATTCTTTTTTCTGTTTCTATTCTTAATTTGTTTAGCAGTTTGCAAATACTGAAACTACAAAGCAATTGTCAAAAAGGATTTTTAGCAGAAATTCCCAACCCCTGGCAACACTCAGATGACCTGCATACATATAATAATGCAACAAGGAAACAAAAAACCTCTTCAGGAGGAGCTGAACTGAGCCCTGAGAAAGAAAATAAAACTCTACCACCAGTTCTCTCTCTTCCCTTTAAATTGTATCACCCTATGTTGAGGACAGTGCTTTCTGTATGAACATTTACTGGTGAAGACTTTCTTTTCTGATGATGTAAAACTTAAGTCTATCAGAAAATCTCTCTGTTGATATAGACAAACCAAGGAGACCCGTTGCTTTTTTTTCTTTTTCAGAAACATGTCCTTATCTTGTAGGTGACTGTTCATTTTGGATTTTATTAAAACAAGTTTTCTGTCGTAAGAAGGCAAATGGAAGTGTTCTGTGCTGACTTGAAGAAGCAGTCATAAATTGTGGCTGGTGTTCAGAAGCTGTTACAAATGATTGATGTAATAAGGGAAGCTTGTTAAGTTATGGGCTGTCGACTTCAAATGGGAATAACCTAAGATTGAGGGGAAGAAGAGGGCAGATGGACAGCCACACACATGGCTGAGGAATATTTTCTGCAGAGAAGGAAGAGGGAAAGAGAAAAAACTTCTACCAGTAAAACAAACATGTCAGGTATTAATACCAAGTCATGCTTCACATCCTAAAAGGCTCATGCCTGTTTGAGGTTCTCAAGGAGAAGACCCTCAATGATTAAAATTTGTCTTCTAGTAGTTTAAGTCATGTTGAAATTCGTGACTATTCATCTTAAAATTCCAAGCTGCAAAGTGCAGAGCTGTAGGAGTTACCTATGAGCATCTCAAGTCTCTCTGCGTTAGGACAGAGGCAGGGCATTTTAGGTCAATGTGATGGCTGTCATCCTCACTCCAGAGCCAGAACCTTTCCAGAGCGTGAAAACCAGAAGAAGCCTGGTCCCAGGGAGGAGCAAGAATGCATATTTTAACAATGGAGGGGTCAGTTTGAATTGTGAAACCAGGTATTGGGAGGATTTTTAACTGCTCAAAAGAAAAATAAAATTGTGTTTCTTCTTTATTAGTTCAGATGCTTAGCTGCATAGCAGGCTTATCCCAAAAAATGCTGAGGAAAAAGAGTAAAACTGAAAGTGCTTTTTAGTATTCTTATAGATTTTTCAACTTCTTATGCCAGCCAAAGTAAAGAACTATTGATTGGGGAATCCTCAGTGGGGCCTGTGAGTTTCTTCTAGGATGCATCTCTGAAAGGGTGAGTATCAGTTTCCAGCCTCTGCTTGCAGCTCTGGAGGTCTGGGACAAAGATGGGCTTGAGCTTTGTCTGAGTTTGGGACTGGAGCCAGCCCTGGAGTCTGGGCTGCTCCTGGGGGCTTGGATCAGCTGTGCTCCACCGGGGCACAGGGGTGACACGGAGTGGGAGCCAGAGAAAAAGCTTAAGTGTGCCAGGGGGACTTGGGAAGGCAGAGCACAGCATGCCTGCTCACATCAAGAGAAGCTGAATTGCACATGGGCCCAGCACGTGAGACACAAATAAATATAGCAGCCTGGTGAGTGCCCAGCTGGGGTGAGCTTTATTTTGCTTTTTAAAGGAATGCTGTCAGTTCCTATTTGGCTGATGAATTTTTGCTTTGTTTAAAAAGGGGGAAAAAAAAGAGAAAAGGTGGTGATGGTTGGTTTTTCTCCCCCACAAAAGCCAAGAATAAGTAATTTCCATTGAGAATTTCATTTTTTGTAAAAGTTCCAATGCAAAGGATTGTCTTTAAAACTGCTTGCTTCCTTGTCACCTGATACTTAAATTCACTGGAGAGAAAAAGGAAAGCTGCCGTATTGATTTTCATTGTCCAGGCTAAGAGGAGGACAAAAAGCTATCGGGGGAGGGAAAGAGACAGATGTGTTTAAGAATACTCCTCCTGACGATAATCTGAGTAGTTGTTTGAAATATGAATTAGGGGATATGTTCCTTTAAAAAACATTGTTGCTTTTTAAGTGGCTACTTCTGCTGTAAACAAGTCTTGGAAAATGCCAGTGGAATTAGATGTATTTCAATTAAGGAACTCAAAAGAAGTAGGTTTTTACCTACAGCAGAGTATGGAAATGAGGATGGAAGCGTAAGGCATTTTACAAAGCAAAATGTAAGTTCCTTTGAGTAAACAGGGAAGTAACAGCTGTGAAACGTTGCTAGCAGAAATTAAATGTTGTGGCCAAAAGGTTTGTTTTTTGCCTGTTTGCTAAGGCGTAATTGTTCAGGTACAAACAATCAATCAATCTGCAAGTGTAAGAAAGGGTCAGGGTGTCTATTTCATCAAACCAGACCAGTACATTACTTACTGCCAGATTAAATTGTCCGGAGGTGGGAAGGATGTCAAAACGTCATGCTTTCGATGAATTTGTTTTCCTGCAGACAGTGATTTTTTTGAGTGCTTGGCTGTGGTTGTTAGAAGTGCATCTTGCAGAAATGGGCAGTTGTTGCCCACCAGGTGGGCAGAACTAGGGTGTTTTGGAAGATGCACCAGTGTGTTTAATAAGTCAGTTTTTAATTTGCCAGACCTCATACAACAAGATACAGTGGCTTCCCTTTTCCCTTACATATTTATTGGTAGTTAGATGTCTAGAACGAAAGCTTAAGTGCAGCATCCAGAAGTGTCTATGTCCATATACATGTGTGAGTTGTATGAAGTTTGAATCCTTACTGGCAACAGAAGATCTAAGTGTGACTCAAACTACACTTGTGCATAACTATTTACAGATACAAGTCATGGTAATAATTAAATTCAAGTTGATGAATTCTGTGCAAGGTTTAATTTCTTTATGTGGGGCCCATATTTCTGCTGGTACTCTGTACAGGCTAATTTGTGACCAGCTTAAGGATCCTGTTTTTCCCCCTGTTGTCAGGGACAGATGGGAGGTAAGCAGTTCTTTGCCTCATGATGCTCTTTGCTACAGCAAATGCAAAATTTCTGTCTTTTCAATGATTTTTTAAAAACAATTTATTAATTAGCCACCTGCAGAAATTTTAAAACAGCAATCAGTATATTAAAAAAAAAAGACAGCTTTGAGAGACGGATAATTTTTACTTTTGTGGAGACACTTCTGTAGGAGAAGACTGACTGCCTGGATTGTATTTTATTTTGAATCCAGTGCAAACACAACATTTATGCAAATAGCAAAAATACTAAGTGCCTCATATAATTGGGGCCACAATTTTAACCTCTAGAAATAAAAAACAGAGCAAAAGTAATGGAAAGTCTAATCTGCCTTAGTACAGCGCAGGCTGAATTTTGTGTTTTCTGTATGTAGCAATTTGCTACTTTCAGAGCAAGTGGAAAGTGTTTTGATGAAAAATTTTCCATGTCTTCAGTGGAAAAGAGTCTTCTGTGTTTTAGGAGATTTTCATTTTGTCTAAAACTAGAAAAGCTCCTTGATCAAGTGATTTCAGCTTTTGGAAGGTTGTCCAGCTAGCATTGGCTAGCAGAATGCCAACTACATGCATGCTTAGTTTGTTACACCTAACGGTATTTGTGACATGCACCTTGTTTTCTGCAACTGCTGCCAGTGTGCATGTTTTCAAAGACATTTGAATTTTGAGTAACTTAGATTAAAAAAACCCCTCTGTTTTGGTGGGGTTTTTTTGTTGTTTTATGCTGGTTTTTTTTTTTTGGGGGGGGGGGGTGGGGTGGGAGGTGGTTTGGTTTGTTTTCTCAAGTGAAAGAAGCTAAGGAAACATTTAGTCTCGCAAAGGTTCAGTCTGGCATTGCCTACCTCTTTCAATTACAGGTCCAAATTCTTCAAATTGCAGTGAGGAGGAGGGAAGGGAGGAAAACAATCTTTTTACTTTCAGTACAAAACCCTGCAATTATGAGCTGAAGTTAGAGGAATGCATATGAAGAGTTATTTAAGTCAGAGCTGAGTGGAAACTGATTACAGCTTTGGCTCTGAAGAGACTCCAGCCCTTCCGTAATACAATGGCAAGTCTTGAAGTTTTCTGCCCTTCCAGGATCTGCCACTTTAATCATCCTTAATCAATGCATGAAGACCGAGGTGATGAAGGGTCTTTAGAAAGCACAGGTGTCCATTCTCAGTTGCCTCAGAGATGTCAACTTCTTTGTCCATGAGATCTTCTGGTCACATTGGTTACAGATGGTTTTACCAGCCAGCAAATACAGTGACATAGGAGGGTCAAGGGGATCCCCTGGCTTGGGTCTCACAGCAGCTGGGAATCAATGGTGGAGGGAGGCACTCAGAGCAGACACGGGCAGAAACAGCCTTTACTGTAACATTGTAGGGCTAAGGAAATGGGTTTGATCAGATCTGACTCTTGGCAGCTTGCAGGTGTGGCTGTTTGTGCTGTTGCAGCTGAGGAGCTGTCTGTAGTGAACATCCTGGGCATGCAGTGTTTCTTCCTGCACATTCTTCTTGTCCAGAAGCAGAAGTGCAGGACGAACAGGAGGGTTGGGCCTGTTTGCCCTCATCTGCTCATCTCAGAGCAGCCAAGTGCCCTGCAAAGATAGCATTAGGTGACTCCATGTAATGTTTTGCTTTCTCTGGCATCCACACATGAATGCTGATTCTCTCCCTATGTTTTCTCTCTTTCTGCCTATAATAGAAAAAAAAAAAAAAAAGGTTTATGGACTAAGCCCAGGCTGTGCAATGGTTCCCCACTCTTGTCTGGTTGGGAGCAGACCCAAGGAAAAGGCTTTTCTGATGGTACTGCCCTTTTTGCTGTGCGAGCAGCAGTGCTTAAGGAAGGGGCTCCCATCAGTCTATTTGGGGAAATTATGCTACTTTTTACAGGTTTTTTAAACTGATTGTACCTATTTTATTTTGTGTGTCCTCACAGTCACCTGTATTGGTGCAATTAAACAGCTGCAAATAGCACTCAGACAAGAGAGTGGGGTGATGGGAATCTCTTACACTGACTTCATAGCACAAGAAAATGTATCTGGCAAACCAATCTTGGTCCTCTCAGCATGTCTGACTTTGGGAGCTTGGTAATTCAGAGTTGGCCACCAGTTCCTCATTTTAGGAATGAGCAACAGAGAAGAGATTAAGGCAATAACAACAGCTGTCAGAATATAGCCTTTTTAGTGGTATATTGGAAAGGAAGTTTGGCCTGTGTTAGTCTCAACTGAGAATGCATCAGCAAATGCTGGGAAAGATGAAGAAATGAGTGTGCAGCAGTGTCTGTTCCCTAGTTTGCTGTAAACCATATGTCTGTCGGTAGCATATATAAATACTGAGTAGGTGAATAGGTGACTCATATTCAATTGGCCAGATATTATGATTACCAGCTCTGCCCAGCCATGCAGGCTCTGCCAAATAACTTTCAGGCATTTAGCACCTGTGGATGCTGTCCCAGTCACCACGCCAGAACTGGCTGCCATCTGAATAACAGCAGCTCTGGCCCCTTGGTGCTGCCTGCCTGTCTTGCTGAGCCAAGCTTAATGCACACAGGAATATTTCTACCTCCAAATGAGGCAGAGCCACTCTGCTTGGGGATTGCTGTGTGTTTTTGTACTGTACAACAGTGCAGGCAATAAGAAAGAGGCAAGTTCTCACTGAACTGCAGGTAACACAAATGCAATTAGCTGTATTGGTGTTTAGCTAGTAAAAATACAGGGACATTCTTGGAATCTGGAGAGTTAATGATGTTAAATCTTCATGAGTGGCCAAAGTCTGTCTTCTCCTACTACTTTCTTTTTGCTGCCTTAATGTATAACTTTCTACCTTTGAATTGTAGGTAATTAAGCTGGACTCCTCCGTGCGGAAATGTCACACTTACCACCTATGGGCTTCCTTTCTCCAGCTTTAAAAGGAATTATTCTTCCTGCAGCTCCTGCTGCTCCTGTGTTCCACTCTTATTAACCTCGTGGCCACAAAGAACAGTCTCTCCTGTGTTTTCATTAGATCTGGTTTCTGAAGAAATGTAACCAGAAACCAAAGGAAAATATTCAAAGTAAAGATTTGACTTCTTTCACTTGTGGAGTGAGGTGACAATATGGAAAGAATCCTTCTAGCTCTTGTGGTCCTCTCTGACCTGGTCCTTCTGCTGGATCTGTCACAGCCATGTTGTCCTGATTTGTCTCTCAGGAAGGAAGCAATTGCAAATACACACTTTTGCCATCATTCAGTCTCACATTTCATAACAACCCTGATTTGATAGTCATAGAAATGAAGAGTATTTTCACCTGGAAGGTGTTGTAGCATAGCACTGCACTTCTTTGTGGTTTAATCTTAATTACAACTTGAGGGCACCCGGTGTGTTGGCATTGGACAGCACAGACAGTGCTTGTCTGTGAATCCACATTCTGAAGCTGAGCTAGAGAAACAATTACATCCATTTGAGCAGGAGAATGCATCAAAACACAGTGCAATACATTATACATTCAGATCCCTTCACACATTGCAGCACTTTGCTGGCACTTCCGCATTGCTCTGTGCCCATTCTGCAAGATGTGCAGATGTGCTGTGCTGTAGCTATGGAAGCATTGGATCCGTGGTGGGTGCCAGCAGGTGACTGACTAAGCATGGTGCCGTGGTCACATAGTCAACCTTTCAGCACAGACAAGCTTGGCCTGATATTTTTGATTTTGAGAAAAGTTAAATGTCATTAGAAAAAGGAAAGAAAGAAGGGCATGTGTAAACTGAAGCTGCTTTTGGGACCACTAGAAGTTGTTCTTCTTGAAGAGTTTAAAGTTGCAAGATTTTCAGTTCACTTACACTAGCTGTAGCCAATTTGTGCTTGAATTAAGTATTTAAATCATTACCAAATCAGAAAGAGATTGTTTGGTAGTTGCTTTGCCCAGATTTATAAATTACAGTTCTGGATGCCAGGTGATAAGAAACAGTGCCCAACATTCAATAAAGAGTTTGTTTTCTCCCTTCCCACCCGGGGCAAGCTGGGCACTGTGCTCCTTCCAGCAGACTTGCACAGGAAAAGGCAGCACCCGGCATTCAAGGCAGAGGCACAAGGAGCACTGTTTGGTTTCCTGCCTTCTGATGTTAAAAGCTTCTTCCCTGGAAAATGTTTTCTCTTCCCTCAGGGCCCTCCTCTCATCAATCGAGAAAAGGAGTTACAAAGGCACACGATGGATTTTTAGATCTTAATAATAAAGAGTTAGCAAGGCTTTGGTTTGTACTCTGCTCAGGAGTCTTGGGATGTGCAGACATACTGCGTTTCATCATCAATTCCACAAGATAATGAAGCCCCAATTCCCCCTTATGGCAATGTGAATTCATGCAATCTTTTTGTTTTGCTTGGATTGTCCAAGACCTGGAGGGAACCAGCAGTAGGGCACAGCCACAGGCAGCATCCTGAACTCAGAAATCATCTCCCCCATGCTGAACCTCTCGTCTGCTTCTACCTTTTTCTGTGTGGTAGATGTGTCTGAGGCACTGTGGGTGTGGCACATAGTCTACAAGGATGAGATGAGGAGGGCAGGATGGTGACATCCTGCACACTACTGCAGTTCTGCATTGTTTATCGTGTCTTCTCTGTTGGTACAGGCTCACAAACAGCCCCAAGCTGCCTATATCTTATGCTGAGATTACTGAATATGAGGAGGAATTCAGCTGTTTTAATTGTTTCCTCTCCCTCTGAGTTGCAGGATGAGTCTGCTCCACACAAAAAAAAAAAGTTATTTGGCTCTGTCAGAGCTGGGATTCCCCTACTAGGATTTTCTCTAGTGATGAGTAGGGAATACTAGGGTGTCATGGCACCCAGCTTACATGTCCTCATCTGGCTCCCCAGCCAGCTGTGACCAGTGTCAGTCTGTGATTAAGCTGTTCACAGGAAACCCAATATGGGTGTGGGGTAAGTGATGCTCACTCTCTGACCTTCAGGGATCTGAGGGGGAAGCCACCCATTGGAAAGTTTGAGGTGGGCTGCTGGATTGGCAAGGAAGAGTTTTAGGAGTAATAATTTCTATAGAGAAGAGGAGACTAAGGGAGTGGTTGTGAGGATATGAGAAGGGAATTTGGTGATCAAGGTTCATAAAGTAGAGAGACTGTCTGTTATTTTAGAGAGAGAGAAAACAAGGATAATGCTATTTTAGGAACAACATGTCCAGGCAAGTGGATGACAGTCATACCTCACAGCAGAAATTCTCATGCTGAAGTGCAAATGCTGCTGAGCTTACGCTGCCAGCCTAATGAGCAGAGGAACATGACGAGCCAACTACAGTAAAATAGAGATTTAAATAGCATGGTTCCCGGGGAATTTGCATGGGAATGAGGAGATGTGCAGGAGTGGATGGTGGAAAGAGTGCCTTCTTTTGGGATAACTCCATCATACAGCTCTCCCCAGAGACAGCATCAGTGCCAATAACATGTGGAAAGGGATGTAAGCACTGATGTTGATTTGGTAGTTTTGGTGGGAAAGCTGAATCAAAGCCCTGTGTTTGCCCCATTTGAGAGCTCTCTAATCAAACCTGTTGAGGAAAGTGCTAGTCCTATTTCCTTTGCCTAAGAAACATCTCTGGAGCTGCTATTGCTTCTATTTGTGTCACTCTGCCAGGGCCAGCCTGTCTCAGGTGGACATTCAATCCCACTTCCACTTGAAGGTAAATGAAAGTTTTGAAGGTTTGGACTTTGCTTCCTTGCAGATTTTCCCCCTGCATTTTCCATCCTTTGCTCTGTATCACAAAAGATAATGAACCCAAAATAAAAAAGGCAAAACCCAAAAAACTCAGCGCACCTATTTAATGTCCTCATTTTTCTAGTTTGAACTTTGTAAAAACTGCAGAAAATCACTGCTGTATCAGTCAGGGCAAGCCCTCCAAGGTGAGCTCAGCTCCAGAAATTCTGAGGTGTTATGGTCCTGCCTCCCAGAGGGATGTACTGGTAAATGCCATGGTAATTGTGTTTGTTATCTGCAGCGTCTAGATTCATTAAATTAGATACAGATAACAGGTGACTGCAACTTAACCTTCTCATTTAGGATCCTGCATGATTCTTCATCCCTTTCCCTGGCCCTGCTGTCAGCACACATGGCTTCAGGGGCTCTCTGCAGTTAGCATCACGTGAGCATCTGGCTCTTGAGTTTCAGAGGGCGTGTTCTGAGATGTAATGTGGGGAGTCAGAGTCTCCGGACTTGGGGAATTCAGAGGCAGTCAGTGGAAAAGAGCCGTGTGTGAGTCCACATTCATCAAAAGCCTGACCCAAAGGGAGAGGTAGAGGTTGAAAGAGCAGCTTAGCCAGGAGAGGTTCTTTCTCCACTCACTATGCACTGGCAGGCCAAACTTTGGCTTCTTTGAGATGACACTGAATGGGCAAGCAGTTTCATATTTAAGCATTTTGATGACCATTGTGGTCTGCTGCATCCCCTGGTGCTGTGAGATGGGATCCCAAGGCTTGTCAACATGACTGATTGCAGTGTTAAGTCTCTCTCTCTGCATGTGAGTAAGAGGCCCCGTGATCCTTTGGATGAGCTTCACTGCACAGCCCTGCCCGGGGTGATGGTGTGGCTGAGGAGGAAGCTTGAGAAGCTGTTGCTTGCTTGGGAGCTGTGAAGCTGTCAAATGACTCAGCACCCACCTGCCATGGTGGTGAGAGCAGCAGAACAGTGCCCGTGGGACATCAGGGTTCAGGCAGTTGTCACCAAGAAGAGTAGGGCTGGTCTTGGACCTTCTCCCTTGATGACAGCTAGCCCACAGGGACCAGGCAGTGTGGTGATTACATAGCTCCAGGTCAGCTCCTGCAGCCATGTGGTATTACCCTGTGGCTCCTGTGAGACAGTCCTGTGATCATTGGTGATGGTTCTGCTGGGCGATAAAACAGGAAGTCTTCCCTTGCTGATGGAATGAATGTCCTTTGCTTTGTCCCAGTGACACTTTCCACTTTCTTGCTCTGTCTGCCAGATCCCTTGGTTTAGCCCCACACTTAGGATTTGCGCTGGTTTTAACTGGGTTTGCTTAGGAGCAATTAGTTAAGTGCTGGAACTGGTTGGTGGAGTCTCTCGATTTGGGTTGGGGAACTTCATGTTGGTGTCAGCTGTGCACACCAAACTGGCACCAGAACCTCTTTAATCCAAATTATGAGCAGTTGAGCAAGGAGTCAAATCAAATTTAGCAGACCATTTTCGAAAATGATTTTATTCAACCCGTACAGCTCCTGTGTGTTCATTGAACCAGAGATGAAGTGATTGTTAAAGTCACTAGAGTTAAACTCATATAAATTTGAGTGCGGGCAGGCTTTTATGAACTCATTCGTGTGGATCAATCATAGTGTTGATCCTACAGGAGCACTCTGAAGAACACAAAAAACATTTTAATATGCTAGATGTTGTGTACTGGGATCACCCGTTGGTAAAGGCCATAACCAGGCATGTGGTGTGGGCCAGTGCCATTTGTTACCATTGTGGGGACATTCAGGTCTGCATCTAACCAGCGTTTTGACATCAGCAGCTCTCCTTGCTGAGGCATTAGCCCTATCCTATATGCAGTACAAAGTGACTCTAATGGGATTTTTTTCTGCAAGTTGATTCCCTGGGAGTGACTCTACTGGGGACACTGGGTGGTTCCTCCTTGTAGGGGAGAAGTCCAAGACATTCAAAGGGCAGTATCACACCTGACAGCTTTCTCAAGCTCAAAATAATAAGGACTGTGTCCGTACCAACTCCAAAATACCAACCTTTTCCTAAGGGAGACTCCAGCGGGAGTGTGAACAAGGCTGTAGCTCATCTTTAATAATGCTACTTTTAAAAATAAATCATGTTTTATGGATCTAAACTTAGCCTCTCCAGATAAGCGAGTCCTGGGGCCGCTGGTGATTAATATGCAGCACTGGAGCGTGGCCCAGCGGGGCCCTGATTAATAGCGATGACATCATGACTTTTAAACATTCTGTTAATGCCGGCCCCGGTGACAAATGGGGATGCGCGGCATCGCTTCCCGTGGCATTTGCATCGCCGGGGAGAGGAGAGGGCCAGGAGCAGCGCCCTGTCGCCTCCCCAGGGCCAGGTGGTAGAGGGAACCTGCCGCTGCCTGCCCGGCCGACCTGCACCGGCCCTGGGAGCTGTGCCCCGGGACCTGGCACTGCCACAGTCCCCCCGTCCTCGTCCAGAGGCTTGTGCGAGCCCCTGGAGGGCAAAGCAGGTGTGGTGGAGAGGCATCCTCTCCACCCTCAGCTTTCTCTGTCACCCTGCCCTTCAGGAAGTTTGCTCGTAGGCTTGGGGCCAAGGCAGCTCCCCTGCTGCAGTTCTCCCTGAGTTTTAAGGGCTGGTATCCCACAAACCTGGCACAACACACACCCCTAGCAGTTCTGAGGCCTGAATCCCTTCTGGGCATCATCAGGTGGCCATTTTGCTTCAGCTGCTGCCCCTCCCCTTGTTGTGCTTCCTGGGAGAAATGACTGCTGTGGTGCCGTGCCATTTCCCACAGTTTCCTGCAGTTCCATGACCTCCTGGTCTTTCCCCGCTATGGCTGGTCCCCTGTGTTGAGGGGCTGCATGAGTTCCTGGGCCATCCTGCAGTACCTGACAGGCAGCAGTTCCCCAGGTACGTTCTGTGCCTGCAGGCACTGAACTAACAAGCAGCCCCATCACTTCCCTTTTCCTCTTCTGCTTTTACGGCATTGTGCAGGCAGAAAGCTTGAGTTGGAATGCTGGCTTTGACCTCCATGCTCTGGAAAGCTCTGTAGATTGGTCTGCATTTTAGGGCTTGGGATTTTTTACTTTTTGTTCACAGCGCTTGAGCTGGACTGGTCTGGTGTCTGGAGAGCAATCTAGTAGACCAGACTGCTGAAACATTCAGATCCTAAAGAACACGTTTCTCAGCTCTCTAAGATTTTGCTAAGAATTTTTGCCTAGTGTTCAAATAAATCCTCTTCTGCCATCCCACCAGCACCAGTGAGAAAGACGTCATTTGAAGCTCTCTGCTTTTGCATTCCAATGACAACCCCATGAATCCAGACCCCATTTAATATCCAAAAGTAATCCCAGGAAGGTTTTAGACAGTTTGAGTTTTATAATACAATTTCATCTTTGCAGTGGTCTCTACACCACATTAATGTGTAGTATGGGGACCAAATATGTGAGGAGTCCTGAACGGGCAAAAAATCTACATGAGACTCACTGGTTTTGCTGGGACAGGCACGGCCCTGTAGCCCTGTAGTTGTTACAACCTTCACAAAAAGCTGGTGATTGTTAATATTATTGTATTAAAGTTATGTGTGGTCTTCTGGCACCTCTTTGACCCTTCTGATACCAAATGACTGTGCTGCATTTTGCAGAGCTTTTCTTGTTGAGTAGATAGGTTGCTTTGGACTTGCTCAGGGGGTGAGGAGGGGTTTTTATTCCTAAATACCTCCCTCTAAAACCCAAGACATCTAACTGTAATGCTGTACCATACAGAGCATATTTTATGAACTTAAAGGTCTGAGAATATAAAAAATGTTGTAAATATATAACCTCTGAGCTACTGAGCATCAGCCAGGGAAATGTTCCCCCCTCCCTTTCAGCATGACTGTGAGAATGGAGACACACTGCCTGTCAGAGAAATCTTTGCTTGTTGGCATCATCTGCTTCACCCTTGCAGCAAATCCTCTCACCCCTTCTCCAATCAGTCTTGTTCTTTGCACTTTTGAAGTCTTTGCCACCCCACCATTAATGCATACTCCTTGTGCAGTTAGTGCAGTGATAAAGTGCAGTTCAGAGTAAAGGCAGTGCGGATGGATGGGATCAGGGGCATCTATTTTCGTGTCTCAGCCATGGACTTGTGTGTACTTGGTTTCATCAGCTTGCTCCCCAGCGTCAGCAACAAATTGGTATTTGTCATAAACTCTTGATCCTTGAAGAAAATGAAGGGCCATTTAACATTTTTAGAGTAATAATAATAATGTAGGAAAAGGGATGCATCCTGGTAGCTGAGAACAGCAGGTTATTTGTTTAAGAGCATACTTTAGAACGACAGCAAAAAGGACCTTTAATCTCAGAATTTCAAGGCACCTTGTAAACTATAAACATTGATTCTCCTTCTTCTTGTTATTCCTTGTGGGCATTTTACCTCTATAAAATAGAGCAACATTCCTACCCTGATGATCTTACAGCAAGAACAAACGAATACTAGAGAGAACTAAGGCAAAATACAAGCAGGATTCAGATGGAAAACACAACCAGGGAGTGTGCTGGGAATGGGTAGTTTATGTTCAGGATATCTCACCCATGGGGACGTGCATTCTGGGTAAGTCAGCCTCATGGACACCTGTAAAAAGAAATTTATCCTGCCCTGGGGAGGCTGAGCAGTGGGGCATGTAAATGAGATTGGTCACTCTATAAATTTTCTCTTTGGGAAATGTAGCTTTTAACCTGGTGAGGAGGTGAGTGGGTGACTGTTGTTGAATCGTGGAGGGGACAGGCAGCAGTTGGGGGAGTTTTCCATTGATTCCAGCAGATAAAGACTTCCTGCTGAAAGGGAGTTCTAGAATTGCCTCCCTAAGTGTGTGCCTGCTGTGTCATCTCTACACTGATAATGTTATTCTTCCTTTCCTTTTTTTTTCTTTTTCTTTTTTTTTTTTTTTCCCTCCACTTTCTATAAAGAAAGCACTGAAAACCATTTTGAGCTGTTCTGAAATTTTGGGTTCTTTTGTTTCATTGCATTTCTATTGGATTATGTCCCTGACATTATTGCCAAGAAGTTAAATAATACATCTAGAGATTGAGAAAACTAAATAACGAAGCTCTGCAGCTTATAGCTTTTCTAGTGCTGTGCCAAAGAGCTTTTTGAGTTGAGAGTTGTGACTGGCAGTCAGATTTAGACAAAAATGGTTTGAAAATTATTTCTTTTTTCTTTTTTCTTTTTTTTTATCTGGTAAGGACCAAAATGTACTGTTGGAAGCTGTAAAATTCATGGCTAAATAGCCTCAGAGATTCAGAAGAAGGAACTATGGTTAAGTAGAAAACCTGTTTGCTAAGCAAGTGCCTGTGGTTGCAGACCACGGATTATTCAGAAAGCAGAAGAGATGAGCTGGGCACACCTGACTCATCTGGAGCCTTGTGCAAGGTCAGGTCATAAAGGAAATTCAGACTGAGCTTCAAGACTGATGGAGGGCTCCCTCAGCAGCTGTGGAAAGGATGGAAGTGTTTCCATAGCCATGAATGGATTTTGGCAGCCAGACCAAATCAAATTCAGCAACTCCAGATCCAGCTTCTCGCTCTCAGTTTGCAAGTCCCACAACCCTTGCCCTGCATGCTCCTGTCTGCAGTACCCTGATGGCAGCAGGCACTGGGGTCTGGGCTTAGACTGTCTGTGCTTTGACTGCTCCTCTCTCTGTCCCTCAGTGCTCTGTAAAGTCAAAGGCAATTGAGTTTGGTCCTTGGATGCCTCAAGGAACTGTATGACAGCATGGATGTTCTCCTTAACCTTTTCATCAGCTGTGGGTCCCCCCTCTTCACTGCCTGCTGCACCATCCCTAAGCTTGTTCTGGAAACCTCTTGCCAAATCTCAGTCAGATCAGCCAGGCAAACTCATCCTCACTCCTTTGCCTGTGGGGAGAGAAAGAGGTAATAAAGCTCCTCCAAAACAGACTGAACAGAAGCCATTGTTTTATGTCCAGGCCTTGCTGAGTAATAATGATCTGCTTTTAACCACCCACTCGTGCCTCTGCTTATCCTCCTGCTTGTTCATGACCTTCACTCATTGTATTCTGTTGAATTGAGCTTGTATATTCCTGACACTCAGGAGCTGCATCTTCATTCATTTGTGGTAAATGCCTGAGACACTCAGGGCACTTGAAATTAAATAATCAGCAGTGAAACAAAAGACCCCAATTGGGCACACAGGCACATTGTCTGTTTTATTTGCAGATAAGTTCTGTCTAAAAGCCAGCAATGCGTGATGCTTCTTGCTGTTTTTTTAGTTTAAAGCAGATGTTGTACACAATATTAGAAACCATATCCTTGCAGGCTGTGAAGTAATGAGGGCAGGAAGTGGGAAGTGAGGAGCTGGGATATCTCCTGCTTTGGGTGAGGCTTTGGGGAAGGGAAGAGTGTAGATTGAGGGCTCTGCATTTGAGCAAAATGTTCTGTGCTTTTGTGCCTTTTGAGGCTGAGTGTCTGTCCAGTTGAGGATGATATGTGAAAGGGAGGGACGAAGGGAGGGAGGAAAGGAGGGGGAGAAATAAAGATTTTAGTGCTCTATGTTGGATCTACACAGCATGGGTCAGTGAAGGTGTGAGGTGTGCTGGGCTCTAGAGGGTGGCATATCTCTGCTGCAGGTGAGAGAAGAGTCTATGAATTTTGTGATGGTGCTTCACACTCAAAGAAGCAAATATTGTCCTATCAGGTGTTTGAAAACTATGAAAAAATTGAAGAGATACAAGCATATATTTGCACCCAGGATAGATTCAAAGGGGTCTTATATCCAAGAAGAATCCCCTCTCTCCTTTCTTCCATTGGATTTTTCGGGAAGACCCCTGGAAAAATGTATTTGCTCTCTCAGCTGAAGAACAGCCATGTGAGAACAGCCCCGTGAAGCACCCTGACCACGGGTGGGACATCTTCCTCAAGGAATGTGTGGCAGCACAGCAAACTCCCGTTTTATTTCTCTTCTTGGGAGCAGATAAATTCACTTGCTTTAAAATAGTGAGAAGATAGGAACTACTATGTGTGTGCATGCATGTGCCTAAATCTCCCCTGGGAACCCTGGGAGCGGCTGCTGGGCGTGTGCAGCTGGAAGATAACGCGTTCGTCTCCCCTCTGTGGGCAGGCGATGCCAGCCCGGCCCTCAGGCCCAGGTTATCTGCTACCAGCACACTGCTTTCTGTGTCTCTCGCCTCTTCCCACCTGGTTCCAGCCAATTCCAGATGAGACCCACTACACAGGAACTTGGCAATTAGTCCCTCAACTCCACTGAGCCTGCAGGATCTGGCCACAGAGCCAGGGGATTCCCATGCGATGGCAGTGGGCAGAACAAATCAACCATGCCTGCCAGATAAGAGTGGGGTCAGGCAGTGTCTCTCAGTCCCCTAAAAAGTCCAGTTTTCTATAGAGCAGCTCCCAGGTTTCTGGTTACCTGTCAGAAATGATAGCTTCTATGGCTTGTTCTTCCCTTCCTTTATTGGGCACTGCTGAAAGATTTGTGGAAGCCCTGCAGGAGGTCTGTGAGTGTGGCCCAGGATGCTTGGTGTGCCAGGGTGGCACTTCTCAGCTGAAAGCACACACTTTTTGTCAGGAGGAACTTGGAAATCTCTGCTTGTGAGTAGCAAGGGAGGGGAGGTATTTACTGGTGTGGGGGTAGTTGGCACTGCCTTCTGGGATATTTGCTGATTATTATTTAGATATCAAAAGGGCTGCGTGAATTACATCCGCCTTCCCATTTTAAAAACTGGGTGTGGTCTTAGCACAATAATCTCTCAACACCAAAAAGAGCATACTTGCAATGCACAAGAAAATATCGATAAAGGCAGGTTGGAGCATCACTCTCCCAAGGAAGACCAGAAGTCTTTAATGTGGGGAGGGAGAAGGAAATCCACTCCTAGTTCTGTTCATTGATTCAGAGGACTTTTTGTTGGAATCACCAAGTAAATAAAAGGGAGCTGTACATGTAAACCCCTCAGACAGCCTTGTAAATCTCAACTATAGGCTCAAAAAATGTCAATTTATTCTTTTTATCAGCATTTTAGTTGATTTTTTTGTGGGGTTTTTTTTTTTTTAAGAAAAAGAAGGAAGTGAGTAAGAGAAAGGAAGAAAGGAGGAGAAAGAGGGAAAGAAATTATTGGAGTGAGAAAGGAAAAAAAGGAAGAAGGAAAGAAAGAGCAAACTACACTAGCAGAATATTAAGGTTTGATAAGGCACAGATAAGTTGTGGAGCTGAGAAATCTTGCCTCACTCATCTGTATGCTGCATAAGTTATGAAGAGAAGTGAGTGACACAATATATCTTGTTATTTAAGGAATATGTGCCATGTCGTTCTAGCATTTCCTTGCATTAGCATACTTGTGCAGCTATCACACTTTCAGTGTATCCATTTAGGGGTGGGGGTTTTTTTCTACTTTTTCTTTTAAAATGAATTTTGAAGTGTGGGTCCTTTCTTAGTGAAAACTTTCTCTCTTCCATAACTTTTTCTGAAAACCACTGCACAACCCCCAACTTCAACAAAGCAGAGCCCTGAGATGTTGAGTGAATTACAGAACTGTTGGGTTTGGAAGGCACCGCTTGAGACCATTTAGTCTGACCTCATTGCACAAGCAGGGCCAGCTGGACCAGGCTGCCCAGGACCATTTCCAGTTGGCTTTTGAGCATTTCCACTGATGGACACTCCACAACCTGTCTGGGCAAGCTGTTCCAGTGTTTGATCACTCTCCTAATTACAAGGTGTTTTCCTACATTTAGGTGGGATTTCTGGGACTTTAGCTGGTGAAGGAGATACTGCTGCAGGGCCCTACCTTCCTGATGTCTTCTGAGAGGAGTGGAAGAAATAGCAGTATCCTTGAAATGAGAAGTGGGAAGACAACCCAGAAGGATTCCTTTACACACTTATTTTAGTTTAGAAAAGTGAAGGGAGATACCATCTGGAGAAAGCAGGAACTAATTTGACTGGGTAGAACATGGCTTCATCTGAAAAAGTTTGATCTGCAGTTAGCTTTTAAGTGCCTTGAAGCTTGTGGTGTAATCAGAGCTTTGCATTTCATTTGTAATGAAGGCAAACAGGTGCCAGCTGTAAAATTTATTCCTGGATCTGGACCCAAGAGTTTTCATCTTCCTCAACTTTTCAGAAGTTTTGATTCAGATTTTATTTCTGCTTTCTTCCGTTTCCTCTTTGGCCAAGCTGAAATGTCTGAGCCTTGATTTGGGATCTTTCAGAAATATAGAAAGGAGGGAAGAATACACATACCTGGTAGGACTGGCATATCCCTGTGTGTCCATTAAATGAGAATTCTTCAACTTCCTAGGGCTGCTGGTAAAAATTACCAGATGGAGGACATGGGTCAAAATGACACATTGGACCTAGATGACCCAAAGTTCTGGTGCTTGAGAGGAAATGCTGCAGTCCTGGTTTCTGGACATACACAGTGGCATCTGCAGCAAAGCAGCCACGGATTTCACTTCTCTCTTCTGAGCCTCATCCTGTAGGTTGATGGGCACCTCTGGAAAGATAATGAGGATCTTCAGTTGCCCACTTGGTGCAGTGTGGAGGGGGATCTGCACTGATGGGGGATCACCAGGGTGGCTGCAGCTCAGGAGGAACCACAGGGCTTCAGTGCACCACAGGAAAAGATCCAGGCTTCCTGGGACCTTGTTCAAACTGAAGCTTTAAGCAGGATGATTGCCCATCAATAAGGAAGACACCACAGAGCACCACCACCTGGTTCTTGACAGTGTGATGGGATATTCATGACAGTATAATAGGATTTTGGTGAAATGCAGTATTTTATTCTCATTACTAGAATGCAGAAGGGCCCCTTTAAGTCAGAAAAAATTGATTTTAGAATAGGGTTTACTAGAACCTTTCAGTCCCACAATCGATGCAAATGGGCAAATATGATTCTCTTTAAATCCAGTTTCCTGAGGCACAGCTGTGTTATGCACACATTGGAGAAACAAGGAGAACAACCCTGTGTACCATCAAAGCAGAGAAAACCAGACTAATTCTTCATGCTGGAAGCCTTCTGAAGGGAAGGCTGAAAGACCTGTGTATGAATGGGCCAAATTACACCCTCATCCTTGGTGTAGTGCTGTTTAAGTCTGGAGAAGGGAAGGCAGAAGGGAGACGCGAGGCCTGCCTGCTGATATATGAAGAAATATGTTGCGAAAGAGGAGAGACCAATTATTCTCACTAGCCAACAGGGGAAGTGCAGAGAATATTTAGGTCAAGCATTAGGAGAAAGTTTCCAGTGGGTGAGTTATTAATCAGCTAAGGCAAGGCTTACATTGGAAAACCAGCCCTGCACTTTGGGAAACAAATGAGTGTTGTATGTCTGGAAGAACAGGGAAGTGGGATGTTGGGGTGTAAGGCTTAAATCCTGTCCCTGCTTCTGACACTGAGTCATAGCAGTCCTGTGGAGGGATACCATTTTTAGCACCTGCAGGCAAGACTAAGGTGTCCACAGACTAGGTCTGCAACCAAAAAGCAGACATGTGTGTGTGAAGACATGGACAATATGAATGCTGGCAGCTGCTTGGCCATTGGCTTGCAAAGCTCCTGGATCAGATACAGATGTGTTCAGATTTGGGGTTGTCTCCACTGGGAGATTACTTGTGCTGTGTTTCTAGGGAGAGAAGACATTCAATTCTCTGTTCACTAGATGTAAATGTGTAAAAATGCAAAACAATATTGGAAACACTTGGGAAATTACACACTTGAGAAACCAGTTTTTCATCTTTGGAAAATCTAAGATTTTAAAATTTTTGTCATGTGACCTGAGGAAAAATGGAGGTGAAAGCTATAATGTTTGAAACATCCATAAAGAGTCTAAAAATGTTTTACTTCAAACTTAGCAAGGCATTTGGCTTCCTCTTCATGTTATATTCATATAATGCAATATCAACTTTTTTTTCAGCCTTATCCAAATGAGATGCTGTCATGAAATTTTTCCTTGAAGATTTCAGCACAATTGATATTCTCCTGCAAAATATGCCATTTCGGTTCAACTTGAATTTTCTCCCAGGAAATGTTCCTTTCAAAACTCTTGGGCCAATGCTGATTACCATTATGCAGCTGCTGTTCCGGCAGCAGATCCTTCCAAACACAGCCAGTGAGCGTGCTGGTTTGTAGCCTGTAGTTTGTGCCACCAAAGAACACAGCAAAACCACCCCTTAGCTGCGACTGGGATGGACTGAGGATGTTGCAGGTGTAACTTGTGTGGCCTTGTCTCTTGCTCTCCTGATGAGACCATACCTGTTTCTGCAGCTGGAGTGTGAGGGGGGTGAGCACCACAATGCACAAGCACCATTACCAGCCTGTCTCCAGCACCATGGCAGAGAGGGACGCTAAGGTTTCCTCTGAGGGCCCTGTGGGCACCTATTTCAGTGCTTCAAATGTCTCCCCAGAGACAGCTTTCTTACTTTTGAGGTTGGTTGTGAGGTTATTCAGGCATACAAAGCATTCCGTTTGGAAGGATAGCCTATTATGGAAATAAATACAAGCTCTTACTCCAAGCAAGAGCTCAGACTGGGGAACTCAAGGCTTGTGATTTCAAGCCAGGCTGGTGACACAGCTTAGACACATGGATATGCACATCCCAAGGTCTCTTTTGCTGTGTGTGCATGAAAATAAGTAAGTAGTAAGTAAGTAAGTGTAAGTGTAAATGTTCCTTGTCACACACACACTTTTTCCTCTTTATCCTTCATCTCAGTCCTTTGATGGTTATATTCCTGGATTTCTGTTATCAGTGTACAAGCAGGGATTCTTGCTGGTCAGTAAAACACATCACAACAGACCGAGCTCTCACCTTCTCTTCCCCCCACCACACACACCAGCACACTGAAATTACACAGCTGCAGTCCCTGTGCACGAGCCAGCGTGGATTTCACTTAATAGGTATACTTATGTGGAGCCTGATTTCGCTGGAGGAATTGCAGTCACCAGCCTTTAAAATCAAAGGCTGGCCTAAATGCCAGCCATGCAACTGCAGGGTGTGTGGGTCACTGCCTGGGAACCTGACGAAAGAGTTCAGAGAGGGGTTTGTTTGGATGTGGGTGGACAGCAAGATTACATCTTTGGAGGGGATTTGGTGCTAGCATTAAGGTCACTCACAAAGCCACTTGCAGGTAGCTCCATGCCCTAACTAGCTCATGCTAGGGGATGGTCATGCGCTTTGTGTTGTCCTCAGAGCTGCCTGGGAGATGCAATGAAGTGGAAAGTGAGAGTAAACTCAAGGGTGAGGGAGTCTCAGCCACACTGAAAGGCAGTTTCCACCTCTGCATGTTTCTGCTTTCCCTGGATGCATGGACAGTGAGAGCAGAATCTAATGTGGATTGCAGAGACGGAAAAGGTGTAAGAGATCCATCCAGTCCCTCTCCAGGCAGGTGTAGTGCTTTTATTTGAACATCATGCTGTTAGGATTTCCTGAGGTGACATTATGTGGATTCATGACCACAGCTGAGCCTGACATCACAGCAAGCCCCAACGTGTTTTGGTGCCATTATTTGGTCTAATGATGGGAATAAATACAGCTGGAAGCAGGGAATCCTCTTCCATCCTGGAGATTTGTCTGGGTGGATGCGAAGCCTTATCAGCCCAGATCCATGCAGGAGACAGAGGGTGATTTTTTGTCCCTTCAGTGGATGGTAAGTGATACTTGAGCCCTGTCGCCTCCCAGTCGCCTCCATCCTTCATTACCCTCCCATCTCCTCCCACTGCCCCCTCCTTGTATTGCCACCCACTCTCGTAATAGCTCCTGCACCAGCACACCACGGCTGCAATAACAAATACCGCCTCGTTTCAGCATGATGAATGAAGAGTTTTAATGAAACTGGCCTAAGCCGTTCCTGGCAAGCTGCCTGGTTTTTGTTTGTTTTAAGCAAGAGTGATCCATCACCCTCCCGAGTTCTCTCCATCGCAGCATCCCCAATCAATGCTCTGCACCAGCCTCCCTCCTGTATCCCTCAGTGGCAGCCCATTCCCTGGCTTCCTGCAGTTACCTCATCTCACCATGACCCCGACCCCCTTCCAGCTTTGCTCTCTGTGATGGAAATTTCGTTTGGGTGTGCCTCCTTTCCTCGGGTTTCTGTGGCTGTGGCTAACAGGGTGCTCAGGGCTGTACGAGTGGATATCATCATCTCTGCCTGCGCATCTCCAGCTGCCAGTGCTCACACAGAGGCACATATTGCTCACTAATGGTGCAGTTGAATGTCTGGTAGGTATTAATTACCCTTGCAGCCTGCTCTTTCATTAGGGTCTCCTGGCTCTCCTGGGACAGACTGTAAATCAAAGTGTGACTCACAGAGCTTTCAGAAGAGAAAAATATAAACAATCAAGCCCCGAAGAAGGGAAGAAATAAAGCAGAGCTCCACCCAGCCTCTGGGGAAATAAAAAAAAAAAAAAAAAAAAGAAAAAAGAAAAGAAAAAAAAGGCAATCTCAAAAGTGGGAAGCACTTTAATCAAGTGAGTGGGTGGCAGCCCCCAGCTCCACACTCCAGAGCCATTTGGAAAGGGAGGTAAGAGAGTTCCCTCTATGCATTGCTCTATCTTCCCGTGCAATTTTTCATTATTACAAGGCAGGGAGAAGGAACAATGTTAGTCTTTTCCATCTTTGAAGGAATTAAGCTGACAGGTGTACGTGCAGGCAGTGGAATGAGGCAGGACAGAGGAAGGGAACAAGCCAACTCAAATACAGAGTACAATGTAACATCAAGCATGGGACTCCTGGAGGAAAGAGCCAGAGAGCAATATCAATGTAGTTTGATTTTCTAACGTTTCTCCAACTGTCCTTAGTACTTAGGTTTTTCAGAACATCCTGATGGCCTGTGCTAAATAAATGTCATTTTTAAGCATTTCTCCAAATTTTTGACAAATTTTCCTGTGAGAATAACCTGCTGAAGTTTGTTTCTATCTGAGAAGCACCAGGGGAACAGAATCTGATTTCTTTAAGCAAATATAGGGTGCATAAGGGGCAAACAGGAGAATCCATGCGAGCTAGCAGGATGCATTTCAAGAAACTTGTTAACCAGAATTTTCAATGGAAAACCTTGAAAAACTTCTGGATAAAGTAAGTGATGGCATTTTCATCTATAAAAGCTGCTCTATGTGGCCAGACTCTTGTGGCTCTCATAAGCAAAATGAACAAAAGAATTTGGAGCAAAGTTGCTTTTAGTGTTAAGTCAGGTGTTCTTGGAATGAGGAGGTGATGCGCTGTCCTTACTGTTTATTACTCCTGATTTTTTTGTGGAAGGAGTCTCAGGGCAAAATCAAGACCTTTCAAATGCCATGAAGGGATTTATATTTCTTCCCTGCCTTTGATGCCAAATTGCTTTACAACCTTTTCCAATAGAGTGCATTCAGAATGCAGGTGTCTCTGCACAAGGCTGTATCTCTGTTTGCAGTTTGATATGGAATGAATACTGTAGGAAGGGATATTGTAGGACAGAAGTTCTGGAGGAAAAGGCCTGTCTTTTAAAATTATCTTGAAAGCTGTAATATTTTCAGACAGAAGATTAAACATTGTCAAAAAGAAAAAAAAAATGCTGGACATTCTGACTGCAAAGCAAATCATTGTTTAGGGGTATCCATTCCAAGTTTGTGCAACATTTTCATCCTTGCTTTCCAAGCTTCAGTTTGTTAAAAAGGAAGAAAACGTTTCTCTTATTTTTTCATTTCATGATGGTAAAGCCTGCTGGGGGTTGAGGTAACCTTGCCAGATTTTCTTCCTTGCCATTTCAGTTAGGAAAACTTGGCTGCACTCTGTTAAATACATTCAGAATCCCACAAGATTTATCCAAGCTTGCTCTTTTAATCCCAGGGTTTGTTCTTACAAAGAAATTGTATCCCATACAGTTTGCTAACTAAAGTGTCCCCATTTCCTTGTCCAAGTCTGTCAGCAGATGCACCTTTGTAGGAGACCTGCAATGTCTCTTTTGCATTTGTGGGTCTTTCTTTTCACCTCTGCTCACTTGCTGTGAAAATAACAGCTGACCTTGAAGAGTGCTGCATGGTCCTACATGCTATCACTATTAGGCTTTTGAAATTAGGGTAACCCTCAAATCTAAATACCTCTTTCACTACCTCTTCTTTCTGAAACTTGATCAATTTTTATTGAAAACAGAGTTTAAAGTAAATGCAGTAAGATATCTCATTACCAGGAGCACAAGCAGGGATTCAGTTAGTCGACTGCTATATTGCACAGGGAGATAGAAAAAGCATATGGAGCCTGGGCTATCTAATCTAATCTCACTCTGTCTATATAATCTGGGTAAATGGGTAATCTATCACAAAGAGATAATAATAATTAAGGCTGCAACTGGGTTCCATTAGCAAAATTGATGTGCCTTGATCCCCATTGGGTTTACTTTGAAAGCAAGAGGGAATTTTTTTTCCATATAGCTCGAAGAAAATTAGTCAAAGTGGCTTTTTTTTCCCCTTTCCTTTTTTTTTTTTTTTAATGTTACTAGGCATTAACAAATTAACCTAGATTTGAAATTTTGGCTCCTACCTATAATTTGTTTTCTCATCTTCTAGCTAAACATAGCTTTATCACTGTCCCGTATTCCAGATTTGCGTACGGTGAAAGACTCTTGAGAATTCACTGCTGGATGTTCTAGTGGAAAATAGGTTGTAAATCAGCAGAATCATTAACTCTTGTTTTATGTAAGAGCAGTGATTGCTCTGTACTCTGGAAAGAAGTGTTCTGCCACCTATTAGCCCCTCCTAACCCAAAGAGAATATAAACAGTCATTTTTCAGGAAGCTTTTCAGGAGATTTTCTTTTACACAGATTCCTCTGAGTATTTGCTGTGCCAGTGGTGGTGGCAGCAGAGTAGCCCAGATTTTTTCATCTCTTTTGAAAAACTCTAGTGTTCACCTTCAATATTGAAGATTCAATGTGAAAGGGTTCATGAGTATGGATAGGTAGAGGGGTAATTGTGACTGACACTTGGAATGTGGATTTTTTATTTTATTTGCTTACACAGCTCACTACAAAGGAAAACAGCTACAGGAGTTTTTGATTCCCATCTGTCTCTGCTGTTTTGGGTTTTGGCACATAAGCTACAACCTGGTCTAGTTGGAGGAAGAAGGTGCTTTAAAAACCAACTCAGTTTTTTTGGAGTAGTCCTTCTAAGGAGTTCTCTGATCATTCTCTCTCAGGATGACCAGGGATGTTTAAATTATGGCGGCCTCCTGGCTGGCTTATTATGAACTATCTTGCAGCACAATGTTGGCATGGCAATGAAATGCTCTGACATCTCTTTTTTTTGCACTTACTAACCCTTTCCCAAATCTAGCCAACTTCTTTCTGGCAGGACGAGGAAGAGAGGACATACAGTGCATTAGAGAGCATCTCTACCAGGCATTCTCTGCCCAAGGAGGACAGGTTCTCCTTGTGGCTTTCCTGCAGCTACAAGGCAAAATACCAGAAGCAGAGCTGAATCTCAGTGATTGCAATGGATTTGATGGAACCAGCTGCATTGTCAAAGCTGGTCTCTTTAAGTCATGCAATATCTATAATTTCTGTGGAGAAAAAAAGATGTGAGCAACTAATCCAAAGATCCTTATGCATACTACAAAACATGTCTCAAAAGCCCACAGTGCTCCATAGGAAGGACAGATTTTATTTGGATGTAAGGGGTATTTTTTTCATTCTATGCAAAACAGTGGTTATTAAGCTCTGCTCTTTAATGAAGATTTTCTTGGAAGATGCTGTACTAAATGGCAGAGCATTACCTGCTGTTTCATCTGGGTAAGTGTAATGATGAAACCCCAGCAGATGAGAGTTTGATTTGAACAAACAGTGACTTTTTAGGTACAGGGCTCTGGTCTGCTGCGTGGTGCATGCAAAAATTCCCTGTTGTATGGGGAGATAGATGATACAATATTTTGTACATCTCCATTTGCTCAAGAGGATTTATAGCCAGGAGGGAGTTTGAATATTGACATTGTGATTACAGGTAAAAATGCTTGACAGATCCTGTGTCTCTCCCCACCACAATCTTTGGCCAGTGTCTCATGGTTTATAAGAAAAAGGGTTTGTTTTGCCAAGAGCAAGTAGCTGTCAGACAGGTTTATGGGTCTGCACCCAAGGGTCTGTTATCTCTTGCTTAGCTTGGTAAGACAGGACTTGCTTACCAGTGCTGCTAAGACAGGATGCAAAGGCTGTATGCAAGACAGACAGTGGCACTGTGAAAAGAGAAACAGTGATTTTATGTTTGTGAAGAGTTAGGCAGGTGCGTAAATTCATCATGTGCATTACAGGCAGAATTCAGGCAGCGAGCTGGTGCTCTTCGTCTGAGCCTCCTGATTCCTGGCATCTGCATTGTCTTATTCAAACAAGCAGCTCTTCCAGGCTGCTCTTCCAAACTGGTAAAATATCCAGTCCCCCAAAGGGGATGAAAGCTGCTCTGTAAGAATTTCTGTTGTTTTTCTAACTCCAGCATCTCAATGTTTGTGGAAGCAAGGATCTGAAAGCAAAGGTTGGAATGGGAGGTTGGGACACATATGAAGCCCCTTCAAACTAGTGGATCTGTGTTTTGATAGGCATCCAGACCAGGTCTCTCCACAGCAGGTCTGCCAGTGTCCTCTCCTGCTCCCAGCTCAGGCTCCCCTTACCATCCCTGCCAGTGTGGCAGCTCTGACTGCATTCCTGGCCTTGAAGCAGAGTTGTGCCCATGCTTTTCATGTCTGTCCCACAGCTTCCCTAACTTCTCAAGGGTGGGATTCACCTTTTCATGGACACAGAGACCCTTTACTCACGCAGAAGACACATCCTGTTCCCTGCCACCCTAAGCTTCAGAAATAAATATTGAAGAGTATAGAAAAGCAGAAATTGATTCAATTATGTAGAAAGCTCCAGTAGTTTGGACATACATCCTAGGAACTATGGAGGGATTTCTAAGTCCCTTGCTTCTATTTTCCTTTCCTTCATTCCCTCCTATTCCTACCCTATCCCATATGGTATCTGTCAGATACCATTCTCCTACCCCCAGAACTCTTAATAAGACAGAGATGAAAGTGTTCCTTTATTAATAATCACAAAAAATGTTGTGTGTGGAGTTCAGAACTGGAAGAGTAAAAGAAAGACAGTAATTAGCTTGTTTCTGTATCTCAGCTTACTGAGGCATTTTGGTTGCAGTGAGAAAATTCTTGACAGATTTTCTTTTCCTTTTGTTCTCCCCTTCCACCTCCCCTTTCCTTCTTTTCTTTTGAAGTATCATGCAAAGTTCTTGGGTTTGGGTTTTCTATTTTTTAATGATAAATTTTATAATATGTGTACAATTTTTTTTTCTTCCCTCTCACTTGTCAGAGATATCAGCTCCCAGCGTATCCCTTTGTTTGCCTGTTTTTCTAGGCAGTCCTACATTTGGTCTCCTAGAAGGAAGTAAACATGCCAATTTTCCATTGACTAACAATGTTTAAGGTGCAGGGGTGATTTCATTAGAGAGGTCCAGAAAACCATTCTTGACCAATTTTGTTTGTGCCTTTGTGAGAAGCAAAGGAAGGGAATTTAATATTCCTCATTTGTTGTTTCTTGTCTTCTACGCTAACACACGCTGGAAGGACAGGGCAAATAGTTTTGGTTTTAATCCCTCACCCAAATGCATGCCATCATCTGGTTTTAATCCCTCACCCAAATGCATGCCATCTTCCTTCACAGAATAGAATTCTCGAGTAGGATATACACAATCAAAATGCCAACAACCAGTTCCAACCCCTTGCTCCCAAAAAAACTGGGTTTTGCCTCCTTGGAAATGTGTGTGGAGATTCCTTCCCAGCTGTTCAAGCTGCACATGAGGGCTTAGCACCTTGGAATAAGGGGGGCTGAGCTGAGCCCTGTGAGGACTGGTGCAAATGCTGTTTGGAGCTTAGGAGGAGACCACAATGTGCTCTGTATGGAGCAGGAAAGCCTCCTCTGCCTGCAGGGAAAATCTTTAGGACAAAAGCAGCAGTCTGCTTTTAATAGCCTTTGAGTTCAGCTGTGCTGCCCTAACACCCAGAGACCCTAGTGGTGACCAGGGACCCGTCACAGTTGGCACTGCAGGGGACAGGACTATGGTACAGCCCTTGTTACTGGCACTGGTGACCCAAACAGAAGACAGAATGGGGCCAGTGAAAGGGCTTCCCCAGAGGTGCTGTTGGATGTAGGACTAAAAGATACATTTTTTGACAAAAGGCCCAGGGGCCTTACAACTTCCATAGCCCATCTATGAGTTCACTGTATGTGTCTGCTATAGTAACAGCGTTTGTTTTCTTAAGAAACTAAGAGGGTGGAAAATAGAACAAGGGCACTAAATCAGTGTGATTCTGCAGCATAGTTTCTTTTCTCATGGAATGAGTATAAGTGACAAGGCCAAGGTTCAGGTCTGTGGGCAGAGGAGGGGAGTAAGATCACTTTTTATGCCTTCAGTAACTGAGGAATCATTCTCACCTTAGTTTAAAGCCCTTCAGCAGTTTCTCTTGCTGCAGGGTACATTTGTTGATTTGCATTATGAAACAAATCAAAGTCCAGACACAGCCTTGCATAGGTGTGATGGATCCTTCCCATTCTGAAAAAGGTATTTCAGGAGACTGTGGTAGAATGAGAGCAAATGGGTACTTTGAGCCAGTAAAAAGTTATTTTGACTGTACTTTCCCCTGCAAAATCCAGTCAGCTCTGAAGCATTCAGATTACATCATGTGCCAGCGCTCTCCATTCTATAATAGGGTCACCTGAGTAAATACGGTTAATTTCTGTCCAGTAACCAAAAATGCTAGATCTAAGGAAAAAAAAAAAAAAAAAAAGCTGATTCTTTATATCAGTTCTTAGTGCATTAATTAAAAGCTCCTATGAGACAACAAGGATGAGTGGGATGCAATAAAGATGCTAAGAAAGAATAAGAACATTATTATAATGAAAGCAGATTAATGGGGCTTCACATAGTGGTGCTAATGGATGTTTTTGAACTTAGAAAGGAAGCGATGAGACAATTGAGTAATGAATTTTGTCATCAGAAAATCACAGCTGAGCCAACATCACCATATAAAAAGGGAACTGATTTATTGATTATAATGGAAAAGACTAATAGATGGTTTTAGTGAAGACACAACACAATTTTTTTTCTACAGGAATGCCCTGAAAAGGCCACTCACTTAAATATCCATTCCCAAAACTGAGGCACATTAATTACATCCTTTGTTTATTCACTTCTTGAATGCACACCACATTAGCACCAAGTGTGGGTTGTATGAAGGGAAGGCCTGAATAAAAACCACAAAGGTTGAGAAGGCCACAGGAAAGACAGAGACTGCCAGAGCACTGCTGTGTTACTTCTCAAAGCAGAGAGAAGTAGGGACTGTGAGGACAGCATTGCAGCATGTTATTATGGTGGTGGATGGATCAATCCCAAACTGCCAGTGCTGGCACCTCACTTGCAAAAAATGTGTGTGGGACTGGCCACGTTGTCTCAGACGAGATACCTGAGAGCAGAGCAATGGGAATAATGATGTGCCTGGGAGAATTCTCATGCAAAGAGAATTCTTTGAAAGTCTAGGACCCACCGAGCTTGCATGTTGCTAAGAAGAAGGGATATGTAAAAGTCTATATGTTCAGAGGAGAGCGCTTTAGTTTTCAGACGAAAGAACAAGGAAATGTTTGATGACACTACAGAAGGAAAAAGTGGGAGTATTTTTTCCCCTGTAACAGGCAGGTTGGCTGGAGAAATCATTGTCTTGTAACATCATCAATAGCCATCTTTCAGCAGGACTCAAAATTAAAAAAGATCCTGTATCCATTGAGAGTATTCAGAATTGTCCTAATCAAGGAGAATACATTCTGGGAAGGAGGGCCAGCCACATGCAGTCAGTAAGGTTTAAGGCTTCTCTAGGTCTCAAAACCCAGGGCAGAGCCTTGCACAGAGAGACAAATTGTTCCACATCTGTCCACATGGTGCATTTGTACCTTCCCTGAACCGTCTTGTGCTGTCTGCTGTCCCACACAGGACAAGGGACTGGTTGAATGCTGTGGCCAATATGGTTGGGCACTGGCAGTGCTGCTCAGTGTGTCCTCTCCTTAAGCTTCCTCAGCAGCCACTCAAGGAGTGAGCGTGCACAAATGCATTGAGAAATCAGCCTACATCATCACCATGACTTAACATCTTACCTGGACGAGCCCTGGCTCTCAGTTGCACCAGAGTGCAACATACTTCACCCTCCTGCATTCTGCACACAGCCTTTCAGGGACCAATTACCATCTCATCCTGAAATCACTTTAACCACCGGAGGGAGATGACATCTGCTTAACATCTGCACAGTGACAGGCTGCCTGTGAGCTTGGGACATACAACACGGATAGAAACATCCATTTGAAAGTGCAAGGAGTACTAACTGTAGTGGCCCCTGCTGCAGAGCAGGCCTGCCTCTTGGGCACTGAGCTGGGTTTCCTCTGAAATATTTTCTGGCAGCAAGGACACAGTTGCATTGTTTAGGAGACATTCCAGGTTACTGCCATACCTTGCTATCAGGAAGTTTGTCTCAGGTTTGATCTGCGTTTGCTTTTTCCCCTTTTTTTTATTCATATTGATATCCCGTCTCCTATTTACAGCCACACAGGCATATTTGACCCTTTCATTCTTTGACTGCTCTAATTATCTGACTGTTTTGTTGCTCTGCTCTGCTCTTGTTCATTTTTGTCAATATATTTTGCATAATGAGGTGCTCAGGAGTGAAGATAATGTCCTGCATGTGCTCACATGAGAGCTCCACACAGAGAACACTGATTCCCTCCCTCCTCCAGGCAACCCTACATACACAAAAAAGGGGCTGAGGAAAGGTTCAATGGCAATTAAAGTCTCTGTTTCTTGGAACTTATAGACACAAGATGGGAAAGCAAAGACAGTTGTGATGATCATCTGCTTAGTAAAAATTTTTAAGTCCCACTCTTCACTGTAGTGAGCTTTTAGGCCACCATAGTCCAGACACACCTACTCTCCACACCACAGGTGGCAAAACACACCCATCCTTTATCCTAAATGATGGCTGCATCTCCAAAGGTTTGAAGGTTTTTATGGACTGCAGCCCTTCCAAACATGCTGCTTTAATACTGAATCTCACCCAACACTGCTGAGCCAAAACACTTTATTTTTAAGGCTTTTTGTGAAATAGTGAGAGAGCTTCATGATGATGTCAACATCATAAATCATCACATGTACAGTGCAGAAAGCCCACAGTGATGAAGGCATGGAGAAAGGGAATGAATTGTTCAGTGAACTAGTTCACTCCTTCATTTCAAAACAGATTCCCAAAGTCAGATTTTCTCTCTGTGTAGATGACTCTGATCTGGTTAAATATCGGCATTTCCAATGAAAAGGAAAACTGGAAAATGAGGGCAGTATGTTTGTTCCATTGGGCTTGTGGACTCTTGGCTGTGACACAGAGAAGTCTGGAGAAAACCTGGTCTACCTTGGAGCTCTTCAGGTACCCTGATACCTTGAGCAGAGACAGTCAAAGCCTTGAAGAGCTGCAGTTTAGGAACTTCCAGCACAGGTTCAGGCAACTCTGAAGTGAACTGGGAGAGGCAGGAAATGCCATGGCCTTTTCAGCATAGTGTATGGCAGGCTTACATTTTTGACAACTGCATAGGGTCACCCATGGCCACATCCATGTGGTCCAGTTCTTTCTGCTGTTCTTATTTTAATTCAGAGCACTTGATTTTGCTGCAATTATCCTTCCATTGAAGTCTGTTGGTTTGAATGGGCGTGACTAGGCATAAGTCCATCTCCTTGGTGCTGATTGTGACTTTATTCTATGCAAGCTGTGAAGCAGGGTTGGTCTTTCCAGCAGGGATTGTGGTAAAATATGAGGCATGTTTGTGGTGCAGGGGACATATTATGGCTTCCACTTTGATAAAACAAACATTGTTGCTGCCAGTGCTGTATCTGTTGTGGGATTAAAAGTGGGTCTTGCTGAGCTCATTGGGGGCGCTGCTGTGGGGTTAAACTAGGTCATCTTCTTGCTGTGGGTGAGAACAGAGAGTTGCAGTACCAAAATCCACCCTGACTGCAATTCTGGAGTAGCTCTGCTGATGGTAGTTGGAATTGCTCTGAGTTTACAGTGCTGAGACTGAAAAAAGAATTTGGCTGGGTAATCTCCAGAGCTATTGAACTGGCACCTCTCCCCAGAGCTATGTTTAGTTAACATTTACAATGGGAAAGCAAATGAAGCATGATTCTCCAAACCTTGAACCCTGTTGAGGGCTGATTGATCTTGAATGCTGGCAATGCTGATTCCCCCAAACACAAATAAGCATGTATAGAGATGTGAGCACAATTTTCCTTCATCCTCTTAAAGAATGCAACACAAGTAATTTTTAATAACAGAGAAATGATGCAAGGTCTCCCTCCAGCTGTTAATGTGTAGACTCTCTGCCCTTACTTTGGGAGGGGTTTGACTATCCAGTGAAATATCCAATGAGTCTTACATCTGCACTGAATGGTGTTAAATCCTGGTATTCACTGGTATTTTGCCACAAGCTTGTGACTGGGATGGAAGGCAGGCCTTGCAGTTCTGGGCTGTGGAGTGAATGGTTATTTGTCAAGGAAACAGAAGGTGAAAAGCCATGATAAGAGAGGCAAGAGAGAGCCTCCCTGTGCTTGGAGAGGCCCTTCTGATGGGTGAGAGTGGGCCGATGTGCCAGCCAGGGCTGACACCAATTGGCACCATTAATCCAGGACTCACATGACAGAGAGTTAATGCTCTGCAGGGTGATTATTACAAATACTGTGCCTTTATTGTTTACCTCTGTTTCATGGAGCCAGTTGACGGTCAGTCCAATAGGTTTCAGGTAGGTTTTCTAGTGGGGTAATACTTGTTTTTCAGATGAGGTTTAGAAAGCTGAGTGGAAGTGAAATTGGTTGTGGCATGCCGTCTGTTGTTACAGGGAATAATGGGAAAAAGGCTGGGAATCAAGAATAGATGACAAATGAAAATGTAGATGTGAATAAAGCTGCAAGATGGGAGAGCCAGAATTAAACAGGAATGGGTTTAGATAGGAATGAGAATAGCGGGAGGGGCTTTTGCTCAGGGTGATCAGTGGCACTGCAGAGGGGCCAGGCTTTGGATGGAGTGTGGTTGTAGGGTGCAGCTGAGGTTCATCTCCAAGCAGACCTGAGCAGATGAGCTTGCCTGAGGCCAGGAAAAGCAGGGAATGTGGCAGAGGGGTTGGCAGAGTTGGGTGTGAAAAGTCCCAGACTGGCGTAGTGTGGAGGCCAGCTGGGCAGGAACAGAATTCACACGGCTGTGAGAGCCACTCCTATTGCATTTCAGTAATTTTTCTGTCTTAAGAATGAAATGTCAGTTTTAGAAAGAATAGAAAAGCAATTATCTGAATTGTGGAGTTCCAGGGGCAGCAAGTCTTGGGCCTTGCCCTGAATAAAATCTGCCAGGAGCAACAGAAACAAGCTGTAGTCATCCCCAGCTATTTTTCCTGCTCAGTCCTGGCTGTATCATTTGAGGGACTCCATGAATTCTCCAAGGGATTTTGTTATTGCTATTGATTTTACATGGGAGAGTGTTGGATAGGGGGATATGGGTCAGAAGCACAAAGCCTGAAGATAAAGGGATCTTCATAGTGCTGCTCACCTGTGGTACCATAGCTGCTGGCAACTCCAGTGCTATTCCACCAGCCTCCTGGCACCTCTTGCTGGTGAGAAGTTGAGAATGGAATAGCCACTTTGCTCTGATCAAGGGGTAGAGAGAAAGTAGAATTCAGGTTCTTCCTTATTAAAACATGCTATGCACAGCACAAAAAAACTCTAATGTATGTATTTAGATTATACTGCAGAGCTATTTCTTTCCATTTTTAAAAAAAAAAATCCCGAACACTTTTATAATAATAATAAAAATGCAATCTATATACAGTATCTTCATATCTCAAATATTTATAAACATAGTTATCTTTGGTTGACTGATTCCAGGAAGTTTGCCAGCACATCAAAGCGGTGACATTTTACATCTCATATTCTTTTCATTGTGAGGAATGAGATGCTTCTCCATTTCTTAACTGATTTTTCAGATTTTCTTTTAAGACTGGTGCAATTGGGTAAAACCTTACAGATTCTAGAACAGACAGGAAATTCCATGAGACTTAACAAACACCATGCTTGGCTTGATGTTGCTGTAGGGTATTGAAAAGAAATATTATTGACCATTAGTCTGCCACACAGACACATCTATAACTTGCTGTCTTTGGCAATAAGGCTGTAGCTATAACTGGTTACAGATGACTTTCTCGGAGCCTGGCCTCTGTTTCACAGTCCCTAGAGCCAAAGTCTTATCTGCTCATCACACCCTCTAGTTCCAAAGTGCGGCAGGACAAACAAGTGGCCAGTGGTGCCTTGGTAGAGTGTGTGACAGTGCCAGCTTTCAGATCAGGCTGTTAGGTATAGAAATGGCATGCTTTTGTGAGTAGCTGATTGTAGATGGAAATCAGGGACTCTTTGAAATGATTGTCACTTTATTGTCATAATGTCTTTTCACCAAGGCCTTGGTGTATTGTGTTTGTTATGCATTTTACTTGGGACTTGCTCTCTCTGTGAAATCCATAAAGGAAATGCTATGGCATTCTTGGGTGCTCGAGTGGATATTCTCTCCAGATGTTTTTAAAGGTCCATCTTCTAATTCAATCCCCGAGAGGCTTTTCAGAAACTGAAGTGAGCAATTGGAGGCAGCTGCGTAATATCTCAAATGACCTACTCAGTCCTTCCTTTCTTGATTTTTTCCTTGTGTAGGTTATCCATTTGCAACTACAATCATAGTACCAAAGGCATTTTTGCATTGTGCAGAAACCATTCATGCACATCACTGTAACAATAGGGGGGCAGACCTGTTGAGTACTAGGCTAACCCCTTGTGTAAGTAAAGGCTTTAAAGGAGGAGGGAAGAATGATGGATGCAGTGTGCAGGGGT
Source organism: Chamaea fasciata (assembly GCF_029207755.1). Taxonomy (NCBI): domain Eukaryota; kingdom Metazoa; phylum Chordata; class Aves; order Passeriformes; family Sylviidae; genus Chamaea; species Chamaea fasciata. The sequence continues at coordinate 23,812,720 of NW_027094087.1, read as the reverse complement.
CTGGAAGACAACTGAGCACTATGAAATTGATATGGTTGCACAGTTTTGGATAATATTCAGTGTTCAGTCCACCTTCAGGATACCATCAAATGGGGCTTCTTCCGGTGTGTAATGTTACATCATCATCTTCCTCATTCTCTGCTTCAGGTGCTCTTCATCACAGCTGGCCCAGCTTATCTTCTACGCCAGCTTTTAATGTTGGAACCTCTACTAGGCAAGGAACTTATATCAATATATATAATATATAAAATAAACATATATAACCCATATAAAATAGATGTACTGGTCGGCACTCACACACACGTGTGTGCTTGTCTGTCTCTGCACATAACAGAATATTTCAGGTGGATAAAACCAGAGGTATTCAGGAAAGAAAATAAAGCTAGTCCTCAACCTCTCATGACTGGACATGGCACAGGTAAGAGGCAGCAAGCTGAATTAATGCTGTCTCCACTCCGCCCCAAAGCCACAATGGGTTGAAGGAAGCTCCAGGAAGAGTGACAAAAATGATAGGTTTGGAAAGTGTAGCATAAATGAGAAGATTAAGAGGGCTGGTATATATTCATTGAGGAGGAAAGATGTGTGAAGGGAGACGTAATCACTGCCTGCAAATCCATAAAGAAACGCTACTGAGAGGACGGGGATCCATTTTTCTCAGTGGTTGGTACAAACAGGCCTAAGACATAATGGTTCTGAGGTACAACAGGGAACAGTTAGTAAAAAAATATCAGGGAAAACTTTATAACTCTAGGAACAGTTTGGTGACAGAGCAGGCTGCCAAGGCATGCTATAGAGCCACCATCACTGGAGATATTCACAGGAGGGATGAGTCACCCATCTATCAGGGATGGTTTAGGTGTAATCAGATCTGCCACAATGTGAAGCAATGGCCTGGATGATGCACCGGAGGTCTTTTCTCACTCAAATGAGTCTGTGATTTGTCACTTGTGCTTATTTCAGTGTGTGGTACTCTGTGTGTGTACTTGTGTTTGATTCCTAATGTTCCCACGTGTACCTGGAGCTTGGATGTCTCCTGATCCATATTGTCAGTCCTCCAAACGCTTTCTCTCTCTTTCTTGCCAATTTACTCCCTCTTGATCCATTTCTCTTACATTTCCATATTTACTTCCTGATTGCTGATCCTTTGTTTCAGTGTGCCCTCTTGCCTCATTTTGTCTTCATTTCACAGACACTGGTGTGTGCTTTCATGCTGTTGCACCTGTGCCTGAGAATGTGCACAGATGCCCCTTTTCACGCTCACTGCACTTTTCTCCTCCTGCCTGTCCTCCAGTGAGAGCTGTGGGTGGAGAAGGGAAGGCAGGAGGAGGATTTTCCTTTCCTCAGAAGAACTGCTGAAAATTGCCCAGTTTGGGTTTGAAAGAGGTCTGTGTTTTTGGAAATACCCTGGTCCCATGGGTATTTGATGCCTGACAAGAGGTGGAGCATTAACTCTGCTGTGTGGTTGACATACCTACTTCACATCTGATAGTCTAGGGCTGTGCACAGGACAAGCCTGAGTTGGCCTGCACCCCTCCTTGTGACTTACCTTGCACCCACTTCTCTGCAAGCCCCACATGAGAGCTGAACAAGCCATCACAGCCCTCTGATAGCAGCAACAGAAATAACTCACAGACACTGACAGCAACCTTGCTGATGGTGATGTGCTGCATCTTCCTGAACTTGCAGCAGCATTAGGAGTGGTTTGTGAAATTACTATGGGTTAAGTGCTTGTGCTGAGTGCCAGGTGTGTTTTAGAGGGCAAAATCAGGAAAGGTTTCCTCCATCAGCAGTGAATACGCTTGGACAGTCACCAAAGCCCAGTGACTGGTACTAGCTGTTATTGTGACAGAGAGGATCATTAAGGTGCTTTTATTTTGGGTGTATGAGTGTGTGCACATGTGTGTACAGGAATCTCTTTATTGCCTGCATTCATTTAATGAAATAAATTAGATTACCCAAGGATGTGTTTAGCACTACATCACTTGCAGTTTTCAAATCATCATCAGCTGTCTTTCTAAAATATTTTCTTTGCTTCACTTACAAGTTTTTGAGTCAGAAATGGGGAATTTATGGGTGAAATGTCTCACTGCTTCCCTCAGGGAGAAGTCCTAGGTGATCTAAGCTCTTCCTTTCTAATCCTTAATAACAGTGAAGCGAAACGTTGTATTAAGAAACTGTTAAATTTCAGTGTGCTTAAGTCAGGGAATAGCCAAGCTAGATTGTATGTGAAACCTTGCATGGAAACAAAGGAGTCTGTGGTAAATGCATTAATATTGATAATGAATATTCATGTTTACTCCAAAATCATTTAGACCTGCCTCATAATGGCTACACTAAAATTGCTTTCCAAAATTGCAGCTGAACTATTGGTCTTGCTGCTGGTCTCCTGCAGGTATGTGTTCCCCCCTTTCAGTGCATGGCTCCACAGAGGTTTTCACAGAACGCAATGCTGCTCTCATATTTTTTTCTTCAACCTTAATCACTGTTATGTATCATCTTTTGTTCTTCCATGCTTTCCCATATATGGCAGATAAACAGAAGCTATGAAAGTAATTTGTACAAAAAAAAAAAAAGCATAGTAAATTGCGTTAGACAGCCTGCTACAGATCAAGACTGGCAACAAAAGTAATAGTGAAGATGTGCTGGCATATAGAAGGGTTTATAATTAAATTGCAACATTAGCAATTTCATTGTTGGTGTTTCCTTAATATATCTTATGAGAAATGCTCTATTACTGCTTAAAGTAATTACTTTGAACTTGAAAACATGCATATATTTAAATGTCAACTGATGGTAAAAATCTCACTTTTCAATTTACTTGTACTTGGACATTTAGAAATATATTGATAACTTTCAGATCAGTAGTTTTATGGGGTAAATTCTTTACTCAAACTCTCAATTCAAAAAAGAATTTAACAGTAGTTTAGAGAAAGCAGGTTGATTACTGCAAGTAATATTGGAACTTTATTAAGACAGTCAAAAATAAATCACAGGCAAACTACAAAATAGTTGGATTGATACGTAAGAGACCTAGTCAAACAAATCATCAGTTATCATCATGAAAACTCTACACTGTTAATACAAGTCTCTACATATATTTCTCAAAGAAACAGCTTTGGAGATAGTAGCATAATGAATTACTGTGAAGAGGTGTATCTGTCTGCAGCAGAGAAAATCTATCTTATTTTAAATGTGCACGTGTGCTAAGAAAATTATTAACATACAAACCTGGCACCAAGGAGAGTATGGCATAAAAAGAAGCTTAGAGGTCGTTTACTGTGGTGGACCAAGTAATCACAACACCTAGTAAAACAGAATTGAGACAGGGTAGAGGGGGAACGTGTGTTTAGCCAAAATTCAGAAGCTTTTGCCTTCAGGTCCTAAAATTGTATGGGTCAATTAGGACAATTATATCTTTCTCAGGGGTAGTGTCTTTTGGTAAAGGAGAAGCAATGGTAAAGAAGAATGGCAAGGGATGACATGAAATTTGGGTGCCATTTCTGTGTTTTCCCAGGCATGGACTGTATGTGCCAGGATGATTCCTGGAAAAAAGGAGAGATGCAGAGTTCCTTCCTGTATTCCAGTACTCCATCAAGTGTCCTTGTCTGACCTCACTCATCTGAGCATCATTCGTTAGGACTGCTAGCCCATTGCTCACTCAGTGACTTGGGGTCCTATCATGGGTTGTGATCAAAGGTACATGCTGCTGGACCCTGGCAGTAACCTTTCCAGGAAGGATCTAGGCAAAAGAAGCTTTCTGGAGGGATCAGAGCTTTCTCAACTGCAGACTGGAGGGAAGTAACATCCTAATTAAAGTAATGAGAAAGCAAATATAATGGCCTCAGAATGTGAGTTTAGAAATCCCCAAGCTCAAAGGTACCACCCTGCTCATTAATGAGTTTATTTTCACTCTTCTTCATTTATTCTCTGTGACTGTTGTGATAGTGTGACTCTCACATGAGGGAAGATATCTTCATGTGCATTATTCCTCATGTTTAAGGGTTCAAGTACAGTCCAGGACCCTGCCCTTCCAAATTTCGGGTGGGACATAATTGGGAAAAGGCCTTGGTTTGAGCACATGGTGTAGCGACTACAACACAAAATCCATTTCGTAAGCAAAGAATCAAGGCAAAGAAAGGAGAGCCCTTCCCAAGGCCATACAGGAGAGATGTCAGACTTGATACCTGGACTGGCAGGCTGCTCCATTGCCCTATAAAGAATCTCAGAAGCAGATTTTTTGTTTCACAGCAAAGGAGTAGAAGATCTGCCTAGACATGTCCCTGTCCAACTCAAGCAAATTGCCTGGTGCTTTGTCCAGTCTAGATGCTTCCAGTGAAGGACTCCATTTTGCCCCGTTGCCGCATAGCTGAGTTAGTCTGAAGTAGGGAGAAAATATCTACCCAGAAGTTTCATTCCCAATGGCTGATCTTGTGACACAAGTTGGAAAACAGTTGCTCCAGACACTTGGTGATAAAGGTGGCCACCAGTTTTGCACTGCTGTGCTCACCATCAGCTGCTCAACCTCTTGGGTTTGGTGCTGCTGCTGCTGCTCCCCTCAGAGGTGCTGTTGCCAGTGGAATAATTTGAAGGATGTCAGTCTGAATCTGCATTCAAACCCAATCCTTTCAAGATGAACCAAGAAGCTGAGGTGACCTATTAGCACAGCCAGCAATTTTTGTATTTTTCTGATTATGTTTTATATATTTCTTTACCCTTTGTTCAATTACAGCAGGATCCCTTTCTTCTTGTCCGCTCATGTTCTCTCTCAGTGCTAAGTGCCAGCTGTCACTGCCTGCTGGATAATTACCATTTTACAAACAGTGTTTAGGGAAATGCCATCAGTTTCTGAATATGTGGCTGTCAGGGCTTATTTGAGGGGCTTTCCTATGTTAACTACCTCTTCTCTTTTCAGGCGGGAGGGCAAGGGAGGGGAGAGAAGCCAGGAGATCTGTCTTGTCTCCAGGCATTTGAAGAAAAATTGCATTTCATCTTTTTTGCATTTTGGCTGTCAGCGCTTATTCCTTCCCCCACCCTCTCTCCCAGTTTATGTGCTCCTCTTACTTTTTCTTTATGTCAGGCTGCTCTGTCCTCCTTTGCGGACCCAATGGCCTGCTAGTGACTGGTGGCAGCAGAAAGGATAGAGCTGCTTGTCATGGGGGGCTACTAATGGGAAGAAGGGCATATTCTTAGAAATAATCATGGCCCCTCATTACTGTAATATGCTACTTAAAGCTGTACAGGTCTGCCTGAGGTTAAGCAGGGAATCTGGAAAAAAGCTTATGCTCTGATTGCCTTACTGCAAGAAGCAGTGGCATGAGCACAGCCAAGGAGGGATGAACTCTAGATGTTGCTGACAGAGGCTGAAATGCTGAATTTCAAAACCAAACCATGGAGAAAGGCATCATCTGCTAAGACATGGTTCTTCCAGGGTGCAAACTATACAGATGGTCCCTTCTGTGAGGGTGGCAGAGAAGAAGGCAGGCTGGCCACAGCATTTGATTGTGGTCTAATTTGCCTTCACTAAATAAGGTAATGAATGACTCATAAAAAAAAATTACATTCAGCTGAAGGGGTTAGATCAGACTTGAGCTCTCCTCAATGCCAAAACTTTCTGCTGTCATATGAAGTACCTCCTTCCCCTTAGCAACAACTGGTAGCAGTTTCTTAAACATTTTCATAGAGCCTTGGTCAGAAGGAGTCAGCATGAAAATCAGGGCCATGTGTACTACTACATCTAGATATGTGATCTGGTCCACATCCATACCCCTGAAAGAAGGTTTTCCTCAAAGTGTCAGTATTTTGACTTTCTAATGATCTTTGCTACCTATCCACTTTGGGGACACTTGAGGAGAAGGCAATGGAAGCTTCTTCTCAGGCACAGCAGAAGCTCTGAATTTCCTGCCACATTCTGAACAATGGGAATGGGGTAGAGGAGGATCCCAGGGGGATGGATCTCAGACCCTGTTGCAGCTAGGGACAAAGGTTTAAATACCAGTGTAAAGAATAAGACTTCAATGCAGCTGTGATTTGGGCTCTCAGACCAATGTGGTTTTGCAATTTAATAATAAAAATTCTAATGTCTGGTGGGCAGAAGGATCTCAATATACAGGCCTCTCTCTGTCCCAACAGTGGCAGAGGTGGACATCACTCCCACCCATTCCTCTTGGTTTATGCTGCCTGGTACCAGCCAAGACAGACCTATCCCTTCTCTGCAGAGCCCTCTCCCATATTTTTTTCCCATTGCCCCTCATTTTCCCCGCTGGGCCTGTTCTTGTTGCTATGGAGATGCACATGTGATGTGTCTGACTTCATGCTCACTACTCTGGGAAGCTGAGGAAAACAGTGCTCCTGCTCCATGAGTTGAATCTGACTTGGGGCCTTGGAGAGGAGAGGAGGAAAGGTGTCCTATGAAAAGTATCCTATGAGCCCGGTGCTGTGACTTTTCCAAGGCCTTGCCACTGTGCAGGTAGGCAGGGGTGGACAGCAAGGTCCTCTGGAGCTGTGCACTGTCAGCAGTCCTGTGCCTGCTGTGCTATTTGGGGTCAGGTTCCACTCAGCATTGTGTGTGTTATATGAATCCTGTGGCTGATGGGCAGGGAAGGATGTGGCAGGAAAGCAGGGAGGCAGCAGCCAACCCCCCTGCAGCTGGAGGCTCTGGGTGGCTCAACACCTGGCCCATTGCTTCCAGGGGCAGCAGCAACCTGGACCAGCAGCTTCCGCTTTGTTCTCAGTGAGGCCCTCTCTCAGCATCTAACCACTCTAATTCATGGCTCTGCTCTGAACTTACTGGATGGGAAAAGGACAATGGACATGGAAATGGAAGGAAAATTAGGGAGGAGAGCTACTCAAGTCCCATACAGAGAAGCAAGGAGCTAACTTCTAATATCTAGGTTTTTTCCCCCCAACTGTCCTTTGAAAAGGACATGTCCCAGCCAACACCTGCTTGTGCCTTCCCTTATTCTGTCCATATGTTGTTAGTTATGCACCTTAAAGCAGAACAGGAGACTGAACTTGTGAAGGGTATTGAATACAGAGGGAAATGGATGGATCTCAAGAAATCAGTATTTCTGAGGTATGCCTCAGCTTCTCCTCTCCACAGCCAGGCTGAGGAGCACATCAGCCCCATCTTTACCAGAACAGACAAGTAGGTTGCTTAAAAAAAAAAAAAAAAAAAAAAAAAAGTGCTTTCAAAATCATGTCTTATTTTGAAAAGTATTATGTCAGCCTGCTGTTCACAGTCAACATGTAATGAACACGTTCATTAGCCATTTGGGTCATCACTTCTCATGCTTTCTGTATTTGAGCTGCTCAGCAGCAGATTGCAAGGCATTTTTCTAGCCATCCCTCCCAACCCTCTGATAGTGATAAGCAATATGTTTTGCACTGTTAGTGTCATGGTTATAAATGACCGCCGTACCACATGCTACCCAAATTTAACATGCTCAGACAGTTCTGTCACTGGCAGCTACTCCATTCCTTAATATCTGTCCCTAGAGTGAAACTGCTTTTAAGGGATAGAATGGTTGCCACCTCCTCCTGTCGCACTGGGTATGAGGCAAGGCTCTCCTACTGCAGTGAAATTTGCTTCTCACCCCTTTGTTTCAATGCCATTTGCTAAATTGTTTCAATGGCATCATCACGCTCGGTGAGTTGCTGTGATTCTTTTTAGGTATTGGCATCCTGGAAGAGTCATATCATTCTGTGTGCCACTGCCTTCTAGCACACGAGCCACGTAAGCCCTTGTCTGGGTAGTGTCAGGGCACGCCACGGACTTGAATGCAGTAATCTCTGACTTCTCAAGGCAGGGAAGAGTTAACAAGCAGAAGTCTTGCACTGGAAACTGAGCCTGGTAAGGTCAAGCAGGTTGTTCAAGGTCAAACCATGAAGTCTGGCAGCTCTAAGAGCTAAGCTTGTGCCTGCCATTTCCCAACCCAGAGCCTTAGCCACAGACCTGTGCTTGCTTCCTTTGGAAGCAGCTGGTTTTCTTCCATCATTTTTGTCTCTTAATTTCCTTCTCTCTGTGCTGTTTTTTATCACTTAGCCCGCAGAGCAATTGTGATCCTGTTTACTTGAGAGATGCTATACAAAATACAGTTGTATTGTATTTCATTTCATCCGCAAGCCAGCATTCTCGGAGGGAGGCCAGTTGCCAGGGAGGAAAAATAACCAACAAAGCAAAGGGCAGGAGTGTTCAGCACTTTCTTGAATTTGATCTATTTCTTCCCTTAACGTACACACACACAGCCAAACCAAACTATTTTACATTATGGAAGGGGCTTACAGTTAAATCTGAGTACAGTGCAGACAGAGTCACTATCTCATGAAAGGAGGTTATTGACTCCCTTCTGTCAATTTAAGACCACCTCTTCTCCTCTGATCTTTCAAGGGTAAAGCTATTAAAGTTAAACAAAACTTGAAAAAAATCTGGACCATGTCCATCAAGGAAATTGCCATGCCAAGCAGGTTAGAAAGCCGTGTGTTTGCACTGAGAGGGCTGGTGTATCCCCATAACCGTGTTGTGCGTCTGAGAAATCAGAATAACCACCCTCATGGCATGGTAGTGACCCAGTTACTTCAGTCAGTGAAGCCAGGACCAGAGAGTCTGGATCAGAGGGAAGGTTGGACCGTGTGAGTTTTCAGCGTGGTTTGAGCTGATCACTTATGCAGACAGCTCTTTCCTAAGTTGGCTGTTCTGTCAAAACCACTTTCCTTGCTGTCTGAGCTGTTCTTTCTCTAAGCTGGCGCCTTTTTTTTTTTTTTTTTTTTTTTTAAATGTGAGCTCAATTTTGGATCAGATGAAAATACAAATGGAAACACCCTTTCTGGTCTTCAGCTCTTTCCATCCTGCTCCCAGTTTTGATCTCTGACTGTACCTGAATACTGTCTGTGTCTCTCTTGATTTCTCAGTAGCCCTTTCTCTTCCTCTCACCATCTCTCTTGCTCTCCCCTCTGCTTTTTCATTTGCCTGCCACTTTGTCTGTAGGGCACACCTAAATGAGCTGCTCTCCATTTCTCCCACCTGGCCTCCCTTCCCACTTTTCTCTTGTTCTTCTCAGTGTGTCTCCTTCCTGTGCTGCACAAAGGCCTCCTAAACTTTGTAACATTTGCCCTCTCTGGAGACTATGACATACTTCTCTGATGGTTTTATGCGAAGTCCACAACTAATTAATTTTTGCTGTTGCCCAGTCTAACTGTGCAATAGCTACGTTTCTTTCCTGGGACAGGAAAAGCAGGCAAGTGTGAGTGTCGTCTGGGGTCTGAGTTACAAGATCTTGAATGGACTATCTAGAATTTTCTTCATGTGAACATCTCTTGCAAAAGAGCAAGAATGTAACATGAAGTGTCAATGCAAGTGGTTGAAAACAGCCTGGCAAGCACAGCTGGAATTAATAGCTGGGGCACAGGTTCAGCCCTGTGTGCCTGGGGGGCATAAGCGGAAAGACTGTGATGCATGGTTGGGCTTTAATGTACCTTTGTAGCTAGAAAATGCTATTCAGACTAAAAGGGAACTACCCTGGATGGTGGCAATGGATCAACATTTATTCTAGTTCCCTGGAAACTAACTCTCCTGTAAACAGCTCATACTCTTTGAGGCTTTCTGAGAGGATCTTTGTAAGAAAGGTTGAGATCAGTTACTATATTGTGGAGATACAAGGTACCCTTTCTGCGAAAGGTCTGCTATCACGGTCCAGAAATAAGTAAGGGAGACCTGCCTTCCTCTCCATGCCTCTCTTTCTCCCTCTCTGCCTTCCTCTCCCTCCCTGCCTGCCTCCCTCCATTCCAAGATCCTGAGGCTCGTCCTTATCATCCTTCAGTCACATCACAGAGGAAGAGTAGGATAAAGTTGCTTGCTGTCTTCCATGGCTTATGGATAAAGATGGATGTGAGTGCTGAAGGGGCCTTGTACCCAGTAGTTCTGGTTTGTGGGCGAAGTTCCAATGGAACCAGATCTTCCCTGCTGTACACTTTCAAGCAAGGGGGCAAAATGCTTGATCAAATTGACATGGTTGAATGGTTTGACCCAGGAGAAAAAGTACTGATGTCTGCTTAGCTTTCAAGACAGCAGTAAATCCCAGTCAGGATACAGGTTGTTGATTCAATACCACAGTTATATTAAATAAGTGTCACTGTATGCCTAGGAATTGTTCACAGTTGCAGTGATATTGAACAATGCAGAAGCTGAAGACATGCCCAATACCTTGAAGAATTCCCCACAAAGCTTTTATTTCATATTGACTGTACATAAAATCTTCTTGGGTGTCCAGTACTGCATTTTTTTTCTTGTGCTAATAACAGTAGCGAAGCTGAGAATGCACATGGGTCAAAGCTATTGGACTCAACACTAAATTTATTGAAATGCGATGTACGTTTCTACTGAAATACATGTACAGGATGCATAGTATGTATTGAAAATGCATATGCACAACATTCAGTGTAGCAGGGCTTTCCAGTACAATACAGGGGAATATTTTTTTTTAGGATCAGTCTAGATGTAGATGGTCCAGCGTCTGTCTGTGAAAGCTGCCATTTTACTTTGCACTCTTTTCCTTTGGGAAATGTAGCCTGCAAAGAATACAGCAGGTTTTAAATGAAGCTTTCAGAGCTGTTCACAAACCTGAATGAATTAAACCTCACAACTCCTCTGTGCAATACAGGAGACATCCTCACCTCATTCTGAAAGGCAGCCACCTGTGGAAGGCAGCAGCTGTTTAATAGTGCATGGTTACGTTTTACAACTGTTTGGTACAAGTGATGACAGAAAATATCCAAATTATACTAGTGGGAATTAGGCCCAGAGAACATAATTGCTCAAATTAAAATGTGTGTAGTTTAAGTTAACACCTATACAGTGTGCAGATTGCCACCAGTTCCATAATGAACTCTTTTGGTTAGGGTTAAAGATATGCAAATATTGTTCTCTTTGGCTTCTGAAACAAAATATTTGGAGATAGAAAAACTGGCATGTGTCAAACCAAATCCTCTTTGTGTTGGCTGGTTTGCCTCTTGTTCAGTTCCTCTTCTTTTTCATATAGGAGGAGAAAAAGAAAAAGATGGAAAACATCATTTCACTTGACACAAATAATTTTGTTTGGCCCAAAGCAAAACCTTTCAGAGCAGCAACTTGTGAGAAAAGGCCAGGGAAGGCCAGCTTTGCAGAGCTGTTCTTATTGCTGCAAATGTAAGAGGCAGTACCAGCAGCAATACACCACCTCCTAAGGGTATTCACCATGCTGTCAGTGGACTGAGCTGCCAATATCCTGCCTACCCAGAGACCAAGTCCAGTGCTGCAAGCCTTGGGAGAGTTATAAGAATTAAAGTGCAAGGAAATATTGTTATGTCTGTGGGGAAGAGAGATAGACTGACTTCCCCATGGAGCAGGAAAAGGAGTGTGCCATAGCTGAGTCCTTTAGCCAGTCCTACCATTTTATAAGAATATCTACTTTGAAAGAATATATCCTTGGCTGAACTGAGAACCTGCCTCAATTTTCAAGGAGAGAATCTGTCCAGTGTAGGCTGAAATTTCCTCTTCTAATAGAACTGAAAGGCTAATTTAGAAAGAAATCAAAGCAAAACAGACTCATTCCACCTCAGCATTGTTTTTGTCCGGTTTAACTTACCATGTGGAACCATTTCAATAAGCGGTATTATCAGTGAAGATTTCGTTTTCTCTTCTTTTTGGTCCCTGCCCAAGAGCTAGGCAAACGCATATCCACTTTTATTTAAATTCACACTCTCATGGTTAGAAATTCACAGCATTACTTTATCCTCCAATGCCAGCCTTGCGGAGGCCTCCTTATGATGAAAGATCTTATTAGAGTTAGCTCTCAGTATCAAGGAGAGACAATCAATTCCTTTTGGAGATTTAATTTTAATCATGCAAACTGGCTTCTGTTGCCCTGTGTTCCATAAAACTTTCCCCGTTCCCTAGTCCTTGGTATTGCTTTCTGTGGATGGCAGGCTTCAGAGCTTGTCCTGGTAATCGGAAACAGGAGGTTACATTAGTCCCAGGTTGCATTGCACACAGCAATTCTATTTGCAGAGTCTGTTTGCTGCACAGCTAACGGCTGCTCCAAACAGCGCACAAGTAATTTCCAAATGACAGATCTCCTCTCTGTCTGCAGCTATTTTAAACTCGGTTTGCCACATGTGGTGTGGCCGTGACTCTGGAGGGAGTCATTCCTCCCAAGCCCTCCTCTTCCAGATCCAACGTGCTGTTGCCCTGAGCTGAATACTGAATATTGAATTTCCTTCAACAGATGAACTTCAGGCCAATTATTATTCAAAGAATAGTTTTAGGAGCTCATAAACTAAACTAGCAACCCACCATTTCCAGATAATTTCTACACAGAAGAAAGAGACAACATTCATCCCATGAGCTACGGTGAAATTAGTCTCTAAGTTCTTGTTCTCGGGGAGAATTCAGAACAGGCGCAGAGAGCATTACCACACTGACTTCTGTGAAATTTTTTCACTTCTGCTAGAGATCATTTTTGTCCTTTAACCTGCAAACTCTGGGGCTGCGAGGAGGGATGTGAGCATAGCTGAGAGTATCCTGCACATTGCCACTGTCACGTAACCAGGGCCCATATCCCACCGGTACTGCTGTTTTTCAGCACCATGACTGATTTATAACATGGTGGGATGGAGGGAATCAGACTCTTTTGTTTTGGCTGTTCTCCAAATATGCCTTTTAGGAGCACTCTCCTTATTTGAATTCCTAACATTGACTTTAGTGTTGGGACTCAGCATATCAACTCTTGGGGTTTCTTTGGCTCTATAGCCAGATGTGTCTTTGGGGTTGACCTTCTCTTCGAGCATGATCCAACTGAAACGTCAGTTCTAAATGGTAGCACGTGGCATAGCTCTGAATTTCTAATTGTGGGTCCCCACCTACATCTTTATGCAGGGCTTAACATCATCTTCGTTCTTTCCACTTGTCTACTTACAGTGTCCTTGCTGCTATGATAGTATAGATATATTGGGGCTGGGAGACTGTCTCAGCTAATGGAAACCATTTGAATTTTTTTTTTCTTGTTCTCCTGTAAATCTCTATGCCTAGGGTTTAAGCTGGGCTGCTTTTCTGCTTCATCTGCCCACTTCTGCCTTTAATTCTCTTCCTCTCTGCTTATTCCATTTGTGTTCTCTGATGTGTAATGGCTCCATCAGGCTGGCATGGAGTAGTCTCCATGTTGGTATTATAAACCCGACTACTGGATTGACCCAGTTCTCTAGGCAAAAACTACTGTTTTGTTTTCAGTAGTCTTTATCAATAAAGACTGCTTTTATCTCATTCAAAAGAAATAGCGCTGAGATTATTGGGAGCCTGTGAGGAAGCAGCTGGGTACTGACAAGAGTCTTAGAATGCTTGAATGAAAATACTCACCTTGATCGATGCCAAGCCTTGGTGACTGCTGAATTCATAGCAGCCACTCCATTCTGTGTGCACAGCACTGTAACAAATGAGGGGGAAATTAAAAAAAAAAACCAAAACCAAACCAAAACAAAACATAGGATTTAATGGCTGTCAAAAGAATCTCAGGTGAAGTGAGGTTTGCTCTGGTGAATGACTATTCATTAACCACAACCAAAAGAAGTAAAGGTCACAAGCAGGCATAACTCAGTGAGAAGGCAAACACAGATCCACCAGCACCTTCTGCCAGACAGGCTTTTTTAGTTGTTGCTAAAAAGAGGGTTTATGTCATTGTTACTAGTGCCTGGGCAATACCAGAATATTTGTTGGAAGAGCTGGCTGGGAGCGCATGGATTAGCTGGTGACACTTAATTTAGTTTAGTTCAGTTCAGTTCAGTTGGGATATGTTAATTCATTAAAGTTGAGGCTGTATTTATGTAAGCATACTGTCAGCTAGAAAAATTTTCATTTCAGAATTTCAGAATATTGCATATCAAGCAGCAAATACCTGCATGTGGTACTAGCTTGTGGCATTAACTTGTGCTGCTGGAGGTGTGGGAAATACAGCTCAGACCCTGCATTGCCATAGTCATATATGGGATGCAGATTTGTCTTTCCCATCCTAGGCAGGCATGAGAACCATCTGTTTGTCCTAGAACTGGCCTCTCATTTCAGTTTTCTCTGGAGTTTCATGTGCTTGTCTAGAAATGAAATAGTTTTGAATTTTAGGGTTTTTTTATTATGTAAAGGAATGTTGGTGTGTTGGTGTGTTTTGGGGTTTTTTTCACTGACTTTAACATTCCTTTATGAACAGTTATTTGCTAGAAAGCTGAATCAATATTTGATAATTAAAGGAAACACTCAGGGAAAGAAGCAGAGCAGCCCAGGTCAAGAGTCACCCAAGTGCTCTCAGAAAAGTGGACAGGTTTACAGCTGTGGGCAACTGAAGCCCCAGCCTCAGAGATACAATTGTTTTTCCAAGGCTGAAGAAAAGAGAGCTCAGAGGGAATAGTAACTCATTATGGAGTTGAGGCAAGGGGCCAAGCTGCGTCTGTGCCCCTGAGAAGGGGGAGAGGCATGCACAGACACATGGGCAGCACACTCATGCATGGACACACCTGCCTTTGATGTCTCCTTACATTTCTCTTTTGAAGGTCCTGAATCCTTGAGCAATATCCTGAGGTCCCTTTTCCTTTTTACTGAATTGAAAGTCTTCAAGGCTTGGCTTCCAGAAACAAGGAGTGAAAAAAAAAATCTATTAGATCTTTATTAAACTTTGTTTTTTTATATTTTAAAATTGTTTTTAATTTTATTCTTTTAAATAAAAATACATTAATTCTGTTGACAGTTTCCAAATACTGATATTGGATGCAGTTAAAAAAAAAATTCAATCTTGAAAAAGAAAAAAATGGAAACTATGCTTTCTTTTTTTCTTCCTTGCATTACTCCAGATGAAGTCTTTAAAAACTGAGTGCATTTTGAAAAGAGATTGTCTACTTCGCCACAGAATATGATATTGGTGTAATATTTACCAATCTGCACAAATGCTTAGGGCAGCAAATGAAGATGGAAAATGTGCACTGGGAATGGATGTGGCTGTGATGGGCCATTGCACATTCCCCATACCCATCACAGCTGTTCTTCCAGCAGCCTCTCTGCTTGGCAGTGGAGAGGACTTTTAAGGAGTAGTTTTAAGGAGTAAAAATCCTCTTTGTCCATATGCCCCTCAAAATTTGCCTCTGTATCCATAAAATCCTGCACAGCTATCAGACTGCTCTGCAGTCTGCTGATGAGCAACCACTTGATTCCTTACCTTCTGCTTTTATCTCCGGAAGTCTCTGGTTCAAGCCCACTGTGTCAGTCAAAACATTTGATTTTGAATTTGTTGAGCACAGTAGGATTTTTCTACCCTACAGTTAGAAAAGGTGCTGCTGAGACATTAAGAAGTGTAAACAACTGAACACGTTTCTGGACACGTTTAAGGTAAGCAACTTCCACTGGGAGAGTCACCTTTCTGTTGTGCCAGGACAATGATTATGCACTGCCTGCATTGTCTAGGATATTCCAAAAAGTCTCTCATTTCAGCAGTGAGGAAATACCGCCTCTTACTTAAGAAATTGCTCAGCTACTTGAGCTGTCATCCTGGAGGCAAGATTTCTATTGCTAGTGCTGCATTGTCCTGAGCTGTGAACACACCTGGGGCTTCCTCTCCAGGTCTTCTACTCAAGCTGGCCAAAGCACAGTGTTAGTGTGAGTGTTGTACAAGGATGATCTGAAATAGGCCTTCTCAGTGTACACATTTTTCCATCAGACTGGAGTGGCAAATCCTTGTACTTGTCCATCCTTGTACATCCCATTAGCTTTCCCCTGTCAAGTTTGGTATCAGTCATACTTGATCCTTTGACTCATCTTAGCAGAACTGCTTCTCTTGTGGACTTGGTGCTTTGCCTAAGGCAACACCAAATGATCTTCCAGCTCCCTCCATTCAGCTCTCATTCCCCTCCTAGCTCATCTTTTATTGAGCCCAGATAGACTTCAGCACTGTGCACATTCCTTCTTTGCTAAAGGACCTGCTCTGCCCCAACCAAGTCTAACTTGATCTCTGGTAAATATTGTTATAAATATTTGAGGTTAGAGCTTCAGTACAGTTTGTTCAAAATGCCAGAAATCTTCAGCAGACCCATAGCTTACTTTATTCCCCACAGTAAGCCATTTTTAATCCTTAACATTATAAATTACATTCCCTCTCAGGCAGCTTTTTTCAATGAAGCCTGGAAAATGTACTCATTCTCCTCCCACCTGTTAAAAAAGTTTGTGTGGAAGATCTAGATTTACAACACTGAGGATGGTAGAGGTGTTTAGGCAAACGTGGAGAATGCCCTGTCAGAGCAGGGGTCTTGTATGGCATCGACAAGTTCCTGGTGCTGCTCCAGCAACTGGCTGCTGCCATCCCCCCACCTTTTCCTTGCTGCTTCAGACACAGCAGAGGAAAGATTTTTGTTGAGGTATAGTACCACCAGCTCAAATTTACCTGGCAAAGCTGGGTTTGACAGAGAATTGACTGGTTTCATTTGGCAACTTGTATTACCCACCCAAGCCACTTGATGAGCTCTCTTCTCCACTGATTTTGAAACAGCAGCCAGAGGGACTCAAGCCTGTCCAAACTGATCTAATACTTCCTCGAATTGCAATTTCTGTGAGATTATATTTATGTTTTTAAGCAAAAGACTGATGGCGAAATATGACTTATTTAGTTGCAGCTAGATTTCCAGTTTTGTCCAATTTTTGTGACTTCATATACTATGAGGATGAATTTTCAACTTTGTACCAGAGGAAATCAGTATATGGAAAGGAGTTTAAGAATAATAAAGGAGAAGATTTTTCCTTTGGGAATAGGTTGTACTGTGCACAGACAAGAGTTTCAGGCTGGCTGTCTTCTAAATTGCTGTGCAAAATGATAAGGATAATTTTGTCTATATGAATGTGCGGGGTCTTTTTATTTTAAATGACATCTTTGAAAGGTTATATTCAGATACGTGGGTTTAGAATAAGTCAGGGAAGCACAGACAGAGCACAAGCAGAGGCAGACAGCACAAAGAACAAGTGAGCATATGCAAAGACAGTGCAAAGGTCCTGGTCTTTTCTACTGAACTTGGTTCCAAAAAAAGAGGTTGCAGAGAGACAGACAGATGCAGCCATGTCAGAGACCTGCCAAGATCTACAAGCTACAGCCCTAACAGAGAGGTAATGCAACACTGAGGAAAAGAGACTTCTGTATGCATTGTTGGAAATGAAATATATTTTTTCCTCCTCCTAACCCTTTTAAGCCTTTAATCTTAATCCTATTCATCATCATTAACTTCAGCAATTGGCCAAAATATTTAAATGAGGTGAAATGAAAAGATTTAAGAGTCTAGTGAAGTCTCATCAAGCCACAAAAGAATAATCTCTAAAGATTAAGAAAGCTGCTATGACCTAACCTGTAAGGAATGAGAGGAGGAGGGGGGAAGGGGGGGGCTTCTGAGATGAAAAGAAGTTACCAATTAGATCCTTTTACTAACAGTATTGAGTCTTTTTCCCCCTTACAATAGCCCAGTGCAGAAAAAATTACGGAAGATGAATTAAGAGTTTAAATCCAGTAAAAGGCACAAAAAAAAGAAAAAGAAAAAAAAAAAGCAGGTAATATTTTAATAAGACTTAAATGGGTCTTTCAAAGGCACTGAAGAGCTCTTGGGCCTGCATCTCTCACTATTTCTGGGTGTAAAATAAGTTTTTAACTACCACTGCACTATGAAGTGCTTTGATGTTTATTCCCCTGATTTTTGTGCCTGCCACCATTTGCTGTTGGTGGGTGTGGGTGTGGGGGGGTGTGTGTGTTCTCTCCTATGCTCATTCCCCTGAGGCACCCATTGTAACTTGGTTTCAGTTACGCTTTAGTTAATGGGCACTTAAAATAAAATGGTCCCCATTTCGCTTTAATTTCGAGGAAGGGGTAAAGGCCGTTCCCTTTCCATTTCCAGATGA
Source organism: Chamaea fasciata (assembly GCF_029207755.1). Taxonomy (NCBI): domain Eukaryota; kingdom Metazoa; phylum Chordata; class Aves; order Passeriformes; family Sylviidae; genus Chamaea; species Chamaea fasciata. The sequence continues at coordinate 23,794,785 of NW_027094087.1, read as the reverse complement.
AAGGAGCAGCGCTGCAGCTCCATAATGAACCTCAAATGAATTGGAGTGCTGATAAATTTAACGATCTCATCAGCATACAAATATATGTATCTGTGTGCATGTGTTTTTACATGCACACACAGTTTGTGTCTAAAACTGGGACTTGGAGGAGATGGGGGACCTACAGATAACAGATTTCAGTGTTGAAAGGGGGCAGGTGGATTTTTGCAAGGCTCTGTTTCAGCCCCTTGTCGTGCACTGGTGACTGCCATGTGGCTGCTCCACGTCCCTGCTGAAGGCAGGAGGATAGCACGGCATGAAGGGCATTATTCAGCCCATTTAATGTAATCATAACGTTGTGCACACCTGAATCCTCCTGCTATTGCCCCAGCTAAGAGTGAGGCTGATTTAGCATCTGATGTAGCTGCTAGTCCCAAATGGCTTTCTCTGAGACTGGGACATTTTATAAGGGGACTGTTGTCAGGCCATTGAATTGTGCCTTTGAAATCCTGCTGCATCAGGACTCTCCTCTGGGGCAGGGGCACATTTCTTTCTCTTTCCTTTCCTGCAAAAGCACTGATTGGTGTAGAATAGGTTGAAAAATCTCTAAAATCCAGCTGGGTTCTCAGTGGGCTGTATCATAGTTCTGAAGATATATGGATGCCCAAACTCTCTTGTACATGTACTGATAGTTCTGAGGAGATCCAACACCAGGGAGATTTCATATTTGTGTGTGTTTTGCCACTTCCAATAGATGATTGGTCTGACTCCACTATTTCATGTGTATGACTCCTGATTTTTCTCCTTCACATGGCCAGGGCTCATAATGCCAAAAGCACAATGGGTACACCATTGGAAAATACTGCAGCTTCTGGTAAATTCCTGTCGTACCCTCTCTGATAGCAACACAAGTAATGTATGGCCCTTCCCTGCAAAAAGTGAGTGGTAAAAGAAGATTAATTTTGGGAAAACTGCAATACAGTCGTTGGTTATGTATTTGAAGCTCTTGACTTTTCTTGTATCTTAGCTTGAACTTTTCCCATGCAGTTTAAGGAGAGTCCTTTCTTCCTCTCAGGGAATCTCCTTTCTATGGCAATGTCAGGGTGTGCGTTCCTAGAGGGGAAGCTCAGCTTGGTTTGGGGAAATTTTGCATGGCCTGCATAGAAAAGCTTACCGGCTTGTGGCATTTATACAATCCATATCTTCATGTCCACTGTGCAACCCTCCAAAACATTCCACATCTCTGTCTCTATCTTCAGCTTCTGTGGTGCCTTCAGAAAGATAAAGTGGTAAGGACTGACTACAAAACTCTGCAATGAAAGGTTTCCCCTGCTCCTCCCTGAGTACTGTAGCACTCATTTCCCCATCCTCTGACTGGCCTATTTTATCCCAATCCTGGCCATCAACTCCACTCCAGCAAACTGGAGCCTCCAGTTTCTCCTACCCATTTATATAGCAGGCCACCACAGGGTAAAATATCACCTCCATCAGCACTGACATCCATCACTTTAATGAACAGCAAAAATCAATCTCTAATTGACAAAAACATTTTTAATCAAAGTATGAGGCATTTGGAGCACAGAAGCAGCCTTTCATCTTCTGTCAGTTTTTTCCCTTACAAGCGGAAGCAGCATGGGTTTGTTGCTGGCCAAAGAGGACAAGTGGTATCAGTGGAGGGAAGCAGGGACAATGCTTTCAGGTGATAGTATTAGAAAAAAAAATCTGCTTCTCCCCTTTTAGCCTGTCAAAGCTCAATTTTAGGTTTTGGATCAGTGAAGAATATACAACAGTAGTAGGAAGAGATTGGAACTGCCTAAGTTTTTAATTAGCATAAGCTCTCTAAGACATCACTTGGGCCACATTTTCTTTTTTCTTCTTCATACGTGTACCAAAATCTTAGGCATTTGCTACTAATGGTCTACCAGTGGGCCTCTGAAACACAGTGTGCCACCAAAACCCATCACACTAAACAGGCAGGTGAAGAAGTTCAATTTAGCAGCACTGGTTTGTGTCATAGCATTTAGGGATATTGCCTGTGTAAATGTGGGGGTTTCCTCAGGGCAACTCTCCTGATGGTGAAGACAGAAGAGATGGTAGTTATTGTAAGAGCAGTTGCTTCTAAATTTGTAGATTGCTGTGAACTACGTATCAGTAAGTGAAACAACCTGTCAGCAGCACTGAAGAATCCTTTTTCCTCTGATCAGGGAGTCCCTCAAAGATTTGTAAGGTTACTCTGGGCAGTTTGGTAACCTTGCAAGTGTTTGTGAGCCACAAAAGGCAAGGGAAGGTTATTAGAGCACCATATGGATCCTTGGGTCTTTTTGCCATTTCTTGCAAGAAGGTATTATTACAAAGCATCTTTATCTCTGTCTGGCACAATCTGAGTGCCTTGGCATCACTGCCAGTACCTGCAATTGTAAGGGGAAGGAGGAGCGGATCAGTAGCGACGCTGTCGTAGCACCACTGCCAGTGCTTGACAAGGAGGCAGGTTGGAAGATGCAGCAATGTTTGGCACTGTGAGGGCCCACTGGCAACGTGCTTACGAGAGGAGCAGTAGGGAGCTGCAGCAGTGCCTGATGCTGCTGGGGAAAGTTGGCACACCTTGCTGGATTTATGAAGGGAGCGATGGGGAGGGAGGGTGCGTCCTTGCCCATCACAGTTGCCAGTGTTTGCAAGGGAATCAGTCCAGGGGGCTGCAGTGGTACCCGAGCACCATCTGGCCACTCTGGCACTCTTGCTGGTGTTTGTAGGGCTGGCTTTGGATAATGTCTTTTCCTGATCAAAGGCCAGCATTTTGGAAGCAAGCCTGGAGTGTGTGTTACATAAATAGTTTGCTCTCCTGTCCAAATGGCTCCCACATCCACAGAATCTTAAGAGCTTCAGAGGAACTTTAAATTGTGCCCCCTTGCAGAGAAACCACCTCTGGATTTAATGACAAGTGGGATATTAATTCACACTGTCTCCCTCAGGTGTTGGCCAGAGAGAATTTGTTTGGAGAATGGACCCTTACCTTTACTGATTTTGCATATAAGGAGAAGGAGGCAGTAGAATTCCCTTGGCTGAATTCACCACAGCTGCTCTCTTGAACCATAAGCTGTGCCTATTGATGTTCAGCTGGAAATAGGTTGACATGTCTTGCTCTTATGCTTGGTTAGACTTCTAAACCTGTCAAAGAAGATAGTGATATTTGCCCATGTGTCTTACTTGTTCATCAGCAAAACATACCAATGCTAATATTTTCAGCTTTCCTGGGCTTCAAGCACTCCTTGTTCTCCCTAGACCTGCTGTGTGTAACCACAGAGGAAGAGATGGCTTTGAAACAGCAGCCTGGAACAGTCTGTAACAACAGCAAGTGTGAGGAGGTCCAAAGTAGGTCAGAAGAGCAAGGGCTTGACTTTGCAGGTGGATGTGGAACATGGATCACAAACGGAGATGGAGAATGAGACAGATATGCACCAAGAGCTGCAGAGGGCTTCAAGCCACGCTTCACTGAGCCCTGTGCATCCAGCATGTGCAGAATGGCTGCAGGAAGGTAGCGTGAGGAGCACAGTAGCTGGGGACTTGCCTTGCCCAGTGCATGAACCTTTGCCTTCTTCCATAAATTAAGGCAGAACTGTGAGTCACTGCAGTTGTGAAGATGCCAGGAAGCATGGGGAAAGGCAGAGGAATGAAACACAGTTACAGTCTCCTCTCCCAGAAATACTTGTCTCTGCTGCCCAAGTCAATACCCTCAAGACCATTTGATGAGCATTGTTTTTCCATTGGCTGAGGTAGTGTAGATGCTGACATTCATAAAATATGCAGAGTGCCTGGCCAGGTTGCTGGATTCTCTTGCTGCAAGCCTTTCCCACTCTATTTTGAAATATATGGATGTCTTTCACTTATAAAGATGAATGTGTTATCTAGATTGCAGGTTTCCCATGTGTCATGCCAGATGTCACGCTCAGTCTTGAAATATGGTGGAGAAGGAAGGGGGGTAGAAGTGAACTCTGATTTAGGCAGAACCACTTTAGATAATTTTTCCTTCAAAGGTGAAATGGAAAGCCATTGTGTAGCAGTAAAGCTTGCCAGTTTGAATCCTGCCCAGCTCAGCAAACTTGGAAACTGCTATCATGCAGCGACCTATGGGATACAAAATGAGTTGGTCATTTCCATCCAGTTCTGGTGGGCAGGAATTCACATCAGAGAACCCATAATTTCAAAGTGACCCACTTTTGTTGTCTGACTCTTTAGAAGGGTCATGGGCTGATCAGGAAAACTAAGAGTCATTTATCCTGTGACCTCTAGGCCACAGAACCTCCAGATGGGATCCAGGAGAACCAGACAAGCTGACCACAAGATTAAACATTTAGAAGGATTGTGAAAACTTTGGGAACATCTTTCCCTAACACTATCTGTAGGATAGGCGTGTTTTTCAGAATATGCAGAAGCTGGGAAAAAATTTCAAGAGTCCATTGGCTCTAATACTGAGATTTCAAGAAAAATTGAGATCTGTTCCTCTTTTATTTTTCCCTCTTAAATATCTCGGCATTTTCCAGAGACAGATGAAGAACCCTTCTATAAGTGGCAATATAAAATTTCTCATTCTCTACTTCTCCTTACTCAACAGGCTGGATGCCTAGATGTCACCCCAACTTTACCTGCTTTTCAAAGTTTGCATTTTGTTCTCACGCAGCTTCAAAAAAACAATGTATATTTTTAGAATTTATCTTTTTGTTTACATATTTCTCTTCTGGGAGGAAAAAAGTAACTGATAGTGGTCTTCACCAACAAAGTCAAAGAGGTGGCAACCTATGTAGCCAATCTTGTGCCTTCTGAAAAATTTGTATATAAGATGGAATCAGAAAATTAAATATAGAACTTTCCTGCTAACCTTCCTGCTGCCTGCCTCATTCTTTCGTGTCCCAAAGTGTGACACCTAAGGGATTCCTACACTTCAAATTTGTGTGAGTGCACACATATGCGTACGCATGTTTCTGGTCTCAGCCATATCAATCCTCCCTTTGTACTAATCCAGCTCCCTCTTGGCCAGTTTGACTAACAAAAATTTACCAAACAAGCAGCAGAGCGGAGCGAACACATTAAGAAAAACGGCATCGGAAGCAGCCTTGCGAAGACCCATTGGCATCAGTCATCCCACAGCAATCTGTACCACACCTCCTCTCTGTGAGGCCAGGCACAACCTTTCCCAGCCTGCAGCCCTTGCACAACATTAAATGGAATGTCTTTCTTCCTTCTCCGGTGCAGGAGGTAGGAGTTCCATTCAAGACTTCTTTTTAGAAAACTTTCCTCCTTTCAAAATTTGTGTTTGACTTTGCAAAAAAATTATTCTAAGCTTGAAAAATGGCTTTTATATCCAGGCTGTTTGCTGTTCCTTCCAGAACAGGATAGCCCCAGGTATTGCTGCCAGATGAGTGAATTATGCTGTCCAGTTTAAGGTGGAGTTATCAACACATCCACTGGGAGCATACATAACAACCCAACAGACTGAGATCTTTTCTGTTCTTTGAGCTGAATATAATTTCAGCCTGTCACTCCTTATCATATCCCCTTTAATCATGCAAAATATTTCCTCCCCTTCTCTCTCTCATCCTGCTCACAGACTTATCATTTTCCCCTTTAGCCTTCATTTAGTTGCAATATTCACATTGTATTATACATGCTCTATACAATTAAGTAGGGAAATTGTCACCACGGGTTGTCTGTGAGGCCAAAAGTAAGAATGGGTTCAAAAAAGGATTAGGGAGTGCATGGAATAGTCCATCAAGGGGTATTAAACTCAAATATATAGGTAAACATTGGCTCAGGAAGTCCCTAGGCTTTACATTTCTGTATGCTGGGAGAATATACTGGGAAGAAACATTGCTGTATTTTTGTCAGGTTTTTTATAGTCCTTTTATGGGGCATTTGCTTGTGGCCAGTGCCAGACATGGCCTGGGAGCTAGCAGGACCTTTTGACCTGACACCACTGGATTTGTGTTAATAAGTTTGGGACGGGATGCTTTATCAAATTATACATAAAACACCTTGTTCTGTTGTTACGATTATTACACAACATAGCTTTAAGAACTGCACCCTGAGATTTATAGCACTGTAGAGTCTTCCTGGACTTCTCCACAGATCCTCTTGATTTTTCAGACTGCAATTATTCTTGCTTCTTGCTGGTTTGGCATAAGTGCTTAAAACAATTAATCTTCAAGGGAATTAATCTTTTTGTGCTAAGGGCTGTACAAATCCAGAACTGAAGCAATCTGGATGCATTAGATCTATGTTTTCCTGGTTGTATCTCAGTTTGTTATCCAAGTTAGAACTCTCAGGGGAACAGGGAGAAGGAACAATTGTGAAGGGGATTTCTATGATTTTAAAATGCATTGCATAGCAGTCCTCTTCTGTCTCATGCTATAGATTTGTTTTATACAGAATCTGTTATGACAATATCCCAAAAATGCACGTTCCCGCTTCCTTTTTTTACCATTAGAAATATTAAGATTCTAAAGTGTTCCATTTCAGAATTCGAGTCAAATCTTAGTGATGGAAAAGCAGACTCAATCTTTCCCCTCCATCATGTCCTCTTTCCCCTCCTCCTTCCCTCCCTCCCCCGAGTTAAAAAAACAAAAATCTGGAAGTATTTAACAAAGTGTGAGGAACCAGACTTCCTCCATTTGGGGACCTCCCAATTTGATATTGAAACCTCTCCTGACTTAACTAGCATTTGACCCTGGACTTCCCAAACTGGAAGAAGCTGTTGCTCCGGTTTCATCCTCTTGCTTGCCTCCCTCTCTTTTCCACTTGCCCCTCTGTGAATAGAAGCTTCGTGATTTGATGCTCTGCTTTGCCTTGAGTGTCAGACGGTTGCCAGCTGGTGGAGAAGGGATCAAAAATCGGTGGAGTCAGTCAGAGAGGAATTATGCTGGTGTGATGGGGAGTTGATAGGAAGTTGTGATACTGGTTTTCTGCCATCTTGTTCACACTCATATAAAAGGAAGGTGTAATCTAGGTATCTCCATAACCTATTATTTTGTCCTGAAATAAAGCACCAAGGACATAGGCAATCGCATAGGAGTCAGGTGGATGTGTAATAAAAGCAGTTTTAGTATGCTGAGGGCACTGTATGTCAAAGACTGACTGACTGAGTTGGTCCATAGCCGCATTTTGCCCTTCTGCCCCTCTCTTTCTTTCTCTCTGCTGGTTTGAAACAGTGAGCACAGGCTGTCACTATTTACCCAGACACAGAGCTGAGAGAAAAACTCCATGCCCTATTAGAGTTTTGAGTTTGCCTTTATGTGTCATTAAAAAAAAAAAGACAGAAAATCACAAACACAGCTTACTTTGTTTTGGAAGATTTTTGCTTTTCAGTTCACGTTTAATGAAGTAATTACAGTAAAATACTCTCAAAATTCAAGACCTAATTAAAGCAAAGAATAAAACCTCAATTGATCCATTATTTAGATTGGTGAGAAGTGAGCATAAAGAAGCAATGAAAAAGTTAGTGTATTATGAGAGAAAGAAGCATGCTTCCTTTTGTAGAATACTGATGGAAGGGAGACCTTGGGACAGTAACAGCCAGCAAGGGATGTGCTTAAATTATTTATGGACTGTTCCTCTTCAGAGAAGAATGGGGCAAAAACAAATGTATCAAAAGGATACTTTTCCCTGACAAACAGAGGTGTTGCTGAATGTGTCTGATTCAAATGCTGTCTACTCTAATGTCCTCTTTTTGGCAGACCAGCCCCCAAACTGCGCAGTAAGAAATGAGCTCTTAACTCCCCAGCTAAGTTTTTCTGCCCCCGAGTGGGCATAGTTTGGCTTACAGTCTGCATTGCTGCCTGTGTCTGCCTCTGATAAGTGCAGAGTATGATGGCACTTTTGGGTCCTGCTTTGCAGATTGCAGGGAGGTGTGAGCAGGAGGGATTTATGGTGGCAGGAGCTTGGCTGTGCCCAAGAGCATTCAGCTCTCTGAATGGAGCATGCTGTCATAGTCATCACCACCGTTCACCCTTTCTCCAGCAGGGGCTGGCCAGAAGGAGCTGAGCCACAGGGCAGATCTGACCTACCCAGACCATCCTACTGTGATGGCTCTGAACAGGATCTTTCATTTCCTATATTCTCTGTAAAACTGCTGGTGAAGCTTTAACCAAATTGCTTTATCTGCCTTTCTTAAGTTCCTGTAAAAAACAAAATGACGAAGAAATTCACTTTACCTGAAGGTGGTTTTAAGCTATAAAAATAGGCATGTTGTTTGGTTTCATGAAGACCAACTAAATTATAATAAAGATTTTTGTTATTCTGGGTTTCCTATGTGCCAAGACTGATTAATAAACTCATTCCATATTATCTTACTTACTGAGACATCTCTATTGTTCCTGGAAATGCTAATGTTGAAGTCTGGGGTAACTGCCCTCCTGGGTCTAACATCCCTCCACCTGCCTTATTATTCCTATTGCATTTACACCTGAATGATACTATAAGGGGCAGTAGCTGTGAGAGAACTCAACACCTCTGAAATTCATCTCTCTGCACTGCGTGCCTAATTTCAGATGAACCCTTCCCAAACGACTGCCCTTTTTGTTTAGACTTAGCTTGGAGAACAGTGATTGCAAGGCATCTCAAGGAACAACCCCCATCTCACCAAATGGAATTCAGATCTTTTCTACTTGAATTTCTCTTTGGGGGGGGGTAAAATACAACTGCAAGAAAGTTACGGTCAGATGTGTATGTGTCATGTTGGAGTTTAATCAGTGAGTAAATCTCTGCTGCCCTTCCTCTGCAGACCTTTGCCAAGGGACTAAGCAATTACAGCTCTGTGTGTAGATGGAGTCCCAAACAGCTTGAGATGGTTTCTGCCATCCATCAATACATAAAATAGATTGCCAGTTCCCTTTATGAAAGGCACAGTACTCAGGTTGTGTTTCCCTAATGCCACCTGGGGAGGCAGAGTGGCCCTGAGTTGCTCTCTGTAGCAGGTTGTAGCAGAAATGCTACAATTTAATCCTGGTAATGCCAAACCACAACTAATTGCTTGGAGCAAGAGCAGGAGAAATTCTGCTTCCTCCAGCCAGCTGTAGATGCTTCAGGTCAAGCAGTAGTTTCTCACACTTCTGCTTAGCAAATATGCCTTTAGAAATGTGCATAAAAGGCAAATAAACACTGGCCCTAAATCTGCTTTGTGAAAATGGACTGTTACGGTCTCAGCTGGGTTTGTATCTGAATGCATACAGAATAAAGCAGGGTAATAAATGCTGACTACATGGCCACTTTTGTGTCTATTTTGACAGCTCTCAAAGTAGTATCCCTGAGTTCCTCCAAAATCAATATGTCCCATTTTCCCATTTTTAAAAAAATAAAATAATTCTTGGTTTTGTGTCAATTGGAAGCAACTTGTCTTTAAAATAAAACCTCTAATCATTTTTAATCAAATGCCTGAAATAGAAAAAATTATTTGATTTAGTTTGAAATGAAACTTTTGCTAATGTTCCAGAATCCCTAGCAAACCGAAACATCAGCCTTGAGTACGACGTTTAACTGTATCAGTGTAGCTAAGGACAAATGACATTCAACACCATGCCAGAAGCAGTGGTTAAACTCCGTAATTGTTTCTTTTATTGTCCCCCTTTGCACAGATTTTAAATCCCTTGTTCCGCAATTAACTTTTCTTTTCTGCTAAAGGCTCTTGTCTCTCTTGACAGGCTCTCTGATTACAAAATGTCTGCTGCAAACTCAGGAATGGCAGCAGATCCAAGGATAGGAAATCTGTTTCTCCGGTCATTACTCGAGTAGATTGGAGTGCCTGTGAGCTGTAATGGGCAGGGGAAGAGGGTGTGGCCAGAGATCCTGCAAACATCAAGATTCCCAATGACAGTCCTCCACTCTGGCATTTTCACTCCTTCAAATTCCTTCCCTCCTTCCTCTGAAATGCATTTTCTGGAGAAGGAGGGGGCAGGTTCTACTGGCAGAGGGAGCAGCATTTTCACAGGGAAGTCTGATCCGCTCTTTCCTGTAGCTGGTGGCGATTTTCCTTCTGCTCACTTCTGTCTCAGAGATAAGCCCCTTGCTTTGCTTGTCATTGTCAGTCATGAAATCAGCTGCCATTTCAGGGCACCTCTCAGAGTTTCCAAATGCCTTTGACGCATTTTGCCTGAACAGGAGACTGCTGAGAATAGCTACTAAATCTTTAAATCTGGTTTCACACTTAGTCGTCTTTGTGACTTTAAGTTTGTTGTTAGCATAGCTGGTGTTCCAGGTCACTGAGAGCCTGGGATTATTACTCAAAGACCTGGTATTAATATGAGAGACTGGCAGTTTTATTGAGCCACTCCACCTTGGCTGGGGTTATAAACTAACTAATTCTCTGAAGACCTGCCCCAGAGTGCTCTGTGTCTGTCAAGGGAGGGATGGGGAGGGGAAGCATGACTTTGCCTAGGCCCTTCCCGAGGATCAGGGAGAAAGGTAAAGTCAGAATGTTACTGTACCACTATTTCTTTCTTGGTAGGAAACCAGCAAAACTTCTCCTCAGGACGGGGCAAAGGTCCTTGTTTCCGCTGAGTGGTACAAACTCACTGCCATGTTGCTAGTGTCTAAGAACTCTTGATTCTCATTTCTACACAGTTTCCTTCCTCCTTGCAGCCTAATGAAACCATTCACTCAACTGGCTTTTATCCCTCCTCCCCTTCATCTCCATCTGTCCACTCCAGGTGGCAGCTCATCTGGATGAGAGTGTACCTTCAGTATCATGGCTTGTGCATAAGTGATAATTCCTATGCACAGCTTCTGTTGGATGTGTTGCAGATTAATTATTCTGAATTCTGGAAAACACACAGTTAAGGTGCACAGGAAGAAAAATGTTTGGATTTAACCAACTACTGAACAACTCTAACAGTATGTGACACTCTAAAGAGAACTTCTTTTCTCCATGTTTGCTCATTCATTTTGTGAAGTATCTCCCTAAACAATTTACAAGCTGAAAATTATGGTTGTGACAGACAATCTGCCCAACTGCAGCCACCTTCTGTAGCTTTCTCGGTTATCATGAGCTCTGAAATCAGAACACTTAGCAGAATTTGGCATAAAACATAAGGGCTCAAATTGTCTGGGGGTAACCAGCCATTTCCATGGTGGAAACAGCAAATTAACTGTTTCCAGAGCCAGCAAATATTTGTGACACTTGTTTCCTGTGGACCAGTATTCTTCCACCACATCCTAGGGCTTCTTGGTTCTCTCTGTCTGGCTCATCCCCTATTAGTTAAACATGTCTGTCTTTCAGCAGTTTCCAGACTCCTTTCTCATCTTTTCTGTTACCTACAGCTGTGATCCCAAAGCTATCCTCCTGAATGCTGTCTCATTCTCTGAGCATCCTGTCAGAGTTCCCACTGAACGTGATTATAAAGCCCAATTTGAAACCAATTCTGATTCTGCAGTTGAATGAAAGGCTAGGCTACATGTCTTCTTTTGGTCTTGCCCTGGCAAAGACAGTCTAGGAGTATCTGGCTTCCTTCCTTCCTTTAAATTGAATCCCTAGATGCTGTGTGGAGGGGAGCAGTATTTCCCATTCCTTTCTCTTTTGCTTCTTTCCATAGCTGATCTTGCTGATGCTGCTCATAGCCACAGTCTGATTTATTCTCTCAAAAGCTCAGACTCTGGTCCAGCTCTTGAAGCTACCATTGAGGTCCTGCAGAACTCATTCTCTTACTAGCTTTACCTCCTTGGACTTTGGCAGGGCAGAAGATTCAGAGCTAAATGATTGCCAGATTTCATCAGAAGTTACTGTCCTTCCAGAGCTGTTTTCCTTTTTTGGATATTGCTACCCCTGGCTTAGTCACTGTCAGATTACAGTGGTCTTGGTTTTTATAATTTTTTTCCAGTGGGAAGAAGTTGTTAAAGACCTGCCAGCAGATCTTCCTCTAGATGCTGTGTCCTAACCCACTGTCTCTGCTGGCATCTTTACTTAAGCAAGCTGGCTTTAATTTACTCTGCTTCTTGAGTATCTTCCCCTTGCATCTCTCTAATCCATCACAGCATCTCTTTTAATCTCTCCTGGTCTGTCTGAAATCTCATTCCTACAGTGCTATGCTACGTCCTTCACTTGTGGTCACACCAATTTATCCACACATTTGCCATCTCTGCAGATCTGAAAGCCTCTCCTAGGTGTGAGAAAACAGCATGCATGGCTGCACTTCCCCAGCATGCATCCCACTGCTCTCTCTGGACCACAGTGCTGAGCTGCTCAGTCCCTGGAAGAGCTGAGGCACTCCACACCACCTGCTTCTGCAGGTTTGTCTGCAGTGTCTGCTGTCTCTAACTGCTGGCTGAGTGTGTAGGGAGGGGGCTGGCAGGAAAGGATTATATTCATTACAATATTAAATAAATCAGGTGGAATTAGTTCTGAGCAGAAAGCAGCTGCTGGCTTTTGCAGTGTTGTGACAGGTTCCGCCAATTATGCAACACAAATAGAAACTGTCTGACTTTTGTTGCTCCTAGGCCATGACAGGCTTGGAAAGACTGGCAACTTCTTATGATCTTCTCCAGTAAATCTGTTCTCTGCCCCAGCCTCTGAGAACTTCCAGCCTCCATTCCTCAAGCCTCCATCAGGGATGTGAAAAGAGGGACCTCCAGAACCTCCAGGCTCCTGTGTGCACCCTTATGGCCTACCATGGGTGCAAGGAAGCACTTGGTTAGCTTTATTCTCATTGATGCAGTGGGCTATTGATCTTAACTGGTAGCTGTGCTATGGTAGTTTTTTAATGCTTCAACCAGCAAAATGAGGCCATGATACCCACACCATGGCGCTTGCCCTAATTACTCTGCAAGGTTAATTTGCTGAGGCTGTGCGGGTATGTGTGCCTGACAGATTGATTCCTTTGTATTATATTAGCTAAGGGAGGACACTGAGTTTCATATGTATATGGGGGAGGGAGAACAATTAGACTAAGGAGATCTGCCCTGGTAGCATAGGCAGGTCAAGGTTATGCTGAAATGAAATTATAGCTGAAATACAAAGAGTAAAATCATTGTGAAAAGACACCAAGATGGATCAGGATGAAAGCTCTTGAGGAGGAGATGGATCCTTTGAATTCAGATGATAATGGACTTGTAGAGGTGTTCAATCTTGACATGAGACTGTGGGGAGGATGGTGTTATATATTTCTATGTGTATGCACAGAGGAAATTTTATTTTAATCTTGTGTGACAGAGTCTGGCTGTAACTGCAAGTTAAGAAGATTACAGTCCAGGGTCAAGAGCTACAGTATGGAGCTCTGTACCATGGACACAGGTCTCTGCAGACTGCAAAATGATAGATAATGATTTACGTTTAAATCACAGAAGATCAGACTTCTCAAGAGAACTTCTTTTCCTTATTCCAAAAATCATCATACTTCCAAACAGAAGGCGGCCCTGTCACATGAATACTGTCTTGCTAAGAATGCTGCCTTCCTTTAAGAAAGTGAGATGGCCCCACTTGCTGTAGAAGGGGCTGATCACAGTGCAGAGTTGTTACGGAGCATATCTCAGCAAATACATTAGAGATACCTCAGCAGAGCAAGAAAGCAGGTAGTGAAATAAGTGGGAAAAGGCAAGTTGGTGGTTCCAAATACACTCATAAAACTAGAGCCAGAAGATGAGGATAACTGGAGAAGAACATGACACAGTGGTAAATACTTCCCAGAAGTAACCAGGTGACCATATTCACCTCCCAGTAGTGTCCACATGTCTTGCCAGAAGAGCAAGTACCTGCTAATCCACAAGCTGTCAATCCAGGAAACTCCACTCCAATGACAATGGAGAGCAATGCCCAAGGCCTGAGTGTACCTCTAGGTACATGTGTTTTGTTCTGGCCAGAATACTTGTTGTAAGATTAAAGGGAGTAAGGCAAAGTTCCACTCTTGGATAATTACATTCTGCCTCCATAACTTCTCCATCAGCTGTAGTATAGAACAGATTTTTTTTTTCTGCATCCAGGAGGAGAGAGAACAAGAGGTCTATTGGAGAACAAGAGGTTTATCTTGGATTTGGTCCCATTTGGTATTTTACACGATGTCAAATTTCAAAACAAGCTCAGGATTGCATGAAACTGACTGATAAGGCTACACACCCAGAGAACTGCCCTGGCTGTGGCAATGATGTTTCACCCAGACCAGTCAATCAGAGGGTGGAAAGAAAAGGAAAAGCATCTTATGCCTTGCATTGATCTAGAGGCAGTTTGTGGAACGGATCTGAGTGAGGTGAGTGGGAGGATGAAAACTTCCCTGGCACATTTTGTGATTTAAAAATAATAATAAAAAGAAACCCCTTGTGTTCTGAAAACTCTATTAAAAGAAATGTACTTACTGCAGAAGAACAGCATGAAAGCAGAGAGTGAGGGCTTCAGCAAGGGGAATCTGAAAAAAAATTGTATTTGGGGCCAGCTTTAGGGAGTGGAGCTGAGAGTTGAAGGAAACAAATGGCTTTGCAGCATCTGAAGTAAATAAAGCCAGCCCAATATAGATGTATTTGGAGCAGCCAGTTACCTTATGCTGAGTGTTGGGGAAGCTGGGAAGGGAAAAGTGCCCCCTTGCAGATCAAGTGGCAGAAAGAAGCAGCATTTGGCTGTCACACAGAGGCTCACGTGCAGTTTGAAAGAGACGGATTCCTCAGGAAGTGTGGAAGAACCACTGGTTTACAAATATGTGTAACCCAGTGCCCTCCCCTTTGCTCAGCTGGGGGCAGAAGAAATCATTTGGAGAGCCTAAAAGCAAAGGGGTATTGTAAAACCAATGTAGTGATTTTTGCACAGGAAAAGAATGTGAAGGAGTTTGCTGCCTTGTGCTCTCAATAATGGTGGCAAATTGTAGAGATAAACAGTGGAAAAATGAAACAGAGACACTAACACCTGGAAATGTTAGTGCAGGGAAATAAGAGTGGGAAGATAAAAAAATCTGAATTGCTGAAGATGAAATGTGCTTTATGTTTGTGGAAAGGGGAGAACTGTGACAAACTCAGACCTGGAGTTTATGTTTTATTATATATTTTCCTCTTGACCTCTGGAGAATACACAAATAAAATCAATTAATGGGCCTTGAAGAAGAATTACTTTAAACTGTTCAATTAAACACTGCAATGCAGAGAACAGAAAGGAGAGGGGGGGAAAAAAACAATAAATACATCTGAAAAAATGGACTTGTCTGAGGCGCCTGGGCCCCGACATGCACCATTACTGACGGATCGAATCACACTTCCATTAACACCATAATCTTATAGACTCCACAGGCCGTAAAAAAGGGATTTACTTTAATCAGGTTTGGTTAGGGCTGAATTTGAAAAGCGCTACAAGTGAAATAAAACACGACCTTGTCCCCCCTTTGATTTTCTTTCTTCTCACTCTGGCTCTCTAATTTACAATTTGCCAGCCACCAGCGGTTCATTTCTAATGGCTACGATCCGTTGGTGTATGTCGTGCTCTCTCCCTTTTTGTGGCGGAAATGATTAGGGGGAACATAGACCTTTCATTTCCATCCCCACCTCCTGCTTCCCTGGACAAGCACCCAGGATGCAGCATTTCTTTCCATATGGGCTGTAGTCCTCCATGTTTGTGTGTTGCACACCCTTTGTCTGGCTGTTCTGGGTCTGATATTTGGTCACTCGGTCTGTGGCTGTGGAGAGATTGTGGACGGGGGGGAAGCATGGGCAAGAGATCAGCAGTTTGCCCTTTAGCTTATGAGTATCGGCCCCTGAGGAGTGTCAGAGTAATGGTTTATACTTCTCTTTCTACTTCCTTTTTCTTGCCTCCTTCTCTAAGCTTCAGCCTGTTAAGTTTACCATGTGGGGCCAACTAAGTATTGTGATTTCTGTTCCTTTTTAAATTCATCCCAAAAAAGGGCAAATCCAACGCTATGTAAAGGCTGAGCTATCAAGTGTGTTTGCTTTTTCTACCCTGACTGTCTCACTATCACGAGTGATAACCATGTTTTTGCTGTTTAGAGAGGTGCCTTACTGGGTGTCATGGTTCAATGTCAGCTGGCAACTCAGACCCATGCAGCCACTTGCTCACTGGGACACTGTTTGCCAGTGACCAAGCAGGTTAATTCCATTGTTAGTCAGCCTGCTGTCTTCTGCCAGATTCTGTTATGCTTTCCTAGAAGTCGCATCTTTGACCCGTGGTAATGTTGGCACTCAGGTGGCAGCAATGGGGAACTGAAGATCACAAGGTCACCTTGGGCTTGCACCTATAGGAACAAAAATAAAATGAAGCAAGGAACAGTCAGCTGGAATAGCTGCTGCTGCCCCTGCCAGTGTGCACTGACCTGTGACAGGGTCTCTCCCGTGCTATGGTGTAATGGGCCAGCTTGGTGGGAAATGGACTAGGTGAGTCCTGGGCACTGCACAAAATTAACTCATAGCACCTGTGGAGAACTCTGCTGGGTCAGCTGGGGCATAAGAATTGCTTTATGATAGCTGGATGCTGACAAGTGCATTTGGATTGCCAGCCTGTGGAAAACCATCAAGTTGTTTCACAGAGTTGTAGCTTCCTGAAATTTGCCCTCACCTCACATTCCTTCTTTCTTCTCCGACACATATCCACTACGTGACTGAAGATGTAAAATCCTTGTGCTTAGCTGGAAAACACTACCTACTTCTCCCACACAGCTCTGCAAAGGTATACAACCAGACAGGACTTATTCCTCAAGGTTTTAATGATAAAGATTTAAGACCAAATAAAAGCAGTAGGCAGGAGAACAGTTTAAGCATTGCATGGGGGATGTGGTTGCATAGCCACCCTTGACTTCCTGAGCACTGGAAAATGGAGGAAACATTATTCTTTAGTCCAGCTGGGAAAACCTGGTACTGGAGAGCTGTAATGGAGGGATGAAATACCACCTTCTAGGTCAGTAGTGCTTGATGACTCCTAAGGCATGGGTAAAGGAATATGCTCTGTAAGAAAGGAAACCCATCAGAAGGCTTCATAAAATTAGGTTTAAGATGCAAATTTTACATAGTCCTCCTAAAAGCAGGGAAAGTGTTTTGAGTTTGTTCAAGCTGTTCAGTACAACCAGACATGGAGAATGACAGGTGAAAGCGAGAAATTCAAGGGAAAATGAAAAAGTGAAGGGAAACAGAGGGAAGGGAAGAGTGATATGAAAGAAAGGAATACTGGCAAAGAGTAATTTCAATTTAGAAGGAGATGTCAAATGGGAAAGAGACTGTTACATGGACATTATTGGTGTTCTTGTGTGTGTTTGTAAGGTTTGAGAGAGAAAAAAATCAGGAGGAAACTAAAGGGAGGAAAGCAAAAAAAAAAAAAAAAAAAAAAATGAAGCCTGAATGAGAGTTTGGTCATGGGAAGGCAAGGCTAATGTTAGCAACTGATAATAAAGGCAGGCAAAGGGGGAAAAAAAGCATACAATTCACTTAAAAATCTCTCCAAGTTTAAAAGCTCCCCAGAGGCTTTGTAATAGAAAAGGGCTTTTAAGTGCTATTTTTTCCCCCTGTTTTTCCTCTGGGGATGTCTCGGAGGGATGATTTATTGTCTAACGTATTTAAAGTGACAAGGCCAATTTCTGTGCGCGTGCTGTGGCAGTGCCAGCGGCTCCTCTCCCGGTGTCGCGGGAGGCACCTCCTGCTGATGGCTCCATGACACGGGGCCGCACCTCTGTTCTCTGGCAGCGCTGTGAGACAAGGCATGACACGGCCCAGCAGGACAGCCCTAGTGGGGAAGCAGCATCCCAGGACACTCCTGGCAGAGGTGGCAGAAGTGGGTGTAATGATACAGAGAAAAGATGGGGAGAACCTAAGCCTGATTCACGCACTCAAGAAAAGTGGTGTTTGGGTGGCCTTTGAAGACACAGATTGTTCTCCATTCGCTTTCCATGCTGCCTTCTGCCACAGCCTCGGCTTCCACTGTGCTGTCTGCAGGCCAGGTTGGCCCGTTTCTTATCACTCATGAGATTTTTACCTTCTTCTCCAGGTCTTTCTGTGGAGACTTGCCACTGAGGCATGGCTGCAGCCCTGTTCTCTTCATGCCACTACAACTGCTGCAAGCAATAAGCCTCACCTTCTCAAGGAGAGTTTAAAAAACCCTCAGGGATAAATTTTTTGGGTTTTTTCCTTACTGTTGAACCTATGTTTACTTTTGCTCTATTACACTTACATTTATACCCCTTAATACAATTCCTCTACTTCCTTTGTATTTACACACTTGTAGATGGTTAATCTCAGCCCTTGCCAAGCAATACATATTTAATTATTTTAATCTCTTCTCATATGTGCTTTCAGACCCTTAATCATTTTTTTTTCTGCTGCTTTTCTCTGAATTCCCTATGATCATCAACATCTTCTCTAAATGTGTGTTGCCCAGAATTGAGGGCAGCATTCCAGGTGCCGTCCTGCCAGATCTGTACAGAGGGCCAGTACCTCCTCATTTTCTGACATTTCTCTGCAGATGAAGCACAGCATTATGTTAACTTTTTTCTTCCTGCTGCTGCTTCTATATGACATTGCAGATCTGTAACTTAATTTGCTGTCCACTATATCCCATAGCCCTTATTTGATCATTACCAATTTTCAAATATACTTCTCTTTTAACATCCAGGTTTCCATTTATTTTCCCTCATATGTACAAACCTGGATTATTATAAGCTGATTCTCATTTTCTCTGCTGGTCCCTACTCATAACATTTTAGCTTATGTTGTATTTGTCTTTCTACAGCAGTGGGTAATGGAACAAGCAATTCATTTTTTCTGTAGCCTTTTATTCAGTTTTTGATCCTCTGCTCTGCACTGTACAATTCCTTGTGCTCATTTGCTCACTCCTTCCCTGGAACTGTGCCCCTTGCTCACAAATGGTCAACAGCCAGGCAGCTGTCCCTTGTCTCCGTTAGGAGCCAGGGAGATTCTCCTTGACCTGAAAAGCAGCAGCAGCTCCCTGTGCTCAGCTCGGCTGTGTGAACACCAAGTGCGCCAGCCAGCTTTGCATGTCCTGACTGCCGTGTGATGCTTCCTCTTGTAATCAGTCTGAGCATCACTGCTTCTCCCAATTGCCCCCTGCACTTAATTGACCAATAGAGCTAGACATATGGAGGATCGAATCACAAACCCAAATCAGCAGTTGTCAGAGGACATTAATTCAAACAGGAAGCTACAAAACACTTGGGCTTTTTTCTTTTTTTTTTTCCTTAATTTTTTCCCTTCAAGCTCCGATAGAAGAAATTATTATTAATATCCCCCGCAGTATACTCGGGCAGATGGCAGTGACCCCAGTGCACTCTCTCTACCCAACTTTCCATGTGATTTTTTTAGCATTTAAGTGACACTGGGAAATTACTGAGGGAGCCAGAGAAGAAGCTCCATTCACACTGCCTAATTCAAAGCAGCACAGTTAGCCTGTGCCAAAAGGACAGGCTGTCTTAATTCACAGTACAGTCAATGCAGAGAGACAGGTGCTCTCTGGAGGTACCTCTCACTGCTGACTCCAAAGAGGTGAACATCGTAAGTCAGGTGCACACATCTTCTCTCTTTCAGCCACATCGTCCTCTGTTGTGCTCAGGAGTCCTCAGCTCTGAAACACATCCAGCCAAGAGTGTTGTGGCTGTGTCCTGCTCTGGCTGCCAGTCACAGCCATGCTGAGATGAAGGCTCCTTTATCTTATCCACTGCGTGCTCCTGCACCAAGTGGTGACTTTTCCCAACCCTTTGTTCTAAACAGAGAGCAGTGAGGCAGCACAGCCTAAGGGGGTTTGCCCCACAGGTGCAGAAGGTGGACAGTTAGGGAGACTGAAGTTCTGCTTGGCAGAGCAAGGCAACCTACTTTATAAAGTGCTCAACAGGGACTTTGAAGAGGACCCTTCATCTTTTACGTGTCAGTCATAAAAGCAGAGCAGTGCAAAGCAACTCTCTCCACTTCTGCCCCTGGACAGCCTTCAGCCGTGGAAGGGAGCTCACAGCTGATTGCCCCCACTAGGGCTGGAGGAGGAGTCCTCAGGCGGGTTAGGTTAGCCTGTGCCAAAAGCTCAGGCTGTCTTAATTCACTTTACAGCCAATGCAGAGAGGCAGGGCCTCGGTGTTGATGCTCTGATGAGATCCCCCTGTGGCAGGTGGAGGCATGCAGGAAAAAACAAAGGAATGCAAGGAACAGGTGTGTTCCAAGTATAGCTATATAAGCCACGACCTGTTTTTCTTTCTCCTTTTTTCCTATGCCTGTTGTGGTGCATCCCATGAGGCCTGCATTCAACCACCAAGCCTTTGCTGACAACTGGCTCCTTCCTCAACAGCTGGTGAAGGAAGGTGAGAGACTTTGCAAGGATTTTCTATGAGATGAAAAAGATGTAGTGACAAAAGTCCTTGCAGGAGCCCATGAGAGGAACAGGGCAGCCTTCTGGTGAGCAGCAGAGTGCTCTTGCAGGCCTGGAGCTGGCTTGATGTTCAGAGCACAAGGATTAGGGTTAAATCATTAGTTTTCAACCTCTCAGAAGAAAGAGGAGCTCCCCAGGCACTACTTGGGGCCTTGGGTCTGCCCTGTGAGAGTCAAGCAGAGAATCCATAGGGTGGAGGAGTCTTGACTGGGATGTGCCCCTGATAGGGGGGAACATGTGCCATGGTTTCTTTGAGGTTACAGCTTGGAGGAAAGAGTTTGGTTGGGTCTCTCTCTCTGCTGGCTTCTTGATTAACTGCAATCAGCAAGGGGGAAGAGGACTTTGTACTGAAACCTTCTGCTCGATACCTAGCAGCGATTTTTGCTTTTTTTCCTTTCTTCTCCCTCTCAAAAAATTAAAAAGTGTGAGGATGCATGAAGATTGGAATAGAAATCATTGACAATCTTGTCATACCACCGTATAAATCAATAATATGCACTTGACTGGAATAATACTGATTGCTGCATCCCATGAAAGCTCTAGTAGGTTGAGGTGGGATTAGAAACTTTGAGACCAGCCTTTTTTAAAAGATGCCCAGATAAGCTATGGACTGCTTCAGTGAGCACTATGAGAAATACCTGTGGCATGGAGGAGGTCAGGCAAGAGCATTCAGCAGTGGGCTGAGTGTGTCAAAGTCTCCAACTGTAGCCCAGGAGTTGAAGGAAAGACTTCCAACAGGACAATTCCAGCCTGGTGCTGCTGTATTGGAAGCACACACAAAAGGTAAGAGAAATGGTGACTGGTGTAGAACAGTACTGGATGAATAATTATGTGTATGGGGTGGATATTAATTATCTTGGTTTGGCATAATAAAAAAAGAGTCGGAAATTGAAACCTGAACGTGTGTGTTTATGTTGTTAGAGGAAGAACCTTGGGGTAGAGTTTTCTTGCTCAGAAATTTTTTTTTGCTTGGGTGCAGGGTGTGGAAACTCTAAGGAGCAGGGTGGTATCTTGCAATGTATTCTGGTGGTAACTAGCCTTTCCTTGTGGAAGGTATGAGCTGAGGTCCTCCTACATGACTTCTCAGAGCTCCCTAAAGAAAAAATGGCCTTTGCACAGGTGAAAGAAGTATAATCTGGCCTTTGCACAGGTGAAAGAAGTGTAATCTGGCCTCTGCTTGTTAAGTTTCTGCTACCCCTGTCACTCCCTTCAGAAGCATCTGGCAATCCTAAGAGAACTTGGGTGGGACTTTTCCAGTAATTCTGAGGGTCAGAAAGGCCTTACCTTTTGCAGGATTTGCTGTCTTGTGCACACACAGGCATCAGATGAAATCAGGCATGGAGCAGATGCTGCTGGGTTAAATGTTCTGTCCATTTTTCCCCTGGCAAGCTAGTAGTGGCCTGAAATGGTGAAATACATATGCACGCTTCTCCTAACTGGGGCAGCAGAAGCTGGTGCCATGAGAGATCTCTCAGGTTGTCAAGTGAGTTGGATTAGGTATGGCCCATGAATCTGAGAATAAACGCAGCTCTGTTGTGCAGGATAAAAGGAGATGGTGATCAATATATTTTAGAGCTTCAGGGCTTAAGGCAAGCAGTATCTGACAGGATTAGGAAGAAAGTTTTTTAACATGGACTAGTCATCCTATAATTGCTTGCCTGGGATGCTCACACATCCTTTTCTGATACCCTGGTGAACCCAGCCGCCTGAGAGAATCAGCTGCTATGGCAAAACTTGTGTGAAGAAAGTACTTGTGTCTAGCAGTTTCTGTGTACCATAGTTGTTACAGAGAGGGGGTGCAGTGAAGCTTGAATTCCTGGGGGCAGGAAGGCAATGGGTACTTCACCAGGAATCCCTTCTAAAAAGAGTGGAAGGAAGGAACTGAAAACCAGGAGGGGTGGTGGTACTGTGGCTGGCACCAGCCCTTGATGGAGAAATGGATGGATGCAGATGTAGAGATTGTGGGTGGGTGAAGGAACTAGCCAGCTGCTTGCCAGAGTTGCACAGGTGTGTGTGGGGCTCGTTATATGATGTGCCTGTCATCATTAACACAGTGGCAGATGTTGTGGGATGTGACTGTTGTAACCACAATGGAGAGGACAAGTTTAGAGCTGAGGGCTTTGGAGTTGAACCTTGCTGTATGCATGGTAGTACCTTCACGTATGTGCAGAAGGCAAGTGTATGCTTCATGGGTCTTCTCTCTTTTTCTCCATGATATAGTTCCTAAAGTCAGTGATTACTACTTCTTCTATCCTGACCCTCCCCTATTGTAATGTCTAAAGGGCATCTGTCCTACAAAATCTATCTGTGTCAAGGACTTGGGGTAACTGTGAAGGTAATTCAGTCTTCTTATCCAATGTCCAAAGGTGAGGGCTGTGAATCTTTCCTCTCTTTCCATAGGATGTTGCTTATGACCTGGGTGGGATTTTGAAGCTCCTGTGCACTGAAGACCTTTCCTGTGGTGTTTGTATGCAAGGAGGAATATTTTCTGTGTTCTGGCTGTCACTTTTGCAATGGAAATAATTATGCACAGTAGCATGCTCTATAAAGGACACTTCTCTTGTGTGACTTGTTTCATGTGCTGCTTTACTCTTTCTCACAATCGAGGCACCCACCATGTGCTCCTGAGGAAAAAAAAACCAAAACCCCAAAGCCTCAAAAGTATCAGGATTATAATGGTAGAAAGGCAGAGTCAGTTCTGCTATAGCTTTGTCTCTCAGGATTCAGAGAAAGTCCTTGGTAGGAACAGGGACTCAGCAAAGGATATGTATCTTTGGCTGCTGAAGTCAAGACACAGAAGGAATGGAGTTGATTTGTGTAAATACACTGAGTCAAAACACAGCAGGAACAGAGGAGGGCTATGTAAGATGAAGAACATGAAGGGCTATTTAAGATGAAGTCATGGCACAAGAAGAGCAGGGGACGAAGTAGCTTATAACTAGTTTGAGTAGTGGACTTTTGAAGAAGCATGTCTGCTAAAATTGTTTGGGGTAAATGCTCTGAGTAGTTCTTAAAATGAATATTAAATTGTAAGATAAAGGACTTAGGTTACTGATGGTTACAGCCTAGCCTTGTTTGACTTCAGTCCCCTTTAACACAGGGCTAGACCTGCAAGAGACCCTGTTGTTAGTATCTCTCACCTCTGGAATAACTAGAGTCTAATAAGAATATAGGTGAAATACTCCTCCAGCTATTTTGGGCTTTCTCAGGTCTCTGACAATCAGCACTGTTGCACTTTAGAGCCTGCCTGAATGAACTCCTTCATTTGAATTCCTCTACTTAAGTATCAGCATTTCCATTTCACAGATAAAGAAATTGAGACAGAAAGGTAAAATGACTTGCTAAATGTGCTCACAGAAGAATTGGGAGTAGCACCCTGTGAATGCTCCGTGCTGGCTGCATCTGCTGGGTTGTACTCCCACCCCTGTGCAGAAGGTCTGGATAGCAAACCCCTCTGCTGAAACCTGCTGGGCTGAAGGCTTTCTGACAATTCTCTGAGACATAAGCGTGTTGCTTTATGAGAGTTTTTAAGGCTATGGAATCTGTTATTTTTGCTTTTTATGTCTTAAAAAGCTGACAATAAAGGAAACGTAGCAACTATTCTTCGTGACTTTAATCCCAGTATGTGCACATTGCACTTAGCACAATAACATCTGGAAGCAGGTTTTTCTGCTCTTTCTGATGTTGAAAGACCCGATGATTGCTGGACTAAAGGTTAATCACACAGTTGTGCAATCTGGCAGATTGGGGAATAGGAGAAAGCAAACCCAACCTGCTCTTCTCTGCCTAGCTAATAGTCACAGGTTCTTCTGGAGCCACTTTCTGACTCTGAACTGACCAGCTGCTGCTCTTCCCTCTTGGTGAACTTCGAGACCATAAAGGCTGCACCTAGATGCAGATTAGTGTGCTCCTGTATGCATAATTGGAGCAAGCAAGGCTTAGGGTGTCATCTGCAGTAGTTGTGCCTGTTGCTGCTGAAATACAGGAAGGAGAGGAACGAAACCAGTTGCCGTCTTTGTGCAGGCTCCTTTATATTCTCGCCCTGCCCATTGCAGCTCTCGGTCCTGTCAGCTATCAGACACTGGGGCCTTCAAGAAAAAGGGGTTTCTGGAAATAAGTATCTGAGTGTAGGAGATGGGGGCACTTTGGTTTGACCTGACTGAGGGAGAAATTGTAGTGTGAGGCCAGCTCTTTATTAAACCTTAGAGTTCAGCCAGAAGAAAGCCTTCAGAATTGTCTGTGCCAAGTAAATCTTCCTGTACAGCATTCACACCTTCTCAGCCACTGAAGCTGCCCAGCCATGAGACTTACAGCTGTAGGAAAAAGGTTTTCATTAGCTCTATGGCTCTCAGAGCTACTTGTTTAATTTCACATTTATGATTTAAGAACGTGTGTGTATATCAAGCACTTAACATTCATCTTCTCTCACATGCACCATATTGAATCACATATTCTTTTACTGTTTGTTTTTGCATAAGTAATTGTGACATAAGAGCTGAATTATTTAATATTTTATTTCCTGACTGCATTTTACGTGCTGGTCTCGCTCTTCACTTATAGAACGTAGTGGCTCCACTTTAACCTGCTTAGCTTTTGAGGGCTGCCTGTCTATCAACCTCTTTACTTATAAGGACAAACAATATTTGTTTTACATAGCTCCGTATTGCACATAACATTTGGCAGTAGGAAAATCTCTCATGAAAAGTTACTATGCATGCATGTAAAAGGGTCTGGGGAATAAAATGAAAAAGAATGATGATACTGCTGACTGGCTGGCTTGGTAGTAGAGATGCTCTTTTGTAGTAGTACAGATACTCTTAGTACTAGAGGTACTCTTTTGTGAACTGAGAGGGCTGGTTAAGCAAGGATCAAAGTTCAAGGCACTGAGCTGGAACTGAAGAAAGCAATTCTAAGTAGTCTCACAGACTACCTGAGTGATTGTGGAGAGTTCACAGGAAATTTCTCATTCACCTTCTGTGAAGGCATGTAATACCACATTCCCTTATCATGTGTATTTATATGGTTACGTGATCTGGGCAGGAAGTGTCTGCTGTGTATTTGTACAGCTGGGCACAAAATCAGGCTCTAATCTCAGTCAGGTTTGCTGCTATGCTAAAACAAATGGTCATAGATTTTGTAATGTGCCATGGAACAACCTCACAATTTGGGGGATTGATGGGTCGATAAAGGGTGTGATGCAATCATACCAAAAGAAAAGGACAGAAATGGGTTTATATAGATGGGATTGTTTTAATTGAGAAGCAGGACTGACAGGGATTTGAAGGGTTTGACAGACTTGTAAACCTTTTTTACAGACAATCTTTGATTACGTAGCTGATCTTTTTATAGGGTGCAAGTATTTGTTGGCATTGTTTGGGGATTCTACAATGTAAACCTCATTGCTCATTTTCTTGTCCACCTGCAGTGCTGGCTTAGGATTCAGAATAAAAAAAACTATCTAATGTTTAAGCACAGTGCTTAAAGGATAAAAGAGGTCTCCCTCCTGGGTGGTGCAGCAGGATACTAATTTGTGAGAAAAGTCTGGTTTGTCACCTTGAGCCCAGGTGATGTCGCTCATCATCAAGATGCTCCCTGTTAGCAGGAGGGACTCGGCAACGACAAGCGCAGCCTTCTATTTCTAGAGGATTCAAAGTTTAATTACTTTGTCGCTGTCTCATGTAAAATTGCTTCAGGCACAAAGAGCGCCCAGGACTCCTATGTGCCAAGGAAGTGGCGGCTCAGCCTGAAGCGCTGACATTCTGTGGAGCTGCCAGCGCTCAGTGCGGTCCCAGCAGCATTGTGCTCACAGTGCTTATGAATGATCAGCACTTGCAATCTTTCCTGTGCTTGTCAGAAGCAGCAGCTACGGCTCTGCCTAAGCCTGTGTTGCTGGTTCCTTCTGGGAGCTTTTGGTAGCTTGATGGGGCCTCTATTTTCAGCATCTGGCCTCTAGTTTGAGGTGTCTCCATTCTTGCAGCTGTGCTGCTTGAGAGACTTTAGGAGTTGATGTTTCTCCTACCACCCTGGCTGCTCTGAGCCTGTGGTGAAGAAGGTGTGGGGATTATCAGAGCTTTGTCTCAGGTGTAAAATGCTATTACAACAGGAAATGCTTGGGCAAAACCTTACATGTAAATGGTGCCTATGGGCATCTTACATACCTATTTGGTCATAAATATTTCTGTTTCCATGCCTCATGACCAAACAAAATGACAGTTTTCTCTGGACTCCAATTCAGTCCAGCCCAGACAAGGTAAAGTTGTCTATGCGCTAAGACTCTCTCAAGTTATCACATGTCAGCAAATTAATAGCACCTTTTTGTCTCTGCTGCTGTACTGGCGTGGCCTCCCTTTGCAGTAAAAGCTAAGGTGAGTAAAAATGCTTCCTCTAGGGCCTTCTCAGTTCCCCAATGCAGAAGACTCCACAGCTTGAACTCAAACCTTAATACATGCAAAAATCCCCAGGAGTGAGTTGTTATAAATGCCCAAAGGGCAGGCAGAGTTTCAGCTGGGGCTTTCTCTTCCTTATGCACTGAAGTCAATCAATTGTGAGATGCAAATGTGTAGAAAATCAGGCTTCATTAGTTCTTCTGCTCGAAGCACTCTCTTGGGGTTTTGTTGGTGTCTTCTCTTTTCTTTAGTGTTCAATTGCTTGTCTTTGAGCTGCTTTTTCCTAATGTGGTCAGGTGTGTCTAAAGGAGAAGTGTGTTAGAGGAACAACCTTTCTCCCTTCCCATCCTTTTGGAGTCCTTCTGTGAGATTTCTGCAGTTGTTATTAAAAATGGAAGGAGAGTACTATCCCTGTGCTATTTATAAGCATTGTCTGATGGACAAGAACTTGCAACCTTGCAACCTTGTGTAATGCTGCTGGTGACCTGGTCAAGGAAGGGAGTTGCTTTTTAATGAGATGTCCCCATGGGGATGCTTTGATCCAGCTTCTCAGGGAGGCACAAGGAGAACAGACGGAAAGGAGACGATGGATGCGGGCGTCTTAGCTCAGGCCTTTGCCCGCTGGCTTCAAGGGCTCTGTCAAATGAAGAAGGGGCTTTGTGAAAGACAGCAATTTGTTTTGCCAGGCTGGGAACTTGGAATGTCAAAAACCCTGAACAGCTTTTTGCAGACACTCTCTGAAGCAACAACAAGTCATTTATGAATCAAAGAAATGCACTGTGCCAGCCAGACCTTGGAGATACTGAGCTGTAACAAGGTATCTGTAAGGAATTTTAAAGCAATTTCTGCATATGAAACCCTGTATGGAAGTTGCACAGAATATGAAATAAGCTAGAACTATGTATATTTTCCACCTATTTCTACTTTTTTTTTTTTTTTTCCAGAAATATTCTTGGTTCTTAAAAGCCAGTCTTATATAAGTAGATGGTTCGTGTTTTCTTACTGGTGTTACTTGGTTTGTTTGTTGAGTTTGGGGGGTTTTTTTGGTTTTTTGGGGTTTTTGTTTTTTTTTTTTTTCTTTTGGTGGGTTGTTTTTGTTTGTTTGTTTTTGTTTGTTTTGTGTTTTTTTTCTCTTTTTTGTTTTGATGGGGGGTTTTTTGTTTGGTTGGTTGCTTTTGGGTTTTTTGTCTTATGGGAGCAAGGGAGCAGTAAGGAGATCTTCTGAAAAAAGTCATGGTTTATTTTGACCTCATCTGAGTTTGGAATGTCAATGCAGTTCTCCCTACAGTTAAATGTGACTGCAGATCTGAGCCCTGAAACACTTAAGTAGGCATTCATTCATTACAGAAATGGAATGCTTCCAGTAAGAGCTAGCAATTAAAGATGATGGTGAATTACTGTTTTTCTCTGGATATGAATTGAATGGGAGATGAAGGGACTTTGACTTTTAAATTTAAAAAAAATAAAGAAGAATGGAATTTTTTTGGGAATCCTGAGCTGAAGCCCTTGATTGATGTGCCTTACTCATAAAAGAGCTGTTCTTCAGGCACATTTGCTTATGCTTTTCTACATATGAATACAGTGCCCTGGGTTGTAGTCTAATTTTTGATTTGAACACAGATATGTGGTCCATCCATCACTCTGCTGTCCCAAGCTTAATCCTTTTTGGTTTTTTTTTGAGCCTTCATTCTTTGTGGCCACTGTTACTGCATCTTAGCCAGTCCAGCTGGATACTGCCTTCTGTAGTGTCCATCTGGCACAGCAGGAGACTGTGATTGCAATCGGCTCCTCCCAGGCCACTTCAGCAGGGCCTGATGAGAGTGAAGAGTACTTCAGGTGTGCTGCCCTCTCCCTTGGCTGCCAGCTTTGCAGAAATGCTGTGAGCTTTAATATGCTTGCTTGAGTCTGTGTTCCTGATGGACAACAGGCAAAGGAGACCAGCAGCAAGCACCCCTGCCTGGCTGCTTTGTCTGTAAGTTATTTGTGTCTGCTGTGCCTGAGATATGAGGACCTATTTATGTGGCCTATTTAAATTTTGCAGGTGGCTCATATTTCAGCGTTTTCCGTGGAACCAGCAAATCTCAGTGTTTTTAGCCAATTTATCAGTGTGTGTTTTCCCCATTGGGGACAGCATGATATCTAGTCCCAGTGGGAATTGGCTGGTACTGCTGCTTCTGTTTCACATGAGAAAGTGCTTGCAGTGGTAGGTGCCAGATGCTAATAGCTGTTTCAGGGCCTCTTGCTAGAGCTGCTAGATTTGCCAGGTGTGCCTACATCTGAGATTACTATGGGGGGGGGGGGGGGTACGTTGGACACTATGAAGCTGCCACCTCCCCTGTTTTGTGGGTCCTCGTGATTTGCTTGTTTCTCAGTATTGGAAACCTGAAGATGTACAAAGAGTTACACCATGTGCACAAGAGCATTTTCCAAATGCTTCTTGAACTCTGTCAGGTTTTGTGCTGTGACCACATCCCTGGGGAGCCTGTTGCAGTCCCCAACCATGCTCTGGGTGAAGAATCTTTTTCTAATATCCAACCCAAACTTCCCCTCACTACTTCAGGCCGTTCCTGCATCATTCTTGCCCACTTTCTCATTCATCTGTCCCTTAATTGTGTTTGAATGGCAGGAAAAACAGGATGAGCTTAACAGGGTCTTTACCAAACCAAAAGGTGATTCAGAATATGTGTTTATGTGGCTGATATCCTAGATGGCAAGTGGAGTGTGTGGTCTCTAAACCATCAGATTATTGGAAGTACATGCCCTGTTAAAAATGACCCAGATATCTCTGAAACATAGAAGTCTTCAGAGCACCTCTGTTCACTTCAATATGAGACCTCTCCAGTAATGTATCTGGGGTCCCAGTTGTTACCTTGCTCTTCTAAGTTTATATTTACTGGTCAAGGAGATGTTGTCAATATACTTCTCATGTACAAGGAATTGTTTCCTGATAACAAATGTTTGTATTTACCTTCCTTTGGAATTACTGCCTGAGCCATCTAGAAAATTTCCGTTGAAAATGTTTTCCTGTTGCGCCCACTCCTGCAAAGCAGGCAGGATTCCTGCACCTTGCTTCCCAAGACACACCATGATTTCTTCTGGTTGAAATGATGGTGCATTGATGGTTAAATAATTATGTTACGTCAGGGGACACAATCTGGAGCCCAGTGAGTCTTGCATATAGAAGACAATGAGAAAGTGAAATAAATTTAACTCCTTCTGAGTAAACAGTATGTTCCTGAAGCATGGCTGTTTTGGGGTAGGAAGAGGAAATTGGTTCAAAGAAGTGGAAACAAAATGCTTGATTCAAGAAGGTGTAAGCATTTAACTTTAATTTTTGAAAGTGTTAAATAATTTATTATCCTGATTCAGAGTTTTCAAAATGTTCCCTTTTATACAACTCGAACTTCTAGATTTCCATCAAAATTGGAAAGGGAAGTAGATACTAAAATAGTGGCATTTGATAGGGAAATATTCTTTACTATTTATTCATGCCTAGGCTTAGACTAGTCATGTTTTGTGTGAGAAAGGGAATAATTCTCCAGGTGTGCTGTAACACCCAAAGCTACAGCAGAAACTGTTTGCAGAAACTGAAGACAGCAGCAGACCTCACTGAAGGCAGCAACTTTGCCCTACCCGTGGCAAGACTCATGCATTTTGGAAATGTGGCCCATGCCAGGGGAGCAAGGCCTCAAAAGGGGGCTTCTGCAAAGGGTTGTTGCACTGAGAAGGGAAGCACACGTGCTGGCTGTGGGATCTGTTTTTAATGTGTGATACCTCCCACAGTGTAGAAGGTAGAAGGCCATGTGTGGGGGTGCCAAAGGTTGGGATCTGTGTCTTTGTCTTGAGCAGGCTGTGGGAAATTCACATCCCAAAGGGTCCAGGGAAGAAATGGTTGCTCATCACTTTCACACCAGTGCCTGCTGTTGTCTGCAGTGGGTTGAACAATGTTTCCCGCTTCCTTCCCCACCTGAGATCATTTCTGAAGAGATCATTTTATGTTTAGGAGGGGATTGAAGTCACTACTGATGATAGCTGTAAAAGCAGAAAACTAACTAAGAAATGATATGCTGTAACAACTGTGTAACTACAGGATATTTATGCATTCACTCTGATTTCTCAAATGTTGCTTGGCACTTTATTCTGTGAGTGATTAGATGATAAACTTTATATGCAAAAGAAATCTGCATCTGCACCCGCTATAATACCGCTACATCTTAGCATTGGAGGGGAGGAGGAATATGTTGGGAGGCTGTGCTGGTGTGATAGAAGAAAAAGCTCTTGATTTAGAAGATACAGGACTTGAGTTCTATGTGTACAGGTTGGTGGTTGTATGCAGTTCCCCCTGGGCCTAGGTTTTTTTCAGTGAAAATGTCATTTGCCAAATGCCTTGCAAGGAGTAGTTGTACCTCTGGGAGATTAATTAATTTATATATATGGGTGCCAGGTTCTGAATTTGTGGGTTTTCTCTTGGGCAGCTCACTCTGTAAATGACAGGCAGGTGTTCCTGGGGAAGAGAGGGGAGAAAGGGGTAGATATTGGAGCAGGATCCCAATGTCAGCCCGTGGTGGGACACCTGTGTCTCTTGCCTGTATAGTCAGAGCTATGTCTCAGTTATGTGAATGTTTTTAGGTCTAGTGAGCAAAACACTGATATGGTGTAGAAGGCAGGAACTGGGAGCAATTCTTCAGCTAAACCAATGCAGCTGCAGCCTAAAGCTTTAATGGAAAATGTCAGTCAGTGATGAGCCTCCCAAGTGACACCTGTGCCATGCTGCAGCAAGGATCTTAATGGCCACCTATAGAAGTATTTTCCCTGTTCATGTCTCTGCAGCCTGCTTCTCTGTCTAGTCCTAAAATGCAAATTTTCCTTGCCCTGCCATTGCTACCTCTGCAAAGGTTACTTTCTAAGTACATGCTGATGATATTGCAGGTGCTTTTCTTTAAAGGTCTTCAGATGAGATTTCAGTAATGTCTCAGCTTCAATTCTGTCTCAATAGCATAAGCCTGCCTGAAGGAGAAGTTTTTGTACTGGTTTAAGCATCTTGAATTGTTGTGGATTTCTTTGTCTTTACTTTTTCAGAGAAATTTGTGAACACTTCACCAGACGCCTACACAGCCTTGATACCAATCATGCAGGGTGAGCTGTAGGAAAATCGATGCATGACTTGTCTTGGCAGTTCCAAAAAAGAGATAGTTACTGAAGTTAGAAATACATTAGCTCTGTGCGTGTTGCTTTCTCGAGGTGCTGCTGACTTCTGGTGAAACAATGTGTTTGCTTCAGGGTACAGTTGCTTTATTACAGATGCATGTCTAAAGAAGTGCCCAGTGCCTGAACTGCCCTCTGATACATTGCTCAAGACTTGACCCTGGTTTTTGTGAATTGTCACTATAAGCATCAGGGTTTTTTTGAAGTAATCTCTCTGTCTGCCCACTTTTCAGCTATTAGGAATGGAGACAGATGAAGCAAGGTCAGTGCTCCAGCCTGATTAATAAGTCATGTCTATTTGACTTGGAAGGATGGGAAGGCAATGAGCCAAAAGAAGTTGAAAAGGCCTAGAGTTAGCTTGGCTTAGGTTAAATCAGAAAAGTGGCGGGAATGTTCCAGCTTCTGCAACCTGGTGACCACCACGGGTCATTATGTGAGGTGAAGAGTTGCTGATGGTTAGCACACGTCTCACCTTCTCCACAGCTCCTACTCTGTCAATTCAGAGATGCCGACTTCAGACAGTTTGAAGTCCTTGCTGCAGGTAAAGTAGTCTCGGTTTTGTTTGATTCTGCATTTGCAGTGTTGATATATGACTACTTAATGTCTTTCCTTGTGCTTTGATCCTCTCCTCTGGAAGGAAGTTGAGTTCCCTATAAATGTGGGTGGAGTTGACTCTTTTTTTTTTTCCTTCAAATCTCTTCTGAAATTTTCTCCTATTGTGGTGCTTTCAAAAGCAAAGCCCCAAACCTCAATACTCAAAAGTGAGGCAACACATATGCTCGGCAGAAATGCATGAAAGTTAAATATTTAATGTTTGATCTTAAAGCTTGTCAAAGTAACAGTTCAGATTTGACTCCTGTTTGAAAATGAGTGTAAGGTTTAATTGTTTGGGGTTTTTTTAGATTGGTTTAGATTGATGTTTCATCCAGACCAGTGTGTCTCAAACTGTTCAAAATCTTTTTCTTTCTGTGCAGTTTACCACCCCTATGCCTATCTTTAACCTTTGTTTTTACAATGAGGTCCTGCCTGTGATGGCTTCCTGTGCTTTTCCATGATGCACTCTGTTCTGTCCTCACCAAATCACAAGGCCAGCATGTCTCTGCCCCCGAGTCAAATGCACAGAGGCAGCAGCTTTTGGCAGCATCAGTGCTTACTCAGTAAAGGTGGATAGGAGTGGGACAGCTTGAAAAGAATGGATGTATGGTGTGAAGATGCAGGCATGTTTTATCTGGAAGTAGCCTTCATCTCTGCCTAGTTCAAAGGGTTCAACATTGTATATCCAAGTGTGTTTGTCCCTTCTTTTCTGCCCTTTCATTTCTATCAAGGAGTGGCAGTGGTACCTGCAGTGTTGCTCTCCCTGTGAAATGTCAACGAAAGCAATTCAACTCTTACACTGATTTGCTCCAGATAAAAAATGTCAGGAAAGCATTCCTTGCCATCAAAGCTTCCCTTTGTAAGAGGAGCTGGCTGGTGAGTAGAGAAGTCATATTACTGATATGGAGCGATCAATTGAAGAACTGTAATTCAATCAAGTGGTTCTGCTGGTATCATAAACCATGAGAGCAGAGCTCAGTCCATTTAGAGATCGTCAGGGCCCTGTGGCTGAGTTAATACAGATTCTGCAATCGATACCTAACCTCCCTTTAACTTTCCCTCCTGCTCTCAGTTTTTCCAGCTCTTGTGTTTCTCCTCTGTTCTACCACCCTCACGTGCTGTCTGATTTCCCTCCCCTCCTCTTTTACCAGCTACCTCCTGCTCCCAGTTTCTGTTCATCCTCTCACTCCTGTGAGCCCAGCCTGATCCATAACAAGGTTGGCAGATGCTTTTGGGTTTTTTTGTTGTTGGTGGTGGTGGTTTTTTTTTTTTTTTTTTTTAGTGAAGGGGGCTGTCTAATATGTTGGTTTTGGTGAAATTTATTTTCTTTTCATTCTGAGACATCAAGAATTTGAGTTAGGGGGTTCAGTAATACAGATTAGATTTTTTTTCTTCTAAGAAGGTTATAGACTCGGGGTGTGTCTGTCTTTCTGTGTTGTTTCATTAGGACCATAAAGGGAATGTCTGTCCAGGTGATGGGCTCATAAACACTGTTACTGCTACTTGGATCTTCATGTATTTTTCATGAGGTGAACACATGTACATGTGATGTATACAATGGCATAAAATTTTTAATTTACTGGTGAGTGGCATATCTTATGACTGGCGAGGGGTGTTTGGCCTTTTTATTTTATTCTAAATCAGAACTTTTATTACTTGACATTTTTAGTTGACTAGCTGTACCTGCTTTCTGATGTGATTGTGCAGGTAGTGCATGTGGTCACTGTGAAATGTCCATGTGCATGTTTCCATCCAACTGTGCTGAGCACCTCCTTGGGGAATTGATTGGCATAACCAGATGCTGGGGGCTACTGTAGGAGTGGGTAAGTTGAGCAAGATGTGAGAAATTGGTGTTGTTACCTATTCCAGTTAGTGAGTGGAGTGAGGAGGAGATAGATGCCTTTTTATGGCTATAATTTGACATTCAGTAAAGATTGGGGCTATAGGACCCCAGGTTGGTTGTTGACCACACAAAAAAAATTAAAATAAAAATCAGATATAAATATTCAGTAAAACCGTAGCTGCAGCAGAATACACCTTTTCATAGGCACTGATGCCTAAGAACGTTTTTGGGTGCGGTTACCCTGATGTGCCTTTGGCACTTGGTTTATTTGGGAGTTTTGTGCTGTTATTTCTTTTTCCTCTGCCCTTTCCTCAACACGCAGCAGGAAAGCTCAGCTCTTTCTTTATCTGTGGGTGGTATGTATTCATCAGCCTGGCTCACCACATCAGAACAATCAGCAATTGACCGTATGTTGAAAACAGACACGCTCATTAATTTTAGGAGCCAACGTTCACTAACCAAAATGGCTCATAAACTACCCCAGGGGAGCATGAGGAAATTGGAATTTCAAGCTGTGGTGCTGTCACGGTGGAGGGACTGCTGGCCCCTTTCTCATCTCAGCCCCTCGGTGGTCATCTGGGAGCTGCTCTGCTGGCAGAGGAGGGCAGCTCATGCATAGCAAACATGGGCTCTCTTCCTCCTCTCTGCATGCCTTCACTTGTGCTCAGCTTCATCACAAGCGGTAGGATGTGGTTTCCTTGTCAGCAAGCTATGGCATGAAAGCACAACTCTGTAGCCACCTGGAAGCTGAACTGCTTCTTGTTGGGATACAGGGAGTAGCCATCCTCTAGGTCCTCTGCCAATTAAACCACAGCCCAGTTAGATTCACAGTGTAGTCCCCCTGGGCAACAAACTACAGTCACTGCTGAAGTAAGAATATCCAGCCACAGCCACCTCAGCTTGTTTAAGCTATTCTGGTAGCTTTGAGTTAGAGATCTCTTTGGTGTTCCTAACACTGAAGACTTCTCCCACCCCCACACACTTCAGAACTTCTGTTCTCTTTCAAGTTCTCCTTTTTTTTTTGTTCTTTTGTTAAAATAATTTCTCTTCCTTCAAGCCTTTCAAAGCACTTCTGAGGCTTCTCAGTCGCACAAAGAAGGCTTTATGGGTTGAATTCCTAGTTGCATTCCTTGTATCTCCAGCTATTTCATGTCTCATATAATATAGGCGAGGTTTTTTGAGGTGGCTAGTGATTATGGGCCATTTCATGAGGCTGCTTGCCCACCTTGAGACCCCTTCAAGAAGCTTAATTGTCAGAAGGTGATGAGCCCTCATTCTTTAAAGATGAGATCCCTTTTACTTGTTTCATGGCAGACTTTGAAAAATATGAGAGTGGGGAGAGAGGAGACAAATCTCAAATGACCTGGTCATCTATAAACTTTGCATGCCTATTTGGGATAGTGGGCTGTGTTTTAATCACTAGGTTAGAATGAGCATTTTGCTATGGTTTGTGAGGTGTGCGTTTTGAGGTGCAAGATGGTTTTGTACTTCTGTGGGAGACACTTGCCAATAAAATGGGAAATGTGCTGTCATAGTCTGGGTTTGAGGACGTACATGAAGAGGAATGGCACATTGACAAGTGATTATCCATGCATTTTTGAGTAGTCAGCAGGACCTGACCAAGTAATTAGTGCTAACGAAATTGCATTTGGAACAGTCATGGTATCGTGTGAACTGTCCTCGCTGTGTGTGGCCACTGAAATACTCTGTCTTCTCCCATGCAGCCTTTCAACTGGGACATGCATATCTTCTGAAATGCTCAGAACACACATCTGAGCAGTATCTAATGAAATCAAGTATGTGTCTGTGTGGGGGTGGAGAGCTGTCAGCATTTATTGCAACAAAAGGAATTAGTCATCACAGGGCTTTGTCATGAACTTCTTCTGTTTGTCTGTCTCATACCCCAGAAAAAGAGGAACAGCATTTTATTAACATTTTCCCTTGGATCGCCTGCCAGCAAAAGTAGTACCTGCAGAAATAACTTTCTCTTCTTTTCAGAAGTGAATAAGATGTGGGGAGAAACTCTGTAAACAGATTCCTGGCAAA
The DNA here is from genome assembly GCF_029207755.1 of Chamaea fasciata. NCBI lineage: Eukaryota > Metazoa > Chordata > Aves > Passeriformes > Sylviidae > Chamaea > Chamaea fasciata. The sequence continues at coordinate 23,758,415 of NW_027094087.1, read as the reverse complement.
CTGGTGAAAAGAGTGCATAAAGTTAAAAGTTTCCCAGAACTTTTAGATGCTCATCTAATGTAAGAGCCCCACAAAAAAACCCCAAAGGCTTCAATGCATATTCAGTAACCTCTCTTGAAAATACTGTATTTTTAAAAATGGCTTGAAAATGTTAGGCAAAAATGGAAAGCAAAAAACTTAAAAGGCTTACAAAAAAATGGTTGAGAAAATCTGCAGGTTAGTGGATTTGTCAGAGGAAGAAGAGAAAGTAAACTCAACATTTTCATGTTATGTGCAATCACAGTCTGTCTCAAACAAGCCATTTGCTTCTTGGTAACATGCATTTGACTACATTGTCAGCAGTGATAACATGCATGGAGTATTGGGTAAACAATTTATAGGTAATGGAGGGGAAAAAAAATATGACAGCTTTGAAAACATTCTGTCTTTATTTAAATTTGACCATATTTTGAGCCTGTGGTTATTCACTCAACTTCAAAGGTAGTTTGCAGTGCTCAATCAAATTCACAACCTTGTTATGGTGAAGATTCAAACCACTTTTACAAGAAGTGGAGCAAATTCAGCTTCCTGTTCATGTTTGAGAATTGGTGGTAAGCAGATAATTTCTTGCATTTTCTTTCAGTTGACTGGCTATTTGGGATTATTCAGAAAATATTTTGGTGTGAATAACTTTGGTTTCACTACTTTGTGAACAACTTGGTTAGAGTGACATACACAAGATCTAGCTGGACACAATAAGCTATGTGTCCTTCCTGTGTCTGAACTGCATAATTGGAGTGCAGTCATGGATGTGGCACAAGATTTCCAGAAATTGTAAGGAATATTTGATGTTCATCACTACAAGTGTGGGGATTTCTTTAATGGTGGCAGACTGTTTTCTGAGGTTATCACTAAGCAAAACAATGATGTGATAAGTGCTGAAAGCATATGTCATGCGTGGGAGGTCAAAAGATAATTTTCAGTCCCAAGGAGGATGTTTTCATTCCTTTCTTTCCAAACTTATCGGAGGCAAGTGGAGAGAATTTTGTACACCTGAAGAACAGGAAGAGCTCTATTTCATGGTGTGTTCAGGCTCATTTGAATGATGAGCTGGTAAGTAAGGCTTGGTGATAGTGACCCTTGGGCAGGCTCATGATGGTCTGGTTCTGGTGTACGAAATTGGGAAGGATGGGGGCAAGCACTGGCAGTTGGCTTGGTGGGGGGTACCAGTGTGTTTTTCACACACACTGACCAAGGTACACTGCTGTCATCTGCTTTGGCAAAGACAGAGACTCACAAACTGTTTATATGAACCAGGAGGAAGCCATCTCTCATGTGGCTAGTACATATAAAAGTATGCTTGGTGTCTCAAATAGGAATTAAGATTTGCAGAGACACATGCAGCACCAGAACAGTTTTCTGGGTCAGTGCTGATTTTGTAACCTCAGTGGATCACTTGTGTTTGAAGCCCTTTTAATGAATGCTGAAGTCACTTGGCTTCTTTATTTCGTCATTTTTGGGTTGGAACTTAGTTCTTTTTTAGGGATGTTATGATTCAGGATTTAGCTTGCCTTTGAAGACGAGCCCTCAGGGAGTCCCTAAGTCATCTTCCATAGCAAAGGCATCTGCCCCACTAGAATGAAAGTTAACTTTGTCCTTGGAAGCATCTGTGGCCCCATGCAGGCAGTAATCATATTTGTCTGTTGTTTCTATCCCTGATGGTTTAGCTGTATGGTGCCACAGGGGGGGATGGGGACTGTTGGCTGGAGCTGAATGCAGCATTGTAAATGAGAGCATACCCCTAATTTATATGGCAGTACCAGAATGTACTCGGGTTCATTCGTCAACCATGCATTTCCTTTGCTTCCCCTCACCCTTTCCTACTGCCTGTGCATATTGATCAGGCTGTCATTGAGCTGTCCCCAGGTCTCTTCCCTGAGGGGTCAGAGTTAATACTGGCTGCAGATATGGGTGGGGGCAGTTCAAACTGAGTTTTCTGCTCTATGTTACCTTTTATTTGTTAACAGAACTGATCTATTATGCTGTAGGTGTACTCAGCTTGATCAGAGACCTTAAAAGAGTTGTCTTGTTCTGCAGCTTAAAATAGATAAGTCTTTCTACTTGGGAAATTTTTTTCACCTTATTACTTGTTTATACAAATTGTTAGCACATACAGGGAAAAAGTACTCTCGAGTTATCACGTACTATGCTGTACTTCAGGCATAATGGGATGTTTGGTGTTTACTGTCTTGCTGATTTCTGATTAAGTGATAGCACCTTGTGCATCTAAAAGACTCCTAGATTTTGTTCTGATTGCCATTTTTAAAGATGTTAACTGGGTGATATTCTGGTCACTGGTATACACTAGTCCACCAATACTTGTCTTTATTTTAACTTTTCTGAATTAATGAACAAATGTTTTTCAATTCTCCTTGTACCCTAGAACTGGCAGTTTCAAGAAGCACGTAAACTAAAATTGTTTAACTTCCATCTTGCTGATCAGGTAGCTGTTACATTAGATTTCTTTACCCCTTTGATTGCCTTCATTGAGGAATAAACACCTTTTGTTGAGGACAAAGAGGGTATTGTAACTTAAAAATGTGTTTACAGTGTGGTATTTTTGTCAAGACAAGCTTAATTAAAGCTCTGTGCCTGCAGTGATATCAAGTTGCTGAATACTGTGGGAGCGGAGCATGTTGCTGCTCCAATAGTCTCTGCCTCAGAGGACTGGTGTCTTCATTGCCATAACTCTACTGAAGTCATTGGAGTTTTTCTAGAAGAAAACTTGGCCCCGATCTATCCTAGTCGAATACTTTATAGCCAGGTAATACAATATCCCATTGATTTCCCTTTTTGTCATTTCTCTGCATTTTTGCCTTCAGAAAAGCCTGTTGAGTTATGATCCGATTCTTTTGCTAGGAATTCTGAGCAGCCTCTCAATTTAGTGCAAAATCTAGCCTTCTGCATGCTTTATTTTTGGAACTGTTCCTTTTATACACTTAACAAAGGAAAACTTAGGAAACCATTTTTATGGTGTGTCCATTCTTGTTTATTGTGCCTCATTCACTGTTTGAATGCATTAGCTGTTTTCAACCAGAAGTGTCAAAATTAGGTGACTAAAAGCTTTTGTCCTCTATGTTAAGGAAATATCTAAGTAGGTAGCTATTTGAAAAAATGCCAGAGAAGCTACAAAGTGAGCTCTGCTGTTTTGGATGCCACAATTCCTGCAGAAGACCCAACCTTAGTGAAAGCTTCAGTCAATACTTTTATCCAGCACCAAACAGATTTTTGAGAAGCTGGGCTTGAGCCTGTTCTGTTGGCCATGATTTAAGGCTGTTAAATTATAGTCTTATCCTGTTCTGGAAATTAAATCCATCAAGCTCACTATAACCATCTTCATGTTTCTTGGGGAGGGGTTTTGCTGGGGAGGGTTTTTTTTGCCTAGTGGTTTCTTTGGGAGCAATTTCTTTCCCAGTAGTTTCTTGGGGAATAGCTTTTTGGGAAGTAGTTTTATGGGCAGTAGTTTCGTCCTCTATTTTAAGGAAATATCTAAGTAGGTAGCTATTTGAAACAATGCCACAGAGAAGCTACAAAGTGAGCTCTGCTGTTTTGGATGCCACAATTCCTGCAGAAGACTCAACCTTAGTGAAAGCTTCAGTCAATACTTTCATCCAGGACCAAACAGATTTTTGAGAAGCTGAGCTTGAGCCTGTTCTGTTGCCCATGATTTAAGGCTGTTAAATTATAGTCCTGTTCCTGTTCTGGAAATTAAATCCATCAAGTTCACCATCTCCATCCTATAGAGAGCATGATAGAAATTACATCTCTGCAGCAGGAGGAAGTGTTCTCTCTTCTTCCACAGGTCCCAGATTTTTGTCTGTCATGACAGCCTATAACACTCCAGTGTTTCCTCAAATCAGGTGGCTGCAATAGGCTCCCTAACCCTCCTGTATCTTGTGATGCATATTGGTGTTGCTTGAGTAAAAGCAGAAGCACCTCCCTTCAGTACCAACACCATCTCCTCTGGAATCAGTCATTTATTTTTCTTACGATTTTTTTTTTAGTGTCTCATCATCTGCTCATTACTGCTTGAAAAATGGTCCTTCTAGCTGTACAATGAGGGTTGCTAGAGATATTGCAATCCCAAACCTTCCTGTGCCTTGCATTATTTCAGTCCTCTGTCTTGCTACATAATGAGAGAAACTACAAACCCACAAGTCTTGGCACACTCAATGGTGAGTTGCCTATTATTGTATAAAGTTTACAGCTCTGACACTAGGAAGTCAAAGAATCAGATGAGTTTCATGTTTGCCATAAATACAGCTTCCTATATTTCTGACGATCAAAGATGTTGACATCTCTTTATTTTATCTGTTTAGGAGGGAAAATTGGCCAAATCTTGTTGTTTGAAACCAAATCCCAGCTAATGTATTTGTTGTGACTCCTATTTTCCCCACATTTTTTATTCATTTCCACTTGGAATATTGGAGGGGCTGACTCTGAAGTGTTGAGCTATCATCTCAACAGCATCCCCATAAACTGTCTCTATAAATAATTCTGTCTCTACTAGTTTAGAAACTTGATCATTGGCAGCAAACGCAGGATGTCTTAGTTTACTCTGCCAGGTAGCCCTGAAAAAAATTTCAGATGTGAGTGATGTTCGGTTTGACTCAGCAGTGGGGCAACTGAAAAAGACTAATCTCTGACCTTAATTTTCAGAGAGTGCTGATGGGTGATTGGAAGATGAGTAAAACAGAGAGCTCAAAAACTAACAGCAGATCAAAAGAGGGCCAGGTAGAATGAGGTGCCTGAATGGAGAAGGGGGAAGGAGACTGGAAGAGGTAAAAAGCTTGAGGGAGCAAAGATAAATGAAAGCAGAGAGAAAGGATGTAGCAAAGAGAGCCCAGTTTTCATCTGTTTTCAGCACTGCAGCAAGCCAGAGGAGTTGTGGGTTAATGGAATGTCCGGGCAAAGGCTTGTCCTGCTCAGCAAATGGAGGACAGAAATATAAGAAACACCATCAAAATGAACAGGAAGAGGAAAAGAGAGGAAAGAAAGGCTGTAATTCATGGACAGGGAGACAGGAGAAGATAACGTTCTAGGAGGACTGCAATAAAGAAATGTTGGAGTGATAGAGGGAGAAGGGCAGGGCATGAATAAAATGATGGAAAATAAAAATGGGGGCAGAAGAGCTTATGACAATTTAGAACAGCTTGAAAAAGGTCATGCATGCCCTCTGGGCTCCTAGCCACACTAGAGCCAGAGAAGACTGTCATGGTAGATAAACAAGGGAATGGTTAGGTTTGAACACAATTTATAACTTGCTTGTCATTGGCACAGGAATGGAAATGAATATCCCATCCCTGTAGGGTTGTCAGGGCACTGGGGAAACTGGCCTCTGGATTGTCTCTTGGCTGTCGAGTGAGAGGAAAGGTGCCAAATACTTGCATGCATGTTTCTGTCCAGCTGGGTGGTACTGGAAGGGTTTGTGAAGGAAGGGAACAAATGTCTATGGGAATACGGCTTGTTGCATTGAAATGCACACTTCTGTGCTGCCACATCCACTGGCCCATGAAATTTTTAGAGAACAGAATATTCTTCTAACTCTGCATTTGGGTGATGTCTGTGACTTGAATAATTTATTACTTCTCCTCTTTAAGGGCAAATGACTTAGGTCTTCCCCAAATTTATCTGAACCTGAGAACACTACAAACTTTGATAAAGGTTTTAAGATGAAGAGTTGGTCTGTGTGTCCCCTCTCCTATCAGGTTCTCTATTTGGTACTGTGAGAGCTTCATAGATGGCTCCGTGGGGGAAGGTACATTTACTGCCAATCTTTTTATTTAGAACAGGACACTTCTGAAATACATGCTGCTACTCTTTCTAGTACCACACTGCATCCATCTACAGCTGTCTACAGCTAGGAATATTCCTAGATAAAAAAAAGGGAATGGAGAGGGTAGCAAATGTATGTGAGAGCATTTGTCTGCAGTTCTTGTTGCCAGGCTCTTAGCAGGTTGAAAATCCACCCTGCAGACAAGGATTGGCTTTACCTGGTAAGAAAGGGTCATGTAGCATTTGTACAAACTATGCTTCCTCTTGCATCATGCTCCTCTTCCCTGAAGGTTTTCATTCAACTTCATTGAAGCTAGATAACTAGGGAATGGCACAGGTCTGGAAACAGACATGGAGCTTTCAGAACCAGCATGAAACTTGAAATGCAACATGCAAATGTGATTTTTGCAAACTGGAACGCATTCTCCTTTCCTTCCCTGGGTGTAATCAGGAAGACCGCTTTACTACTTCCAGTTTTGGTGAAGTGGAGAAGATGATACACTTTTGAGAGGTAAATGGATTCAGAACTTGTTAGCTATCAGTGCTATTCCTCTAACTAATGCCTGTCTGCTTCTGGGATGCTGGCAATCCTTTTATTCTCACAGCAAGCCTTTTGTGCTGATTAGCCATATGGACACTTTGAATTTGAAAAACAGCTGAGTTAAGAATTTTGAAAAAGAGTTCTGGTTTTCAATATTCTTGGGGTTCAGTTAACAATCTCTGGTTATCTGTAGGTGAGACCCTCAGCTCCAGTCACTCCCTCTCAAGTGGATATGAGGAATGGCCAGTAATTCTCTGGGATGTGCACCTATCCTTCAGAGAGAGAAGGGAGCTCTTGCTGAGACACAAACCAGAATGGTGATGAGCTTTGGCAGAAAAATAATTTCTGATTGTTTCTCAGCATGAGAGGGTAATATCACAGGTATTACAGAAAATCAGTAATGGACTGTTTTGTCATGTTTTTAGGATGAATGATTATTCAGCTGAGAGATGAGGCTGTAACTCTCCTGGATGCCTTTTATTTCCAGGGAGAATTTTGGAGAGGCAGGTGACTATGCCCTGTGAGCCAGCTATAGGGTGAGGGAACTTCTGCAGGACATGTGTACTCATGCCTCATGGGATCTGTGTGGCTGTCTAGGCAAAAATCTCTGCCCATCTCTTTATCTCAAGTATAAAAAATATCTTTTCTTATGTAAAAATATCTTCTCATTTGAAAATCCACATCTCTTTCCTCTAGAAGGGAGAAGGCAAGCAGCATCACCTGTCTGACAAGGTTGCCATCACTTTTCACCAATTCCTGAGGGACTTTACAAGTGATTTCTGCCCACTTCCTTGTCCTCATGAGACTCTGTGAGAAATGACAGGCTACCAAGTTCATATGAAGCCTTATTTCTAGAAGCATGTGCTTTTTCAGCTCACTTTCTGGATGCCTGGTGTGTTTTCTGAAGACTACTGTTCAATCAGTAAGCTTCCTGCCCTACTGTAATCTCCTGTGTGTGGTTTGGGGGTTTAAGCTGATCTTTTAATTCCAGAGGTAGCAGGAAGGGGAGAAAAGTGACCTCATGCGAAACTTGAGGGACAGGTTTTTTACTACCTGGAGAAAAAAAAGTGAAGATACCATCTCCTTGAGTGGCCAAGGGTTTTGAATCTTCACTGGTGATCTCCCCAGTGCTCTTCATGCTAACACTCACCTGCCCCTGCTTCCTTTATCAGGTTTTCTGAGCTATGAACCTTTCTCCCTAGTTCCCTAAGGTATCTGGGGCACCAAAGTGATGGGTGGTTGTCCCTGGTTCATGATTAATGGTATGACTGTACCTTGGAGAGAAGAGATCTTTGCTTTTCCCATGAGTTGGCTCCCAAAAATGAAGCCCATGTCTCTTGCATTTTGTCCTGTCAGTCACAGCAGTTGGCCCATTACTTCATGCTGATTGCTGCCCACTGTATTTTGACCTGTTTCCTCCATAAAATCATAACAATACACCAATAACAGGCATGTAGTAGGTGATCTATTTCCCACTGCTGACAGTCACTTATGTCGAGTTCCTTAAAGCCAGGGGGGTTATAACTGCACAGTCCCCATTAGAGCTAAAAGAAGTGGCAAAGCTACAACCAACCCCCGCCAGCCTCTCATGAGCCATTGACAGTTATTTAACCTTTAGTGACAGGTGACGTACTTCAAAGAGAAACTATGCTTTGTGGGTAATGGTTTATTTATTTCTTGAACAGCAAGCTGTAAATTCACCCATTTATGGGAGCCACATTTCTTGCCTATTGTTTGAGTGTTGCTCAGAAGTGCCGTTGTGTTATCAGCTTGGATGTCAAACAGTCAAAGCTCTGTCAATTTGATGTCATGTCATCTGTGGAAGGAACTAAGGCTGGCAGCGTGTGTTTGCATTTTGAGGGAGTGTGTTGTGAATGAGCTGGAGAAGGAAGCAGGGATGGCAGAGGCCTCAAATTTCCACTGGTCCTTCATTTCTTGACAAAACTGCAATAGGAGTTCTTCCTGCTTCTTTTGGATGCTAGTGCCTTTGTTTCATGGAGCCTGACATTCACTTCTTCTCAGCCTGTAGGGTACGAGAGAAGAGGTGGGTGCCAAAATCAAATAAATCCAGCAAACACAGATCTGTACCTTCCCAGACAGTCAGTGGAGGCCACTACCCTTTCCTTAAACCAGGCTGCAGCATGGGGTGGGGGCTGCTTGTGTGCTGGGGCACTTGAAATGCTTCCTCCAAGTGTTTTGTTTTTTGGAACTGTCATTAATATGAAGGTATAATGTGTTTAAGGGTCTTCACTTAATCAACCACATGTGTTCATCCTCATCTTAAGAGGTCATGTGAGAAGCCAAGGAAAGACTTTCAACTGAGTTATGTTGTCTTGTCTCTCTTTCTGAGACTATTCAAAAAGAAGGAAAACTTCTAGACCCATAGAGATGCCTTAGCTAATTTTAATCTTTCAGCTGTTCTCTTACATATTTTTAATGTCTCCCATATTGCTTCCACCTTTCTCCTTCCCTTTGCTGTGATGCCTTTAATGCTTTTATTCAATCCATGGAGTTTTGTATTTCATCAGAACTCAAATAAGTCTTTAATTTTTCAGGCATATCTGGATGTGCAAATGACCATTTGCATGTGAAAAATGAGTGCACCCACAATTCTGCAGCTACCCATAAATATCGGAAAGTACAAAATTGGAGGCTGCAGTATACAATTTAGCGCAGTGTCTTTGTGCCCTGTTCTGTTCAATTTATTGTTGGTGAAGCATGCACCTATGCATAAAGCTGAAGTTGTACATGCATTTTCACTCTAAATGCTAAATTTCAAGTGGAGCTGGATAACATTTTTTGCTTGTGTACTTCATTTGGCAAAAATGAGTAGTTTCTTTAACCTAAGTGCTTTTTGAAATAATTTAGCCCCACCTCTCTCCCTCAAACTGAGGAAATAAAGATTTTCTGCTTTAGCTTTTTTCAGAAAAGAAATATTTTTCCTCCAAATATTTTGACTTTTTTATTAATATCTCATTCTTTTAATTATCTCAAGAATATAACGAAAGAACAAAAATAAAATGGCATTGAATTAAAGCAGTTGTGCGTATCTGGTAGAACATCTTAGCAAGAAAATTCAGCACTTCAGATAAACTGTAAATAAAAGATATTTCTCTTTGGCAAAGAAAAAAAAATAAATCAATTAGTGCTGAATAATTCATTCCCAGACAACAGAGTCTGTAGATAAAACAGGTTGCTTGCGTGCGAGGGCAAGCCTCCTGGGATCTGCACAGATTGGCTTAGGTTTGGCAGAGCTTAGAACCATCCATGCCATACAAATGTAGTAAGGCTTGCTCCAGGCTTGAGCTGGTTCCAGGCATCCTTTTACCTCTCTGCCTCACTAAATAAACCTTTCTGGGACAGAAGACCAAAGATGCAGAAAAATCTGAGTTATCACACATGTCAACATAGGTGTGGAAGTAGTTACACTGTTGGTGTGGACTTCTCCCCAGGATGTAGCTCCCTGGTGCCATGCCCCATAGAGAACTTGCTTTCACACATTTCTGTTTTGAGATGTTGGCAATTTTTAGGAGGGAAATTGGGCACCCTTGTCTGCTTCTGAACAGGGTTTTAGGGGGAAACTGATAAATACTGCCCCCCTGCCTCCCCCCCCCAGCCCATATTGAAAAGTATCAATTAGAGCTATGAGAGCTTGTAATCTGCTGACTATTTTGCAAATGGATGTAGTTTCCAACTTTTTGAAGATGCACAGCAATTATAATTTGCCTGTGACTTACACTGCTGGGAACAAATGAGTCTTTGAAAATCTTGGTGTGGTAATGACAGTAGAACTGTGGCTATTCCCAGGCACTAGCTTATCAGAGTTGCAATGCACCTTCTCTGAGCAGCTGTTTGTTCAGCATTTTAGTTAGTAGACCTGAAAAAAGAAATGCAGGAGTTATATCACAGAACAGAGAGTTTGGAAGGGACCACAATGGGTCATCTGGTCCAATATCCCAGATAAACAGGGTCATTCTAGAGCACATTGCACAGGATTGCACCCAGATGGTTCTGGAATATCTCCAGAGTGGCAGACTCCATATCTTCTCTGAGTAACTTATTCCAATGCTTGGTCACCTGTGCAGTAGAGAAGTTCTGCCTTATATTCAGTTGGAACTTTCTCTGCATCAGTTTCTGCCTGTTGGCTGTTGTCCGTCCTTGTTGCTTGAAACCACTGAACAGAGCCAGGCTTTGTCCTTTTGACACCCTCCCTTCAGATGCTCATAGACTGCTGAGGTCCTCTCCCACTTGTCCCTTCTTGAGGCTGAACAGGCCCAGCAGCCTCAACCTTTCCTCATGTCATGGTTTAACCTCAACCAGCAACCAAGTGCCACACAGCTGCTTGCTCACCCTCCCACCAGCCAAACTGGGGAGAGAATGGGAAGAGTGGAAGATAGAAAACTTGTGTATTCTGTCAGAAAACTGACATAAAGACAGTTGAATAGGGACAGCAAAAGCCATGTGTGCAAGCAAAGCAAAGAATTCTTTCACTGTTTCTCATGGGCAGGCAGATATTCAGCCATCTCCAGGAGAGCAGGATCCCATCACATGTAACAGTTCCTTGGGAAGACAAATGCCATGACTCTGAATATTCCCCCCTTACAAATCCAAAACAGAGCTCCATACCAGCCATTGTGAGGAACATTAACTCTACCTCAGCCAAAACCAGCATATCTTGTTAGAGAGATGCTCCAGTGTGTACTTCTCTCATGCAAGAAGGCAAAGATGTGTTTTCCTGTTCTGTCAAGTCTCCCTCCACGCTTAAGTTGGCTCAAAGAATTGGGTAGAGGGGCATGGACCTGGTCTTTATGTCTAGGTGGGTGCACAAGCACAGTCTCTGCCTCTGAATCCATCTGAGCCTTGAGATGCCCAGAACTGCTCACTCTTTTTAGGTAGGGATGCACTTCATGCATGTGGAGTGGTGGCACAACAGGACCTTAGCTGTAGCTAATGAGTTTGGCAGCCTCAATGGCAATGTCTTGTTTGGATCAGTAGCTGTGTGATCAGGCCCTAGACCTGCAGAAGAGCCACAGGGCTGCATCTTGAGGGTTTGCTGCTGGTTTACCCCAGCCCTACCCTACTGTGTTACCACATTAACCCATTGCAGCACATGGTCTTTTAGGTTGTTAAGTCTTTGTGAGGTGTAGCCAGGTTTGTGCACTTAGTTATAAATAATGATCCAAAGGTCAGAGCAGAACCAATAGGAGTCTGACTGTCCATTGGTTTCAAGCATGAGGTGGAAAACACAATTCTTCCTTCTTCCCTTTCTCAGAACAGCTTTTTACAAAAATATACCTTTAAGTCAATTGATATGATCATAAACTCAAGTTGACCTTGTGATGACGTCTTTTGGGCATGCAAAAATGAAAGAGAAAATTTCAAGGAGGCAGAAAGATAATGAAAGAACATCTTTGGGGGTTATAAAAAAATCAAAGGAATGAAGATTTTATTTTTGAAAATAAAAAATCCTAAAACAGAGCAATCTATGTCCAGTGCAACAGTTGAGTTCAGCCAAACAAATTAGTTTGAAGGCTTCATCTGATAGGGATTTTTTTTGTTTTTAAACTTAGATTTATTTCAGTATGCTTTTTAGAGCAACCAAAAAAAACCAAACCAAAACAAAAACCAAACAAAAAAAAAAAAAAGGAAAAAAACAAACCCAAACTTATTTTGATTTGCTAATTTGCTAGCAAAAAAAAAAAAAAAGTTAATTCACAGCTCTAAATTGCCCATTTATAAGAGACAAGGGCTTTATTGCTGTCTGTCAATGTGTTGCTCATGAAGGAATTTCTTTGTTTATCCACTTTTCTTTTTTGAAGAGGCAATGAAATTTAACAGAAAAGACATGGATTAAAGTAATAGTGAAATGAAATGTAGAGAAGTCAGGAAATATCAGAATTACAATACAGTTTTAAATGCTCACAGGTTGTTTTTATTGCAGGATTTCTGCCTTGTTCAATGAGTGGCTTAGTGTATGATAAATAATAAAATGTAAGGCTATACAATGAATAATGAAAGGAAAAAGAAAGGTTGAAGAACCACATATTCAGCAAGTCCCAGCCATCCTATGGACTAAATGTTGTAGGATCTGGGCTGGGGATGTCAAAAAGGTATAATAAAGCTAAATCAAAATAGCTGGAAATGGGCAACTGTGGTTAAGAGTATGAAGGAAGGTGTTACATTGATGTTTTCTGACTGTGCATCACTCTTCAAATCTTAAACCTGATTTTAAAATTAAAATCAATCTGAAATTCCTTACATTATCACTGATGTAAATGACTGTGAGCTCTCCTGGGATTATCTGAATCAAGCCTTTGTGCAAAACATGGCCAATTGTCCTGTGTGGGAAAGCCCTGGAAGTCAGAAAAGGCTCTGTGTGATCACTGGTACCGGTGTACACAGAACAAATAGCACGGAATAAACTCCATGCATCATAAGCTGCCTTCAGAACCATTTTCCAAACTTAGTGCTTTTGCAAGAGCTGAGCTAGGTTTCTGAATTCCTTTGAAGAATGTTGTAGAGCAGTCATAAAAAGCAAGATGAAAATTCTCAGATGGCTTCTGTGCTGTGCTGCGCAATGCTACTGTTTCCCAATAATGTGGTTGCAGAAGGAAAAGGAGTGTAGCACTTGGCAGTGTTTCAGTACAATGCAAGAAGTGTTTGCTGCTTGATCTTGGGTTGCTGTTCTGCACAGAGCTGGGGCATGCTGGAATCCCAGCCTGAAGCTTTAGGATAATGTTTCTGGTAGGTTGTAAGCTGCTGGAGATGCACATCTGACAGTCACTGCAACAGTGTGAGAGAAATATCCTTGAGTGTGGCTAGCCTGCCTTCCTCTGTCTAGTCTCTTAACTGTTGAGTTATACTCAATAACACAGAGCATGTTTCTTGACCTTTCCCCCTTCTCTATTTGTCAAAGTTACCTGAGAAAGGTGGCCAACTTGGGGCTGATGTGTGAGGATCATTACCTTTACAGATTTGTTTTGACCACTGTAGAATGGTATTAAGTACCAAAGGAAAACAAAGTTTTGATTAAGTAAAAAAATACATCTGTGTTATACCTTGTTCATTTCACATTTCACATGTTGAGCTTTCTCTTGTGGTTTTAGCTGAGAATAATTGTCAGAACTCTTTGAAAGTACAAAGTTAACCAGTATCCATTGCTCACTCATTCTGTGCTTTCTGTAACCTCACAGATATGTTGTCTGCAATTAATAAATTGCTTGTTCAGAGTGTAGAGCTTGTGACCTTAGGTATGTGAAATTTGTATGAACTTCATTCATTACACATTCCTTTCCCACCTCTTCTGTCTTCCAGGATGAAAAACTGATTTTTTCCTGTGACTTAATTAAAACCAATTTGTTTTGTCCCTCCTCTTCCAGATACCAAAAGAATGCCACTGACAAAGTAGCCAAACCTGTGACAGTTGAGCATTGATTGAATGTAAAGATGTTTGGTATTTACATCTTGGGGGCTGGAAGCTTCACCTCAGGCTCCAAATGCCACAGAATTATATGTACCTGTGCAACATTTTCTCTCGTGCTATTACATCATCATTTTGTTGCAAAGGTGTTTACATGCTGTTAGACCCACTTGTCTTTCTAATGTTGGGTACTAGAAAGGGGTTTGTACTTTTCTGTTTTAAGACTGGATTTTCCTTGCAGTGGGGCTTAAGTGCTTTACAAATTTTCAGCTTGAGGAGATTTGGAGTCGAAATGCTCCAGGTGAGAGTAGCAACTCTAATGGCCTGCTGCCACCAGTAGACAGAGTTTGCCTCTTCCAGGGGCATGTTCCTGCCACTTACTTTTTATTTTAGCACTCAGTAGGTCCCTCTCCAAGTCTTTTCAAACCTGGCACATAAAAGCATCTAGTTTCTCAGGCTGGTTAGTGAGCCAAATTCCTTGGGGGAAACCTGGATTCAGGGGGCACTGAGCTGGTTCAAGGAAGTGGAAGAGTTGCACAGCTAAGAACATGGGTGATGAAAGAATTGGGGGAGCAAGTATTCCCTCTTTGGGCTCAGTGACCTTTTGGATCTGCTTGGCTGCTCAGGGAATAATGCCTTCAGAGGAAAAGTCTTACAGAACCATTACTGAAACTTGTACTCTCATTTGTTAAAGTTTTCTCAAGTTCTTACGCTACCTGCCTGTGTAATTTAATTTAGCAGAGAGTTGGCAAAATGCCCTGCATACTATTTTTACAAGGTAGTGGTTGGTTACAGAATCATTAGCCCTTCCTCCCTCCCTGAACTACATCTTAGTGGATACTTGAGGTTTAGTGCTAATTCAGAGCCCTTGCTCACTAAATGTTGTACAAATGCTTGCTTAAAGGGACATGTTTGAAATCCCCTGGCAGATGCTTCTGGCTTTTTAACTCTCAGACCTAAACACTGTGGACTTTAAAGCTGCTTAATTCTGTCTGTCATGACTTTTGAATAATAGCGATGAATGCCATTCTAAGCACTCTGTAGTAGTTAAATAACTTCTGCCATGTTCTTCCAAAAAATAATCGCTGCTGGACACTGGCCAAGCGCAGAAAATTTCAGCTCTGAAGATGAACATTTTGGCAACTTATGACTGACTGAAATCAGCAGAGAAACTCATTTGTATTCTTAACTGTAGCAGATGTTGCTGCTGTTGCCCTGCAAGCTGGACAGCAGGCTGTAGAAGTGGGGGCCACTGTGCTGGCATGAGACCTGTTAATGCCTATTGCTTCTTCTTCCTGCCCTCAGGCACAGGTTAGGAACGTTTTCTAAATTCTGCCTACTGGTGTTGGTTTATGGGTGTCACCAAGCTTGTTTCTGTACATTCTTATGTCATCCCATGTAGAGATGTACCTCCCTACACCTGCTCCAGCCTGGAGCTCTAGAGTAGAGAGGACACAAGTTGCTTGGGGGAATTAGCAGGGGGTCAGGATGGCCCTGTGTCAAACCAAGTCCCAAGACTCAGGTCTGGAAGGGTCTGATCCTGAGCATTGGCGAGTCCTTCAATACAGATTGGAGTCTTTCTGGAAGGAGGTCTAGGCACAAGATAGGGTCAAGGGCTGATCTGATACTCAGGAAAAGATTCATGCACTATCTCAGCTTAAAGCATTTTGGCAGCCTAGGTGAAGTTCATTCAATCTTGTGATGGAGTTTAAGGGATAAGAACTTGCATGGGAAGCCTTGGAAAAACGACTGCTAGCACTGGGCAAGAAGAAGCAGAGGGTCATAGCAGGAAGTAAGTGCCAGATCTATTCCAGCTTCTGCTGAAGTAACCAAAGTTTAGCAGTGATGGGAAAGGCAGTGTTTCTACTACTGCCTAGTAGCAGTCTGCCATAGCCAGCTCCCTGATCTGTTTCTGTGAGAGAATGATCTTTACCCAGAGCTGTTATCACTACGCTGCCATGCAGAATTTTTGTTTCAGTATAAGCATACACAAGAATTTGCCTTTCCTGTCTAATTAACATGTGGCAGTAGCAGCAAATGTTAACTGTAGAAGAGCTGTGTGCTGCTGAAAAGGCCAGCAGAAGTCTGATAAGAGAACCCAGGGATGTGAAACAGCACTACATAGCTCAAGTGAAGTAACTGTTCCCCATCCTGTACATCTACATTGCTTTACATGGGCTTGAACCTATTAATGTATGGTTGTGCCACTATCCCTTTTGTCGCTGTTTTGATTTTCTTAAACATTTTTAAGAAAAGTGGTTCAAATTGGAGTGAGCCTTGTTTCTTTTGATTAAAACCTGATCCTACCAGCACCAGCTCTTCCAAGCAAAGAGTGCCAAAGGGCGTCGCTTGAGTCCTGAGCCCTTTTCCATCACTGGAGGTGCTTTGGCCATGTTAAATTAACTGAGAGAGAATGGCAGCAATGTCTGGGTGTGAATGCAAGGTGAGGCAATGGAGCTGTGGTCATTAGGGACTCCTGTGCATCTTGGGCATTTTGACAAACAGATGTAAGGGGAGAGACCTCATCTGGTGGTGTGAGCTTGTGAGAATCTGGTTTCCATAACAACTTACTTCAGGTCTTCTCTTTGTGTTCCAGCATTATCTTTTACTGTTGCTCCTAGAGCTTGACTTACCGTAGGAGTGCAATGCATTTGAACAGCAGCAAGCTCCTCTCCAGGAGCTGGAGCACCTATTGTTACCTGAGGAGATGACTTATTCATCACAAAGATAAAGCAGGAAGTGAGACACACATCTATAATGTCTCTATCTGCTCTTTCTAGCCTTTTCAGCATTTGGTATTGTTTGAGCTCCCCAAAATGGAAACCTGCTGTCATTAGCTAAAATGTGTGTCATCAGGGATGCTCACCGTTCCCATGTTCTCACTGCAGTTTCCTGAAGGGGGGAACTGACCCTCATGGTCCTGTCTCCTGCTGTCCTGTCCTCCCTGTTTTTCAGTCCCTTCAACACAGGAGATTCAGGACTGAATCAATGTATTTCAGTATAATCTAGTAAATCATTCCCCTCTGGGCAAGCTAGGTGTTCCCAAGGCAGGTAAGGAGTACTATGCTTGCCCTTCTTTCAGCCATCCAGAGCAGATGAGTGTCAGAAGTTGCAAGGGTGCAGTACCTGATTGTCAGAATTTCCTGTAAAAACTTATTAAAAATTGTCAGAAGTTGCAGTGGTCCAGAGTCCACATGGGTTTATGTGCAGAAATGAACACAACCTGGGAGAAGCTCAGTGGTGGTGGCAAACATCATAAGCATCTCTCCTAGTTGGGAAAAGGGAAGCTGTAGGAAGGCTGCACATATTTTCCTTTCTGCTTCTGGTGAAGTGGCACACTGCATTCAGCATAGATCCATATTCTTGGCTGCTTGCTTCCTTTTAAAATTTTGATATAGCTTGGGGAAAATATCAATTTCTTCCTTCCTCCTGTGACTCCACTCTTGTTGGGAATTGAATAGTCAGAAGTAAACAGGCTTTATTTTTCTCTCTGGTGTGTTATATAGCTGCAGACCAGTTGGCAGTCCTTTGCATCAAAGTTTGTCTGTGTGCAAGAGCATACCTCTGATTTTCTAAATTTTTCAGACAGAAAGTTTTTACAAGACACAGGGGCTCTTGGAGGGAAGCTTTACAAAACACAGCAGCCTGGAAATCATGGATGACTGTGACAACTGCCAGTGCTGCAGCTCCATCAGAGATGACGGTGGTGCTGGGAGCAGCTGCATTTTGCAGCCTCTCTGGGCTTTTGCCGGAGGGTTTCTCCCCTTCTGCACTAATGCCTTCTTGTTCTTAAGGAAACCCCCACGGACTTAGTGAAAAGCAACACACAGAATAGGGCAAGGGCTAGAAAGGCCCCTGGATCTTCTGCTCCCATCTATTATCCCTATATCCCATTTTTTTCAGTTCATTCTGTTTTCGATGTTTGTTCACTAGGGAAGCTTGAATGCATAAAGGAGAGCTATGAACAAGGCTGGCACTGAAGTAATAAATTCAACTCTGAAATAAATGATACCTGTGGGTAATAGGTTTGAAATTGTTGTGTTCCTTGGTAATGGGATATAATTACAAGTACCACAAGATCTGCAGGACAAAGGTGCAATTATAACCCTCCCGTCTAAGTCAGTGAAAGCATTACCACAATGTTGCCACAATTCAGTGGTGTGGAACAGGGAACTTATTGGGGAGATAACAGCAGTTCAGCAAATGTTTCTTTGTGATTCCTCCATATTGACTCCCCTTCCAAAATCTTGAAAATGGACCATATGCTGGGATAAAAATCCCCACAGCAACAGTGTACCACAGTCACTGTGGGATTACCAAAAGATTCCTTTAGTAACTACCAGGGAATGAGTCCTGAGTGATAGGTCCACTTTATACCAGTGTGTAGGTCATCATTTGTTGCTGTGTGGTTGTGCAGTAATTAAAGGCTACTGAATGATATTTCTTCACTGTAACTCTGAGGGGGGAGCTGTGCCTTTGTGTCCCTGTGTAGTTGCACAGTAATTACTGAGTAATGACTTACGGTGTGACAGTGTTATGCCAGGTTGCTTATTGTGTTCCCCCGCACTGGGCTGTTAATCAGAGGGTAATGTCCTAATTGTTGCTACCTCCAGCAGCAGGGTTCAGTTGTGTGCAACTCCCCTGTTCCATGGCAATTATGGTTGGACCACAAGGAAGTGGCTGTGCTGAGATCTGCATGGACTGGGTACTCTGGGTAGCTGCTGAGGCATGGGAGGTGTTGGGCTAGGTATTCAGCTGATGGGCATGCTGGAAATCACTTGATTTGGGACTTAGGTAGGATAACACCCAGCTTGGAGGTTCATGTATGTTTCCAGTGCCGTGCTGTGCATTTTTCTGTTCAGTGTCATTCGGGCGTTGACCACTAACCTGAGTTAGGAAAGGGTTGTTTTGCTCACGTGCAAGATTTCCCTCAAAGGACAGTTCCTGTGTTTTGTGTTCTGTTCCACTTTCACTTGCGTATTTACCTGCATAGTGACTGACAGGTCTGTGTCTGGCAAAGTTGTCCAGTCTGCTGAGGTGGTGTGTCCATACAATGTGACCTGAGCCCTTGTCAGGTACTGCATGGCAGTTCTGCGTCTCGTTTTTCTTGAAGGTGTCAGTTTGTCTACTCATGCTCTGAACTGACTGAAAGCCATGTCTCCAGTCCAGCCTGAGCTGAGTTTAGACAGCCCTTGCAGGGTTTGTAACTTGAGGCACAGAATCACCATGGTCACAGGGGCTTTCCTCAGGGTGTGCTGCTGGCAGAGGACCGTACTGTGTAGTTGAACTCAGAAATACCCAGGTCTGGTCTAAAGCTAGCTGCAGTCACACCTTCACACTGGACGGTGAGTCCTGAGTTGCTCTGGGGTAAACGCCAGTCAAAAAAAAAGCATGTGGCATTTTTCAATATTTTTATGTTGGACTTTTTTTTACTTTCTATGCAACAAAAGTAGAATTGGATGAAGTGCTGGGTATGGTGTAGTGTGAAAAAGCCTGAGTAAGCAGCAGCACCATTTGAATAAAGGGGGTTTATGTTAATTTTAGTCCTGTATATAAAGCAATGTAGTGAGAATCAGGCTGGTGACTTGCCCCACATCCTTGCTCATACCAGTAAGTTCTGCCTCGTACTGCCACTGTATTTATAGGAAAGTGCTGCTTGTGACTTTCCCTTGAAACATCTGAAATCTGGAAGTTCTTTTAAAGAAGATACCAGGCTGGGTAGTGTAGTGTGCTGTTTGTCATTGCTCTGGGGACTTGGTAGAACCAAAAGAAATAGGGCCATGAGCTACAGTGCAAGAATTCTGTATTCCCTGAGACCACAGGAGTTCTTCCTTTATGTGGGAGTGTTTGAGAGGAAAGATCTCCAGTTATAAAGCAACAAGGAGAGCTGATTGTCACATTCAAGCCCCTTCTCTCCTCTTGGAGGCTGCTGCAGTGCTGCCAGTGCTTCTCTTTTCCTCTGTGTGAATCTGGCTGTTTCTGTTTCTCAGAGTGATGGTGGCTTCTTTCTATTCTTTATTTCTCTCTCCTTTTTTTTTTTTTCTTTAGTAGAAATTGTAACATTTGAGTCTTTGAAATTGAAATGGATTTCAGTCTTTCTAATATTAATTATTGATAAGTGGAACCTGAGAGATGGAGACGCAGCCTGGTGTGATTAAAGACAGTCAGTTTTTAATTTTATGTCCCTCACAGTGACAGAGAAATGCAGTTTAATGGGAGTCATTTATTAAGAGGGACTTAATCACAGGTAAGCAACTAGTGAGATAGCAGGGGGAGGAGATGTGCACTGGTCCAGGAGAACAGCCAGTTTGGTGAGGAAAGATGCTGCAGTGGATGCACTCTTCAAGCCCCAGCACGTGGGGAGAACGCATGTGGGAGCCACACAAGTTGACTGCAAAGGCAAGGGGGCTGAAATCCAGCAAAAGCACATAATGGCAAAGCTTCTAAACTGGGGCTGGCTGATGACAGCTCTCATCTCAGCAACATTAAAGTGGCCTTACTATTAACCAAGGCCCTCTGCTTTGCACCAGTGCAGAATTAGAATGATGGTTCTCCCTTCCAAAACGTTTATAGGCTAATTAAAAGGCAAGACACCAGATGAATAAAGACAGACAAGGAGATGATATTTTCCTCTGGATGTGGGAGGAAAAATGTTCTGTGCCCTGTCAAGCTTGCTGAAAACTATGTAGGCAGGGTAGTGCATTTTGTATTGCCTTTGCTGTTGGTGATGTCACTGAACAACATTATTTCATATGACCTGCACCAGTGAGGCCATGATTTACTCTTTCCCCACTGCTCTCTGGCTAGCAGGTCATAAGGAATTTTTTTTATATTTTTTATTTTTTTTTTTTTAATATTTACTCCTCAAGCTGTGCTTTTTCTCAGAGAACTGACTAAATTAGCTATCTGTAATTTCCCTTGTGGCAGCATTGTCCAGGTTATGAAATAGGGACATCATGTGTAGTGACCTCAGCCAAAGCCACCAGCTCCTGCTCTGCTGAGCTGCAGAAACTGTGTGGTTGCACCGGAGCTCAGCGGTTCCGATAAAGAATGGATTCCTGCATTTTCATTTCAACCTTACTAATAACTTTTATATTTCATGTAAATCAGGGCTTGTTTACTTTTTTTAGCATGCTCTGTCCCCAGGGCTGCAGCAGTACTGTGAAGCCATGGGGCACCTCCTCTTCTGGTGAAACATGGGACAGTGAGGTTTAGCTGGACATGCTCAAGTGAACTGTTGTGATATTTTAGTGTGAATTCCTCGGTCATTTGGTGATTTTAGCATGAAGACTAGCATTTACTATGGAGTTTTATTGGTGTATCTGTCCTGGGATGGGCTTGGACCTTGCCAGGAGGCTTGCAATGCTCAGAAAAGACTGGAGCAGTTGCCTCCTCTCTTTGTCAATAGAAACCTGGTCTGAAAAGATTGGTGTGTGGATTAATAGAAGTAGGCCTGATACAAAGCAAAGGAGGACAAGAAACAGAATTGATGCAACAGTGATATTCATTGACTGAAGAAAGCATTGCTTCAGAGATAGCGTCTTTCCTAGCTGTTGTGTATTAAAATTCTTCAGGGAGAAAAAGAAGAGTTTTCTGTGGACCTGTTTATGGACATAAAATTTTGAGGTTTGGGGGCTGAGACAAATGGTGATTCTGGATAAAATACCATCAGTTGAGAGAAAGGAACAGTGGGGACATTCTCCTCTAGGGCGAAAAACAAAACAAAACAAAACAAAACCAAAAAACACAAAACAAACAAACAAACAAAAAAAAAACCCAAAAAAGAAAGAAAAAAAAAAAGAAAAAACCCCAAAACAACAACAACAACAAAAACAACTTAAGGAAGCTTATGGTTTGCAGTTTGGTGACCGTCTTTCTGTTTCTGTGTGTCTCGTATGCTGACATGGGCTCCATATGGTTATCCATGCTATTATAAAAATTACATGAGCTGCTTCAGAGTTTTCAGTCTTCACTGGCCTTTCTCTTGATGAGAGACTCCTTTTGCTTCACACTTTCCCTTTTTTTCTTCCTTTTAAGAAAGGGAACTTTAGTTTTGACTGCTTTTTAAAATTGGGAAAAGAGATTTAGGATCAAGTAAATTTCTACTTCATTTTAATATCTATGATTCTCTAAGTGATGAACTTCATTCTTTCCAGAGATGTTGTAAAAGCCCAGTCCCTGCCAAACCTACCCTTCATGGCTGCCAATATATTTGCTCTTTCTCTTGGGGCAGATTCTTTAACCGCTCTTCCATAGCTGTTATAATATAATCCATCAGATCTTTTGTGGTATTTGTGTATCCAGGAAGCAAACACTGTGTTACTTCTCAGCAGGATTGCCATTTATACCCAAGTTAAAGGGAAGTTTCTTTCTCTGTTCTTTTCCCTTCATCATCCTTCCTCTCTCTTTGTTCCTTGATCCTGACTTAGTTGCATGTATGTTAGGAATACTGCAAAGCAGTAGTTAGGGATGCTGGAAATTGTGGCACCTAATGATCAAATGCTGGGCCCTCAGAGCCATCCTTATAGGCAGACTCCCGACCAAGCTGTCTGAGACCTTCATGGAAGGCTGGTCTGGCTGAAAGGGTAGAGGTTTAGCATCAGTCATGCTGTCCTTTGGATGTGATAAAGACTTCAGCCATTTCCCCAGGGCACTAATGCAAAAGATTATAAAGCTGCTCTATAATTTTTTGTCTATTCAGAATTTAAGCTACCATCAATCATCTCAAGTTTTTAGTGTCAAATAAGATAATGTAGCCAACTATATTATTAGGAGGAGATGTGTTTCTGAAGCAGTGAGCGTCTGTGGGTGCATCTGAATAGCACTTAACAAGATATGCAATCTCTCATTGACAGTGCTATTAAAAGAGCTTCAGTTTGTGGAGTCAGACTCTAACTCAAGGAAGCTGTGCTGAGGGATACGGCCATCTACTACTTCAACTGGAGCCTGAGTTTTTGGAGGGAATGGAAGGTAGGGGGATAAATAAGGAAGAAAGATTCAGCCTCACCCAGTCTGTGAAAATATTTTTTCCACTGTCTCTGCATGAAATAGCTCCAGTGGCTGAAGAACCTTGTGGTGGTGTGGCAAGGATCTGGGTAATTGGTCCTGATGGTAACTCCCAATGAAGGACACATCTCTGGTTTTGCTCTTTCTAACATGGCATTTTGTACTGATGCAAGGTCCTGGAGTGGTGGACAGCTCTGTGTAGATAGACCAACTTCTTGGGTACCTGCAGGGCAAACCGTCTGCCCACTCCAGAGTAATCCTTGATGGAAGCTTTTCCTCAATTGCAAAGTGGCCAGTCAGAGCTGTCCCAACCTCTTCAGGGATCATGTGGGGAGATGAGAGGGAAAAACAAACTAGACACAGGAAGAGATGTGAGGATGAGTGAGAAAGGGAAACGTAAGTAGATACAGGAGAAGGAGGAGGCATGTGGAAGAGAATATTGTCAGAGAAGGTGTTGCATCCCATGGGTGTCCATGCACCCATCCTGACAAATGGGTGGCCCACACTGGAACAGGAATACCCAAAAGGAGCTGCAGCTTGTGGAGGATCTGGGTAGAAGAAGAGGAAACAAGCAGAAAGCAAAGGAGAAATAAAACAGTAAGAAATAAGAAGCTGCAGCAAGAAAGCATCATCTACCAACCCAGTCTCTGGAGCTGTCCATCACCTCACCCAAGGGGCTTGCTGTGAGTAAGTGTAATGTGTACCCATGATGAGGGAAGGGGAGACTGGCTGGCTTGTGTGGGGGAAGATGTGTTGTACTGCCATGGACCCTGGGGAACTGCAAAGAAAGAGATTCACCTAAGTGTCTGTTTAATTGTTTTTCATCTCTGTTTCCCAATGCCTGAAAGAGTAAATAAAAGTTTATGTTAATTGGCAATAAATCAAATTAAGTGAAATTCCCAAAGTCAAGACTATTTTGCCCATGACATTTTGGAACTTACTTTTGTCAAGTGCTTCTCCCCCAGGATTATTTATTACCCCCTTCACCTCATGATTTGCCTAAATTTTAATAAGTAATGAGGTAGGTTCTTCAGTTTTAGAGGGCTCTATAACATTATGACTCTCTAGAAAGTTGTGGAGGCTTCAAACATGCTCTGATTATTATTTTTTCCCCCAATGGTATCAAAACCAGCCTGCAGAGCTAATGCTAGGCAAGAGCTGAGAAAACATTTATTTGCCTCTTTCACTTTAGTGCTTCCTCTCTAATAGAAATAAGTTGATTGCCTGTGAAATCTCATAGAGCCTTTGCACAATAGTGTCCAGAAGAAAAAAAACAGGGCTCGTTATGTCATGTACTGGCAAGTGACTGAAGGGTAGTGACTGCACTCATTGTGCTTTATAGTATAATGAGAAGAGATACCTGTATTGATCTCTTAAGCCATAAAAATGATATATGGGTTGTTTCATGTCATTGATATGTAGCAGTCTCTGGCAAACTTGTCACAGGCATGGATTTGGGGTAACAAAGTGGTGGCACACTGCCACTGGCCTCTGGCCTCCATGCTAGGCTTTTCAATATGGCATTGCTTGTTCCTGACACAAGATTTTCCATTGCATCTGAATGTGCTCAGGGCCAGAGCTGGGTTTGATATAAGGCAAAGGATGAAGAGAGGGTTATACAGACACTTGCTCCTTTTCGTTCTGTTTCCTTCCAGCAGCAAAAAGATACCAGTTTTATTTTTTAATTATTTTGGTTGCTCTCTGAGGCTTTTGTTTTAAATATTGAAAATTTCTTCTATTGAGCACAGTTGTCCTCTCTCATTGAATCCAGCAGCCAGATTCCTCCTTCTCTAGTGAGAACAGGGATGGGAGGCATCATAGAAAACGCCTCTTTGTTTTGTTTTGGAGTTTTTGTTTTCCTTCAAAAAAAAATCTGAATAGACAGATTAATTCCTAGCTATTATAGTAATAATGACCTTTATACCACCAAAAAAAAAAAAATGGCCATAAGGGTCTCCAGCTAGGTCATTTTGGAGCCCCTGGTGCTGGAGGCCAAGTTCCTAGCCAAAAAAATCACATCTCTAAAAATAATTGGCTCCAGTAACAGAAAGAGAGAGCAGAAAGAAGAAAGGAGAAGTCAGCAGGTCAGATGGTGAAGTTGCAGGCATTCATATCTAAATAGTCTCCTGATGTACCATTTTGTTCCTAATGACACAGGATTAGGAGAGGAACATTACCGAGGTTTTATCGAAGTGTAAGTGAACAACACAGCCCAACCCCATCCTGTTCCCTCCTTCTTCAGCCCATATTGTAAAGGACTTTAAGGATTTGGGAAGCCGGATTTAGCAGCTGAAAGTAATTTGCTCCCTCCCTTCCTCCTCCATCCCCTTTCCCATTGCCCCCTCCATTTCCTATTTCTGTTTCATTCAGTAATTAACCTTTTGAATAATCTCCTGTGCAGAGCTGGCTAAACTGCTCTTCTATTTTCCTATTGTTGAGTGTCCTTAAGACAGAAGCTGGACCAAGTGTCTTGACTGATTGACAAGTAGAGCTATCTGGAAGGCAGGAAAGTTTAGCAGGAGCAAGGGGGGTGGTGGGAGGAAGGAGGGTTAGGTGTCCTATGACAAGGAGGAGAAAGTGTTGAAAGTTGTGCCGTGGGGTTTTTGTTCATTATACCCTGTGGGGTTTTTGTTCATTATACCAAGTGTTGCTCTTCGTAGGTAGTTGTGCTCTTAGATTTTATGCAATGAGGGCCAAAGATGCTGTAATCTGACTGAAGCAGGTAGAAGCTTGAGCAGTGTAAGCAGGGAAAGGATTTGTTCCCCTCATTTCCTTTTCCTGCAAGGAGGAACTGGTGTTTTTCCATCCCCATTCACTTTTTCTTCTCTACTATGTTATTAAAGTGTATTCTCACCTCTCTGTTGAAGTTATCTGGAAGCAGAGTGATTTTGTACAAATTTGTTCATTATTCTCAGTTGTTAGATAGTTTGTGTGATTGAATTTTAACCTCTGGTTTATTTGAGAATGTATTTTAGCTGAGTATCTACTCCTAATTCCCCATGCCATTTGATAGATTGATGATGTTGTATGACATTATTTCTATTCCTGTATCAGTGAGTCTAAACACTACAAGAGGTTTCATCCTTTTGCCTGTTCACAAATTGTCTATGAATATTTATCTGCAAGTATTCAATGACTCTGGTATGCATTGCACACTGAGCACTGTTCCTGATATCTGTAAGGCCATTTCTGAAGAGAATGCGTGCATTGAGATGTGACTAGGTTTAGGGTTTTCACAAGCTTTTTAGTGTTACCTGCTTTTCCATCTCTAAATAACCATCTCTATCCTTTCTGTCTTTGCATACAATTTTCTTTAATCTTGCATACAATTCACCAAAAAAAAAAAAAAAAAAAAAAAGATCCTAAGCCTGTCTTTTTGAAAGGAACCACCTGATCTTGCTTTTTCTTATTGAGACCCTTTTTTCCTCTCTATTAAATGAGTTTCATCCCATTGAGCCATGCGGTGCTGACTGTGTAGAGAGCATGCTGTAAAATGAAGTGGGGAAAACAAAAAGCATGCAAGAGTCCTGGGTGAAAATTATTTGTGAACCAACCACCTTGTTGGCCCCACTGGTGGCAGTCACATCCACATAGTTGGAACTGTAGGCAAGACAGCTGAGCTGGTGCACTGTGGTGCAGTTCCTGTGGAAGTGAACAGGGACTTGCGTAGGCAGGAGTGCCCGTGTTGACAAGCTTGCTCAGATGTTTGAAAGTTGAGTCAGTAATTTGCAAGCAAGGGTCAAAGCTTGATGGTGCAGGTTCATATATTCCCCAAAAGTGATTTTTACTTCCTGAGTAGCCTCTTCAATGTAATGTTTCCCCTTTCTACTCTGGGCTATTAACCTCGATAGTCTTTAGATCTGGTCCCCTGTAAATAAGACTTTTTAAGCAAAATACATTTATTATGAGTGCTTCCTCGTATTTTAAGTTTTTATTGTCTACATTCTGTTTGGAAGTCTCAGTGAAGCAATGATACTGTGTGAAATACTCATCCATCAGAGCTGTGTTACCGTTTGTAAGCTTTCTGTGCAGCAGCTGAAACTCCTGCTTGGCATGGCTCTTTCTGGCACACAGGCATGGTTGTCTGAAGGACAGCAGTGGCATTTCATTGAATGGGAGGATAGACTTGGGGAAGGAGTCAAAGTCACTACATGAAGATTAAAAAGTGGGTTGCAGTGTCAAGATGGGAGAGGGCCTGAGTGGGGGGCCCAATTAATAGGAGATTTTCAACTGTGCTTGCTGCTTGTAGCTTCACCATCAAATTTCCCCATTTTCTGGTGAAAAAATCAAGAAAAAAATTAATGCACCCTAGCTCCTTCAAACAAAGCAGCCTTTGGTTTTCTGTATGTATCCAGCAGCATGGATCCGTGGTTCATAAGAGCAGTTCCTATGTACCACAAAGAGCTGCATGGTTAATAATGTTGAAGTGGTGATAGGTATTGCCAGCAGCGACCACAGGAGACTTAAACATGCTGAAACCAAAAACCTCAGTCAGATGGCTGAGCTCCCAACACTGTGGTTACTAGGTGCTGTAGAACTCGTTGCCCAGTGTCTGTGGAAGGTGCTGCACTAGTGATGTCAGAGGATTCCACCCAAACAGACCTCACAATGGTAGGTGTAACTCTGCAGGCCCTGGTTGTACAGTGCCCAGTGCCTGTCCAGAAAGCTGGAGTTGAGAGTCATCTCCTCCGCAGAAAGGTGTGTCCTTGTCAAGGAGCTGTGTGACCAGGTCAAGGAGCTACACAAGGAAGTAAGTAGGATGAATAGCATTTTGACAAGAGAGAAATAGAGAGGATGATCTTAGGGTCTTTACAGGCACAGGAGATGCAGGTGGGCTTTGCACTGCATTTCACAACAAATCAGAAGTCAGAGAGGAAAACTGGAAAACAGTCACTCTCCATAGAACTCCTGTTCTTCCTGATGACTTGTCATTAAAAATGGGTTTAGTGTCCTCCAAGCTGAGGAGGAGATGGGTAAGACTTTTAGTGAGTCCCTCAGATCTGACCCATACAGGATCTCCTGGGTGAAGTGGCAAGCAGTTGAGTGGGTGACTCCCTACCCCAGGGGAGAGAGGCACCCCTTTGCCACCCTGACCTGTCATCCAGAGAAGTTTGATGCCTGTCTTGGGATCGAATCAGAGATTTCATTGAAAGGTTGTCAAGGCTTGTCAACACATGTGACTGTTACTCCCTGCTGGTCTTTCACATGGGCAGTAATGATACCAAGGGTAAATTGGTAATCATCCAGCTTGATTTTAGAGCTCTGTGGATGTTTGTCAAGGATCTGGGTACACAGGTAGTTTTCTCCTCAATATTACCAGTCAGGGTAAATGGTGAGAGAAGAGCTGAGTGGGACAAGAGGTAAGGGGCAGAAACTGGATCACAGGAAGTGCCACCTGAACCTTAGTAGGAACTTCACTGTGCAGATGACTGAGTACTGGAACAGGTTGCCCAGAGAGGCTGTGGAGTCTCCCTCACTGGAGATATTCCAGAAATATCTGGGTACAATTCTGTGCAATATGTTCTAGGATGACCCTGCTTGATTTGGGAGGTTGGACCAGATAGCCCATTGTGGTTTCATCCAACCTTGCCCATTCTGTGAAGTGAAAAATCTTGAAAAACTTCAATTATTTTTTTTTCTGCATGCAAAATAACCCTGGGAAATAAGCACCTTCACATTTTAGAGCCAATTCAGAACTAATTTATTATATTTATTTTTTAATTGCTCCCCTGTGACATCTAACACAAGTACTTCACATAATCCTTAAGTCTGGTGCTCTCTCAGCCAAATAGGAGAGTAGTACTTTTTTCCTGCCCCCCAGGTGATCATTTTCTGCTGTGCTCTTGAATGAGAATGTATGTTCCTTGGGGTAGGAAATTATACTTTTGTTTTGAGCCTGACTGTAAGCGTGATTAAAACAGCCATTGTTTTTAGTGTTATCTGGTAAGTTGGTCCTCTGATACATGGGGTTTCATCCCTGCAAGGAACTAGATCTGCTTTTCTTGATAATCTGTCAAGACTTTTGTGATGTTTCTGAGCTCAAATTGTTGGAACATTTTCTGCTCTTGCTTTTGCTCAGCTGATAATTTTTCCTCTTTTTTTTTTTTTTCTTCATAGGTAAGTCTTTGGGCTTTCTAATCCTCCCCTGACTGTCTTTAAAATAATGGTAAGTTATTTAATTTGAGTGCTTTTTGCAATAACATCACTATGTAATTTGGATTGGCAACAAAACTGCCGTGTCGTGTGCTTGCATGTACTATATTTGGGAGGGGAAAAGAGAGATGGGTAGACATGCACAGCTTGTTCTGAATCCTAGTAACTGTTAAACATCTTGATGCAGTTGAGCATAGCTGTGATAAATACCAGTATCTCACTGTAATTAGCATCCGTCAAGTTATGCCCAAGTATCAGAACATCCTGTCACCCAAATGGTATTGGCTACTGCTTCTATGACTACCAGAGAAGGCAGCAAGCAATATGTGTGCTGGAGCTGAAGGAGTGGTTATTTGTCTGGGAGGGTTGTATTAATAACATCCTGGCACGGCAGTGCTTTTTGTTACGGTTTTGGTAGAATGTATATGTTGCAAAACATTGAGAAACTGTCGTTGGGTGGCAAGGAAAATGATATGTTCATGTAGGATAGGATATTAGTGAAGTCACTGTGATTTTTTGCTTGTCAGAAGCTTAATATGCTCCATATGGCAGCTGTCCTTTACTGTGGCAACTGAGTTCTGCTGAAGGTCTGGTAAGTCAGTAAAATAACAAGACCAGCATTCAGTCTGGACTGGATGGCCAGCGTGCACCATGCTCAGGTCAGTCTATTGACCCTAAATGAGTGATGGAAGGCAGGACACAGGCATTTCAGCTGGTGTTGAGATGTGTGGTATGAGATGGGTAAGCAGGCTTTTTCTTTAGAAAAAAACTTTCAATCCATATCTTGGGCCTTTTTCAGACTTAGATAACCAGTGTCGGGCATTTTCAGAAATTCTTGCTGCCTTTGGGATAAAATTCTTTTTTTTTTTTTTTTACAAGTAAACCTATAGACTGCCTCCCAATGTCTGCCCTATGTGATAAAATATTCAAATGGAATGTGTCTAAAGTTTTAGTGATATATATTCAGATTAAACAAAAAAGTTAAGTTTGCAAAATTAGTAGTTTACTGTTCACATTGACTGCCCTGCTGGAGATTATATCCCTCACCAATGATTTCACTTGCATCAGTTGAAGTGTCTGATTTCTGATTAGATATTCAAATTACTGACTTACCTCTAAAGACTGGTTACCTGGCATGTTGGAAATGACAAGATGTTTGTAATCTAGACATGGTCTGACAACATGAATATGGCCTAAAAATATTTTTTGTAAAACCCTTATTGCAATTTAAAACCCTTTTACTCAGGTAGATATCTCATTTAGTGTTTGAAGAGCCTAGGTGGGAATGTGGGTTATTCATGTCCTGTGAAAAAAGATCTTGTGCTTTGGGTTTTTCATAAAGTGTGTAATTTATATGTTAGCTGTGGTGCTGAAGTCAAGAGCAAATCTTACTCTTTTTTTTATTGGTATCTTTCTACATTGTTACATGTTCCATGGTCCTCAATGTCTAGAGAAAGGAGCAGATAAAACTGAGCAAAGTTTGTCATATATCCTAGAATTTCAAGCTTCATTAGAATCAAAAGGTTAGAGACACTGTTTCCAGTACGACATAGAACAAAAAACCCTGTTGTGTGACAGTGAAGGGGAGAGTGAGTCAAAATTCCTAAAATGGCACAGAAGACTGGGGCAAACCTCCCAAAAATCAAAGGATTCAGGGATTTGAGTAGGTTTCTTTGACAATGGGTCTTTTTTTTTGAAAGCTGCTTTTGAAAACATACCCTACACATTTAAAGTAGGTTGTTCTGGACATATTGAATAGACTTATAAAAAGAATTGTGGTTGTTCCGGTGTTCAGGGTACTGTGTTTTGTTAGTATTTGTACATAACAAATTTGTACATAGTATTTGTAACCATAAATCAAGGGAGAAACTCTGAGACACTGGTATGGGGTAACTTTTACACATAAGTAAGCGTGTGGGATAGTTCTAATAAAACATAGGATACATGGAAACCTCTGAATTATCTGATTCAGCTTTTGTTAAAGATTCCGTCATAAATTTGCAGTGTGATTGGGGTGGCTTTCCCCTAATAGTGAAGTTGGTGATCCCTGTCTAATTTCACTTCTCTGAAGTTTTAAAAGCCCCTCTTTAATTTCCAGCCTCAGTGTGTTCATGGCCAGTTAACATCCAATGTTCTTATGTCAACATGATCTCTTAGTTTAAAGAGCTCTTTTTCCTCCCTGGTGTTTAACCATCTGATGAATTTATAGTTTCTAATTGCACACCCCTCTACTCTCTTGCTACCTTCCCCCCCCCCCCCCCCCCAACTTTTCTGCTTGTTCACAGAGGGAACAGGGAAGTGACTCCAAGAGATCAGCTGAGCAACACAGTCCTGACAAGGTCTGAGGCAGCCATGACACAGCTGAACAAATCTTCACCTTAAACAGCCTGCTGTATCAAGTTTATATGGGAGAACTGGGCTATAAAAACTGCAACTCTGTGCTGCTACAACAGTGCTAAAGTGGCCAGATGGATGTCAGCCTAGGAATATGAGGGCTCCCAAATCTGTGCAGTGACATCTCATGGCATATTTAGTGCTGGTGCTCAGATGGACTTTGCTGCAATCTTTCTTGAACACAGCTGCTAGTCTGTGAGTTTTCTTTATTAATGAATCACAAAGAGGCACTGGGACTGGATGTATAGTTATAAGCGATTGCTCTGCAAATGTATTTTTTCCTCTTTGGCTTCTAAATTACCTGCTTAGTATTTTAGGGTTTGCAAGTTGATGGAAAGGTTGTGCCTAAGGGCCATTTCAGCTTCTGGAAATCTCCCCCATAAAGAAGTTCTCTGTAAACCTTTCAGGGGTGAGTTTTGTTTGGGGGGTTCTGTAGATGTCTGTCCAGAGCCCATCAGTCACTTTATGACCATATGTTGGCATCTGATGTGAAGATGGATTCCAAAAAATATGCAAAGCGTGGTACCTGCTTGTGCCTTTAAAGAGTTCATGAACCTTGAGCATCCATGCTTTGGTTTATTTTGTATCTTTGAATGAAGTTTTCTAAACAAGTGTTATGCAAGGCCTGAGGTAGGGTATGAGTTTCACTGAATTTCATGTGTCTTAGGCACTGTCACACTTCTGGAAATATCACTGAGTTTTTGCATAGTTGCTTTTATTTCTTAGGCTCAAGGCAACTATTTCCTGACCATCAACATCAACAAATGGCTGCTGTAATATATTTTTTTGTTTCTTTATTTGCAGAAAATTTTACTCTTTTCTTTAAAAACCTTTTTTTATTTCTTTCTTAAGTTTACATATGATAATGGTATTCAAACATAGCACTAGTGTCCATCCATTCTTATACCGTTTCTTGTACACTTTTTTGTGAAAACTGTGTGAACCTTTCAAAAAGCAATTGCACAACCAGAAAAATTAATTTCAGCCCAGGGACTCTGGAAGAAATACCTATGTTCTTTCTGAAAGTTTGTGGACTGATACAGTCCTAAACAAAGGTGTCAGGGTGTGAGGCAGTAATCAAAAATCTGCTTGATGAATTACACCACAGAGTTTTCTTTATGGGATACCATGGGATGCATGCTAGATAATTTCCTTAGGGGTAGAAGTAAAGATGTGTGTTAGGTGTTCCAGTATCAGGGTATTTCTGGGGTGAGTTGCTGAATATCCCTGACCCTTCACTACGGGATCATCCCTGCTGCTGCTAAGTGTGGATCAGGCAGTTGGTGCTCAGTGTATCATGTAAATTTACTGAGATTAATCTGCAGAGTCTCTTGCCAAGCATCTAGTGCCTGCTAAGCTGTTTCCTGCAGAAGCCAGGTGGGCACTTGGCAAGGGCTGTGCATTAACAGCGGGAAGTGCCAGCTCAGATTGGATCACGTGCAACCCACCAACCACCCCAGCCCCACAGAGCTGCTGCTGCTGTTTGTATAGAGATGTTGTTCCACCACCACAGGGCCTGAGGACTCTGAGACATCTCATTGCCACTTGAGGACACGGACTCTGGTGTTTTGGCAGCTACATACAGTAGTGAGTAAGAAAACACAGGCAAGTGTCAGTGTGGTGGCTGAGGGTTCATCCTGGGGCTAATGCTTTGCCCAAAAAGTAAGGAGTAGGATTTTGTTGACATTTCTACATCTTCCACTTGCATGTGTTTGGGATGACAGCATTACGTGCATGGAATTAGGATCTGTTTTCCCATTTATCTCCAGCTTACGGCCCGCAGTTCAAGTTGTGCATTGTCTTTAATGATTCTCAGCTCCACATTTCTAAGCTCTCACCTGAGTGTGTCTTGGAGGGTGTACTAAACCCGCACTTGCATCAAGGCAAACTTCAGAATCACAGAAAGTTTGGCCCACAGCTCCAAATGTGGCACTGGCTGCACAAAATACTCTGTTCAGGAAGTGTCTCTTCCCAGTAAGCGACCACGGGCATAGCAAATTATTTTAAGGCTTTCACTGGCTGCTATTCCTTTGTGCCTGGCATCAGCCAAGTCATGCTGTAGCTGTGGGTTGGAGGGCTCCTGCACAGGCCACGGATCAGAGGAAAAGGAAAGAGAGAGATCAGCAATCTAGCATTTTATGATGTGCTTCATTCTTGTCTTGTATCATTCCTGCTTTCTCCTCTTGCCTGTTTTTTTGTTTTCCCTTTCACAGCTCTAATATCTGTTTGTTAAAATAATCATTTTTTCTCTGCGTGAGCTTCTGTCATTAGATGAAAGGTCATGGATATAATATGAATCTGGAACGATAAACACAGTGCAAAATGGATTGAAATATACACAGCAAAGGGTTACCAATTAAAAAACACTTTGCCAAGCTTACACTGAACAGCCATGCAGCCTCTGATTTCTCTTTGCTTATAATTAGCTGCCATTGAAACCTAATTATTTTCAGGACTGAAAGAAGTGAAAATTAATTTTTTTTTTTTTAAAAAGAAACTTATCTTTTACTGGAAAGGTTTCTGTGTAACATCCGTTCCATGGACACAGAAGTCCAATTCAAGTTCTTCATATCTGGAAATTAGAGATGGAAAAGGGATATGTGGGTAAATCTGTTATCTTGGATGTGTTCTTGGGTTACTTTGAAAGCTCTGCCTCTGAAATCGGTATCCCAAGGGTATAAGGATATTCCTTTCCAGCTGAGGTTCCTGATGTGCTGGTGTGATGTGGAGGATAGGTACTGCAGGAAGCCAGAAGCTCTGCTCCCCATTCAAGAGCATCTTCTCAGATCCCATTCCAACAGACCATTCCCACATGGTTCAGAGACCCTTCCTTCAGGGACTTCCCTCATCTGTCCTGAATGCCTTAAATGATGGTGGTCTTAATGACTGCTCTTTTCCTATCCAGCTAGCTGAATTTTAAAATTGATTATTTAGGACTAGGTTTCCTGAATTAATTTTTTCCATCATCTTAGGCTTTTTCATGAGAGAGATGTGAGTTGTTACAGTGCAAGAGCGGTACATCTACATATAAGGGCTTCCCACAACCACACATTTTGCTGGAATTTCTGCTACAGTTAGAGCACACATCAGTTACAAATGTATTGTTTTGGAATGTTGGACGTTTCTAAATGCAAGTGACAGTATAGTTAACTCTTCTAAAATTCAATCTTCTTGTGCTGTAAGAATATGGATAATCTGTAATTCCTGGGGGGGGGTGGGGGAAACGATCAAAGAACTAAAGGCTGGGATTTCTAGTGCTAGTTGTTATTGATGCCCCCATTTTTAGAGCCCCACACTTGAAAGTTAAGAAAGCAGTGTTTCCTCTTGGCAGTCTTTGCTGTGCTTTCTATGGATAAGGCTTTCAGTATGTTTTCAAGTTGGGTATCTGGAAAAGCATGCATGCTTTCAAGTTTTCAAGACTTGAATCAGTCTCCATAAGGGACTGTGTGCATCTCCTCTGAGATAAACTGCAAGAATCTTGGAGAGGGAGAAGTGAGTAGAGGGAGAAATGCCTTCCCTACACCGGCAGTAAATTAAACTTGCAATGGAAAAAAGGCAGCCATAAGTCTCTCATTCCTCATGTTCACCCAAGATCCATGAATCAAACAAATAGATATTTTTATCTGTCACATGATTATTAATTATATTAGTAGACTATCCTCCAGTGCAGGTGAATTCTTTGTATATTTAAGAGAACATGACAGTTTGTGTTAATTCCAGGAAAAACTCATGTTCCCACTCCTTCAGCTTGAGGAATAACCTTCAAAATGCAAACGAGTTTTCTGCTTCAAAAAGCACAAGATATTAATGGTGATTTTTCAGATAAAGAGAGGCCCTTTTGCGTCTAACTGGTATATGAGGCCTGTTTCTACAGCATTACATTTAAGATTTCTTTTCTCCATTTGGCAGCATGGTATGGAAATTCTTATGAGAAAGATGAGTTGAGCCAGATTTTTTAAGTAGAAAATGGGAAAATGTTTTAAATAGGACAGAGGAGCAATAGAGGAAAACTTAGGAAAAATGCAATAGGCTCTTTATATAATGAACAACCCAACTGTTGTGAACTGTTGGCGTGACTCAAAGCTGAAAACAAGACCTACAATGCAGACTTGTGGGTAATACTCGTTCAGTGAGAGGGATGTAGGTAATGGGTTTAGGGAAGCAGTTGCTACATGTGAGAAATAGACACCAGAAGCTTGTGATATTTTTGTCTGGGTAAAGAACCAGTGTTTGTAGTCTTAGCAGCTGGATACTGTTTTGTTTTTTTTTTTCTTGGCGTGGCTTTGCAGGAGAAGAATGTGCAAGTATCTGGACCACCTATCCATCCTCTTGACCTCTTCTGCCAGTGTTATTAACTACTGATGGACAAAAGTGTAGTGACATAGAGGTTCATTCTCCCTGGTTACAGTTCTGGCACTACTTCCACAAAGTTTTGGACGGGTCCATTAGACCTCCTTGTAGGCCGCTTCCAGCTTTTTTTTTTCTAGACAGAGAGCTAAGTGAGATATCCTTAATTCTTCCCAACAATAGAAAAAGGGCGGCCTGCCATTTGAGGAGCCAGGCTCCCTTTGAGCCAGAGAAGCATGGGCATTTCTATGCCAGATGAGTAGGGTTCTTGGGGAAGGTGGCTAGGGGAAGCTTTTGGAGGGCCAGGAGGGAAGTAGAGCAATTTCATTTCACTTGGAGTCACCATGGCAGCAAATTACTTCTCCTTCCTTCCTCCACCTTGTTTAAAAAGAAAATGGGGAGTAACAATGGCAAGCACGGCCTTCAGCTAGAGTGAGCAGTAGAAACTCATTTACAGCTGAAAAATATATAGAAAAGGAGTCAGGAAACCATTGAATGATTTGTAAAAGGAGCATGGTTTTCTTGTTTGCTGCTCCATTCACTGTCTTCCCTGTTAATCTCTGAGAAGAGAGACAGGCCATTTTCTCAGCCAAGAACAATTTACCTGTGTGCTGGCACACAGTTAAGAGCAATTTAGAAAACAACAAAAAAAATCACATTCCAAATTAACATTTAGCTGGTGACATTAAGGGAATTCTTTTTTTCTCCTTTTCCCTCTCATTCAGAAGTTAAAAAGCAGTATCTTTTCTGCTCCCTGAATGGACCAGAGGAGCGTGCCGCATACAGAGGTGGGGTGTGAGGTGCCCTGAAGGAATGAAGAAGCTGAACCCTGCCGGGCATTTATGGGTGCTGAGTCCCATGGTTGCATGTTTGGGACAAGTTGCACAGAGAACCTGGCCCTCTGGGCATGTTGGCACCTCGGGTATCCCAGTATGGGTGCTTCTGTGGGGAGATGCAGCTGCACAGGGGGAAAGTGTGGGGTGTATTTGAACTCACTTCTGATATCTTGATCCTTGTGCATTTCCATTCAGGTGCAGGCATTACTCTGAAATATTGAAAACGC
Organism: Chamaea fasciata; assembly: GCF_029207755.1. Lineage (NCBI taxonomy): Eukaryota > Metazoa > Chordata > Aves > Passeriformes > Sylviidae > Chamaea > Chamaea fasciata. Next base: position 23,721,677 of record NW_027094087.1, on the reverse strand, counting down.
CCATGCTGGAGTTTTTTCACCAGTGCTGGTATTTTGACTCTGATGTTGCAGCATCTTTTCACATCCTTATAGTATAGATGTTACTAAGAAATTAATGCCACTAAGACTAGGCCTTATCCTTTTTAAGCCACAAGGTTTTGCCTGCAGGTGTGTTAGCTGTTTTAGGGAGGAGGAGGATTATAACCAGAATTACTCCTCAATATGAAACAACAGTCTTGGATCAGTGGGTGAGAAAGCTGTTCCTCCCCTCCCATCTACTTCTGGTACCCCCATAAGAGTAGCAGTGGCCAAGGAATCATGTGAGCACGTAATTTCCAGCTGCTGATGCAGTCACCTTTCCTCTGGCCTCTCTTCAACAATTCCATAAAACATGTGTGGCTGCAAGCTGTACTGGAGGTAACAGATTCTCCTGATTGCTTGTCAAAATCATGACACTGTCAGGAGGTAGAAAACATCTCCTAGATCTCACAACCTTATGGAGAGCTGAAGCTACATGGGAGTCTCCCAGTCCAATGACCAAAGAACCTCTCTGAAGATCTGCTTAGAACAGGATTGGGCCTCCTGCCAGGTCCAGCATCCGTTTGGCTTATGTGGCCATGATCTGACACAACATGTGTCCCAGCCTCTGCAGAGAAATTTGGTGTGATGGTCTCAGGTGTCACAAGCTTGCTGCCTTGAAAGAATGGTATGGCCTTTATCACCAGCGCTTTCTTGATTTACTGAACAGGAAAAAATGTCTTCCCAACATATCGGCATCTGGTAGGAATGCCTAGAAGAAGTCATGATGGCCTGTGGGTCTCTATTGATGGAGAAAGCATACGTCCTGTGACTGCCCATGCACTACCTCCTCCCTGGGTAAGATGGGTATCCCCTTCTGCCCGCCAGCTCTGAACTCCCTCAAACCCTCATGAAGGTCAATACCTGACATGAGTCAACCAGTGACATGAAGCTTGGTGAAGTTGGCAGAAAGGGAAAAAGCCAAGCTGTTTAGATGGAATGGGATATGGTCTCTTCATGGGGCAGGGACAGTCTCACCTCCACCCAAGGGGATGCTTGTGCAAAAGCATTAAGAACCAGGAATGAGAGTCATCCTAAAGCTGTTCAGCTGTGCTCACCACAACACCAGGGACCAGGAAAGCTGACCAGATGGTTATCTCTTTTTTCTTACAGGCCTAAAGGGCTTGAAGGCATGTGGGTGGCAGCACTCCTTCCCTGTCCTGGAAGGGGATTTGACTCTTTGGTTTTTGGCTTGTGCAGATCTGGCATCAGCATGCAGGCTACCCTGTATTTGATAGAAATGACAGCCCAGTGTCATGGCTTATACCCTGTCCACCTGAGAAAGATTTTAGGAGATCCAAAAAGACCGGGTGGTGTGTAAAGGTGTGGAGAGAATGTTGGCAAGAGTGAAGGTGAGACAGGATGTTACACAAATAGAAAACTTGATGGAAGAGAGTTATTTTCAGCACCTAACACAGAATGGGTCAGCATGTTATCAGCTGGAAGAAGATATCATTTTCAAGGAATCCCTCACTCCTCTCCTGTGTGATGCAGAGAGGTGGCAGCAGTGGTTCCCACTCAGAAGATCTATACAGAGGCAGTGTCCTTGGCTTACCCTTATCTGTTCACATGGATGCAGCCTAGCTGCATTTTTTGCTGAAGTGGACACTGTGGGCCAGGTGGAAATGCTTTGTGCATGGCCAGCTGGACCACCCCAGTCTCATACATGCCTGCCCTGCTCCACAGAGGCGCTGTTGACCTGGATTATTAGAAGGAAAATGGATTCTTCATCTGCTCATTTGCTGCAGGACGAAACCCTCCTATTTATGCATGTACTCATCTTTCAGCCCCCACCTTCCTGCAGAACATCACTTTAAACATGTGAATGGCTCTAGAAGTAATCCTCCTGCTAGTTGTGTGCAGTGCATATTCCCTCTCATCCTACTCCTTCCTTCTCTGTTAGACAGCACCTATCCCCACTTCCCCAGAGCAGTCCACCCCATCATCTATTCTGCTGCTGTACATGCCATGTCTCCTTTTTTTTATATTTAATTTAATAAAATGAGTGCGTGGGTTGATTTGCATATTCATGGATCACTTGATTAATAATTGATGAGAGGGCCTGGGGCAGGTGGTTGAGAATAAAAAACATTTAGCAGAGAGTGGAGTGAAAGGAACAGATCCCTTGCTGGCACATGTCCACAGGGGAAAGAACGGCTGGGGGGCTGGCAGGGAGGGAAGGGGAGAGGCAGAGTACACGTAAAGCTGAATGTCACCAGTGGAATGTAATTTTGTCGATTTAAATAATTAATCATGTCCTCAGAATCTGTAACATTTCAGTCCCAGGGGCTTTCTGCTTTACCAGAAGAGCGGGAGCAGGGAGGTTGCTCTCCTTGGGATGGGAGATGAGGAAAGGGCAGAGGTTGTGAGGAGTCATTTGATGGGCTATCTTTAGTAGTGAGAATCTTGAGAATTCAGAGAAAGCTGCTTTTGGTACCCTAAATCCAGGACTCATTCACAGACCCTACTGCAGTGCTGTGGGTCTCTGGTATGACCAGTGGGACTGCAGTGCAGTGAAGTGTGAGATGGCATATTGCTAAGACTGGATTATTGTCCTGTGGAGAGTGGAGTCTGAAAACTCCTGTTCCCAGCCTGCATCTGTGTTCAGCACTCAAAGCCAGCTTCCCCAACAACTCCTGCGTGTGTGATTTATGGGTGGAGAGATAGGGAGAAGTTCCATATCATAATCTGAGAGAAGAGGAAGTGCTTAAAGGCATTTTAATGACAAAGTGCGGCTGCTGATTTCAGATGTTACAAAGACCTGATTTGTTGGACCTTCCTGGCAGGAGGGATCAGCTGTGTGGGAGGAGAGGGGCAAAAGAAAACTAGGGGCACAACTGCTTCCTGGGATCTCATTCAATGAAGCAGGAATGATGGCTGCCCATCTCACCTCCCCAGATCCCCACCCTTCTGTCCCTCGAAGACTTTGCAGTGTTGACACGCCAAATGTAAATACGGCCAGGCTTAGGCTTAATGAACCTCCAGGGTTTAAGGGCAAAGAGAGTAAGGTATGGCTTCAGTGATTTGAATTTGTACATCTATCCTGAATACAGATGTCCTGTAGCACTCATTTCAGGATTTGTTGCTCCTTTTCTACTAGATGTGCTGCATTTTGCATGACTTGGGAAAAAGATTTTCAGTTTGCTCCCTAGAAATTGTCATCAGTGGCATGAAGAATAACTGGGAGTGATGAATATATCAATGCCAGCACAGCAGAAGTAGGGAGGGAGACCTGGCTAAGCTGGGAGCATTGGCAGAAGCTAGAATGTTGCTTGCAGTTGTGAAATTAATGGTTTTAGTTCTCAGCTTTGTTACTAAAGCTGTGAAAACCACTGAGACCAGCCACCCCCAAGCCAATAGCTTTTTTTTTCTGATTGTGTCTGCACAAGCTAAGCAAGCTAGTGAAGTGTTCCTGCTATTGTCTCCAAGGCTGGGGCTACTCTGAATCTATTTAGCAAGAAAACCCCAGTATCTGGAGAGATTCTTGCCTTGGGACTCGTCCTCTCTCCATTCCTATTGCTGGTGACAGCATGCAGGATTAATTTGGGAAATTTTGATCCATAATAGATTTTTCATCTTCCAGCAGGGGCTTTGATGGTATATTTATGAATAATCTTCACAGTCAAAAATTAAAGCAGCCTTTAACAATAGCCCAAGGGAGGCACTGACCATTCACTTCTGTTAAAATGTAGGTATCTTTTAATAAATAGTAAGGCAATACATTGTGGAACTGAGATAAATAGTTGGGTAGTTATTATTAAATTATTTTATAGAATTTATTGATACAACTCTTCTTATATTATTACACTGTTTGAAGCTGGAGAAAGCTCCAGATCTTTGTACCCTCTGTGCTCTCGTGCTGCTTTTCCCAGTGTTTGCAGCTAGGAGAGATGGGATCTAGACTAGCTTTGAATTTCTTCCCTTTCCCATACCTGCACTTCTGCCACCACCACTGGTTTTCTGCATCTCTTTGAGATCTTAAGTACACTGGAATATTTTGACTTTTTCTTGACTATCTTACATTTAAAATCAAATTATCTTCCATCTGAGATGCTGCCTCACTTCCTCATATGTAGGTAGTCTCTTCTAAGCACTGGGACACACTTTTGAGGTCACTGTTTTCTTGAGGTCACCATCTTGAAGCCTTGCCTCTGTGTGTAGCATGGAGAAGTGGGGTTAGAATTTCCACTGGCACAGGAGATGTACTGAGAAAGCAAAGCATAATTTCATGAGCTGGCATTTGGACATGGCAGAGATTGCCCTGACAAGAGCATTGGCATGCTGCCCTTTTTGGAAACATACCAGGAAAAGCTCCAAAGATGTGTCTGGTCTTTTGCTTACTTTGGCCTGTCAGTTCAGGGCAAAAGAAAGAAGAAGTTTCAATAACTTGGAACAATTCTGGTATCCTACAGCTCTGCCTCATCATTTCAGGACTTTGTACAGACTTGGGTGATTTTATTCCTTCTACCACTTCCTGAAAATTCTTCAAGAACACGTAGGCCTGGTTTAAATCGGCATGAAAAATACAGAAGCTTCTCTAGACTTTGCAACCAAATATTTTGATCCAGGAAAAAAAAAAAAGGAACAAACAAAACCCCAAAAACATAGGTAATAGCTGTAGTGGGATAATTGTGTATCTTTTCCACATCTGAGGTAGAATGTTTCTAATAGCAAATACCAAATTAGTAACAGTTCTTTGCAAACTTTTTTTGCTTAATACCAAAGATATTGGAGGGAAGGAGCTGGGTTCAATTTTATTCAGAATTTTAGGTCAATCTTTATTTTCACTCATTATTCTACTGAGACACCATGATTCTGGAGAATTGACTGTGAAAGCAGATAGGAAAAAAAAGATATGAGTCTAGCCAGACAATTTCACTCTGTATTTCTGTGTGCCTGCACAGACTAGTGGTAATTTTAAAATAAATGTCCATATCTAAACTTAAATGGAAGACATGGTAAGCACTGGGCATGAATTCTGCATGTATGTTTTTCTGCAGCAGAGTATTTCACACTTGCTTTTTCAGGTGCTTGAAATTTACTGCTGGACCCAAGGTTTGGCACATCGCTTACTTTAGGTAGATCAATTTTCTCCTTTTGCAGCAAGTAGTTCAGTCTTTCTTCAGTCTCTCCAGCACTTCTGCCCCCATCATCACCATGTCTAATCACAACTGTTGAGATGATTATCTGCATATGTCCCTGGTGGAAAGGCAATGTTACTCTTCCCATTTCACAGAAGGGGAGAGAGATGCTATGCAACTATGTGACTAATGCAAGGTCCCAAGGGAATTAGTTGACAGCAGTGTCTTGAGGAAACTGCAGGAAGCATGAGTTTGGTAGTGCATGCTGCCTTACTGAGTGGCTGATTTTATAACATGAATCCTGCTCCCTGGGATCTCATCTGAGATTCGTCACTTCGTTTGCCACTTGCAATCTGGTGATAAACACCAGCCTCTGCCAGCCTAGCGATTTAACATAAGTGCATCTCTGCAAAGTCGCTGATTTGATTGACTGGAGATTGTCCACATCTGGGCAATTGTAGTCGGAGTCAACTCCCCCCCCCCCCCCAGTTTTCTTGATTTTTATTGACATTTGAGACTTTGGCCCATGGCTGCAGGAAGGAAAACCTGTATTCAGAACTTAAGTCTGTAGACAAGTTTCTGCAAAGTCTGAAGGTGGAGATAGTGTCTGTAGTTCAGGGCTGTTTCATTGCTAATCTCTTTGCTATGTAGTTAACCTCAACAGTGATTTTAGGCATATTGTACCTATCTTACAACTGTCCTGCTGGTAACATGCACAATTAATATGACACCTGGGAATGTAATACATGCTTCATGTCACTGAATTCAATTCATTTAGCCATTTTCTTCCCTGGATATATCTTGGATAAGGTCAGTGAATTTGCACTGAAATTTCATTTGTCTGTGCACATACTGCTGCATTATCACAAGATCCCAATTAACAATGTCAGACACATTTGTCTCCTTTTCTCCTAATAGGAGAAGAAAACGCACAATAAGCTGAACTTTCACAATGCTTTTCAGCACACAGGCCTTGGCACAACCTAGGGAATACCCTTCTATTGCTAAAAATAATAGCTCTAAAGTCTTTGCCCAACTGTTAACTAAAATTTGTATAGCATGGCGGATAAATCATCTGCTTAGTACATCTGAAACATTATGTTCCAATCCTGTTAAAGTTGTAGTTATTCAATATTTCAATTAACTTTTCTGCTGATATGATTATATATGAATTAAACCTTGTTAATATTTCCAAAGCCATGATAGAGGAATATATTTGATCAGATATTTCTTTTCATGTGCATGAAAGGCCTGCTAGGGAAGAGAGCTGCAGAACTGTAAAGAGATCTTCTATCTCTAAACAGAAGTTACTTTAAGGAAAGGGTTGGCTGTGGGAGATGCTTAGAAGCATCTCACTCTGTTGTGTGATCCCATTTTTTTTCCACTGTGCAAGCACTGTTGGGCCTCAGCAGAGGCAAAATTGTAAGAAAAGATAGAATTGCAAAGAAGTGGTGATACAGCAGGTTGTGCTTCTCCTTTTTAGCTAGTCCTGTAATGATATTCCTGTGTAGCAAAAGGATTTCATAGGTGTTGGGAGCATTTTCCCTCACAGACCCATTTAAAACCTTAAACTTCAGTCCCTGTGACACTTTCAGTAAATACAGGTGACTCAGAGTCATCGGGTTTTCCAAGGTTTAAATGAGGCAATTCAATTTTCATGGTACAGAGCTGAATTCTGCCTCTGCTTTCTGCTGGAGGTCAGTCTTCCCTTCCAGCCCTTCTCCTGTCCTGTTAGGGGAGTTACTGCATCTCTTTGAGAGTGAGTCAAGTGGGTCCTGTTTCTGTATTTTGAAAAGATTTTTTGTAAAGCTTTGTTTGCTGTGAGCAACACAGGACAGAATTGTGGTGGATTCAGCTCCTGCTTTCTCCCTGTGTGTAAGCCTGTGCAGCCTTCCTGGACTGGGCAAGCTGCTCTTAATTCTGCTTTGTTTCATTCAACCATGCAAACATCTCACTTGTGTGTATCTGGGTAGCTTTAATCTCTTGCTCTTTTCCTTTTCTTACTTAGCCTGCTGCCTCTGTGCAGTGATTTGAATCCACTCCACAAATCCTGTGTGAAAACACCAGCTTCCTCATAACTTCTTTTGTTCTCCCTGCTGTCTTCCCCTTATGCCAGGGCCCCTTTCAGCCAGTCAAGGGAAGTCGGGGAGCAGAGAAATGGGTGAGCTGTAGCCCCCAAGCTGCAGGACGTGGCAGTGCTGACAGATGGAGGCCACCATGGTGGCACCAGGCACTAGTCCCTGCCTTGCCCGCTCGGGCAGGCTGTGGTGAAGAGCTGACGTCTCTTTTTTGGGGTGGCCAAGGGGGCAGGCAGTGTGCCCCCAACAGGCACAGGCATTTGCTGCCTGACCTGATGTTTGCTTTCAGGCATTTGGAAATGGGCATGCATTTTGCAGTGTTGCTGCTGAGTGAAGAAAAACATTGTGGGTTTTGAAATCAAATCCTAATTTAGGGGTCTGTCTTTTCCATCTGAATATCCTAGCTCTCTCTTCTGCCTTGTGAAAATTTCCTTGCCCTTCTCTCTCCTTTCCCTTCCCTTTGTTCTCTCTTTATCTTCCTTATGTTCTTCCACTTCTTTTTCCTGTCTTCTCATTTATTCCCTCTTGATGAGGGAAGAGTAGGATTTCCCTTTTCAGATCAGATCCCTTTGGCCCACCTATCCCTCACAGCAGTGCACAGTACAACCCACCCTGCATGTTTCAAAGGAGAATGTGTGCGTATGCCCAATTGTACCAACACCACACAAGAACAGGAAAAGCAATTTTTGCTTCCCTCTCCAGACCCTGATGGCCTGAATTCCCCTTCACATCTGTCCATCATAACTTTCAGTGTTGTTATTTTTCCTAAAATTACTCAGTCACAGTATCTAAGCCGACAGCTTCCTGCAGATACGGATCTCATGGGTTGTCCATCACAGTGGAGGGAGACTTGCTTTTTTTTTTTTTTCCAAATCTGTTGCTTCCTAATTTAATCACTTCTTGGTCTCCTCGAGTTTGATGCCTGCACTTCTGTTGGTGGCTGTAGCTTGCCCTATGTCATGCATTTCTGTGAATCAATACAGTTATGACTTTTCAGAAGAGCTGCCTTCACAAAGCTCTCGCCTTCCTTGGGTTCTTTCCCTATTCAGCACCCTGTGCATTCAATGCCATAGATGTCTGTCATAGCACAGGCCTTGAATTTGCTGTCTGTTTCTGTGAGTTCTGCCCCAATTTTCCAATGTGATCTTTTCATACCTCATTTTCGTGTTTATAAAGTAGGAAATTATGTTTTATTCTTTTTTCTACTCCTTGGCAGCTTTGCCAATCTACGCCAGTCTTGTTCCAGTGTTTGCCTGACCACGTGTAGGAAGGTGCAACAGGAAGCTCTTACTAGGACCCTCTTGGGTACTAACAGAAAAGGAAAAATAAGTTATATGTCTTCCCTATGCTTCAGGACAAATAAAAGTTCCACCTTGAGGTTTGTAAAGAAAAAAATCACCATCCAAATTGATACCCAGGATGTGGATCATCTGAAGACATGTCTTTTTAAGTGGATTGTCTGCTTCAGTGCCAAAAAGCATCAACTACCAGCCATGCTCCTCTCCAAAGGTTCACTGAACCTGGCCTCTTTTGTCTGTTTGTTTTTTTGGTTTTTTTTTTGTGACTTGATGAAAGAGAGCTCTTTATTAAGCCATAATTTGCATTACTACCACAACTTGTTGATAGCATTTTGCCAATAACAGGTGGGTTGTTTTGGGATTTTTTTTAAACTTTCTCTTCCTGTGATTCCTGACAGAGTGAAAATTTGGATAATGTGAGCTTTAGAAAAAGATTTTTAACAGGAAGTGTCTTGCTAAGGCTACCTATTTTCAGATGGTACTGTTTGATTTAAGCCAAATCAAGCATATACAGATTTGGCCCTGAATTGCCCTGAACTCTTGCTATACCTGACCTAAACCACTGTAATTGGAGGCTTTGTAATAGATGACTTTTTTTGGTGCTACATAGGTGAACCAAATAGTATTAATACAAGTTACTTTTCAGAAAGTCAATTCTCTGCTTTTGCCCTTCACCCTTTATTGCTGAATTATCCCTTTAATTTGTATCCATCCTGGATCCTGAATTGTCCCTGGAAGAATAGGATGGTGCTCAGCATCACAGGCTCCAGCCCATCATATTTTAAAGCACAGTTGTGGTTTAAGTTCACCCTTTCTGCTTCCATCTCCCCCAGCAATTCTTCCTCTGAGCAAATTCATGGTGGAAATGGAGTTGCAAAGTGCCACTCATGAAGTGAGATACTGAGCACTGAATGGACGTGTGAGGGTGGGATCCTTCGTTATGTGGCCCCAGCAACTGTCAGTCAAGCATTTAGGCTAAATCTATAAGATTGATCATTTAGGTGTTTAACAACAAGGAGTTCAGTTTCTGTGGGGCTCATTTAAATATTGTCTTGCATAAGAGCCAAGTGACACACTTGATTCATGCATGATGAATATGTCCCTCCTGCTCTAGGAGCATGACCTCCATCTGGGTTACTGAGTCATATTTTGAGGTGACTGTGGCATTTTCCGGAAATTGAAATTCTTTTAGTACATAAAAATAAATGTTGCCCTTTCTGGGGCTGAGGGAAGCCTTCTGAATGTAAACAGCTTCAGTGGTTAATATTGCTGAATATATAGCATTGGGCAAAGCACAGTTCATGAAAATTTCATTGAGAAGGTATGAATTTTTTCTTTCTTTAATATGAAATTCATAACAAAAAAAAAAAAAAAAAGGAGGCATTGGACCCAAGAGCCAAATTTAGCCTTCTGTGGAACAATGAAAATAAATTAAGCTTTATAGCATTTTTATTCTGTTGTCTAAAATGAAGCAGAGTATTGAGGTGTGAAGTTATAGATTCAAACAAAACTGAGTGTTAAAAATGGACAAACTTAGATCAGAGGACTGTGATAATGACCATGTCATGTGTCTGGGATAAGAATCTGGAATGGCATAGATAAGGGGAACCCTAGACTGGGAGATCATGGGGTGCTGTAGGGTGGAGGGAAGTGTTGGGGGAGTCTGTTGTATACTTAGGTCCTTTATGAAAATTTGTAGGTATTTTAAAGCACAGAAATTTCAGTGATAAACATTTTCTGACACTTACTTGGGAACTGCCAAAAAATGAACAAAAAAACCCAAAAAACAAAACAAAAACAGACCAAAAAAAAAAACCCCCCAAAAACCCCCAAAAAACTGTGTTTTTGAAACTCTGGAGAACAGACAGTGATTTTTCCTACCATTGTTTAAACATGCAGCAACAGACAATAACCACACAGGTGTGATACCATGTGGGAACAATGAGTCTCAGAGATTGCCATTATCTCATTTTACTTCTTTGGATCAAAACATTTGAAGATGGGCCACATGGAGAGGGTAATGGGGTGACCTGTGTGCTTGGGTCTTGGTTGTAAGGGAGAATTTATATCATGAAGTGCCTTGGGGATGGAACAATCCTTGTCCTTAGTCCTTACTCGTTGGGCATGCGGGATATTTGATCAGGTCCAGAGCAAGGTGACAAGAACTGGTTAACCAGGCTATCCTATTGGTTCTGTTAGCATCTGGTATCAGTTTTTCATTTAAAATATTTCAGCCTTTCATTTACAGGGAGTGTTGGGGTAGAAGAGAGAAGTTGCACGACTCAGGAAGTTATCTGAATTAAAAACAAGAGCAAAAATGAAAGCCAACTGCAGTCATTAAAAATGAATTTCCATGAAGGCTGGGAAAGGGAGATTAAAAAATATTATGATTTCTGTCACGACTGTGCTTAAGCTGGGCCATTAAAGATGCTATTGTCTTGCCCAGCTGTTTTAGAACAATTAACTATTTGACAACAGGCAGAATGATAAGTTGGCTACTGCCCCCTTTCTCCAAGACCTTGTACAAAGGCACAGGCGTGTCTACATGTGCCTCATCCCTCCCTCCCAATGCAACCCATGTGAAAAAATCCAGACCCTCTTCATTGGGAGAGTCAAAGGAGCCTGAAACATCACCTCTGATGAAGCACACGCTGTAAGGAGCCTGGTGTGTCTGTCTTGATTTCCCGCCCCCCCCCCCCCCCCCCCCCCCCGTGGGAGTTTTGTGCCACACATGTCTGGCAAGATCAGAATGTGAGTTTGCCACGTGGCTGTATGTGTTTCAACACCTACCTCCGCAACCACGCAGCAGCTTCTTGGAATTCCTCCTGCTCTGCTCTTTGTGTGAATTAGGCTGGTGTTCTGAGCTGAGGAAATCCAAGGGAACGTTCTCCTGAAGATAAGAAAAAGTGACACGTTTTGGGATTTTCTTTTTTTCTGTCTCCAGTGCTGTTTCTGGTCATGCTCCCTATATATAATTCCAGTCTTTAGCTGTCCAGCTTCAGTTCCCAAGGATGGCCATGAAGCTTCCTAGAAACAAAATGTAGTTGCAAATGTTTTAAAATATAATTCAGTTTTGCATAGAGTCTAAGCATGCAGAGCCCCTGGGACTGGTTGCTTGGACCTTACTTACTCCAGGAAAGTCACTTTGCATATCTAGAAGACAGAGGAGTTTTGGGGCTTTTTCTTCCCCATTTGCTTCCAGATCAATAGTGTATCTTAGGACCTGGAAGCCAAGCTTCCTTCTTTGTAAATCACTTACCCAAAAGGGAACATGCAGCAAAATGGTGGTAGTTGAAAAAACAGTGCCTCTTTTAGCTTTGCTAAAATGTAGTGAATGGTCATGTTAATCTGCTGAGTAGACAGGATGGATGTAGAAGAGACCAAACTCTGAGAGAAGATATTCTACAGCTTTTACACTTTTCAGAGAAGACTTTTGTGGGTAACTTCTCTATGTAATTTCAGTCAACTAAGTTGGAGAATAACCATAATCTATTTCTTAAAGTAAACAAAAAGTTCATGGTATGGTTTTTGTTTTCTACACAAGACTACTTCAATAACAGTCCCAGGCCTGCAAGTGTTCAATCTCATGTATTGTGTGCTGATTTCAGAGTCCAGGCTCATTCTGGGAGGAAACACTGCAATTTTCCCTGAAGGATTTTTCTTTGCTATCCTCATTCTGGTCTGTCAGACAGATGATCTCTTTTCTCTCCCACAGACTGTGTTTGTTAGGAGAGGGACCTGCCCACTCCCAATTTTCCTCCACTCTCTTCTTCTAGCAACCCCCCCCCCCCCCCCTCCAGGTAAAACAGGGGTGCACAGGTTATTTAGAGTTCTGTTCTTGCCCATGCTCCTGGGCAGGGTTTATGTTATGTCTGGGACTGCTTTCTACATCCTCTCATTGGTAGTGGATTATTTCTGAATGTTTTTGCATGTGCCTAATACATGTGACATAAAGTATGTGAGAATCTTCCACAGTCCTAAGTCTGTTATGATTAATAAAGCTGTATTTCAGTGTGGGTCTTGAAAGGGCTCAGTAGCCATGCTGGCTGTTTGGTCCCTGATACCACTGTTTTATGCTGTGGTTGCCTGGCAGCTAGGAGGGGAATTTCTCCTTCGACAAAGCTTGGCCATTGTCACTTGTGTTAAATCAATCTCCCTGCTAACAGCTGACAGTGTGGAGCCCCTGACACATGGCTCTGCTCCTAATTCCACTTACTAGAAAGCAGTAGTGATGCACAGTAGCCAGCCAACTCATTACTGACTGTAACCACTGCAGCAGATGATTGTTGTTCCTTCCCTTTCACTTTGGATTTCTCTGCTGCTGTTTGCTCCCCCCTTTCCTATCAACTCAGATGACCTGACTGCAACAAAATCCAGTCCTGTTAATGTCTAATGAGCAGTTATAATGGCTATGGAGATGCAGCAGCACATCCAAGCTAGACATTGACAGGCAGTAAATAAATATCATGCTTTGTGCTTCTGTCAGAGTGCTCCTTGTGCTGTAGTTTTTGCGCTGCTGTCTGTAGCTGCTGGCAAGTGTATCATGTTAGTCCTGTCTCTTGGTTCATGCATGGGAGGGAGGAGAGGGCCACCTTGACTGTACAATGGTAAAGTGGGGAACTTGCAATGCTTTTGTCTCATGGGGCAACTGGAGTGTTATGTGTCCTTGCAATGTTTGCAGAGTGGGGTTTTCTGCACGTGGAATTTGTTTAAGCATCTCTTTCTTCTTGCCTTTGAAAGGTTTTCACTTGGCCGTCTCCTTGAGTTTATTTAAAAATGTGCTTTCCTGTCCAATGTGTGGAACCCAGTAAAAATTCCACCTCTTCTCACCCAGCATGACTGAACAGCATTGGCTCAGGAACATGGTGTTAGAAATCTTCATTGCAAAACAGGAAATATGTTCAAGAGCAGGGAGACATTTGTAACTTTTATCAGTTCTTTAAAAGCATCTGCATTAGAATAAAGTTTCTTCCTTACAGCAGCTCTCACCTTTACTGGTGTTTTATAAGCAAGGGATGTGGACAGTGCAGGGAGATTTTTTTAAGATAAGAGCACAAAATCTGCTGCAGATGATTGATAATGAAGGGCTGCTTCAGAGATGCAACATCAGCTAAGAGCAGAGAAGCATGACTTTCTCCCACAGGCAGATTTGGGAAGTTTCCATATGCCCCTGTTACTGCACATTCACAGAAGAGTACTGCCTCCATTGGGAAGCCTCAGTCAAACCTCAGGGCGCTCAGCCCTGAGATTTGCAGGCAGTCCTTTTACAACCTCCCAGCTACCTGCTGTGTGTCTGATGAGAGCCTCTGCAAACTTAAAAAGTGGTATTGGGATGAGATGACTCATTTTTGTAATAGAGATGGATGAGTTTTCAAATGTGCATGTTTACTCCTTGCCCTACTTGTGAGCATCTGTGGGCACAGCTCTTTATCCACCTGCACAAACATTTATGGTGCGTGGCCTCCTCTGACCTGTGCAGAGGCACGCTTCGTTTCCTTTTCTCTCAGCTGTTCAGGGAAACACCACCAAGTAAGCCAGGACACATCACTCAAGCAGCTGAAACAGCTACCAGGTCTGCAGCACCCTCACCTGGTCCAAGTGGCTATCTCCCTTAATGTCCATTCCTTCACGTAATAGACAACTTCGTGGGGATACAACTGCCCAAAATGGTTGGGCTCCATCCTGAAGGTCTTTTCTGACCTTAAAAATTCCATGAAAAGCAGCCCAGCCTCAGCCCTGAGTGTCATGCCAGCTGTGAACCTGAAGCAGCACTTCCACTTGCTTGAGATCTGGAGCATCCCACCTCCTAACCAGCAGTTAGAGCCGCCTGGGTCTCTGCACACTTGGGTGTCCAGAGGTTCTTTGGATCAACTGATGTTTCGGTGTAAAAATGCCATGATTCAAAGCAAATGGGCTTCTGGGCATCCTCTCAAAGATGTCCCATATAACAGATTTCTCAAATTCTGGCAAAGCTGGATCCTTGCAGCTTGTGGACCTTGGCAAAGATTTGTGCAATCTGGCCTTGAAGGTGAAGAGTTTCTGAGTAACCCAAACCCTCTGAACCCTTCTGTACGTATGTAATTATGTAATATAGCCATATGTATAGCAGATTCTCTGTGTTTTCATTTTCTCCCTTGCCTGGCAGGAGCTATTTTTCCAAATTTCCTTTCAGTATTTCCCCCCCATTTCCTGCTTCAGTTTTGACCCACTGCATCCCTTGCATTTTCAGACACCTTCCTTGTATTTTTACACCTTCAGAGTAAAATTTGCTATGCCAGACCTTTCAGTGACTTGCATAGGTACAGCCTTTATTTACCCTGTGTCTCGACTCACATGCACAGATTTCTTTGCTGAGGGGGGGAACCCAAGCTTTCAGAAGGGAAATGTTGCTCCTCTAATGCCCTGTCCTGCATGGATTCTCCAGGTTATGCCTTGTTCTCTAACACTTATGCACAGAACAGGAGGATGTACATCACTTGCAATATATATTTTGAGATGCTTGAGTGTTTCAAGCTGCTTGTGACTCTGAAAACAGCTTTATTTAAATACTGCATGCAAGCTGGTGTTTCAAAATAAGAGAATAATTAAGAAGAGGGGAAAGAAAGGGAGGGAGAATGTAAAATATTCATGTACCTCAAAGAAAATACAATCATCTCTGGTGTCCTGTGGCTACAGAATATTCAGGGAGCAAAACGTGACATGGCAGTTCAGTGAACTTTTGTGTGCACAAGCTCCTCTCTGAGAGCTTGGTCTGGCAACTGTGATGGCATTTAGGAACAGGCAGATGATTGCAGAGAAAAATAGGGAAAAAGAGCAGGAAGGCAGAAAAATGTCAGCAAGAATGCTATGTTACCTTCCTAAGCATGCTTTGGAGAGGGCTTGCACCCTGTGCG
Source organism: Chamaea fasciata (assembly GCF_029207755.1). Classification (NCBI taxonomy): domain Eukaryota; kingdom Metazoa; phylum Chordata; class Aves; order Passeriformes; family Sylviidae; genus Chamaea; species Chamaea fasciata. The sequence continues at coordinate 23,706,270 of NW_027094087.1, read as the reverse complement.
TCATGCTTAGTTTTGGGGAGGGAAAAAGGGAAAATTATTTTGGAGAAGATGAACCATTTTCATTTCTTATTTTTCTGTGACTTTTGTTTTGGAAAATTTCTGTAATAAAAGAAAGGAAATATGTACGGAAAAGGCTCTTTTTTTTTTTTCCCTCTCTTTTCCATATAGGTCAAGTAAAATGTTTCAGCCAATCTGAAAAGAGTGTTTTCTAAAATAAAACAAACAAGCAAGCAAAAATTAAATGATAGGTCTTGAGTCTTCCCGGAAAGAAATATTTTCAATTTATCATTTTGACCAGCGGACAGAAAAATTGTGCCTAGCGCGGGAGAAAAGGTGTGTCAGAGGCAGATGAGAAAGGAGAAAAATGTGGTTGAGATTGATAGAAAGGCTGGAGCTGGTGCTCTGCAGGCACAGAGAGAGGAGGGGAGGCTTGTCGCCCTCGCAGAGCTGTTGGGGTCCTGGATGAGAGCTGTGGCTGCAGGGGAAGAGGGGCTGGCGAGCGCTGACAGCCTGGGAACGGTGCGCAGGGAGGGGCAGCACGCCGGGGCTGGGCTCGCTGCTCCGCTTGGAATGTCCCTGCTCCGCCTGTGCTCTCGGCAGCCAGCGGCACCGCCGAGGGCACCCGTGCCCGCCAGGGCTGGAGCAGGAGCTAGAGAAATAATTGGTTGGCTGCAGCCATCTCCATGCCCACTGATCTGTGGGGAGCGGAGCCATCCAAGAGGCACAGCCAGATGGTGAGCTCTAATGTGCCCATATTTATAGATGTCTTCATTAGGTGACATCCACATGAGAGTTGAACGATCTGTGCCTTTCGGGGCTTGCCTGGGATCAGCACGGCATCGTGATGAAGGTAGCTTTGAATTAAGGGAGTGAGGCACAGGTGTGGGGATGCAGCATTGTGCACTACGCAGTTTGAGGAGAGATGCAAAGTCAAAGCAGAAAAACAGTAAGAAAAAGGGGGAAAAAACAAGGATGGGGATGAAACAAAACGAAATTAACTGCAAATGTCTCCCCATGTCCAATACTACTTTTAGTCCGTTTTGTGTCACCCTATCCCGCTTGCAGGTCCTCTGTGCTGTGTGAACTTGTGCTAGGCTCATGCTCACCATCCTGTCCTGCTCTTGCTGCCACTCCTTGGACTCGAAGCCTAGTGCTGCCTCTGGCCACTCCTTAGCATGTCCCACTGCTAACCCAGGCATGAACACACGTGTGTGCATGTGAAAGCCTTCACGCTACTGACCCCAGGATATCTGACTTATGTAAGGAACCTGGCTGGTGGAAGTGCTAGGGAGATATTCTGTTTAGGGGGACAGAGCTGAGAACAGGAGTCGTGTGTTTAGACTCTATCCTTGCTTGTATTTCCACACCTAACATGACTCCTTGCTGAAGCACCTTCCATGCTCTTTCACCCTCACTCATGTGTCATATTCACTCTGCAAAATCCTCTAATTCTGCTTCCTGGAAGAAGTGTGTGAAAGATGGCACTTTTAGCCTGCAAATTGTTGTTCTGATTATTACCAAGGCTATCTTTCTCTAGTGTAGTGTTTCCCTGGGGTTAAGTGCTGTCATTATTATTGCAGGAGAAGTAGGAAGCATTCTCTTATCAACTGTTTCTATGCGAGAGTCAGGTGCTTTTCCAACACAGATGAATTTCCAGAATGTCGTCATGTATGTTAGAGCAAAGCACATGGAGGCTTTTGAACCTCATATTATATAGATAGATGTTGTCCAGAAAAGAAGGCAGTGGTGTAGACAAAGTGTCTCCAAAGGGCTGTAAGGGCTAACTCAGGTGAATGATGTATTTGGATAATAATGCTTAGGTAAAATAACCCCAGAGTGGAGCAGTTAAAGAAAGGTGGAAGGGCTGCTAGCCAGGATTTTAGGACACCTGGTCTGATGGTATTTTGTCAGTGCCTGGTAGATTAGATGGGCATTTCAGGAGCCAGTAAGCCCTGCAAGTTCATCTGCATCTGACAGCCTCAGTAAAGAATTGCCTTTCACCTGATTAGATCTCTTGGACCACTTTTCATTTCCAAAAGACTTATTACATGCCTGTGGAGCTTTTTGCACTTATATTAAGTCTAAGTTTTTGTTAGCAGTCCTTGAAAGTTGTTTCTAAGAAAAGAGCAGGTAGATCTATTGCAGGGCAACTGCAGAGGCAGATTTTGGCTTGGATCATAACATGACTTGGGTTAGAAGGAACCTTAAAGATTATATCATTCCAAACCACCTGCCGTGGGCAGGGATGCCACCCCCACTAGATCAGTTTGCTCAGTGTCCCATCCACACCTCGCTACAAGTAGGTTTTGCCCTGACTTTACGAGGGTCTGACAGCACGGTGTGCTTTCTTTGTATGTACCTGTGTTACTGTTCTCTGAATGCTTTGGGTGGCTGCCAAAATAGAAGTGTACTGCAATGAGTGTGCACCTCTGAGTGTGATGGCTCATCTGGAAGTGTGGTGCACAACTTTTTGTGCTGGAAGTATCCAACAGGCTGCCATTAGTTCTGGTCTGCTGGATGACTGTAGTCCTGGGAGACATGCCTGTGGAGTACAGTCATACCTGTGCAAGCTGGCTTGCAGCTGATACAAGTAACTATCAGCTTTTCTCAGACACTGAAGGTTGTGGAAGAGAAAAGGTTGTTCTTTACTGAAATAGCTGAGTGGCCCTGGAGGTAACGCAAGTGAGAAGCCTGGACCGGTCTCAGAGTCATGAGGGGTGGTCAGGGAAGGAGGATAAGAAAACTGTACAATTCCCATTTTTGGGAGAAGGAACAAGAACTAGATGGGATCTAGTGTGTTGATCTACTACTGCCAATTTTATCTTCTAATAATCAAGAGTCTTTTTATTTCTCCATAGTCTCAGGAAAGCAGAGCACTCCCCTGTCATCTCATTCCCTCTCCCACTGGCTGGCCAGTGCAATCAAGAATTTTGCTGTCTTGCTCAGGCCCCCTGCATGGATGAGATCCTAGAAGTACACCTAAAAATTCAGAGATTTCTCTGCTACTGAGCAAGCCCTGAAGTCCCTCTGTAGTAACCCGAAAAAAGTGCAAAGATAAAATCCCACTTGTGTTGGGTTTTGGCTTAGTCAAGGTGCCAAGATGGATTTAAACAGGTAAGCACTGGGTTTTGCAAACATTTAATAGTAATAGTGGGTCTGCTGCAAGCTAAGATAATGCATTTCCAGTGAAGGCTGATTGAATGCATGGGCTCAAAAAGGCAGAGTTCTTCCCTCTCCAGTCTCCTGCAGGGTGTTACACTCTGGCCAGAGAAGCATTGCAGTACTGTTTTCTGCTTATATTTGAACCGTCAGCACCGTCTGCTGCTGCAGACTAGAAATTGTAGAGTGGGAGCAATCTCTGGTCACTCGTTAAGAGAAACTCATTGATTTAATTGTGCAGTTTCATAAATGCCAATAGTTTCTCTCTTCCAGGACCTGTAGATATGCTCAGTGTTAGGTGCTGCAGGCCTGCTAATGAAGTGATATTAAACTTGTACCTGCATGTAGGTGCATTGACCTAGATTTATCAAGCTGTTACACTTAATGCTTAAATTGCACTTGATTGGCCCAGTGGACTGATCTGGTCTGGCAAATACAATATTCTCTACAAGGCTCCTAAAAGGAATTCCCCAGCTGATCACACATTTCTTTGCACTATTATAGATCTTCTCCTATCCATTTCTTCTCACTCATTTCTACTTATTATCTAGGGAAGCTATCTGCAGCAGCTTGTTCACGGGAACATGTGAAATTACCTTGTTCCTCTCTGCTCCAAGTCTCAACTGTTGAAAAGAACAAACAATTTTTTTTTTTTCCTCTAGCTGAAAACATATTTTTACATACAAAAGCATTAGTTGTTTTTCTTGCCTTTTTTTTTTTCTTTTTTTTTTTTTTTTTTCTTTTCTCATTTCTTTTGCCAGAGAGAGGAGCAGCTGGGACTCTTCTACTGATTCAGGTTCTCATTAACGAATACCATTTTGTTGAAATCAAAACACTTTGCAGAAACTTACTGGTTTCAGCAGACTTATGATCCTCTACCACACAAGAGCTGTCAGAAGCCAGCTCATGGGGTGAGCTGTTCAGAAGTACATTTTTTGGATCACCACGGTCCCTGAAGATGCTGCTCCACACTAGTTTTAACTGATGTAAGCCAGAGCTAATCAATTCCCATTCCGGCTCAGGAATGAGTTGGAGAGGGGAGCAGATAAGCTTGTCTGTCTAAAGCTGGCACAAAGGCAATGCTGCAGCAATGGTAAGCCTATAGTGGAACTGCAGTCCGAAGAGGCCTTGCTGTGTGTCCATGTTTCACATCCTTCCTACGTGGTAATAAATTCCCCATGTTCTTCAGTAGGCAATTTCTGCAAAATTTCCTGAAGTAGATATTCCCACAAAATAGAAGTCCTCTGTTTTGGTTAAGACTCTGCTCATGTTTGGTTTTTTGTCTCTAAAGCATTTAATAGTTGTGTGCTCTTCAGGGCAAACTCTTAGGTGACAAAGCCTGCTTCATTTTTAGTGTGACCATGGATACTATCTAGCATCTGATTTATTCAGAAGTCCCTCACAATCCTGGGTTAACATTTACAAATCCTTTACAGAGATGTGAGATTTTGCTAATGGAGCTCAAGAATGTTATGTTATCCCTAAGGACACGGCACTGACAGGATTTGCTCTCGTACAAAAATAACCTGCGTAATGATGCATTTCCCCTCACCAGTTTGGGGACAGGAGTCATGCACAAGCCTCGGTAGCAAAAGAATTTGTCTCCAGCACCTGAGTTTAAGTAGAACCAGGGGCAATAGGCTACTCTCTGCCATGTCGACCTGACAGAAAAGGGAGTGATTTTGTATTTAGCCAGCCTCCAAAATGTGGAAAGCTGAGTGCTGTGTAAAAAACTGATCTATACTCTTTGTCTCAGTCAGATAAACATACCCAGTGGTGTTTCCTGTATGTAACCAGGAAAGGCTTTCAAACATAATGGGGGTTTTGTGTTCCAGTTGGGACAAATTTTTAGGGACTTGTCCATCCTCCTGCGGCATAGGTCCACCTGGCTCAGTTAATATGACTTAGATAATTGTGATTTTCCTCCCCAGACTGGTTTATTGACTTTAGGGGACTTCTGAAGGGGTAGAGGTCTTGCTGGGAACAGCCTTTGTACTTCAGAGATGGATGAAACTCAAGTTCAGGGCACCTACCCATAGGTCAAGTAGAACAGGCCCATCTCCTATAATCTATCATCACACAGGGCTTTTGGTATATGGCAAGTGGTGAGAGCTTGGGGCTTGCAGACCTTCCCCTGAAATTGGTCTCATCAGATTTTAAAGGAAAAACTCCACAGCTGAAAAGGGACAGAAACCTGCTATATTCCAGTGGCAATATACTCTGCAACTCCCTGTTTTTTCGTTTTTCCTCTTATTGTCTATAGGCAGGATATATGCCAATTCTCTTACATGCAGAGACACTCAGATATTTTTCAAACCAGCTGAATATGAGTGAGGAAAAAAAAAACCAAACTATGGTTCTATTTTAAAATCTATGAGATTTTGTTTTAAAACAAGGGGAGAGGCAGAAAGTTGAGGAAGGGAAAATCAAATATTTATGTATTTCAAAAGAAAAGCAACATAATTTCAGTGGCACTGTTGCTAAACGACTGTTCATCCCCCATGCTGACTGACAGATAAAACAGGTTTGTGTCATTCTGAAGTGGCTCCTCATCCATGTACCATCTCCCTTGCAGTCAAGGCTCTGTCAGCTCCCTTCAGAGGCCTCTGTGGGAAAGGAGTGAGGAAGATTACAGGGACACAAAAATATCAGCCATTAATTCAATTGTTTCCTTTGCTTGCTCTCCTGTTTTTGCTGATGGTATTTGTTATATATTCGGCTGCTGGAATGGCTATGTATGAGCTCTGTGAGCTCAGTTCAAAGAAACACAAATTCTAGTTGTTTTCAAAGAGGGAGATGGTAGGGAGCCTTAGGAAGGTGGGAACATGGGGTTCATAATGTAAACATTAGTTTGTGATAGTCCTTTTCAAGTTGTCTGCTGCCCTGTAATCCTGGAAGTGCTCTCAGCAGTTGATTTACCTGGGTGCAAGGTAGCAGCACCACGGGGACTCTGGCTATTGCATTTGGGTCTGCATCCTGATCATTGTGCTGAAGGGAGATGGCGATTATGGGGGAAAAAGGTGGTCTTCTCCATGGGATATCGCCTTCAAGAGCTCACTATCAGTCTGGGAAGTTGGAAGAAGCATTTGCTAATATTACCTGCTCGTTTTCTGCATAAGCTGTCAGGTGACGGGATGCATTGATTTAAGGGTAATACACTTAAGGGTTTCCAGAGAGGTGTATTGGCCCCTCTGCCTGCAGAAATGGATTGTGTTGGAGCAATCCCAGCACTGGCTGGGCATGTGCAGAGCTGGGAGTGTCAAAAAAGAAAAAAAGGATGAGAATAATTTAGGCTGAGGGGAGTAGCTAGTCATATTTGATAAATACTTGAAAATGTAACAAAGTGGGAAGATGAGGACCTTACCCTAGGTGTCTGGGGGGAAGGCAGCCTTTAACAATAAAAGTGCCAAACAATAAAAGTTTAGAAATTGTTCTGGATATGTTAGGCATTATCTACCAGGCAGCAGAATCTAACCTGATGTCCCAAATGGCTCAGTCCCAACATTTTACTGGCTTTCTTTTCAAATCTGATTGGGTAACAGAGGGAGGGATCTTTCCACCACATTATACATGACATATCTAAGTCATACCTGATGCAAACAGCTTTGTCTCTTCTACTTCATTTTCCTGAAACACGTTCACATTCCTTTCATTTCAGCTTGGCTACTGCAAGCTGCTTTTCTCTTCAGCATTATGAATCCTTCATTCTGTTTCCTCTGCTCTCCCTGAGAGGAGAGGGATGGCTATGCCTGCAGCATCTCCAGGGTTAATTGTATGGTGTTAGTATGGGTAACGAGTAACCTGTAGAGCAGAGCAGCATGAGCTCTGGAGTAAATGTGGCATCTCTGCTAGATTAAATCCAGGGCTGGTAAGCCTCCTTACATGCACCTGCATTTATTATCAACTGTTGATGTACCCCTGCAGTTCTCCTCTTTCCTTTGGGACCAGGAGGAGAGTGGCTCTGCTGCCTCATTCACAGGCTGCCCCTCTTGAGACTGCATTTCCAAGGGTAATGAGATTATGGTGGCCCTGCATGCAGAGCTGTGGCTGCAGCACATCTGAGTCCCCCACAGATTTTGCTGCAGTGACGTCAGAGCAAAGGTGGACAGTGAGGAGGTCAGATGCTCAGGGAGCTCTTGGGGAGATTTGCACAGCCATTCCTTGAGATCCTGGTTGCAATTTCCCTCTTCAATACTGGGGAATACCCTAAATTAATGCTCCCTTGATTGTCTTCTAGTACTGCATCTATTGTTTGAATAACTCAGCCAGTTCTGTGGCCCTCACACTGCCCTATTCCCTTTTTCCTCAGTATTCTCCTTTTTTTTCCCTTTTTCATTGTGATGGGGTTTGCAGAACAGCTATTAACATTAGAGCTTTTAAGTGACAGCTCTGTTTTCTTTAGCTGCAGACTCCATCTCTGCATTGTTCTGCTAAACTGTGGGATGAATGTGCCAGAGCACTCTGTCATAGAAAGCTTTCCTACTTATTATATCTCTTTTGGAAGGACTGCAGTGGAAACTCTGTAATGCTGTGAATAAGGGTAAATATATACACACTGAATGGAATTGAAGCTCTCGGTCCTTTGTGGAGCTTAGAGTTTGTGAGCATCTCTACACACTCAGAATTGAGCATTAAGCATCTTTAGAGGCGTATTTTCCTTCTTATCTCTCCAAGTCTGGTCAGCTCTTTAAGACAGTCTGGAGATACCTTTAAAGAAAAAAAAAAGACATTTAAATCAACAATGGCATCTCTGGAGAGGAGAGTGATTAATACGTAGTAATACAGAATGTTGGAATATTCATGGGGTACTCATTTCTATAGCTTTTCTTTCTACATAAATCACCAGGAAAAAAAAAAAGTCATATCTTGAAACAACACTGATGGTAAACTGCCTCCTCTGGGAGAGATGGATGGATGGCAGCAGTTTACCAGCACAGAGCAAGCTGTATAGTTCTGTGAGAATTGAAGATATTTGGGGCAGGGTTTGCAAGACACTGACTAAATCGTTCAGAGGGGATCATGCCTATGTACCTGTTTCCACCAAAGACAGTCACAAGCTCTGTCCTTTTCTAAGGTTAGCAGCACAGAGCATGTTGTCGATTTAAACCTCATGTTGAGGGTCTCTCAGCAAACTCTGAATATGTAGAAGGAAATCTCTCGGTTTCAGGGAGAGGGAGAAAAGCCTTTCAGTAGTAAAAATTCAACCCCACTAGTTCTCCATTCACCTTCAGCACTAAACTAAAGGTGATGATTGGAAAATATCAATAGGATGCTTTCCTGTCAGGAGGCATTGTATCAGCAAAATCAATGACTTTTGAAGTCAAGTTGATGTTGATCAAATTCAGATTGAAACAGAATGGAAAATCATAATATTTTCGCATTGGAGGAGGAGAGTCTTGGTTATTTGTTTTCATCAGTGAAGATGGAACACTTAAACTAGCTCACGTAAGTTTTTTTTTTTTCTTTTGTTTTCTCATAGTACCTCAGGGAATGTGTTAAAATTTTAAATACAGCATAAGAAAAAACAAAACAAAACCTTTCCCTGCTCGAGTACACTGAAATTCCTGTGCCAACTGGTTCATCTTTAGGTGTTTTAGCTAAGCTGTTATCAGCTGAATCTCTTTATTAGCCTTCTGCTCTGCTGTCTGCCTGGTTTTCAAATGCTGGCACAGGCTCCTCTTTAACACATTCTTGCTGAAAACTTGGCATGGATTTCTCTTCTCCCTTCCTTGTCAGTGGTCTTTTGGTCTTTTCCCCCATGATTATAGCATGGTGCTTACTTATATAAAACTTACTGCTCAGCTGCATTATTTTAAGAAGTATTTTTCTACCTGAGGATTTGTACACACTGGGCAAACACCAATTAAATTAGTCCTCATGCAGTCATTGACATAGGTATTACAATCTGAGTTTCACAGCAGTGGATGTGGGAATGTGCTGAGGGGAAAGAAGGAAGAACAAAATACCAAGAGGTGTGCAATCTGTCCAGGGTCACGTGATGGCAGATGGAAATTACTTTAATTTTGTATTTTTCTTCATCTGTGCAGGCTTTTCCTTCCATTTTGGAAAGTGCAAGAGCACAAGTTTAGTGGAGTCAGTCGTCCCACTTTTAAGGTTTGGATCCAGCAAAGCACCTGAGGCTACACTTTATCTTTGAAGAGCACATAGTTCCATCTGGGAGATGTGCCCTTGGAGCTGAGTGTGTGATTGTATGGTGCTGGTCCAGCAGCAGTGGCAGTGAGAGGTTTCTCTTGTACACGAGGCACAGAGGGAGGGGTCTGCTTTAGGAGGACATCACTTACAGAGAGGCTGGTGCTTGCTTCCCAAGAAAGGCAGTGTATTGATTGGGCTCATTGGTGAAACCACACAAGGTGAACTCAAACTTAGTCCTGCTGTTTGAAACATCCTGACTTCTTTCATTTCTTTGCTAGAAGGTCTCACTGCTGCAGTGCCAGGACTGCTCTTTTTTTCTCTTTGCCAGCTGGGTTATGTTTTCCCCTGATAAAAATGGTCAGAGGGGAAGAGGTTCTATTGTAATCATTTCTACACGTGGATGGCAGAGAGTGATTCAGGGAAGGCAGCAGGACATGGTGCTCATGGTTAATGTGGCTTGAGGGGGGAAAAGAAAGTACATGAAGTGGTGGATTTCAAATACCTGCTGCAAGATTTGCCTGAACCTATTCTTTTGGCCTCGAACAGGATAGCAAATCCTGCACTCCTCATAAAGGAGGAGAGGAGAAGGAACTGTGCTTATCCTCTTCCAAGCAGCGTTCAATTTCATTAAGGACAGAGTAGAGAACTTTGTTAGTCAATATCCTACTACCCTCCTTCTCCAATCCAGTTTCCAGGGAAAAAAGATTTTTATTTTTTCCTCACTCAACCATGGATTCAAATGGCTGTTCTCTGTTGCAAGTGGCTTGAAAACCAATGCATGGACCCCCCTGCTGCCACTCAGTGATTCTCAACTGCAGAGGTCAATCTCCTCTGTTTTGAAGGATGGTGTTGACTCTGGAGTGGGCAGAAGTTCAGTGTCAGGCCTCCCTGTTGACACATTTAAGGATTTCACTCACATGTCTCTCCTCCTGAAATACTTTCAACAGACCCTTTTGAAAAAGCTGCAGTCATAAAGCAGTGCCCCTGCTGCTCCCTGCTTCAGCTTGTTACCAAACCAACATGCTTTGTTAGCGTACAGTACCTTGTAACCTTGCAGCGTTCTTAAGAATTGCACCTTTTTCCTCTGCACTTTGGAGATCTTTAATCTTTTCTAGAAATAAGGAGACATGATGATGGACTTGGATTTGTTAAAATAATAAACCTGAGGTTGAAAAAAAACCCCAAAAAACGCTACCTGATCCAAATTCCAAGAGGCACCACCCTCTGAGTTTTATGATGGCTGCATCTATACAAAAGATATATTGTCTGAAGTTGACCAAAGATGATTTTGTTCTTGTCACTGCTCATGAATTTCTGTGAGTTTTAATTTGTTTTGTTTTCCAAAGAGTTTCTCAAAAAACCCAAACAAAAACAAAACCCTGAAAACCTTGAAACAAACAAAATAACCAACCCTTTTTTCTTTCGCTATAATCAAAATCTTTTGTTCAGATTTTCCTTTTCAGCAAAATTAGGGACCTCCCTCTTTCCGAAATACTTTGTTTGGAAATGAAGAATGGAAGTTAGCTTTTACAGATGGTGCAGTAGATTATGTGAGTTGGAGTATGATTGCATACTTCCAGGTGTTTGATTTTTCAATTTAAATACCAGTATTTTCTGTGGAACACATCTGATGAGTCAATTTCAAAATTTAATTGAAACGTTGTTTTGACTAAAAAATGTTTTAAGGGAAAAAATTAACAAAAAACAACTGCATTTACCTTTTTTATCTGCAATCCTTTAAAAATTTAATTATTTTAATACAAGCAGCAGACAAAGGATAAATTTTGCAGCCATAAATATAAGTTTCAAATGAGAATGATTTTTTTTTTGTCTTAAAAATCACAAGATGAGTTTGAGAACTTTGCTTCTTTTGACTCAGCTCAAAGCATGATGTCTTCTAAGTTAACAGGGACTTAGATGTCATACCCAGTAACAGACCTGGGGAGCTGCAGGACGTGGAAGGTGGAAAGAAGACAAAAATGTCTCAGATCTAAACCAAAACTTGGAAAAATTATTCATGTGTTGAAGAGAATATTGCTTTTAGCTCCTTTCTGCTTCAGTTTTTCTGTCTGTAAAATGCAGTTATTAAATGAAACCAGTAGAATGATTTGGGTTGTAGAATTAGTTTTAAAACATTGTCGGTTCTTATGGTTGTAAAGCACCTCCAGGAGAATTTTGTATTTTTTAAATGTATTTGCTACTAGCAGTTATTCAAGTCAAATGAATCAAACTGGGACAATTCCTGCAAACAATTCTTTGCTTCTGAGAGGGTCTTTCTGAGTTTCTGAACTTATGCAAAATGAAAATTCAGGTAGATCTCCATGTAACCCTGGTACAACCTGATGCTGCTCCTGTTGTTTGCTGTGGAGTTTTGACTTTTGGGCTTTGGATTGGTTTTTGCTTCTTTGTGCCCCCACATTGTGGTGTTTTGTTTGTTTTTTGTTTGTTTTTTTTTTTTTTTTTTTCAAGACCTGTAGTTTTCAGTTCCATGGAGCAACATTTTGCTTCCACCTGGATTTTCACATGGTTACATGTCTGCCTTGTGCATTTTTGCATTAAGACATTCTGAATTAAAATTAGGTGCTAAGATATTTCTTCCTGTTTCTATGACTGTTCCTGCCAGGAAATGAATTGTCCTGGACACCAAACAGAAAACACTGATTCATGAGTTGTCAGCATCTTTTTGTTTGATCTATGACTGTTAAGTCCATCCCTTACTCTGGGTCCTCTGTGACACTGGTCAGCATGCCCACAGAAAGGGGTTACTCATGTGGTGGAAAGCAAGCTGACTTGCACCCTGAAAGTGGACCTACTTGCTAGATCTTTCCCTGTTTCATTTAGCTACTTAATTAAAATACACAAATAGATTAAAAATGCGTAAATCAGGCTCATGCTGTCAGCACGTAGCTTAATATTTGGATTATTACCCCAAACACAGAGAGTTGCAGTCATATAGATCTCCTGCTCTGGTTCTTTGCTCTGGGATCTGCTCATGTGCTTTTCATAAGCAGATTCCCTTGTGTACAACTTTGCAGTTCATTTCCTGCAAGCCCTTTGGGGCAGTAAAATTTGATTGCTTGAAAGTCTGTGGGAAATGACAGCACAAGGGTGCCACTGAAATGAATCAATTCATACAGTCAGTCAGAGGAGTATTTGTCGAGTTTTTTGTGTCTTACTCGCTCACCCTATCATGAAGGTATTTACTGCACCTATGTCCCAAGGGCGTGATGAGACTTAATTTAATAAAAGCTTGTGAAGTGCTTTGGAGAGGAAAAGAGGTAAGTGTTGTGTGTTGTTATTTCATTTTAATGTGCCTTTGAGCTTCAGTGTTCTATCTGGGCTCTGGGATAGAAGAGCTTAGAAAGTTTGTCCTCTGCATTTCTGAAGAAATAGTTCATTTTCAGTATAACAAACATTTCCAGACTATTATCTAAGCATGGCCTACAGCTTCCTTTAAGAGCTCAATTTTGTTTTAAAAAGCTCCAAAGCAACAAAAAAGCAGGAACACAAGACCTTCAAAGCCTCGTGCAAACACTGAAGGAGGAGCTCCAAATCTAGTGAGCCTTCTCAACCAGCATTTTACAGACATGGCTTTGTTGCACAGTGGTCCAACATGACACAAAGATGCCATTGTGCAGGGAAGGGCTTGCTCAGTCTAGGAAACCAGAGGATGCAAGGTACTCTCCATGAGCTGAGAAATTCTGCCTTGCAGCAAGGCTTGCTTGAGCTCAGGCCTGTGCTAACTCCCTAATTCTCCTTGCTCATCACAGCTCAGGTGGTGCTGGGAATGCCATTTGTACCAGTCCCTGTGAGTGTGTCTGCAAGGAGGAGAATCGTTCTGCCAGGTGTTATGGTTTGACAGCTGCTCCTTCTAGGTGTGATAAATCCCCTTTTTTGTGATTGCACACCATTATCTGGACACAACTTTTGCAGTGTTCTTCTGTGGTGTTATGTATTTCTTGGTGCACACAATACATGAAAACTCAGTCCTGTTTCACAAAATGAGAGAATCTGAGGCCTAAATCTCTTCTTTATATTCACAAGGAAGCTGGAAATGAGCCAAAGATTTTCTTGACTTCTTGAATGAGATTCAGCTCCAGATTAAAATGTCTAAATTTAGGAGTCTTCCTGTAAGTATCTAGATGTGAGTTGATGTCTAAACACCCATTATAGCTGATGGAGATTCAGTGCAGTCAGTTGAGGCTAGGAACTTAATTCAGCTCATCCTAGAGCAGACACCTCCTGATCAGCTGAATTAACCTTTTGACTTCACTGCCTGTAAGGACCAAATCTTCATTAACTGTGGTGGGAAGTTAGACCATGCAGCATCTACTAGTGGGAGATTCAATCTCAGACTGAATTCAGCCTCAGCCAGCATCCCTCTCCCAGGGTGGTTGTGTCTACAACTTTGCTAAGTACTCTGCAGAGGGAATTTAAGGAGTCAGGACATAATTCCAAAGTGGACCTTCAAGCCAGGGCATCAGAGAGGCAACCAAGGAGCCTTGGAGGACCACCTCTTGTGTGACTTACAGAGGGCATGCTGTCCTCTACAAAATAGGATTATGCATGTGTCTCATGCTGCAGCAAAGCAGGATAAACTCCAGATTTACATTTGACACCCACAAAGAGAAAAAATGGGAGGGAGGAAGGGAAGAAAATGAAAAAAGGAAGCAAATACACACATGCAGGCATTAGACAGAGGGTTTGTGTTTGAGTCATAAAACAATTTGTCCCTTCTTTCTCGCCCACCCTTCTCTCTACCCTTTTCTGGCAGTAACTGGAAAAATAACAGTTTGTTTAATGTTATTGACAGACTCGTCTTCTGCTTTGTAAACTTGTTTTCTATACTAATGTATGGGGGCTGTAGGGCACAGCAAGGAGGAGATTGAAGTATCATTACTATACCCCCATGAGCAAGCATTTGGAACAATGAGATCACCCAGCTGTCTGGATACCTTCTGGGTGAGAATACCAGGGCAAGAATTCTAGTGGCCAGCTCACTTGGAAAAAAAAGAGGAAAAGCAAGGAAAGTAGAGATGAGGGAGAGGGCAAGGCAGAAACAGATATTTTTTGTGTCTTTATCTCCTGTGCTTGATCTAATTTTTGCAATATAGAAAATGCATTTAGAAGGCTACAGAATTGCAGAATTTTGTGTGAGCTAGATATATAGTAAGACATGTTGCTTTTCAAACAGGGCTCGAAATGCTGTGCAAAAGTACTTTTCTTTCAGGTTGCATTTGTGTTGCCAGGGTCTGTAGCTTGGTCAGTGATGTCCCTACAGAGCTTTCTGAGTCATTCTGCTGTGAAAGCAACCATATGATCCCCTTATCTCAGAAGGGGTTCAAAACTCACCTGCCTACTGAACACCTTTCTCCACAGTCATCATAGCTTCTTTCTTTCTGCAACAGTTTCTTAAGGACACCCACAATCCGGACTTGTTTACAGTGACTTCAAGAGCTTTAAGCTATAGCTAAGGAGATCTGGAATGGAAGAACAAGAAAAGAATTCCCAGCAGCTCTCAGAAGCAGCACAGGCAATAGGCTTAGACATGAAAGCAGGAAAGGAGTTGGTGAAAGAGTTGGGGTGGCAAGCAAGAAGCAGTAGAACAGAATGATTTGTCTCTAGATATTGCTTCAGTCTCCCTTGAAAACTCAAACACTATTATGTCAAATATGTCTGCTACACATTTTCTTTCTAAATGAAAGCAAAAAGCTGTAACACTTCCATCAAAAAAAAAAAAATATATATATATATAAAATCTGAACACAGTAAGCAAGTGAATACCAAGCTCAGTGCCTGCTTGTAACTTTCTCAGACAGTTCCCTCTGGGCTGACATTTTCCATGCTTGAAGTAAAGAAGCATGTATATAAAATACACATGCACAGTGCTGCTGTAAATGGGAAGTTTGTCAGAATTTCAGCGATAGAGTTTTATGTAGTTTTGGTGGTGCTAGTTTTTTCCTTACTTGAACCAGGAAAATAGTTTTCAGTTGCTTCTGTTGTACTGAGATGACATGAAATTCTCATTTAATTGTCAGTGTGCTTCTGAACATATGCTCTCAGTGAGTCTTGCTTGGAGGGATTTGGGGTCTGTTTCTGGCTAACCAGGCATACAGACACTTTTAAAGAATACAGTTGGTGCCAGCATATGCAGAGCAGGGTTCCCCCGGCTCCTGCGTCTGTTGTGCATGCACACTCACACAAACACGCATCCTCTCGGCTAGGGGCCTTTGGAAGCCAGGACAGGGTGTAGCTGCCTGGAGATGTGTTACTAGAAAAGTCAATGGCTTGAAGGCAAGCATTCAGAGCTCCTCTGCTGTGTGAGTAGGAATCATTGACCTCTGTGCAATTTTGAAACCTTTGCGGAAATAAATGCACCCCAAAAGGAGAGGCGGAGAGCAGGTCTCTGAACGTGAATGTTTTTATTGGTGGCAATCTTATAACTAAAGAGAGGGGTAGAGAGGTAAAAGGGGCTGAGTGTGCCTTCTTCTCAGGGTCTGAAGGAATATGCAGTAATATAGCATTGTTTTCCTGCTGTCTCTATCTTTCCTCCTAAGTACTTCACTTAAGGCTTTCATGCTACAAGGCCCACGCGTTCTTATGGCTACTGAGATGACTGAGTCCCCGATTTTGCTTCCTTGCAATTTTAATATATTGTTTTATTCTTTAATCCTCTCTAAGACTCTTTAAGCTCTTTGAGCCATTGAAATAATCTTTCTTTCTGGCATTTCTCTTTCTCTGTTCCCTCCCCATTAGTCCTCCATGCTTTGCACTCCATTTGCCCAGCTAAGAGTTTCAGTCCCAGATAGCCTTGTTTATTCTTCCTATACTGTAGCAAAGGATTTGATTGATTGCACCAAGGTAGGTTTTGAAATGGATATTTCAACAACTCTGGTGCTGGTTGTCACAACATTAAAGTATGAATGTGTGTACATTGTACCTGTCCCCCAAGTGTAACTGGGAAAAGAAAATATATATTGAATAATGAAATCAAACAGAAATGCATTTAAAGTAATAACAAAACCAGAGTCAACATCCTCGGTGTGTCATTTTCCTTAAAGGAAGGCTTTTGCAATTTAACTACATGAACATGTACATGAATAATAGTATGAGAAGAGACAGTGTTATTTTCTTTTGGTTAATGCACACTATCTGGTCTGCTGTTAGCAATCTGAATTCATTCCCACTTCCATGGCCACTGTGATATTTTGTATACCACCATGTTATACACTTACATTTTAAGATTCCTTTGTCTACTGCTGGCATCCTAGATTTTACCAAGTAAAAGTACTGTGTAAATCCTCAGTATTTTCTCTGGTTAATGCTCTTGGTGGGAAGGTTTACAACATGCATTTTGCAGGGTGTGCACCATAAAGCAAGACACAGTGCTTCCACTTTTCACTCCCTTGAAGCAGAATTCAGGATAGTCACATTTAAGCTTTATAGCTGGCTGTGTTGTGGTATGCTTCCTGTATTTCCCTCGTTGGCACCTCTGATGGTCTTGTCTTAATTCCAAGACTGGTCCTTTCCACAAGCAGGCTGAGTTTCCTGAGTTTTAACAGTAGTAAATCCTGCTTTCATAGTCTGCTTGAGCTGGAGTCTTTCAAAGCTTTTTAGGGGGAAAAAAAATAATGGCATATTCTAGACCCCAATGCAGATTTAAAATAAATAGATCAGCAGTTTCTAAACCAAGCACAGAGAAGAGTGCAGAAAATGCCTGCCTCCGAGGAGCCAGTGCCAAAAGGAGGGTAGATGCTGATGGTGCCATCACCAGGGAGGCAGCCTGGGCTGGGAAAGGAGCCTTCCCTGGATTAACCAGGTGGCTGAACCTCATTGCAGCCCCAGGTTTTGCAGATGCTGAACCAGGGTGGTGCTGTGGCAGCTCACTGCTGGGGCTGCGTGCTGCAGAATGTCAAGAGTCCCATACTGTTGTGTATGCAGGCTCCTTATCCCCATTTTTTTCCCTGCTGTTATTTAGCTTTCCATCCTTTTCCTGTTTTGTTTATGTTCAGGCACACCTGTAGTTTCCATGTAAGCAGTAAGGGAACAGCTGCAACTGCTCTATTATAGCTGCAAACACTGCAGGGAAATAATGGATTTCAAATCATAACAATTCCTTTTCCAATGCAATAATAATAACAAAAAAAAAAAAATTAAAAAAAAATCCAGGGAATTTTCTAACCCTGATATGTCTTTCCATTCTCTGCCTTGTCTTCTTCAATGTGGAGTTGAAGTAACAATGTTAGTTAAAGATTTAAAGCCTGTGACATCCCTGGTTTTGCTTGTGAATTTGGCCCTTGTTTCAGAAGACAGGGCTGCACAGTAGCATGCTGTGCTTCCTGGCGTTGACAAAGCCATGCAGAGCTCTGGTTTTTTGTGGTTTTGTTTGGTGGGGTTTTTTGGGTTTGTTTTTTTTTTTTTTTTTTTTTTTTTTTGTTGGTTTTTTTTTTTTTGTTGTTGTTGTTGTTGTTGTTTGCTTCTTTTTGAAGCACAAGTTTAGTGGTACCTGTATCTATCTAGTTTTAGATAATCCTTTCTGTAGGACTACCTAAATTGTGCTTAATTTTAAACAGTGCATGGAAAGGGTCTGAGGGAATTGCCAGCTGCAGCAGTTTAAAACTGAAATGAGAAGGGGTCTACTGCCATATTAGATGCATGTGTTCATAATTGGGTGATTTAGTAATTAGCCTGGCTGCTGTAAATATAACTGGGTACTTGAAATCATGAATTTGCCAGCACTCTCAATGTGCTCTGCTATCCACTGTTATTCAGAGGGAGAGGGTTGCTTTGAAACTTCCTCTGCATCACCAGACTGTCAAAATCCAGATTCCTTGTGAATTTTGAACTACGTATAATTTCTTTTTTCTGACCCTTACTTATTTCTTTAGAAAGAAGAAAGAGGTTTCATCGCTCATTCTTGTTTGTAATTTGATGCTGTTTGTTTATTGACTTATTTATAAAGCGCCTCAGGCATGTGTGGCACTTTACAGGCAAATAATATTGACAGGTCCTTCTTTACTGCAGGCTGAGTACTCCATTATGCCTATTTCATACTGGCCTGCAGTGCTGCAGCACCATTATCTCCTGATCTAGCTGAGACATTGCCTCAGGGAGCCACAATGGATTTGGGAGCCTCTTAGTACAGGTGTATGAGCAGGCAGCCAAAGAGGGAAGATTGATCTGCTTCTGCACCCTTAGGGGTCAGCACTGAAAGGAGCAGCAGAGACCTTCAGCTTCTCAGATTTAGGAATGCTTTGCTCAGCTCTACCATCTGAATGGCATTACTTTGAAGAGAAGCTGATGGTGTGGTTGTGGCCTCCAGTTCCTTCACAGTACCTATGCTACTTTTGGAGGGCCTGGAAGCTGGTTATAGTGTGGTGGGGACACAGCTGAGAGCAGATCCCCACTGCATACTTTATGTATCCAGTTTACCTGCCCCTTCTGTTTGCTTGCTTTTCTCAGGGGCTTACCTGGCACGTAACCTCACTGTTGTTCTTGTCATCCACGCCACTAAAAGTGAGCTCTCCTCAGCCCAGAGAGGTTGAATGTTAACGTTTTGATGGCATGATGTTTTATTTTGGAGAATGTCTTCGGTTTTCCATTGATAGCAGGCCAAGCCACCATCAGTGCGTAACAGTATTCAGCAAAGGAGATGGAAAGGAGAGCAAAAAAACCCTGCTGCCTTAATGGGGTTGGGAGCCACTGACAGTCTCCAGAGTGTAATGTCTTAGATCTACACCTCATCACTTCCCAAAAAAACAGAGAAAGGAAGAAAAGGGCTGCAGAGCCAAGAAAAGTCTTTACTAGCTTGTCTTCGCTTTCCTCCCCCCCTTTCCAATCTGCCTTCAATCTTTAATGGAGAAACTTACAGCTCCAGAACTAATACTTTCCCACATTGCATTAATCCTAATTGACTTGGATATAAGTTCCCTCTTCTACTATCTTCAGCGTGGCATTACCACTTGCCCCTTGGGAGCCTACAGCCACCTCTGCTCATTGACTCTTGCTGGCAGCTTTTGCACAGGAGAACACAGTTTGCCAGGGGATGCATGGAGTGGAGCTGCAAGGACACAGCCAGTGACCTTGCTGGAGAGCTCAGGACACAAACTATGAGAAGTTGCTGTGTTAGAGTTTATGTTAGATATGTGCTCTCAGAGTTTCTGGGATTGCAAATTGGTTGGGTCAGCATTCCCTTCCATCTGGGAATTGGTGATGACCACAAGGCATTACTGGGTTTTACATGGATTGTTGTTAATCAGAATATAAAAGGGAGGGGGAATGAGCTTGTATGTTGAGACTGAACCAGCCAGAGCCGCAGCACAAAACTGGCAAGAATTGTTGTGGCTGATTTCCATCATGCCTTCATTGTGACTTCAGTTAGTCCAGGCATCCTGCCTTCCTCCTGTCTGTCCACCTATTTTTCTTCAGCCAACTTCTGACTCCTTTCTAATTCCCACTATCCCTCTTTTTGTCTATTTCTGTGGATGCCTGCACTGTATTCTTTTCCATCTTCTTTTCTATCATTAGTGTAGCTACTGTTAATCTCTTCTTTTTGCAAATGGGGAAACTGAGGCAATAATCAATTGATTCAGAATTGCTGAGGAAGCTGGAATTCGTGCAACTCGTGTCATAAGGCCCATGCCTGGCAGGAAACCTGATAAGTGCTGTTTTCCCAAACCATTCCAGTGGTTAATCTCTGCGAGACAGTGATCTTACCTTTGTTAAAGTAAGATCACTTCTCCATTCCATCCAGTCTGTTGAAGTCACAATGGTACCTGACACACCAGATCCTGTGAGGAGCAGAGAGCTTGTGTGGAGAGAACAGGAAATTCAGTGAGAGGAGATGGATACATGGGAAAGATCAAAGATAACAGTGTAATGAAACAGAAAAAGCAGTGCAGGTGGCAGGAAGGAGGAGGTGTAGGGTGGGAACAGGGATGCCCAGCCTAGAGCACTGCAGCTCACAGTGGGGAAAGAGCACCGCAGTCACATACTTTGGTGGCATTTGTGCAGCAAGGGGGAGGATGTGGTGTGTCTGTGTGTGTGTTGAGGGGTGTTGTTACTGGAGGGAGATTATCTGCAGCCTGAGTTTCTTAAGATACTGGAGAAGCCAATGCCTGTGTGCTCTTTTCTGTATCTGCAGATCTGTGCTGTATGCTTTTTTTTTTTTTTTTTTTTTTTTTTTTTTTTTTTTTTTTTTTTTTTTTTTTTTGTCACTTTGCTGGGATTTGATCAGACAGAGAACACAGGGGAGAAGAAGGGGATTACTGCAAGAGCTTTTCGTGCCTCTGTCTCTTCTTCCGCTCCAATTGTTTTTCATTCTCACTACCAAATCTGAATTCTCTCCCACCAGCAGCTCTCAGTTCTTTCTTGCTTGGCAGCATCTTTCTTGGAACATCCTAGTCTCAGTACTTGTCTTTTTAGAGTACTCTTCCAAAAATGGTACACTCTGGATGACAAATACCTGATTTTTGTTCCCTATTTCCCCTCTCAAGCCAGTGTGCTGGTTGTAAGCTTTGCTCCACTGTGAACTCAGCTGACAGGAATGGATACTGTAGACATTTCTGGTCTTTTTCTGTTCCTCAGACCACTGTGGTTATGGATAGAAGAAAGAGAGTTTTATTATTTTTTGTACTAAGTGGATTAACCTCTTAAGATTCTTGACTTTCTCCCTTCAAAATACTCCTCACAACATTTTTGTATGCCCGGCTTCTTTCCCAGGATTCCCCCACTGCCTGCAGGAATGGCTGGCCTCAGCTGGAGGTCGACAGATGGGAGAGTGAGAATGTGATCAGTGCAAGGCCCAGGCTTCCAGATGAGTTCCAAGAATTTAATTTTCGTCACAAAAGACACCCATGCAGCTTAGATACGGGTTAACTACCCTTGTCTATTAGAAGTGGCTAGAGGCTCAATTTGTTTCATGCTCTTCATTGAGCAATACTAATAGCAATGTAATTTATGTAGGAGGAGCAGATGATGTATAAGTCAAAGGACCTTGCAAAGATCCTTAACGTTTTTGATTTGTTTTCTAAGATCTAAACTGCCATGGGAACTTTGAGGTTATCCCACAAATGTGGAAATGCCAAGTCTTAATCCTGTACTCTGATGCAAGGCATTGTGATGCACCATAAGGAGCTATGAGCATTTTCTGGGCAGGACCATGCCAATCCTGTGCCTCCTCTGCCCCTCTGCTTTCTCCTCATCTATTCACTTCAGCTATTTTGTCAGTTTTGTTATTTACACCCCAAAACCTGTCCCTCTGTTTTCAGGAATAGCATGAGAATTCATTGTTACCTGAAAATAGATAACAAATGGGATTGTTGAGAAGTTGTCCTGCCTTTGCGTGTTGTTGTTGCTGCTGTTTGGAATTTTTATCTGCTGAAGTCTGGATTACACTAGAGAAAACATCTTTGCCTGGAGGCCCCTCACAGTGCTTTGGAGAGGCCATGGAGTACAGCAGAGACGCTGTGACTTCCAGACTAAGGATGAGTCCAAAAGAGCCCAAGGTTTACCCTATTTGTAGGACCACACCAGAAGCTTGCTAGCTGATAAACTGAGTTGAAAAAAAAACATCGAGAAAGCTGACAAATTACTGGCAGCAAGACCCTTTTATCAGGAGAATATGTGACAAAGTGTTCACTTGCAGAAGCCCTGCAGGGCAAAGTGCACTGCCCAGGATGCCACATCAGCAGAAGACTTTGGGGGATAGGGAGATGTGCTCTTATTCAGCCTAACAAACAATGCTCTCCTTCCAAAGCTTGCTAGGAAAACAAAAAGTTTACTACAAACACTTGCTTCCCCAGACTAAGGATAGGCCCAGCTTATTATTCTGTGTTCTAACTACTATACCGCTTGGCAAAATAAATGAAGAAGGAAATCTGTTAGTCCCTAAGTAATCATTAGCTGGTTGTCATGTCCCTCTGAAGACTCTGAATGCTGTTTTCTGCTCTCCAGCTTCTCTATCATGCCAGCACTGCAGTTTCTGAACTCTCTTATTGCTCCAGTAAATATTGATCACAGTGTATGAAAGCCAAAGTTTCCTCATTTACTGCTTTTAACCCCAGAAAGCCGCTCATGCCTGCCAGCTGCTGGGTGGTAGGGAAGATGGGAGAAGATAGAAAAAAAAAATCACACCCTGCTTCTTTGCAGGCTTCCATACACAAGTTTGCAAGGCAAAAAACCTGACTGATTTATTTATTTTTTATAAACATTGTTCAGTAGCATAGGAGGTGTAGAAGGATCAAGGGCGGAAGAATGGAGTTAGTACTTGTTTTGCCAAAAATCAACAGAGGGTATAAATCTATGGGGATAAAGTCTGGAGAAACAGGCTGCTTTGTCATTTAGAGACACTGGTTTGGCATAGAACAAAGGAAAATGGAGAAAAGGAGAAGGGAGTGTTATGGGTGGTGAGTGTGGAGCTGTGGGTGCCTGCAGAGCTCAGCAGCCAAGTGGGACACATGGTCTGGGAAGACCAGCTTGGTGCTGCTGCCCCAAAGGTGGCTCAGGTCATAAAGCTGGGTGCTTCCACTCTGGCATGCTCCCACCAGCCTTTTTTGGGAAGGCAACCCTTGCTGCTGCGGTGGCTACAGCTTGGATTGCTTCCTGTGGGGTCAGTCTGCTCTCAGTGTGTGAGAAATGTGATGTTTTGGGGCAGATTCAAAGGGACAATGGGGGTGCCCTTCTGCTGATGGAGACGCTCTGCCCAGGCAGGTCTCCTGGTATCCTGAGGAAGAGGGCGTGAGGACCAGGACTAAATCCCAAGTAAATCTGTGAAAATGTTTCTGAGTGACTAATACTAAGGGACAGGGACCAAGTTACTACTATTAAATTTTCTGAGTGGATTCACAGTTTGAATGCATCCATCTGGTTGTTGGGGAGTGTGGGATACACAGGGACATGCATGGCCCTGTAAAAAAACACTGAGCTTTTGGCACATTGTCGTTACAAATGTGTTACTAAAGTGAATAATCTGCCTTTTTTCCAGATAAATATAATTATCTCTCATACGTAGCAGCCTCTCATATCAGAGGACCTAGATGCCCTTTATATTTAGATCACAAGTGAATGATTTAAGTGTCTGCAATGTTATCCTGAGGGGACATTTATTCACATCACTAAACCATCACAGAACTAGGAACAATTAGGCATGACTGGTTGTCTTAATTGAGGAAAAGCTGAAGAGACTACAGTAACAGGTTGACAGAGCTCTGTGAGGTCTTTAGGACAAATAATGGGATAAAATTGAGTGGCAAAGGAAAAAATGGTATGGAAGCCTCAAGATGTGTGTGTGCTGCAGGGCAAGAACCAGTGAGTAACCAGGGATTTGTAATACTGTGTGAAGAATTAGCTCCTTTGGTATGGTGTCAGGGGAATCGTAAAGTAAGCTGATTTGCTTGGAGGAGAAATGGGCAAGGATCTTGTGTTTAGTTCTCCTTTTATACTATAAACCCAACTAAAATCTGAGAAAGAATCCCATGTCCATACAATGTATATGTCTGTATATTTAATGAGCAAGTCTGAACACTTCAATCTAAAGTGAAAGCCCTGGCAGTTATATAGCCTGGATGATAGCAGTCAAAGCCACACCTTGCCCTGGAATTTTTCTAAAGGAAACATCAAAAATGTCCTTCGTGGTCCCAGGAAGTGCTACTTCCTGTGTTACACATTTTGCCATGACCCTCGGTTGCATGATCTTATGTTTTCTATGGGATAAGCAAGAAACTGCCCAGCTCCTCTCTGGGCAGTTTCTGCCTGTAATGGAAAAAGAACAAATATGAACTTTTCAGAGTAAAAGACAAGTGTAAACTTCCCAGGGATGTGGGTTTTGGAAAAAAATCTCTGGAGTCATGACTTCTGACCTTGCTCCACAAAGTGATTTAACTGAGCCTTGCCATGGCCAGTGATGTGGGTCCCACCTGCCCCAGGTGGAAGACTTATCAATTCCAGTTCTGCAGGTGCTTTGCCCCACTGAGGCCAAGGGCAACCCATGAATTTGTTATCAGGAGCTGGAGTGTGCAAGCCTAAGTGGAAATGCAATTAGGTGGGCTGTAGTCGGAGGGCTTGTTCTCTTAGTTACAAGAGCAAGTGTTTCCTAAAATCTTAAAAGTGATTTCAGAGTTGTGGAGTAGCTAATGTTCAAGTGAGCTTTCCCTGTGCTGTTCCTCAGAGGGAAAAGGCTTTGTTTTTCCAGTTGCCAGATTTTTAAAGATGATGGTGCAGGAGGTTAGGTTCAGTCCTGGCAGGTAAAGTGCATCCCCTATGGATTTTCCCAGGTGTTGTTTTTTCAAGCTTGCTGCTTGCAGTTTTCCCCTCTGTCCTGAACTCCCATTAATTTCCCTGGGATGTGTTAGGTACCGAAGGCTGTTGACATTTCAGACTCATCTTCAGGAAATGTCTGCTGCAGTGTTGTGGTCTGGGCTCAGATGTCTCACTGGGGCACTGCAGGGAAGAGGACAGAGCTGCTGCTGGCCACTTGTCAATCTTAGCAGCATTCTAACAGGCAAATGCAGTCTAGTGCTGGGAAAATGCATAGAACAAGGCATGGGGCAAGGAGAAGAGTGGATTTGAGTCCCTCTGGGATTGGGAATGTCTGTCTGTACATGGGTGTTGTAAGTGCCATGCAAGTGTTCTTGCAAGAGTACTGTCTGCCTGGTGTTTTGCTTTGTTTTCTGTGATTCTGGTACCTGAGTGTTTTGTGAAAAATGCAGGTGTCAGGCATTTGCTGCATTGTGAGGCTGCTCTTATTTGTGTGGGCACAGTGCTTCCCTTGGCCACAGGCATGCATTTGCATGGGGAAGAAAACAAACAGAAATGTGTCCTGGGCATACACATGTCATGCAGTAATTTGGTACTCACGAGCACTGGTCACATTCAGAGTAGGCAAGGAAGGGAGGAGAAATGATGGAGGTCAGCTTCCACCACCCATACCCACATTAAGAATCAGCTTCTTTTAAAACACTTGCCACTAATGGGACTGCTCTGTATCAGCAAAGGTGACAGAAACAGGGTCAGCATTAATATGTAAGTGACCTCCTGAATTAATGTTTACAGTAAGGAGCTGCAGGGGGGCTGATCTATATTTCATTTGGAGAAAAGCTCAGAGAAAATGGGGAATGGTGAGGGCCACAGCAAAGATGCTCATTAAATAGAAGGCTTTGTAAGGCACTGCTTTCGTTTTCAGCTTATTTGCAGGATAAGGATTAGTTTTAACTGTGAGGTTTTGCAGAATGGAAGTGCTTAATAGGCAGCAGGGGCTTTGTGTGAGTGTGCGACTGGGACCAGGGGGAAGGGCAGCACAGTGTGCAAGGACTGCAGCACATGGAGAGTGCTGGGGAGAGGTGGCAAGTAGGGGTGTGATGCTGGGCACGCATAGAAGGCAGGGTCCTGGATCAGTATAGGAGGCAGGGAGAGTAAATCGTTGAGTCTGAGGATTGCAGAGGGGTGATCGGGGACTGGGATTGGCATGTGGGGGCCAGCAGAGGGATTGCAGCAAATGGACATGCTCGATGAATTGAAGGGTGGGAAATGTGGAAAATGTTTGATCATATACTTTTTAGAGGGCAGTGGGTAAAGCAGACAGAATATACGGTTAGCATTTCTCTTTTTTGGAAGAGCCCCTTTGGAAGAAATGAGAACACTTACAGGTGTTGAGTGGATTTGTCCCCCCTCTTGCACATGTGTGCGTGCATGCTCATTTTGGGGGTTGCTCCCATTCCCAGTTTTATCTGAGAGCAGCTAAGTTATGACTTGCCACACAGCACATCACTGGCTGAGTAGGAAAGGGGATCCAGGTCTCCCAGCTTCTAATTCTCAATGGTAGGTCCTAAACAAAGCTGCTTTCTATGAGGATCTTATCACATTCCTCCTCAGAAAGACTGGCCTCAGTCTAAATTCTTTTTTTCCCTGCTGCATCACCCCCTCACAAACATCATCCTGGGAGGTGGGTCACACCATCAGCAGTCACTGTCAGAATGAGGTGAGGGAGCCTGGAATTCTGCTGCCAGTCTGTCAGAGGAGGAAGAGAAATTCCCATGGCCAAGAACCTAAAATATAAGCAGCCAAAATAGGCCAGGCAACTGCACTGCCCAGTCCTTGCAATCCTCTGTTCTGAACCTTTCTCACTACCTTTCACTCCTCTGCAAAAATACAGCTTACAAAGCAGGGACAGCAGCAGCAAGAATAAATGGATTGCTGTCTGACTTTACTGCAAAAAATACCAGTGCATGCTGTACACACGCAGTCAACACACACAGTAAGTTGTGCTCCCATCTGCTGCAAATGACTGGGAAAAAAAGAAGATTACAGATGAACTGTACCTGTCTGTGTGTGTTTGAATTTGGTCTGAAGAGTGACAGCTGGAGAGAAGTGCGTCCTATGCAAAGCTGATACAGTTGCTTATCACTAAACTGCCTAACATTTTTCATTACCCAAAGTAATTTTACATTGCTTATCAGTTTGCCAAACTGCATCTGTTTGGTTTGAAGTAGTTTGTGCTGAGTATTAGCCAAGGGCTGAATATTTGTGAAAATTTCAGCTAAAAAGTCCAGAGATTAGGAAAACATATGTTGTCTTGCTCATTAAAACAAAAAGTTCACGTTTCTGTTTTGAATGAAAATTCAGCATTTATGTGGTTTGGAGGAGAGATTGGAATTTGGCAGGTAAAGTAACCTCAGTGTCAGGGATTTATCTTTCGCCACTTCAGTTCATGTCTACCTAGATGTGGCCAAATTGTGAGCTGCTGAAAAATCTTAGTGCATACATACTCAGCAGAGACTTGTTAGAGTTTAAATCTTCCATCTGTGTCAGTTGTGCTCCATCCAGTTTCGCCAACTGCTGAATTATTTGTAATTCTCATAACATTTGGTGTTTTACTTTACTTCATGGTTTCTGGAGAAAAGGGAATTTTTTGTTCCTTTTGAAAATGAAATAGTTCTGTGGTCCTCAAAGCTGCACAGGCAAGCAGGGAAGTTCATTCTCTCAAAAAGCACATCACATTTCCCACTCGGCTTTTCATTCTCATTTCATAACACCTCCTGTATTTTAAAGGCAAAATGTGTGCTGTTGGTGGTGCTGATGGAGAATAAAGACAGAGGCACGAGCTGACCTGTTAATTCAAAACTTGGAATTTTTCAATAGAGAGTACTTATTTGCAATATAAGGTGTTTTGAGTAATGTGTTGTTTACAGTTTACTTCTATTTTAATATCCATGCCTATGTGGAGGGGCTGAAGTAAGGCTGGTCAATGGGCGGGGTGTGAAATTTTCTAGTCAGTGAGACGGACTCTGGAAAAGCCGTGTCATTTGCTCTGTGGTACGTAGACAGATTTTTAAATTGATGTATTAGAGTGTGTAAGAAGTAACTTCAGATAGCTGTGAGTGGGAAGTAACCCAGATAAGCCTCTTGCCATTTTTTCAGGGGCCAAAAATACTTAAAAACTTTTAATTGCTTGTTTAATGAACACAGAGGAAAGACAAGTGGGTTTTGAAAATCATATCTCTAGGATGGCCTCTGTGAGGTCTAGCACAAGGTTGGAAACAGATGGTCACAAATCAGAATTGTAGAAAATTGTTAGACTTAATTTGTAGAGCTGGAGAGTGGGATGTGGCAGAGTTAGCTCATCCATTTGTTAGCCAGACAGCACTGGACCACAAAATCTTCCTGTTTTCTGAGGAAATTTACTGGGCTATGAGATGAGGGATAAGCAACTCTAGGCATACCTCTTACATTGAATTGGCATTGCCCTTCTTGTGCCTAATGTAATTCCTGTTATTACCCAAGACTTGGCCTCACCATTCCCAAAGACACACCATCGCTGCCTCTCACTCCTAGAGGCTGAGGGGGCAGTTTGAGGCAGAGCAGTGCTTGCAGAGCCAACAGCAAGGTTCACATCTTCTGCACGTGGTTACATTACCCTTTTGGTAGTCCCACTCACCGCTCAGCCAGCAACACCAGCCTCCTTCCCCCCTGCCCCATTCATAATGCTTGTTCCTGGCCTCCTGTGCTAACAAGTGCCTAATGCAGCTTAGAATACCTGCCTGTGGACTGGGTTTAGGGCCCATGATAAACCCTTACTGCTGTGTCACTAATACTGGGCTCAGTGTTTGACTAGGCAGATGAGGGGTTTAGTGAAAGCTGTAGTTGATTTTCGGTTCAGCCAAAATTTTGCTTCCTATTGGGAACCTCTCCCAAAATAGTGAAGAACTTGCTCTGTTACCCGTGCCATGGAGCCTGCAGTGATTTACACGTGTTGAATTTGCTCTTTCAGAGAGGTTGCACGGATGTGTGTGGGCTTCTCATGAAGAGCTGCTTCTGCAAACCTGCTTTAGGAAGGGTGTAGGTGAGCTAGTTGGGCAGAAGTAGTTGTTTACTACCTTGCTTGTATAATTCATGAGAAAGAAAAAAGAAAGTTGCTTTTCTTCAGCTCAGCTTCAAAAAACATGACCTCATGAGTGAAAGAGGGCAGTCCAACACTTGGAAACTTGTTTACATCATTAGCTTTCCTGTCGTTTTTTTCAGGGATGTTGGGTGAGTCACAGCTGTCAGAGGTCACCTCTAATCTTAGCTTCCATACCTCTATGCCTGTTTCTCCTCTCCCAGAGAATGAAAAATACCTTGAGACTTCAAGGCATGTGTTACAAAGAAAGTCAGTTATGGTTATGAAATCAGACCTCTGTGCCCCTTTCATATTTTGAAGGGTTTTGGGGAGATATTGGGTGTGTTTGTGTTCCTGCATGGGGTGGAAGTTGAGAGGGTGTAGCCCCACTCGGGCTGGAGTAGGAAGCTTGGGTGAGGGTGTTACTGGGTTGGGTCTTTGTTATGCAGGGGGCAAAAGTGGGAAGTCAAACTCTGAATCTGGAAAATGACCCATCCTCCTGACATCAGTAGAGAAATTAATTTAAAAACTTTACAAAGTATCTTTGTCCTCTGTGAGAGTCTCCAGGGTCATCTTGGTCGTTGTGTTCCTCGGTAGCTTTTAAAGGGATGATATCAAACATGACTATTTTGGAGGGAGACAGTTCTACATTGGCTTGAAAAGCCAGTTCTGGTTGTTTTGATTAAAAAAGAAAACCACCTCTGATTTCTTGTAGGGGTCCATTGTTCACCATTCATCATTTCAGAGGCATTTGAGGCAGACTAGTGTTAGGGAGGCTGGAGCCATTTTGGTCTTTAAAATTATGATGGCTGTTCATTCATTGCTGGAATCACATCCTCCATAAAAAGAGTTGTGATGTTCATGCCCCCAGGCTGGTATTCCAGCCAAAGCCTGCTCTCTCATTACCTGTTTGGGTAGCCTGTGGAGAGAGTCTGGTGCAGCCCTGTGCTGTTGTTGTTTTCAGCGTAATGTTGCTAAATTACTCTGGTCTCACTGTGATTCAGAACTCTCTCTTGATGAGACGCTTGTTCTTAAATGACCAATTACGTGTGCAGACTCCTGTGTTGCTGGTTCAGCCACAACACCATTGAGACTGATACCTCAGTTGAATTCCATGAGACTCAAAGAGGTGGCTGTCATGGTTGGAAAAGCCTTCACACACCTTGGCCATATGAACGTGAATTCAGGTTCCTTTAAGAAATGGTGATGGATTCAGGTAAACAGCTTTTTTAGTTAGTACAAAATTCGATTACCCATCATCAAACCTATCTTTTTCACTTTTTGTTCCCAACTATGAGATATCAAGAAAACACAGTTAATATTCAGTTATAGAATGATCATTAAGATTATGTAGAGCTGTTGGAGAGAAATGAGTTCTGAATACTTATGCTCCCTTGTTTCAGTTTGATAGCTAGGAGTTGGGAGGGAAGAGAAAAGCTTTGTTTTTCTTGTCAGAAGATGTCTTTTTTCATTCCAGGGAACCAGAGACAAAGCAAGGACTTCTAGAGACTGCAAGATCTTAGAGAACCTTAGAAATCTCAGAAAAGCTGAACAATTTCTTCATTATTAGATTATAAGCCCCACGATTGTTATACCTGTGGCCTTCTCCAAGGAATTCCATGTAGGGAACTTCTCCACTATCTGTCAGCTGAGTGTAGCATGCCTATAATGGAATACATATAACTTTAAAAGCAAGGAAATTAAAAGTTAGAGCAGTCATAACACTCTATTCACTCTTGTTTGTAATCCCTAGTAGTCATCCAAGCATCCTAGGATAGTGCTTTTAACTGCTCCCGGGATAGACAGCCCTCCAACATTCTGTTTTCCACAAGGAATAGAAATATGGCAGATTCATCTAGAACTGCTCATTTCAGGGAGTAGGGCAGTGTGGTAATGAGGGAAAGGGAGTGATGGTAAGTCTGTCATGATTTTTTTAAAAGAAAGTGCATTTTATTTCACATATTTTGGACTTGGGAGGCTACAAACAGCCATGGTATTCAGGATGAATGTGACTGAATTGGTTCCTGAGATGCAGTGGTTACAAATGATGGGAAGGCTGTGAATAATCAAATTGTAGTAGATGCTGTTTACAGCTAGGTGCTGCATCTCACTAAACCTTCAGTAAAGGGAATGAAGTTATCTTCCCTAAGCTGCCTTTTGCAAACAAATCTGTGTTGTATGGCCATAGGCCTGAGAAGGTAGGCAGCACTGAGCTGAGGCTTCTCTTTTTGGAAACAGCAGATTAGGAAGACAGCCTTTTGGTTCCTAAATATACATATTTGGTGCACTGAGTGAAATACTTACCTTAGAAGATCTCTACACCTTAAACTAATTGAGATTTTTATTTAAAGAATAAAAGTTTTAATAGCTTTTCAATGATATGTGCTCATAGTTAACTAAAGATTTTGACAAAAAAATCCATTTTAAAATCAAGACTTTTGAAGATTTTATGTGGCAAAGAAAATGTATCTTGCCTTAACAAAAACAAACAAACAAAAAAGATTTTTGTTTATGATTGCTCCATTATTCTCCTGTACTCTGTATTTAATTCATTCATTCATATACCACTCTTTCATAACTTCAAAATAAGAGAGATTAAAGTAATGCTTTATTGATAATTTCCTGATTAGTTTCAGGAAAACTTTCTAAAAACTTCTTCCTGATGCTTTTGAAACTGTTTGCATGATAGGAAGTATAGATGCCATTAGGGATTAGTGATGTTTCATGGGATGCAAAGTATATATTTGATATAGGTTCAATTGCTACAAAAATTCACTAAAAAAGAGAGCAAGTTGCCTCTGTGCTGAGTGCCTTGAGCAGCAAGTTGCTAGCTGTGTGTGCTTGCCTGTTGTGCCATGGAGGAGTTAGGTCAAGGTAATTAAGGCCAGTGTTAAGACTCTAATTGGATTTTGTCCAGGGAAGTACCTCTTACTTCGGAGCTTTTGTCACTGCTGCAGTATTGAGATGCTGCTGTTACTTTTGTTTATCAGGAAGGATTTAAGGGATCAGTTGGTACAAGTCTTTGGCTATTTTTCTGAGTGCCAAAGCTCCCTATTGAGCAGGACAAAAGGGTTCCTCTGACTTTACTGCAAACAAATGTGCTTAGAAGCCTAATGTATAAGGGACCAAGGCCAAGAGGCAAGTCCTGGTGGTATTTGAGTTAGTGGGATTTTTGCCAGTGGCTTCCCCAGACCCTGCCCAGAGTTTATGTAGCTTGGTATTGCCTTGCACCATGCCCAGGTTTTCTTTTCTTCAGCCTCTGTTGGGACTGAGTCTAATTACACTGCAGGACTGGCCAACAAGGAGGCATTGCACCAGTTGGGCAGCCATCCCTGCCTGACCCTCTCAATGAACTGCAGCTAAATGAAGACCCTTGGGGAAATCTGCTGGAAGCAGCAACAGCTGTAAATGGGGGTGACTTCGAGTGTTGCCTTGTTTAATGGGATTCCCTTTGCCTTGGGATGTACTGTTTGCCCCTGAGGCAAAGATCCTCCTTCAGGGAGTAAAACTAGATCCTTTCCCTTCCCTCAGAGATAGTTTTCTGCAAGGAAATGTAAAGCTAATAGGACTTGTTTCCTTTGACCATCTGCAGAATGGCATTCCAGGTGGCAGGGAGAAGTTGTGCAGCAAGGGAGGGCAGTTGTCTGGTCACAGACAGCAAAGTGCCTTCACAGAGGAAGGAAACAGAATAGAAAGAACAAACCAGTCATTGAGAGAAGGAAGGCAAAAGCATTCACACAGTGCCAGGAAGTTTTTCACCAACATTACCAAAGCCCATAAAAACACAGGCAATTAAGACGGAGAGAAAAACAGAAGGTTCTTCTCTCTCCATTACGGCACATTCACTGCCTGATGCACTTCAATTGCCAGAGATTTAAGAAAGAGCTGTTCATGAACAAAGATCTGCTCATATCCTTTCTAGTAGGAGCAAATGTGATGGATGGGAGCAGCCAAGTGATCAGCTAAGATCTACCTTTCATCCTGCATTCACCTTCCTCAGTTGCTGGCCTCCGGCTTAATGTTTAGCATCAAAATCAGCTCGGTTCAGTCAGTGTTGCCCTCACTCTTTCTGTTGCTTTACAGGCACAGGCAAACAGAGCAACAATACCACAGCTCCATGGGGACAAAACTACGCACAGATCATTTGTGCAACAGGTAGTTCTGCACTCATCCAGGCATTAAGGCCCCAGACAGTATATGCAAGACCCAGAAGGCTGCTGTATGGGCAGAAGTGTTTGTGAGTGCAGCTGAAAACATCTGTTCCAGGAAGAGTGTTCAGTCTGGTTTAAATTTTCTTACTGGAATGGCTGCTGCCTCCATTGTCCTGGCTGTGCACATCTTTTAGGACATGCTGCTGCACCAAAAACAGAGGGAGCACATATACACACACCTATTCCAAATGGTAGGGGAGTTGTGCACAACTCCAATTCAACCCTTGCTTTTGTTGTGATGGCACATTTAACCGGCATTGACTGAAATGAATAAATCCAGCTCATCTTGAGGCTGTATTAGAAAAAGGTAGGGTTTCCCCAGAGAAGGGACTGGTATGGGGTTTGAAGGCTTGAGTCATTTCTTAAGCATGATGACTGTAATTTGAGTTGGCAGCAGTTCCAATTCCAGATGTAGTGACAATTGGCTAAACAATGCAGAGCAGGAATTGCTCAGGAAGATAAAGAGCTGCTTCCAAAACAGTAAATTGAGAGAAAACATGCCTACCTCTGTTGAGATGTCAGATGAGCATTCAGAGGCAGTACAAAAGATGAAGACCTAATTATTAATTGACAAACAGGACAACCAGGCACAAAGGAACATTCATGCCTGTCACTGCAAATCTGTGACCAGTCTACATCTTACAAACCAAACAGTATTGGTGCCTATCTAAAAGAGATGAGGAGAGGTGTCCAAGGCAAGAGGTAGGAGGTAGTGGCACCAATAGTCATGGAGAGACTTCCCTGGGAAAAGACAGTGAGTTGTCTCTGGCTCTTAAGAAAAGGCCTAGGTCTGCAAAATCACCCCTGGAATGGAGAAAGTGAACACAGAGCAGCTGTTACCTGCTGCTTACAGTGTAAGAGCAGGTCATCAAAGGATATTTTCAGGCAGTTGTTTTAAAATAAGGAGATCTGCGATGTGTAGTTATTGCAGGGAATTTACTGCCACAGAACAGTGAGGTGATTAGAAATAAAAACACTTTCAGCAAGTAATTTGACTGACTCAGAGAAGAACAAACCCTGAGGCTGTACACAGAAGGATACAGGTGCAGTGCCTGCCAGAGGAGCTCCCAGAGTCACAAATTACCACGGGCTGGGAGAGCAGGTTGGGCAAGTACCCTTGGGTACAGGCTTCTAACTCTTTCCTCCATGTCATCCATGGCATCCTGGAGGCAGGATGCCAAAACAGATGGCTCCTGAATCAATACAGACATTCTTAAGGCCAGTTAGAAAATGCAGGTAATATGTCTACAAAAGTTTCAGACATGACCTGGGTGCATTCCCCACAGCCTGACATTTGTTTTGAAGTGCCAGAAGTCTGGAAAAAAATTCTTGTGTTTAAATAAGATTTCAAATTTAAAGGTGTTTATGGGACAACCTAAGATAATTATAGTCCTGTCATTCTGGTACTGTTTTGAGGTGAAATATTAGAAAAACTGATATGGGATTAGATTAATAAAAAATTAAAGAAGGGAAATATAATTAATGCCAATCAAAATGGATTTATGGGAAATAAATCCTGTCAAACAAATCAGATATCTTTTTTGATGAGATTATAAAATTTGTTGGTAAAGGTAGTAGTGCAGATGTGGTTAGACTTTTTAGAGAATTTATTGTTATACCTCATAGGATCTTGATCAAGAGTAATATAAAATAAGTCTTTACATATTAGATTTAGAACTGGTTAAATGGCACTCTGAAAATATGGACACAAATGGAATTTTCACCACAAACATGTAATATTGGAATGCTGTGCACACTGCTTCTTGCTCCTTGTCATATTTATTATTTTTTATCAATACTGGGGAATAAGATGTAAAGTCACCTGAAGGAAAGTTTATTGGTGACACAAATGATAAAATTCTGCAGACAAACCGTGAAAAAGGACAAGGTCACAGATGCAAGGGAATTGCAGATTCCTTGCTAAACTTGGTTTAGGGAAGCTCTGTGTGTTTTAATATGGTCAATTATGAAACACTATATAAAGGCATGCAAAAAGATATTAGTAGTTGGCCATGTTTTTAACCTAAAGGATCATTTTGTGAGAAACAGCAATTTTGAAAAAAGGATGCTAGTAGTTAACTGAAAGTAAATCCTTGTTCAAAACTATGCTGTAAGACATAATTTGGAGGCCTTAAAGAGTTAACTGGGGCATCTCAGGTGTGACCTATGAAGTAATATTTGATGTCTGAACTTGAGAGGTACTCATCTCCTGAGATTGGTGTCCCCAGTTAAAGAAAGTTACTGCCAAACTGAAGAGTCTCAGAAACCAGACATGCAAGTGATGGAAATGCAAGGGGCCACGCTTCACAGGCTGAGGTTCCCGGAGAAGAGCCTCTTTAGTTTATCAGTGGGAAGCCTGAGGGGTTGCAGTTTGTAAATACCTACTTAGAGAACCAAACTTTAATAAGAGGGCACTTCAAGCTAGAAAACAACATATAAAAAGACCTAGTGGCTGGAACCTGAAGCCAGGCAATTTCACACTAGAAATGAGGCACAAGTTTTTTCAACAGTGAAAGTAATTAAACATTGGAACAATTTACCATGGGAATGTGGTGGATTCCCTATCACTGGCAATTTTAAAATCAATACTAGCTGTTTCTTCAGAACATATGTTCTATCCAAGCATGAATTAATTTAGGGTAGTCCTATAAGCTGCGTTATTCAAGAGGTTGGCAAAGAAGTTCACTTTTCCTTCTGGCAATATAATCTCTATTTTCCCAACTGTTAAGTAGTGTCTTACTCCCCCTCCCTCCACCATTTTTTTTTCTTTTAGATCTTTTAACTTTTCTATATAAATGACCAAAAGTATTTCTCATCCTGCTTCTGTTTTAAACAGAAGAGTAGGATTTATTTCTCAATCGGAAAATGTTACATTTTCCAACTCCAAGTTTTGAATATGAGTTTATTCTCATTGATCTTGGGTTTGGCCACTGTTTACTGTGTATTCTCATGTCACAGTGATAACTGCAGTTCTCCAAAAGTGGTCTGTGTGCCTTCAATGGTGCTCCTGAATTGAACAGTCCAGGGAAGGTTTGCATGCCCTGCAGCCAGCTGGCACAGCACCACTTACTTCCCCAGGGCTGAATTCTCTTACCATTCAAAGCAGTGAGGCCACATATGAGCAGCCTGTGGAGAAGAGAAACTTCAAAAATTTCATCTTTCAGCTTGCTTTGAAATGAAAATTATTAATTTGCAGAACTTCCTTTAAAGAAAGTGGCTTTTATGGAGGGAGTGGGGTATGTACTAGATTTCATATCCATGTTTTTAAGTGTGCTTCTGACCTCTGAAAACAAGTTTGTCCTACTTATGTACAATCAAGATTGGAGTTCAGCCTCAGAGTGTAAACCAGTAAATGCAGATATCTATATGTTATCCAAGTATCTGTGCTCTCATAACCTACTTTTCTGTCTTTGTGTTCAGTTCAGTCAGTTGCCAAGATAGATTAGACATCTGCATTTGGTTGGCAAAATTTCTCTCCAGACTGCTGAATCAGGGCAGTGATTCAGTTGCCTAAACGTAGGTTTTTGGAGCCAATTTAGTTACCTCCAGTTGTGAAGAGCTTCACAGATGGATAACAAGGTCACAAGATTTTTTCAGTACCTGTCCTTCTCTACCTTCAGGTGATTCCCTCCTCTTACTAAGTGTAAAAATAAATGTAAAAGCATCTTCCACAAAATTTAATTAGCTGTGATACTTTTAGCTTTCAGCTTTCTCTCACCTGCCCTGACAGAACATTAGGCATCTCTTGGTGAAATGAGAAGATTTGCTTACTTATGCTACTGTCTTTTATTTTGAGTGCTATATTTTGTCAGTGCTTTTTACTTAGGGACAATCACAAAAATATTCTGAGCTGCTGCTAAGCTCACAACACCATGCTAGACTCAGAATCCAGAGGAAGGAAACACTTGTGTCCTGGTCCAGATCTCTCCTGAGGTTGATGATAACTTCCCTGAAGAAGGATCCCCGGAGGGGATAAATCCCAAAAGTTGCATATTTGAATGAGAAAGGCAGTAAAGAAAATTCCAGCCTGAATTTCTTGCTATTGAATACGAAGTAACCCATCAACAAATCTAAGACATTAGTTTGTTCATACCCATTGTTCCTGCACCATTGTAGCAAGATCCTCAAGTACCACACGGAGTTTTCAAGGAAATCTTAATTTAAAGAAATATCTAGTTTCCAAGGAAGGCAACGAACCCCAGCGGGAATTCTGAACTTGGGAAAGGACAAATGCCAGCACTTTTGTGCCTATGTATGTAATTACAACTACATGTGCTTTGGCCTATAACCTGGTACTGAGGCCAACTATGATGGAATAGCCCATGCTGAGTCTGTTAAAAACTCTTACTGTCCTTAGCAGATTGACTGTGTCTGATTTGCCTGTTGAGAATGGGTCTGTTGGGAGTCCTAACCCCAGATGTAACAGGGAACTGTTTGGCATAGTGTTGGTTGACACAGGCCAAAACTGTGTCAGAAGCCCCTCTAGTAATTCAACAGTGCTGGTGGTTCCATCACTGGGGAATGCTTCCAGGTGCTGTTTAATTTCCTGGCAGGGCCAGCTCAGAACTTTGTTATTGCTGTTGATCTTTCATGAAAAATGTATCTCAGTGATGAGCAGCTACATAAAATGAATAGATGGAGAGGTATAGAAATAGGTCATGTTTTCATATGGATTCATTTTTGGGTCCTCTGGCGCTATGTGGTGGTGCTTGTATTCTCTCGGTTGGTTGAACAGGCATCAGGACTGACTGCTGTTTTCTGTAGATCGATTGGCAAGGGAGATCAGGCCAGTTCTGTTCTGGAGCTGTTTTTGCTGAAGCTCATTGCATGTCTGCCATTTGTTTGCAAAACTTGAGATAAGGGGGTTTCCACGTAGGAGTTATAATATAATTAGTCCATTCAGCTGACAAAGTTGAGCCCTGGCCTTTGCTTTTCTATGCTTGGCCAAGAAGGATTATGCTAGCAAGTATTTGGGGAGGATTTTCTTTTTGCAGGGTTGTGTTTACCTACTAGATTCTTTATGTCATGCTTTCATTTCTAGATTGAAGCTCAGTCATTCATTAATTATGAGGCCTCCCTATATATAATTTAAAGGATGTTCAGTGTCTCTTTTCTTTAATAGAATTTTACTCTGTTTTGATGGTTTGGGTTTATTTTTTTCTAAGTTTGATCATCAGTTTCTATGCAGTGAACAATGAGAACCATCCAATCATGATAGGAACATCTGCATGCAGTGGCAGCACCTTGTTCTGAGTTGATTTTTTGAAACTCGGGGTTTGAAGTGTCCAAGAAGTCCAGTAGGTCACAGATAGCCATGATGCTGAGTGTTCCACTGGCTCTGCTGGAGAGTTTTACTCCCCATGCTTGTTTGCATAGATTTACTTTAAGCCTTCATGTTTGAATTGTTGTATGAATTTAATGAGAGACTCTGTTTTTCGATCTGTTTAACTTTGAGTGCCAACCTGAGTCAAAAGCCTTTATTTAAGCCTATGCCTCAGAAAAATACCTTTGCAGCTTTTGTCTGATGCAGGCTTGTTAATGAGCATCTGCACGGTAATGTGGTTAGCACTTAGTTTCCTAGGGAAGAATCCCATTTGAATTCTCTGGATTATGTTATTGTTGGCTAGATATGGTAATGTGTCTTTCTTCAGGATGCTGCTGACTAGATGGCTTATAAAAACACCTCCGTGGCCCACAGGGCTAAGTGTATTTTGGCTTGTGTGCATTTGGGCAGTTAGTTCATCTGATGTGTGTGCTCCTGAAGGCAGCTGGGTGGTCACCATGCCCCTCTCCCTGTGTTTATCTTAGAGGAGGCTTCAGATAAACACGTGAGAAAGGAAAGACTGATATGGAAAGCCAGAAGGGCTGAGGTGAGCCAGAGCCACAGCAAGCACATGGAAAGGGAGAGTGATGTATTTAAACATTTAGCCACAGTTGCAGGGAGGAAATCACAGACAGGCTAGAGCGGAACGCTTGTTAATTGCTGATTTTCTGGGCATTCTAGCATATAGGCACCCGCTCCTGTCTTGTTACTTGTTGAAGAGAAAAAGGGGTTGAAAAGAAAAAGCCATTTATTTTTCTGTGTGTTTTTAATTGTCCCTCCTGAGACAGGCTTTTGCATGGCACTGTGTTCAATCTGTTGCTTGCAGTTTGTTTTCTGACAGCTGAGGTTCTTATCAGAGTGCACCACCTACCAAAGGGTGTAAGGTGTGGTGACCAGCACTGCCCACCACAGTGTGCTCTTGAGGTCGATGGGCACTGTCACACAGGCTTGGATCACCTGTTAGTCTTGGGTTACTGTTAGTCTCTGAGGCTGGAGGAAGAGACTCTGGTATCATTTGTGAAGTGTGACTCCCATCTTGGTGGGTTTCTGGGATTTTATGTCCTGTCTCTCCCACAGACCAGCTCCTGGCTTTTCTGGGGTTTTCCTTGAAAAGGTCACACTGGTCAAAAATACTGTCTTGACAGTTTAGGAGATGACATTCTCCTTCTCTCATGGAGAAGAAAAATAATAAGGCCTGTTGTACCAATCTATTGCTGTTGACCTATCTCCGCTTGGTGATGGAGGACAGCTAGGTCTCCACTGTCCATTTAGTTTTTAGGTTCTCCTGACAGTTATGCTCTCATTTTTAAATTTCCTGCCAGTGTAGTTACCTCTGTGACCATGGAGCACAGAGTGCTGAGACAAACATGACCCCCTCAAAAGCTTTGGGATTACTCGTACTGATGTTTCTATGCAGAGACACCCAGCCTCTGTTTAAATTGCCTTGCTTGCATTTTGGCGGCTGCAGCAGCAGGAATGCACTGGGAATTAAATCACTGTGTTCTTCCATTGTGCTTTGTGGGCCTTGCTGAACTCTGTGCTGGCATTAGACTGCCCTTAGACCAAAACACGTGGATTCAGTGCGAGGTTGGACCTGCCAGCAGTGCCCCGCTGTGGGTGTGTGCAGCTGGCCCTGTGTGTTACTCTGCTCAAAGTAGAGCTCAGGGAGGCAGCAGAGAACGTTGGCAGCTGTTTTCATTTGCCGTCCCTGCCATGTCATGCAGAAGCTTGAGCCACAGAGAGCATGGGAAGGGGAAGGATAGATGCAACTTCCTCACTCCCACAGGAGGAGAAGCAAGGCTGGATGTCAGATGCCTCAAAAGACCTCCTGCTGTGGGGTGTGTTTTCTGGAGAGCTTAGAAAAGGCCATTTTATTCCTTAGTCTTTGGGAGGGAGCTTGGTCAAAGAGATTAAAAAAGTTTAAGAACTCAAACTAAGCATAGTAATAGACAGGAAAGGTTGGGTCTTACCATCTTTGGGTTCAATGTAGGATTTCTGGGGAAAAGGAAGCTGAAAACAATTTTTCAGCCTACCATACCTGCGCATACTGTTTTTTGTACTGTGCTCTCTTTCCTCTTTTCTCCACTTTTCTCCTCTCCCTGTGTGTATCTCCAGCCCACTTTTCCATAAGGTCTTTGCATTCCACTTCCTTGAGGTAGAATGGTCGTGGCTATGCTGTTCCTCTTCCCGACGTGAAGCTGTTGTGTCTCCAGATAACTTTGGGACAATGATTTGGATATCACACTGCTGAGGTGTGACTCCCTCGATCCGCTGGATGCTCAGACAAAGCAGTGCAGTGGCACCTTAAGGAGGAGTGTGCTTTGATGGAGCAGATTATACACATGTTTCTGTGAGACAGATTCTTTGAAGTAGTCTTGTCAGTAATTGCCACAACAGGAGGGAATGTCTGAACTACATTTATAGGCCTGTTTTCAGGAGTTTGTCAAAACAGAGTTTCATCCCACTTGGAAGTGTTAAGACTTAAAACTTTTTTTTTTTTCTCTCCCCGAAAAGCAGATGGAAAAAAAGATGAAATCCCTATATTTTTTTATGAGAGAAATATTTAGGCATATGGGAAGGTTTTCTTTTGACATCATAGAGATATTTCATTTCCGAGATTCTGAAACACTGCATTTCTTTATCGTCTCAACTTCTAAATGACTCAAAATATTTCAGCTTTTAAAATGGAACACAAACTGGTACACATTCTTACCTGACTGAAATTAAACATGTAAGTGATTTGGGGTAAAAGTGACAATGAAAATTATTCTGTTTTTTGCAAATTATTTTTACTGTTACATGGAGGTGTTTTTTGTTTGTCTTGTGTGTTGTTTTTCTTTTTTTTTTTTTTTAACCAAAACAATTTATCTGAAGAACTTTTGACAAAAAACTTTCACAATGTGTTTGGAATGGAAAAAGTTAATAAAAAAATATTTCATCTGAAAGGCATTCACCCCTTCCAAAAGTTCTCCCCTGCCAGACTGTTGAGAATATCAGACATTATGGTCTTTGGAAACAGAATAGGGAATTGGCTGGGAGGTATTTGTCATGAATTTCAAACAGTTGGCATTTAGACTAAAAAAAACCCAAAGTACTAGGAAGATGGCAGAGAAACACATTTTAAAATGTGATGTCAGGATGAGAAGGTAGCCCTGATTTTGCCTTTATCTCATTTTTCCTCCTGGAAAACCCACATATGCTCACATGTTTTTTCTCTTGGTCTCATTTGAAGATTTTGGGGACATTCAGATATATTGCCCGTACTCCTCTTAACTAATTTACACACTGCAAGCATATCATAGCACTCCAGAAGCAGTTCAGTGCACAGGCAGTAAGAATATTACTTATCTAACCAATTGCAATTAGGCAGTACCGTTTGAATTTGGAATATAGAGTGTGTGTTGAAGCCATTTGTGAAAGAAAGTGCAAACAATTTAACAAGCATAATTGGGAAACAAAAATAAACAAACCCAAATTCAAAGCAATGGCCCTCTGGTCATGGAAAGAAGCTGAATT
The DNA here is from genome assembly GCF_029207755.1 of Chamaea fasciata. Lineage (NCBI taxonomy): Eukaryota > Metazoa > Chordata > Aves > Passeriformes > Sylviidae > Chamaea > Chamaea fasciata. The sequence goes on along the minus strand of NW_027094087.1, from coordinate 23,664,536 downwards.
TGTTGGCTGTCTTATCTGGCACGAGTTAGTTGCTCAGCTGTACATACAGACATTGTCCACCAGGATTTGAATTGGGAGCCAGAAACTCATCGCTAGGCCTTCGGCTGGTAATGGCCTTCCATCATTAAAGATTTCCCTAATGGAAATTGCTAACATTTAGAGAGCTTTTATGGAATCTTGCTTAGTATTTAATAGAGAATTGGAGCCATCCTAGGAGAATCTCTTCCTTTTCCAGTTCTGTATTTTTAGAAAGCCATTGTGTGGATAGCCTATTGAGTTTTTGTGGAGCCTTGTTGAGATTTTCTCCATTGTAGTCTAAAGGGTTTTCCTGAAAGAGCTAGGCTGTAACCTGTCTTCTGAGACAGAGTTGTCTTCTTCCCTTAAGCCAGACGAGTCATTTTGTGCTCTTGGTATGTCAGATTCAAAGCTGGTGCTCGTCATCAAAGCTCCCATGATCTCTAAGAGGCATCAGTGAGGGTATGCCACTTTATAGGGGTGATGAATCCTCCCCAGTGAGTTTGTTCCTGTGCTCTTTCTCCCACACCATCCACTAGTCTGGAGCTAACTCCTCTTTACCAGTCTCTGCATGGAAACAGACAAATGCAAATACTGACAGTGGGATTTCAACCTCTTTTTACTCTTGTCAACCATAAGCATTATAGCTGTCCTGCATTTTGCAGCAGGGACCTCCAGTGCTGGAAAAGGAGAACACTGGCTTTCTGCAAAGTGCTTGGCAGAATGTGGCCAAACAGAGGAGCCAGTATGTAAGGAAAGTAAGAGAGGCAGCAGTCAGGCAACATGCTGCAATCAGGGTTTCTGGATGCTTGCATAGGCCTGTTGGTGGTGTATATTACTGTCTTTCAAAACATCCACTAGTTAATTAAAGCTAAATGCAGACCACCATCTCTACTTTCTTGCCGGCTGTTTTTCCTTCTCTCTCACTTTTTTTTTTTTTTTTTCCCCTTGAACTTAAAACTTGGAGTGCTGCACTGATTAGAAGAAGTGATTTGAAATGACTGCATGTGTTCTTAGCTAGATGGGCATCTGTCTAGGGCACATGAAGTAGGAGCAGCAAGAAAGAAGTCTCAACTTATTTAGGTTCTTGTAACCCACCTTTGTATGGCATTCACTGCTACTCAAAGAACTGAATCCAAGGAAATGGACTGCACTTGAGTTAGCATCTGGAAACAAACCTTTTTTTGTTTGTTTGTTGGCCTTCTAATGAGCAGCTCCTCATGTTGATCCCACCCAAGAATCCACTGGGCTCAGCCCTTTAGGGAGCATCTTGTGGGGTATATGGGATGCTCTGGGGCAGGAGGTAGCTCACAAGTCATTGGGCAAAAACTCCCTGGAAGTTTGTTCCAGGGTGGTGGACCTGAGAACAAAGAGCAGGCTTGGCCACCAAGGGGCAACAATGCAAAGAACCAGGGAAAAGCAGGAGTGATATGTAAACCACATGCCTGGCTTTTAGAAAAATCCTGATTGTGGTGTTCTTTTCTTCCACTGAGCTGAGCTCTGTGACCCAGCATGCCTGTCTCAGCAGCTAATGTATGGCACCTGGGAATTGCTCGCATCAGTCAAGTATTGAATATTTTAGACTCTGGATTATTGCAGGAACAAGGTTTTCCTCAAGATTTTCAACTATAATAAAATGTCCTCTCGATGTACAGGGAACCAGGAGTTTAGAATCAGGGGAGGACCCAATTCATTCCTGAGGTGTGTGTGTACTCTAAAATATTTATAACCTATCTGTGCTTGGACAATTTTTGCCAAAAGTGTGCACTTTTGCTAAGTGTTGAATGAGAACTATTTTAAGAAGCAACCAAAAACTGTAAAAGCATTTTTGTGTAGTATGTTCTTATGAAGGTGTGTGCCTACAAACAGCATCCCCTGAAAATATCTGCAGTAACCCACTGCCCATTTCCCTCATCCTCCAACTACAGCACCTAGGCTCTCCCAGCCCTGAGCTCCCCAAACCCAGCTCTTCCTGTGCAGCTTCCCTTGCTCCCCCATGTAGGTGTTGCCAGTGGATCCCATTCCCAGCCTACATAAGTCTGGTGTTGTCACCCTGATCATCCCTTGTGAAAGTTGTTAATCCCTTGGGTTCAACAAGGACAGGTAAAAGCCAGCACATACTGTTACTGTCATTGGCTAGGTCGTTGATGCTGGGATTTGAGAAGCATTGATGAGTGTGTTACTACAACCCATGCATGAGCCACCCAATGTCCCTTTTTTTCTCCCTTGCAGATGGAGAAAAAACTTTCTGACTTGACAGCACAAAAAGAGGGCTTTTTTTTTTCCTTTTTTTTTTCCTTTTTTTTCCTCCGGGGGGAAAAAATTATATAGAATTATGTCACATCAAGAAAAACACAATGATTAAAATAACTTGCTATGAATATTCATTCTCAGCTTGGCAGATGGATGAAGTGGGCTGAGCATTTGCAGAATATTGCTAACTGAGCTCTCTTCCAGAGAATAACATTTCAAAAGAATTTCCGATTAGGTCTGTTGGCCAAAACTAGAAAGGATTTTTCTCTTCCTTTTTTCTTTCTTTGGCATTCTGAGCTTCCACCTTCCTGCCGAAATGAATTTCTTTCTAATCACAGTTTTGGATACTTCTGAAGCCTCACACTGAGGCCTTCCAGATGGGTTCACTGCAGTGGGAAGAGAAATACTCATTATCATTATTATTACGATTACTATTATAATTCTTAACTCTTACATTGCATTGTCATGATTATCCTGAAAAATTCCAAATTGTTTCACAAACAAGTTTCATTTCCTTTGATCACTAAAACACAGTAACATCTGAAGAAGCAGCCAGCATTTGCTGAGTATTTTTGTGCTAAAGAAGCAGGCGGGACAGAGAGATGAGTGATGCATCGTACACATTTTAAAGTTTAAGAAGTACATTACTAGGAAGAGCGAAATGGCCCAAACTGGACTTTAGCTGTATTTGTACCCAAGGAATTGTGAAAGATTTCATGGACGCGGGAATAGGCAGTGGGAAGCAGAGCTGTGCCTCCTGTGAATGTCACAGTGCCCCCTAGTAGCAGCTTTGATTATTGATCAGAACTGACTTAAAAGGAGCGCTGCTGCTTTTCAAAACGCCAAGTTCTGTCTTTACAAACCTGGTTAAACAGTTAATATTTTTTTTTTCCAAGAACGTTGAATGAAATGGCTGTTGTGCTGATTTATTTTCTTTTCATGGTGGTTTGAAACCAGAACAGGGAAAAAAAAAAAAAAGGCTTTTTAAAAACTGAAATATTTCGGGTTTGTTCATTTTCCTTAAAAACAGAAGCTATCCAACTTTTTCACATCACTTGGAGATGTGCAGCCTCAAAAAGATAGAGACTGTCCTAGCCCGTGGCTGTGTCACTCCAGTCAGGTACCTTATGATAGGAGTCAGGCAGAAAGATGGCTTAATTTGCTGTGACAGATATAGCCAGTCCATGCCTTCCTTGCAGGCTACTGGAATTCCCACCAGGTGATTCACCTGGCATATGATGCCTGCTTTGAGGTCATGTACGCCAGTCATGGCATAGTTAAAGTTCAAGCTTTCGTTTCACATGGTGTTTTCCTGGGATTTTTTTTTTTAATGTGGATGCTGTAGTATGCAGTGCCTCTGAGCTGAGTAGGCCAGCAGCTCCCTAGGGAAGGACAGGATTCAGGTGTCACAGTGTAGTGCTATTTCACCCAGGTCTATGAGATTGCAGGAGGACTTTCCTAAGTTTGCCTTCCAGAGCTGTCACTACGAGTAGGTGGCAGGTGTGAGAAAAGCATCAAGGCATGTTCTGCTTTGGATAGACAGGAGATTTAGTGAAAACATGACCATTCAGGAAAAGGGCAGAGAAGTGCACACAAATAAGGGAAAGAGGAATGCAGCAAGCAGGACTCTGCTTCAGAGTGATTTGTTACCATCCCAGCAATTGCTCTTGTTTCAACTGAGCATGATCTCTCCTGAGAAGAGAAGGAATCTAATCACGATGATTGATAATACCTTCAGAGGTTCCCCAGTAGGTATCAGACTTACAGAGCCGAAAACCACTCTCTTCTGGGAGAGTGGATAGGAGCAAAATGCCTAGCACACTGCTTGGAGGGTCTCACCTCACTTTATGTTCAGCCTTTGGACCAGGATGTTTCATTGCTTTGGCGAGCAGAAACAATTGTTTGAGGGCCATCCAAAGAAGGCCTCTGGCAGGCTGATGTGTGGAAGCCAGTGCTTTGGCTCTATTTAATAAACTCAGTACCACTTGTACACCTCCCTGGCAAATGGATAGTGACACACAGTGGCCACATTTTGCCAGTAGTGTTGCCTGAGGCTTTAATTGCTTTGCACATAAAGTTATTTATCTCCACATCAAGAGGGTTGAGACCACATTTAGGGAGTAATTACAAAGCTGCCAGAGGGACTGGTGTTTGCCACGCCAGCCAGGCTGTGATTTATCGGTTCTGCTCGTATTTAGAAAGTGAGCTTTCCTCTCACCTCTTCCCTTCATTCAGTGCATCATGGCTAAAGGCATCTGTATCCCCCAATTCCCTCTGATATTATCTGTGTGGAGTATGTTGGGAAGCTGTAAAGAAACAAATACTGTGAGTTTAGTTCTGAACATTGCTCTTGCTGTTTCAATCCTGAGGGTTTGGATTTTTTTTTTTTTTTTGTTATTATTCCCGTCTTTTTTATTTCTTATTTTATAAAGAAAATGTTATTAGAATTCTCAGTGAGATTTCATGATGATATTTGGGGAGTAAATAGCAAAAAGTTCTTACCTTCTTATGAAGGGTTTGATATGGCTCTGCCTTTTCCATGGAGTCCATGGGATTTTTTTTAATGTGTTGTTTCCTCATGAAATATAAAGAAATGCAGTGTGTTTGGCCTGAAGTCTTACCTATCATGGTCTGCTGTGCCAGACCTGGTTTCCCTAAATCCACATCCAAATGTCCTTCAGTCGTCTTGGCCTCCATTTAATCTGGTACTTAATCTCTCTAATTATTTTTTTTTTTTAATTCATAATGTTAGCTTTCAAATCTCTCTTTGCATAATCTGAATCTTGTTGACATCACAGATTCTTTGATTACTGGACCTAACATATGTTCTTTGCTAACCTAGTGGATTTTTAGAGGCTCTAGCATATTCATTTCAGTGGAATGGAAACCTTGCCCCAGCAGAAGCGTGATATAAATAATAGATCGTTTCTTCAGCCTGTCCATTTAGATGTACTGTTCTGTGTTAAGGGTTTCCTTACTTCATTTCCTAGATTCATGTTTATCTTTCTTATTTCACAATGCCTTTCTGATTCCTGGGTGGATTATTTTTTTCCTGTTGTCCTTAGGATAGGGATTTAATCCTTACCATTTTTGATGTTACTTCTTTTCCCACCAGCTTCCTCAGTAGTTTTACAAATCCCTTTCAAAAAATTTAGTACCTCATATGTGTTGCTTGGGGTGTTTTATTATTTTATTTTGGTGTGTGCCTGTAATCCCTGAAGGACATAGAGTCTGTTTGTGGTCATTGTTTTTCAGTGCATCAACAACGGTTGCTTTGCAAACAGACTTTTGTCTTTCATGTCAAATTGCGCTGCAAATAGTCTCCTGTCTCTGTGAGCTCTGGAGTCAGCTGTTCTAAGTGATAATTTATTTAAGACATCAAGAAATTATTTTTCTAAACTGTCACCTAACATGACACCTGACTCATTTCGGTAAGCAGATAACCAAAGTCATCCACTTTTTTCTGCTTTATTAGACTGATTACTGCTTTGTTGTTCATCAAGTTTTTTGCATTTTGTATTTTTTTTGTTCTCTTGATCAAGAGGATGATAATGTAACCTTGCTAGTATAAAGAATATTTTTATATTAAGGGCTTTTGGAAGGGCTTTTGGGCTGATGTATTAAAGCTCACATATTAACTTCTCAAAATGCTCCCTCTCTGGATTCTGTGAGCACACTCACCTCTAAAGCCTCCTATGCTTTGTGTACAGTTTGAAACCAAAGATCATGTTCTTCCATTGATCTTTGTCATTTCATTAGTCTTTATTACAGCAAGGTTTTCTTCCATTATCCAGTGTATTCGTTTACTCATTATTGCTCAGAAGCCTATGCAATGATGTGCATACACATGATGATTTTAGTCTTGGCCCAGAGCCTAATTTTATTGAAATTCTGTGTCAGAAGCCCTGTTATAGTTCAGAATTTATTTCTGAATTTTGATGTGTCTTAGCTTTTCTCTAGCTGAAGTTTCTGTCCTATCCTTTGCTCCCAGATAACAGTTATCTCTCTATTGCTGACATCCCTAGCAGATGTCTTTGTCTGACTTGAGCGCTCCTCAGCACCTGCCAGCTCTCCTTAGCTCTGAATTTAAGAAAATCTCCTCCAAACTTTATTAATTCTCAGTAGCACAGTCGGGGCCTGCTGTAGTTAAGAAGGAACCCATCCTGAGCCCATCCTCTCTGCACACACAGAGTGTTTACCTGGAATCCCTGCCTTCCCAATAGCATTTATACTCTTCCTCTCTATTTGAACTTTTCCTCTCCACAGAATCCCAATAATTCCAACTATGCAAGCCAATACTGTGCCTGTGAGATATTTCCAAGAAACAAATTGTAGAGAACTAAGTGCATAATCAGTATAATTTTTTAGGGTCTCTCTTAGGTGACCAGCTGTTCTCTGTTACAAGTGTTTGTTGTCACCAAGAACCTCTCATCTGTTATTGATCTATGTGCTTGCAGAGCACTCCTGCTCCTTCTAAGCAAGGTCCTTGTAGGTTCCTTTAGTCATCAGCTGGAGCCGATTCAGATTCTTCGGCACTGTAGCCTCTCTGCATCTTTTAGCTGGTAAATTCCTGGAGTAACATTCCTTTTCAAATGGAAGAAGATTCTGTGGCTAAAAGCATCACTTTAACAGATTTCTGCTGCATTTTAGCCTGATGCAGTGTTGCTCTGAGTCGAGGTTTTCTTCAGGAGTGGGAGACTGATCTTTGTCCTCTAATCCAAAGCTCATGCCTGTAGTGTCACTTTGCTTTTGAAGGCTGTGAGGTACTGAAAATCATGGAGGTAGTCTGAAATTTGGAGATCACTTTAAGAAACTGGCCATCGAACTTGTTCCCTTTCCTGTGGGTTTTGTGGGCTTGGTGGGGGTTTTTTTGGTTGTTTTTTTTGTTTTGTTTTGTTTTGTTGTTGTTTTTGTTTTTGTTTTTGTTTTCTATGAGTGAAGTTCAGGTGTGTCTACCTATAGTTAGGGGAATTGGTCAGTACATGGTAATTTGTTGCTCCCTTCTCAGACTACTGTATTGCCTCTGCAGTTTCTCGCTCTTTTCCCTCCCCCTCTCCAGCTTTTTCCTACCCTTTCTTACACAGGCTTTTCCCAAGGTGCTGCCAGCTTGGCAGAGGACTTCAGCTGTGTACTGCACCCCACGCAAGAATTATAAAAAAATAATAATTTTATTTTCAGTAACTGTCAGATGAAACCATTCCCTCATGTTTTGTGCTTTTAATGTAAAAGGCATCTGAAAGGCATCCATCTCTAAGGATTTTCTGACCATATAGGTCCATAGCTTAGTCTGCTGCCCCAGCTGCAGGCTGCTGCTTTGTGGTTGCTCTACCTTTAAATGAGGAGCTGAAGGGATTTTTGCCTATGTCTTTTTTACTTTCTTTAGTATTAAAGCTTTATTTTAGGGGAAGCAGTAGAGCACCCTCTTCAATTACAACTCCAACTCCTCCTTGGCCCAAGATGTGTTTCGCTCTTTCTGTGGTGGTTCTCAGCTGGAAATTTCCTGTGAGGCACCATGGTCCTTTCCAGGTACAGTAGCTGCAGGAACCAAAAAGGATTGCTGCATCAGGATGGGAAAGCCTGGGGGAAACAGTTATGACAGATGAGTTGGTGGATAGGTATGGTACACTCAGTTAAAACTGACCACAAACGTGTCAAGGTCAGAAGAGCTGCTCTGCTGAAAAATGAAAAGTTATACCTATGCTATTGTTTTGCAGGTGCTGTAGTTTTTAAGATGATGGCTCTAAATGAAGCCTGATCTGCAATTCTAGGTACTTCTGAAAATTTAAAAAAAAAAAAAATTAAAAAAAAAATAAAATAAAATAAAAAAGGCAGCGATTAAAATGAGGAACATGAACTAAAATATAAGAGGTAAACACATCTATATTTGAGGTGCTGAAAATGGGGGGTTTAGCCCTAAATCACTTGCATTGTCTCATTTTTCTCTGCACTTATCAGGCATTGAGAGTGTAATATTTACCAGTGTAACCTTAGGCAAGCCTGGCTCCAGTGAACTTGATGCTAATACCAAACACTACTCTTTAATCCAGTGTATGGGAAAGCTCGGCAGTGTTGAACATTATCTCACTTCTTCTGGGCACTCTCTGTCAGGGAAAGGATGGGAAAGGCCAGTTCCTCTAGTCATTAGAGAATGGTCTGTATTCTCCACTCTGCCACTGACAACCTGAAAGTGGCTTTGGAAATTTCACAGCCTCCCTATGGATTTCTGTTTCCTCTGCATAAGGGAGCAGTTGTTCTCACAAGCCTTTGACTCTGTTTTGGAAATTTTTGAAAGAAAAGGGTTTGAAAGCAAGGCATTTTGAAATGCAAAGCACTACTTTTACTGTCAGCTTAAAACTGGACCTCTCACTTCCTATAGGTACATTGGTCTCATTTTTCTCTGATTTTTGCCCCATTGACTTGTTATGCCCTTTCTCTTTTGGCTCCTACAGCTTTTTCTGACCATGAGATGTATTATTCAAATGCCTCACACTCCTCTTATTGCTAATTATATATTAAAGAGGTTCTGACTTCATTTTTGCTCACTACAGAATCTCAGTCCAGCTGTGACACTGACAGGGCTGCTGGAGCTTGGTGAGAACTTGTGCAAATGGCACTTCTCTTTTCAGCCTGTCGGTCTTAATGGAATATATGATGAGCCAGTAATAACCCCAAGCACTCCTTGTGTGCAAAATTGGGAGAGAGAAAGGTGTCCTTTACCAGCTTCCCTTTAGTAATAGATGTTTGCAAAAAGAACTTTTTTTTTTATAGAATGTTTTTCTGTGAATGGTAACACTTTGCATTGGATTGGTCCAGGTTAATCCTGCCAGGTGAGTTGTATGAAAACTCCCTGCTTCCTAGTGTGTGCAGGTTTCCTAGGATCACAGAGAAAATAGTTTACAGAGATCCTGAAAGCTCATCTAACTCATCCTCTGACTCAATGTGCAGAAGTGCTTGGAGTGTTCTGCTGCCCAAATGTGGGTATTGTAGGATGTGTCTGTAAATTGCTACAGTTTGAAACATGCAGGGTCGTTTTGGTTGAGGTATGCACTACATTTTTTTTTTTAAATTCACATATTCATAGGTCAAGTCCAGGAAAGGCTGTTGTACCTTTCAGACCCACCACCAAGTTTCAGAGACCAGAGAATTTTGCTGGGTCTGAACCCAGTGCTTTGGCTAAGATTTGTAGTTATGTATAGATGCATTTTGTAAATTATTGTGGAGATTCAGCATGGGACTCACTGGGCCTTTCCTGATCACATTTGGTCTTTCAGTGTGAAAGATCATGTTATTTATTCTCTGCCAAAGTGTGGAATTAAGAACCCAATTTTGGCCACCATTTTATGCAATCTTGACTGCTTTTTGATTTTGTTTCTGATGAACATCACCAACTGCTACAATACTGTAGTGATGGATGTGGTATAAGGACCTAAAGACAACATAAAAATTACTTAATCCAGTGACATACTGTACCACAGGTAAGCCTTTAGTCTGTCGCCTGCTTTTGGAAAATCTGCCCTTATGTGAATTACACTGTGTCTTGCATGTCAGGGAATCAGGACACCACAGGCAAATGCCTGTGATACCACGGAATGCCAGAGGCTATAGCAAATTCTGTTTCTTTCTAAGGTATAGCTAAGTTATATCTTCCTTTCTTTCTCTGAGCTTTATTTCCTTCCCCAGTTGGCCTGGCACAGATTATACAATGGCCAGAAGAGCCTATAATGACTAGACTGCCGGGACAGTTATATTGTGCATGTTACAATTTTAGCCTGTCTCAATAAATTGAGATGAATTCTGAATTTAGAGTTCAATTTTCTCCCAATGAAGAAGAATTTCTTTTTTTATTTAAACTCTCACTATTTCCTCTGATTTATTTACTTTTCCTTCTTTATTGTATTAGACTAATAAGTAAATAATAATTCACACACATCTGATAGAGAGCAATGGATTAAATTAAATATTAGCATGACATTAGAAAAATCAAAAAAATGGATCTAAACAAAATGTTCTGAGATTAACGAAATGAGACTCTTGAATGTTTAGTCATCAAACATTTCATTGAAGTTGACAATTTCCATAGAGAGATCGGATTTTGATAAAAAATTAAATCAAAACTGTTCTGGCAGGTCTTTTTCCTTTCTCTCCAGCAGTTTAGATGATTGATCTCCTAAATTTCATCGTGACCTCTATCGATAAGGAGGGTCAGCTCACTGACCTGAAAAGCAGCATCCTTTTCAGGCATACAAAGAGCCAGGGTCTCCTAATCTCTTAACACAGCTTCTGATGCTGACTGCTTTGCTCACATGATGAACATTTTCTATTCAGGCCTTTCTGGCTCTAGACGAGGAATAGTCTTTATTACTTTCTGCCTTCACGAAAAAAGGTAGTGAATATCTATTTGCTTACATATGTCTTGTATGTAAAGAAATCTATTGCTGATGTATTCATATATAAATAGTAGACCTCAAAACAAGCTGCTCTCTTTCTTTTGTCAAAGGTTGTGTCAGGGCAGTGTTTGTGGAGGAGGTCCTCAAGGAGCAGGCAAGCAGGTGCATGATGTTTTAGCAGGATACTCTTTGTGACCGCTCTTCTCATTTGATAAATATTAAATCAAACACTAGAAGGGCTGTCGGTGTTTCTGTGTCACCAGTGGTGTGAACAGATGTAAAACGAATGGAAAAGTCACATGAGGTTGCTGTGGTGCTGGGAGGAAAATGCTCAACACAAGCATCTGAAAATTTTCCCTTCTCTCTGCCTGCTTTAAATCAGAAAATGTCATGTTTGTATATAGTGGTAGGTGGTAGGCCTTAAACAGAAGTAAGAGAATTGTGGGCCGTGCTACTTTGTGTTTTCTCAGTCAGGTTCACTTACTGTCATTGATTCAGTTTGCAACTTACCTGTCTGGCTCAGATTCTAAGAGGTATTACTGCCACACTTGGTATGTTCCTTGGTATGGCCTTGAATAGGATGAGCCTCAAGGAACTCCTTGCAGCTTTAGGGCACTCAGTAGACTCAAATCTCCTGTATGACTTGCAGATTTGTCACTGTAACTTTCATCTGTCACACTAACTTTTCCAGATGGCTTTTTTCTTTGTTGCTTTTTTGTGTTCTCAACTTTATTCTTTCCACTAAGAGTTTGTCCATTCGAATGGGCAACTGGAAGAGCTAAAATATGGTTCATCAGTCCCTGTTCATGCTATCTAGGTATTATTTCTATAGCATCAGTTTCTAACCATCAGTGTTCCCATCCACATTATGACTGTAGCAGTGATCATATTTTTTGTCCCCATTGATTTCAGTTCTGCTTTAAGGATTTCCAGCAGGCCTGCCACAATAGCATCTGAGCTCTTGTGCATACCTTCTGAAAGCATTGTCTTTAAATTGTTCATACAGGGCTTGTTATAATACTTGGAGGTGTCAGCTTGAAAGTTTAAGCCAAATGGAAATGTGCCTGTCTGCCTTTACAGCTACTCTGTCTATATGAGCCAGTGACTTTACCCCAGACCTAAAAGCATTTTGTTATTGACAGAAATGTTTTTCCTGCAGCAAAATACTTTGCAGCCTTTTGGGATGAAGTATTCTTATTATTATAATCATGGTAGTAAACAGATGTGATTTCATCTGTATTCAGTACTTGTGAGCATGTTGCCCAGGCAAACAAGGGTCATATGAGACCGAAAGTGAAACAGTGCAAATGATGGCTGGGCCATACTGCTTCCTCTGATGCCAGTGTAAAACTCAGCTGCCTCTTGACTTCAAGTTTCCTTATGCTGAAATCATCCCACCCTCTCACACGAAGTTCCACTAGATTTATGCTGGTGAGAGCATATTTTGGCCCCTCAGATGAAATTTAAGACAATTACATCTCCATTAAGAAATTAATTCAGAATTAATACAGTTATTGTGCAGCGATTAAATTCCAAACTGCTGTTAGAAAAACTAAATTATTGAGGTTTGCCATTTAAGCTGTAGCTTGTGGGGACATAATGAACTGGCCTTTTATATTGAACGATAAACCTCATGTTCTTAATAATCACTTGGAATTGACTTCATGTAAATAACTAGTACAGCTGAAGCAATCATCTCCTGAGATGGTGCTGCTGTCTTGCCAGGATTTTTCTGGTTCCTGCATTCTTTTTCATTGCAGAGTTACTACAGAAACCAACCTGCATGGTCTCCTAGCAGCTCAATTAATACCTTGCATAACTTCTAAAGACCTCTTTATAGTTATAACAGGTTGCTTATTGTAGGTTAAAAACATACCAATTGAAATTGAATGTTGCCGTTATTATTGTTGATGGAGTTTTTCCAACTCTGTGAGGAGAGATGTTTAAATTACATGGTGTTTAAAGCTCAATAAATATGCTTTAGCAGTAGAGCAGTTTGTATTTAATCTTCCATACGAGGGCTGGCCCAGTAATCCAGTGAGTGATAGGGTAAAGGTGTGTTCATCCGAGGAGCGCTGTGCATGCAATTTTAAAGGTGGCTAAGGGACTTAGGGCCACATGGCTTTTGGCCATCTAATTCCCTTGGCTGCTTTACCCAATGGAGTAATCTCAGAAATAAAACCTGGCTTTCAGTCCATTTCACTCTGCCTGAATCTGATGTTGGTTGGTTTATTTTTCCAAGAAGTGTAGTAATTTCTTAGTTCCCAAGTGATAAGGCACAGAGATAACATACTACCTGATTACTGGTGGAAAGGATGTTAGAGCATCTCCATTCCTGCCCTATGACATTGTTTTTACCTCCCTGCTTGGATTAGAGGGTTTAGGATCTGAATGTCAGACAGTAAAATCAGTGGAGGCAGCTATAAAACCACATCTTTTTCAATTTCAAGCCTTTAATCTAGGATCTTCAATATAAACTTCAAAATCTCTTCAGTGGTCTTATTTGTTTGGGAAAATTTCAGCCTTCTGGCTTGTATTCAGCTGTTTGAAAGTGAACATGATGACTCACCTAGGTGAGAAAGAAACTACCTTTGGTAGAATGTCTTGTGCCTTTCTCCAGCAGGTAGTAGCATCAGACATACTAGGAAAAAACAGCATTACCTCTTCCTAAGTTTTTCATCTCCTTTTGTATTCATTGACACCAATAGTGCTGGACAAACTATACCTACCTTAGGTGTTTTAGCAGAACAGGATTGCTCAATAATTTTCTGTGTCCTCTTCTGTTTTCTCAGTCTTGTAAGGGCAGCTGACTCTTGATGCAGATCCAAAGGGTTAAACATGAGAAAACTATAATCCCCCCCTTCAAATGTCTCTACAACCTGTGTTTTCTACTCAATCAAATGACTTAGGTGCTCAAGTGCTTTCTGGAGTTTTACAGGTGCAGCTGTCTGGGTACCTATTTGTCTATGGTGTGTATATAATTATTATTTCCTTTTCAGATCAACTAACTGCATTTCTAGCTCCTTCTCAATCATCTCCTGCTTCTCTCTTCTGTTATTGGGGTGAAAATTCCCTGAGATGCTGTTCAGCAAAAATTTACAGAACAAGAAACAAATTGTTTCTGGAGTGTGCTATTTACCTTTTTTATTTTCTGCTTTGTTAGCGACGCAGAGGTTTCATTAGCAGGGAACAAAATGAGTTCCAGGGACAGCGAGTAATATGCACACAAATTATATGGAAAAAAAAATAAAAATAATAAAAAACAACAACAACAACAAAAAACCCACCAAAAAACCAACAAAGCACTAACAACCTTCAAACATAAAAAGAAGCAACCCCCCAGAAAGAATACAGCTGAAGCGTCCACGAATAAGAATGTAAATGGTGTTTTGGATTATAATGCAAGATGAAATAACCCTGTTAAAGCCTTGGTAACCAGCAGTATTGGAGCCAAACCCTCAGGGTCATTGCCTACCCCATATTAAGTTGTCAGAAATGTGGGGGCAGCCCCAAACTCAGGGTTAGGGGTGCTGCAGGGCAGAAGGGCATGGCCCTGGCAGAGCTTGGTCAAATGGAGATTCCAGGGAAAAAAAAGACCAGGCAATACTAAATTGTGATTCAGTAGCCTTTCCAAAGCATTTCTGGGTGTTTCTTGCAGCTACATCTGGGCTACCTTTGTTACCCCATGTTCCAAACTCAGTGTTCCCAGCTGTGGGGCAGGTGTTGGCTTCCTCTGCGTGGTGGAGGGTGGTAGAGCTGCAGTGCTGGAGACGAGCCTCTGAGTGTGTTAAGTGAAACACAACACTTTGAGAACTGGCTGGCTCCTTTTGTACACACAGGACAACACCCACGAGTCTGTTGTTGGGGTAACCCCACCTCTTCTGAAAGAGGTTCTACAGAAAAGCTTTGAATCTGTACTTAGAGTGAAAAAAAAGAAAAAAAGAAAACCATCCACCTTCAGGCCTGAGGGAATGGAGCTTGCTGGAGCAGATAACTAGGATACTTTTATGAAATGGATCAAGCCCCCTCACCTCAGGGGAGAAAGTGTGGGGTGTTGATAAGATTGTACCACGCAGACGACACTTGGTAATTAGCACTATCTCTAATGTAATCACTCACTAAGAGGTTTAGCTGGGATGTGACTTACCCAGGAGAGGCACTAGAGGAAAGGGGAAGAAAGGACAGGTGAGAAGAGCAAGATGTAAGTAGTCTCTGCCCTTCTTTAATATCTTCTATCTGTGAATCTCAAAGAGTCTACCCCACTTTTAACAACACGGGTATAGTAGCTCTGTGACACACAAAGTATTAACCTCTTTTAGCATGGGCAGGAATAAGGAACAGTAGTATTAATGACTATGGCTAGGCTGCCTGATTTGTGAGAAACTATGCTAGGAATAGAACATGGGTGCCAAGAACAAGTGTTCTGCCTGGTGGAACTGAGATATGCCCAAACCTGGGAGGTGTATGAATGAGACAACCTGTGTTTACACATCAGAACAAGTCTTGCCTTAAGAAGCTGGTGTTGACCTAAAGCAACACATCAATCTCACTAGAAACAGTAAATAACATGGCAGCTAGTATTTCTCCTAGATTGTCCCTCTTGCATGTGGCTGTTGAGGAATGTTTTTGGTGCAGGCAGCTCTGGCTGCAGCTGCAGTGAGTGCTGCAGGTTGAGTTCTGGGAGGCAGGAGCCAGGGACAAGAGGTTGTGAACTGCCAACTCTTTTCATAACAAAAGGCACGAAGAGTGGTGGACAGGCCAGGTGCATGGGCTCTGGGAGACACTGCAAGGGGCTGAAGACTCAGAAGGGGAAAACAAGAGTTTTTTGAGCTTGGACTGTGAGGGGATAAAAGCCAAGGGAGTACTTCGTTGCCGGTTCCTCCGCAGAGGCACCAGCTTGGGATGTTTCTGTGTTACTGTACCATGAATAAATTGCTTTATGGAATGAGACATCTGAAATTCTGCAAAGGGAAATCTGGTGTGACTGTGTGACTGGGGGATGTAGAGAGTCAAGGCAAGTGTTGGCTCACTGGTGCCACCTCCTGCAACGGGTCTTCAGTCCCTGGAGATAAAGTCCCTGGCCTTGGGAATGTGACTGCTAGTCTTGTGAATGGTCAGATTGGGAATTTTCCTTAATATGGCCATATGCCAGTTAAAAAGATTCAATAGAGTAGTTTAGTGATTTTCTCATCAGGTGAACTGATTGTCTGCAAATAAACACCTCCTGTGAGGTTCAACACTTCCTTCACTCCGTGAGCTTTCTTGCATAGGTGTCATACATAATGGCCACTGCTTACACCCTGATGGATTTGGTCTCCAAACTTACAGGCACTTCTTAAATCTGACTTTGTGAGAAAGAAAGTGGCACTGAATTGGAAGGAGTTATGACTAGAATCTTCAGACATTTTAGAGGTTTTTTCCTCATTATGGATTTCATCTGATCCTACAAATTCCTAGTGGTGAGGTGGTGTTATTTTAGTTTTCTAGCTTTGAAACTGTAATCTGTTCTTTTACCTAGGGGGAGGCGTTCATGCTACAGTCCTGATTCTTAGTTGCTTGTAATATTCTTTCATTCAATATTTCTAGAAGTCTTTCTGTGCACAAAATTGGCTCCTGTATTTGGACTTGATTCCTGCAGGGGAAGTTGGAGTAGTTGGTTTCTCCCTCTTTCTCTAGTCCAGTTCCCTAAGGCATCACCTTCCTCTCCAGACAAATAAATGCCTTGAGGCAAGCAGACGTCACTGGTGTAGTCTCGTTTGCATGGGGAGTTGTCAGGCTTGATCTGACCTGCCTTTCCATCAGGATTATAAAGGTGACGGATAGTCAATTTCAGGGATTCATGATCCATTTTAGCACAGCGCTTCACCTTGCAGCTAAGTAATACGGCTGTGATAAAATCAGCCATAATCACTGCATCTTACTCAGCACTGCTTTGGCTGTAAATATTGCCTTCATATATTAAAAGAAAGAAGGAAAAAAAACCTCAAATGGAAGGAGAGGAAAAAAGAGATCTAAAGAGAAAAGGTCTGTTGGACCATGACTGACCAGAGAGGTATTTTCTTATATAATATAGCCTTTCTGAAAGAGGGGAACAGGGCTTGCAGCTGGTGGGCTCCTTGCAGTTCTAAGGGGACAGTGTAGGATGCACAAACCTGAAGCATTCCTCATTACTCTGGAGGGTTCACTAGCAAAGCTGGGCATGGGACACTGCTTCAGAAGTTAATGACCTTTGAGGATGCCTCCATCTTTTTTACCAGTGCTTCAAATTCTGAACAGTTGTCAAAATAATTTCCTTACTTTCTTGTAATTTCAGTCTTTGATTTCCTGAAGGAAGCATCATGACTGTTGTTTCTCTTTTGCAGAGCAGCAGAGAACTCAAATGGAAGCCCTTTTAGCTTCTGAAAAAAAATTTAAAAAAAAATTGTTTTTTCAATCTTTGATTCATGTTTGCTCTCAGTGCAGCTGTTTGTTCACTGTTATCCTAGTGTAGTGGGTTGACCCTGGCTGAATGCCAGGCACCCACCAAAGCCTCTCTCTCACTCCCCTCTGCAGCTGGACAGGGGAGAAAAAAATATAATGAAGTGTTCATGAGTTGAGATAAGGGTCTAGAGAGATCATTCACCAAATACCATCATGGGCAAAAGAGATTCAACTGAGAGATATGAAGTGAATTTATTAATAACAAAATCAGAGCAGGATAATGAGAAGTAAAATAGAACCTTCAAAACACCTTCTGCTTCTCCCCCCCACCCCCCCCATGCTCCCTGCTTCCTCCCTGCTCTGCCTCCTCCCCCAGTGGCACAAGGAGACAGGGAATGGGAGTTATGGTCAGTTCATCACCGTGGCTTCTCCTGCTCATCAGGGAGAGGAGTCTTTCCCCTGCTGCACTGTGGGGTCTCTCCCACAGGAGATAGTGCTCCATGAACTTCTCCAATGTGGCACCACCTCCCACTGGCAACAGCACCCCTCAGACTGCTGCAATCTGGGTCACTTCCACAGTGTGCAGTCCCTCAAGGACAGAGGGACTGCTCCAGTGTGGGCTTCATGCTCCATGGGTATCACTTGGGCTCACAGCTTTCTCTCAGGTATCCACCTTTTCCAGCATGGGGCTCCTCCATGGGCTGCAGGTGGATCTCTACATCCTCCATGGGCTGCAGGGGCACAGCTGTCTCACCATGGTCTATACCATGGGCTGCAGGGGAATCTCAGCTCTGGCATCTGGAGCACCTCCTACCCCTCCTTCTGCACTGACCTTGGTGTCTGCAGGGCTGTTCCTCTCACATGTTCTCAGCCCACTCTTCTCTGGCTGCAATTACCTTATTTTTTTCTCTCCTTCTTGAATATGTCGTGGTCTCGTAGCAAAATGCCATTATCATCAGAATATATGTGAAGTATTTCACAGACTCAGTAAGGTTTCTGTCTAATCAGTGGAGGTTTCCTGCCCCTTAGTTTACTCTGGTAAGATCTGGTGCTGGAAGAAGCATGATGAAACTGTAGGTTTGAGGTGTTTGTACACGTCTCTAATGGGAAACAGAAAAGCAGGAGGACTTTCAGGAGCTGTCCCCAAAAGGAGGATTGATAGAGGCTCAGATGAAGGTATAAAATGGTTACAGCACAGTGATTTGTGTGGAATAGAGGTGAATGATGATGATATACTGTGGTTCCCTGTACAAATGAGGAGCAGTTGGTGGGTAAAAGCAGATCATTCTCTGGTTTTGTTATACCTTCTCCTATCTAACTGTATAATCTGCTATGTTCTGCTCTGCTTGTTTGTTTTTTTTCTTGACCATTAATGTTGTGATAGTCCTTGTTTTGTTCATTTTATGAAACAGAAAATGGGGAGAAGGACAAGAAAAAGGGGAATGTTGTCCTGACTTTAATCTGGAAGGGGCAAAATGTACAACATAGCAGACAAGTAAGTTTGAGTTTACATTAACTGAGGGAATAGCCTGTATGCTGAACCTCAGAGCTGTTTTTTTGGCTATCTCCTCACTAAGTGTGTCACACCATGGTCTTTTAGATTTGCTCAGTTAGTCTCCTGCATGGAACTGCCTCTGTGCTGAACTTTGCTTGAACTTCATTGATCATCAGTGTTCATTCTATCTGGTCTGGAAATTCAGAGGGAGAGAAGTCTAGCTTGAAGTAAGATTGTCTCAGTAAGAATTTAATTTAGATATTGCACAGTTATACCGTGTTGGTCAAATCACAGGCCATTATGAGAAATAAAAAATATTACTCAAGTTTCCTGTTCCACAACATGTGGATAAACCCAAACTGCCTGTTCAATAACTGTGTTTCTACTCTTCCTTGCTTCTAAGGGCAAAATAGGCCAGTATATCTGCTAATGATTCTGTGGGATGCCTGTGTCTGCTATGGGGTGTCTATCCAGATGATAAGCATAAAATTGATTTAAATAATAGACAAAATAGATTTCATATGGTATCTCATGCTGTCTTACTGGGCTGGGTTCCTTGCCTTGCTTCTTCCTGTTTGTGTTGTCAGGAACCAGCTTCAGCAGCTGCCTGAGAAGTTATCTTCCTTAGGGGATTCTTCAAGTAACATACAAACATCCACACAAACCTACTTCTACAGGAGTAGAAGAGGAGATAGAAGTAAATGTGGCAGGTCTGCCTTCTGCTCCTTGAAGTCAGGCCTCCCTGCTTCACCATCCTCTGATAAGAAATCAAAGGGAATGTGTGGAAACCTGAAGCTCTGACGTGTGATGGGTTAATTCACACAGTGGGAAATGACATGTGGAAGGAAAAAAGTGCTTCAAGCCAATGTTGCTGTAACAACCCTTGTTTATGTTGGGCTGGGTATTGTGTTGGTTAAAGCATCAACATCTCAGTGACATTCCTGATTTTTCATAAGCAGTGAGTCTTCTAAGTACACCCAACCCTACACTCCCCCCCATCAAATTACGCTCCTCACCAATTTTGGAGTTTAGTTAGGTGAGTGAAAGGAGTCTTGATAAGCTTTTGTCCATATTGCTGTAATAATTTCTACATACCTCAAAGAATTTTGGCTTCTGCTGTTGATTTAATATCATTGCTTGGTGTGAAAACTGGCAGACATGGATTGAACAGAGTAAGACACATTGCTGCAGTGATTGTACCAGAAGCAATTCCTTCCAATGAGAGATGAAGCAAGGTTTAGGGTCAGTGTCTGGGAGCAGGTTTCTACTATGGCTATTCACACTCTTTAAGGAGGAATTCAACTCTCAAGTCGATGAAGTCAAAATTCTGCCTACACTGCAATCACTTTTTGAAATTTAGAAAGCCTGCACGGTTTTATAAGCAAAACTTTCTTTTCTTCCTCTCTCATAATGTTTACTTTTCTCCAGGAAAGACTGAATATAATTGAGTGAGAAAATTAAATGCATGTTTACAGATGCTGCAGGATTGCAATATTTGACTCTTATTTTCTGACATACTATAACTACTGTTTTCCTTTCCTGCTGGTTTCAAATATCCTCATGCTAGTCAAGCTGCTTTTTCTATCCATCTCTGGTTGTCTCTTCTACATTCTAAATATCTCATCCCTTTTTCCCTGGAAAAAAAGGTGAAAAAAGGTACTGTGGGGTTAGTGAGACCATGCATATTGCAGCAGCTTTTGGTAGAAACTGCTTCTAATGAGTGAAACACTTCCACTTCCCTGCCATCTGAAATCAGCATTTCTAGCTGAAGGGATGATCCTAGCATGACTGGTTCTGCCTTGGGAAACACTGGCTATGGGTAATAGCTCCACATTCTTCTGCTGCCAGACTGGACCAAAAGCCCTGAGACCAGAGAGTGTTGATTTCAGTGCATCTCTATTGTTTTCACTGGGATGGTGCCCAGAGTATAAAAGCCTAGATGAATATTAACAAATTCGTTCTTTCTGTCATAAAAGAGGAGTAGTGATGACTGGAGGATTTAAAAGAACAGCATACATGGGATGGGGCAGTTGTTTGCTTTGGGATCCAAGTTGTTTGGAAACTGTTCTCAATCATTCCCTGCATGTTGTTAGTGCTGATGTAGAGGTTGAAGACTATGTTTCTGCGTTGAGAAAAACTGCACCTTAGAGGAGATGTTTAGAAGAAAGATGTCATGTCAAACCTTTCAGTCACTAGTGAACTCAGTCTTTGGAAGCACCCTGTCCAGCCAGCAGAGCACTTGGCCAAGGAAATGGGCATCTGGGTTCTTACCTCAGGTTGTTCCTGAAATGAACTGGCTTGTATCTGTTTCCACAGATACAAGATCTGTTTCCTCCTTGCTTTTTTTTCAGTGGATCATGTCACAAACTATTTGTGCTCAGATGGCTTTGTTAAAGTAGATGCTATAATTTGGTTCATTGAGTGTTATCCTTTGTGTCACCTTCTTTTAAGAGAGACTTCTCTTTGGGGTGTACTGAAAAGCTGCTTTGTTAATATACTGACTCTGTTTTGCTGGACCTCTTTTATCCTCTTTCTTGCCTTTTTGATATTCAGTTCAAACTTCTTCTAGGGAACTCCCTCCACAAAGATGTTTCTCTCTGCCCATTCATCACCTGACCTCCTCAGCAAGTGGGAATCAGTGTGTTGTTGCTTTTAGTTTGGTAACACAATCATCTTTATCATCCAGAGACCTTCCAGATCAAATGCACACCTAAGAAGGAATTGCTCTCTTGGCAAAGGGCCAGATACAGGATCTCTTTTCTTTTTCTCTCTCTCTCTCTCTCTTTTTTTTTTTTCTTTCCCTCCTTGATCACCACCTGGTTCTTCATGCATGTTGAATGGACGATCTTCCTTCTCCTTCTGGTAAATTAATGTTAGTGCTTTGGAGCATGTGTGGTGGGTCCCAGCAGCAGCAGCATGAGCTTTCTGAAAAAGGCCTGAGTCTTTTTGCAAGCTGATTCCTTAGTCCTAGATCTGCTGTGTGCAGTGGGTTGGGAAAGTGCACACTGAGTATATAATGCTGTACTACTGATCTCAGTAAGACAAACATGGCATTGTTAATAGTTCTGCTATTATCAGACAGCTGTTTATGTAATAACCTTCAAAAGTCTGGCATTTTTTCTCTCCTGCTGGAGATTCAGATAATGATAGAAGAATAGTCAATAGCTACTATTTCCTCAAGGAGATGTAGTAGAGGTACTCTGAGCAGGTAGTAGACTTTGGCAACCATGTTTTCCATCTTTTGCAAGTTTCCTCATACATTGCCATGGAAGGTCTTTGTGTATGTTCTGCTGTTGTGGTGGTGGTGCCAGACCTTCCAGGACACAACTTGTAATGCTGCCAGAGACCTTTCTGAGGCAGCACCTCTAAACTGGATGGGCCTTGCCCTTTCTTGCTTGTGTTACAAGTATGGCAACCTTTTTTACTACCTCTAACTTCTGCTACCTCTCCTATGTGCTTAAAATGCAGTAACCTAGGGGAAATCACTGGCATGACATGGATATCCTAAAGGAGCACATCTTTTTTTGCCTTAATTTCAAAAAGCATATACATTTGTATGTCTAGCCTCAAAAATTCAGGGGAAGTGTTTTGCTAGCAGTCTTAGCAAGTTCCTATAATAAGGCTTCTTGGGGGATTTTGTAGCCCTTTTCTATTATTAGCTAGGCTTATCAATGCAAAGCTGTGCAAATCACATCGAAAGGACACAGTGTGCAATTACAGATGCAGAAATGTACAGCAGAAATGTGACTGCTGAAGTCTGAACATGTAACTACAAAGATCTAAGATGTACTGTTTTTCCAGAGATATTTTTTGGCTGCCTTCCCCCCAGTCTTCCATTTTTACTTGCATGAAAACAAAGCCACAGTCGAGGCAGGTTCTGTCAGTGTTGGAGTGTGGTTAATTATCTTGTACCCAGATGCACATTGACCGAAGGCCAGGCATACCAGAGGAAGATAAGCATGAAATAGGAGCCCAAGATAGGGATAGAGGTATACCATGCAACTTTGTTAGATTTCCTGTACTGACTATGGCCAGAACACCCCAGTAAGTAAAAATTTCTGAGTGGGAAGGTGGCTGTTGTGTGAATGATATCACAGGTTTGCAAGGCAGGATTTTCCTCATAAGTGCGAAATCTGGTGCTCCAATTTGGGTGTCTGACATGAAATATGACACCTGTTTAAATGGGTGTACTTTGGCTTTTCATCTAACGTGGAAAAGATAAATGTGCTGGCGACTGCTGCGTTAGTGGTGCCTTGTTGTTTTAGTTACAGTCTGAACCAATATTTTCAGAATGTCAAAGAGCACTTAACCCTGGGTGTTTTAGAGAGACTGATCATCTGAGCATCTGTCATTCATACAGTCCACTCAATTGGAGGGGACAGGAAACAGGTTTTCATTTTGAGGATTTTCTGTTTGTTTCCTGGGAAGCTGTTGAGTTGATGGCTTCCCATTCATCTCAGTTCCATTTGGTTCAAAACAAAAGCAGCTCAGTGTTCTTACAGATCACTTTTTTAAAAGCAGATCCTCAGGTCATCTACAGTCACAGTTATGACAACCTAATGCTACATGTAGATGTGTCCTCAGGTCTCTTGGTATGCAGTAGTTTTCTGAATTTTCCATCAGAAGGTGTCTAGAGTAAAAAGAGTATAAATTTAAAATGTTGAATAGAAGAAGGAAAAGAATCCCTTAGGGCTTATTTTACACAGGGAAATGAACTGGTAGAACTATAGTAGAATAATTATAATTATACCACTGTGGCCTAGCTGTAAATGAGATGGAGTAATTGTATCAGAGGCATCTTACTTTTATTCTCAAATACAGTGCTCACATAGGGAGTTATTCTGCTAGTGCTACAGCAAATTATTATTATTATTATCATTATTGTTGTTATTTATTAACCAGCATTTAATTTAGCACTTTTTTCCCCGCACGGATTTCAAAGTGCTTGAAAATTAAATCTGTATCATCATTCCAGTTTGAAGTACCACTGTTGTCCTTCAGGCCAGTTTATATGAGCTCTTAAAAAAATCTTAACACTTTCTTTATTCATCATCATAAAAAAAAAAAAAATAGGCACACACCCAAGTATTTTTCCCTTGCAGATCACCTTAAATATATGTAACCAAGGGCCAAAAAAGATAGGTTTTATTCCTGGCTCTGTCACTGACTCTCTGTATGTGACCTTGGCTAAGTTATTTTACTTTTACAAATAAGAATAATAGTGCTGACCTTGCAGAGGTATTATGAGGCTTTATTTCTAAAGCTTGCAAAACCTTTTGAGATCTTAAAGTGGAAGGAGATAGCAAAGTTCAAAGTACAACTAATATTAAACACATTTATCATATGGGTTGGATACAAATGTTTCAGCCATCTGATCTCAGTCATTTTCATTTTTAAACTTCAAAGCCTAATTGAGATTTAGTTTCTGTAAGTTTCACTGATTGCTTCATTTCCAGTGTGTGGGTGATACTGTACATTCTCTTTTCCCTTCCCACAACCCTGCAGAACACACCTGTGGCCAGCCTCTATCCACTGCTCTTGCCTCCTGGCCCTTCACCAATAGATGGAAGATGATGTGGCAGAGCTGACAAGATCAAGTGTTGTTAGGTCACTGATCTCTGCACTGAAGATTTTAATTAGGCTCATCTTCTGAGCCCTCAATGGTCTAATTGTCACTGGGACTCTTGAATCTTTGTGAGAGACCAAGTTGCAGTCTTTGCAGGGTAATGCTTATGATACTTTATCTTTGGTCCTAAAAAAAAAAAAAAATCATCCCTTTTGTTTAATTTCTGAACACCATGAAAGTATTCCATAATGGCACCTCATTACCCTCTGTAGCTTTTGCCTTCTCATTTTCATCTTTCATGGCCTCTGTGGCTGGAAGCCTTCCTTGTGCCTTCCAAAGCTAATACCAAACAGTGGGTCTTTTATCTAGCAGAACTTTGTTTCAAGTGTCAAGCATATCTTCTACATCAGGAGATGCTGGGGGGGAAAGAAGTTTATAACATATTTTACTTGAGGCAATGTATTTTACATGTTTCCTCTAGCAAAGTAATTATTTAAGTGAACAGCGCCTGGTAGCCCAGAAACACAACCCTTCTGCATAGACCCCTTGATGATTCCTACAAAACAAACAAAATGTAACCCCTAATCATAAAATTGTAGCATGGCTCAGGTTGGAAGAGTCCTTTAAAGGCATCTAGTCCAACCCTGCAATGGGCAGGGACACCTTCCACTAGACCAGGTTGCTCGGAGGCCTGTCCAACCTGCCCCCAAATGTTTCTGTGGATGGCAGCACTCTTTGTGCCCTCCAAATTACCTGGTGGAGACAATTCACTCCCTTTGCATACTTCAGGATAAAAGGTGCTTGTGGAGTTCTGTTTAAATGAAGCTTTCTTTGTGCTGATGTCTCTTCCAGCCAAAGTCCAATACTGTTTGTGCCTGAACAAACAGAAGGACAATTATTAAAAGTTGAAGGTCTTGGATTTTGGCTGCACTGTTTGCTCTGCTGCATCATGAAGACACTAACTTTGATGAAAGATGAGGGAAAAGTAGGGAATGACTGTTGGCATTATGGTGTTGGATAAGGTTTATAATAGCAATGATGCTCCATGAAAACTGTTGTTATCATAGTTAATGTCCGCTTTGTCAGTGCGTTAACCTTCCTTGGCTTTGCCTTGGGCCATTAAATGACCAATCATTCGTTAAACACCCGGGAGCAACCTGTTCCAGGGCGAATATTATGGAGTTAGTTTCCTAAGTGAAGCACTTGAAATATTTTATATATGTCACTTGCTACCACTTATGCATGGGGACCTGTCCCAGCTCTCACACACATGAACTTGGCCACAGACAGAGTTCTCTGTTCTCCTGTGTGTCCTCTTTTATGCTCTGGAGGTCACTGATTCATGTCTTCCCGTGGTAAATCTGAATCCAGGTCATGCCAACAGGATTCTAAGAGGAAGAGGGAAGACATGTGTTTATGAATTGATCTGGTAAATGGGGAGAGTCGTACACACAGGTTTTTCTCAGCTTTTTGTAGTTTCCACTATTTCTGCCTTTCATTTTCCTTTGTTATTTTTTCCTAAAACAGTTGTGTCTTCACCTAACTTTCAGTGGAATGGTCAACTCAGATGCACTCAAAAAGATCCCCAAAAGATTACTTTAGAATTGTCACTCCTCCTGCTTTGACTTGCTCCTTTCTCCAGAGATTGACTCATTTCTAACATTTTTTACACTATGGTGCTGACTTTCCTTGTTATCTTTCTTGACAACTGAACAGAAGTCTTAGTCTTCTGCCTTTGAGCTTGACAGTTACTTTTACCACCTCTTCTATAGTCTTCTACTGTTCCTTTGCTTTTCTCAAGCAGCTGAAGTTAAGTCTATCACTATTCAAAGTGATTAAATGATCCATGGTAGGGATCTAAATGCTTCTTTCCCACTGAGAAATTTGTGCTGTTGTATAGCATTGGGAGCTGTAGCATCACCACAACATTGACATTCTCCATCCCATATTACTTTAAACCTAGCACGTCTGGACTGGTTTTCTCCAGGCCAAGAATTCCACTACATACCATAAGAATCATTCATACACTACGGAAATGTGGATCCCTTCATGTGCCCCTTTGCATCTTTATTTTTGCTTGCATAATGTTGTATAAAAATATTGAACTTTATGCCCTTTATCACTGTATGTTGGGAGCGTAAATCTCGTATCAATCTCAGAGAGATTTGCAGCTTTGTGTAAAAAATTCCTGAGTGAATTCTTCTGCTGATAACCCCTGGTTGCATTTAGTGTTGAAAAGTTCCCTAAGGCAGGGATCGTCTTTCCAATTGTCTAGGAAGCAGCTAGGACATAGCAGTACTTCTTTGTGCAAGCATTTTAAAAAAGAGAAAAACAGAAAAAGTTCTGCCTTATCATTAGGATTACAAAGGTCATAGTGGGAACTCTCTCTGCTGAATTTTGAAATCTGTTTGAAAACATAATGCTAGACAGCACACTATGGCATGAGCAGGAAGAGGGCATGACAGAGTCCCTTCCACCCCTTTGCTCTAAAAAGAAATGCCACCTTGTGCTTCAGATATGTAGATGCAGGGGCTTTTTATGCTTCCTTAGCAATTCAGAAATTAAAATGGAGAAAAAGGTTCTCCTTTAGTGCCAGCCACTCTTAATTGCACCTCTCTGTCGTTCCTTTTTAAGGGCTCCCCTGCCTTCCTCCCCTTCTTTCTGGCACGGTAAAGTGCTCTCACGCGCTGCTTGGACACTCCCGAGTGCTGCTCGCCGCAGGTGTCAGTCTGACAGTTTATGAGAGCACTTCATAATCCCGTAAAGAGAGAGGAGAGCACTTGGCAATGCACAGCCAGAGATGCTGCTTAGCTTCATGTGCTCTTCACATGCAAATGAGGGAGGCTGCTTTCACTACACAGACCC
Organism: Chamaea fasciata; assembly: GCF_029207755.1. Lineage (NCBI taxonomy): Eukaryota > Metazoa > Chordata > Aves > Passeriformes > Sylviidae > Chamaea > Chamaea fasciata. The sequence continues at coordinate 23,637,535 of NW_027094087.1, read as the reverse complement.
TTCAAGGCACACAAAAGTGCAAACATTTTCAGAATCTGGATCTGGTAAGCAAACATCCTTAACTTTCCACAAGTGCATCTCCCTTGTCTTCCTATCAAATAAAAAGGCAAGGAAACTAAGTAACTAAATAAATAGTTATTAGGAATAGTTATGTTGACAAAACTAAATTAACTGAATAGGTAAATAACAAGATTTCCATCCTGTCCTTCTGTGAGATCCCGACCATAGCAGGGAAGATCCAGAAAAGAAGCGCCTGCACAAGAAGTTAAGTTGAAAAGCTGGGCATAGGAACCAGGGAACCAGGGCATAATGAGCTTTCAAACCATGTGGTTTTAAAACACAGTAAGCCTAAGCCTTGTCTATTTCATTCATAAGACATTAGAATACTCTGGTACATGTGGTCTTTGCTTTTAAAAAATTGGAAAGATTACTTCTTTTTTCTTTAAAAACACAGCCAGAGACAAAATAACAAAACAAAACTAAAAAAAAAACCCTAAACAACCAAAAAACCCCAAAACCAAAACAAAACCAAAACCAAACCACCAAAAACAACAAAAAAACCCACCAAAACCCCCTAACCAACCAACCAACCAACCAACCAAACCAAAAAACAAGCTAGGATGGTGGGTCTCAGCTTTAGAAATCATTGAGTTAGAAGCAGAAAAGGCATTGTTTATTAGTAGATTTGGTATGATGACTGTCTTTAGGACACTTATTTATAGCACAAACGGCAAGGGGATGAAATATTCAAATTGCAATTCCTTCTTGCCTCTCTTCTACATTTAATTTACTTTTAATATAATTATTCATTACTTAATATAGCCAAACATTATTTGCCTAAATGTCTGTGGTATAAAATGTGTTTATCCAAAGTGAGGTCGTAACACTCAGTTGTTTCTGACACTTTAAACAGTACTCTATTCTGCAGAACCTTTTAGTAACATGCCTTATTGTGACCTCCCATTCCTGTCAGATAAATAAAGGAATGTGAAATCATGTTTTTAGATGCTACCCTGCCTATCTCTAGATTTATAAAGCACTGCTGCTGAATTTTGGGCAATGCAATGAGCTGTTTTCTCACTAGCCACACACGACATTCTCTCACCCAAACATGGAAGGTCTTTTTCACAAGCAAGAAGAGACAGTGGGAGGGGATTTAAAAAGTTAGGGAGCTCACTTTCTCTTTTTACTGATGTTAAGTGCAGGACACAAGCATGTCCTTTTGGAGCCTGTGCAGTTAGAGTGATGTTTTAGCAGCAAAGCATGGAAATCAGCCCCATGATGGGCTCAAGTTTTATAATGCTGATTTGTGCCCGGTTTCGGTAGCTAGATTTCTCTGGGTGATGCAAGTTCCAGCAGTTCTTGCCCCTAATTAGCATTATATAGTAATTAGGCCATTATAATTTTTACTTTTAAAACATGCAAGTGACAGATACTGATACTGCAGGTATCATCCAACTTTCTCACAGCTTGTGCTAGGCAGAGTATTAGGAATTAAAATAGAAGCTGGGAAACTAGGTGGCTTTAGGGATTGGTAATATGAGTATTACCAATAATACTTCTGTGTCACAGATGTGAATGCAGCCTAGGAAATGTTGTTAGCTGCTTCATCGTGGTGTCTCAGGAGAATACATAGGCTTTGCATCAGTTCCTTGTTCTTGAATCAAGGAATGTTGAGACAAACACAAATCCTTCCACTGATTTTATTGACTTTGTGGCTTTGGCTAACCTCATGGGCATCTGTGCAAACTGCATATCCCCAAACCGTAAACTCTCTCTCACAGAGTCCTGACAGAAGGGCCAAGCCTGAGGTCTATTCTCTGGCTTGGAGACAGTCCCTCTCTATCAACGTTTGGATGTGTCTGTGCTATAAGGTATGAAAAGCAAGTGTTGTTCCCAGTCCGGAGGATTAATAGAGAATTTCCTGGGGGTGGTAATACAGCACATTAAAGTCAATAAAGACCCCAAATCAAAACCACCAACAAAAATACCCTTTATAATAAATATCCATGTAAGTAGAGCATATCTGAATTGACAATTAGTTTGTTGCACCAGCCTATATGTAACATTTCTGTGTGTTGTTCCTTCCCCTGCTGATTCTTAGCACCTTTTTATCCAAGGCTCTCAAAGTCACAGTGAAGCAGTAATGAATTAAGCTGCACAGTACCCCTGCTAGTTAGGTAAATGCCATTTCTCTTTCTGCAGATGGGGGGGAAATGAGCCACAAAGAGGTTAAGTGCTTCACCTAAGGTCATGCTCTAATGCATCATTGTCCTTTTTCTGCACGGTGAGGGCTCAGGTCCCCCTGCCGGAAAAACTGCTCAGAACTGGTTTCTGACTCTGAGCATATCTGATTAATCCCATTCATACAGACAAAAAATGAGAACTGAAATTATACTTTTGTCCTTCAGCTACCTAAAACAGACTTCTTAAATTGAATTATAGGACATTTTATTAGTTATCTGTAGCAATGATAATTAATTAAAGACATATTAATACCTCTCTACGGGTCTATCCAGTATAGAGAAACATAATTGTTGTGTATTACATCTATGTAGCAAAGTGCAGGTCAAAACTGTCTTACAGCTGCTGGTTCTAGGACACAGAAAAGGCCTTACAGTGGTTAGAAGCTCCCTGCTGCCTGTCTTTGGATGTTTTAGGGAGATGAGCAGAATTGCTAAACCTAGCAGCACTTTGTTTCTGTATTGATTAAACTTTTAGATACACAGCCATCTTCCAAAATTTGTCATTCCCCTCCTTTCTCTTAGCCCCATAGTTTCAGGAAATGGCTGTCATCACCATTTTGATGATGAGGGCAAATGGCTGAAATGACAGAAACGTCATTCTGTTTGCAAACAAGATAAAAGGAAGCCTGAAACTCAAAAGCACTTTCAACCACCAAGTGGAGAAAACTGTCACCAAATCAAGATTTGATGGTAAAAGATTCCATTCCTGTTCTTATTTTATGTGCAAGCAGAGGTAGGAAATGATGAAGACTAGAAAAAGTAAGTTTCAGCATCCAACACCCACAATTCCCTAGGGGCTGGTAGTCTTTTGTTTTTACATATTTATTTTTTTCTTATTTTTCACAAGAGTATGCAAGATGTGCACATGATCATACTGTCTTCTACTCCCAAGTGGCTTCAAGTCTCTTCTTCAGCTCATGATCACAGACTCTGTATGAAAACACTGAGCCTCTTAATATGAGAGCTCTAGGGGACAAAGCTGATGAGACAAAATTTTGTCAGCCAGGTACCTTGTAAAGGCCTTGTTTTTGGTGGAAAGGCACGACTGTCTTCAGAAATCCTTGCCAAGAACTTTGTTTTTGCTACCTTGTTTTCCACCTTGCTGCTCTGGTCAGTCAGTGGTGAGCGAATTCCGAGTTGTTGCCTTCTCCCACCCCTGTGCACAGTGTACCCATGGCTCCCACCTCTCTGGGGCCCTCAGCTTGCTGTGCCAGTCATGGCATATGAACAAAATGCTTCACTGGTATTTGAGGCTGGGTGCACCTAATTGGAAGATCTCGTGCTCCTCACCTAATCAGAACAAAGGGAGGGAGGGAAGGAAAGGATGATACTCGTCCTCTTGCTCTGCCTGTCAGAATATTTTATCCTGTCTCATGCATGTGTTCACATGGCATATGCTCATGGCGGCATTATTAATCTGCTCCTGACATTGGTGCTTCTGAAATCATCATTGCTGGGGTATGATTTGCTCTTTTCCTTTCAGTGTCTGTTTGGCTAAAACTGTATCCCTCTAACTTCATCTAGAAAACAGAATTCTGGCGTAATGCTTAGAGGCCAGAAGAAGGAAGGTATGAGAGCTTCTCCAACAGGGCTTGTTTTTACATTTTTTTTCAGAATTGGGAGGAACAGCTGTGTGTTGTTCCTGTGTTGGCGTTCTTGCTCTTTCATATATGCATCCTTCTGTCATGGCCAGTTGGAGAAGCAGGGACAGAAGTCACATACCCTTTTTTAATCTGCTGGTCACATATCATCAATTACTTTTTGACAAGGTCAGGCAAGAATCTCTAGAAGAGTCAAACTCCCTAATTAAATGCCTTCCTCCAGGTAGCTGATGTGTATTGAAGGACTCTGAAAATTACTGCAACAAACAAGATTTCTTTCTGGCCCTCCAAGCAACAGTTTTCTGGTGCAAATGAAGTAGCTTCATCAAAAATCTCCAAGACTTCTCAAAATAGAAGATGAAGTGAAATAAGTGCAAGTCTTTAAATTATTTATACTGGAGGGTATAAAATTAACCCTTATGCTTTACATAACTTCTCTCTGATTGCAGATAATAAGGTTTTTTTGGCTGTTGAATGTCAGATTTTTAAAATAAAAACATTCACTATGAAGCAGCTCAAGTTTTCCTGGCTAGCTGATACACACGTTTGCTTGTCTTCAGGTACATGAATTCGTCCTTGCTTGTATGTATGTTCTCTTTTCTTATTAACACACAAATATAGGCAAAGATCCATGCCCCTTCTTCCTAATTTTTTTGGGCTAGCAATTATTGTAAAAAACAGAGGAGGCTGTGATTTTTACTTCTAGACACTGGACTCTGGTCTCTAGGGACCACAGTAATAAAGGCAGCAATGTTGTGACAGCGTTTGTGAAGCCAAAGATTGAAAAATGTCCACCTGTCATCTGAGAAAGCCTTTATCCCAGGAGCTCAGGACTAACTGGTGCTTTCATCTTCCAGGTTAAGTGCAGGCACAGGGTTACAGGGATGAAGCTGCTTCCCGTCCTCTAAAATTATGTTTTTGCTTTATATTTCTTAAGTACCACTCCATTAGAAGTGGCTGGAGGAATGAAGATAGTTTCTGCAAATGTATATGCACTGAGATTTTTCTGAACTAAAGTATTGAGAACAAAGTCCTTCAGAAATGTATCCAAAGGACAACATGCTTAGACTCCGGAGCCTGAGGTTAGATACGCAGCCCTTAAAGTAAATCAACAGATAATGTATCCTCATTGAAGTTGATGGAAAATAGATAGCTAAGTTCTTTTGAACACTTGAACCTTAAGCAGTTGCAGCAAGGTGAGATCCTGGAGTGTGGGAAAACAGAGAAGCTGGAAGCTATGATTTTATTATTTAGGCAAGTCATGACAATGAGATGTACAAAAAGGGTAGAAATTCTTTTCTCCATTATACAGAAGCAAAAGGTTAAGTCTCAATAACATGTTTCTTTCTTTTTCTTTACTAAAAAGATCTTTCTCTTCCGCAGACAGGGAAACAGGCACTGCTGAAGACACTCATGAAACTTCTGACAGAATAAGAAACAGAATCCAAATGTACAAACTCTTAGTACGGTGCTAGAAAAGTATCTTCCACAGGAGTGTGCAGACAGGTTTTGGTATAGGAATGAGAATGGGAGGAATAAAGAATGTGCTTCCCTTACACTGGTTTTTCAGGTGCTGCTGACAAGCCTAGTAAATATTTTAAAGTTTTCTCCTCCTACATAGACAATCTTGGAAAATCACCTGCTTACGTAAATCTGTTGGGCTAGAAACCTAAATTAACAACTATTTTGGCCACTGGTGGGGGAAGATAAACAACAATGATTAATCAAGCTCAGGAAAATCCAAATTGCATGGCTCTGTGAGCCTCAGGAGTTGTTTCTAGCCCTGCCTGTACTTACCCAGACAAAATGTTTATTGACACTAGTCAAAGGCATGAGCTGAAAGGAATTGCCCCGCACCACAGATGATTGCTTTGGTGAGTGGAGCCAGGGTTGCCCCTGCCTTCCTCATTTTACCCACAGATGTTGCAAGCCTGATGGGGATCTTTTCCCCTTCCTGGGACAGGAATGGTAAGGTCTCAGTTGTCAGTCTTTAGCTCCCCTTATGATGTTGGAGCCAATTATCCTGTTCACTGAGGATGATCTGGGTTCCTGGGATACTGTGTAGGCTGTGCCAAGGTATTTGTTTTGGCCTGCACGAAATCATCATCTCTCCTGAGAAGCTATCTGTGGGTAGGGGTGTTAGTCCAGAAGGATTTAGCTTTCAAGACACTGCTGTCAAAACTGTTCTTGAGTATTTACAAAGTCCTTCTGGCTGAGCTGTTGCTACGTAACTTTGGAGTTGCATATCTTCAGTCTCTGCAATGTGGAATCAGAAATTCTGTGTAATTTACTCTTCATACGTATGGTGACCTCACCACATCTCCAGCGTCATAAATTCTTGTGTAATCTCTACATTTTCTTCCACACTTGAAGTCCTTTCTATCCAGAATCCCTCCCTGCCCTCATTCCTAAACTGCCAGAGAAGGACAGAACACAGATCAGGACAAAGAAAACAAAGAGTGAAGAGCTCTCTCTTGACTGTTCCAGCTTCCATTCAACATCAATGTGTAGAATGTGAGAGAAAAATCCTACAAAATCATCAGTTTTGCTGGGACCATTCCTTTCTGCAGGGCTTCAAAATGCAAATGAACAAAACTGATGAAAAAGCTGCATCACTGAGTCTTTTTTTGTTGCTGGAAAGAGTAGGATTGTGGATTGACCAAAAATGCTCTGTGTAAGAAGACAGTCCATTGAAAAGTTAAAAAAACAGAATTTAGGTGGTCCCTAAATTTCTAGGGAGGCCTAGTAGTGTTGCTGTTTTAGCAGGAAGGATGATACTGCATTCAGGGAGAAGTGTGAAAGTGGAGATATCACCTGAGTGATCTTGTTTTGGTGGTACATCAAGGGACATTCCCCTCTTAGGTACCCCTCCTTGGCACATCATTTGGCATGTCACTGTCCTAACCAAGGAGATTCCAGGGAAATACCCTTCCTTGGAATTTCAGTGATCCATACATGTGAAATGGCCACAGCTTCATTTCAGATGTAGGCGTATTTTTTGCTATTTAGATATTCAGCTCTGATTCAAACCTTGTTTAAGCCCTTCAAGGGATTAATAACAGAAATAATGAAAAAAAATGCTGCCAACAGCAGAGACCTTATCCTTTATTATTTTATTTTCATTTCCCTAGCACATAAACAGTGCCAGCTTTGGATTTAAATTTTGGGGTTTGATCATTTTAGAGGCTTTTAGGAGGGAAGGATATTTTCCTAATGCCTGACCAAGTACCATCACCCATGGAGGAAAATCTGCAGGTTTACTGAAAACAGTTCAAGTATTTTCAACAGAACATAAATAATTAATTGATAGCAACATTCAAAATGTCATAAAAGCTTCCTTTAAAATTTCTTCCATTAGAATTTTTTTCTGTAAAATTGATTTATAAGGATAATTGGGAATTTCCTTTAGATATCTTTGAATACAGTTTTAATGTTTGTTTTTGTTTAGAATGCTTTTTATCTTGAGAAATTTATTGAATGAGTTAATCTTGGGGAAAAAAGGAAGTCTGACCTAAAGTGGATTTTTAGAATGTTTGCTTAGTAACAAATTTTGAGCATCGATTTTCTGGTTTAGATTATTAACTCACACACCTGCCTGAAGATCAGGAAAAAAGAAATATTTAAACTAATGTATCTATTACCTGTTACAGCTCTGCTCGTTACATTCACTTTTCTGTCCTACTCAAGGCCATGTATAAGCTCATGACATTCAAGGCTTGCTTGTAAGTGATTTTCAGAGCAGCATCTTTCCACCGATGAACCATGACAGTGACAGTGGATGATGGCATCCTGGATGTCTGATCTTCCTCTCGGTGCTCCAATGACATTAACCCTGTTGTAGATGGTCTGCATCCTCAGTGGGCATTACATCCCAAACCAGCTTATTTGTGTGCCTGTGCCTTTGGGCTTGGGCAGGAGAGTTGAACACTGTCTCCATAAACATCTCTGGTAAAGCAGGTCATTAATTTTTTTAAATGTTTATCTGTCAAAATAGCAATATTTGTTTTCTTTTAGCAACTTCCTCCAGCTTACAGAAAATCTTTCTTTGGTTTTCAGCTTTTAAATTCTTCCTGATAGATATACTTGCCACTTTAGACAACAGAAAAAGTTGGAAAGAAAAATTTTGCTCTCACCTCTCTAACAGTACTGCTGTAAATTCTCACTTCACTGACCTTAGGGCAATGTTTTCATACTGAGTGTCAGTGTACTGCTAGGGAAGGAGGGAATGTGGGAATTTGAATATAGGTAGATGTTTACAGAGGCATAAGTGGAAAAAAAAAGACAGCAGTTACTGCTGAAAGGCCATGCCTGGGATTGGTATTTAATTGCTACTTTAGCTTTTTCATTCCTTTTTTTTAAACATCTCTGATGATGATTATGTGCAAGTAATGATAGTTCCAGCACACTCTATATACCTCTTCTGGCACTCCAGGGATGATCAAAAGGAAAAGCAGTGACAGCTTCAGTCAGCAGAGACAATAAATTTGATTAAATTTTCTTGAAAGACAGTCCACAATAGAAAAAGGAGCACTTTTTTTTTTTTTTTTTTTCCTCCCAGGATCTTAAACACTTTTTCCAATATTAATGTCAAGCTAACTCTAACTGGGACATCTACCAGTCCAGCAAGATTATTGTGGGGATAGTAATCATTTTCTCTGTGGTCTGTAGGAGAAGGTGCAGAGCTGAGGTCTCTGCTGCCTGTCCAAGGTTTGAGATAACCTATCAAGTCTTTAGTCATGATGCAACTGAGCATTTTTAATGCTCTTAATGTTGCTGGCTTTTCCACTCTCATTTGTGCTGATCCTTACACAGCTGTCTCTCATTTGTTTGTGTACCCATTTTTCTGTGTCTGTATCTCTCTGTCTCAGTCTTTATCTCATTCTCCCATGCATTCTTTTTGGGTTTTGTCCTCCTTGTGCTTCATCTTTGTCTTAACCTAGTCTCTATTCTTTCTCTCTTGTTTTTCCCTTTGTCAGTATGTTTTTCTTTAGTCTTTTTTTTTCCTTTTTTTTTTTTTTTTTGTGCATGCATCTGTTTCTTCCTCTGTGCTTACCCTTCTCTACCCATCCTTTATCTCTTTCCCACTCTTTTTCTTTTTTCCAATTCCATTAGTGAAAGTAGATAATAACTTGTGAATTCAAGTGGAACTTCATTTCTGAAACCGTACACTCGTGCTGGAACCCATTAAGCTCGATAGCGAGAAATGAGAGAAATCATAATTATCAGGCCAGTAAAATACATGAAACATAAAATTTGTCAGGGAAAGTAATTGAAATTATTGGAGCAGTTGGGTCCTGGTGCTGTGCAGACCCTCAGTGATAATGGAAAGGTTACGGGCAATGTTTAGCAATGCTGATGAGGCCCAAGGTGACTCAACACCACCACAGTCAGCAACTTTATGCTCTGCTTACATTAATTTGCTAATCCATCTTTGGAAATGGCCAGGCTGAGCAGCGCATCGGGGTTCGCAGAACCCCTGCCAAAGAGCTGGTGCAGCCAATGTAGCAAAACTTTTGCTTTCGTTTTCCCATTACTTCACCTCCCTCTCATCTGCTCCTTTTCACATCTCTCTTTCTTTTCTCTTCTTTAGTATTGCCATCCATCTCCCACTGGAGCCATTTTAGAGACTGTCTGTACAGTTACAATATGTTGATTATTTAAAGCTTTTACCACGGCAGTCCTATCCCTTTCCCTAGCATTCCCCTCTGAGGAGCTGTATGTGCTTGCAAACTACCAGGGAAGTCCAGGAATTGCTGCTGATGTTTCCATTCTCTCTTTGTGGGTGGGGAAGCTAAATCAGAGGAAACTGGAGTTGTCAGGTTCCAAGCTGGACATAACGTATTTACACCTTTGGCTACACTCTCCCTCTTCTCTCAGCCCTTATTCATTTCTTGACTACGGGGATTGCAAGGGCTGTGACTGAGACAGTGCAGCTTTCAGTGCAACCAGCCAGGGGATTTGTGCCTATGCTAATTCAGTGTATGCTGAGTATCCCTTTGGATTCTGTGTTATGCAATAAAATGTTATTGCATCTACTTCAGCAAGGCAGCCTTGAAAAATTGGCACAAACGTTGATCCGACAAGGTACAAAATCTATTCGCCCACTCTCATAAAGGCAAACACTAATGAACTATTTGTTCTGCGTGGAGAGAATTATTTTTCAGGGCTCCTTGTTTTTGAAGGAGATGAGCAAGGAGAGAGAGGAAATAGCATCTGCTTCTCTTTAGAGCCTGAAACACACTGTGAGAATTACTGAATCATCTAGCTCCCTCTTTCTTTCTGAAGGGTTAATATTATTTGGAGAGAATGGCATAGTGGTCTGTGTTTTCTCCTCAGAATCAGTGTTGGGGGGTGACGTGTAAGTCCCATTCAGAGCTGCCTGGTCTCCTCCTTTCTTTCTGTACCTGCCATCTACCCTCTTCCTACCTGTTTTCTGCCCAGTGTGTCTGCCCAGGGGCATATTCACTCCTCTGGAATTTCAACCTAGCCATGTGCAGTTCACAAATCGTTCATGGGCCATTTTTAGGCAGACTAAAATGTTCTCTGCAGGTCATCTGCCTCAGTCCCATCTAGCACAGGTATCATCACCCCGTCCCAGCTGCCTGCTGTCAGGCTGCTGCAGCACAGGTTGAGGCTGTTCATTCTGAAAAGACCTGAAAGCCATCTACACAGCATGGGCAGAGAAATAATCACACTATTGGAATCCATGTGGCAATAGTGGTAGATTCTGTTACATTGCCTGTAGCTTCCTTTTTGTCTCTTCAGCCAAACTGCTCTGTGCTTTCTAACTGGTTGCTGCTGTGGAAGCAACTGCATTTCAGTAGCACTGTGTTGTAAGTAGTTTTGTGGGCTGCTCTGACAGGAGGGGTCTGCCTTATCCAACTAGATGCACTATTAAAAATGATAATCTGATAAAACAAGAAAAAACCCCCGCCAATTCTAATGAAATGAAATCCTTTCTCCAACAGTCTTTCCCCAGATGTGCTGCTGAGCCTGCCATTTTCACAGCAAATATACTTAGTGCTGCTAGGTTTTCAGCCGCAGAAAAAATGGTGTTTAATGAACTGTCCGAACAACCTCTTAGCAGCACCAGTAGGAGTAGCATAGCTTATTAAGGTTGATGCCTTGGCTCAAAGCAGAGCTCCTTATTATGGGGGATATGTTACATATAGCTTGTCCAAGAGGGCCAATTGTAGATATCACTTCTATTACTCTTACCATTAATACTTTACTGATGGCGATTTTAAAACCACTGGGTAGGACTTAGAAGAAGCAATTTAAGAATAATCTATGGCCTTTTTTTATGGCAGTCCCCCCTGAAACTCTTGTCCGGTGCTGGATTTAAAAAGTCCCTGCACAGTCCCATCAGAGAGAACAAGAAATCAACAGCTGTAATGCCAGTAGATAATAGAGAAGTTTTGTGGCATTGGAAGAAAATGAGGCATCATTACAAATGGCCTGGGAACAAGAATTATTACCAACTCTTGAAATGTCTGGACTGGAATATGCTTTCTCCCCCTTACACTTGGGAAGATGGTCTTTACATTTAAGGGACTGAGGATTATATTGGTATTTCTGTCCATGGGAGCCTGGTTTCACTAAGTGGAGAAGTTGTGAAGAAGCTCGGGGGAAGATGGAAGAGAGGGGATCATTTTCTTCTTTACTGAATTGTTTCTTGCTTCTGGCAAAATGTGGTCCTGCTGTTCTCTGGCAGTGTAACCGCTGCTCCTTCTGCACTGGCTCTGACCTAGGGGGGAAAAGATAGCTTAACAAGAAAAATGTAGTGTCCAGATTCCCATATTTTCACCACCCCCTTTAGAGGCAGTTTTCTACCCTAAGGGATGTCTCGGAAGCATCTCCAATGGTGTCAGATTTAGTTCCTCATTTTCCTGGGAAGTGGTGTCTGTCAAGCAGAGTGCTGTCTCTTGGTATCATGTTGTTAACACATGAATTTATGATGAGCCTTGTGAGCACCCTTCTGCCCTGAAAGACCCCAACAGCTGAAATGTATTTGTGAGAACTTCTGATTTTTTTTAAATATGCAAAATAATAAACAGTTTTCTGCTGTCCTGGTTGCAGAAAATTATTCTAGAAATGTTTTGCACAGATTTAAAAATCCAGAGGGAAAATTAGGAAAAAATGTTAACATTGTTAATACAGATTATTTTTAGGGGATGGGGTTTTTTGTTGATTTCATGGTGGGTTTTTGTTGTTTTATTGGTTGGTTTTTTATTTTGGTTTGGGGTTTTTTGTATTGACAATAATTTGTCACATGAATGGAGATTCAACAGACTTGCTTCAAAACATAAATCCCAGATTATGGTACTTAGTCCCCTAAGATCATTATGGGAAATGAAATCGTATGTTTTTTCTAAACCTGTTCTGTCAGTATAGTTTTTGTTAAGGTACTCAAATAGGGTAGGAGAAGTAGATTAATTTGTTTCACTGTAGCAAGTTATTTTTTCTCTCATTATGAGACTTCATGCAGCAGCACAACTGAGAACTGTGTAGGTTGAAAATGCTACAAAGTAATGTTTAAATCCAAGAAAAGATCGTTATTTCTGTGATGAAGAGATTAGGGGGGAGATAATTCTGAGGCCATCTCTTTTTACAAGGGAATAAAAAGCATTTTTTGTGACAATAATAAAGTTTCCTGTCTTGGAACCTTTTTTATTTTTTCAGTTTTTTTTTTTTTAGTTTTGAAAATTAAAATCAAAGCTGCAAAAAAGAAAACTCTCAAGTGGCTTAATATGCATATTTTCTCATAAAAAAAGAAAAACATTTAGTGGATTTTCATGCAATAATATGAATTGTCCAGATTTTTTCTAATGGACTTTAATTTTTAATGAGACTGATCCTACAGTCTAGTTATTTATAACTTCCACAGCTTAATAAAGTCCAGTGAGAAGGACTGAAAAAATGGAAGCATCTCAACCAGGGCTAGCAAAAAACAATCAAAAAATGTGAGTGATGAGATTAGCCTGTAAGGGAATGCTTTAAATGTTCCCCGGTCCCTTTAAATCCAGGATCTGCAAGAAGATGGAAATAAGGCACTCCAAGCAGGACTCCTGCTTCTGATGCTCTGTTGAAATGTCAATTTTAAGGTAAAAAAATGTCTCTAGGTCAGTCTTTTGAGGCCTTGAAATGTTTCGTCTTGTGTGGCTGCTGCTGGCAAGCTGTTCATAGACACTAGTGCATCAAAGTGTCTAAACAATGGGGCATTGCTGGGAGCAAGCAGGAAAATGAATTGCAAAGAGAGTGACTGCTTAGTGCATATTAAGATAATTCACAGGCAAACACAGGCAGAGAGAAAAGGGCCCAGTTATGATCCACCTCAACTTTCACTGCTACATGCGGAAAAAGGAGGTGTGCATTAAAGAAGTTAAGTTTTGTCTATCTGAAGAAAAGTGATCCAAGCCAAATAACATCCAAGCTCCGAGTATGCTGAGTGAGGCTAAGTGACAGGTGGGTTTGGACTTGCTGCCTTCCCTACTCTTTCTTTTTTGTGGGTCCTTTTGGGGCCGTGGTGGCATTGTTCCAGACTTCAGCCTTGTATGGTAGTTGAAAAACCAAGGGACATGTAACAAACACTAAGACACCTGGATTGTGCATCAGCTTCTCCATTTGTCAAGCTGCTTTTCATACTCTGCCTAAGCTCTCAGATGGATAGCGGAGGATATTGGTGAAACTGTAGTGCTTTGTGACTTGTACCTCAGCTTACTATAAATTTATGTTTGAAAGCTGTGATGACTGCCAGTGTGAGTTCATATTGCAATATTACTGCTGACTCTTTCCACAGAAAATGGGTATTTTACCCCAAGGTAAAAGAAAGATACAGTAACACGTAGGCATTTGTAGTAAACCCAATTGTTCTTGTATGGCGGAAGTAGATGCAGACAGAGCAGGAAAAAAACAAATTTCTTGGATTAGTAATTTCTGGACTACCTGGATCTTTCCACCTTGGTGCATTCCACCCTTCTGGTGTTGCTGGATAGGTAACTGGAGAAGCTCAAGTTCTCTGAGAATGGAGAGGACACAACGGTCTCCTAAACAGAAAATTTAGGAAAAAGAGTTTTACTCAGACCTTGCTGCCTGGGTCACACTAGATTCTCCATGTCCTTTTGTCTGAACACAAGAGCAACTGACACTGGAGCATCCGTGAAATGAGAAGCAGCTGATGGCACAAATGCTTCAGTAATTGTGTTGTTTTCTGCAGGCTGATAAGAGTTTGCCTAGAGTAATTGCCTTGAGTATGTGAGCCTGGGCAGTCTTCCTACACAAAGGTACAATGAGTTTGCTTTCTTGTAGAAACCTCTGGGACCCTGGCACAGCTCTGTCCATGTGTCTTAAGAGCAGCACAGGCGGGTCCCAGAAGGTGGATGAAGGGTATTCTAAAGTTATCAGCAGCAAACAGTTCACAGGATTGGGATGAAGTTGTCCTTCTCTTGTTGATTATTTTCCCCTTTCCACTTGGAGAATATGCAGTATGAAGTATAGCAAAGCCCCTGCTACTCTTTCAGGAGTTATTCCTTGGATTATTATACTCCTCCTTCTGCCACTATACCATGCTATTACATTTAAATCAGTTTAAGCAGTGGTTTAGCAAAAGCTGTTCCTATACTGATGATTCAGACACATGCCAAAGAAAATACCTCTCTGTTGTAGATCCCTGACAGTTTGAAAGTTAATCAGTAGCTGTGTTTCAAGCCTATTCAAGCTAAGACAAATCCTGATAGCTTTCAGTGAACTTTCTATATGCTCCTAAATATGATTTTGTTGTTATTACTTCATTTCAGAAGGCTGGGAAGGCTTGTGGGTATCTGCCTTTTAGAAGGAGATGGCTGGTATGATGACCTATCTTTGTCAGTCATTGTTGCCTGTTCCATTTTGTGAACCACTGGGAGAAGAGAATTGATTTGACAAGTTTAAGATTTCCTCAGAATTGGTTGTCATTCAGAGTTACTTGCTGGCTAGCATCCATAAAGACATTTCTGGGTTTTGAATAATATTTAACTAATAGAGTGTTTTCCATCAGTTCACTAAGTGTCTGATTACACCTGCTAGCTGTGTTTGCAGTCGTAGGTTGGCATGTGATCCTGTTCTTTGCAAGAGATATTGTGTGCTTCATAATGAATTATAAACTTCATATATATATATATATATATATATATGTGTGTGTGTGTGTATATATGTATGCATATATATATATATATATATATAAAGACTCTGGGCAGGAAATTCACTAGCTGGCAAGTGCTGAAAATGAATAGACAAGTCATCCTATGCAAAATGCACACATTTGTGGAATAATATTTTTTGCTGTAATGACTTAAATGTATTAGTTTCCTTGAAAGTCATGTCAGTTCTGCATGTCTGAAGCATCTATGGAATATATTGTAATTACATGGCTTTGTGTGTGTACAGAAGCTGCTGAGCTGAGCATCCAAGCTGTGTAGCATTACAAGTTACTAGAGCTTATAGTTCAGTACAAGTGCAGAGGCATATGTTTCCAAAGAAATAAAACCTGCCTTCCATCGCTGCAGATGTGTCAGATTTTTGAGAGGCAAAAATAAGTATCAGTAAATTAGCAATCATGTTGTGTGATGAAAACAAGATATCCTCATTCTCCTAGAAGCACTGAAGCATCAAAATGAAGTAACTCACACATATCCACCAAAGGCCTCATTTCACCTTAGGAGTTGTTTGTGTCTTCAGGTAATAAATATATCTATGTAGAGCAGGTCAGTACCCATGGCACTGTGAGCTTTGTGTTCAGTATATACCTGCTACTTACTGTTATACCATAACACCAGTTCTGTGATGGATTTTAAATTGCTTGGATAGCATTTTCTATGTCCCAGCGTCAACTTGGAGGTATTTATTCCTCAACTTTCCATAGCATGCACTCATCACCTCAAGCAACCTGAAAAGTTAATGCTCTTGGTGCCGCTCAGGTATCCCAGCTCGATGTAGTTGAGGGTCACAGTGGGAATTGGGAACTGACACAGGGGAAATAGTAGAGTTTTCAGTGCACAGGGGGGTCTGCACATCTTGATGAGAAAGTACCAAGCAAATTCTCCTAGGCCAAGTGCCCAGGCAAGTTAGATAGAAGTCAGTTGATACAGGAATCTCAGGGAAGCTGAGCTGTAGGATTCTTTCCTGCAGACAAGATTCAGGACTAGACATTATCTGCAGAAGAACACAGTTTAAGTTGTCAGAAATTAACATGATCTGTCTGCACACTGAACATTTCCATGGGTTCTGGTGAGGAAGAAATGGAAAGTTCTAATTATCAGGTGGAGAAGGGGAGGAAATGTATGGAATTTCAGGGCACAAAACCCAGACAAGCCACAGTGACATTCCAATTTCCAAATAGTATTTGTTAGATAAAAATTTCCAGTGAAATATCATGACAGTGCAGCCTACTCCCACACGAGATCTCCTACCAATGTGTGGGTTGTGAGCACCTGCTTGCACCTTATGCTACTCCATACTGAGAACAAAATTTCATTTGGAGCAGAAGCGTCTCAAATGTATCAAAAGTACTGCTGCCCTGCAGCTCCCTCTGCTCTCCCAGCATGGGACTGTCCTGGGAACCAAAATATCCCATTCTTTTTTGAGCCAGGATGATATTTTGAAAGTACCTGTGAATGTCTTTTGTGAGGAAACGTGAGCTGTTCTTTATGTAACTGCTCTGAGCTGTTGCTATTACATCTGTTTAATATTGCTGGCTTGTTTCAGATCCCAAAGTTTTAGATATTTAATGCAAGACAATAAAGGGGAGAGGGGACAGAACCCTCTCACCCATCATTTGTCTTCATCACAAGAGGTGCTCATCCCTCATTTCCATGGTGATCACGCAATTCTGTGTTTTGTTGAAGCTACACCTCCCTCTCAGTTACAAAAGAGGAGATGCTAAAGGAGAGGCCAATGTAATTAGTAACCTTTCAGCTATCCAGCAGCCCTAGGGCTTATCTGTTTTCATCAAGAGAGGATTGTGCCTAAAGTAAGAGGACCTGACAGTTAAGGGAGTTGTGCTTCGTGGAAGGGTGAGGAAGGCAGCACTGCAGGAAAGGTTTGCTTACCTCCAGAAGACACCAAACATGAGACCTGAGTGGAAGATTTTGTACAACATTAACTGCAGTTGGAAAGGTCTAAGGGCTGATCCTGCATATCTATTGTCTCACATGTGCACTCATACAGGTACTCTCACAATCTGGAATAGTTCCACTCAAATGAGCAAAATTATACATCTGTAAAGCAGGGTGAGGCAGTAGTAAAATTGGTCCTTTTTGATGTTAGCTTGCAACAGTACATTTTCAATTTGCTTCCTATGAGGGTGTTTCTAGAGCAAGCAGATGAAAATTTAGAGAACTAAGAAAACATCTAACTTCTGTGAACCCTTGTACTATCTTATCTCTAAATGGAAATGTGATGGGTCACTCCACCTCAAGCAAACAGGGACTGAATCTATAAATCGGCATGAATTTCAGGTACCTGTTTAAAATGCAAAGGGACAGACATGTTCTGTGGGTGGCAGGACCTTCCTTTTGAATGTAAACAGCACAGTGAGACATTTAGTATTGGTATGATCACTGATGAGTATGCTAAATAAGTAACAATATATAGTTTGGGGACCACAGTCAGCTATGGAAGAAGTGATCACAGCTCTTGAGAAAATTCTTGATTCCTTTTCATTCCTCAGAGGGTATGAATGATGTTGCATAATAATCAAAGGGAAGTAACTGGAAAGAGAGATTATTTATTCTAGTTTACTTGCAGTCTCTTCTTTTCCTTTCTCTTGCTGCTATGTGTAAAGTAAATAGATATAAATTAGAGCAAAAGGAATTCAAGAAATCCTTTCTCTACTGGGTTCAGGATCAGTCAACAGATCGTACTGGAGTTGACACCAGGGGCATGCTCAGCACAGTCCTAGTCCAGCCACTGAAGTTCCCTGTGTGGTACTTGCATGCCCCACTCAATCACCTATAAAGTGTCATAAACCTAAACCCTCAGCTTGAGGCCATTTGAAGACTTTTGGAATGTTTCTGGTAGGAACATTCCGGTGAATTCTGAGTTGGGTGCAGAATACCTGTCAGACGTGCTTAGGAGCAGGAGTGCTGTACTTGTCAAGTATTAATATCACTGAAACTTTCCCAAGATCTTACATATAAATCATTATCTCCTTCCTCCTCTCTCTCCCCCACACACCAGCTTGTCTGTAGACTTGGACAGTAACACAGCCACAGGGAAGTACTGCTTCTGGCTTTTAGTTCTGCAACACAATTAATTAGTTATGAAAGTTATTTTAGGAGTGTTATTTCTATCCCATTTCCTATAACATCATAGTAGTGTATGAGATTGCTAGAAAATCATGCTAATTTTACTAGCCATTCCATAACCATTGTGGCATTGACCCTTTTCACCCAGAAGTCATTGCACCAGTCATCAAGTGATCACATCATTGAAGTGCTTATGCATTGTCCACAGCAATTTTCCTCAAAGTACTGCAGAACCCGTAATTATTCCGGGGAGAATAACGTTTTACCCATTAGACCCGGAAACACTCTGAGGGATGGTCTATAGCACTGTCAACTTTTACAAGAAAATTGCCACTAGTTCAATTTAACTTGATATTGATGCAGATGGGAGACAAAGCAGACAAGGCCGTGGTATCCAGGCTTGGATTTTACAACTATTTCATACAGTACAGCGCAGTATTGGTTTCGAAAAATATAAGTAAAAATGTCAGGGTGAAATCCTTAGTTCTATTAAGAGTTGGACACTTGATTTCCAACGTGTAGTCAGCTGCACTGTATACGAGTGACTGGCAATGGTAGAGTTGGTCTAATGAGCTTCTTGCTTATATGATAAATAAAAACTAACCGACTTGAACTAGGTCTGAAAATTAAAAACTAAAGTTAAAAGCCTGAGGAACACAGTAATTGGATTTGTGGAGATGATCTATCTCTTCAGCCTTATTTCTTCCCACTTGCCTCCTATGGATTTTTTGATTGATACACCACTTGGAACTGGTAGTGGGGTGACAGAGGGTGCAACAGGGGAGGCAGAGAAAAGCAAGTGAGTTATTTCTGTGCGTGTCTACTCCCAGTTTTACAGAAACAGCATCTGACTTGTGAAGAAGCAAGGCAGGGGCTCTGACCAGTGGGAATCCAGCAAGAACAACTGTTTCACGTGAAGGCAGAACACCCCTGACCCAAGGCAAAACTGAGTTGATCAGAAGTATAGTGCTCATCGGCAAGTCCCCACAGGCTGGGAGTTAATACTGCCATTAACACTCTTTGTAAATCAGGACTTTGCATGTGAGGCTGGAAATTTTCAAGGAACATCCTATGAAGGGCAAAGTGATGACACCTCTTTTTTGCACTTAAAATATTATGAGCAAGAACTGGAGGAATAGATGGTTGTAAGAAGGAATGATATAATATCTATATAAAAATATACAAAATATATAATAATTTTATATATAGTATATTATATATAAATACATAGATAGATAGATAGATAGATAGATAGATAGATAGATAGATAGATAGATATGTATAGGATTACAGCATAGCATAGAATTCAAGGCCTGGAAACACTTTCTCTTTTGTCTGATATAAACATTTCAATGTCATGTTTTTGTTTATTGTGCATTATTTTACCCGTACAAACCCTATGGACTTAGAGCTTTCATCCCCAAAATTTGAAACATTAACCACACACATGTGCATGAATAACAATTAAGAAGAGATTGAGATATGAAAAAAATGAAGAAAAGTTGCAAACTTGAGTATATTGTAACGAGCTATATTGTCTAGAATATTAAAAAAAAAAAGTTGACAATGTCTTGAAGAAACAGAGGATATTCAGGATGGAAAACAGGTAGACATGGTGCTTTTCTTCATGGGTCTGCAAGTGGGTTCAAAAATAGCAGAGCATGGGAGGGGCAAAACCTGAAAACTTGCAGCTCTGGTAGGTCTAGTCTTGAGAGCACTGGGTTAACCAGATTTGCAAAAGGGAAAAAATTTAAAAGCTGTGTTGTCATTGCTAGAAAAGCAACATATGATGTTATCTTGGCAAACAGAGATGCTTTGTGTTCAACAAGAGGTAAGGAGAGTTTGGAAAAAGTCTGGAGAAAAACCTTCCCTAGAACCAGTGTGTTGGTGAATGGCTCTGCAGAGGAGCAGTCCCCTGCAGGCAGACATGGCAAAACTCTGAATGTCAGAAGCCTGCAGTCTCTTCTTTGTGTCAGCAGCTAAATCTTATTTCTTCCTGGGATCTACAGTGCTTCTGTTCATTGTTTTGGTGAGGAAGGAGTAGGAATAGGTGCTTCTATAACACAGTCATGCAAAAATTTCATTTAAAGTATCCTGTAGCTAAATCTAATTCATCTTCAAATTCTATGGCAGGCAACATTTTTAGGTATTGAGGTGACCCTTTGCATTACATCAGAAAACTGTACTCTAACAGTAACGCAAAGTAGACAGAAGTGGTTTGGGGAGGGGGACTAAAACACTGTGGTTTGAGTTGTGACAACACCAACCTACCAACACACTGTGGAGCCTTGCTTATGCATGTGGGGAGGTGTAGTTTTGGGTACTTCAGGGGGTCTCCTGTAAGGCAGGTCAAGGTTTTCATGAGAGCAGAGCTTTCAGAGATCATGAGAGTATTTGGCCCTTGAAAAACTCTCTAGTCTATCCTGCAGTTCAGGGAATGATCAAATTGCTTTTGCCATTCTGACAGATCTTCATCAAACCTGTTCTAAGAAAAAACATCTGGTAGAGAGGTTCTGTTAGTGTCTGAGGTAGTGAACTTCTAGTTCTTGCTCTTACAGATAGAAATTTCTTTTGAACATCTAATCTTATTCTGTTCAGTTGCAAATTAAATTAATTATGTCCTGTTCTATCCTCGGCAGACATGGAGAACAATTGATCGCAGTTGTCTTTGCTGCGTTTTGCATAATGAGAAACTCTTATCGTGTCATACCTCAGGTTTCCCTAGACTAAACAACTAATTTTTGTGTTCTTTTTCTTTTTTTTTCTTCCCCTTTTCACCCCCTTTTTCCTTTTTTGTTCTGTTTTTGTTGGTTTTGTTTTGTTTTTGTTTTTTTTTCTATATTCTAATATCCTGTTTTTTTTAACTTTTTAATTTTCTCAATGCTGTGTTCATGAGTCTCATTCAGTCACATCTTCAGCTGAAGATGCCAGTACTGGACTGGTGACACACAGAGATTAGGATACAGTTGTGGTGGGATGCTAGGGGTGATATGTTTTCAAAGAAATAACATAACAGTAAACATTAAATGGCAGTTTCTGTCACCCTTAATTTATTTGGTATAGAAATACTGACAAACAGTAGAGGACTTAGAATCACATCTTAATATATGGTTTGCTTTTCTGTATTACCTGGACTGATTATTTTTCATTTATTTATAAATAAAAAGAAAATCACAGTATTGCTGTGCTGTTCAGGAGGAACTAAGCAACTAGTTTTCTTTTCAGCAGGTAATGCCTACGACTGGTGAGCGGGGCAACTCAATTTTTTTTGTGGAAGGATAAGTAACACAGGGGCAGAAGACTGGGAAGTAAGCATGTGGAGTAATCTTTCTAGTCTCCGTCAAACTAGTTGCTAAAGCTGAACATCATCAGAAACGACTCTGCATCACTGAGGAGTTGCTTGGTGTCACAGACTGTTCGCACAGATAGCAATGCCATTAATTCTGCCTGGTGTCCTTCACAGATCCTCGTTTACTTGTCTAGTTGCAAACAGAGCATTCAAAAACTAGTTCCTTCTCCTGAAACGTGGCCATTGAAATGTTCATGTTTAAGAAGGAATATGAGAGGCTGAGTTATTCACCAGAGTCTTCTGAGCAGTCCTAGTGGAAGAATCCATAGAATCCATCATGAACTTATAAAACAACCTTCGCCATTCTTTCTCTCTGGGAATTGTTTATGAACAATGTGGGATCTTGAATTATTCAGTATTGACAATCATTTGTCAAATAATATCTATGAATAATTTTTTTGTTGCAGCTTGTCCATGATCTGCTTATTGAGAATATTTGAAATCAGAGCTGACTGATTAGCTGTGATTGCACATATTGGTTACCTAGGGCAGTGCTAGTCCCTGATGGGATGAGCCTAAACCTTTGAAGCACATTTACGCAGTGAATGCTTATGATTAAAAATTTCTCCACAAATAATCTCTAATGGCCACTAAAAATTGCTGTTTCTGTGAACACTTCTGCCAGTAAACTCATTAGCTAGAATAATTGCACAAAAAGAACACAAAAGGGAAAGCAGAGCAAGACAGACCAATTTGTTTTCAAATCAGAATGAATATTGCTGAAATATTCTACTCTTCCCCAGTCCTTTGAGACTTGGCTATGTAAGAATATTTTGTGATCTTGATAGGCCTTTTTACTCTTGAAGCTTTAACAACTCCTGTTTCTGGCAGGAAGGATCTTATGGATACAGTGTTGTTGTGTCCATGATTCCTTGCTGCTCTGACCCGTTTCGTATTAAGCAGATAGAAAGAAAGAAATTGCAGAGTTCAAAATGCTACTCAAACGGTTTCTTTTGTTCTGAGTAACCAGAGAAGAGCAGAGGGTTAAATGTGGAATAAATGGATATAGATACCTTAGATTATTTGTGCCTGATTATTCTACAGTGCTTTAACACTCTTTGGTATAATAGAGCAGATACTTGCATTCCAGGGATCCCATGGGTTTTGATTTTACTGCTCTTGGTTTCTTTTATGTGTCTGCACAGGGAGAGAGAGTCAGCCTCATTTTTAACTTCCTTCAGAGGCAGAAGCCTGTTTTGGTGTTGGGTGATTAGCTTTGGAAATCATGTTTAAGTAGATGTTTAGCTGTAAATTTGCCATTGTTCTGTCAGCTTTAGCTCCCTTTGGTTTGGTCTCTTTCCTTCTTTTTTTCTTTTCCCCACTCACTCAGGACATAAACTTTAATGATGAGATTTCATGCTCAGTCAAGTTTTTGAAAGCCACTTATGTGAAGCATCAATCAGATTATATACCTGCCCTGGCTGGGTGGCTGCTTTTCCCTCCCTACAAGGGGCTGATGGTCAAAAATACATAATGAACTACTATTGACAGCTTATCAGGCTATCACCTCTCCCTCCCATCCTGCTGCAAAAAACCTCTGCAAGTGATGGCTTAGTCTGTCACCATGGAAATAGTTATTGCCTGGCATTACTCTAGAAAGTATAATTGTGTTTGCTTCTTAGCACATCCACTGACACATTAACTACCTTACCAGCCTTTACAGAAAAGGCTTGGTAAATTGGTAAATCTTTTCTTCTTTCTGTGCTTCTGTCACTGACCTAGCGCTGGATCTCATGTTTCTCTGTAGGTTTTTTCCACTTTTCAGGTCAAAAGTCTCATTTCTGTTAGACTTACTGCATGGCCTCTGCTACTCTGGAGAAATGTAGGAGAATATTCCTACAAACAATAAAATCAATTCAATCGTGCCAGCAGTATTGCCGATAAAGTACAGAGTCTAGCAGCTTCTAGTTGATGTTAGGTAAATATAGTTCCTAAATTGTGTTAAAAAATGCTTGGAAGCTGCTGAAGATTTGCCTCTGCAAGGACTTAAAGCATCAAGGTTTTTACTGTCCTAGCAACACAACCAGCAGAAAATTTCTCTGTTCTTTTCATGCCTTTTCTTCCTGTGTTGGACTTCAGTGCTAATGCATCCTGTTTTCACTTGACAGGAAGAAAAAGCCTGTGTTTTTGTATGTGCTTGTGAGACTCCTGGGAATAAGCTCTAGCTGGAGCTTATGTCATTTATACAGCATGTCCTGATTAAGGGGTCTCACCCCAGAGCACATCTGGTGCCCTGCAATGCAAAATTTCACAGCTATTTAAATTGCCAAAGGCTGCTGAAGAGCATGTGGCACTGTGGTACTCACCCCTTCCCCCCAGGTGGTTGCTGCCAGAAGACAGGAAGGATGGACAAAGGGAGGACAACTGTGACTACATTTGATGAAGTTCCTCTTTATAATCTTCATGTCCCAGGAATAGAATCTCCTAACTGTAATCAGCTCTGGATCTCTGAGGTCAGCCTTACCCACTGCACTGTGCTGCTTCACTCATTACAGTGTGCTGAATATTGAATATTTTTCTGTCCACCCCACTCCCAATGCAGTGTTATTATTTGTCAATTGCGGTCTACCCAACTGCTGCTTTAATGACCTTTCTAAATGTAAAGAGAATACCTCACAAATACTTTCTACCAAATAAGAAAGTACAGGTATTAGATAAAAGAGCTTTCATTATGTAGCTCTGCAGTGGAACACAGTACCTATCTTGTAACACGTCTTGGTTTCACCTGACTAAATAGAAAAGGAAATAAAGAAAAACAATGGTTGCCATTTCAAATCTCGAACAGATTTCACAGAGGGAAAAGCCTAATTATTAAGTCTGTAAGGATGTTATGGCAAACAACCACAACTCTTGCAAAAATGTCTCAAAATTTTTTAGTTCTGTAACTGGCATAAGAAACCTTTACAAACATCAGATGTTCTGTTGGACCAGCATTTTATGATTTTGAAGATGAATTTTATCCCACTAAATAATGAACACTCACTTGGATGAACAAATTTGGATTTTTCTTTATTTTATTTTGGTCTTCGAGGCAAGTAAGCTTATTTTATTTGTAATCTGTTATATCCCTGAAGTGTCACTAATCTGTAAGGTCTGCTTTAAATGAATTGCTGATAACTCAAATTGTCTGGGCCTCTACTTTGCCGCTTTAACGAGTTGCACAGCAAAATTAAGCTCATTAAGGCTTCCCACTCCAGAGAGGGGGTGTGAAAAACAAGCAGTATGATGAAGGCCTGTCTTTGCATTGTTTGCCACATGAAGCTTCATTGCATGAGTGACTAAGAAATGGGCCGCAAGCCCCCCCTCTGCCTTTCTGCTGAGACTGTCTGAATTGTGCAGCACTGTTTGTTTCCAGGATTAAATGCTAGCCCTTGCTCTGTGAGCACTGCTTCACACCCGTAATTTATTTTCAGATTTGTTAGCACCATCAGAACAGTCACTTGTTCTTCCCACACTGTTGTGTGCAAGCCTGTATTCTCTAACACCTCCCTAGCTGGGCAAATACAGTCCCTCTGACAAACAGCTTGTGTTTTACATGAGATAGAACAAAATGAAACTTCCAGCCCACACAATATACTGCTTGTGCCTTGAACATTTCTGTGCAGGTTTGTCCCTGATTCAGGTTCTGAAATCACAAACTGCTGTATTCAGTCATATTCTCAGCTAATCCCATATCCTCCTCACCAACTCTGCTTTGCCTTTCACAGCTCTCTGTGTTATGGGCCTCTGTTTAATGAGTTGAAGAGTTGTTTTCAGAGATCAAATACTGTTTTCAGTACACATGTACCTTCATCTACTAAAACAAATTCCAGTGGCTTTGAGTAGAGAAGGGTTGACAGTGTAGAGGAAAAAAAAGACCGATGAAAGGGAAGGTGGTGTGATTGCTGAGCATTCACATTTGGGAGGCAAGGAGGACTTGTATTTTATTCCTCCAGTGTTCTGTGTATCCATCACTCAGACAGAATCCCTGTTAGTAGAAATCTAATTCTTCAGTCACTGGCCAAAGTTAATTAATTTGTAAATATATTTCATCTTCTTAGTGACAGCCCATTCTGACAGAGGAGCTGATAGAAAGAGCAAAGGGGTTGAGGTGTCATGTAACACCACGTTCATCCCAGGAGACTGAGATGACATGAACTAGTTCCATCTCCTCCACAAGCTGCCCTTCATAGCATGGAAATACTGTGATTAAAGTGAGGAGGGAAGCATTGCTCTTAATGCTCTGCTCCTGATTGCTTCACCTTTTATAAGCAGAGTCCATCTAAAGCTGTGTTCATCTAACCTTGTCTTTTTTTTTTTTTTCTTTTTCTTTTTCTTTTTTCAGTGATTCCTTCCCCAGTGGCCTCATGTATCTTCCTCCTTGTACTGCTCTACTATTTGGGTTCCTAATTAGCAAGAAGAGATTTTCTAGTTTTGTCTGGAAGGTAATGCCTTGAAGGGCAGTGGTCACATGAATGTGTGCTTTTGAGATGCAGAAGTTGAGTCAGAATTATCATTGAGAGACTCTGAGAAACTTGGGAACTGGGCTTACAGTGATGCCATGAAGTTCAGCAAGGAAAAATTCTGCCTCTGTGTTAGAATAATCCAAAGTCAGTTCAGTTTTAGAGTATCAGCCCACCAGAGAAGGACCTGGGGAAGATAGCTGAGTATGAGCCAGCAGAATAAGACAATCATCTTCCTGTAGCCCAACATAAGTGTGATTAACAGAGCAGGGGGTGTTCTCATTTTCCCCTGTGCCCTCATGCTGAGTCTGCATGAGGATATCATATCCAGTTTAGACTTCCTAATTCTACAGGAGTATTGAGAAACCAGGGAGGACCTCTAAGATGGTCAGGAGCCAAGAAGGCATAGATGATGAGGAAAAAGTTGAGGGAATTATGTTAATTTAATCTGGTGGAAAGAGCCAGCAGAGTGAGGAAATAGTAACTGTAAGTTGCCTGTTGAGTAGCAAAAAAACCCGATACAGGCTCTTCCCAGGAATGGCAAATGATCAAGGATATCCTGGTTTTTGCTGATATAATTTTCTTCCTAGTAGCTGTTACAGTGCTGTGCTTTGGATTTAGTGTGAGAATAACAATGATAAAATACTGATGTTTTAGTTATTGTTGGGTATTTCTTCCTCAAAATCAGGGACTTATCAGCATTCCATGCTCTTGCCAGTGAGCAAGCATGTGAGAAACAGAGACGGGACACAGCCAGGACAGGTGGCCCCAGCTGGCCAAAGGGATACTCCATTCCTGAGAACATCATGCTCAGTATGAAAACTGGGGGGAGTTGTCTGGGAGGGAACAGCCCGGACTTTGGTTACTGGTTGGCAAGCTGATAGATTTTTTCACTTGTTTCTCTTGGGGTTAATATTTCTCTTTCTTTTTCTCACCCTGAATCCCCTGCTCTCTCCCTGCCTATTTTCATTACATTTTTTATTATTAGTTTTAATATTTTATTTTGTTGTGTTTCAATTATTAAGTGGTTCTTATCCTAACTCATGTGGTTTATCTTTTCTTCATTATTCTCCTCCTCCCTGCATGCTGGAAGTGACAAGGGGATGTGTGGTACTCTGTTGCTAGTGGGGTTAAACCACATCAAAGAGTGGATATAAGATGCAGTGTTCAGGTGAAATGTTAAGAAAATTTTCATCCCTGGGAGGGAAGTATTCCATAACAAAATATACAGAGATTGTTTCAACATCTCCCTACTTGGAGGTCTTTAAGACTTGGCTGGACAAATCCACAGCTGACTTGAATTAGGCTTGAGTGGGAGATTAGACTAAGTGATCTCCAGGGTCCCCTTCCAACAAGGATTTCTGTCATTCTGTCAGTTGAATTAGTTCACTTTGATATAAAGAAAAACAAAATCAAAACCCTTTTAAGCTGAAGTTGCCAACATATAAAATGGCCATCAAACCAAAGGCCTGCTATTCTGGAAAAATGAGCCTTCCAAAGCAGAAATAACAGTGTCTCTGTACAGCAATTGTAGGTTGTCTAGGACTCAGTCCTGGTGCATTCGTGCTGTGAAAATTTGTTTTGACAGAGAGGAAACTATGCCTCAGCTTCATTTAAATAGAATTTTAATGAATTAGATAGAAAATTAATGTATTATGGGCAGCATCATTCCTAATATACTTTATTTTGCTGTTCAATTTCTGAGCTGATTATCTCGGACTACAAAGACGCTGACACCAGTAAAGTAACCCAACAGTAAAATAGGTGGTAAAGGGGGAATTTAAATCATCGTACTCAACTTTTGCAGTTACCATGACTTTCAGATTAGAGATGTTTGCTATTTTTGGAAATATAAAAACAGATGGTGAGAAGAACTTCACTGGGTTGGTCTGCACTTTGTCCACATTTTCATTTGGAAGATAGAAGGGTTAGAAATGTGCTTGCTAGAAATTAAAATGCAGGTTCCAGGTCATAAGACTCATGACCTGCAGGAAAAACTAACACGGCAACCAGTATTTCCATACCTACTTTCTTTCCTTCTTTGTTTTTCAAGA
Organism: Chamaea fasciata; assembly: GCF_029207755.1. Classification (NCBI taxonomy): domain Eukaryota; kingdom Metazoa; phylum Chordata; class Aves; order Passeriformes; family Sylviidae; genus Chamaea; species Chamaea fasciata. The sequence goes on along the minus strand of NW_027094087.1, from coordinate 23,609,561 downwards.
AAGTCTAAGAATTGATCTGGCTGTCTTTAGTTTTATTTTTGACATTGCACTGGAGCATTTGTTGTGAGCAGTGGCTAAATTCTCTCTGCAGAGATTAAATATGTATTTCTTTTTCCTTGGCATAACGTAGAGCTTATACTGTGCATAGTATAAAATTTATGGCACCTTAAATTGTTTACTTCAAGTCCTCTTGCCGGTTGTAAACAAAGGGAACAGGAGGTACTTACATCTCTTAGCAACTTTAACTAGCTCTAAAATAAAAAAAAAAAAAAATTAAAAAAAGTTTTTGATTGTGGAACTTCCCAGTTTATTTCACATTAACTTTTTCTTCTTCCATTAATAAGTAAAGACATAATTTGTTAAATTCTTAGTAAGTGGGATTGAAGGGTCACCAAATTGCTAATAAAGGAACAAATTAAATATCAATACTAAATTAAAGTGCTGGCCAGGCTAGAAAGAACTGAAAAACAGTATCTGTACTCTACTAGAAGCTTGGAAATCATGGAAAACTGTCAGCAGAAATCCACTGTCTTCCATAAATCATCCACTATCTTTGATGTGGCGGGCAAAAGAATTCACCAATGACAGGTGCTGTCACAGAATATATTTATTCCACAAGTTTTTATTTTCTCTATCAGCTACAATGATGGACAATCATGTCTTGTTTCCTGAATGATGGCAATTTCTAAGAAATTCTACAATTGCTGCCCTTGAAGACTGCCTGTTTCATGATCCAATGTCAAAATCTATCTATATGCCTGTATAAAACACTTATCGCTGTGGTATTTAAGCACTCTACATGGATTAAAAATGAACAGTGAAGCTGCCTGGAGGATAGTCAGTAAAATCTACTTAAGTTTTGGATTTTGTGATATAATGTGATTTTATTGGGTTGACAGAGGGACACAAAGAAACATCAGACACTTCACAAAAAATTGGGGAAAAAAACGTTTCTTATTTTTTTTACTCAAAAAGAGATTAAAGTATTGAAAAAATTGAGAATAAATTCTACTTGTCAATGTGACTTAAACCTTGACATGCAAAAGAATATTAGGTTTTTACTTGTTTGTATGACGATGAGAGGTGAGTTTTTAATCACTCTATAATGGGTTTTGCCACTAGAATAATACCTCATGATGAGGAAAACTCTCAATGTCCTGTTCTGTTTCCCTCTCATCACTATGGCAGTTGAGTATTGACAAATAATTGTGGCATCAGGTTAAGCAATGGCTTCAGGATCCAGATCCTTTGGTTTTCAAGACTTCCATTAAAGGTACCACTTCCAAAGGCAAGTTGCTTGACTCTCTCAGAAAGTGGTCCAGTGGCATATTTGGCTCAATAAAGTACAAACCCTGCATTATGGGAAAAAGACACTCTTAGCTAATGACTTGACTGTGTTCTCATCACCTCAGAAATCAAAATTTTGCTAATCTTATGCAATCAACCTATAAATTAGGAGTTCTTTAGAAAATTTTGTAATCATGGCACTTGTCTAGGATAATTTGGGAGATATAAATGATACATTTGATGTTGTGTACCTCTCCTATCTTACTTGAACTCTTTATTGTTTCCACAGCATATTTTTTCACTACAGAATGGTTTCACACCTTCCTTTTGACTACATGGGCTCCATACTGAGTTAAGACACCCAAGAAAAGACAGAAGAAATTAATGACTCAGCCAATGCTTAAAATATGGGGATACCAATCCCTGCTGGGTAAATAACAGTGAGGAAAAGATAACATTTCTCATAGTATCATTGCTGACTGATGCTTTTTCAGGCTATTGGTTACATCATGATGGGAAATTAAATCAAGTTAAGCTTGAAGATGTCCCTTTGGAATTGAAGAAGATCCCCATTGATGGGGTTGGATAAAGTGTGCAGCTCGTGCCCCTCCTTTGAGAAGAATTTCTTTCCCCTTAGAGAACAAGTACAAAGAGGGAGCTGAGTAGGCTCTGGGAGTCACGCAGGAACTGAAAGAATTGACAGAGGCAGATGGTTCCCTACACCTGTGTCTAAGGCCCACACAATTAAAGCAATATGCAAAGATTTCCACTGCCTTACAAGAGTTATTGACTAACTCCAAGTATCTGTCTATAATTAAGGCATCAGCAAAATTTTGGCATGTGTTCTTGCCATCAACCATCTCCTTGGCACTTTGAAAAAAAAAATAGCACCAATTTGTGTTGTATTTGGCATCCACTGAGAAACTGTATTTTGGGATGATGCTGGAGAAGCTAATAAGGATGCCTGCCACAGCGAGGGAGTATGTAAATTCCGTGGGGTAGACAGTAACTGGGAAATTGTACAGACAGATCCGTAAAAGATTCCAGCTGTCAATGATATGCGTACCCTAATGAACTGAGGGAGTGTGCAGGCTGGAAAGCAGATGGCTTTGTGTGGCTCTCCTGATCAACAACCTCAGATCAGATTCATCCAGAGATGCCCAGGAGAGACAGAATGCATGTTCTTATGAAGAGTTAGAGAAATAAATGGCAACTAAGGACCAAGGTCTTAAGAGACAGGTAGTAGTTAATGTTAAATACAAAACTACCAGAACAGGTACCAGAGCATTTATCTATATAATGCCCTCAAAACTGAAGGCCAGTGAGCTATGTATCATAGCTGCAGCAAAAGCTGAATCTCAGTATATACAAGTTGAGAAGGATGTCCTAGCTTAGCTCATGGCGATGAAAAATTTCCAGGATGTGTTTGTTGGAGGCCTGTATTAGCTGAAACTGACTGCAAGCAATTCATTGTGGTTTCCAGGAAGCATTGAGCAGACGCCTGCCAGGCATAGAGGGATTATTTTTTCTGACCAGCTGCAAATCTATGACTTGCAAACTGAATAGCAGAGGAAGAGGTCTGGCGGCTGCAGTTACACTCTTGAGCATTTGTAAGAAAGATTTATAAGAAAACATACAAACAACCAAGGATATGTCAATCCGATTAAAGAAAAAAAAATCTCAACAACCTTTCCATTACCAAAAAAATACGGAGTTGTCCTGATAATATAATTAAGGACTAGACCTTTTAGAAAATCAGTGAAATTATTGGCCAGAAGTTTAGGGGTCCTGGTCCCTTTTAGGATTAAGAAGTTCTCAATACTGCAAAGGATTTTGTTTAAGGGCACAGGGATGATGATCTGAAATGTGTTACAGGGAAATATGATTAAAATGATACATGAAGGTCTTTTAGGGATTGAAAATTCTGAGAGAGGTCAGAGATATTTTCTAGTGTTCCTCAAATGAACAGTGGTGCTGAGGAAACTACCAAAGTGTCAGAAATAGAGGTCAGTACAGTAAAAGAGATCAGGTTGGCAGCACAGCAAAAAATTTGTCCTTGAGCTAGAGAGACACAGGTTTGCAGAAGAAAGTCCTGGTTCCCTTTGAAAACTTATGTGAGGATGCTGCAGCTAAACAGATGTTTGTACACGTCAAATCAATTTTTGCTACAAATAGAATATGTGATACTTTCTGAAAAATGGTAAGTTATTATGGTTGTGAAATGTATTGCTCCCCACTTGAAAAATAGAGGAAACCATATGGTAAGTTAATCCAGTGTGGGAACATGAATATGTGCTGTGACCCTGATCCTCAAAAGTATTCTCATCCTTATTAGTTCTACAAGATGGATGTGCTCTCAGGGCATTACTAGGGGGAACTTTTTCTTTGCTTCACGCCTGGGGTGGAAATGATATTAAGATTTCTTAATGGAGGAAATAGGCTGAAACGGTCATCTATGCAGTGGAAGAAGGACTTTGGAGGTACTGTGGCCTGAGGGCATAACTTAATCAGATTTTGGAGTTCCTGATAACTTCTGGGTGTATAGACTGGATGAAGCCAACAGTAGAGATACAACTCATCAGCCTGATGGGAAGTTTTTGTTAGTGTATTTTCAGAATTAGATTAATAGGTTGGAAATTAAATTTCACCCCAAGGTTTTCTCTAACACTGCTTACAATGTTGGAGCCCAGTTCTTGCAGAAGTACAGTAATGATCTATATCTGTTTTGACTTTTGTGGTGAAATATGATTTCATTAAGCATGTAAAGGGAACACTAAGACAATATCGGATATATGCAGAGAGTTGGAATTTGCTGGAGAAAATCTTTGTCATTTGTTGTAGTTTTCTAATATTTTTTTCTGCATGTGTGGCTTTTAAGTGTCCACGAGTGCACAAAATACAGTTTTGAGACCAGTGCTAGTGCAATGCCACTCACTGTTTTAGCTGGAGCTTTTTGCTTTTCAGGAAACACACACAGGGGAGTGGCAGGCCTCATGTGGGGGGCTGTACTACACTTCTGCAGCACTTGCCAATGTAGGACTGGGGAGTTTGGCCCTTTAGCTCCCTGCCCACTGTAAATCCACACCTGATCTTATCTAGAGTAGATATTTTATACTTTTCCCTCTTGTCAACTTACAGTCTCATTACAGGTCTTATCTCAGATTATCCCTCTGATACTTTCCTACCTGTGCCACTTAGTCTTTCCACTTGTATAGTCATTTATTATTTAATACTCTTCTGAGGTCATGTTTTGTTTACAAACTCTGGAAAGCCACACAGAAGAGTGTGCATAAAAGAGCTGTACGAGCAGGCTGCTTTGTAGCTCTTTCACCCAGGTTATGGGTTTTAGCACAGGTGGACTATATCCCACAAGTTATCTGACACCTCTGCATCAGAGAGATGGAGGCAAGTATTGAGTGTAGCACCCATGCAGGAATGTTGCAAAAGTCTCTGTAGCTGCAGATGAGCAGTAGAAACATGCTAGCACTGCATACTCTGCAGTTACTGGTGGAACAAAATAAGGGTCACATCAATTCAGAGTTTCACTTCTGGGAAGGGGGCAGGTCTTTGAGTTATTAGCTTGGAATTAGGATGGAATATACCTATTAGGTCGTTGTAGAAAGCCTGCCAGTTTTCATTATTTCAGTCCAAAATGTCAACTCCTGGGGTATTCAATACAGTTGCAGCATCTATGTTCTTTGTATACTTTAATTATGTAAATTACATGTCAGTAATATGAAATCCCAGGTGGTGGGGAATAGCATAGCACAGGCAGCCTTCTAACAACATTGTTAATAGAGAACAAATGCTGCCTTGCATGTGTGCTTTCAAAAGCTGTCAATATTTTAGTCCTTGCAGAAGCTTAGACAGACAGGAGAGAACAAAAACTATTCACTGCCTCAGAGTCATCTATGCAGCCTAAGTCAGGAAACAATGGCTGGTAGAGCAGACAGACAGACAAGGCAGCACAAGGTAGTGCTCCCAGTACAGCTGAGTGGCCCACAGGCCTGCCTTACTTAATAACTTTTTAAGCAAGAAACATAGGGGTGCTGAACATAGTAGGGGCTCTTCATTCTGTCTCATAGCTCTAGCAGAAAGGGGGCATTATTTGTCCTGTTTTTGTAAAGACTTGGATAAGTCAGTGCTCTGTGATACAGTGCTGCCCAGCTATTGCACTGGAATGCTGCATGAACTGCATCACATGGATGTCTGAGCAGTTTCCAGGCCTGCCTGTCCTTCGTGCTGACTGGTGTTAGAGATGCTGGTGTCAGTGCTTGCCATGTACCCAGGATTTTGTTCATCCCTACACAGAACAGATTCTGCAAGTTGCTGAGAACCCTTTGGGACACGAGGCACCAGACCACATATAAGCAACCTTTTCCCTTCAAACAAAGCCAAGAACTTCATTTCTCTCATCAGATAGACACAGAGGACTCTTCCCTTTCTATTTCTCCTGTGGTCTGCATACAGCTCTTGGCAGAGGTACAGCAAGGTGCTGTAGATTCAGACTTTAGTTCAAACAGAAGAGGTTGCTAGTGATGGATGGCATGGCCAGCCTCTAGGTTAGGAAAACATGTTGCCAAATATTTTAACGATTTCTGTGTTAAACATTTGTTACAAAGCAAATTTGGAAGAAAAATTAGTAGTGTCTAAATTTGTATATAAACAAACCCTGTCTTGTAAGAGAGTTTCCCCCACCCTCCAACCCAGGTCCTTCAGAGGTTAACAGGCAAGTAACCAAGTAAGCATATGAAAAGGAGCCCATGTAATTTCTTCTGCTTTTGCCATGGATGACTTTGTCCTTCTGCCTGTCTCTCAGTTCTGAAACACTGTCAGCATCTCCACAACACCTCTATCTCTGTTCAGAATTGTTGTGCCTGCCTGAACACCCTCCATTTCCCACAAAGAGCTTCTGGCTTGCAGGATACAAGAGAAGGAGGTTGGTTGAAGCCTCTGTGGAGATGTTAAAGGAACATGTAGCAGCTGTGAGAGACATCTCCATTCCAAAGGATTTAGGAATATACCTTTTGTTTGAATTTTTCTCCTAATTTCTATTCTCAGTGAAAAGAAAGAAAAAAAGGACTTGAATGCTCCCTGGGGCACAGATTTTCAGAGTCTCTTTCAGAGGCCATAATGCATGTCATTCTGTTTCTGTGGTCCATGCCTCTATGGGGATATAGCTATGTGCTTTCTCTGTTAAGGATTTTCTAAGGCAAAATATAAATAAGATTTTTGAAAGCAGAAATAATGCCATGACAGGTATATAAGTTATAAAAGCATCTAAAATTATGTGCAGTAATAAAGGGTATGAAAAAAAAATATCTAACACTGATGTAGTGATACATGCCACCTGCTTTCCTTTTTTTCTTTTAAAACAGCTTTAATTTACAAACAGCTTGTCTGCATTGATTTTGAGAGAAATTAAAAGGCCCTTCATATTCCACTGACAAATCACTCTCTGGATTTGTTTACTGTTGAACTGTACATAGGAAAATTAAAGAAGAATTTTTTTAAAGAAGAAACTAAAGCTTTAATAGTGACTGGTCATTGTATCTTAAATCTCTTGTTTTTGATGACCCCCTTCTGTTTGCAGAAGTTCATGTGTCTTAAAAGAGTAGTTATAACTGCTAAGTTCTGGTCCTAGATATCAGGAGTGTCTGGAGAATGAGAGGGGTTTCTTTTTCTTTTCTTTTAACTAGTATTTTAGTCACACTGTATGCATTTTAAGGGTTATATGGACTCTAGCGATCAGTACTGTATTGTGTGGAGTTGCAGTGGCTATTTTCCGTATCACTGAAAATTACAGGTGGTTGTGAATGTTCCATGGGAATGATTTTCTGGGAAAAGGTTTTTTAGAAAATTGAAACTTTCTTTTGGGAAATCAAAATGAAAGACTTCATTTTATTGTCAGTTAAACCTAAATCATAAAACTTAATTTTAGAGAAGTGAGCCAAATGTTTTGTTTTGACTCAGTGCAATACATGTTTAATTTCAACTTTCCAGTTTGCTGGGGGACCAGAATGAAGGTTGAAATGTCAATATTTCTTACTGGATGGGAATGTTACCCAGCTGTACTCAAAGTGTAGTAGAAAAATTCTTCTTTAGGTATCATAGACCAAAACTGCTCTTTCTGAGGCTATTTTCAGTATATGCTGCTTTTGCTGGGTGGTGAAGGAAGCAAGTCAGTCCAACAGCTATCTCCTTAGTCAGCTGTAAATCAAAAGCAGGACTTAAACCAGTGACATTTCAAGCATAGCACCTCTAGGTAGCACCTTAAAGCTCAAGCCTGTACTGTGTGAATTAAAATCTCTTTTTCACGGACAAAACTGTATCAGGATCTGTTTCTAAATGTTGCCCAGGCATTGCTGGCAGGGAACGGTGGTCCATGCTAAGCTGGTCCAAGTGGGTTTCTGTGCCAGGCCTTCCTCCGTTTCTGCTACCAGGGCCTCAGCCCCATAGGTGGTGGTGCTTGGAAATGCTTGTGTACTCAGCACAACATGTAATTGCTTGTTGTTCTAAGGGGGGGGGAAAGGCCAGTGGCCATCAGCTTCAGAACTGGAGCAAGACTCAGCTGGACAGTATGAGGAGGATTTCAGTCTGGGGAGGCAGAAGAGGCAATAAAATGGAACTGGTTCCCAAGTCAACTTGCAAATCAGTGCACCCTTCCTCATGCTCTTTCTGTCCTCTCTCCCAGGAGCAGCGCTGCCTGCGCTCCTGCCTTCTTCTCCTTTTTTCCCCTGCCTACTCATGATGTTTAATCTGTGGTCCCCAGATGTGGGGTGAGACTTCTTGTCTTTTCAAACACAAGAGTGAGTCTTTACCTGTGTCACCAATAATTTCTAGAGCTGAAGTGGCCTCTTATTTAACATAACTTCTAAGTTTCATGATCCTTCCAAGCCAGTGTCCTTGTATTTCTCTGTGGGGAGTATGTGCAATTGGCTTTTCTTATCCCTTCTGCTGTTCTGTCTTGCATGCCAAGCCAGGAGCTGTGTTGCTTCAGTCTGTGAGAGCCTGTCATCATTTGGTGAAGAGAAGAGAGAGTGAAGAAGCAGCTTTCCCCTGTGCTGCTCCCCCAGCCATTACTGACTCATTAAAAGCATTTACTTCTTATTAATGCATCGTGGGCAGTGTCTGAGCAGTAACTGTGACAGGAGTTAGGAAAACGGAGCTCATGTTTGAGCAGAGAGAAACCTGTGTGAGGGAGAATACCCTCTGCCTTTATTGTTGTCTTAAAGCATGCAAGTCAAAGTGTTATTAAACAAATGCATCTGCTTCAATAGGATGTCAAGGGTGACAGCCTTTTCCATTCTCTTCATGATTATCTTAAAAGTAGATGTTTGATCAAAACCATATACTTTGTCAGGGGAGATCCTACATTAACCCCTCCCTCCTCTCCCGCCCCTAAACGCAAAGGTCCCTTTAATCAGCTGCTCGAGTGCTGTACCAATTACCTCCCTACAGGGTGACCTTTTTATCTCCTAATGGCATTTTGGAATCCAGTCCCCCTAACCACACTGTGAGTGTATGCATGTCACATTTCCAATTCTCTCTCGCGCTTCTTCTCCCTGCTGTTGTTGGCACTGAATACGGACTAATATATTCATGACCTAATTAGGGTAATTTTTGCATAATAACGACCTCCCGTGGGAAAACTTTTTTTGGGTGATTTTTGCATGTGCATGTGTGTGCATACTCACCCTGTTCAGACACATTAACTGGAACAAGTGTTTCTTAATTTTTTAAGTGTTTCTCTGGTTATTAGAAGTATTTTTATGTAGTTTAAAATGGAAATGATGGAACAGGAGACCCCAGAGGAGGCAAAGATTGTTAAAATTTTTGTTCTGGATTTCCTCTGTTATTGTGAAACTTGTGTCCTCTCTTCTGAATGTCCAGGACAGCATCATGCTGCCTTGCCAGTATTACATGTCTGTGCTTTCAAGGCTTCATCTTATCCTTACCAACTTCATCCTTCCCCTGTGTCACTCAGCTTTTTTCCCTCATATCCTCATTTGATCTTCAGTTTTCAAATGAACCCTTCATTTTCTGTAGTGGTCACTTATTTGACCTTATCATCACTGACGGCCTGTGCTCTTTCCCCTCTGTCACTGACATCTCAGTCCAAATTTTTATGATCTGCTGTAGTTGGTGCCCATCTTTGCAGGCTGTCTCCGCCTGTCATGACCCTCACTGTTTTACTGTCTGACTCACCAAGAACTTGAGGTCTCCTACATTCCTTTCTGTTTTCCCTCACTTTGCAGTTTCCACTTTCTTCTCTTCAACTTGTATAGATTGTGTTTCCTGAAATACAGCTTCCACTCCCAGCCCTCTCTTCTTGAGATCCAGTTCTTCCTTTGCTTCCAGTCCTTGCTGTTTCTTAGCTATGGTTTTCCATTTTCAGTTTTCTGGAGATTTTAAGTGCAGCCCTTTCTGGCAGAAATCATGGGCCATATTCCTCAGAATTTCACTGGTGTAAGTAATGGACCTCTATTGACTTTGGCAGTGTTAGCAGAGATTTACACCAGCAGGACACATTCATTTTCATAAGGATGTTAATCGTATTTTCCCTAAACTGCTGTTTAAAGAGCATTAAGCTATAGCATTCAGAGCACTTACTTGCTCTAAAATGACACTACAAGATGGGTTTGCTGAAATTTTTATTTTATTTGTTTTCTGTTTTCTTATGTATTTATTTTCATTGCAGTAAATAGTTCACTAGGTGTTTATGTCAATAAGGAAGACAACCTTTCCATAGTCAAATGCTTTCTAGTGTTGAAAAAGTTCCTTATGCCTTGCTGCCCTCCTTGTTCTTCCAGCCCTGAGATCTCCATACTCAACGCTGTTGGATCTGTCCTGTATCACTTCCTGTGATTCCCTGTTTATCCTTAGTACATGCAATTCTAGAAACCTTGTGAAGGCCTCGTGTTACTGACTTGAGCCTATCGCTGTTTAAAAGCTAGGATGATCTTTGCCTGGATCTGCAGATCCATCTCCTGCCTTTGTTAGAGTCCTCTGTCCTATGCCTAACTCTGCCTGCTTGCATCATGCCTGACTGACAGCATCCCCTGTCAGTTCCAGTGTGTGTACATGTGCCAACAGAGGATGGAGAATTAAATTAGGGTACCCCAAAACAGTTGTTATCAAAATCTTGTTTTGTAAAAAAGGCTGTGGGAATGTATCTGTCCATACTGGAAAGCCTCATAAAATGTTCCTCAGCACTGTTCACTGTCACACAAATTTTTTTGGGGATAGCTAAAAGATACAATATGCAAAAGTGGGGTGTTCATAAGCTTGCTGCACATCCTGGCACCCCTGTGTTTTGATGTTGGTGCTTGCACTGCTTTCCTACATGCCTAGGCCATAGCATGTACAAAGGAATGTGCACATGATAACTGGGAACCACTGCAAAGATAGGGTGCATAGAGAATTTCCATCATCTCTTTAAAGCCATAGCTCAAATGCACCTTATATTCCACTGTCTCCATGTGTAGACTCAATCCAGGCACATGGATTGTGTGTTAATACCTGCAGATTGGGGGCTAATAGGATTAGGAGCAAGTAAGCAGGTACAGATGTCAAGGCTCTGAAAGTCTCTTGATTAGTGTATAAAACTGAAGGTGCTACAGGAACAGGTGGGCTTGGGTGTGGGGATGAAAGACAAAAAGGAAGGTGTGGATAGATTTGAGGTAATTCTGAATATTTTCACAGCAGTTCTGCCTAATGTTCCATCTGTGCTTTTTTGCTGCACATGGAAGGGATGACATATCCCTTTCAGATCACTACAGGAAGGGTGATTCTGAGGATTGTGATAAGTTCTGCACATGGGGGAATAATTCATAACCAGAACACAAGAGGCTGTGAGAGTCTTGTGCCAAGTGTGTTTGGTCACCTTTTCAATCTGCTGTCTGTTGTTCTTTGCCTGTATTGTTTCCTTCAGTCAGGCAAAATTCATATCTTATCTACTCTTTTCCTTCTTGTAATACTCAACAGTGACCTAAGAAGGAATATCTCTTGGACTAAAATAGAAAAGAAGAGGGGTGGAAGGGGACCACTGCATTTAAGTGGAAAACAGCTAGAGAAATGGAAAACACATATTTTGATTCTTTGCCATAGCAAAACTGTATTCCTGACTTTCTGGAAGTTACATAGGACCTGAAAATTTTATTCCCAGACTTTTATCCTTTAGAGCTTCAGTTAAGAACACCAAAATGGGCATACTTTGAGTCTGAACTCTGACCACTTGATTCTTACATTTAGGCTTTTCAAAGCTGATTTTCTTTGGAAGTTACTGCTAAATGACGCTTCTGTCACCCACTCCTTTAGACATCATTTTTGTGGTACTTCCTATGAGCTTGACCAGAAAAATCTACAGATCCTGTGACAGCATGACAGCAGCAAACACAGGTACACAGGATATCTTTGAACTGGAGGCAAGATTAAGGTTTTGGGATAATGGGGTACCATTTATGAAGATCCTTCACTAAACATAGTCACCATTCCTTGCTCTTGGCCTTATTTTGTCCCTAAGAAGGGAATCATGTGGGGTTTTCTGATCCAAGTTTCTGATGGATGCTCTATTGCAGGATATTACTCTCAGTATTTTCATGTGGATTGTTGCTGCAGTATCCCAATTCTGTTGCTCTTATCTCTTCTATGTTTACTGGAGTACAGGCGTTTCTTGATTAATTCCTCTCATTACCCTTTCCTATGAAGATGGATCTGGTGACGAAGTTGACCATATATTAGAAATTGAGAGCTTTGGTTCAGCCTTACTTTATCATTTAACGAACTAACAGTGACTCAGGATGCACAAATTAGATTTTCCAAAGAATTTACTTGAGAAATGCAAGGCTTGACATTTAAAGAACAATGAGAAATCCAAATCATCACCTACTGTTTTCTTGACACCAGGTGCATCTTCTCGCTGTACCCAAATGGAAAAAAAAAAAAATCTGGAATAGAAAAGGGAGTGATACTTAAGAGTACTTGAGCTCTGGAGCTCTCAAAGTCAAGAAAAGAGAGAAACAAAGAAAACAAAGAAAAAGAAATGGCAGAAAAAACTATGCTAGGCTGAATAGAGGAAAAATTAAATTCAACATCCCCTGACAACTTTCTAGGACTGCTCACAGTGTGATACTAGGACAGCATGAAAATATTCCCCTGCTAATTCCCTATTCCCTAAAAATCTTGAGATGAGTGAAGATTGAAAGGCAGAGAGATCTTGCTTGACTTTTTTTTGAGCGATTTCCACAAATACATAATTAATCCCTAAATCTTCTATTGTCTGTTTTGTTCTGACTGTATCATTTTAGGTCCTACTGTTTCATCCTCTTGAGGATTTCTAAGGGAACAAAACCTCAACCTGGAAAAATGGGGTTTTATTCCTTTGTCTCACGTCACCTCTTTTCTTGATTAACTGCAGTAAGTGTCTTGGGGAAAAGGGAGTCTGTGGCTGCTGGGTAATCTGGTTCAGAAGGTTTCTCTAACAGCTGGATCAATAACTGTTTCTTCCAGATGCCTGTTTCCTTGATTGATCTGGTTGACTCTTTTTCCCTTTTCATCACCCCTTTTTTTTTTTTTTTTTTTTTTTTTTTTTTTTTTTTTTTTTTTTTCCTCTTGGCACTTTATTTTAATTCCTCTACAAATGACCCTTTCCCTCTCCAGATGCCACTGTATATTTAAGTGCTGCCTGGCTGTTCTGGGGACTTGGTATATCCCTAGCCCTGGGACCCTTATGTAGAAAAAAAATCTTCAAGCTCTCATTAAATAGCCCTTTCTGGTCAAGGCAGTGGACTGCCTTGTCCCAATCTTCCTTGCAGAAGCCAAGCCTCTCCTGAGAAGGAGGGCAGGTCAGTGCCACACTTGGTCGTGCAGAGGCAGCCCAGACCCAGCAGAGTTTATTAGTCTGGCCTCTGCACCCCAACTTGCTGTGAGGGAGTTGTGACTCCCTGCTCTGCTGCCAGCATTTTCCTCATCTCCCCTCCCAGCCCCACCTCGTGGATGTGCAGAAAGCACTTTCTTTGCATTCTGACCAAAGAGTAAAGCTGGAAGGATCCCCAGCCATTCTTATCTTTCACATTGTGTGAACACCAGCACCGTTTTCCATCCCAGGCAGGAGAGACCATAAAGCTCTCATATACCTGTGAGAGCACTGAGTCCCTCACACTGCAGTGCTCTCTGGCTTATGAGACTGTGTGACAATGCTGAATTCTCCACTCACCCATACAACACTTCACAAACCCCAGCAATTGGTTCTATCTCACCTTCCAGCAGGAATTAATTTTTTTCACTGGAAAAAGACGAATATTTTCCATTGGACAGTTGTTTCCAATTACCTTTTTTTAAAAAAACTTGAAAGTGCCTTTTGGTTTTGCAATATTAATTCACAGTACTGTTATATCATTTCTGAATCAAGAAATTTTAAAAACACCTTGGTTTCATCTAAATACAATGTTTCCAATTCTCTAAACCAAATGTTTGGATGTGTGTTAAAATTTTATTTCTTAGAAAATGTCAAAGTTGTTTGGCTTTGTTCTGACTTAGAATGAAATAAAATCTTAATGTTGCTTTCAGTATGGGGAAAATGAAAGAAAAAACCCAAAAGCTCTCAGCAGGAAAAGTCTCCAGGTCTCTAACCTATTCTAAGAAAACTGATACTCTCTTCTATGTTGGGATTTCCCCAAACTCCCCCACATTACACATACCTCTGCTGGTTGTGGAAATGGGAGATCTATCAGCACACTGGGGTGCCATGTTCCCCTATTACAAAGTAGTATCTAAATCTGTTGTGTAGGAAAAACACTGGGAATTGGTCTGCCAGTATGTCAGGCAACTGTAGCTGTGCTGTGCTCAACCAAAATTAGGAAGGGTTGAGAAATAAATTTAGCAAAACTCAGCAGAGCCATAAATTGCCAGGCAGAGATGCTTATTAGTTTCTGGCAAATTAACTAGCCTTTCTTCGTTCAGGGTGATGAGAGCTCCTTTTGTGTTCGCTGAGGAATCACCAGTTTGTCTTCAGGCCTGAGACCTTTGTGCACCCATTCCATTGCTTTGATTAATCTGGGACCGGAGACACACATGCAGAAACACATGCATCCAGTGATCCAAGCTGAAAGCATTCCAACCCAAAACGGATTTTGAAGAGAAATTGCCTCTGGATTTTCAGATTCATGAGTCTTCAAGGGGCACCTTTTGAGATAAACTTAATTAAGCAAGTCATTCTATTAATCAGTTCTAATTACTCATGCAAATCACAAGTGCTCTGGTCTGTGGTTAAGTGAAACCTGATTTGATCCCAAGTGCAGCCAGGCTCAGTAAGTCCAGTGGGTATTTTCAAGAACGTGCCTTAACTGATCTTCCTACTTCTCTCCAGATACAGTAATCTTCTGGAGACTGTAATGCGAATTGATTAGTTGTCATGGGCCACAATGCTATTAACCTAAACACTGGGAAAGGGGATGGAAAGCAGAGTATGGAGCACAGGAATTCTTTCTCTCCATCTGTTTGGTACACACATGTGCCTGTGCACAGGAGAAGGTCAAGACTATGGGCATGTAACAGGGAAAGCGAAGTATGGGTGTGAAATCTCTTCTAAGTTAAAAAGAGCTGTCTACCCTTTTCAAAGCAGCGATCTGCAGTGACTGTTTCCTGGGAACCAGGGAGCCAAATTTGTCAGAGGGACATGACTCAGAGTAGGGCATGATTCTGTGTTACTTGGGGCCCCAATATGCCATTCTCCATCTTAATCCCACTATGTAAGACAGCTGTGAATAACTCAGTATTAGCCCGGCAGGGAATGTGGACAGCAGGGGTAAATGAGTGAGTGATTGCTGGCTTCACCTTGATTGATTTGCGTAACACAGGGGTGTTGGTTAAAGGGCTGTGAACATGGGTTTGTTCTTTTCTGTGGCTTTAAAGTGTCAGCAGCATAAATATTTATTAGCATAAGAGTGGTGTTAACACTTCAAAAAGGTTCCTATCTTACAGAGCCTGGCTGTGAGACCTATGCCTTTGATTACATCAGAGTAGAGAAACTCCTTTTGCTTGGCCTGGGGTTTCCCCGTACCCCAGCTGCAGTTGCCATCTGAAGGTGGGCTGCCTTCAGAGTATCCCAGTGGAGTCAAGGGCCTTACCTGTGCAAGCTTCAAGGCAGAACACACTCCTTCCATCAGCTTGAACCACTGTCCTGCAGTGCATCTCCCCTGAGCTGAGTTTAGTGTCAGTCAGCCACTGGCTGAAGATCCCTCATAGGGTAGCCCAGGCTGTGGATTCATGATGATTATTCATTTATTTGCATGCATGCATGCTCACCCTGCATGCACGCTTCCATGTCATTCTCCCTCCTTTTTGCACTTGCTTGCATGACTGGCAAAATGAGCTACAAGCAGATAAAATTGAAACACAGAAGAGAGCAAATTACAACATGTTCAATTATCTTTTTCAAAATCATTCTTCATCTCTGCTCTACTCAGTGCCTGGTAATGTTTCCTTTTTTAATCTGACAAGGGCATTTTTTTTTTCCTCACTTGTTATATCCCCTCTCTTGGGTGGCAAGGTGGTCACAGAGTGAAGATGTGGGGAGAAGTCATGTAGCAGGGCCAAACATTTCAGACTGTTAGTGGAGATCCAAAAGACCGACGCTTTTTTGGTCTCTGTTCAACAGCCCGAGCAAGGAGCTCTCTCTATGACAATTCTGAATGTTTTTTCTTGTTGCATGCAAATACTACAACGGCAAACACTGATTTCCTCCCCACCAGTTTCTTGCCATGGAGGCAGGGAGAGGTAGCTTTGCCTTGTTTACTTCCTCGCTGTTGTACTGCACTCTTGACAAGCGCTGGCAGCCTCCTGCTGGCCTCACCTGGGGCTTTGATAATTAACGGGCTCCATCTCCTGGCTCCTTGCACCAGCCCTGTGAGATAAGAGGGACTCAGGTAGCCCTGGCTGCCTCTGGTTTTCCTTCTGCTTTGATTAGGAAGCTTTAGCATTCCTTCTGGATTGAGAGTACTAGTGATGAAATTTTTCTGCTAGTTTACCAGGGGAATGTTCCCTCCATATCCCTGAAGACTGGCACAAAGGGATCACCCTTTGGGTTGGGAGGAAGTTTTGTTCTTTATGGTCTATTTAGCTCTTGGCCTCTCTACTGAGAAACTGTCAGAGAATATAGACTCAAGTGCAGTAGTAATAATGTTTTAATAATGAGGATACCTGTCTGCAGTAAAACAAGATTACATCAAGACATTTTATGCAGTTCACATGTAAGTTACAAATGACTTTTGTGATGCCAGCAGGGATTGTATTAGGGGACTGAACAATAAGTGCTAGAAATTGACCATTAAAATAGGGAGAAATTTCTTCAAGTAATGAAACATATTTAAACGTGTGTGTTATAAAGGTGAAATGGTTGAGCAGCTTCCAAGTCATATTATGTCTGGTAAAGAGCCTGATCAGCTTAAATCTGGAAAGGAATATTTTGTGGTTTAAAGTAAAAGCAGTTTTTTTGTTTGTTTTGTTGTTTTTTTTGTTTTTTGGGGTTTTTTTTGTTGTTAGCACCAGTGTGGTAGGGTTAGTGAAATGTTCTTGTGCAGGTAAGAGGAGACTAGAGAAGAAGTGTAAGCAGCCCAAAGGACTTGTACTGCAATACCTAGACAAGACAAAGGATGGCAAAAAACAATTTTCTTCCTGTTGGTGGGAGGACTGTCTTGCCCGCAGTTGCTCAAAGACCTGTTGGAGGAACTGGTAACTTAGCCCATCTTTGGGGAATCTTAGCTCAGTACTCAGATATAAAACAATGTTTTCTGTTGGTTACTGTATATGTTCATCTTTCAGGGGAAGACTCAAGTCTGCCACATTAGTTGTCCTCAGGCATTTTAGCAGCCGTGAAGATAGCCTTAAACTCTCTGTCCAAAAACTCAAATAAAAGAGCAGTGTATTGATGCTGAAAATCAATGAGAGCACCTAATGAGAAAGAAATTCCACTTGTTACGACTCTGCAAATATTAAACCCCCACCCCACAAGACCAGGGAAAGTAAGAATACCCTTTTGTATTTTTCTCCAGTGAATATATGGGAGAATAGGAATGTAATAGGGCTGTTATTTAACCAGTATCACACACTAAAACAGGAAAAACCTTTTTAAGATCAACATGTTATCAAATACAGCATCATTTTTCAAGCCAGTAAAGTGCAAAATGCAGACAGGCACGGTGTTGCATAAATGACATTTGAGGTGCTCCAAAGTGACAGCTCAAGGGACTTGCATGTTTTGACTAGCAGTTCAAAACACTTTTAGCAGGAGGCCTCAAAACCAGAGGCCTTAAATCAGTGGCCACTTTTGCAAATGCAGGCCTACACTTTTTAAAAATTCACTTCTAATAATTTAAAGTATCATCTAGGGAAGTAACATTTGGGTTTAAATTTATGAAACCAATTGAATGTGTGATATAAATCTATATCACTCAGCAGTTACTCCAAGAGTGAATCTTGCAGAGATTTTTATCCTGATAGTGGCCCTTTAAAAGAAAAAGAGCAGGAAGGCATTGAATTGGAACAACCCAGCATCTCTCTTGTATTTGTCTTTGATAAACACTGCAATTTATTTAAAGCACATGGAAGGGAGAAAAAATATGGCAAAGTTAAATCTCAACAAATTGTTTTATATTTACAAATGAATTAGATTATTTGCATTTGTTGTGTTTTTGAGTTTCTTTGAAACTGCAAATTAATGAGAAAAAATTATTTCCGAATCTTATTTTACTTAAAGGCGAGTTTAGCGAAGGCAATTTGCATGTAAATCAACGTTTACCTGACGCGTGCAATTTCCACAGTTAGATAAACCATAACATGAAACAGATGAAAGACATGGGAACTGTATAAAAATTCTTTGAAAGATAATAGGCGGCAGTTTGCAATAAATATTCATTAAGTGAGAGGGTGCCCTGTTCTCTCTCTGTGCTGCTCTCCATACAGCACTCACCTCTTTCTGACAGCCTCCTTGTTGAATATCTTTGCTCCCCTATTTCTTTCTTATTTAATCTCTCTGCTTCCTTGTGCTGTAGCAGGGGTCACTTTCATTATGGGATGTTCAGTGCATTTCCACCATCAGTCTGTATTTGTGTGATTTATAATGCAGACCAGTGGCGAGGCATGTGAAAAATTATCAGGGTGGCAAGAGCTATTCCCACGCTAGGGGACTAGCAGCCCTGGGCAAAGCAAGCAGTTACTGGGAGCAGTAGGCTGCAGGAATGGGAGGGCAGTTGTGGCCCTGCTGTGACTCACCTGCCAGCTTTTCCTGATGCACAGCTTCTGCAAGCCAGGCTGGATGCATATCCTGTCAGCACCCCACTACAGCCAGCTGAAGGAGCTTTGGGGTGCAGGACATGGTGATGGTGATGGGCAAGGATCTACTTGACCACTTGGCTTTCCAGCCCTCTCCCTATCTCCCTATCCCTTTCATATTTGTGGGAAAAAAAACCTCTTTCCCGATGGGTCTAACCCTTATCTCTGGGGTAACAATTGTTTCATTTGGCTGATCCCAAAATGTAAAGCCATGACACAGTTTTCTAGGGCACAGCTGTGACCAGAAGGATGCCTGAGAGAAGTAAAAACCAAAGGAAGCCACATACCAAGTCCTGTGTGCCTCAATGGTATGGCTTGGCCCTTTGATGGTACTTACATACACAGGTAGCATCAGAGATGTTGTCAGGTATTTAGAAGTCTATGGAACTTCTAAATCTGGGAGTGATTATCATTTCAGCTAAATAACTGATACTTCAGCTAAAATAGACCAGATGTTTACCACACTCAGAATATGGCTGATTTCCCAAAACCTGCATTTTTAAAAATAACTGGTATGTGGCCAGTTCAAAGATCAAATGTTCTGCGTTATAGTGAGCTCACACTGCATTTTATTTTATCTATCTTCTGCTACTATTATTGTGTGGTGTCTGATCTCATGCCTAGAGAGCTATCAAAAGCTGTGATGTATGGCCAGACTGTGGACTGGCAATATGCTGTGAAATTATAATAGCAGCATGTTTGCAAGCTATCTGGGAGGGCTGTGTTCCGACTCCCCAAAATAAGCCATTTTCTCAAATGACTGATCTCGTGTTTGATAGGCAGTGTGCTCCTCATGTGCTGCACTGCAGGATTTCCCCATGAGCAGTGAGCAAACACATGCTTGCTCAGGTGGCTGCTGCAGAGCAGACCTTCCTTGGGACAGACCTTGCTGAAGCCCATCCCCTCACACCACAGCAGGACTGTGGGCTGGGGGATCCCTGCTGTTCTCACTATTAAAAGTGCAGTTCTCATTGCTTTGTTGATTATGTAAGAGTCATCTGTCATCTTCCTTTCCAAAATTTCATCTCATTCTGTCCTCCCAGCCTGCAGGACAGCAGCCAGAGCATGCCTCTAGGGCTTGGTATGTCCTTGGGAACAGCCATCCTCTTCCCTGATGCCTCCTCCTGTGCCTGCATTGTAGGGCTGCGTGACCACTTTCAGCTACAGAGCCAGCTCCACTTGCTCACACTCTCTATTTACATTTAATATCCCTTAAATGATTAAAGCAAACATTCCTAATTAAATGTTAACGTGCTGTAAGTATCTGCAGCCAGCGTACTGTCCACCCCTCTAATCTCATATATGTGGACATAGCCCCTGGACTTAAGGAGAAAATTACTTTTTGAAACTTTGATGGGAGAGGCACGAATAACTTATCCAGTCATCCCCATTAAGTTAACTCTTTGCCCTTGGGAAGATCATCGTGCTGCTGCATTCTCAGGGGTGGATGATGGCAGCCTGCATATGCTCAGGGCCTCATGTGGCTGGCTCAGCATAGGGAAAAATCAAGCCTACAGAGGCTCTGTGTGGGCTGAAGGGACAAGGAGCAAATCACATTGTTATAAAAATGGGAATTAGATGTGGATTAAAGTAGTTTTATTTATTTCTCTCCCTCTCTCTATATATGCATATATGCCATTAGATTGTTTGCATTTCTCAGTCTGCTTTTTATTCCAGTTTAACAGTGGAGTTTTGTTGGTGTTCTGTTTTCCTCCTAAAAAGGTTCTTTCCCACCCGTGTTAGGCTGTGCCAACACCTTTTCTGTGGTGTGTCGCTATTTACTACAACACTCATTGCTGCAGTCAGTGGAATTCCTGAGGAAGATGTTCCTGCAGTTTCACTCCCTCTGCTGACTACTTCTGCAACACCAACACTGACAGAGCTTAAAAGGTGGTGAGATTTGCTCCAGTGCCAGGATACTCCTTGAGCAGTGCTGTTGCTGTGAGACAACTGTATGCAGTCTGCCATTTGCTTCCCTGGACCCCAAAGCGACTCTGAGAAAGGAAACTGTTGCACTCCCCCATTTTTTTCCACTTAGCTTTCAGTCAGTCTGGTCTTTAAATTATTTTTGAAGTTTAGAAGGCTGTGAGGTGTTTCAGAGATACCTTTTATTTTGAGATCGCTGTGGTATTTCCCCTGTTCTTGCTGTCTTCTGTGGTAACTAACTTTATTCTTTTGTAATTTTTCTTTCTTTAGTATTAAAGGCAGGTCTTCTGAAAATAATCTTCTATTTATACAGACAGGACAGATGTGACTAAATTAAGTTTTAAGTCAAATGTGTCTTGCCCTCTAAGAGTTCCCTATGCACAATATTTTGTCTCCTTCCTGTTTTGTCAGTGTTTGTGAAGATGATTGAAATCTATCTGCATCTGGGCTAATGAGGACATCTAAACTTCCTTAGGATCTGAAACAGTAGTCTGCATCTTCTTATGGTTTATTCCAGTTATGCCTCCAGTGAACTCTTCAGTTTAATCCCTCATGTTGCAGGTCCTGAAGCACTGAAGTATCAGCCATAAAAAATACTTGCAAGCCATTTCCAGATTGAGGAGTTATTGAGGGAGGGCAAGGTGGCTGTAGAAGTACTTTGCTGCTGTCAGGAAGACAGTTTCTTATGTGTGCTTCCTATTTTAAGCTTGTCATCTAAATCTTTTATCATTATGCTGCAGATGATGGTGATTTTCTTTGCTTGATAGCACAGTGTAGTTGGCTGGAATCTTCTCACCTAGAAACTCCAGAGACATTAAAAAAGGTCTTCTGAATCTGTTCAAGCCTGCTTTTTGAGGTGTTCTACATTTTATTAAAAGAACTGTGAGTGTTCATCAAACTAAAGAAAAATGTCTCTCTCTGTAGTCCCTTGGATGTGCCAGTCATCAGTGTTGTAGACATACATGAATAAATGATGGCACTTACTTAGTGGCTGACCCCACAGAGCAGGTGAGAATCTACTCCAGCTATTAAATATGAAATAAAAAACTCAATACTCAAATGCTTGCTTAGTTGGTGAGGACCTGTGGTTTCACAGCTGATGGTTCAGTTTCTTAATGCCAGCTCTCCGCATGTGTCAGCATCCCTGTGGAAAACAAACTGGATATAGACACCCAGGTAAATAGAAATGAGCTTGACAAAGAATGAAAGGTGTGCCTCTTGGGTGCCAAACAAGGTTTGCTCAGTTTCCCTGTGGTAACAGCTCATTCGTGGGGTACTAGAAATATTATATTTGTTGGTGCTGAAACTTACTCCAGACTCTTTCTGGAAGGATGAGCAAGTCCCCTCATGGCTTTGTTTTAGACGGCTTACAAGGCAAATGCTTAAGTCACGTTCATTCATGTCAAGTTCCTGCAGGAGGAAAAAAACATCATGAAACAGAAGCTACAGCTATAGCTTTTGTTTAAGAGGATGCTGTCAAGCCCTTTAAGCACAAATACCAAATATGTCTTCAAAGTTCTGAATTCTCCTGAGGACCATGCTCTATATTCCACTACAGTAGTCTTGCTTTTTAAAGCCAGTGCTCTGGTATTTAGTAATCTGAAGGAAAAACAGGACCCTTTCAAGCAGAGATTAAAAAAAAAAAATGCTCACGGTTGATGGCATAGAAAGCTAGTCCAGTATTCTGAGCAGCAGCTTAACTTTGTGATGTCTTGTCTGTGTTCAAATCCCTGGTGCACATGGTTGTTGGGGTTTTTTAATAGCAATTCACATGCATGCTAATTTTTCCCTGCCTCAGTCCTCCATCCATAAAATGGGAAAATAGGTTTGTGGGGATAAATGTTTGGAATGTTTTGTAGAATTCACACCTCGAGATGACAGAGTTGCAAGGAAGCAAGTAAAATGCTCTTGATTAGAAGTCAAAGTTTCATGTTGGTCCCCATGTTCTTCACTGCTGCTGAGCATTCATGTGACTAAAATTAACAATTTGCATGCTGTTGTCAGGTTTTGATTAATGTAAAAATATTTACTTGCACAAGGAAATAGAGTTCAAAATGAGTGGTATTGAATGTATTTTAGATCAGCCAGTTAGGAGACAGAAGCTGTGCTATGTGACTCAGGTGAATATTGCAAGTCATCTGTAATCAGCTGGATGTTTACATGTGGAGCCACAAGCTCAAGAAAGGCACAGTGGCTACATTCAAACTACCCTGGAGAAAAGCACTACTTCTGACTCATTTTAAGAGGTGACATATGCAAAGTACAAATATGAAATTAGGGAGTGTGGGTTGAGGAGATGAGTAGATGACCGTGATCACTTCATCCAAAGGTCATAGAAGGCTTTCAAGTAAATCCAAAGAGAAATGCAAATCCTTGTTTTTTTCTATGCAGTTTACAAATGTGTGGCTGATAAGGATGTTTTACATTGCACTGTTCATCCAATACCAGAAAATGGCATCCTTAGAAGTATTATTTATAAAACAAATTAACTGTCCTTCTACTGCATTTGATAAATTTCCAATTTTCACAATAACCGATATTCTTCAAAGTCCTGTCTTAGACATCCTGTGACTATGGTATAATCACAGGTTTCTTGTGTTTGAATGGCAAATATCCATTTTCTTTTAGTTGTGAAAAATAACTTGAAAACATGATTCATAAAGGCTCAAAAACTAAATTTCAAAATAGAAAATCATCATGCATGTTTTCAAATCTCACAGTCTTTAAGCCTATCCTGAAATTTCTCTTTTTATGCTTGGCTTTTTATTTTTGACATTATTTTTGTTTGGGGATGACAATCCTGTAGGTGAATGTTGAAGTCTTGCCTGGTTCCATTGTGTCTGTTCAGCTCTGTGCATTCATGCAGCAGCAGCTGAAGTGAGAGTTGTGGTGGTGACATTCATGGTACTATTGAACTTGTGATATTCTTGCACTGGGACATCATGTCTTTTTTAAGACAGATTTAAATTAAATTCTTAGGGTGTCCATACCCACAGAATATTCATACTATCTTTTAGATTGTTCTGGGATTGGGAAGCACAGCCAAGGGGCAAATATTAACATATCTTTGAACCTTATGAACCTCCTGAGAAATGTTACAGCACTAACATTCAATATCCACCAAATTATTGAGAATTATATGACACCTATCAGTCACTTTGATGTTCATGGGACTTGAGCAGTCTGTATCTGATTCACCTCTTGCTTTGTGACTGGTCTACCCTTGTGCAAAGTGATCCTCTCTTCCAAGTCTTCCTTGCTGATTGCAGCACATCTCTTTCTTTTCCATGAATATATTTCTGTGCCAATTTTACTCCCTCTCAAGAAGCTGCTTCAGACTAGACTGGCTTTGCTCTTGTGCCTGTTGTCCTTTGCAGCTGACAAGGCCACAAATCCAAGCTGGCCAGCAGAGCCCCACTGCCATGACCAGCTCCAGTCACCTGGATGGTGTGTTCCTGTCTTTTGCCTTTGCAGGCCTCATAAACTCCATGGGGATGACTCAGCTGGTTCCTTTTCTTTATTGCCAACATTAGGTTACCAGCACCAAAAAGAAGACTGTGTGTTGCACAGCCAGGTACCCCAAGATGAGTGCAGCACCGACTTCTTTGTGATTTTGCTACCTGTCAGCTCTTTGTTTCTTGTGGTGTGAAGCAAGTTTTATGTTACCTGAAGCCAAAGTGACTTGCTCTGTAGCACATGCAGAGGAGTGCAGTTTATTAATACTGGAAATATAAGTCCCTACCCCGTAACATTGGATTTTTCTTCAGTGGAGAGACCCTTGGTAATATAGTAGTGGGAATCACACCAAAAAAAAAAAAAAAAAAAAAAAACCACAAAAAAAAAAAAAAAAAACCAACACAAAAACCCAAAAAAACCCACACCACCCTACTTAAGATTTATTTAAATCCTCATATTTCATTTTGAGAACAATCCAGCTGATTAAAATCCATCATATTTTCAGTTACAAAAGTTTTGACAGCATAAATCTATTTTTTGCATTTTCTTATATCATTAAACCATTCTACTCTATGCTAATGCTTAGTAAAGAGGGTTATTAGCACTGAGGGCGAACCTTAAAAGGGCTGGAGGTTTGATTCATCTATGAAGCACCAACAAATTTGGATTAATTATTCAAATCTAATCCAAACCTCTCGAATCTGCAAAATTGGGCTGGAAGTCTCAAGAGAACAGGTTGGCTTGTGGGATTTCCAGTGCTGCCTGCCTACTTTTCTGATGAGTCTACATCACCAGCAAAACCTTTTAAATGTACCACTTTTCTAAATTATATTTTAGATTCAGCATTGTCTGAACAGAGCAGCTGGTGCTTAAAGTTTTCAGCACAGGTGAGAAGTGTTCCCCCGTAACAATTCTGCCTTTTTATGGATACAGTACCTAGCACTTCCATGAAATCAAGGGTTCGGAGCTTAAAAAGAAAGAGAAGAGGCTGCAAGGATCATTGCCTTTTGGAAGTGGTACTCACAGCCATGTTTCCTTCATTGCCAAAAGGTGTAAATTACCCCAAATATTCCGAGGTTATTTTTTTGTGTGTGTGTGTTGGGGAGTGATTCTGCTGTGAAAAGGTTAACGTTTATTTAGCATGACAAATAAGTTTGAGTTTCCTAAAGCTCATCATTTAAAATTGTGTACATACTTAATATTTGATCCTAAATCTGCTTCCAGTGAAGTCCCTTGATACTTCGATGTTCTAGGGCTGTAAGAAATAGTCCTGTGTCTGGGCAGAAATGTATCACCTGTCAAGACAAAAATTATGCTCTGAGGGACAAGCGGTGAGTCTGGTTTTATATTTGCAGAGCAGCTAGCACAGCAGGGTCCCTATCTCGATTTGAGACCTCTAGGAACTACTCCAAGATAAATATCAAATGATAACTCACGCCATTCTGCAAGAGGACTACAGATTTTCAAGGAACACTAGGGAATTTTGATTTTATGACCCTAAGAGGAATAGCACAGACTTTTCTTTCCATTTAATGGACAGGGATGCTTGGGTTCTCTTGCTTAGTGACAGGCCAGCAGGCAATGCCGACCCTTGTGTCTGACCTGTGATCAAAATTCCTCCAGCTTCTCAGGTACCAGCTTACCTCAGGTAAAAGAAGGTTCAAAAGCAATCTGTAGAAGGTAAGACATTCATCCCCTTTCTGGGATGCAGACAGAAAGCGTCACAGCTCATGGGTTTTGCAGTAAAAGGCAATTAATTATCACCTCGATGACCTCCTTTGCTATCAAATCACTACTCAAATGATTTTACTACTCTTTATAATGTGGCTAAATCCTGACAATTTTATCTATTGATTTCAGTGAAAAGTGATGAGTGCTCATTACATTAGAAAACCTTGTCTTTTATGGTTGTGGCACCTGACTTCAGGGATCTGCTTTTATACACATATGTGTATTTATATACTGTTCTTCTGCTCTCCCTGTGTGTCATTTGTACAGTGTGGTGCTTAATATAATCCAGTGAATATAAGGCTCAGAATGTATTCTGACATGTTTTGTGGTTGGAGATCTGTCTAAAACCTTCATTTAGTGCTCATGGCCACTTCTGAAAATCAGAGAGAGATTTTTTTATTTTCTCTTCTTTAAGAGAATAATTATTTGCCCAGCCACTGATTTAAAATATTCAGATGACTATCACTCTGCATTGGTTATAGTTATAGTATAAAGTTTCACCATGGAGATGAGGTGAGGGACTAGGAGCAGCAGCTTACTGAATTCCCTTTCTCTGCCCTCTCATTTCTGGAGAAGGAAACAGGCCTGGAGTAGCTGCCCTTTCTCCTTTCCAATGTGTTTTAGTGCTGAGTCCCAGGGCTGTGGAGCTCTGCACACTCTAGGAAATCCTTTTTGCTACAGCTGTTGCTCCTCTTTATCTTGAGAGTCTCAAGGGCAGAAGAGTCAGAAAGGAGGAGATTTCAGGCAGACACGGGCAACTTGTTTCTTCTCCTAAGTAGTAATTTCATCTCTTTCACCAATGAGCAAGACAGTTCTCCAGTGCTGTTGTCCCAGAGGTTGCAGCTCCCATTATTGTTCCTGCACCTTGCTCACCATGATTTCTGTCCCCACAGCTGACACAGTGACCCCAATAAGATCTGAGTTCCTCTTCTGTATCTCCTGGAGTTGCCGTGATGAAGGGAAGGAAGGGGAAAAAAAGCTGTGAGAAGCACAGAGCTTCCATGCTTCTGAACAAGGGCAGAAGTGGTCTAATATTTTCAAGCGTGGGGAAAAAAGAAGTCTGTGTTATCTCTGCTGTACTCATGCTCCATTTCTGTTTTAAGTATTGGTAAAACTGAAGAGAAATCAAAATTGGTTTTCTGTTTTTCCTATACTGAATTACAGTGAGGAGGCATTACCTCCACTTTTCCTCCAGTCAAACTTCTGATTTCAGTATTCCTTGTTGTGCTTTAAGGTCTGCTTGCATGGGTTGGAAGGGTAGAGATGTGCCCTACTGACCATACTTTTTTCTGAGCCATTGTTACACGGTCAGTTGAAGGAGGAGGTTTTGGGTCCACAGCTCCCTAGGCAATGAGCAGTTAAAGAATTAACTTGTTCTTTAAGGAAGTTCAAGGATATTATCTCCTCTTGTCTAAGGAGCAGCCTTGACTTAAGCATGACTCAAGTCCCCTGCATGACTTTTACTCTCTAGACCAAGTTGCCCAGCATAACTCCTTTCTGTTTTTCTTAGCTCAATTATACCAGCTGTCTGCAGATTTTTTCAGCTCCTCCAGTTGCACATGGTGGCTTTGGTGAGGCCTGGTTGGGAGGAGAAAGCTCTCTCCATAGGGAATATGCATTCTTCCTTCAAAGGTTTTCTTGGTTTGGGATTTAGGGTGAGTCTGTTTGTTTCTTCCATATTCTGTGATACTGAGTTGTGGTAGTAGCCTCACTAACAGCTGTCAACCCCCTCAACAGAGAGACAGGCAGAGCAACCAAACCCAAACACGACACAAAACGAAATTCAAAATGTGTTCAGAGAAACATACTGCTTCAAAGGCAGGTGTAGAGGTCCCCCCGGAGCTCATTACTCTAGTCAGTGGAGGGGAGGGGTAAGGGAGAGTGTGGAGTGGGAAGCAGTGTCTGTCCTTTTTCAAAAACTATAAGGACATGAATAATAACGCATCCCCCAATCTCTTTCCATGGGCCCACAGACTCCAGTCTCCTCTCCCCCTTAGCATGTCAGTCACCTTAGAGGTGGACTAGGCAGGTGTATCCAAGAAAGATGCCTGCTGTCAGACACACTGACATGAATCCTCCTCCAGGTAAAGTTTGTTTCACACAGACAACCTTCACTCTAGCAGCTCTTGCCAGTGCCATATGGGCACACTGGGTGCCTCACCAGCAGGAGGTGAGGCCAGTATCCATGGCTTGCTTGCTTCTCCAACTTTCCTGAGACTATCAGCCTGGGAGGCAAGTGAAATCTGACTGTGGTTGTAGATGGTGTGTCCTTTGGAGATTCAAGAATTGGTTTATATTAGACCTGTCAAATTAATTTCAGATGGACTAACATCCTGGGATTATTGTCTTTCAGTGGATTTCATTAGCCAGTGAGCTTGAAGGTTCCCCTGCAAAAAGAGGCTGTTCTAAAATTATCTGCATTTTTTAAAAAACTCTTCTGACAAGTTTTGCAACTCTTGTCACTTCAATCTGTTCAGCTAGTCTGTCTTTCATGTCAACTTGAAAGAAAAGCAAGAGTAAGTTAAGCAGGTAATGGATCATCTCACAAAAATTGGCCCTGATTCTTCAGTTCTTGCTGAGGTAGGCAGCTTACAGTACACTGAGGTTATTTCACCTGTGTGAGGATTATGTGATGGAGGGATATGAATTTTATACCATACATGAAGGAGGCAAGACTTGGAGTGTCCATGGATCGTGTGCCAGCACTGCAGCAAGCTCCCAGCCTTCTTTGCTTCTTTCCTAGCCTGCTGTAGGTGGTGTCTGAGAGGAGAATAATGAAATACTGCTATAGGAAGCCATGGAGAGGCAGAGAAGGGTGGCATTGTACACAGATTTTCTTCATTGAGGGAGAGTTAATGGAGAGCCTCTGAGTTACCACACGCACAACTGTGTGAGTTGGTAAGATCTGTGGCGGTGGAGAGCATGTTCCCAGCTCTGCAGAGATTGTGTGCTGCTGGGAAGGCAAAAGGATGATAGCAGAGGTAGGCTGTGTGATCTCGTGTGCCTAGTGTGGAGCGGTTAGGTGTGATAAGCAAAGCCTGGTGCTTTGGAGCCTGCCCACAGAACTAGTGGGGAGATTGTGAGGCAATAAAGCACAGTGATGCAGAGTGTGAGAGAGGCTGTGAGCATGCTGGATATCACACACAGCAGATATTGTGATGCTGGGTAGCGTTGGACAGAGAATACAGCAGAGCCAGCCGGTGTTCCAAGGCTTCTAACAGCATTCCTGTGACTTTGATTGTTTGCCACTCATTCTCCCTATATGCAGGCAAGACCCACTGATCTGGGAAATTATTGCAGCTGTTGCTATAAGCCTCCAGAAGGATCTGAAAGCTAATTGCTATAGCTAAACCAGCTGCTAGAATAAGGGCTACATTCTCAGTCCTCAGATCCTGGCGTGTCCCTGTGGGTTGGAGTTTCTTCTTCAGATCTAGGAGGCTGAGGGGAAGTAGCTGTGTTCCTTGCTGAGCCTTGACTAACTAGACCAGGAGAGACTTTTCTTCCAATCAGGAGCCTGAAAACTAAACAGCTGCTGTCATTTCAGACCAGATTACAAAAGTTTTTACAAGGGGCTGGACTGCTGTGTTCAATTGATACACCATGCAGTTTGCCTTTCTGTTTCTTTCAGCTGTTTCCTTTCTCAATGCATTAGAGACTGACTCGACTAAAAGCCCGTGGGTCACTCTATAGTTTTCAGCTTTGCTGGGAGAATGACATTTCAGCTCCCACCTTTCCTTCCCCTAAAAGCTGGTAAGGATTTTCTCCATCCTGCATCTTGGACTTGCTGTATCAAGACCAGGGAAGAGCAACTGTGGTGCATATTAGCAGGAGAGTGAGGGCAAGCAGAAGGATCTTACAGAGTGGTAGCAGTAATGGTGGGGAGTCTGCTGACTGCAGTTGCCTTAAACCACCAGGCTGAATATTTTCATTTAGTTCCTCCCAGGTGAGATAACACTAGAAATAATTCCCCCCATTTCAGCTGTTACAGGGGAAGGTTTTTCATTACAGGCCAGGGCAAGAATGGTGAGCTGAGGACAGTGGAAGACAGTGGTTTGTGTAATCACCCTGCTGGGTGAGCACCTCTGAGAACCATGCGATCACTAAGGATGAGCTGCAGTAGCACACCTGGCTCTGCCACCTAGTTAATAAGCTCACTTGGACTGTTTTTTTTTATGGAAGCACTGGAGTGTGTCTGCTCTACAGTCCCTAGGATGATCCACTTACTCAAATTATCCATTTTTTCCTTGTCCTGTAGGGCATCCCTGTTATCTTCCCTCCCTATTATCCAAGATAATAGAGAGCTGACTTGCAATAATGCAGTCACAATGGCTCCACAGTGTCTGAATGATTCCCATGTGATTGACATTGTGTGTCTGTCGGAAGCTTCCTGAAGAGCAATTCTCCATCAACTCTTCTTCCATCAGTAGGCATTAGACAGAGCAGGGTCCTGTAATGCAAGTCTGTTAAAGGCTAAGAAGAAATCTGTTTCCCTATGACAAACAGAAGGAGACAGGAATTACACAAACGGAGGGGCAATTCTTCATGCTTATATGACTTACTGTATATGTGGATTGAGGTCATAGGACATGGGGGTCTCTGTGTACCGTACCTGGGTTTCCTCAGCTCCCTGGGCTGAGAGGAGGGCAGATAAGCAACGGAGGGAGCAACAAACCTCTCAAATGTTTTTGTGTCTGCCACCAAGCAAAAGCAGACTACTTGAATGGAAATAGCAAGGGGGCTTAATCCCAAACTTTCATGACTCCAGTCTTTTCAACATTTGGAAATTCTGGTCTGTATCAGGAAATGCATTTAAGAAGATTTAGCCTGTTCATGCTTAAGGGAGTAAAGGTTTTCCTTTTTATCATATTTCTAGCCCAACAAGCAGGTCTGGAAATATCACAAGAAAATCTGGTTTCTAGCTTGGTTTTGATAACTCGGTGAAGATGGATATAATTCTCGCTGAAATTCTAGTTTATCATCGGAGCTGAGGCTTATGTGGTTCATCACTAGTAATCACAGCCTACTGAGGTTCATCTCAGTGGTACAATAACACTGCCTTTGTGCTGCAGGTGGACCAATGTGGAAATGAGAAGAGGATCTGTCCTCCACACACTCAAAATGAGTTCTATGACTAGCTTCAGTGTTGAAGGGTCAGAGCCCAAAGCTGCCCGTGGTTTGCAGAGCCTAGGGACTTTCAATCCAGTTTTGTGCTTTGCCTTGGCATCCAGATAAACATGAACAGCATCTCATGTAAATGGAGATTCCTAGTGAAGCTGAAAATGCAGTGAAAGGCTCAGCCTCTATCTGGTATAAATCATAATACTGACCTGTGTACACTGAATTATAGTGGCAGACCTGGTTGTCTAAAACTTATTACAAAATTTATATGCCTTCTATTCAGCAAATGTTTTGTCACTTGATTTTTTTTCTGCAAGTAATGCTAACTTCATTTCTCAACCCACTGGCTGTTTTGAGGCATGGTAGCTTTGACCATTCTTTTGCTTTCTCAGAGAGTTTTGCAACTCCTTACCTTTGTGCCGTGGTCATTGGTGCCTAAGTAGCATGCCATGTGTGAGGGGAAGGCAGGAACTTTAAAAAAAAGAAAGTGAATTATGCACTTTCCAGAACTAATCTTCAGACACTTGATCTGTGCTAAAATGCATGAGGCTTTAGGGATTTGTGAACATTTTCATGAATAATAAGAGCTTCACAAATAACAGGAGAGTGAACTCGCCGATCTTATTCCCAAATCTTTTATATATATAAGAGATACGATTGGCTCAAGCTTTCAGAAGGAGTTTGGCATCAGGTCACTTTTTTTCTGATCAACAAAGAATAGGGCATGTGGGAAAGGAAGATGAAGCACATTATTTGCAGGGCTTCTACATCCATGAGTATTCTTGACTTTTATAGATTTTTCAGTAAATTAGCATAACTACATAATCCAAGATTTCTTGCAGTTGTTTTCCCTCCCCAAGTTGATGTGACTGAGAGAGAATGCGAATGCAACAGCTTAAAAAGAAGACGGGAGGAAATTATCATATTTAATATTGTTTATACAGAAACTGGCATACTTTATAGAGCATCATCTGATTAACTCATTTCCAGCCCTGCGGCGTGTGTGCGTCTATGATGGCAGGGAGGAGAAATGAGAGCTAGGCCGTGTTTTTTCCTGGCATGAGGAGCTGTTGCTGTAACACTTGTGTGGCTGGCAGCATGAGACATAATATTACCTAGAAGAAAACCTTTAAGTGTTGGATTAATTTCCCACCATCTGCATTCTGTCTGTACTGGAAATCTAGATCCAGAGAGAAAGACTGGGGAACAGATCTGAGTAGCTGGCAATTAGATTTGGAGAAATGAAAAATGTTTTCAGAGCCTCCTTACTAGACAGGAGTTTGGTGGCTGCAAGGATTTGGTCAGCTGAGGAGCCAGTTTTGAAAAAGGCTCTTTGGCTTAATGTCCTGAAAAGATTGGCAGAGAGGAGCAGTGCCTTATTGCAGAGGTGCTGCCAGTTGCAATTAGGGACAGGTTGTTGGGTGCTGGCAGCTGAAAAAGGAATGACAAGTTCTAAGGAAGCATCCAAGGAAATTGAACTAAAAGTTATGGCCAAATGGGATTTGCTCAAAAGGTGTACTGCTGTGTCAGGATGAAACCTCACCATGAAGCAGCCATAGATGTAGGGAGAAGAAATGGTGAATGGTAGAAGATCAAAGCAGAAAGGACTGGAAGGAAGAGAGAGCAGCAGAAGGAAAAAGTGAATTTCAGGCACCTGTCATTTCTTCTTTGGCTGCAGCTTGCATCGGCAGTGAACCACGGAGAGCAAAACCCTCAGGGGAGAAGATAAGTCACTGAATATTCAGTGTAGCTGCCTTGTGCAGAGCCCAGAAGGGATGGCCCTGTCTCAGCTGCCACCCAAAGCACAAAGGGTCCTTCCCAACAAGCAGTGTGACAGGCAGGTAGGGGGCTGAGCGAGGGTGATGCAGCTGCTGGTGGGAGCTCTGCCTGCTGTAATGTGCTTATGTTTGTGTGTTATTTTTTTCTCTTCTAGGTAAGTGCATAAAGTTCTTATGAATACTTCTAAGGTGCTCTGGCACATGCTATACTGGGATCTCTCTGGCTTCTCCAAAGAGGAGGAAAACACAGCACTCTATGAAATGGTAACACCATAACCTTTGAAGTAGATACATCGGTGATTAATGAGCAGTCCCCCTGTACTTCCATTAGTAAATCTGGGTTTTTTTGCTTTTAATGATAACCTAGAGCCAGTCAGAAAGGCACACACTGGCTTCCTCAACCTGGGGGTTCCACCCAAGTCCCAGGTGACAACAGTCCCCTTGATGCCATAGCAGATCTTGCATCACACGATCTGCATCTTGGCATCTGCCACCTTTTGCTCCTGCTGTTTCCAGCTCTTCTTCTGGCCTCCCCATAGGGTTGGCAGATATTTTCTGGAAGAACAGCCTAAATATCAGCCCAAAATTATAGTTGCCTTTGTTTCTCTTTCTGCCTTCAGAAATTGTTGGATATTTGGACACTGCAGAAATCCATTCAGTCACATTTCATCTCTTACCTCATCAAGTGCAGGGAGCTCCCTGGACGAGGTTTTCTAAATTCCTTTTCCTCCGGCTGACTTCTGATTCACCCAGTGGGGGATTGTTTTGAGAACATAGTGACAACCAAGCAAAAAGAAAATTCAGAACAACACTTGGGGCAAAGCTCCTTGGCAGTGAGATGAATTGAGCTACTCAGGGGAAGTGCTGGGAATGTTATTGTTTGTGATGTTTAAAACTCTCTAGGTCAGAAATTGCAAGGAACAGTTCTGTGCTTGGCAAATGGACATACTGGTGGAGACGATGGGTCTTTCTTGTCTCTGACAGCTTTTATTTATTATTATAATTTATTGTTTTATTAGCTTTGGATCGTTGACTTCACCTCTAATTCAGTTTTGCTGTATATACTACACAGTCCATTATAAGCATGGAACTAAATGAAATGCTTTTGTGCTGATGTGGTGCTTGTTTGTTTCCCAGTGGAGCAAGGTGATATAAGCACATGCATTAAATATATTTATGACAAATTTCTCATCTATTACTTTTATTTAGAGTGGTTTTGAAGTAAAGTAGATTCTACTGGAAAACAAACATCTTTCTGAAGGCTGACAACAAATCCAAAAGAGTATTTGCATCCTTACTGGTTTTGTGTTTTGGGGTTTTTAATTTCATTTTTATTTTCACAAAGACAGCTACAAAGCTGCAAGGGAGGAAAAGAGATCACCACTTTGTTTCATATGCAGCTGGTGTAATAGATCCTGGCTCATCAGTGCTTGCTGGGGGAGATATCTCTCTTCCTTTTTTTTGAGAACTAGAGTAGAGAAAACACAGCTGAAGATATGAGCCACGTCTGTTCTTCATGGTCCTGAGTTGGAACAGCTTCCCTGAGCTGGGAGACATTTTGGAGCTACTCTGTCAGATCTTTAATGCCTTAAGACCAGGAAAGCAATTCAGCATTCAAGCACATGACTATCATTAAGCAAATTGTCATATATGAAAAGCCCATCTTTTAGTAAAGAAAGAGAAGGGAAGATACTGTTGTGAGAGAGAGAAAATTATAATTTGATTTCTTTTCCCTAAAAAAATGGCAGATACATGTATCTGTATAGGTCACCTGAGAGCTGAAGAGCTTTGGTAAATGCCGAGACCTCATCTGTGTTTTAGGGTAGTATGTGCTTCCTGAAATGAAAATGATGCTTACATTAGATAATAATATCAAATAACCAAAGAGATTTTTCTCTTGATGTTGAGGGCCTTCCTTCCTAGCAAGTTTGCTACTTCCTGTCCTAACATACTTCAGGGAAATATTCTTGCTTCCAGACTTTTAATCTTCCCTGGTGTCCATCATTTCTCTAGGATATTAGCTTTTTGTTGTTGTTCCAGCCTCACTGATAGGCTTCAGCAGGTCTCAGCCCCGGTTGCAGCTGGGCTTATCTGGCTTAGCCAGATAAAATGCAGCTACAGTGTCCTGCACTGGGCCATATTTATGAACATACCATGAAACTGAAATTCTTCAGGAAGAAATGCTTTTCATCATTTCATCCCATAGAGCTAGATTACCCTTATTAATAGAAACCCATTAAAAATATCTTTCTACTGGGAAATGGTTAGAAAACCTTGAGTACCCTTTCATGGAGGTTCAGTTTTTATTTTTGATTTTTATCCTTTTTTAGCCAGACCTTTTCCTACTTGTGTTTTTGTCTTTCTTAATTGGATCTGTGGATTAATTTATTGTCTCTCAGCTCACTTCGCCCCCCCAAAAAAACAATTACCAGATTTTGGAGGAATCCTAGGGCCTTCAGGAAGCCCTTTATCCTCATCTATAACCAGCAGCAAGGTAGTTGGTGCAAGAGTTTGTATGCATACACAGTACAGTCAGCTGCCATTACCTCTGATAGTGACCATTTTTAGTGAACTGAGCTGAGCATACTATGTTCATGCATCATGTTTCTTGTTTTATTTTGTCTTTTTTTCCCTTTCAAGTTCTGCCCTGTACCATCCCTGACTGCACATCTTCCAGGCTCTTCTCACTGAGGCTGCAGAAGGGACCTGCCAGATTCTCCCAAATGCACTTTAACAAACATCGCCAGGGAGCCTCGTGGATGGTGATCCCCACATCTAATGATACTGCACCTTGCAAGCAAAGCAAACAGGAGGCAGGACTGAAAAAGCAGTAGTGAGGACAGATTTTAATTGCCATGCTGAGAGGTTAGATAAGATATCATGAAAAAGCTTGGAAAAATATGAAGATTTATATACCATATGTCTTGGTTTGGGAAGACAGGTATCTGCCAGGAAATAAAAAACAAAAAACAAAAAACAAAAAACTTGCAATTTCCTTTGGAATGGAGAGTGTAAACCCCCCCCCCCCTTTTTTTTTCTTTTTCAATTATAAATTTACAATCAGAGGCTCTTAGGCAAAGATTTGGGAAATAGGAATAGCAGTTCTTTACTAGTATGTATTACAAAGCAAACAAACACAAACCCACCAAACAACTACAGCATTAATAACAAACGAAAACAGTACCAAGAACCTTGAGGGCTTTGTTTCACAAAACCCAGGGCAGTATGGTTTTGGTGTCCCTGCAGGATCCTCAGAGCACCAAGCTGAAGCAGTGGAAAAGTCCCGGGCTGGTAGCTGGGATGGCAGGGTGTCCCGGCAGTGCAGGGGGTGCAGGGTCACACTGTAGCAAGAGGAGCAGCACCGAAGGAGCCGAAGGCGAGGCAGAGGTGGCCCAGCTCCCGCGGGTGGCAGAGAAAAACTCAGGACTCCGGCCGAACTGGTGATAGTAGATTTCCCAGGACTGGATCCCTTTGGCCACAGTGAAACTCTTCCAGCCAGCAACAGCCGTTCTCTCTCTCCCTGAACGCTGGAAAAAGAGCTGCGTCAAGCTCTGTCTTTTACCTGCCCCCCTTCCAACTTTGTCCACCTCTTTGTTTCGGTTAAGTACTCTCAAGTATCCAACACTTGGTCTCCTTGGTAACTCATGGGGAAAAAATTCTTTAGAGAAAGAAGGAACAAACCTAACCCCCAACACCATAGTAAGACCCTAAGGCTGCAGCCGTGTTTGAAAATGCTTCTAAATTTGGCTATTAAAAGCATGAGAACATGCAGGCTACTGAGCCATTCCTCCTCATTCCTTTGCTTCCCATACTTCTCCACCAATTAATTTTTTTGGATTTTTTTTTTCCTTCTCTGGCTTTCTTTGTTTTCACATTCTGTTCCCTTTCTGATCTTCTGTCTTGATTGCTGGGTGATTCCTCTCTGTCCCGCATACTTCTTTTTGTGTGTTTGCAATTTTTCTTAATCTGCAATAAAGCCAGTGTCTGATTGTCTTTGAAAGTGGATTCTACCTGAGCTATTTATCACCTCTGTAGATTGCACTTCTTTCATGTTGTTAACTATTTGGTATATAAAGACATATTGCATGCCGTCACTGGATAATTCATTTATAAACTATGCTGCATAGAATTTCCATTTTTTTGTATGTTATTGTGGGAACTGATGTGAAAAATTCCTTCCTGATACAATCGATAGTTGTTTGCTCTTTTCTCTCAAGAATTCCTGGCCTTTTTCTCCCAATGCCCGTTTTGGGTTCTTAGTGCTCTTCTTCCATGGATCAGTTTAGTTGAATCTACTGCTATATGGATTTGATCATGTGGATCCTCATCAAGTGACTATGCAGAGTGCAGTGTTCCTGAGAATGAAGGACCCTGTGCACTGGCAGATAGCCTCCAAGCACTCATTACCCAGTGCAGGATGCTGTTTCACCCTAAACTTCAGCAGCGGGGGCCCTCTTAACACCTCTGAACTGAATTTTCTTCAACAGTTTCAATCAAACTGGATCCTTAATACTTGCAAACTGTTGTGTGAACCAAGCAGTGAATTTGTGTAAGGTTTAATACACTAAGCTCCCAGATCATACAGAGAGCACTGGAGGAATAGGGGAAAATGTTTTGAGCTTCTTGTTACGTGGCAGTCACTTTTGTCCAGTGCTGTCAACATTACCAATATAATGGGCTCAACAATGGTCAGAAAAAACCCAGACTGTGGCACAAGATCAGAGCTTTTATTGGCCCCCAGAGACTGAGATGTTGTGAAAGGCTGGCTGGTCTCATCTGACAACGATACGCTATCTTTAAAGTGCCTGTTTGTGTCAGTCTGTGTCAGCTGGTGAAACAAATCCAGTTAGCAGCTCTCTCTTGGTCCTGTCCTTTCATCTGGCGATACAACAGCTGTTGAAGTCTCCAAGTATGTGCTGTGGTGCTGTTCAAGTAAGGAAGAAGAGGAGCCAGGGGACAAGAGGACCTTCGATAGATGCTAAATGGAGGAGGGGAACGGTCATTCCTGTCTCTTGGGCTTGGGTCCAGGTGAGCATGCGTAGGTGGAGCAGGATGTAAATGACTCTGCGGGCAGTGCAATGATCTGGATCTGAAATGATTTGGAGGAGGTGTGTTACAGCAGTTAAGTGCAGGACATTTATTTGCTGGGAGCTGACTTTGATCTTGGAACAGGAGTAGTGTGTGAAATGAATTTTGCTAGGTCTTGGTTTTCCTCCAATTGAGTGACTCCTGCATGAGGAGATGGATGAGATTGGAGTGCAGCCTGCATTGCAAGTGTCAGCCTGGGTCCTCTCTTTGGGATGCATTTTCCTGGGACTCAGGCTGTGTCAGACAGCAAAATTGGGAGACAATCTAAAGAGTTAGGGAAGAAACCTGGAAACTGAGGATATGCATAACTCACTGTATAGGGCAGTATCTGCTTCATTGACTTCCAAGCCCAAGTTTCTCTCAAGATTTTTTTTTTTTTTAATGTATGCATCCCCTGGTTTCTTTGGCATAGATCCTTACATTGGTTTCTGAAATTCTAGAGGATTTCTGGATTTCTAGAGGTAGTATCTCTTCCCACAAACCTATTGAAAAAACCTTTTTACTTAAAGGCATCTTATGCCTCCTGGTATACACAGAGCTTTCTGCTCACGGATACAATAAATGTCTCATTTAAGGGTTTAGATGGGAACACAGACCTCTAAGAATATTTCTAGGAAACCTGTGGAATTTTCCAGTACTCCTCTGACCAACACATAATGGCTGTAACGTGTGCCACACAAACTGACATTTAGGCTGAATGAAAATACTGCCTCTCCATTCAAATATTAATTTCCTCACCACTTGCCTGCCTGCCTGACTCCCTTTGTTGCTCGCTTTCTCTCTCTTTGCCTGCCCTGTAGACACTGCTGACCACAGGATACCAGTTCTGGCTGCCCATGCTGTGGCCATCCTTTCTTTTGCAGTGAAAGCCAGATATGCTCTACACCATCCTAGAAACGATGAGCTTCTCTTCTTTTTTTTTTTTTTTTTTTTTTTGAGAGGTCAGGCTGTGGGAAGTACCCAGTCTTCTCTGACCTGAGTTCCCAGCAAATCTTTGTGCCCAACACAACACCACCAGTGAGGACTCACAGCAAGGTCACTCCGTGCTTGTGTTGTCCTCCAGGGAGATCCACACGTCGGCAGAGTTAATTACACTAACAGCCACAGAAATTATATTGGCCCACCACTGGCCTAGTGAGATGAATATCTCCCTTTCTTACTCACAGGGGGATGTTAATGGTATTTTTATTAACTGGTGACCTGTTGACTGCTATTAGAATATAGATTGTATGCATAAACCAGGTCAGGGTACTGAAGATATGATTATAGAGCAATTACTGTGTCAGCCAGTGTGGCTTCTAATCAGAGCTGGCAAAGAGCCTTTGGAAGCCTGAAAACTGTTTTTGGAGTCCAACAAGAAGAAACAGCTTTGGATCAAAGTGTGTATTGTGCCTTTGCATCTTTCTGGAATTAAATGTCTGATTTTTTATGATTAGTATGGGCAGTCAAGGAAGAAAGGAGTCTTAAGAAGCTCAGCTTTTAGTGGAAGACAACTGATTAAGGGAGTTCAAAATTTGCAAACTTTTTTTCCCCCTTTTTGTTTTGTTCTCCTTTTTCTCCCTTTGTTATTATATGGTTTATGTTTATTTCACTGAGCTGGCTGAGGATGCTAATTCTGCTCTTGCCCTTTAAAATGAGCTGCAAGGTCATGTGGCTGAGTGTCTGGAATGTCAGTAAAATGATTACACTAATACATGCATTTCATTTCATGAGGGCCATAGCTACAGAACTAGATTTAGAATTGTTTGACATTTGTCAGAATTATTAAAGGGAAAAGGAATGATGAAATCGAGAGCTGGCATGTCAGATGTAGAACCAGGGGCTGGCTTTCTCTTAGGAGCAACTATTCATTTGGGGATTGGATTGAATACCCTGATTCCCAAAGACTAGCTTTGTTTCACTAACAGCACCACTGATCCTAGCGAAGTAACTGGAATATGTGGAAGAACCACTTCACATGGACAAGCGCTCAAGGCTCACATGTGGCTTGACTGGTGCTTGTAACTACATTTATATTATCTGCATTTGTGGGTTAGACAACAAACTGTATTGAGCTCACCAGCACACCTGCCAAATACACTTAAATTTGATGTTTTGCAGTGGTGGAGTTTGGCTTTACTGGAGAGCAGGACACAGCAGTATTTGCACGTTTATAATTATCTTCTTCCAAAAAAAAAAAAATCCTAAATCATCTGATATTTGAAAAACTAAGTAATCTCATGGTAGTCTGAGGTTGAAGCTGGATTTGTAACTCTGGTTCTCTGGTTTATGAAAAGAACATATGTGTTGAGATTCAAGGGGAAATGAAATGCTTATAGATTTCACTTGATGATTAATATCCACTGTATTGCTTAGAGAATATATTATCTTCACTCTGTTTTGGAACTGGAATTCATCTTAAATAGGAAAATAAAATTTGAGTTATGAGTCTGTACCAGGCTCTCTGTTCTGATAGAATTTGGTTGCATGCAAAAGCTTGAGTGGGAAGGCATGTTTGTATTTTTTCCATCACATTTTGAGTTATCTCTCCAGTTTCCGTTGTTGTCACTGTGGTCAGTAAGTTTTGCATATTCTAGAAAATTCATCAGTTGATCTTTTGAGATTTGCTTCTATTCTATCTGCTTTTTAAGGTGTAAATGAAAAGGGCACATTCTGAGGGCACAGCAAGAGAGGGAAGGGAAGTGAAAGAGATTTATGTGCTTCCTGAACCAAATGTCTTGTGAAAGTAAAGGGAAAAAGTCCTTTCCCTGCCAATGTGTGGTTGAGTCCACCACACAATGATGGCAGTCTTTTCATACTTTTTTTTTTTTTTTACTTTAAATCTTACTTTCTATGTTGTTTCCATAAGATTGTTTACTTCTTTAAAAAAAAAAAAAAAAAAAAAAGGGAAAGGCATTTCTTATCACTATTTGGGGGGAGAAAAATCTTGGTGATATGAAATACAAAACATCAATAATGAGATGGCACTGAAAAACACTATGCCTTACTATTTCAGGAGTTGTGATTTTTAAGCTGATATGATGATTCTTTGTGTTTTGACTTATTATCTTTTAATACCGAGAGTTGCTACGAAGGCAAATTTTCTTTCTTATGCAGTTTTTCTCTGACTAACTTCCAGCAGTCTGGCATCTTATTTAATACTCTGTGTGTCAGAAATTCCCATTTCAGAGATGACTCCGTTTCCATCAAAGCTGCAGCCGTACTTCACAATTTCACTTATTAACAGCCTACTGAGATAATTGGGTCTGCCCAGCTCATTAAAAATAAAATATTGATGTTTTCTTAGGGTGGATGTAATTATCTTGCCCCCACAGGGAACAGGCAGCATAAAGGAGGGATGGTGTGGTCTAATACACATCCTGCTATGCACCTGCTTGCTGCTCTGTAGTGAAGGAAATTAGGAATTTCTGGTGCAGTTTCAATGGGTGAAGGTGGCAATGCAGAAGAAAAAATTTCTTTCCAAGCCTGGACAGCACAATTTTTTTTTTTTTAAGAGACTGGGTCCAACAGGAATGTGTCACAATGCTTCTCTCTGGTGTACTTTACTGTGTGGTAGTATTCTCTATAGTATACAGTTGCTAACACTTAATTCCAGGAAGGGATATCTTCTTACATTTTGTATAACAATGAGCAGCAAAGGCACATGTTCTTCTTTACTGCCTGACCTGAAGTTATTCAAGATGAGATTACTGGAGCCAGTCCTACAAGTAAAAACCTAAAGCCTCAGCTTTTCTTTTCTGAGATTTTTTTTTTTTACAGCAATTTCTTCAGTGCCCTGTATTTCTCTCCATAAGGCACTGAATGGGTTGCTCTCAAATCCAGCTGTTAGAGGTTATCAAATGTATGATTAGATAGCAAAGACATCAAGCCACCACAGAACCACTAGTGAACTAGGAGCATTGGTCTCCTCCCATGACCCGAGTTACCCAATTTTCCTTGTCTGACTGTAACTTTGAGATGCATTAATGGTGCTCTCCTGCCAGTGGGTTTTATTTTCCTATTGGTAAAAGCAGATACAGAAGGCATAAGTATCAGGGGAAATAAAATAAAATTAAAAAAAAAAAAAAAAAAAAACACAGCACTTTTTGCTCTCTGTCCCATCCTTTCTGGTTGGTTATAAGTGAGTGTTAGAAGACAGACACAAAAGTAAATCTAGAATATCAGAGAGCATTGAAGTAACTTAGAAATGCCTGTCTCATTATTCTGTTTTGGGTACATAGGACCTCAGGTCTTATTGAAAGTCTCCTATTCCATGTGCTCCGTGGTATGTTGCAGCTGCTGCCTAATCTTGGCTGGAACTAGATTGAGACACCTCACTGCACCCATTGCAAATCCACTGAGGGCTCATGAGCTTGGTAGACTCTTGGGTAGTCTCACTGTTTTAAAGGCATCCTGAACTTCTTTAGAGCTAGAACCTCACTTTCAGTCTCCTACCAGAGCATCATTGCTGCAGAATGGTCTATTTGGAGGCAGTGGTAATTAACTCACTCCCTTGGGCAGGTACAGTGCTAACTAGGAGCAGGTGTGGTGGTCTGACCAAAAAAAAAAAGGCACATAAGGCAATAGAGAAGTTCACCAATGTGTTCTTCTGGAAAGCAGTAATTACTTTCAAGGGAAAGAATCCTGTAGTCCTGGTTCCTGCCCGACATGTTTTGATTCCTGAAATTCTTTTCCCGGGGAATTTTCTGTAAACAAGAGACATGTTTTGGTAACAGCAAAAATGTTTATATGTTTCCCCTAGGAGGGGCTTCTTCTTGATGTCCTTCTGGTCTGACCAATGGGACTGAAGAGGTTTGTCTTCTTGTCACCAATCGAATTGGTC
The DNA here is from genome assembly GCF_029207755.1 of Chamaea fasciata. Classification (NCBI taxonomy): domain Eukaryota; kingdom Metazoa; phylum Chordata; class Aves; order Passeriformes; family Sylviidae; genus Chamaea; species Chamaea fasciata. Next base: position 23,567,024 of record NW_027094087.1, on the reverse strand, counting down.
TGTGTAGAATAGTATAAAAGGGAAGAGACTTCCCAAGAATAAAGGAGTCATCTTTTCAGCCTTCTGAAGTCGGAGTCTTTGTGTCGTTGTGGTGTACAATAGCGACAGAATCCCACATGGTTTTATAGAAAGTTTCTTTCCAAAAGCCCCCAGTGTGGGGGCAAGTAGGCATTGCTGAGTTAGAGAGTTTGGGTTTGTTAAGTACCGTTCCTCTGCACCACCTCCTGTATGTGCAGCAGCCCCGATCCAGACGACTTTGGCACTAGGAAGAATTGCAACATCCATTTCAGGATGATTTGAGAGGAAACAAACTCCCTGCAGTTTTCAAGTCTGGTGGTCTGTGGCCTGGCTGTAGGGTTCCCTCAGTTTGTTTCTTTCACAAGTTGAGCTATTACCAGCTCAAGAGCTGAAAAAGTCCTGTTGTGCTCTCTTCTCTGTCAGCAGCATTGCTAAGGGATTTTTCTCTTTCTTAGGCTCCTCTTCTGGTGTGCCACAAATGATGTATCTATCTCTGCAAAATGGCTGGAGGCAGCATTATAATTTCACAAGTTTGGTTCTGCACTCAGCTCTGAAGTCCTTCATATGGAGGTCGATGGTAGATGTCTCTTGAGCAGGAATTAGAGAAAATAGACCAAAAGCAGCAGGGTTTATTCCACTTGTCTTTCAAGACCATGCTGTCTCAGACTTGGCAAAGTTGGGGCCCTCTCACTGTTACTGGGACTGAAAAATCATCTACTTCCAACATGCCAGTGAACAAAATCTGAAGATGGCCTTTAAATCGGCCACTTCCTCCTTCAGCAGACAGGCAATAAATGGTCACGTTTCTGAAAAATCTGGCCATGTTGTGACTATAACTGTCACAGTAGAAATTTCTGGGCCCTGAGCACTTTGGTATATCTGGCCTTTGTTTGGATAATGGAAGCTGAGCAGTTTGGAAAAATCTGTCCCTAATTATTGGTGCAGAGCCCTTGAAAATCTACCCCCGAGCTCTTCTCAAATAAAAATCTGGCCTCATGGGCACAACACTGTCAGAAGCAGAGCCTGGCATAAAGTGCTTCTTATCCTTTTCAGTGATTTTGTCCTCCTGTGAAGTTTCTAATTTATTTTAATTGCTTTAAAACTTTTTAAATGAGGCTATTTAATGGCTAGGATTTTGACTTATGTATCGAAGCTTCAGTGCACTCTGCATTAAATGGCGTGTATTCCGTTATGCCTAAATTCTATTGTTATGCCTGCCCTTTGTGCCGGCTTTTCATTTTCCAGTTTGGGGGTAGTTGCATTTCTAGGGCCTCCATCTGTCATAATTTAGTGTTTCTTCAGCACTTTTTCTCATCTTAGGAAGCCATTCAGCATGTCCAAATATTGCTTTATGCCTGCATGGACAATGCTCGCTGTCGTTGGAGACGTCTATTCTGTTTCACAAAGGGAAGCCTTGCGGTACATCTGAGTGCTGACTGAAGGCAAAGATGTCTCTTTGAGCCACTGGGTTGTAAAGAGATGAACTCACTAGCTGTCTTCTCTCAAAGCTTTTCAAGAGCCTGACTGTTCATGGGGCATTCTTTGCATGGACCACAATTGAACCCTGTTCTTCCTGAGATTGCTATTTTGCAGAGGGTAGCACTATGTAAAAGTAGGCATGGAGTTTTGTTGCATTAAAAAAAATATCCCTGATGCCCATTGGTTGGAGCTAAAAGGCTGAATTCACATCTTCTTAATTAAGTCCTCCCATCCGTGCTTTCAGGTGGGGTACCATTTTGGATGGTGTTTCTCCCAGCTCTGTCTCCTATCTGAAGTGGTATTCTTTGCTGCTCTTCTTTGTCAGTGAGCAGCAGCAAGAAAGGTCACTTTGAAAATGCATCTACCCACAAGCAGGAAAGGGGAATGGGGTCAAAGCAAGCAGTGGTAAATGCATAATGGAGGGAGTTAGAACTAGGTCACAAGACTCATCTGACAATGCCAATCTTTGAGAAAGTAGTCAGAGCTCTGTTACAACTGAGGAAGAACGGGCTTTCTGCCTCTGTGTTTCATTAAGAACAGGTCCAGTGTCACAATACCAACACAAAGCCAAGAGGCTATGGCAAGGTTAGTGCGGCCCTAGAGGTTTTGTACATTCCCTTGGCAAATCAGGAAATCCCCTTGTCTCCGTTTCCATTTGTAGCACAGGAGTCATAGTGCCTCTGTCTCGCAGAGCCGCTCCGAAATATTTTTCTAGCCTTCTATTCACTTGCTTTTGTAAAAGCAAACTCCTTGCATTGTAAAATCAGTCATGGCTAGAAAGCAGCATGCAAGGGGTCTGTCAAATTTGTGTTGAAGATGGTATGATTAGCTTAATTATTAGGGAAGTAGGGTTTCTTAAATATAGATTGTAAGTATAGAGAGATCTAAGATCAGACTTGATTTAACAGGAAAAGTGCCACAGATTGCATGACTACTGCCACTTCTTATTTCTTGGCCTGGGCAAATGAGATTCCAGCATAGGTTTCTGCTACTGTAGAAATCAAAGTAGTGAATTTAGCTCCAGGAATATCAGTTGTTACGTTCTTCACTTGCAGTGCAACTGAAATTTCAACTCAAAATTTTTAGTGAGAAATCCTTCGGGTTAGATTGACTTGTATTTCAACTAAATTTGACATTGTTCTAAGACAGACCTGGAAGACTTTCAGGTGTATGTTTGGTTTTTAGTGGGGATTTTTCCAGTTTTGTACAACCACTGCACCATATGTGACAGAAGAGAAGAGGCTCAGTGGGATCTGAGATAACAGGAATTCTCTGAAGCCAGGCAGAGGTGCACTGAAACAGTCGGGGATGACTGAGTGTTGGAAGAAATGTGTAATCCATTAAGTCAGGAGCACTGAGCTTTCTGGAAATGTGGCTGGTAAGAAAAAGGAGTGATCTCTGCTATTTCTTACTCAGTATCTGCATCTACTCATTCACATCTTTGCCAAATTTTGAATGAATTTAGCCCTGCTTTGCTTTTTGTGTGCTAAGTGCTAGGTGGAATCCAGACAGATGGGTTGTCAGCAGCTTAACAGATACATTCACCTCATTCTGATTCACTTATTTATTTATTTATTTTAAAGGCACCCCATTTTCCCCATGCCATTTAAAATACAAACCAATAATTAAGAGTGTCTGAGGGAGCTTTAGATGGATTAGGGATTGTCTCCCAAGAGGCCGACTGACATTTCTGCTCTCTGAAAGTCCCTGCTCAGCTGCCTCTTCAACCAGCAAACCTTGATTCCAGCAGCCATCTGATTAAACAACAAAGCATCAGCAAGCACTAAAAATCCCTTCTCTTGGGCCACTCTGCACTGACAGCAAGGGCAGAAACAGAAAATGATGAAAAGGGAGCAAGTCTTTTGGTGCAAAACATGTCTCTTGGTACCGTATAGAGAGCTGGAAGATGAAATGTTTTCCTTTGTATGATCCTGGCTGGTCTGCTTCTTGCTGTGTCCTAATAGCCTGGATGCTGTTTGTAAGTAGACAGAGGTTTGATTTGTATCCTATGCACCACTGTGTGCGTATGTGAGGTTGTGCAAATAAGGGCTGTTAACTCCATGATTAGACTCAGGTACCCAAACATTACTCCGTGTGAAATGATGTTTTACAGAACTTCCTCTGTGAGACATTACCATACCTTCCCACAGTGTCCTTGCCCCCTTGCTCTCTCTCTGGCAGCCCCCCTCAATGTGGAGCTGCAGACAGCTCTGGTGCTCTGCCTTGTTTTGCACATGCAACCCAGCTGATGCTCATCTGGGCAACCCCAGCACTGTCCTAACCCAGGGCCCTGCAGGACTGCCCAGCTGGTCTCTACAGCAGTGCCAGGATAACCCAGCTATGCTGCTTTTGGGACCCAATTAACATCCCCCTACAAATAATAGTTATGTGGGGTTCCATGGGACAGGGTGCAGGAATACCTGCTGGAGTTGGTGCTTGATGTGTCTTGCCCCTGTGACTCATAGACTTAGTAATGTTGCCAATTTTAGGGCTTTGGTTTTTTTTGAGTGTTGCTATAGTTGGTATATTTCTTAAAGTCACAGCTCTTGGTGACATGCTATTACATGAAAATCCAGCCTCCTGTTATTTTCTTTTTAAAGGAAGTTTCTAGTCCTAGGTAGACAGAGGAGATTTATATTAAAAAGAATGGAGAAAGTGGAAAACAAAAATTACAATATGGTGGGGGTTTTTTTTAAAGAAATCACCTTTTTTTTTTTTTTTTTTTTTTTTTTAGGCAAGCATTCTGCATTGGGAGGAAGGGGATAAGTTGTTTGGTTTTGAGTTTTGTTTTCAATCTGCAAGACCACCTTTATCGAGGTAGATTTCCCACTTCTGTCATATTCCACAAGAGCAATTTCTTCTGTGCTGGCCACATCCTATAGCAATCAACATCAAAAACATGGACATTGTATTTAGACCTTGCTGAGACTAGATGACACTGCTTATTAGGTATTTGACGAGCCTGACTTTTAGTTTTCAAACCTATACTCTTGCTCAGTATGGGAGGTAATTCTCAAATTACACTTCAGATCCTTTGCTAATGGGAGACAGTTGTAGAATTGACTGAGGGGTTTTTACTCAGAAGACTGAGCAAATATAGCAGGTCTACTCCTTCTCTCTCAAATTTGCCTTCTAATTTTTGCATCTGAAGTATGAAATGCCACCTCCAATAGCCACTGCCATAAGCAAGGAGCATTAATATTGATGTTGGAAGGTCCTGCTGCTGTGCAGCAGGGTGATTTAAGAATGATCAGGGATAGTTTTGGAGTAAATAAACTCAAGGTCCAGTTTGTATTTTTTTTTCACCTATCTTCCCTCACACCCCAATATCCCCCATCCCTCACCCCCAACCAGAATTAATAAAACAAAAGAATTTAAAAGAGGGGGAAAAGAGTGAAATGACAGATCCTCTAGGCTGCTGACTCAATTGGTTTGTAACATTTTCTGCCTTGCCGGCTTCTTTCTATCCCTGCTGCCACCTGTCAGGGCAAAGGCAGTGTGACAAAGCCCAGTGTGAATAGAGCTGTGCTATCTGGATGGCAGCAAGCCACAGCCTGTCTCTGTCTGGAAGGAAAAAGAAGCTGGATGGCCAAGAGGTTTGGGAGAGTGGCTTGCAGGTCTGCAGTAGGGGTGGGAAAAAAATGTCAGAGCCTGTCCATAGTGTCTCTTTCTCATAAAACTGAATGAGTGGGGCTGATTCTGGGCTTTTTTCTTGTGGCAGAAACTTTCATGACTACTGCTATTACCTTTTTCTGAGAATAAGTCAGAGCTAGTCTTTCAAGCTGCCGCAGAGGAGACAGTGATGCTGCTTTCATGCTTGTCTTTGACGCTGAGAAAGGCACATTGTGCCTCCTCCTCCTGCCCACGCAGTCACCATGATCTGCTCCCGAGTGTGGTCCAAGGCTCATGTGTGTCAGCCATGGAAATGGGTGGGATAGTTATTAGTGCCAAAGTGGCATTGCCTTTTTGACGGTGGGTTGTAAAGCTCCTGAGAGTGTGGAGAGTAAGAAGGAGCTCCTTTCCCAAGTATCCTCCTCCAAGGTAGTCGAGGCAGAAGCAGCTGCCCAGTGTGAGTAGAGGACCTGTGGAGAGATGATGCTGCAGCACAGCTGTCCAGCTGCCCAGGCAGGGAGAGCTGCCAGGCCAGCAGCTGTGCTTGCACAGGTCCCCTTGCTGGGGACCTCAGCCGAGTCACCCTCTCTCCATGGCAAGCTGGAGAGTGAAGTGATGGCAGGACTCTCTGGTACTTTTGCAGCTAAGTGTGTGGAAATGGCAACATAATGAGAGACATTTTTGTAGCTAGCTGTTGGTTTTGGTGCTGGTGACTGATGCCAGCACTGGGATGCTTTGTGTCATTACAAAGGAATTCCAGCGTATTTGAGGATCACTGCTGTTACAGTGTGGAGTGATGTCATGCTTGTGAAAGAAATACAGCTCAGGTAGAAGAGACAGGTCTTTTCCACACTGAATGCAAGCAGTGTAGTTGCCATTCACATTTTCTTTCCTTGGAATTCAGACTGTGCAACTTAAGTCTTCAAGTCAGCCATCTTTTCCACGAGCCATCAAACAGCAATGGCTTGACCAGGCCATCGTAGCAGCAACAATTGCAAATGGTGTGGAAATGGCAATTCATTAAGGTTGAAAACATGTAAACTCTTTTCTGCAGGAGTGTCTAGTGTGACATCAAGACTTTGTGGGGGGTTGTCCTTTTTTTTTTTTTTTTTTTTTTTAGAAAGCTGTGTTTACTTCTCTTCTATCTCTAGCTTCTTCCTTGCCTCTGAAGCTTTGCTTTTTTTGCCCTCCACACTTAAGGCATTTCTGTCTCAGATGTTGCTTTTGATGGGATTTTTTTTTTCCCCTTACCCATCTTAGTTTCTTCTGACCCCAATTCTGTTTTTATAATGAGGCCATGCTAATTCGTGCTGAGAGCTTATGAGTTTTCTTTAAGCACGGGGAGAGGTCACTGAGAAATAGCTGGGGGTGTTTCTTTCTTCCCATGGCTGCTGTTCAAAAGGTTTGATCAATTTATTTCCCTATCACCATCAAACCATTTCCTGGCTAAATTAAAAGTGGTGCCTTCTGCAAACATTATGCTGGGGTGGGGGAAGGAAGGAGCAAATAAACTGATGGAAAAGATGGGGATAGGAAGACAGGTTATGGGAGGAGTTAGGGTTGGACCAGAAAATGTATGCCAGTAGAAATGCCAGGTTTGTCATTCCATGGCATCAGTGTAACTGGAAAGGTAAAAGTAAATTAAACAGTTACTAGAGAGAAACCATCAGCTGGTACCTTGCAGTGGTCTGTAAGCAGATCTGTCAATTGTCTTTATAATTTGAATACATGCCTTAAAGGACGTCCTTTTTTGGGCTGTTTACTTAGTTACATAGAGGGTCCTGTCCCTTACCAAGAGCCTTATCATCGTTATTAGTAGTAATACAATAATAACAGTAATAATGCTGGCAAATATAACTTCCTCCTCAATGAATGCTCTTGGAAACTTTTTTTTATTATTGTTATTATTATTACTATGAAAAAATCAGCCTCCTCATGCTGGGCTCTAATTACCATTTTTATGAGAACTACATGTTCTTCTATTCATGCAAGAAGATTTGTTTATCAAGGATTTCTATTCCAGTGCTGCTTTTGCAGAATTTATCTCTTCATCCTTAGCAACAAGGTTTGGGGTGGTAGGCTAAATGGAAGGCCTGAGTTACTTGTATGGGTGAAAATGCGAAAGGATCAGATTTCCTCTTCAGAAGAAAAGAAGGAAAAAATTCCTGGTCAGAATAAATTGGTTCAGATCCAGTGGAGGCTGTGATTCCGTATTGCTTCTTGCCATTGGAAACTTTTGCATAAAGGGAGAAAAAGAGAGATCAGTTAGTCTCTGTATAATTAAGTATTTTTGCAGACCCAGCAACATCTCATCCTTCTAACTTGAAATTTCTTTGCCTTGGCTCATACAAGCAGAGCGGTTCAAACAAAAACCAGAGCAAGATCTCTTCAAAGTTGGTAACCAGAATTATGCCTTTTTTCAGACGAGATCTCTGTCAGTGCTTTTTGCAGTGACATCTCCATTACTTTGTCACTGCACAGAGTCACCCCATGAGGTGTCACTACTCCCAAGTCACCCTGCTTCACTGTTCTTTCCAGCTAACGAGCTCCCCACTTGCATGAGAAACCTTTGCTGTAATGCCTGTCATTGTACTTTGTGCTTTTCTCCTTTCTATTTGACCAGTCCTCAAGGTGAGGCAGATCTTTGTTTATTCATCTCCTTCTTTCTACATTGACAGTGTTTTCTGTGTGTCATGAGTCCACTCCAAAAGCAGACTCATACTTTTATGTTAAGATCAATCATGAAAATATTAAATAAAATTGTTCTCCCTGCTTAAGGAGCTCTATTAATAAATTCCCCTTTCAGCCTGACCAGTGGAAATATCTTTCATCAATTCCTTATTTGCCTACAAATTCTTTACTAATGCCATAATCTACATCTTCACTAATAATCAGACACTGTATCCAATGTTTTGCTTAAATGGTGATAGATTAGTCTTTACTGCATTTCTTTTGTTTAAAAATCAGTTATCTGAAAAGGCAATCAGGGCTTTTTTCAGCTTTTGGAAAATCCATAATGCATTTTATATTATTTTCCACTTGCCTTTATGTCTTTAATTGCTTCTGCATATTGCAAAGCATTGCATACCATCAGAATCATATAAATAAATCTGTAGTTTCACTGATCACCCTTTTTTCCCCCTTACTTGTATATTTTAAATCAGGGATTCTGCTGTTGTATAATAGCCTTCTATATTGACAGGTGTACTAAGATTCTTGCAGCTTATCCTGCAATATCCTTTATCAGTTCTTTAAACATTCTGGGGTGAAAGTTCTTTTGTTCCACCTCCTTGAGTGCAGTATTATCTCAGAGTTTACTTCCATTTTCTTATTCCCATTAGCCACACAGCCTTGTCCTACACTCAGTATCATCACTGCTATTAAAAAAATTTAGTCAAGTTTTCATTTACCTTTTTAATCTGTGCACAGATTATGCTCTGTCTTTCTCTGTGTCTATTGTATAGGATTTCTACTTATTTTTTTCTTTGTTGTCCTGTCACTATATGACCAAAGAGTATTTGTACTGTTTTTTTATAAGTATACATTTCCAGGATTTGCACATTTTTCCTTTTAACAAGTATCACTTTATTTGTGCACTTCTGGACCATGAAGAGAATAAACTCCTCATTGCCTAGGTCCTTCTGTTCCTGATAGGTCCTCCCATTACATGATCATTTTTATGGGATTTTGTGTTCCTTACTTGGGATGCAGAAACTGCAGAAAAACTGTGTGCCTCATTTAAGGGTGTCATTGTGTGATGATAGAGAGCATGTAAGGTTTGCACAACCAATGCCCAAGTGCATTAGAAAGAAATAAAATCCCACCATTTCATGTCCTCCAGATCACATGTTTTAAAAAAGGCTGTAAACTTCTGATAAGCAAGCTTAATCAATGGGTTCAAATGCAGCCTCTGCATCTGAAATTTGGAGAAGTTTCCAACAAAATCCCAGCTTTGCATCTTGGATTTGTGTCTGTTTTGAACACGTTTGTGAACTCGACAGGGAAGAAAAAGGTTTTGCCTCTGCTGCTCCAGTAATGGGTAGGAGAAATTGTCTCATTGTGAATATTACTTCCTGGGACAGATTATAGCTATTGAGGTAGAGAAGAATTAGGAGACCTCAGGATGCAAACAGGTGAGATCAATCCAGACTTCAGAAATGCTGACACTGTGGCCTGCTTGCTCTCCTTCCATATAAAATGAGAGCAAGCAAGGTGCCTCCCAGATCACTGCTTAGTGAAGATTAGACAAGATGGAGTTTTCTTGGATCTGAGCTTATTTGTATTCATTGGAGTCCTTGGCGCCCACCTCAATTCCAGCAACCTAAAAAATAATGGTTATGTTTAAGCTTTCCAGCAAATGCCCACAGCACAGATCAGTATCATCGGAGTGACAGGAGAGAAAGAGTGGATGAGGAGGAGTGGCAGAAGGAATCTGCATCTTGCTGCTGCTGCTGCTGGATTTGCATAGTGAAACACTCTAGTAGATAAGAGGGAAGTATTTTTCCCAATATAAATGCATGTGGCTATCCTAGCAGTGAAAGCAGGGCACATGTGGTTGCACACAAACATTCACAAGTCCACAAACAGTGAATTTAGAAGAGCTCAGAGCTACCACAGTACCTGCAACCACTGCCTACACAGACAGTTGTGACTGTGCAAGCATTCACACAGATACCCTCAAGCAACTAAAAACCCCAGACTCCCAGGAAAACTGTGTTTTCACACAGACTTTCTACTTCTCTACTCATTAAATAAGCAAAAGAATACCCCAAGAACAGAAAACAGATTTAGCAATAATAAAGGGTTTGTACTGGGGAGTTGATCCTTGCACCCGTTGTGGCCCAAGAAGGCCTCCTTTCTGGTATTCTTCATAGCCTACTATTCTGCTCTTCTGTAACCCTTGTACTCTAGTATCTTGAGGTTTTGGGTTATTTGAGGGTACAGTGTTAGCTGAAGGGTTAGTTCTGTCTATTAAGCCAATGTGTTATCTGAATTTTAAGCTGTGGTGTGAAAAAACATCCATTTGTGTGCAGAGCATTTTAAATGCACCTGGCCACACCAGTTTCTTCTTTTGACCACCCCCCCAAGCTCAAATCCTCATGACATACCAAGTTTAGCAGTAGCTATTTTCATCTCTTTTCCATAGGAGATGAATGATTAGTGTAAGATACTGGTGAAAAAAGTCTGTATTCCGGAGCTTGTGAACCAAATGGGTCAGGATAAGGGTGGCTGGCTTACCTGTGTGCAGGTATCTACTACTAATTTACACACTCTGGGGTATTTGAGATACCACTGAAGTCCAGCACATGGCCTGTGCTACTCAGGACACCCAAGCAGGGTAGCCTGTGGTGCTTAAGATGGCATCAGCTGCCTATATTTAGGAAACTGAATCACAGCCTACTTGATTCACAGGAAGGTGTATAATAGTTTAGTATTGGATCTCAACAAAACCTGAGTATTCAGCAGTGAAAAATACTTTATAGCATTAATAGCCAATATCTTTGCTTATACAGAGACAGAACTTATAACAGCAATAAAAGCCATACAAACAGACAGGATGCAAAGGCTAATTATCTAAATGCATTTTCCCTTTCTCTTTTGTTTTTATTCCCTGCATTTTTTAGCAGCAGAGAGAGCAACTATGCATACAGGTACTACTGCAACCAGGTTTTGTATCTTCCTGATCTGAGCGTGTCAGGGCTTTATAGCAATGCTTTTTCACAGTCTCAAGCTTCAGTGCCAGTTTATTTGCTTTGCCAACAATTTGGAGGGATTTTATTCTTGACCTCATAGGCATTGACTTTTGTGGTTGTAGGAAAATGTAATAAGGGAATTTTTCAGCTGCCTCTGGTGTAGCAGTGACTACATCGCAACAAGTCCATCACTACTTGATGTTAGCATGTTTTGAAGAGGCTGTAGGAAGTTTAGCACATATCTGTGAAAACATTTGACTGTCTTTTGGTAGTTTTGGTAATGAGAAGTCAAGGGCCAGGTGCACAGTGCAGACTCCTTGGCTTTACTCATCTCACTTCAGGAATGCCTTGGCTGACACCAGCTTACTTTGCTTTTGTGTGGCACCAGCACCTGCAAAAATTCACCCTAGGATTTTTTGAATGGGAAAAAAGCAGACTATAGGGGAAGCTGAACTCTTACACTCCACCAAACATGGCAACCACTGTATTGCATCTCTGAGAAGTGTTCTTTCCTGAAGAAAAAGGTAACATTTAAGCACAACAGATCTGAAATATCTGTTCCTGGGGCATCCTCCAAAAGGACTTTTATCCCTTTCGCTATGTAATTTCGGATGGAGGAACAAATTCAGGTCTTTGGAGTGTCATTTTCGTGTAGATTTCCCAAAGAGCTTCTACTGGCTCTCTTAAAAGCTTTTTTTCCGTGGTTGCTATCGCCTCTGTCCTCTGCCAGTAGGGTGTGTATGGTGGGAGTGAGTATTGTTCACTGTTTTGAAATAGGTTTGTATATGCTATACTGTACACCCAGCTGTGAAACCCTGATTCTGCAGCTCTCTTTTTATTCCAGGAAGTATCTGATTCCACCCCAATATATTTACCATTGCATAGTAAATTTTTAAACAAAAATTGATCTAGACTGTCCTAGAAGTGCACTTGAACATAATTTTTTAGGCCTAAAAGGTTATGAGCAGAAAACTAAAATATAGATCTTCCAAGATGTGGTTCAGTGGATTTGATAGGGAGGGACGGAAGAGGACAAAGACACACAATAAGATGATGACAAAAGAAAGGGTTTCTCTTTAGCTGAAGAAGCTCTGGCAGTCATATTTAGTTGGTCATTCTTCATGCAGTCCCCCCACGTAATAGTTGCACAAGGGAAGTAGGGCTGGTCTACAAGTAGGTGGTATTAATTCTGCTTGGAAAACTTCAATTTAGGCTAGCAAAGAGCTTGAGGGAAGAGCAGGTTTTCTTCAAAGAGGAAGAAGTGTGTAGCTGTATCTCAGGAGGAAAGTGGGCAAGGATCAGTGGCAGAGAAATCATTTTTGGTAAGTAGAAGGTAAAAAGCACCTCTCCTCCACTCAATACGTACTGTTCTTTTTAACATCAAGAATGCCATTTTCAATTAAAGATTACTGGAAGCATGAGAGGGCATGGGGAGCAGCACAGTCATGATGACAGCAGTGGGACTGTCACTACTAATATCTTTGCCCTTGGGACATACATGAAAATCTGAATCTCTGATTCGACTGCATTTGTTTACATGATAATTCTTCCAGTTCCTCTTCTCTTCACACACACACATCTTTTATTCCAGCAATGTCAGAGCACTCTGTACTCTTGAATTTACCTATCCACAGAATATTCCATGCTTAGACCGGAACAGTTATCCTGATTTGCAATTGGGACAGTCTGCTTAAGGAGCTGGACTACTGATTTGCCTCTGTCTGCTTTAGGAATGGTGTAGACCTGCAAGAATAAGTTTGTAGAGTTGAAACATCAGGACAAAGGACCTGAATGTAAAACTTCAAGGAGGCTTGCTTTGGACTAGATCTAGCTTTGAACCAAATGTCCATTACCAGGTGGAGTACATATGATGTGTATCTTATTTTGAGTAGAAAATATTCCAGGCTGTGGCCTTCTAGACAGCTCCACAACCGAGACTCAGGGAGTGGGGATGACCTGGCAATTCACTTCATTAACACGTTTATGCTCTGAATTGAAACACTAATGTTGACACACCAGAAATCATCTACTACCTTTTGAGACGCCCATGGATGTCCTGCCTGTTTCAGAATAGAGAAGGTCTCCCACAGATCTGATGTTGTATTTGCCATCCTTGTGCAGATGCAGTAAGCAAATCAAATTACTTCTATGTGGGTAACTGAACCAAGCCTAGAAGGCTGGTAGCAGAATGGTAAAACAGAGCTCCTTCACATCATGGGATATCTTCCCTTCAAAAAGTTCCCATCCAACTCAGAATATTGTGTGAAATATCTGTGAGGTACTTAAAAGATATGTAGATAGGGCACTTAGGGACATGGTTTAGTGGAATTTCGTAGTGTTAGGATTATGGTTGGACTGAATGATTGTATAGGTCTTTTCTAACATAAATGCTTCTCTGATTCTATCATTTTAAAGTAATATGACATTAGAGGGTATGTTTTTTACATAAAAGTGGGATCTGGCCAGGGATGGCACCTGTTTGCAAGAATTAGATAATAGCATTGTTCCCACTACATCACTAGCTGCAGCCCCAGTATTGCACAATTTAATCCAGCTGGGCAGGGAACCACAGCCACGCAGTGATTTTGCTCCATCTCCTTTTATGACCAAAACTAGCCACAGAAGGGACACAAAAGAGACTCGGTCTCTCCTCTGAGACTACAAAAGGACTCCAGCTCTTTTAGTTCTTCTTGGTGGCTTTCGTGGGAGCTGTCCTATCATGCTTAAATTAGAGGTGGTGTTTGCTTGTGCTTGGATGGCAATGTATCAAAAAGATGTAGTAAAAATTAGTTTGAAACATGAAGAAATTGTAGAACTGTTCTTTTACACTGTATTTTCTAGCACTATAATTGCAAACCCCTGTAAAAAGTCATGTTACTGTAACTTGGTTTAACTAATAACTGAAAAGACTTGTTTTTAAGCTGCAGTCTCCTTGCCCACCTTGGACCATTTATTCTCCTTGAACTCTTTTAAAAATACCAGGTAGATACCAGAGCCTTCTGCACAGTTTCCTGTGATAAGCTTATTCCATAGCATGACTCTTTAAAAAACACAGCCATCCCCCTCGAAAGAGGGCTGCACTTTAGCAGCAGGTGTAAAAAAAGGCCAATATTCTACAGGGTATATGTAAATCTTCTGAACCCTTTGCGATAAAGTGCAGTATAACTGTCTGATGATAATATGGTTTGGAAACATTGTCCTTGCTATATACCTTGTAGTTGGTTGAATGATTTACTGACTAATTATCTGATAGGAGGCAGCAGTAACTTACCCCCAGACCATGTATTAGAAACGTTGATAAAAAAGAGAGCCGTAACCAGCATGGTTCACCATGATATGTACAAGGTGGGGCTCCTCTTCAATTATTAGTATCAGCTAATTCAACCCTGTAGACAGCAAGGTTTCTATAAAAATACTCTGTAGGAAAATGCGGAGCCAGTGCTGAATGGAGCAGGGACCTGGTGTCAAAAGATTTGCAAATAACCAAGGTACTCAATGCTATCATCACCTTGATATTTACTAGGAAGGTTTCCCTTTGGAAATCTCAGGTCACTGAGAGCAGTGGGAAAACTGGCACAATGACAGCTTACCCCTGGTAGAGTAGTACCAGAATATTTAAACAAACTGGACACAAAAAGGTCCATGAAACTTGATAGGATATTTGCAAGAATTAGATATTAGCTAAGGGTGATACTGAGGGAGATAACTGATGTCATTGTGAAGCCATTCACTGATGAACTGATTAAATATGAACTAAATAAATTGACAGCAGAGTAGATTGAAAACTGGAGACAGCCAGAGAAGATACAAAAGGCAGTGGGCACAAATTGCAATACATGAAATTCCATTTAAATGCAAGATATCCCTTTTCCTACTGCAAGGGTGCTCAAACCCTGGAATAGGCTGCTTAGAGAGTTATGGAGTCTTCATCCTTGGAAGAGACATTAAAATTGGACATAGCCCATGAGCAGATCGTTCTAGTTAACTTCACTTTGACCAAAGGGGACAAGACTAGATGATCTCCAGTGGCACTTTTCAATCTCAGCAATTGTTCAGTGGATCTGGGTGCTAATGTTTGATGTGACAATGTCTGTGTTAGGTTCACAGCTCAAAGTAGAAAACATAGAGCTGCTGGATGGACAGAGTCCAGTAGGGGGAAGAAAACCAATCAAGACCTTTACATTTCTTATAGAAGTTTCCTTGAACTCATTTTGATGAGTGTTTCTTGGCTGTTTGCTTTTCCAAATTTCATGAAAGAACAGCCAGTCACAGAAACACTTTATCTTCTGGTAAGGTTTCCTACTCTTGTAAGCACAGAAATTTTTTATTCTTTTATTTTTAAGGATCTCTGCTATCACTGAAAAAGTCAAAGGTAGAATTATGTGTTCACAGAATTAAAAAAAATGAAGAGAATATATACATAATGCTGTCTTTCCCTTTTAATCTTAAATGAATGGATGTATATGTGTGACACAAATACAGTACAGAGAAAGGACGATGAAGAAAGAACAACTTTTTCATTTAATGAGGTTCAGTACCTTCAGAGGTATTCCATGGATTCACTTGAATATTGAGATCTTAGCTGGGTAACCTGCTCTTTCATGTTTCAGAATGAAATCTGATGACTCTGCCAACAACATGAAGGTGTACAGCAGATATAGCAGAACCAGCACCACTATGGCAAAAGCTAAAAGCTTAAGTGGAAGTAAGGGCATAGTTGGGCTGCAGATTCCTTATCATACAAACCTTATGTGTTTGAAGCAACTAAAAGGCCACCTTGGTCAACTCTAAAGACAAGTTTTTTGCTTTGGCAGTCAGAAGAATAAATGCGTAAGAGTTTCCTTTATCAACAGAGCATGTTTGCTGTTAAGCCACTGCAGAACAATAAACTTCCTGTCTAAATAATTGTCTGTTCCCACCACAGCACTTGTATGCTGAAAAGATAGAGGGACTCAAGATTCTGATAGAAAGAATTGGTCTTTTAGTTGAGGTCAACAAGTGGTGATGAGAAGGCAAGACAGAAGGATGGCAAAGTGTAGGCTGTCTTCATATTTTTTTCCAGGCGCGACCACTTGAAGAATCCAAAGGAAAATGTCCTTGTTTCATTAGTTCACTGTAAAGACCTCCCTTCTGCAATTGAGACATTTAGCCTCTTGGGAAAGACAGCTAAACAGAAATCCATTTACCTTTCACATGTTTTTCATAATTTCCCCTGCTACTTTGGTTAATTAATTATCACCGCTATTTGTGTTTAAACAAGGGGTCTGTCTCCCTCCCTCTTCCCAAGCCCATCTGCTCCTCCATGACCTTGCTTGTGAAGTCATTGCTGCGCTGATTTTGTGAAAGCACAAACACTACCCCAGCAACAGACAGCTGTATCACAAAGACAGGGCTGTGACCTCACGGCAGGAAGGACTGAGCTGGTAGTGGGGGAGAGATTTTCTCCCACAAACACAGAAGCTTTTGATGACAACAGAGAGGAAGGCAAGGCGTTATTATATCCAGAACAAATGATCTTGCTGTTTGACTGCTTCTGCTTTAGAAGTTGTCCATTGCTTTAAATTCTCTTCTTCAAAGAACCTTTTTTAACTCGTATGTTTTTCATGCAAGCGGACTGGTTTCTCCCTTAGATTTCAGCTCAGAAGATATCTCCAGGAAGGAGTAGGGGGTGGATTTAATCACAGAGGACATGGGCCTGAGTTTCTACAAAGCCAGTGAGGTTTCCAGATCCAAATTTTGATTTGTGCAGTTTGGTTGAACAAACTTAAGTCTAAAGAGGCAGTCTGATTTTTATTCTGACTGTTCATGGGTTTCTGTCTTAGTCTACTCCCACCTAAACTGCCTCTCCTCTGAATGAAATCAGGTAGTGCAATCCAGCAATGACAGCTTTCTTTTATAAACGTTTGCATGACTGGATGAGAAGTGGAAATTTGGTCTCATGATCACAAAGCATTTTTAATGTAGATGCAGCAAGACACATCAAAGCTAAATAGCATACAAGTGGTACTTCACAAGCTGTCTGCAGAAACTGCTTCTGTATGTATTGATTGTGAGGCTACAGAAAATATATCTTGATCAGTCTGTTACTGTCTTTTCCTCGGCTGATTGCTTGGTTGTTCCATGAAACGCCAGTCTTCAAACCCGTACACCTCCTTCGTTAGCTAAAAGTATCCCATGTTTCCAATATAAGGCATTACTGTTTATTGCCTGAGAACAATTTATGGAGCTGTGTGCTACCATGATAGGCTAATCAGGTCAAAACTCCTCTCCCTTTTGGATTTATTTCATGATTAAATCACACTCCTTCAGAGCATGTATGATGGCTCTCCACTGATATGACCCAGAACAAAGCATTAACTTATCTTGAGTCCATTTTCTTTGGACATGGAGGTGATAAGGAGGATGATAATACTTACCCTGCACCTCGCCTTCACCACATCTAAGCCAGGCTTGAAGATGGGTGGGACTCAGCAACACCGGGCTACAAATGACAATACTGAATCACACTGAGTGGAAATGGTTTCTTCAGGTTTCTTTCTTCCTTATGTTGCCAAACTAGAAAAAAAAAAATAATTCCAGATTTGCACATTTGTATATCCTGATACCAAGACACCACCTACCTTTTCTGATGGGATTTTTTTGATACATGGAGAAAGTAGGAAGGGGGGTGTAAGAAGATGACTGAAGTAAGAGACTTAATTTTCATTTAAGTACTGTTTACAACACTTTGTGGAGTTTAAGGGACCTGGCACAAATACTCAATATTTGGAGGCAGAATATAAGGAAAAATCAAGTCCGTTGTGTCCCACTGAATGGCTTTCACCCAAGTATTGTCTTATTTCATGTCTGATTTGTCCTTAACATCCTGTCCACCTGCTGCAGACATTTACTTTATGTCCTATTTGATTCCCCCCTTACATCTTATCTGGCTCACTTCTTATGTTCTACTTGATTTTTACCAGAGTCTCAGCCATTTCCCATCATTTGCCAGTGTCCTGACCTCTTTTCTCTGTTGTACACCCAGACCTTCCTTTCTGTGCTCTCTTGTTTTGTTTGGATGTTTGGACCTATGGGCATGCACAACAAACCTGCTCCACTCACCGGGATCTGCTAGTGTCCTGCTTTCAGGCAGCGTTTTGTGGTTTGCACTTGCCATGTTTTTGGTTTTATTGGATTTTTCTCTTGAAAAAGTAATTTTCTTAGACTCCTGCACCCTACATAGTATGAAATTATTATTGCTGTCAAATCTGGAGATCCAGCAGCCTCAGATCACTGTCAAAGAATATCTGAAAAAACCCAGAAGATACTGCCCTTTCTGTTTTTCCATGCAGCCTGTCTGTTCCTTTGCTCTGGTGTAATATTCCACTAGAGGACCATGGGCAAAGCTTGTTTTTGGACAGCAGTAATGCTATATTTAAGTATGCTTTAAAAAAAAAGAAAGAGGGCAAGAAGTTTCTTTAGTTGGTACGTTCTATCAGAGGCAAGATAATAGAATTTCTAAACCCATTGATTTTATGGCATTAAGAATCTGCTTGATAAGTCAGTCTCTGTGTACTGGTGATCACTATCTCCAGCTGTATAAGCAGAACTGTCCCCATTTCATTTTCAATAAGAAATTGAGGGAGACTTAGATGTGCTGGAAAATATGGGGAAAATAAGTAGCATAAAATCTCTGTTCTGTTGAAGTATGGCATAGCTGTCTGTTATTTAATACTGTAGGAGTCAGAGAGAAACAGAGTTGGAAGATGTGTGAGCAAAGGATTCTTAATCTGTGAGTGCCAGGCTCCCCTGGTTGACAGTGCTGAGGGGCACCCACAGGAGCACTGCCTGTGGGGTACTCCAGCACCAGCCTTCCCAAAGGGCAGCCTCAGAGGGAACAGGCAAGGGAAATTTGCCTAGGAGATTCCTATGGCTACTCTGAGATGTGTGTGGCTACCCTGGAAGCAACTGCTCTCTCAGGAACTGTTGAAGAGAAAGGGAAACGGGGTGGATGGGAGATCCCAGTTCCCTGCAATCCTATTTATATGAAGCACATAGAATATTGAAATATCCTTTAATTCTGAAGAAAAAAAGAAGGGGATTGTACCCATTTTAAGGAGTGTTTGGAAAAGAAAGAGAAGAAATGAGGAAGGTGGAGTCACAGGCAGACCTGTGGTGTTGCCAGGTACCTTGGCCAGATAGATGCACAACATCCCTTTCCAAATGCTGCCTCCCTCCATGAGGCTGTCCAAGTCTGTTTTCTACTTGGCTGGTTGTGCTATTGAGTCCCATTTGGAAGGATTCACATGTGACCTAAGACCGTCCTCTAGATGTCTGACTCTGTCCTCTACAAGATAAATAATGCAAAAACAAACATGCCAAACAGTAACCTTCACTTGTCTCCCTGACACTGCTGGAGGGAGGGAGGAAAGGAAGGAGCGAGCGTGAGCGAGTGACTGAGCAAACTGCTTGTGGGGTGGGCAGGAGACGGGCACGGAGAGCAAAGGTGCCGCCAGAGGAACCCTGAGAGCTGCTGAATTCCCTCTCCACACTGCTGGGCTGGTTCAGACTAGGGTGCCTGTCTCCTGGGGTGCTGTCTCTTACTGACAAAGCCAAGGCAGCATCCAGCCCTGCTCCCTGGCCAGGGCACTCCGTTAAGCTTTGGCAGCCTCCCGGCCACTTGTGCTCAGCAGGGGCTGTGGCTGGTGTCGGGTGAGGGCACCAGGACTGCACGAAATAAAGCCTTCGCTGCACTGCTCAAGTGTTCCGGTAGCCTCAAGTAAACTGGTTAATGTTGCACACTGCATGATTTCTTCCCTGCACCCTCCCCCAACACCAGCACTCCTTCAGGCTCCCCCTCCCCCAATCTCTAAAAGTGGAGAAGAGGATCCCTTTTTCCTATTGAATGTACTTATGATGCAAGTATTCATTAATTGCGGATACAGTTGTACGCGGCATGTGTGCTAAAGTGCCATCAGCTTTGTGTGGAAGACAAATGCATGCAGACTTAAATAGCTGAGATTTTTATCTTTCTCCTCACGGAAAATAGGCAGCAAGTTGTCCCCATCTAGAGCCTTGCCAAGGAAAAAAAGGATGTTTTTCCATTTTTTCTTTTTTTTCCTGAGATACAATGTGGTAGGGGACTGGCCTGCATGGTTCCTTCAAAGAGAAGGCCTTCCCTCAGTCCAGCTGTGGTATGTTTTTATCAGGTTAAAAATTGTGAGATTGTCTTAATTTGTAGGTAGCAGAAAAGCAGAGGCTTTTTTTTTCTTCTTCTGTTGGTCCCTTGAAACTTCACTGTGGAGAATTCCAGGACAGGGAGTTAAAAATACAGGTTGTAGTCTCTAGAAACTATCGTTCCTGTAATTTTACTCTTAAATATTCTGCATCAAAAACTGGGGTGAACAGAGTTCTGTGGATCTCCTGCAGACAGGTGCAGGGCTCAGCAAACGCTGTGGAAACTGTGAAAGTACCAGGTACCCAGGGAGAGCACATCTCTAGAGGATCGTGGAGTGGTTGGCACAAGCTTGCCTTTCAAATAAGGTGAGTGCAGTGATTCATTCCCAGAGCCAAGCTGGCAAAGGCCTGAATCTGATGGATGGCTATAGGACACATGGGACAGTATCTTGCTGCAAAAGGGCCACCTGGACAGATGGTAAAGGCTAGGCCCCATCTCAGCTTCTGATCAGGGTCCAAGAGCTAGGCAGATAACTCTCTCCAAACCAACTGTGAGCCAGGAGGGAGAGAGGATGGTGTTCAGGGAAATAAGGAGAAGGACTTCAGGATGAGAATCTTGGCATCCAGGCACCTTTCGGAGTTGGGCTGTCCTGCTCCCAGTGGATTTCCAACTGGATAAAGTCCAGGTTTCTGAGCTGATCAGATGTCCTAGCTTATGCATAAAATTGGAAACCTTTTGTTTTGAGAAGTGCAGAGGACGAAGCTGCAAGACCAAGAGGCTGAGATGGCTGGCATGCAGGAATGCTGGCTAACTGGCTGCCTTGAAAGTGAGCTGAGGGAGCTACTGCAGACGGCTTTCCTGGGTACTGCTGCCGCTATTGTGCCGAGCTGTGTTTTCCCAGAGCTCAAACAGGGTTCGTTCCAAGCCGCCGTCTTTGCACTCCAGACCTGCCTCCCCATCTGCTCACCTGCTGTCCACCACTGCCTGCACTCTGGGATTAATGTCCCTACTCCTGCATGGCAGCAGTCTGATTCCCTCAAGCTTCTGTAGCTTGCTTTCCTGAGGATGAGATCAACTATTCTTCTGTCCTGCTGCTCAGCACAGAGCAAGTCAGTCCCTGTCATACTCATACACTCTGTTGCTCACACATACACACACTCCAGCCTTTTGCTTGCTCACAGCCTTAGGAGAGGCAAGGATTTCTTCAGCAATGTGATTATCCTGTGTGTAAGAAATTTGTTGTTCATTTTTATTCTTTAGTTGGGGTAAGGCAGTTGTATGCAGAGCTTGCAAAAAATTTGTTTGCACCTTTATTAATAGTAGCAGCATTTTGTCTCTGGTGTGTGACAGGGAAGCCTGAGCCATTATTTTAAATTTTTGTTTAAAAAGTAGCAACAGTCACAAAAAATTCACAACAGAATGTCTGTGTCTTACCTACATAGATCATCATCATCTCTTAGTTATATGCAGAATAGCTCATTTTCCCCTCAGCCTTGTGCCCTGATGGGACCCAGTTCCTAAAGAAATGGGATTTATGATTCACATAGGTTTTTAATATGCCATCAGAATGCTGCTGTGTCTGAAAAGCTATGCTACTTATTTTGGATCCCAGAAGACTTTCTCACCAATATTGACTTGCAGATGAAAGCTGCCATGTGCCTTTAAAATAAAGATGCTGAGCCTTGTCAGTGCAGAGTTGCAGGGCACAGTCATCCTGCTCTAGTGCAGGAATGGTGGCAGGGGATTTACAAGCCTTTTACTCTGGCTAGGAATCCTCACGGCTCCATTCACTCAGTGAGCAGAGAGGAGCCATTTGTGTGCAGACCTGAGCCTGGTTAAAGGGCAGTGTCAGGTGCAGGTTTTATGGTCAGCCTCATTCCAAATTCACCAAGGTACAAATGAGGAAATGAAGGTTGTTGCATTGATTGACAGGGATTTTTCTGTCATGTGGGACCTGCTTCCTGAGCCTTGTTTCTATGTGTTCTGGCAGCTGTGGTTCTCCACATGCATCAGGCTGTGCTTACAGCATGCAGAGAACAAGCCTATGTTTCTGGTGTTTGCAGCTATGCAATGTGTGTGTTGTGCTAGGCTTTTGATGAGTGCGCTTTGTTCTGGAGTGTTGGAGTAAATAATGTTGGTGCAAATACTGTGAACGGCTCAGTCCATTGATTAAATGATCATGGATTTACTGTTGGCTTTGTTTTCTTGTTCTCGTGTATAGTCATGGCAAGCACTGGGAGGGAGACCAGAGGTGTGCTGCATCAGATGGATCTAAGCCCCATCTTTGGCCTTTGCAATGCTTTAGTAATAATCCTTTCCTGCCTTGCAAACAAATCACAACCTAACCACCCTCTCTGACTTTACATTAGGTTCAAGACAGATGCTTCTGATAAACTGTTTTCAGAGTGCAGGATGGGTTAAAAGCAGTCATTATGAATTATGGTGGGAGAATACTTGAATTGGGAAGTAGTAAGGAAAGAAAGGAGTCCATGTACATGTGGAATGCCTACCTATCTGTGTGAGGGAATGTGAGTTCCCACTCTGCCTCTGACTGTATGAATGCCATCTGCTTGGGATAATGAGTTTCTGTGGCTTAAGAAGTCATCCAGCACTGCTTGTCTGTGTGTGTTTTCCTGCCCTTGCAGTAGTGACTCGATCCACAGTAGTAGTTAAATTGGGCTTCAGTCCTTTGTATTTGCTGAGATCATGCCCACGTAGTTACACAACTTCAGGTGATGGTGAAGCACAGCCAACTCATTATCTGTGTCAAAGCTATTTATTTTAGTCTTTCATCTAGTTCTTTTTTTTGTTCCCATTGTTGCTGCAAAGCAAAAGATGTATGAGTTTTTCAAGCTGGTCACAGACAGTTGCTCCAGGACCTTTCTGACAAAGGGTAGAGGCAGGAGGAGATTGAAGGGGATGCTGATAGCATCCCTCCTCACAGAGGTCTGGCTGCTGGGGCTCAGAGCCAGCTTTGAGATTATGCAGGTGAGGATGGCCCTGCTTCTTTTGGTGGCCTTGGACAGAGTGCCTCAGAAAACACTTTTACAGGCTTCTACGGGACAAATCTCCTTTGCTGTGGGAGTTGCTTTTAAATGGAACCTTTACCATGCAGCTGCTGCCTGACCTACATCACTCACAGAGTGCCCGTCTAGTGCAGGCAGAGCTATGCCTGGCCATGCAAGCTGTTAATTCAGACCTGAATCCTGCAGCTGACATCCCAGCCTGGCTGCAGCTCAGCTCCCTCACCATGGGAGTGGTGTTTTGTCCAGTCACTGCAGGGCTATAGCTGACCCCGGGTACTCTCACCAGCACTGATTATGAGCCCCACCTGCAGGCTGATGTTCTAACCAAGCCTTAAGCCGTCCCAGCTCCTTTCCCAGGATCCTGTCTGGCCATCTCAGGGGTGTATCAGGCCCTGGGTGCTTTCAAGCACACTGGATTTAAATAACACTTTTTTCTTCATTGTGTCTGAAGGCAGAGCTGTCAGGGCATAAGATGCACATTAATGCTAGAACAGAATAAAAAAGCTCATAAATGTCTGATTACATGGAACACTTGGGATTGGCAGAGACCTTTAAAGACCATCTAGTTCAACTACCCTGCAACAGGCAGCAACATCTTCAACTAGATCAGGCTGCTCCAAATTCCAGCCAACCTGACCTTAATTGTTTCCAGGGATGAGGCATCCACCACCTCTCTGGGAAACCTGTTCCAGTGTTCTATCACCCATATTGTGAAAAAATTCTTCCTCTGGGGTGTCATGGAAGCTGTGACACAGGATCTACCTAACTACACAGCCTCTGCACTCCCATCAAGTTATCTCTTTCATTGAGCAGCAGACCTTTGTCTTAAGTTTGAGTTATCACAGATAAGAGTTTCATTTCATCAAAATAAAGAAAAATGTTTTGGTCAATGCTAGCCATGATTATGCAGCCAAGCACAAGGAGTATAAACAAAACAAAACAAAACATATTTTTGTTATGCATAGCTTTTCATTCCAGATTAAAGCAAACAACCAGAAAGAATATTGGTCTCCCATGAGAGAGCAATGTATTGGTGAATCTTCTGTAAGAAGATGCAACAACTTTGAGAATAAAATGGCCGCTGGGGAGAATTTTTGAAACAGATTTAAAGGGGGAAAATGCAGAAAGCAAAGAAGCAAGAATTTCATGCTGCTTCCACCATAATAATAACAATAACACTTTGCCCAGTGCGTATGCTTTACTGCTCACTGTAGCCAAGGGCGAAATTCCCTGCCCACCAAACAAAATCAGCAAAAGGCAAGACTGGCTTTGCAGGCAGGAAAACTTCACGGGTGCATCCATCAAATCCTGCAATGGGACCAGTGAAGCACATAAGCTGCAAGGCATCAGTAATGAGAACTGGAGAATAGAAAGCCCTTAGCAGTACAGGCTCAATAATTAATCAAAGCTGAAAATCTTTCTAACGAAGGCAGCAGCCCCAGCAAAACAGAGAAAGAGTGTTTAAGGAGTTAGGGGTCTGAACAAGAAAGGAGGACATCTCAAAAACAAGTTAGCAAGGGATGGGGCAAGAATGGCCACAGCATTTCCCTTCCTCAGGTTTTCAGGAATGCATTGAAGCCAATATGGAAATAGGTGGAATTATTTCATCTTCTTGCTTTTTCTGTGATCTGGTTTGTCTAAGTGTCTCTAGCAGTGGCTAGCTACTATTATAAGGAAGAGGTCATTCTACAGAAGAAAAGTTCCTGCTCTGGGAGACTGCATCCTGGAGATGCCTTTAGTTTTCAGGGTGACACCATAAATGAGTTTCTCAAAGTTCCTGTTCTAGTGTGTAAAGTTGTCTGGCAAAATTCCCAGATGAGTCTCAAGGCTTACTTAATTATGAATCAAAGGCTTAATGTAATACCTTGTGCTTCTACTCCTTTCAAACTGAGGACCTCAGGTTGCTTCTTACACCAGAGGGAGGAAGTGATTCATATACAGTTGGTTGTAAATGGCAGATGTGCTGCAGCAATAACAGATGTGAAATAAGAGCCTTGTGATCCTGGCTGTCATGCACATTGTGAGCCATAGGGTTTCCAAGGCCATGGAAAAGCACACTGTTAGTCACAGCAGAGTTTTGACTAAGCACTTGAAACTTTTCTGCCCTGAGACTTGATGCTTCTTTTAATGTATAGGGCAAGAGAGTAAGAACTTGACTTCTGTGAAGAAAGCCAGTAAGTCCAGTGGGTGTGTTGACAAGAATACTTTTCCTGTGATGATGAGAAATACTTGTCCAGGTGCCTGAGCTGCCTGCACACTCATGGCTTTGTCACAGGTGCACCTGGGGACAGGAGTTTCCCTGTCTGGAAGTGAGCCCTTGTAACTGAAGGAGCACCCATTGGCTGAGGACTTGGCAGCAGACCTGTTCAAGGAAACAGCTATCGAGGGACACATTGCCATTATCTGCCACTGTCTTCTCCATCTATCCCTTGGATGCAGGGCTCATTTCAAAGGCTTTGATCTGAGGTTCAGATTCCTGGGAGAGCTACTAACATCTCTGTGAGGCTGTATCACTTCTGTGTGTAGCTGCATTATATGCTTGATCAGGTAGAGTGACACAGATGACACAGCTTTCCCAGTGACTTGGATCTGTATATTGGAGTTCTCTGGTGTATGAAGAAAAGGGTACTAAATCCTTGCCCTGTCAAAGAGGGTACCTGTATCCTTGTATGACCTCCAGATGGGAGTAAAAGTGTAAAATAAAAGCACCCTTCTCTTCCCCTTATACCTTTAATCTGAAAAACAAGCTTTTTTTTCCTCCATATAAGAAGAAAATATATTTCTGGTTGTTTATGCTTAAGGGATACATGCAAATAAAAGCAGGGATAGGACTGAATTAGAACTGATAGATAAAATGGATTAGGTAGATAGATGGGAACCAAATTAGCTGTGAAGCCAGTGTCAAATAGAATAGAAAATCATTTCCACCCAATAGCCATCTGAAAGATTTAGCAAGACAAGAAGGAAATAATCAAGATTGCCTAATTACCAAGTAACCTCTCCGTCTTTCTTTTATTTTCTTTCTTTCCTGATACAATCTGTCTTGGATTTCTCTATTAAAATGGAGGAAAACATCTTTTGATCTGGTCTGCAGTGTGAACTGTAAGATAGGCTCAAAGAAACCCCTTTCTGCAAGAAAGGCTGTTTGTGTAAAGCTCTCTCTAATGCACCATACAGCTGCCTCATGAGGTTTTTGGCTAAAGGAAATAGAAGACAACACACTAGCAACTGCTATGTGTGCTCTTCCCTTCTGGCTTGCCTCTTTTATCTGGCACCTCATGCACAAAGTTTGATATGTGAATGGTTGGTGAAGAGCTCAGTAAATAGTGGGGATATATGCAGAAGAAGAAGTTCTTCTCTCCATGAATTGCTGATAATCTCCTCCTAGAGGTGTAAAGGAAGAGCTTTGAAGAGCCAAAGAGCAGCTTTGTAATTAGTGAAGGCCCCTAGTCACACTGAAAAATAGTGTTCAACAGTAGTGTTCTTGCAGAAAAGAAAATTTATTACAGGAATTGCAGTGATGGAAATCTTTTCCTACAAGCCTGGCAAAATAGGTCTGACTTGTCCTTTCTATTATTTCTAAAGGACTTACAGATATGTAAAGCCTATAATAAAACCTGTTGGAAAAAGCATCAGTTAAACAACTATGTGTGTAAGGAGACACAGCAGAAAGCTTCGATTTTCCTGCAGATGACTTGTTCAAACCTGGAGTGGGAAAAAATTGCTGGAGGTGACTCCCAGAAGTGAGCTTCACTTTCCTTTCAGACTCTATTGACAGTTACTGATAAGGTCCCTCAGGAGCAGGGTCTCTAGATTCCTACAACCTGAAAATATATACCGGGTGAAGCAAATGGATGTCAGGCACTTAAGTAGGACCTGGGTGCCCATACATTTTCTATAATGTGAGCACTTCTCTTCCTCTCAACCTTTGAAGTGAGGAGACAGTGCCTGGCTGGTGGTGGTTCTTCAACAGTTTGAAGAGTGCAAACAGAAGAGGCCAGTTTTGGCTGCCATGTGCTGAGGACAGCTGTGGGGAGTGGCTAGCAGCTGCATATTGCCAAGTTTGCTGCCATTTCTGACTGCAATGAGATGACCAACTGCCTGCTCTTCCTAGAGGAGTCAACTTTGGCTAGTGGCTCTCAGTTGGAGGAGGGGGTGAGTTTGGAGATCTTGCTGGAATTGTGTGTAAATATGAAATGTTATTTTTGACTGACTGTTTTCTGTGAAGTAGGAAAGAGGGCAAAATGTTATTTAGACTGGTTATTTCTGTTAAATTACGTTAGGCTACTGCGCTTGCTATTTTCATTTCTTGTCCTAGATTAAAAGGGATAGAAGACTCCCTTGAGAATATCTTGGTTGCATTCAGGGCTAAGATTAGCTGTTGTATTTAAGTCTTCCTTCATTACTGAAAACCAAAAAATTGCCTGAATTGACAAAAGGCGTGATGTTACTAAATGAGGAAAGTAGAAACTTAAAATGGAGATCTCTGTGGTTTAGACCTGAGTGCCTCTGAAAGGCAAGGAGGTAAAGAAAAAGAGCTTGACCTTTTTAACGGGGTTGGAGCAAAGATTCTGCTTTAAAAGCTTTCCAGAGAGCACTTCTCTAAGTCTTGTCAAAACCTGAGTCTTCAGCCACATAAGGCAGAGGGGTATCTAAGCAAATGTTTTGCTGTGGTGGTTGAGTTGACGGAGCCTTAAAGGCCTTCACTGCGTTTATATGCCAGTTTACAAAACTGTGTGAGGATGTTTCAATTCTGTTAAAAACTATGAACCCATTTTCTCCCCACTTTTGTTAAACAAAGCTAAATGAAGCCTTTAATAATTTCAGTGTTGTCCATTGTACTCATGTTACAGATGGTGGTGAAGTTTTGCCAATAGAGAGAACACTGGAGTCTTGACTTGGTCTCCTTGAAATGCTGCCCCTCAGCACTTGGCCTGATGTGCCAGTGATTTCCTCTCACCACAATTATTTCTCAGAGCCAGATTTAAAGGGGTTCATGGCATCACAGTACCTGCAATACCAAATTCTGGTCAAGTCATGCACTGGGGCTGTGCACCAGTCCCCCACAGTGAGAACAGGGAGGTGGGATGGCTGGAATTTGGCCATGCTCAGCTTTCCCCATTGCCCTCCAGGACAGAGCCAGGAGAGAAAAGGACTGCAGCTACTCACAGGGTGTCTATGTTTCCTGAGTATACCAGGTGAGGGAGGGAGCTCTACATCATAAAGACAGTCTGTGAACTAGCACTGTCGTGTTTCTGACAGGAGCTAGAAAGACCTATTCTTAAAGTAAGTACCTGTTCTGAGAACCTGGTTTAATTTTTGCCCCTCAGGGAGATTGCTCTGAAGGAGAGAAAAGTGCTTTTACAGCAGAGTTGCAAGCAAATCCTTTCCCTTCAGTGCCATTTCCTACTTGTTGAGAAAGGGAGAGTAGTTCTGGGGAAAGGAACATTGAAATCATCTTCTAAATCACTTTGGTTATGGATCTCTTTGGTATTGTGTGAAAACCTGGTGTAAATACACCATTAAGAACAGACCTGGTTGCACAGGCCGTACATAGCCAATGCATTCAGATCAAATGGGTATAGTGAAAGCTTTAAATAAGTAGCAGATAAAGGGGGAAAATGCCTATTAAATAAATAAGCACACACAGAAAGACACGTACAAAGCAAGCAAGGGGAAAAAATCTCATGTGACCCTCATGGGAAATAATAACATTACTGCAGGAGACTAGGCAAAGGAATGAAGCTAATAAATGAGAAATATCTAGTATATCAATTCTATGCCCCAGCAGTGAATTGTGCTGTTTTATACTGCAACTATGGCTCTGGATTTTATTTATTTATTAACATAAAGAATCAAAATAAATATTGAAGATTCAGAAAGGAGGTGTGAACTGAATCTGTTTCTCCCAAACTATGCTAACAGAAATGCAAGGAGAATGGCAAATGCTATGGTCATTAAGGCCATCGAATCTGTGGATGACTTTTCTACTTAATACTTTCTGCCACACTTTTTGACAGCAATATGAGAAAACCCACCTCAGTTTTCCAGGGTGTAGGTCTGAGTGACGTAATATCAAGGACTAGAAGTTTGGCAGTTCCAAGGGTACCTCTGTAGGACAAAATAACTAGTCTGTATGAGATTTTTTGCTGAAATGCCATTTAGGGCTGAAATGTTGTTTCAACTCCGTCAGGAAGCAGTTATAAGTGCCAATATAATGTATCTGGCATCTGATAAGAACACAGAATGAATGCAGTTTGCACAAGGCAGAGTCAAAGGAGGCAGCCAAAAAAGTACCAAGAGGATTTAAAAAAAAAAAAAAAAAAAAAAAAAAAAAAAAAAAAAAAAAAAAAAAAGTAAGGTACTAGGGTTTTGTTGTGATTGTATTGAACCTTATAGCTTTCTCAAAATTTGTTCTTGTCTTTCTGCTACAGAGCTCATGTCACCCACCATTCATGCACAGAAAAACACAAGTATATAAATTACATCCACCTAAATGATCATTGAAGGAAATGGCAGCATTTGCCCATCTTAGTGTTTTACAGCTTAGCTTAAATGAAATCCCCAAATTAAGAATGACTATTTAGTTTTAACTCTCCTTGCTTGAGCACATGCATTATAATAAAGCCTTAAAGATGGTATAATAACATATCAATTCTCAAATAACACAACGTTAAGACATTCATATTTTTTCTCTGAGCTTTGACAAATGTGTGGGATCTTGCAGCTGTTCAGTATTCTGGCTACTTCAGACAAATGAGCTTAATGAAGGTTGCTTTTGAGAAAAGTATCTGAACAATGCATCATAGATGAAGAGATATTATAATGGCCATTATAGTCAAAAGTGTGTATATGTTAATGCATATGGGGGTTTGTTGATAAATGCAAAATGAGCTCATTACAGGCACAGGTAAAATCTTGCTCGCATTGCTATACATACTGCTGTTGGCCTTTGTTTCCAAAAATCTGGCCCTGTAAGTTGGCATTGTTCTTCATATGTGTATTCCACTTTAATTTTGCTGTCAACATTTAATACAATTAAAATGCATTTGGCTTCCCTAGCTTAGTACAGCATTTTATGGCAGAAGACTGCTGTTCAAGAGACTGAAAAACTGTCTGGGAATGAACGGCCACTTTCTAAGACTTTTGTTTCTCTTCTGTTTCTGATGTCTCCAGCACTTGCTTGGTTTCAAATTTCGTGTATCAGTTTCTTACTGACAGAGTTGCTGATCTTACCCATATTAAACCAATCCCTGATCTTAGAGTATCCTTTTTATTACTAACAATTATTTGGAAAATCTATAGGGTTTCAGGACTTCCTTCTGTTCCTAGTGATGTCACAGCCTCTTCAGGCAAAAATTCCGTGCATTTATACATGTAATTCTTGAGCTATATCTGTCTAACCTGAAATCATAAGTCTTACAAAGGGGACTTAAAAAGGTCTGTTTTCTGGCAGATTCTGGAGTCTGTTCCTTTTATTGAGAGAATCATCTTCTTCTTTTTGATGACCTGCACTTTGCGGTTTCTGTGATGGATCTTTCCGTGCTAAAGATTTTATTATTCTTAAAAAAGTTCAGTAGGACTGGAATGAGTTGGGGTCAGCGTGAACCAAGCATAACACTCCCTGCGTAATCTTTTAGTATTTGATGTTAAGTCACCTCATCTGCAGTATTACCTTTCCCTTCTTGGAAACAGCAGTTTTTGAGTAAAATCAACATACACATTCAGAAAATTGTCATCAAGATAATCAGTTTTTCATGCAATGAGCACGAATGATTTCAGGCTACTTCAAATTTGTCATGGGCTTAGTGGTTGCAACTCATATTACAGAAGGGCCATCCCTGTCTCTCACTCCCTCTCCTTCTACCCTCTCAATGTCAGGAGGAGCAGAGACAGGGGACAGAACCAAGGACAAGTTTTGCATGAAGTTGTATTGATTTGTTGAAAGTAGCAATAAGGGAAAGGTATGAGATTTTGGAAAGCCATGAATGTGGACGACTTGGGCGATATGTATTGAGCAGCAGGGTTGAAACTGTGATCCAGGAGACACAAAAAACCCGAATATTGCTAGGAATTTTAAAAGAAATAATCTTCATTTTCTTTGGTTTGGACATATCACTATATTCTATGGATATAGAAACTACAGTTTATTAATACAATTTGATTACAAGTTACATGTAAGCCTCAAATTAGTTTGTGCTTCAGCAGAAAAAGGTTGGCAGGATGCCACAAACCATACATGTTTAATACAAATCTCTGCATCTGTTACTCTAGCAAATAGCTGGTGAAATTCTACAGTAATAAATTTCTATTCAGAAGTTTAAAAATTTCAAGGGAAAAATAAGGAAATCTAAATCTTTTTGTCTAAAATACAATGCACAGTGCAAGCAAAATTATTGCAATACATACCTTAAAGAAAAGATCTTAAAATCTGTCAGTTATTACAAGCAAGTCTACCTGAGGGGGGAAAAAAAAACCAAACCAAAAAACCCACTGTCAAATATAAAAAATAAGCACATGAAAGGGGAAGCTCATGTATCTGAAGTTTTAAGAAAATAAATTTTAGATAAATTTGAGAAATCATTTATGGATCTCCATTTCAGATCTCTTTACAGAGGCTATGAGAAACATTACAATCATGCAGATGGGGTAAATAGAATTGCTTACAATTACAAACTAGATCAGTGGCAGAGCCAAGAGAAGGAGCCAGATTTTCTCTTTCTTCTTCACTTTGAATCCTATCTCCAATTTAGTGGAGATTGTGGCTCTAAAGTTATATTAAATTAGTTGTGCATTCCCTCTCTCCCCTGACCTGTATAAACATAATAGTCCAGACCCTCAGCTTCTGAAATCACTGCAGCTCCATCTGGCCCATTAATGCATGTATACATGCCAGTGGACAAGATTGCAAGTTGTTACCTACTCCCTGCCTAACAAACCTGGCAAAAAAACAAGAGTAATAAGCACATAAAACTGTCATTAAAAAAATTGCCAACTTAGGTCTCAGAGATGTCTCCCTCTGCACCATGATGGTGCAGATAATACACAGTCAAAAATCCCCCACCTAATACTCTGTCAATAAAGGAATATTCTCCCAGAATTCTGCAAGCCTACTATAAAATAGCCTATGTACAAATAATGAAATTCTTCTCTTTTTTGGGGGGTGGGAGAGAGAGAGAGAGAGAAAGAGAGAAATCAGCTGTGCTTTATGCAGGTAACAGGATCATAATCTCAGGTCTCTATAACTTTAGTAATGGAATTAATGACAGGCTGAGCATAGCACATCAACCTGATCTCTCACGTAAAACCAACAGAATGTCACATCAAAGGGCTGGTCAGCAGGGAGGCTTGATGAAACCTTTTTTTAAATTTTTTTAATTGGGTGTGGGAAAGCAGAGATATGCTTTCTCTAGCCGTAGTGCCTGGGATTTGGCAATATTCAGAAGTGTTTTGCCATGTGGGAAATTAAAATTTGCAAGTACAAAATTGCTTATTTAAAAACAAAGAACAGCAACAAAACCCGTATTAGTTCAATTAACGGGTCAGTGCAAGGAAGCCAAAATAGATTTTTTATTTGCTAAGAAGCAAGGGACTGGAAAAAGATACATCTACGTAGAGGGTATTTCTAATTAGCCAATGTAGGCAAAGGCACTTGTTCCACTTAATCATGAAGCAACAAAATAGAAAATAGTCCTTCTCATCTCAAGAATGTGCTTTGGTGAATGAGCTGGGATGGAGAGAGAGAAGCTCATGGCATTTCAAGAGTATGTTCTCTTTTTTTCCACACCTCCCCTTCACACTCTATGTAATAAAATCTGCCTCAGCCTATAAGCAGGTATTTATTTTTAGGGATTTTTTTAGGACTGGCTTAGCTGTTTGTGGTGAGCAGATGGGGATTTGATGTTACATTCTGTTTCAATTGTATTTCAGTGAAATTAATTGCAATAATGATCCACTTTATTGATACAACTCCTGTTTCCAGAAGTACCCTACTGTAAGAGCATTAACATCTAAGGAATTTTTCAGTCATGTATCTAACTACAGGATTAATGCTAAAGATGGTCCTTGAACAAATTCTTGGATTCAGGCAGCGTGATACTTGAGAACTCAAGCAGAACTTCACATCTTACTCTTGGGTCTTTAATTGCTGCCAATCCAGCAGAATTACCAGGTGTCTATTTTGGGTTCAGGCCTCTCATTCTGCCCCTAAATGTTCTTGCATTTAGGACCCTTTTGTAGGACTCTTCCATCTGATGTAGTCCCCACACCCTCCTCCACGCTGCACACACTTCCTCGTCTTCCTACACATCAAGAGAATGGAAATCTATTTCAGTTCCCGTTAGGCAGGTAATTAGTTTGATGGCAGATATCAGAAAGGCACTGAGACTAATGTGGCTGCCTCCCAAGCAGCAAGAGGCATGAAGTTCCAGCAAGACCTGTGTTTTATATCCTGCCTTAAAACCAAACAAAGAGAACTGCTTTTTAATTCACCACTTTTATCTCTCTGGGCTCAGTGAATTCTAGTGCTCGTAAAAAGTGAGAGACAGCTCGACACCTACTGCAGACTAAAGGCAAGCACAGTGCAGGTTCCACATAAACACTGCTCTGCTAAACACACCTCGCCGCCCACCCTGCGGCACATCCTCCTCCAACAATTCTGCCTCCCCCACTTCCCCTCACCAGTCCTTCCTTGGCTTTTCTGTTGTGATTTCAACTTTCCTTTCAATATTGTAGGCTGGTATGCCCCTTGATTAGTGACTGGAATTTATGCTGAGCTGCACAGCAGGTTTTGTGAAGGGTCTAGGGCAAAACCTTCTGAATTCGTTGCCACTTTTGGTAGAATCTGGACAAGGAACTTCAGTTTCCAGATGAGATAATGAATTGCCAGCTGATCCCTGATGGTCCTTTCTAGTTTAGTGTCTTCCTTGGGAGGTGCCCTGAACATTTAGGAATGAAGTAATTTTTACAGCACTCTATTGTGAATTGGAAATCGTAGGTGTGGGCCTCTCTGAGCCTCTTTTCTTTATACTAAATGAGAGTGTGTTATCCAAATGAGAGAACTTTTTCTTCAGCAGATGTTTTTCCATGCTTTGCTTTCCTTTTTATAAACACAATGAAACTCTAAAGGCTGGAAAAGGTCAAATGTTTTACT
Source organism: Chamaea fasciata (assembly GCF_029207755.1). Classification (NCBI taxonomy): domain Eukaryota; kingdom Metazoa; phylum Chordata; class Aves; order Passeriformes; family Sylviidae; genus Chamaea; species Chamaea fasciata. The sequence goes on along the minus strand of NW_027094087.1, from coordinate 23,532,887 downwards.
GAGCTTTATTCAAGAAAGAGGAAGAGATCTATCATGAGAGACTGTACAGAGACCCCAGAAATGTCAAATAAGCAGATTATCTGGTTACCAGAATTGGGACAGCTGGTCCCAGGTGACAACAGCCCCACAACTTCTTAGCGCTGTTTCATCACTTAGCTTCAGGTCTCCCTCAGCTCTTAAAGTCAGACATAAAAAATCCAAACCAAACTGTGCTTTTTCAGATCAAAGAGAATTTCAGGCAGAAAATGAAATCCTGTCCCTATTTACATCAGAAAGACATAGCCATTGACTTCAAGGGTTCCTGGATTTCACCTGAGAACTACGACTTGTTTGTCTCATTCCCTAACATGAGGTGACATAGTTTGAAAAGCAGGAGAGAAAAGATCATTGCTTGTTAAGGTGAGGAGACAGACTATTGAGGAGATCTACATTTGGTCTGCAGGGTAGATGTGGCAGCCACAGATTTTAAACCATGTGGTATAGACTTGTTTACTCAAATGGCAATGGGAATTATGTCCAAGTGCAGGGCTGCAGTATGGATCCTCGATACAAGAAACTAGAAGGATTTAATAAATACCTACCTCTAACAGAATTTTCCCTGCCATGAATCTCCAAGCAGTTTGTACAGGAGGTAAGCATCATTATCCCCATTAATGGGATTTTCAGATTTTTCCTGCAGACATTTCTGGTTGGGTAAAGCCAGGTTGACTGTGAGAGAAAGCGATGCTGTTAATGATTCTCTCATGCTTCATGAAGACCTAACTGCCTGATGCTGTAGGCCAAGGTTACAACGTGGGTGGGTCTGGGACTTGCCTTGCCTTGACATATGTGTAATAAAAACCAAGGAAGGACAAATCACTGTGATAGTTTCCTACAGTTCAAGTAGGTTTCTCACAGGGGTCTAAAGCCTCTACATGCCCCTCCTTTGTCCATGAGTTTGTGATGACAGTTTGGAGTCATTGAAATAATGACTTAGAACAGCAGATTTAATTCTTTTGTTTCTTGCCTTAGACCTGTCCCGTTACTTCATGGTGTTGGGGTGCGTTTGTACAGCACAGTGCAGGAGATCCCATTAGCTGAGAGCTGCAGCCCACTGGTTTGTCTGTGCTGAGCTGAGTTTCAGATCTGTGTGCTGGGGACCTGCGTGGTTGTGGACCTCTGGGTGGGTACTTTGCTGCATCATGGTGAGCGTGCTTTGCATGCAGAGGAATTTTTTGGCTTTTTCAGGAGTGTTTCAGCTGAGTTAGCCCAAAATATTCTTCCAATTTACTGCCTGGACAGCCACCTAAAAGAAAGTCTTTTCGTCCTCCTGCCAAATATTTCTTCACTCATTTTCCATGCTCAGTCTGTTGATATTTTGTAAATGAGATTGGTTGGCTTTAAGTGGTTGAAATTTCGCTTATTCCTCTGACTTCTCTAAAATTCACAAGGTGAATGTATAAGCCTAGTCCACTTCTCTTGCTATAAATGCAAGAGATGTGGGTATGATGCTGCATTTTTATATATCAGGCTTTCCTAGACTCAGTTGACCATTCTTGTACATTTCAAAGAGTACTGCTGGATCAAGAAGTCCTTGTTAAATATTTTTTTCTCCACTAGGAACCTTTCATTCTTTCAACATTGGGCGGAAAAAAAAAATAATTGATATGCAGTGTATGTAAAATTCCAGCTAAACTTAGACCTACAGACTGGTTGTTTCGTCCCTTTGATTGCTGCAACTGTATTAACCAAGGTCCAGAACAGCTGTTTGGTGATTTTTAGCTCAAATCTGGCTGCTCATCTTGTGTATTTTTACAGTGTAGCTATTACGGGATGTTTAGAGATTATGTAGAAATTATTTCAAAATAGGTTGTCTCCTGCTCTCAGGCCTTCTGTGATACTGGACAACCCATTTCACTTTTGCACATCAGGTTAGCCTTCTGGAGATTTCTCAGTGTTACTAAAATGGATTGTCCCCCTAAACACCTAATACACTGATGTTCTGATGCACACAGATTTCTTGTGAATGTGAATCAGTTGTTCATGTTCTTTGCTTGCGATTTAAAGCAGCCTCCTTTCAAAACCAGTGCCATTCCTGCAATTAGTAAAAAGGCAGAGGACATAGGCAGGAGATGTGGGCAGGGAAGACAAAATCTTTGTACATGGTTGCCACCAAAGGGCAGCCACTGGGGAAGTGTGCAGAGCCTGCCTCAGAAGGACCTTATATTCCTCTGGAGCCTACTGCCTCATATGCCCTCAAGAAGTAGTTAGCTGTCAATATTTGCTTTGCATTTTTAGGCAAATGTCTTTGGAGTTAGGTTATTTGGTTTCCCCTGGCTGAGAGCCATGAACACAGCAAAGAACTGTCATTGCTCATCACCTTCTAGCTGGTGTCCCTGAGGATCCGCTACTGGTCCTGGTGACTGTCTAGTTTGCTATCATGTGAAAATCCCAGCTTTCACCAGCCCTGGCTTGCCTGTGGCATCCCCAGAGAGCCAGCTCTGCACTCCCCAGTGCAGCAGATTTCTTCATGGGAGAATCTTGGTAGCTCCAGGCTCCAAGAACTCTGCTCTCTGCAGACTGCTGGTGGTGGGTTTTTGCTTTACTGAACAGAAAGGACAAAGGAAAAATACACTGAAGAAACCCCTAAGTAGAATAAGAACAATGACAAAGCGGAGAAGAAATCCCATCCAAAACCACCACCCACTTAGTGGGAAAGAAGAGGGGAAGCCTAAAGCTGCAGCACAAATACTGATTATGTCTATCAAGGATTTGCTGCTGTTGCTAAGTTACTGGTCTCTTTGGAAAACCCTTGAAGTATGGGGTACATTAGGAGCTCATTAGGGTCCCGGGGACTTATGCTAAATGTACAATATGTCTCCATGCTAAACACACTTCAGAAATAACAGAAACTTCCTGCCTGAAGTTTTTGGTGCTTTTATTTCTTTGCTCCTCGCTGGTCCTGCATGGCTCCATTTGTTCCTTTATGACCCCTGAGTTGTTTGACCGGATAGAGAGGTTACGTGGAATAGATGGCGATGAGCTCCAGTGCACTCTGTAAAGTTTCTGGCTTTTCATGAAACTTACCCTTCAGGGGAACACAGGGAAGGACAAACGCGGATGCATCTCTAATCTGTTCGGAGTGCTGGTTTAATGATGCTCCAGGGAATTCACATCAGGGCTGTGGCATGAAGAGGTCTGAAACTTAGCGATCTGGGGGTGCAAGCTCCTCTGCAATGTGTCAGGGAGGGCACTAAGGCCCATTTAACACCGAGTGTCAGAGGCACAGAGCAGAATCCACAGCCCAGAGCTGGCTGCCTAGGTGTGACAGAGGAACCCCAGCATGCCGACAGATGGTGGGAGGACGGATGAGTTGTCCTCAGGGGGAATCTAGGCAGCATGCCTGCATCCAGAGATATCACACGTGATCTCTACAGGGAGTTGGTAACGTGTCTGGGCTTAACAGAAAATATGTATCTCTGCTGTTTTACATAATATTTAATGAATGATATATTAGTAGCCCCAACAGGATTTTAGTTTTATTTAATGTAATTTATAAATTAAGCAGTCCAGACTGGGTGGAGAAAATTAACCAGCAGGCTCACTAGGAACTAACTGTGGGTCTTAGGAACAGGCAGCAACTCTATTTACATGGATCAAGTGCTATTTAGCTAACTAGGCAGGAGTTAAGTGGAGGAATACTCTTTCACGTTGCAGTTAGTCCATTTTCATAACTCATCGACCTGTCATCTATGTTTGAGTTGGCAGCAAACCTCAGCATGTTGGTTTTGGGAAAAATTTGAGGTGGAGGTGGGGAGAAAAAGAGCTTTGTTTGCCTAGAATGGATGCACAAAGGATCAGGCACATTAAATGAATATTAAGTTTATCCTGTAGTGTAAGGACAGCGAGTAGATTAAAACAAAGTGAGCAGCCTCCATGGAGGCAGTGAGTCAGAATCAACATGCAGCCAGTCCTCAAAGAATAGCACCTCACAATATCTTTAATGAGCATGGAGACAGGGAGTGATTTCCACCACTGCAAAGGAGCAAACTGATCATTTTTGCGAGGGAATTTCCTTGCAAAATTTAAATGTCTGTGAATGAATGCTATGCCCTGCCCTGATCCTGTGTAAGCCTGAAGCCCCATACAGTTTTTACTGTGTCTTGTATGAGGGGAAGTTAAGAAGCCCAAAATGTCATTCATCCACAAGAGTGGAGGATCTACCTTTGTTAACAACAGGCATAAGAGGGTCTTAAAACTCGTTCCTGTCTTACAGCTTGGCAAGTGTTTTCCCCTGCTGTAGTGTTACACTTTCCTGAGGTAAAATGTCTTTTCTTTAAAGGTCCTTTCTCTGCAGTGCATTTGAAGTGGCAGGGGCAGTTTCCACTTGGGTAGTGATAAAAGCAAATGCTCGGGAGAGGAGTCTTTGTGTCCTATCCTGCTAAACAGAAGAGAGCCAGGGGTCAAGCCACATGACACAGGCAAACTTCCATCCACACTGCTTAGGTGTCAGGTTAGCCCCCTCTATGGGAAGTTGGGTTTTGAAGGTGCTGGTTGGATGGTGCAGAACTTGGGGAGGAGTTAACTGTTAAATACTGTGGGTAGGAAGGGCCCAGAGCTTGATTTCAGTTTTTGCTCTGGTTTTCTTTAGAAATAGGAGGCATGGTTTTGGTCCAGTTTTCTCCCTACGTCAAAGGGCTCAAAGTAAATATCTCTCGGGAACAGTTTGTGCTCCTGGACCAGGAAAGGACAGCATCTAACCTTCCCGTTTTCACTTTGTATGGTTATTTGAAGACATAGAAGCCCAGAGCAACTATGACCATTCCTGTTAAGTGGAGCAGACACAAACAATACTTACACCACCTTCATACTGAGGTTGCTGAATTCCCTGCAGAGGCCAAGAGTGCTTTTTCCCTACCTGCAGAGAAAAAAAAAAAAAAAAAAAAAGAGTAATACTTCTTCCTGAAAACCCACTCCTTTTCTTGTTATAGTGCAAAGAAAACTTTCCAAGCATGAACTAAGCCAACTCAACGTAATATCTGCCAAACCAGTTTCACTGAGGGAGAATTGATACACCTCCAGTCAGTTGTGAGTGATCTTAACCCTGAAGCCTAATTACTTGATTTTGATGTCAATATTCTTTGCTGCTTTCCTGCTCTTCATGCCAGCAAAAAGCATGACGGGTCAAGCCTTGTCTGTAACTGCTGGCTATTGTAGCTGGCAGCAAGCAAATGGATATTGTGGAGGCTTTCTGACATGGAGTAGTTTGTATCTCTGTCCTTCAGTTTTTAAGCTGTGTTCAACAGCACCTCACTGTTAAATGGCCCAGAATATTTAACCATATTCTGCTGAAAGTCTGCCTCTCCCATGGATCCTCAATGATGCAGGCCTACACTCCATAAGAAAATCTATTGCATGTCAAAGAGACAAGGGCTGCAGAAAATAACTGGAATATAATACTTCTATAAATAACACATGGAATTCAGTAGTAGTTGCAGTATTAATTATATGAATAACGAGGTTATAATATTCAACTGGCATCCTTAAAAGTGCCCCTAAATCTGCTGCAGCACTTCCCACGTGCTGCAGTGAAGGTTGCTTTTAAATTGGAGCTCTTCGCAGAGTTTCAGTCTCATTTGCTACACAGACACAAGGCTCTGGATCCCCTGCTTTGCTTATGGGTTTGGGGAGACTAATTAGGTGGTGTGTGAAAAGCCCTTGGAAGATAAGTATTCGCCTTGATAGAGGGTGATAAAGGGGCCTGAAATAGCTGTGGAGGAGGACACAGCCTCCCTGCCTACTGATAAGGCGTGATTTCATCAACATCATCACCAGGTGTCTGTTCAGCTATATCCCCTTAAAAAGCTGCAACCCCAATCCTGGTGCGCCTTAACAGCCAGGATGGCTTTCTTTTCATGTTTATGTATGCTCCTGTCATGGGCAGCGACAGCAGCAGCCTTGAGCGCTTTGGCTGTAGCGCGGGCTGTAAGAGCGGCTCACTTTGACGAGCATCAAATTCTGCGGGGAATGGAGTCGGCAGCCACGTGGGCGAGCCGCAGCCCCGCGCTGGTGAATGGCTGCTGCCACCTAGCAGCTGTGCCCGGCTCCTGCCTGCCCGGAACAGCCTCTCGCCTCCAGTGCCAGCTCTCCTACCTTGAAGCAAGTTTGTTGACTATTAATTAGTTTCACAGGTGAAGGGCTTTTCTTTTTCCGTTTACATCATCATCACAGCACGTCGGGCTAAACACTTTGAGTGGTCCTTGCTGAAAGCAGCAGTGCGGAGCTAGGAAGCTGTGTGTGCATCTGTGAATCCTGGCACCTGCCTGTGTTTCTGTGGACATGTGCTTGTTTGTGTGTGGGTTTATGTGCACCCGACCTTTTCAGGAATGAGAGGAACCTTTCAGGGGCTCATCCCCATAAGTCATGAGACAACTGCCACGTCTGACAGGCCAGGGTTCAGAAAAGAGAGAGAGAGAGAGAGAAAGAGAGATGACTTCTGGATTTGCAGAGGTAACACAGGATCACAGAAAATTCTGAGGGGAAATAGCTGTGCTACTATTTTGACCTTTATAAGAGTAAATGCAGTCTCTGAAGATCAGGCTACCTGATGCAGAGTGGACACTTGACCTTCGAGCCAGGGACTGAGACATGTTGGTGAAAAACATTTAACTGTGTTTTTCAGAAAACTGAATGATTTCTACAAGGGTCCAGTCCCTATTGTACTAGACATGTGTCAAAAATATGGTCTCTCCTGTAAAATGCTATGGCCAGTGTTAGAGGAGACAAGAGTTAAAGAGCTCTAAGTTCTTCACAAAAGTATTTGAAGTGACTGGGAGTAGAATTAGAAAGTGAAATTCAGGAGTTATGAGTTCATCACAAAGGCAGAGCCTATCCCACTAAAATCTGCATGTGTACTGACGTATGTCTAGGGTGGTATGAACAGTGCATCACCCAAAATTGTCTTTGTTCCTAGTCTGATGGTCTTAAATGCCATTTTAATTCTGAAATGCTTTGTTCTGTGGAAGGAGAGAGGTCCTGAGGAGATTCATGTCCTTTCTGCCTCTTGCAGTGCTGCTAGATGTGAAGCACTCACCCCACGCAGCCCAAATTCCAAGTGGTGGAGCAAGAATGCCACACACTTCTAGGCAGGTGCCTGTACCAATGCACTTTCTCAGCATCACTGGCACACTGGTCACACCTATATATCATAGTTTTTCACCTCTGTCATCACTGACATTTTGCTTTGCTTTTGGCTGTGGCTCTGAGTAGGAAGTAGAGTGAATAAACAGTTTTACATCCTTCCCACTGGACCTTCCCCTTCTGCTTGTGTTTGCATGCTGGCCCATCCATACCCTATGGATGTAAGCCTTTACTTCTGTGCTGTGCCCTTGTAGGTGATCGTGCAGCCATCCACCTGCACCCTCTGTGTCTGTAGCAACTCCTTCTGCTTCCCTCACTGCATACCCCACCCCCAGCAACCTCCCCCTCTGCTTCTCAATCTTGTGCCACATGTTTGTAGTCCTGCTCTTGGCCTCACCTACCCTACAGCCCCTGCATACTTTCTCCTCTTCCCTCACCACATCTGTCACTTCTAACCTTTTTCTCTCCTGTTTGAATCAGTAGGACAGAGACATTCTTGCCTAACCTGCTATGCAGCAGGGTATCAGGGGAAGAGTGCTGGAACTATCCACAGTGAGACATGGAAAGGGAAAACCTCAGCACCAGCAGAAAAAAGGAAATGCTATTCTGTGCTTCTGCTCCATCCTGCTTGCTCTTCTCATTTTGCTGCATCCCACAGGGTGGGTGGGCGAACTATGCAGCTGCAAATGTACAGGCTCCTACAATAAAGAGATTTCTCTACTACTTTCACACCAAGAGCCTGTGCAAGAGAGATTTTGGTTGCACCTATACTTATGCTGACCAGCTGAATGACAAACATGAAGTCTGTAGGTGGTGATCACAGAGCTATGATAGAAAAATCTCTTAGTCCACAAGGTACCTCAATTTGGGGTCTAACTGCTAGTCTGTACCTTTGTATGCCCACAAATTGTTCAAGCAATGACATGTTTACACTTGAATTTCAATTGCTTGGAGTGCGTATCAGTTTGGGGAGTGGAATTCTCCCAGGAAATGAGGGCAGAATGGTATAAGAAATTGCTTGTCTGTATCAAACTAATGGCCCATCCAGTCCAGTATTCTGTTCCTAACCACTGCCAGTGGTGGATGCTTTAGATAGGCTTGTAACAACCCCCTGGTGTGGCCCATTTTACAATGCTAAATAATAGGGAGACATTGCCTTCTGACCCCAACTTGCCATCATTTTATACCCTGCAGTGGGAAGGCTAATAACCTATATGGTTTTTATTTTAGCAAGCCTAGCTGCAGATGCTATTCTTGTAAGGTCTAATCCTTTTCTGAATCTTGCTAATCTGTTTTCCTCTATAATATCCTCTGGCAACAAGTTTCACAGGTTAATTATACGTTGATTGCACAGTCTTTCCAATCATAGACACATTCTGTTGTACCTCATCTTATCCATGCGTTTTTAAGTCTCTTTCAGCAGCCAGAAGTGCCTGCAAATTTATTTCTGCAGGAAAATAATGAAACAAACTTACTTTATACTAAATTCTGCGTGCATAGGCCTTGAGTTACTGATATTATCTCAGTTTCCTTTGAATTCTGAGCATGTTTCTCTCCAAGTAATCTATCCAGTATGGCTATAAAGAACCTTTCCCTGGGGTTCTGCCCTACAGCTCATGCCTTTAAAATTCCGGCTCCCAAGCTGTCTATAGCACACCCATTCCCAAGTCCGTGGTATGTCATCTAGACAGGCTACAGCCAAATCATGCCATTATGTCCTTCTATCCCTAATGTCTTGCTTCCTGATCTTTACAACTCACCTCTGACGACACAAATCGGAGAGATGGACAACAACCAACCATATGAAGTTCAACAAGGGTAAGTGCCAGATTCTGCACCTGAAGGGAGGCAACCCTGATTCTGTGTACAGACTGGGAAACAAATGGCTGGAGAGAAACACCATGGAAAGGGACCTGGGGGTCCTGGTCTAGGGCAAATGGAATCTGAGTCAGCAGTGCCCTGGTGGCCAGGAGTGCCAGCTGTTTCCTGGGGCCACCAGGCACAGCATCACAGCTGGGGATGGGAGGGGATTGTCCTGCTCTGCTGTCTTCTGAGGCAACCTCACCTTGAACACTGTGCAGTTTGGGGTGCCATAATATAAGAAAGATATTGATATATTAGACATTGTCCAAAAGAGGGCCATAAGGATGGTGAAGGTTCTGGATGGGAAGCCTTGTGAGGAGTGGCTGAGGTCTCTGGGTCTGTTCAGCCTGGACAAGAGGAGACTGAGGGCAGACCTCACTGAAGTTATGATTTCCTATATAGTGAGGGGAAGAGAAGAGACAGGTACGATCTCTTCACTCTCATGACCAGTTACAGTTCTCAAGGACATGGCATGAAGCTGAGACAGGGGAGGTTTAGGTTGGATATCAGGAAAAGGTTTTTTACCCAGAGGGTGAATGAGCACTGGAACAGGCTCCCCAGGGAAGCAGTCAAAGTACCAAGCCTGACAGAATTCAAGAAGTGGTTGGACAACACTCTCAGGCACATGGTGTGACTCTTGGAGTGTCCTGTCCAGGGCCAAGAATTGGACTTCAGTGATTCTGATAGATCTCTTCCAACTCAGTATACTCTATAATTCTATGATACTAGGACCTTTTGCACCCCTCCTGTTTCTTGGGGACAAACAGCTGCCACCAACCAACCCATGTTCCCTTGTGGTACCTTTGCCCTTCAAAGAAAGCTGGTGACTACTCCAAAGAGATTAAGTAATGTCAATAGCACATTTTCCAGGGGGGCAGGAGGGTTTCTCTGAAGTATGCACTCTTCTCTGTGCACAGGGATGGTGCTTCCTTCTACAAGCTCTCGATCTCCTGCCTGCACGCTGTCCCCTACACTTCCTTGAATCCCTGACTGCTGTTTCATATTTGCTGTATGTGCTGCAGAACTGTGCATGTGCATGAGTGCTGCACTGTTGGTCTTTGTACTCTTCCTCTGTTCATGTTGTCCAGATGAACATATAGCAGAAGCTGAAGGACACTTTTAATCTCCCATATTAATATCAGCCAGTGCAGCACAGCTGGCCAGTATGGTGTGGTCTTGCACCCAACCCATCCAAAAAGGCATTGCATTCTCAGACTTTTCTTTTCTAGGTTTTGTGCCTCTGAACTGCAGTTTTTTCTAATTTAAGTGGTGGTTGCCATAATTCTCTATTTCTGACGTTCTGGTTTTGCCACTGGGGTCTTTCTGGTTTTTACACCTGTCTGCTGTTATCTGTTCCATGTCATCATGGTAGTCCCTATCCAACGGGAGCATAACCAAGCTGTGGTATCTAAGTACATAGTCTATACAATTCCCAAGCATATCCAGTGTCTGCAGTGGAAGACAGGCTACTGCTGAATCTTGCCACCTCCCTCTTGCCTGTTCCCAGCAGTGCTTCTGGTTGTGTGAGGATCAGCTGAGTGCATGTCCACTTCAGAGCTCTCTACATACTGATTGCACTTGTCAGGCCAGGTAATTGTTTAAAATCTCAGCATAACAGAATGGGAAAGTGAGGCAGAGGGAAGTGTAATGACTTGCCCGAGGTCATCTTGTTTCTCAGCCTAACATCCAGCTCTTCTCTTCTTGTCAGTTGTCTCAACCACAGGGCCAGTGTTCTTCCTGACATGCAATTGAAACTCTGCTCCCACACTTCTCTGAAATGGCTGCTCTATAAATAAAGTTTCAATTGAAAATGGCACATTAGAAAACTGCTACTATATAATCATATATATAGTGAGCTTTTAATTCATCACAGAGAAGCCCCCCTTTAATGTCAGCTACCTTATCCATTCCCAGTCTCTCTTCATGGTCTAGAAAGGAAGAGCACACACCTAACAAGAGCCAAATTAAACAAACTGGTAACAAAGAAGAAGGTGCAGAGAGCAATCCCTGAGCTCTTGAAGCCTCTTTTAATACAAGATGGAAAGGTAATTTTTCCATACCTAACAAAGAGATCTCTCCTGTACCACATGGAAGCAGACATATGAGGAAGTGCCAACAGCAAGAAATCTCAAAGTCTGTGTGTAACCAGGAAAAAGTAGGACTGAGTGGGGGTTCACTATTTTGAGTTGCATTTGAAGTGTCTGTTGAAGTCCTTCTCTTCAGATTTCTTCCTAAAATATTGATATCTTTTCTGCCAGAAGTTTTCCTTCCTTTCTATTCTGTGTCCAAAAATCCAAGCAGGTCAATAAAGCCTAACTACAGTTATAAAATAGATTTGATGTTTGAATAGAAATATAATATTGCATTGAGAGATACAGAGTGAGTTGGTAGCAGGAAGAGTAGCAGCAATAAAAAGTTTAAGCTAGTCCTTCCAGATTCCATTTTTTCTTTGCCTCTTTCAAGGTCAAATGGACACCAGCCTCATCTCCCCATCTCCAGCACTGTCACACTGCTCCGTGATGGCTTTGGAGTGTATTGTAGTCATGCAAGTGAAGTGCTTGTGATCCTGGGATGGGAGGGGCAGAAACTGCTTTTCTAAGCTTGTTGACAGAGACACCAAGGGATTCACACTTCTCTTTTCCCTCTGGTAATGAACTCCTGCAGAGAATGTACCAAGTGTAATGCCTTTCTTCAATCCATCTGTGCAGGGAGGGTTTTATGGAGCCCTCCCTCTGTCTGGGAAACAGGGAATTTAAAAGCTTCTTCCTAGAAGTCTAACCCCTCGGAAATAACACTGGCATTGCAAAAGAAGGTGGCCACCTGGTTCTCTGGCTGCCTGCTGTCAGGCAGCAAGGCCTAATGAACCTCTCAGGGGGAACATCCGCAGAGGGAGGATGATGAGTCTAATAGGCGCTTTGGTCCCTGGGGTTGGGAGACATAAACAGCAGCAGGGGTGGTGCTTGGGAGGGGGAGAGAGGAAAGGCTGATGAGCCTTCTCACCGTCCTCCCTCTCAGCATTAAGCTTCTCACATATGGTGGCTGGTGGTGTATCAAACTGGGGACACAAAGTTGGTATAGTGGGACTCGTGTCTTCATTTTGGAACAGAACAACTTTTCTTCCCTGCTTTCCCTCTCATTCCTGGTGTTGCCCATGCTGTTGGCTCTGAGCTGCTGCTCAGTAGGTGTGTTATCAGCTTAAAAGGCACCTCAGCACCTTTGGGAGTCTGAGAAAGCTCTCCAGAGGACCAGGGATTGTACATGTTCTGTGTAGTTTGAGGCAAAGGCTGCCCCTCTCACATGGTTTTGGCTAAGGCCACAATCCACTTCCTGCCTTGTAAACCAGCCAGAGAAAAGGGACCCAGCATAGGTGTGGCATATCCTTGTCATACCTGGACTTAGGTTAGTTCCACACCTAGTCGTGACTCAGTTGTGGATTGATGCTGTCTCCAAACCTCAATCTGCCAGCTGAGAACTATGGAGGAAGACTAAGGGCTAGATAATGCCACAATTAATGAGGCTTTCTACTTCTGTCACTAACTGTAGAAGATCCTTAGAAGAGCTGTACTCAATGGAAATACCCCATTTCATGATTACTAGAGGTCTGCCATTTTCTGGCAAGGTTATTTGCTATATTCTAACCTGGTACTGCTAAACTACTGTATTTTGAGACTTAGAGAAGGAACTATTGCTTGCTTTATGTTTTGTCACATCCTGCAAAAAGGTGTGATGGTGGTTTATAATCTATAATGAGTGTGATCAGTCCTGTTTATACTAACACAGTGATACCAAGAGTGCTTGAATAACATGATGATGGATATTGCACAGGCAACAAGAGAACAGCATAAATACTATGATCCAGGTAAATATCCTGACTTCAAAACATGGTTGTCTAATGTGCAGCATCTGCCACTATCAGGCTGAAAACTGCCTCAAGGATTTTGGAAATTAGGTCATAACAGGAGAAAAAAAATCCATTTCTTGGTAGAGCTGCATTGCCATATGGAATTTGTGAGATACATTGCTTTTTTGCTAGTGGGAAGGATTGGTGGACAAAGTTTGCAACAGAGTTTCAGCCCCGAAAGCAACTGAAATGCTAGGAAAGCTAAACGAGGACAGAAAGCCTTCAGGATCTTTTGAGTAGTCTTCATGTGTCAGAAACACTTCTAGGTTTCTACACAGTCTCCTGGGGAAGAGGGACTTCTAAATCTCTTTTTGAACAGCCTCCCTCTTGCCCTACAAGCACCTGCAGAAAAGTTCTAATGTAAGGGTGGATGGGAAATAGTGCTTTGCAGCTGATTTTCACCTTAACAAACTCCTTTGCCCCTTCTTGTCCCATGTTCCCCTCTCTGATGGAAAACTTTTGCTGGGGAATTTTTGGGGGGCTTTGTCTTTAAAAAAAAAAAATTGAATTAATAATGTAAAGTGAAAAATAATACTTGTGTACTTTTAGCATTTTTAGTGGTCTCACTGTTCATCCCACTTGCGTGAGATGAAAATAACCACTTAAGTATAAAACTCAGCTTTGTAGGCAGTATTTCTCCATTTACAAAGTGCCAAAGCCTCTTGTTTGTTAACAAGGCTCCTTCATGCCTCCCATTAGTCCCAAGGTTGAACAGAGCATGCTGCAAACAGCTTTCTTCCCCCAGAACAATTAGGAAAGCAATATGAAACACCCTTTATCTTTAAGGAGCCAGATCTTCAGCTTCCATTACCCATTCCCAAGCTAGGGGTTTTTGAACATTTCTGCTGAACTTGAATTTGCTGCAGTCTAAGAAATCCTCTTGAGACTACCACGACCTTATGGGTTTGGTATGGTTTAAGAGAAGACACGATCAGTCCTGCAAGCAGCTGATCCCTTCTCTGTTCTTTAGCTCATTTTGTTTGGAAAGTGAACTCTCTGCTCATCAAAGAGATCATTGCAGTACTGCATTCCAGGCATTTGTCTCCCATCCACGTTGTAGATTATATTAAAATTACCAACGTTGCAAAGAAAATTGAACTTCTGGCTGTGCATACATAAGTCTTCCTGCAGTAGAGTACAATATTTCTATCCAGTGGTCAGCAGATGCACAACAGAGTTGCTGCATCCAAACCTCTATAAACTTCTAAGAGGCCTTGGTCTGTGTTTGATCTATAACAAAAAATTTCAGCAAGACCAGGCATCTCCTTGGCCAGTGGTCAAAATATTCTCCATACCAAATTATTTGAAAGTGACTAGAAAAACCGCAATTTTTAAACTGTTCAGATCCTTCCAGATGTAGAATTGGCCTAAATGAGTTTTTAAGAGAATGAGTGCAAAGAGCATGAAAGTTTGTGTCACTCTCTTATGTCACCACTGTTCAAATATTATTACAGAAGTGTGCCAAGGTTCTTCCCAAGGGTTATGTTAGGTTTTGGTATTAGGATGTACTGTCAGCTAGGTAGGTCTTCAGAACTGCTTGGCTCTGCTGAATAGTATGCTAAAAGTTTACTTAAATTCAGCTTTGAGAGTAGGAAAATTTTTAACAGCCCAGAAACTTTACAAAAGTAAATATGTAATTTTGCTGCAGGATATGTTGCATGTGTGTGCAGGCAATGTGAAGAAAAGTTGCTTTTATAGCCCTTTTTTCTTAGGTTGTTCTTCTTTTCAGTCTGTAATTTGGTCCTTCCACCTAAATAGTCCCCACCTGCTTCTCTATGGGTTACATAAACGTTGCATTTGATACTGACACATTTTAAAAGGTGGTTTGTTACATTTTTTCATATTTGATTATAGTTTGCCTGGTATGTAGCTGCAGTCAGTAGGATCACACAGTCTTTTGCCGTTATAAAGAAGTATTTGTTTGCAGTTACAAGTTGTCAAGTATCCTAGATCCCACAATATGAACTTCAGTTTATTTACCTGCTAAAAGGTGAGCATGCAGACTCAGACATATACAGTCTGGTCTGTAAGGTGGAAAGATACATTAGAGAAGGATTCTAAGTGTCTGCTAGAGTAAAGAATAACCTGGCTCACAAGACAGAGTTGATTGAAATAGTTAATTGAAGAGATCAGTGTCAGTCTTTTCTCTCAAGTAACAACTGGTACTTCAAGGAGAAATGGCCCCAAAATTGCACCAGATGAGTTTTAGATTGGATGTTGGAAAAATTCCATCACAGAAATGTTGGTCAAGCCCTGGAAGAGCAAGTGTGGGTCTCCATCCCTGGAGGTATTTTAAAGATATGTAGATGTGACATTTAGGGACATGATTTAGTGGTGGGCTTGGCAGTGCTGGCTTAACAGTTGGACTCGATCTTAAGAGGTTTTTCCCATCTAAAGAGTTCTAGGATTCTGTGTCCAGTTAGACCAAATAAAAACATTTCATCAGATTCTCAGAATCTGAGAGAAATGAGATTTAGGATTCAAGGCCTCATCTGGTTATAAGAGCTGACTGAAAGGCAGGAACCACCTTAAAAAGCTTGTATGTCCCAAAATGCCCTTGCCTTGCAGTAGTAGTCATGCTCTGTTCATTTGAACTGTCCTATGGCAGAGAGAACTAGAGAGGGATATTAGCTGATTGGTTTTCTGCTGCCATAAAATTGCACTTTCTCTAGGCAAAAGGAGGCACAGTCTTTTGCTGCATGTCCTCTTAGATTTTCACGTTATACCCATGTGGCGTGATATTTCTGGGTGAGTGTACCATCATGTGCTAGCCAAGAAGAGCATGCAATATGTTTCCATGCAGATCCATACTGAGGATCAGTGGGCAGGTCTCTGTTCTGAATTAAAGACCAAGCTCCTGCCTTTATAAGGACGTTGTAAGAGCTTGAGTCACTGTCTTGATATGCAAGGATATGTGATTTATGCTTGACCATTCTTTTGGCTGCCGTGTTGAGGAAACATATGATGAGAAAACATGAAGTATATTTTTATTGTGAATGGTAAGTGTATGTTGCAGAATACTGTCTAGATTTTCACAGCTTTTGGAATCCATGGGATGAAAAGTTTGTGTGTACTACAAAGCAAGACTCACTCAAACTGGCAATTGTTGGTCCAAGTAACTTGCTGCTGTTCAAATCGAAAACCTCATGTTGAACAAGAGAAGCACTGGTACTGGAAATGCGGCCGAGTGATTATAAGCCAGACCAGGATGCAGGCGACTTGGGCTGTAGTCACAGTTCTTCCATAGACTGTCTGGGTGATCTCCAGCAAGTTATGTCTGTACTAGTAAATTGAATGTACCTTGCAGCATTTTCAAGCAGTAAAACAACTTGGCATGGAATCACATCTGTAGTAGTAAACCACTCGTAATTCCCAAAATTGTGTAGCTTCATGCAGCTTTCTACTTATGAATGACCCCTGGATTATCCATGGCTTGGAACTGAAATACAAATTTCAACAGGCCAATCCTTATGCCAGCGAACTTGCATGCAGTTCAGTAACATTACTGCATCTGTGCGCATTCAAATTTACTAGGGCAGCAGAGCCTTAGTGGCTGTATCCATGTCTCAACTGACAGTCTGGGAGAACATTCAAGCTCCTTCTGGAGCAACAAGGGGAACATGACTACCTCTTCTGTCCTTTTACAGTCCTTTGTTTTGATGAGAAGGAGCCTTAGTTACATGGCCTGAAGGAGGAAGAAGCTGTGGGCACTTCAGACAGGTCCCTCACTTAGACTGGGGCAATCAAGGAGCCAGTACAGCTTTACAAATAATAGTTCACTACCCTTTTCTGTATCTATAAAATGAAGATGACAGAATTTCCTGACTTAGAAAATACAGTGTTGGAGCGTTGATGTTAAATAGAAATACTAAATAATTGCTGTGTTAGCCAAGGATTGTGTTATCCTTAACTTGCTTCTGGGTTTGAGAAATCATGCCATATGGGCAGGTTATTCTAAACTGTACATGATGTGTTTCTCTTACAGTCAGTTCTCCAATACACAAAATAATAGGAGGTAGAAGATCTGTGTCTTTCCTTTATCCAAGTTAATACCAGCATGGATGGTGGCCAGATGAACCATTCATTGATGCCTTGGCCATTGGTAGGGATTGCATGATACTTCTGACAACTGTAGAAATGCAAGAAGTAGATGTACTGAGGTTGGACTAGATGACCCACTGAGGCCACAAGATAATCCATTCTGTGACTCTGTAATCTGGGAATCTAAGAGATTTTCAAGACTCTGAAATACTTGGATCCTGCCTTACTACCTATCAGGCCAAAAAGGCTTCTTCCAAGAGCTGGTCATATGTTCATTGTGGGGCAAAAAACTCTAATGTGCCAGTCATTGTTATCTCTTACACATTCCCTGTAAAAGCACAGTGTTCAGGATATTCAGCATTTATCTGGTGGTGTTGACATTGGAACAGACAAATGAAACAAGAAGAGTTCCCTGTGAAAAAGGAAGAGTGTTAAATGTCCATTCACTGGCTTTGGCACAGTAGACTTTAGACCCACCAACTGAGCCTGTTTATTTTGTTTTTGTCTCATCAGCAGGTGGGTGGGTGGCTTTTGTTTGCAGAGATGTGCTTTGCCTTGCCAATTTTTGAAAAACACCCTGTCCTGAGCTGAAAGAACCTCATTGTACACTTCAAGATACAGAGTTATTTGATATTTTCAAATTAAGGTCTTCCTAAAATGCCTCTCTTTTGGATTACGTAGGACTGTGAGAGCAGTGCAGCCTTCTAAGTGAGAGATTGATGTAACTTCCCCAGCTCCTGCACTTTCTGGCTGTCACCCTCACCCCATTTCTACCACACAGGTCAAATCCACAAATTCCAGTATCTTTTAAAGGCTCTCTGATAAGGCCATACAATGCAGTTTTAAAATGCAGTGGTGCTACCGAAGTCACAAAAGAGACTTCCAGGACCTTCAGAAATTCAGTAAACCTGACTCCTAGAAAGCAGCCACTTTCCCTTACTCTTGAAATCTCGCAGATCTGAATTTCTATGAGTGTAAAAGGGAGCTGCAGGGGAATTCAGTGTCTTTTTCTCAAACACGCTGCCATACTTTGCAGAAGAACATTCGCCTATATCTTATTTAAAGGTAGAATTTTCCCACTGTAATGGAATGTCTCTCTCGCTTCCTTCTCAGTTTTGGTGCCTGCTATACTTGTCTCTCCTGCTTCTTTACTGACCTCTGCCAAGGTCTTGACAACACACTGGCAAGACAGTCTTGTGCTGCCTGCCATTCACTGAGTATCCTGAATGAGCTCTTTCCTCATTTTTGCCTCTCACTAGAGCTCAGTGGTCCTTGTCCCCTGCCTGTAAAAATGGGCCTCGACTAATTTGTTAAGACTTGTATAGTATGAAGGAGTCAAAGTTCCACTGAAATTAGGGCAGTAATCACAAAGAATGTTGATAACAGAAGAAGCTGTATTTAGGGTACTTTCAAGTAATACTTTCTCCTTGTGAGTTGTGCTCATGATATAAACTGTTTCGTTACATCTGAAGAGCTCAGGTATTTTTACAATTTCCACAAAAAAATCCTATTTCTTCCTATTTGCTGCCCTCAAGTCAGTAGCATCCTCTTTTCCCCCTGCTTTTTACTCCTCTAAGTAGTTAAACAAAGGTTTGCATTTCTTACATTAGCATTCTGGCCTCAGAGCTCTCTCTCCATTGTAATCGTGTTTTTTGCTGGAATCGCACACCATGTCTGTTCCGGCCCCAGCTCAGTAATTGTGTTTCTTGGTTTTCTTCTGTGTCAAGCAGAACAGTTTTCCTGAGTAAACAGTGTTCCCACTCCTGGTTCTTTATCCGTATATACCTTGCTTCAAAAAACTTCTTTGAAATCTGCATAAACGGCACATTTTCTGTAGAAATACCTCGGTCAGAATAATGATCATTTGCATGTTAATATCTCCGTCTCCATAGGTGGTTGTTAGTTGTTACTGGTCTTGCTTGTTACAATGAATGCAAATCCTCTTTTTAGTCCTGATCTTAATTGCAAAATGATGGTGTTTTTCCATAATTCCCTATATTTCAGTAATTTTAATCTATATCAAATATGATTTCTTGACATGCTATCATCTGCTTTGTCTTTTATGCCTGGGCTCTGCACATGTTCCGATAGACTAGCTAATTATCAAAGCAATTTGGATTTTGAATGGAAAATGGGCCCTTAGCCAATTCTTCCCCACCAAACTTTGGTAAAGAATAAAATGAGACTTGAACTTTGTGTCTTGGCGCTACTTCACCCTCTTTGCTCTTCAGCCTTTCAGCTGTATCTGACAGTTAAGTGACTGACCTGGCAAAGTGCTGCTGGCACCATCATTTGCACTCTGGGTGAGTGAAGTTGCTGGGGTGGAATATTCCCTGTCACCATCCTTTCAACATCTGTGGCCTTTGCAGCAGCAAATACTTGGTGTTTAATGTATGAAGCAATGTAGAGTCTGTGTTCTAGAGGGGCAGTGCTAAAATAAGCTATGTTGTTCCTGATACTGTTGATGAGCCACTGCAGACAAGAATTTTGTCTGTGGAGGTACATCGGGCAAGATCTTTCCAATGCACAGTTCTGTAAGGGCTCAGTTCTATAAGCATCAGGAGAAGGTAAATATACAGAAATGTGACTCAGGAAAGTCAGAATGCAGAGGGGAAAGCCACCTAAATTAGTTTCTAGGAAATGCTAAGTGAAGAAATATGGCCTTTACCCTAAGCCTCCTAGGTACTTACTTATTCCTGCTTATCATTCCTGGTTTTGAACATGAACTTTGCAGAATCATAGAAATTCTGTTTGGAGGCATTCTCTTGAGGTTTCTTGCCCAGCATCCTTGTCCTTTTTGGTTGTCCTTTTTGGTTTTGGAAATACCTGGGGGTGCAGTGCAGTACTGTGCAGGAAAATGTGAGCTGGTCTGTCCTATTTCCTAAGTAGTCTCAGCTCTGGAACCATCCTTATGTTTACCACTACTGACTTTATACCAGATCTCTGCAATGACAGGGTTGGCCCTCCTCAGCTTGTACAGGGAGAATTGCTCACTGTTCTGTGTATTTGTAGCCCAAAAGGACTGCAGCAAAAGCCCACTGTAGGTCAGGGGCCTGTTATGGCAGGCTTTGTGCATACTGTCATGAAAGGCGCTTGAGAAAAGAACTTCCTGAAAATAAATGAAAAGGCTTTGGTATGATCTTAGCCAAACCTTGTGAGTCTGTGTCCCACTCATTTTGCATTGCAGAGAATGCCAGGCAATATATTCTACCTCGAGGAGAAATGTCAAATTATGCAGTACACTCATATCCCACAAAAGAGTGGAGCAACATTTAATTGTTGCAAATTTAAAAGTTTGTGCAACTTCTTGAAATTGGCAGTACCAGGTTCCCAAGATGATGTAAATCTGCTTTCTGACTGCTTCCATCCTTAGCTGGAAGCCCTTCTCAGGTTGTCTGTCTTTAAAGGTTGAAGGCTTTTCTCTTGAACTCAACATGTCCAGGCATTGTAGAGGTGTGTAATTGAGGTGTGTGTGGGGCAAGAGGGTTGGGTGTTATGTATTAAAACAACCCTTTATTTTTGGCTTCTGGATCACTTAATTGTAGGAGAATTGGGACTGGTCTTTTCCTGAAGGGTAGGAGATATTTTCTCAGATGCTGTCCCATGTCTGCGAAATTGGGTTCATTTGTCTAAGGCAGAGCTTTCCAAAATGCAGTCTGGCTTCATTGCTCTTCCAGGGAAAGGCAGCCCTCATAAACAGACAGTCTTGCAGTGATCAAAAGATTTTAATGTACACAGTAGCATGTGCAACATGTACATTCATTCCCCTTTACTGTTCACAGTATGAACCTCAAAACAGTCTGCATCTCTCATAGTTTCTTTAGAGCAACAGGAGGAGAGAGGCTCCTGTTTGCCAGCAATTAACCAGTGAGGTAGGGAGGTTATAAGAAAATTAACTTATCCAATATGCTTGCCTGCCCCTCATACTGCAGACCCATCATGTTGAACAAATTCCATGAAGGTGTTTATTTTCACATGCTGCAACATAATGCTGGCAATCTTTCTTTCTACCAGTGGGTGGGATACATGAAGGGAAAAATAAGTCCCCAAGCTGCCAGCAGCAGAAACTTGTACTTGCAACACCTCCCTGTCCCTTGTTACTCATAGTGAGGGTGTGGTGTCTTCTCTGCCTGACCTCCGAGTGAAACAGCATACACACAGCTCCTCTTGTACTGTGAGCTGTCTTCCTTGCACTTCTTGATCCAACATCCACTGCAAGTGCAGATCACTCAAGTGAGTAGGTAAGACAGCTTGCTCTCCATTGGCTCAAAGGCCTAATGGAAATAACATCCGTCATGGACATGGGAGCTCCAAGCTCCAGGCTTTCCTCTGCTTCAGTTTGCTTGAACCCTGTCCTTACCTTCAGCAAAAGCAACCCACTTGCAAAGCGATGCTGCCCTTTAAGATCCAGTGTTCTGGAGCTCAAAAGATAAGTGAGTCATAGTAGGAAACTATCAGACACCAGGAAAGGTTCCTACCAAGCAGAGTGTCTTACAAAGAGGTTCACACTTGTGTTGTTTCACATAGTTGTTGGAAGGAAAAGCTTCCCTTAACCTGCTGAGCATGCTATTCCTGTTGTAGCCCAATTACACCAGTGATGTCTTCGGGATGAGAGCTGACTCCTGTAGAACTCTTCATCTGCCTCAGTGGCCCAGAGGGAATCTGTGTCGAGTTTGAGCCTCAACAATTCAGGAAGTATATGGAGAAACTGGGGAGGGTCTAGTGGAGACAGTTACTAAGATAATTGTGGCCTATGTTATATGTCCTGTGAAAACAGATTGAAGGATCTAAATTTATTTAGTGCAGAAAAGAGGAGGTTTAAAGGTGTGCTAGGAGCCTATGGCATTTGATGTATAATTTCTAAGAAAGAACCAAATTCTTTTAAGTAGTAGTAGACAGTATAATACCAGCAACAGCCATAAGCTGTGGCTTGGGAGGTTCAGATGGGACATTAGGAAAGAGTTTTCACTGGGAGAATGGCGCAGCAATGGCAGAGGTGTCCTGTGATTTGTGGGGTTTTCTACTGGGGAGCATTCCAAGACCATTTTATGTGAGCTAGCATGGGAAGAGCCAGATAAATTCATTGGTCTCCTTTGTAGAGAGCAGCAGCTGAACCTAGTAGAACATGTAGCCTTAGGTCTTGCTCTAAAAGCATTTTTTTAAATACAGAAAGGTTATTTTAGGTCATTGTGAGGTTGTCTTTTCCTGCCTTGCCCGTACTTTTTTGGTGATCCTTTTTCCTAGGGTGGCTCTGTCTGCATTGGGCAGCTACATCTCCAGAGCAGTACTGCTGTGAGCATTTGTGGAGGAGGGACTGCTGTTGATGGTTTAGTGCAGTTGTTGAGAAGATTAGAACAGATTGGTACTGTGTGAAGCTGATGTCACAGGCTTTTATCGAATTCGCTCATAGTGAGATCTAAAAGTTTTATCAGCGTGAATTTGGAAAGGTTGTTTCACTTGTGGCTAGGAAAGTAGAAAATGAACAGTGCACGTAAAAACTTCTTTTATTGTATGTCTCCAAAGTTCTGGTACTCAGTGAGTATTGTTTCTGCAATTATGAAAGGTAAACTGGAGTGCATATAATGGAAAAGAGAAATAGATCACCACTCCTTTGAAGGGTCCTTATGGAGAAGTGATGAGGTAAGAATGGAGAGGTAAAATAATCACAAAGAAATTATGCTGAGAAGAGATCAATAACCTGAAAATTGCTTGTGTCACTTGACGCCAGAACAGATCTGTTTAAAACCTTTCCCTCTATAGAGGAGTAATCTTGAAATTGACCCATTCTGCCTAGTTTATTCTCTTCATGTTAAAGCAACAATGAAATTATTGAAAAAGCAATGCTGCTTTTTGGGGTTTTTTTTCAGCAAAAGGGTTGCAGTCAGCTCCTTTTCACACAGATTCCAACAACTAGAGCAGGACTTGGAAAGACCTGCCAGTGATCTCTTCCACAGTATAAACATTAAATACAGCTCTTCCAAATGGGAAATGATCTAACAAATGAACTCCCCAGAGAGTGATTGCAGGGAACTCTTCCAGAGATTAAGGCAGACAAGCACATAAAAGTGATTATGTTCTGTTACCTTGTGAGGCTTGTGGATAAGGCTGGTGTACAGATAGATTGTGACAGAAGAGGCAAATGGATTGGGAGAGGTGGAAGTAGAGAACTACAAAAAAATTTTCTATGATGGGAAGCTGTGAAAGGAGATGGTGGTGTCCTTTCCCCTGGGTTCTGAAGAGGGTTTTTAGAAGAGAAGAGACATAAACTCACCAGTCCACACAGTGTGGAGTCCACACTGAGAGAATTTGCAAGCAGGGAAACTCTTCTATTTAAATGTTGGGAGGTTTTGCTTTGTAATGTATCTAACTAATTTTCTGCCCTCATGTCACCAACTTGCATGTTCCACTAGAAGACACCAGTCCAGCAGAGCTTACAAGTGCACAAAAGGGTAAAAGAAGCCAAGGACACAAGCCAAGTAATGGTGAAGGATTGCCCTGGATTTTCCAGATCTGCTGATGAGATGCCAGGGAGTGTTATTTTAATTCTGTAACATTGAATTAGTCCCTGTTCGGAGTCTCTTCTATTCTTTCTCTGGCTCATTTCTTCATGGAAGGATCACTGAAGAGTTACACATCTAGATTTTCAGTTATCTGCAGTTCCGCCTGTGTGAAATTGCTTGATTTCCTTACATCTATTTTTTACAAATTTAAATTGATATTTATTTTGGTCATTGTAAGACAGTAAGAGGTGAATTCTGTGCCCTACTAAGTGTATAGTACTTGCACATGCATAGCTACTGTTTCTGTATGAGACTGTTTGGTTAAAGCTGGTTGTGTCTTGCAGGAATGCTTTTCAGTCGTGTTCATATTTCATCCTTGGCTTTTATATAGGTCAGTATTTCAGTTGTAGCTTGGTTTGAATTCTGCCAGATTCACATTGTTCTTGTTTAAACAAAGCCTGCATTTTCAATTTTACTTCAATTCTCATTAGGAAAACTGATAGCTTTCGGTACTCATTAAAGCCTAATCTAAACAGTGTAAATAGTACCCAGCTCAAGAGTCTGCAGGGAATGAGAAGGATGAATTCATGAGTAAGATGATGAGGTCAAGCAGATCAATTAATAGTCCTGAAATTTCCAAGTAAACTATTTATGGTAGTATTTTTAAATAAAGACAGAGCTGACACTTGTTTTTCAGAAAAGACTTGTATACTGAGGAGTCCAAACTCCTCAGATTTACTTCTCTAGTTGCTTACTTCGCTTTCTTAAAATGGGATAAAGGCCAAGGGCCAGATATGCAGAGGTATTCAGGCATTTCATGATGCAGATAAATACATGGTTAAATGCTAAAAACCCCTCCATTGGTTGCTCACCTTTCAATTAAATCAATGAGGATTAGTTAGGCATGTGCCTTTGAGAATAGTGCTTTGTGATTACCCCCATCATTAGGCATCATTTAAGTCTTTTCAGGAGCTTTGTCTGTGCTTCCATTTCCACTCTGCAATTCAGACAATAGCTTTTCTTTCCCTTGCTACCCTATTCAGAACATGGGTATGTTATAAATAGGGTCATAGAGAGTCTCTTAAGTGAAAGTGCAATAAAAGCCTCACTGTAGCAGCTCAGAGAATTTCCTCCTGAGCTTAAGGGTTTTGCAGAGTGGAAGAGCAAAGTAGTCGATGAGGTGACTGAAAAATGAGAAGGGACAAGCGTATTCCAAGCCATCTGTTCCTTTGGAAAATGGAGCCTGTACAGGTTAACACCTGTTTCCATCTACTCAACATGATGCTAAACACATCTTTGATGGTTTTTGACTGAATGACATCCCGGGTGCTGTTCCTGGATATATTGGGACATGAAATTTATGCAAGTACTTGATACATTTTTCCCTTGCTTCAGCTGCAGGTAAGAGTAAGAACCAGTTGGCTTTGCCCAGGCCTTCTGAATGTGGTGGTGTTTGAGAAAACCTTCATCTGCCCTAAAACAGTGGTATCAGACCAGCTTTAACCACATTAAAGTTAACCACCTCTGCAGTCTGAAGAGACCATTGCCACTGTCAATAGAGTTGCCTAAATGAGAGATTTTCATTACATGAGGTTGCAAAACGTGTGTGGGTTGATATCTGAGCAGTGCTCTTTATCAGCAGACATTCTATAATTACTCATAAATTAGATATAGATGATTTAAAGATTTAGTAAAAGAGTTTAAGGTAAACATATAGAATTTTCAACAGAAAGTGAGGGCAAACAGAGAAGGCAAGAACAGGCCTGTTGCAGTTCTATCTTAGCTAAAAAGAATTAAAAGAACAGGACAAATGATGCAGTGATGCATCATACTTCGTGGCACAATCTACATCTGGTTTCCAGGGCAACTTTTCAAAGCAGGAATAGAACTTTACACTTTTTAGGTCAGAACGACCCTTTGCTCAAGTAGAACAAAATTTATAGCATCATCATTCTATTTATACTTACTTAGAGCCACTTGTAAGCCTCCCTCAGAAATGAGTGACCATGTTATGATATCACAGATCCAAACATGCGCTGCTGATAATGAAAATTAACCTGGCTGGGTGCATGTGGCATGCTACATTGGAAGAAGATCAGTGTTCTTCTCTGAACATTACTGCATGGTCCAAAGAGCTGTTACAAGAGGTACAGTAAGAGTGATGAAGTCCTTCAGCAACATGATTCTCGAAGAAACAGCTGCTATGAACCCAGAAATATGAGGCCAGGATTGGAAAATAGTAAGAAAAGTTTTTAAAAACACTGTGCCATCTGATACATTCCAGAGGCCAAAACTGCACTCTCTGGATGCATCTTTTTTGAGCCAGCCAAGAATAAATCAGCCCTTCCAGGGCATGTCTGGTACTTTTCAGAAAGAGATTAATCTTATTATAAACAGAATAACTTCACCCTCTGTGTACCTTGCTTCTTATTGCTAGCAGGGATTAGTGTTTGGGGGTCTTCTGGTGGGTGCTGAGATTCTACTGTGCTAGAAGAGAGGAGGTGGTGAAGTAAAATACATTGTAATGCCTCATCTCCCATGGCAGGAGAGAGAGAGGAGGGAGGTGAATGGCAGAATTAAACTTGCAAACAAGAGGAAACATGGGAAAATTGAGCACTGCTATATTAAACTTCGACACTGGTGAATGCCTGGCTCAATAACCAACCCACGTGGGGAGGGAAGTAAGATATAAAATAATATGTAGTCTTCACACACACCCCCCACCCCCGAAGAAAAAGGCAAAAAAATTCCTAAGTTTTATGGCTAAGAAATGGTCATGGATATAAACAGCTTAATTCTGCTGGTAAAAAATGGGAAATTCTGTTTCATTTGCAATAAATTAAAATATGAAAGCAATTATGTCCATGTCTATTCCAATATATTTTGGCCACAGTGAATGATTTGATTAATGAGATGAGCATGAACTAACCCTTAAATCCTAAATCCTTTTATTTCTGGAAAGTTAAATTCACGCTAGAACCAGCCTACTTTGCCATTTGGCATCATTTTAAAGTACGTGAGAAGAGCCACACCAGTGAGATTAAACTTGAGATAGCAGTCAACTTGCCAAAAATATAAGTGTGCCTTCTCAGGTTTTTTTGTTTTTTGAAGCTGAAATTTCAGGGACTGTTATGGAATCCTTAGAATTGAGCTATAACTCTGATTAAATATCAAACCTCTAAACCTTCCCAATTCAAATGCTGCTTTCTTGACCTCCCACTGCATTTGATCCAGGTTTGTTAGTTGTTCCTGCAGGATATAAACTCAATTGAAATGTTGCAAAACACTTAGGCAAGTGTTGTTAAGTTGACCATCTGTACCCCAGAAGTATTGAGTATTATTAAAGGTTTAGAGTCAGGTTAGGCAGTGGTGCATGGAGCCCTGTGTGCATGAGCTCTAGATCTGATACTGCTCAATGTTTTCATTAACATTTTCACTGGAGACTGGAATGGAGAGTATGCTAATCAAATTCATATGCAACACAAAGCTGGAAGCAATTGCCAATGCATTGGAGAATAGGATTAGCCCTGAGTCCTACTATGATGAATTCAAGAAGGGAGTCGAAATCAATAAACTGAGATTCAATAAGCACAAATGTAAAGTAGCTCACATAGGAAGGGATAATTAAATGCACAAATGGAAAATGGAGCTGTCTGTAGGCAGCTAATATGGAGGGAGAGACAAAGAGGTTTTGTTCCTTAAACCAAATCTAGGAAGACAAGGAATCATTTTTATTCCTGGTAGTGAACAACCAATAGCTCCAAAAATTAGCTTCATGCTCAGATCCAGCTTTTAGCTCCACATGAGCTTGTCACTGATGATGCATAATTAAAGGTGAAAAAAAAATAATCAAATCCAAAAGCACTAGCTCAGCCTTTTCTGTTTTACACAGGAGAAGTTAGCTCTTAGGTAAAGAAATTACAACGTTTTGTTTTTCCTCTCTTTAGCTCTCTGTGACCACTTCTCTAAATCTCCGTTCATCTTCACATTCTCCACACCTGGTGTGGACTGCCAGAGATGCAGGCTTGCAAAACTGGGCTGACATCTCTTTTTTTCCATGGACAGCTCTCATGACAGGCATCTCAACCTGTCATGCATAGCCCCTGTTAGCTATTTTATTGTTCTATGTCAAGAAGCACAACACTCTGTTATAAATACAGATTTCTACACCCAGGTTTTGATGCTGACGAGAGTGGTTGTCAGTCAGAAGGAGAGGTGTGTGTAGGCTGCAGGAGTTAATGTCAGCATCTCAGTATTGTGAACTGTAGGAGGAACTGTGTAAAGCCCTACAGATTGCAATAGGAAAAGGTTGCATGGGACAGTACTCTCTGGAGGCAACATGGTAATCCAGTTGCTTCACTTGAGGCGGGGTAGTGATGGAAAACATGATGATAATACCAGTCTGTGGTTTCCCTGGTGAGGTTTAGGGTACTTTGACAGATTGTCTGATATGATTTGCGTGGCCTTGCTCACGGTGTGCCTGTTTTGGACCTGCCCTGTCACTACGTGTCAGACACAGTGGCTTTACAGAAACTTTCTTTGCAGGAAAAATATTTGCAGTGCTGTTTGAAAGGAAGCTTGAACTTTTTCAGCAGTACAATGAACTTCCCCCATTTGCCCTGACTGAGCTGTCTTGAGTCATACCCAAACCTAGGACTCATTTTCTGAAGTCTTTTTCCCTTCCTAAGTGCTGATCAGGACCAAGTAGGGTGCTGATCTATCGGATACTGCTGTTCATGGAAAGAACTAACTAGAGAACATCAGTGGGTTGCCAAATGTATCCATACCAAAGGTCAAAAGCAACCTTCATACAAACCAAAAACTGTGATCTTTTGAAAGGTGTTAATGCCCACATTTCCTCATTAATACCAGTCAGGCTCTTTCAGGGAGTGCATTTTCTTCAGGCTAAGAGCTGATTTTATTTCCAGTCTCCTGATCCTCCCCCTGTTGATTTTGGACTAGAGATTTCCTTTTTGAAAGCACACTTGCTTCAAGGAATCACAGGTCTGAACTCTAAAGCAGGGCTTCTTGAGAGACAAAGCCAAAACTATGCTTTATTTGTATGCTTGAGGCTGTTAAAGAAGACTTTTTTTTTTTTTTTTGCAGTTGAGGCCATGAGAGCTATTTTAAGACAAGTGATAGTTAAGAGACAAGGTGGAGCTGTCAGTGTGCTTGGCGCATTTAGCAATTTCAGGGTTTTCTGGCAGGGGGGACGACAAATTGCCCTTTAGAGATGTCAGATACTGTGGATCACCTTGACCTGAAATCTTAAGATCGGAATTTGTCTCAACAGAAACATCTTAATGGCAGAATTGCTCCCGCTGAGGGCTCTTGCCACATCAAAGGATGTTTTTGACTAGTTAAATTTGGCATTGCCAGTGTGAATAGGATGAGCCCATGCTTTAATCATGTCTCACATCTCCCATGTTTTTTCTGTCTCTCTCCTCTCAACCCCCTCAACTTTACCCCAGCAGTAATCAAATTGAGAGGTGGGATGCTGTGCTCCTCCTTCCCTTATAAAATCTCATCTGTGGTGTTTTTAAAGATTAATTATATAAGTAAGTGGCCTAGGATGATATTTTATTAGTTTAGTATCAGTTTTGTGCAGTTATCAATGTACTAGGGCATTATGTATCTAGAGTGCCTTTCTCCAGCCTATCTTTTCCATGTAATAGCCTGGAGAACACAGTACAAAATAGAAAAATTCAGGGCAGTTCTGAGGTTGTATTTAGGTCTGGTGTGCAGTGGAGTTGGCACAGAACTGCTTCCAAAGTCAGGAATAGCAAACAGTTGCTTCTTTCAGTACCCAACAGTTCCTGTGAGTGGCCAGGGATGTTACTGTACTGCTAGGATGGCAGCCACAAGATAAGTTCAGGTTCAGGATGCTTCAAACAAATTGAACTAATGCAGCAAATAATGGACAGAGAAGATGATCTCTTGCTTTGATGAGCACAACTCCCATAGGACTGTCAGCAGGGAGGAGGAGGCACAGAACATACTCATTGATGAGAATAATTCTGGCGTGTCTGACTTGATTAAAACCTGGTGGCATAAAGCACTTGATTATAACATTTAAAATGTGACTAGTCATTAAGGAACAAGAGAATGAATAATAGGGCTGGAATGGTACTTTGCATAAAGCTGCTTTTAGCCTTTCACAGTTATTGATAAGTCAAAACTCCAGGGTCATGCATGGAAACAGAAAAGAGTTGAAGCCTAAGAGGAGAGCGACCTGTCAGAATATGGCTGGAGAAATAAACTAAACTTATTAAGAAATACTTCTGTGTAGGAAGGACAGCTGGCCCAGAGTACCTGTTCCCATGGGGTGCCTACAGATTTGTGCTGGGGCTGTGCTAGACTTTTTAGCAGTACAACTGATTATTCCTCCATTCCCAGAACCACCTCCAGGCACTGTTTAAGTTAGGAATATAGTTGCACCCTGACAGCCCAGCCAATCCTACCTGACAACATTACTCCCCAACATGCCTATCTGAATGCATACAAAGCAGTCGAGGCGTTAGGAAAGATATCAGTGTTGAACATTGGCTGAAAGTCTTATACAATCATCATTATAATTTCAGAAAAAAAAAAAAAGCTCAGGTTATGTATTTTAATGAAATTTAAAGCAAGAGACAAAGGCAGACATAGATGAAAAGATGAGTGGGTGAAGGGAAAAAAGAGAGGTAATATTGTTGCTCATCCTGAGAGACAGAGATGCCTGAGAAGCTGAGGACTAGCTGTCATTGTTATTCCTTTGTGAGCATTACAGTTTTAGTATAAAGAGAGTTTTAAGGAAGGCAGTGAAGGAGCTTTGCAAAAGTTTAGTAGAGAAAGCTCAAAGGTGCTGTTGAAAATATTTCAGATGTGGTGGTGTCTGTCAGCACTGTCCATCAGACATGGGAGCTGACCTTTCACTAGGTGTTCAAAGGTGATGCTCAGAGGAGGGTAAGCTATAAAGGTCTTGACAGCAAAGACAACCAGCTTGTGTTTCATGAAGTAGAGAAGTCGAAACCAAAGGAAACATTTAGAGAAAGATACAACATACTCCAAATGACAGGAAGGGGATGTGACCTTTGTCTTTTTACACTGATTTGAGTCAGGCAAGTTTGCAGTGTTAAGGCCAGGAAAAGGATGTTGTTATTAACCAAAGGGTAGGCTGATATATGCCTGGGCAGCTGTTTTGGCTGTAGTGAAAATGGATCAGTAATTCATGCCTTGGGCATGGTTTCTAGCAAAAGTCCATGAGATTTATACAAAGCCCAAATGTGAGGACTCAGAAAGATGTCTGAATGGGAGATAGTGCATGGGTTGTAGGTCAGAGCGATCATTGGCCAGGCTGAAGGTACAGTCTGCTGCAAGGCAAAAAGCATTTTAGTGTTTCAAGGCAGAGGCTTTCTTTTTGCCCACGTTGCACCATTGCTACTGGATTCCAGCTCAGCAAAGCATTCATTTGCATTTCTTTTGAGGAAGTGCGAAGAAACTTGCATCATGTTCATGTAATGCCAGCTCTTTTCTAGATGTTCCATATGGGGCATTTCCAAGGTGTGATGGGAAGTTATTGGAGTGTTTCCAAGGTGGGAGGGGAAGCTGGCAGAGTGAAGTCCCAAATGTAGAAGAGCTTTTAGGAACCTGTTGCAGGTGGTTTAGGCTGGAAGAGGGTAACTCTTCCTCCACTATGAGGATGGCAAGGTCTATTTGAGCTTGTTTATAATTGTGATGGATATTGAGCAATGCTCACTAAGGTTAGACATTTGAAATATATAGCCCCTGGCAGGTCATGTCAAAGAGTTGATTGAAGGGATCTCCAGCTCACAAATCTTAACTTTAAATTTTGGTGGAAGAATAACAGAACTTTTATAAGAATGTTAATGTTTTGCTGGATTCAAGACAAAACAGCTAGGATGACTTGAGTGACAGTAGTGCACTTATTTTGAAACCATTCCAGAATAAAAGAATGCAAATTTCATATAGAATCCTGTGACTAAAGAATAAGACGCTAAGAATGTCATTAGCACTAGTCAACACAGGTTTAAGGGAAATAGGCTTTTCAAACAAATCTCCTTTTTTTTTTTTTTCTTTTTTTCTTTTTTCTTTTTTTTTTCTTTCCCTCTGGAATTACAAGTCTAGTTCATAAAGATGCCTTCAGATCTGGACTTTCCAAACATGCTATAATGCCTCATGGTGTTCTGATAAAAAGTTAACACTATCAAATAACAATAAAATAGAGATCAAATGAGTTGAGAGAAAACTAAATTATAGGCCTCGAAAAGCATGTGTCAGTGGGGAATTATCAGTAAATGGGAGTGTTCCAGACTAGATTCTGAGAAATCAGTATTAAGTGTTTTATTCAGTGTTTTTATTTTATTCAGTGTTTTCATCAATGATCTGGGAATAAATGTGCTGATAAAAAGGGTGGATACACAAAAATTAGTAGAAGGATACAAAAATAATGACAGTAAAAAACTAATGCATGGATTGCTCAGAAAGGCTGCATGCCTTCATACAAAGATATGTCACACACCGAAAATGAATTTGGGTATTTAGAACAGCGGACCTTGCTTTTAGATGACAGGATTGTATCTGGAATCGAAGTATAAGGTATTGTGCAAGTGGAGCTCAGATTTCCCAAGTGTTGCAATAGTAAAAAGGGGCTTAAAGGCCACCGATGTATAAACACAGCAATAAGAAAATCTAATGTGAACTGGTTTTCTCTCTCATATGCCGTTGGTTGAGTCCAGTTCAGAAATACTGTCTTTTTCTGGTATCTACATTTTCACAGCATGATGCAGCATTGGATACTGGAAGTCTGCAAACATGACTGATGGTTGGAGAAAATGATATGCCATGACACTTCAAGATCATTCAAATTTATCTGAAAGGACTCGGGGGGGTAGGGGGGACTTGATCAATACACAGTATAATTTTCTTCATTTAGGAAAAAAAACCGTGGATGCTACAGAATGTTTTAATCTAGTAGAGAAAGGCATGGCGACGACCATGACAAGGAAATTGATGTCAGACAAATTTAAATTAGGCTCAGCCTTTCAAAAGCAAAGGTGATCAAACACTGAAACAAACTCCCTTAGGACATGCTAACTCTTCATCACCTTCAACTCAAGACTGGATACCTTGCTAAAAAAAAAAAAAAAAGATAAATTAGATAGGGAAAATTCACTGAGCTGAGTACAAGGATAGCTGGGTGAAGATGAAAGCCCTGTGACATACAGAAGGCCAGGAGGGAATGTTTAAACCTCTGTTCTGACCTTAAAGCATACGAATATACCAAACTTTATCTCTCTTGGAATGCTTTGCTTATTCCTTGCATTCCTCTTCTGCCATCATATTTTTACTGTAGAACTGTGTTGTGCAGACACTGTTACACATGTCAAGCAAAGAGAGGCAAACAACATTGTTAGATGGATCTGAAATTTCTTTCCATCTGTCTTCCTCTGTCTCAGTACTGCCCTTCTTCTTATCCTACTCCATGAATGTTGATTGAGTAAAACCAAAAAACCCGACCAAACCAAAGAGATGATGTTTCAGTGACAGAGACTGGAACCATTTTGGCAAAGAATTTGTTTACTCAGGCATTTTGGTCAGTTTAACCAGAGAACTAAGAATAGGAAGCATTTGTGCCCCAGTGCTGCTGAGAAGAGTCTTTAATTGAAGATGTAAAAGTAAATGATGGATCACATGAAGTATGTGTGATTCTCCGTGGGCTTCAGGTGGATCTCTGCTCCACTGTGGATATCCATGTGCTTCAGGGGCACAGCTGCCATACCATGGTCTGCACCACGGACTGCAGGGGAATCTCTGCTTTGGTGCCTGAAGCACCTCCTCCATCCCTTTCCTCTCCTTTTTAACTGGCCTTGGTGTCTGCAAGGCTGTTTCTCTCACATGTCCTCTCTTCTTTTTCCGACTGCAATAGCTATTGTGCAGCATTTTCCCCCTCTTCTTAACTATGTTATCCCAGTACCTCTGCCACCTTCACTGGTGGGTTCAGCCTTGGCTGGCAATGAATTTTTCTTGGAGCCAGCTGGCCTTGGCCCCATCAGACACAGGGGAACCTTCTGGCAGATCCTCAGGGAAGCCCCTGTAGTTCTCTGCAACCAAAACCTGGCTATACAAACCCAGTACAGCTGAGTACTAGTGGACATGTTTCTGTACTTAAATGTGAAACCAACTGCAAAATGGATGATACTCAGACAAGTGTTGGGTGCTGGGGACAGGATCAGTGCATGTACCTTTCCTCCTGGCAGTGTTGTACATCTTATTCAGGACCTGAGAGCCGCTTTCTAAATGCGAAGCCACTTAGAAATTCAAAGATCTAATTCTCATTCCTTGTACCATTAAGACAGTGCCCTCAGTGAGAAGGCAGCCTATTTGGGCCATTGGAATCTGTCAACTTAACATAAGCTTCTGTGCAAACAGAAGGCTAGTGCTGTGGTTCAAAGATGATAGTTGAACAAGATTTGCAAGTCAGAGGCTTGAAATTCCACAAAGGAAAGATCAAACAGCCTCTTGCTTTTAACAAGCATTTTATTTCTTTAGGGGACTGGACAGTTTTCATCCAGAAAATAAATGCAGAAATTTCATGCAGAAATTAAATGTCATTGTTGATACATGTGACAAAATGTTATCCCTGACACACACATTGTCAACTGCCAGCTCATCAGCATATCTGGGAATCCATAGAGATGGTCCCTAAGTAGCTGGATTCAGAGCTGTTGTCAGCAAAGTTCACACTTGGACCCTGTCTCTGAAGGAGAAATTCTGATTTTTAGGGATAATTTTAGAAGTGGTTTGAAGCTTGTGTGTTATCGCTTTAACAGTTCAGACTACAAACTTGAGCCCACACACCTCTGAACTTCGTCACATTTAAATTTTGAATCTCCTTTCTCTGGCATCACTCCATTTCTAATGCCAATCTTAAAAAGCAACAACTACCCTCCCCCACCTCCCCTTCCTCAGCCCTTGCAAAACTCAGGCAGGCTGGAGAATGATAATTCTGTATCACAACAACTTCCGAGTTTCTGAATTTTGCTTTTGATCCACGTTGGATTACACCCAAGACTCTTCAAGCATTCTAATGAAGCACAATTGTGTTAAAATGTCTGCTCTGCTTTTGGAATGAAAATGTTAAGTACTTGATTTGGGTCTCTCTGATACCCCTCAGACAGTTTTCCTGAGACTTGAAGTGTTTTGCCTTCCACTAAGAATCACATTTTGACCAGATAAGAGTTGGTTTGAAATGTTCAACCAACTCCACTTCAAATTCTTCGGCCCTAGCAGTAGAGCTTGCAACTTATCTCATTGTTAAATAGATGGTGTTTATTGAAACCTCTGCATTGCACTGAAACAAGCCAGCAAGCAGATTCTGAGTGTGGCTTCTGCCACTGCTGCTCATCTCGTAAGGAACGACCAGGACGTCTTGTTGCTGTAGGTGTGATGACCATAGTAATCCTTTGCCAAACCATAGTGGACTTCTTTGGGTGCTTTTTATGTTGACGGCTCTGCGTTGTAGGTTTTCTGCACAGAAGCTTTGGCTACAGTCATCCTGAGTATTTCAATAGTTATTTAGCCATTGATCTTTTATACCATGCCAGATGCAACAGTCAGCTTCTCCCAAATAATTTTAAAATGATGCTGCTAAATAACTAGCAGCTGCTACTGTCAGAAATAGGCAAGGAAATGCTGGGTTCCGCTAAGATCCTAAAATGTCAGCAGTGACATCACAGTGTTTGAGATAGGGAAAGTGTCTAGGGTGGTAAAAATGGACAGAAGACAGAATTTCAAAAGAAGGACTTAACATTGTAACCTAGCTTGCTCACGAATATGGTAAAAGATCTGTCAAGTGCCTGA
Organism: Chamaea fasciata; assembly: GCF_029207755.1. Classification (NCBI taxonomy): domain Eukaryota; kingdom Metazoa; phylum Chordata; class Aves; order Passeriformes; family Sylviidae; genus Chamaea; species Chamaea fasciata. The sequence goes on along the minus strand of NW_027094087.1, from coordinate 23,497,601 downwards.
GGACATCTTTTATAAGATTTAAAATGCCCTAGGTGTCTGCTTTGAAGCCCTTGCTGGTTTTGGCAGTTGTATCATTTTGTTTCTTTCATAACTATATTCAGCTTCAGCTTAAAACCATTTTTAGGTTTTTTAGTCCATATTTCTCATTTTGACAGTCTGTGGCCCAGAGGCTGAGCTACCCCAAAATGACACAGTGTTTAATCAATCCCAAGCTGATTCATGATAATGCCCTTATTACAATTTTCAGCTCTTCCTGAAGGCTTCCTGCGTTCGATCTGCCCTGATGGCCCGCGGTTGATGTCATCGCAGAGTGGAATCAGGGAGCTGAACTGCCCAGTTGAGATGACAGGGGAAAAGATGTAACATTTTGAATAAACGTGTCTCATATCCGTCTGTCATGGCTGGTGTGCAGCTGTGATGAAAGCCTCCAGCTGCAGCCAGCCAGCAGATGTTTTAATTCAGGTAGCCGAGCCCCGCGCGGTTGGCGGTGGAGGCGTGGGGGGCACGGCGCTGTGTGAGGCAGAGCACAAGCACTCTGGTGCCAAGGGACCCCCCATGGCGCAGGAAAGCAGGGGGAATGTTTAAGTAGTCTTTATCCAAGCTGGATGAGTGCTGTCAAGTAGCTTTCTCACTTCTTTCACCAATTTGTCTTGATTGCATTGACACTCTCTTGGCATCCATATCCCATGATTATTCCAGTGAGCACATTTATGATGAGGAAGGTTTGTAGAAAGAGCAGCTCTCAGGTAAATCTCACTGGCAACAAATTTTGAATTCACGTTTGGCAATACCTACACTCAAGATTTGCTTTGAGGAGTTAAAGATTCATTCAGGCAAGTGAGGAAACAAACATGGTAGGTGACTCTGGAGTTGCATCCAAACTGCTCAAGCTTTTACAACGCACACCTCACTGGGAGGTTCTTGCATTTAAACACTGCATTTGAAACTTCTGAGGGAAACCACAGACAAAGACATTTCAAGCTGGACCAATTTTAGCTTGCAGAATCTCATTCTGGTTTTTAAGTAGAAGCATTTGAGGACATATATATTTGTTTCTTTAATTTTGTGACTTTAAAAAGAGATGGAAATGTTTAAAAAAAAATCCTAAGGTATCATGGAATTATTTGCAGCTGTAAATCTCTTCAGTCTGTTGCTTAATTCAGGGCTAAGTACTTGGAAATTATTTTTGCCAAGCCATTGCAGCCGTCTTCCCACTTTCTTACAAATGTGATTTAGGTATGACTTTTGGTCCTTCAAACACAGGCAGGGGCATCATTTGCAGCATTGAGTGTGTAGGGTGAATTCTTTTTAATAACATCCTCTAGAGATCACTTCCTGGCTCTGCCCTTCAGCAGTGCAGACACAGATACTTCCAGCCAAATCTCAACACCAGCTTCTTCATTGTGGGACAGTACTCGTCCAGGGTAGAGTTCAGTGATCTGGCTGTTTTGTTTCCTTTTAAAGATGAGCTCTGTCCCAAGGAAGATTTTTAGTGCACTCTAAATTTCCTTATTTCCAAGTGTGATAGATGAGCTACTTGTTAAAAGGCATATGAGGATGAGGTGGTTTTGCCTGTTCTGTCCCAAACTTACTGATTTTTGTGTCTTTCTCTTCTGTAAGATGAAGCCAAAGTAGAGGTTTTTAATTTACTTATCACACAGACTTAATAAAGTACAATATGTGCACTTCAAGCACTACAAGGTGAAAGAGAAAAAAGGGGCTCCAAAGCCCACAGAATTATTTTTTTCATGCTAGCACTTTCCCCGTACAGTAACAGGATGGAAGTGCACCTTCCATGGGAGTCATAACTGTCTTACTTCTAATTTCATTATTGCTGATTCTAATTTAATCAGTCTCTGTAAACTAGATGAGATTTAGCGTAGTCAGTCAAACATGTCTTTTTCAAGGAACCCCCACACTACCATAAGGAATTGCACAAAGAAATCTACAAGCAGAAACCCTGCCCTGAGACAGGTCGAGTTGTGAGGAGAGGTCACATTGCTAACACGGCCCAGGCTGCAAGTAATGATACTCTTCAGCCTTGGAAAAGTGTCATCACCATTTATTGTGAATGAAACAATATGTGTCCCCCTGTGTCCCAGCCGTATTTCTGAAGAATGATATTATTTTGCCTCCCTCCTTAAGTTGAGCACTGTGTTCTTCAGGCTCCTTCTTAAATTTCTGAAGAGTGCTGATGTACTGTAATAAGTGCTTAACTGCTTCCAGACCAGAGCTGGCTGAAATCCTGGTCTAAATGTAGCAACACTTGGATCTTGGCACATTTTTTTAACACAGTATTTTGGGATCTCCTGGGCATGCGAAGTGCCATATGAATCCTGTGCATCGTTGTTGAGTAAATTGTGTCACCTTGTGAGTTAATTTCTAATTACACAACTACATTATGTGGCATTAATAAAAAATAATGTGAGTTTTTTCAGTAAAATATAACTTCAAGGGGTTTTTTGGGGTTTTTTTGTTTTTTTTTTTTGTTGGGGTTTTTTGGGGGGTTTTTGAGGGTTTTTGTTTTGTTTTTGTTTTTTTGGGGTTGTTTTGTTTGTTTGGGTTTGGGTTTTTTTTTTGAGACCAGGTGATTTATTAATTCTTTATTAGACCTACTTTAGACTGGAAGCCATTTTTAATAGTGCCTTGGCAAAAAATTGTTGCATAGTTAATAATGCCATTCTTGTACTTATAAGCAATGGTTTTACTTAGAACAAACCAAAAAGGATTAATTTTTTAAGACAGTATTTGATCTCAGAGATAATAATAATAATAATAATAATAATAATAATAATAATAATAATAATAATAATAGTAATGAATAACTGACTTCATTACACCTTTCCTGTGTTTGATCATCCTTTGGAAACCTGTTTGTATAGAGGTCACCTCACCTGCTATTCTTCCTGTGCAGCAGCTATTTCTGGGATGGAACAGGCTGTGATTTTTTTTTTTTCATTTGCTCAACAACTAATGAAGTTTGTGGGGGGCAAGTGGTTTCAGCATCGAGCTTCTGCCAGATGTTGCCACCCCACAGCAGGGACAGCTGAATGGCTCATGAAGCAGCCCCTTCCCTAGAACAGTTTTACAGCCAGCCTGGTAAAGTAAGCTGACATCAATTTGATTCATGCTAATTGAGTGAGCTGTAAAGTGCAGCAGCTGACCCAGGAGCTGTTTGGTTGTCCCTTATGTGGAATCTGCAATCTCTGGGAGAGAGGTTTGATGGAGAGCTGCAGGCCATAATGCCCTCAGCCATCCCAGCTTAATTTGCTGATGCAAGTGTGCCTGCACTCTCTAACAGAGCAGGCATTTAGTGCAGGAAAAGGAGAATAGCTTAGCTACTTCATCTGCTGAGGGAATGAAAAGAGGCAGAGCACACGGAGGTGTGGTGGAATTGTTCTGGATGCTGGTGCTAACATCTACACTCAAGTACATGGAAGGATGAAAGGAGAAGTATAGAACCAGCTGAGAAGTCAAGGCTTCTGATTTTATCAGCCACAACATGGGCTCTAGCAATGTGCACCGGCAGACTTTCTGACTTTGTTTTTTTTGCACAGCAGCCCCCTGTGGTACCCGGCAGTCTGTTATTAGATTCAGTAGCTGCACATCCAGCAGTGCAGGTGTACTGTTTAGAGCTGTTGCCATTAAGTATTGATACAATTAGGCTAGGAAGGATTTGTGGAAGAGGCATGTATTACTGCATCCATACCTAGTTTCTCATCAAAGCAGTTGAAAATCTTCACAGGTTCTTCCAGACCTGAACCTTGTGTCAGAATTTGTATGAGACTTGCCAAGGTCAGGTCATTTACTGTTTTGGTTTTTTGAAGTTAAAGCTCCTTGCCTGTGGAAGTCACATACCTGAATACAAAATGCAGAATCTGAATGGGGATGACCGTTCTCTGAGTAGAATGATCCCTGGAAACCTCTCACCCCAGGAAACATGTAGGCATCATGAGGAAAAGGCAAAGTCTGTGATTGAGTGTGTAGGGTGAGCAGGGGAGAGATCACCTGTAGGAGCAGCTGCCTACACCTTCTCTTTTATTCTCATTGTAAATAAATTGCATTTATCATTACCCGCACCCTTTGTCTCCAGGCTTCTGAGGTGTTGAAAGCTCCAGTTAAATGGCTTGCCCAAAGAAAACACTGTCACATTTGCATAATATTTTCATAGACACCTAGCTAAACCTGAGCCTGAAGGGAGACAGGGATGTTCCCTGCATATTTTATATTCCTTTCCCCAATTCCCACCAAGCTAACTCTAAATTGTGGTGTGGATATGAGTATAATAGAGAGAGAGAGAGATGGCTGAGAGGTCTGAATTCATCTGGGGTATTTTCAGACACTCTTAGTTTAAGAAGCAACTTACACCCCATAGAAGACTCTGAAATAGTGCTATTTAGAAACAAATCAGTTTCCATTTCACCTCTTTTTCAGTATTCCTCTTCTCTCATTCTTCATTACTAGGGACATCTGCATGAAAACAGAGTCTTTTTTATTTTTTTCTATATCTTGGGAGTTCATCTGCCTCTGCTGATTATCCCCTCCCTCCCCTCTCCTTCTGAAGTCATTATCTTTTGATTGCATTACATTTGCAGCCATCCCACCGCAGGCTCTCTTCTCATCAAGATTCTCCAGCTAAGCTAGGGAAAGGATAGGTCAGCTTGTGGAGAGAAAACCTCAGGGAGAGCCTGGCCCCGGCAGAACGGGTGTTGGGGAGCAGTCTGTGTCACTGCCCGTGTCACTGTCTCTCTTAGCCATCACTCTCAGCCACTGGTATTTCTGTAGTGGCGCAATGAACTCAGTCAAGTTTCTCCCACAGATGGTGTTGGAACAAGAGCTGGAGGAAGTGTTTTTGACAAGACGTGTATCTGCTGCAAAACGCAATGTTATTCGTGTCACCTACCCTGCAGATGTTTGCAAGCTTGAATTGAATTAGGGAAACTTTCATTACAGGAGTGGGGAGAATAACTGAAGATGTAAAATCCTGCTCATTTCCCCGAAACCAGAACTGGAAGCCTTAATTACGATAGAGTTACACTCAATCTTGCTCTGGGCAAGTAATATTTGTTTAACTGAAGTGGAACAGCTTCCTTAGGAGAAATTGAGGGAGATCCTTCTCACAACAAATGCAACCAAAGTTTGCATCCTTCCTTTGAGTCAGAAGGTGGATTTTGTCATGGCCCTACTGTGTCCAGTTACAGCAGTGAAGTTTTGCCAGTTGGTCATGCTGTGGGATAGAAAACAGTACCTTTCATCTCTTGAAACATCTTAACAGACATAACAAATGGTGGAACTGTCCTGATGAGTATCATTTAACAGGACAGGGCACAAGCTCAGCTAGGGTCACAAAATGAGCCAATACAAACACTGAACACAGCTCCGAGGTATTCTGTCACTCAGGTCTGCTTTTTAAGATAACACCTGTCAGACAATCTCTATCAACATTTATCCTGTCCTGAGCCCATTGAACATTGACTGAACCCTTTTAGATTTTTAAAACCAAATTCATATGTTTCCAGTATTTTTGTATTCATGTTTTCCTCTTCATACTTCCTTCGGCCAGAAAAGGAGGCTCCAAAATAAAATTATAAAATTGTATCTTAAGGGAAGAACTTTGGAGATTTTAATGGGGCTGTGGATAGTGCACTTGGGAGGCAGCTTTCCTAAGAAATCTTTTTCCACTGGACATATCAGAAGAACATTGGCATTGTTCCTTACCTCCTTCTAATTACACACAAGTGGTGTCACAAAGACATTGTGTTTGTTTCCATTGTTCTACCCCAGCTTCTTCTTTGAAAATATTGCAAGTAATGGGAATAGGCCCCTCTTGTTTCTTGTAGGAAAACCCACAAGTGCTCAAGGCAGCAACTGGGCCATAATGGCAATACAAAGCAAGCGAAAGAGCAATTTCTAAACAATTTTGTACAGGGTTAGAATGACAACCCTTTCTTCCCAGACAGATGCCTAAGCTGTTCTGGTTTTCCCCAGGAGGCATTGCAAAGGTAATTCTAACTAACAGCTCCAATACATGTGTACACATTGTATCTTTGGATAGGGGATGCCAGCAAATATTGAATTTACTTCTAGAATTAAGTGACCATGCAGCAGCATGTTATTGCACTTAATGCTACTTCTGTACTACAAAGAGTATCAGTGATAGAAATCAGTTTAAATGTGGGATGATCTGATTTCCCAGTATCCCATTACAGCTGGTAGCTCTGCAGTGTTACTGCCAAGGGCTCAGCATCTCTGCATCCATGGGTACATCTGTCTCAGGATGTGTTTGCAATAGGATAGACAGCACAGTGGGTGGCTAGATCCTTCAGTCCTTTGTTTGTTCCTTAAGGATATGTCAAGGACAAGATCGTGATCTCGTTTCTATTTTAAATCATCTAGGTGAATTCATTTCAAGAGAGTTGAGGATTTGTGTTGGGTTTAGTCCCCTATGGTGATTTTCTTGGGATGGGAGTAGACAGGGTGAATTCAGATATGCAAAAGACACTGCTTAACTTGAAAACAGGTATTTATGCAGAAAGGACTCCCTGTGGATACTTCTCAGGGTTGATCCATACTTAAAGATTATAAGGGAGTTGGTTAGGTTCCTCCCAGTTGTGTATCCTTTGGGGAGATTAGGCAGAAAATAAGTCTGAGGCCAGCAACAGCACAGCATCTGGTTATCCCAGCACATATCCTGCTTCATATGCTATATATTATGTCTTAAAAAAAAATAAAAAAGAAAGAAAGAAAAGAAAGAGAAACAGCAGAGAAATTCACGTTGTTGAAGTTAGTCACTGTATTAAATTGCCATTTGTCAATAGAAATTTAATTTGTATTATAAATTACTGCAGCATAACTCTCAGACACATTTTATCAATGTGTTTCAAATTATTTAATAACAATATTTTTCAAAAAAAAAAGCACTGCCACTTGTTTTCACCCCACCCCTTTTAAAATCAGTCCATTCTGAGGGTTTCCATCAGCGTAATAGCCAACTCTGCAAAAATTCCAATGAAATAAACTATCACCAGGAGGATTAAAATCCATTGCCATAAACAAAGCCTTTTTTCCCTCCCCAATCAATGGCCTGCTGTGTTGCTGCTAATAGGACTGTACACAAGTTGCACAGAAAAGAATTTGTTTGCGGGTTCCTCTGATTTTTTTTGTTTGGTTTTCTTGATGGAGAGGGGGCAGGAGAAGAATGTCATGGAAGGATTCATGAATTATTTCACTGAACTTAACATGTATTGCAGAGATGAAATCCTTCAATCTGCAGAATGGGATGCATTCAACTTGTACATTGGAAGAAAATTTTCATAACAGAAATGGCTGAAAGGCAGAAACTAGGAAGGAAAATGTGCCTGCTACTCAGAGAATGTGCCTGCTGCCTTTATTTGGGACATCATTGCAGGCAGAAAAATGTCTTCATATTTTGCTACTGGTTTACAAATCTAATGGTTTCCAATCTTATCCTTCCCTATTTCAGTCCTGGCTTTATCCCACACTTCTTCCACTGTTTGTTCTGGCTGATTCCCTGCCTTTGCAGCCCTGAGCATCCCACACTCAGTCTGCCAGTGCACTGCAATTATTTTATTCTTCCTCGTTTTGTAGAAAGTGTAATTTCCTTTAAAAACATGAATAATAATGGACATTTCTTTCTCTTTTTATTTTCAGGTAAGTGGCCCTTCCTGCTATTGTCAGACTGGTGAATGATCAGCAAAGCACAGCTCACAAAGGTAGTTTTTGTGGTACAATTTCTTTCCAAGAACCTTGAAGTATTTTCCTCATCTGAGTTTGTATAGCACCTTGGCAGGATGTTTGAGATAGGCAAACCGGGATTTAACCAAACAATAATTTCTTTTCTTTGATTTTTGTTATTTAGCCTACCCTTCCTAAAGTGCCCAGAAATAAGTAGCTAAGGGTACAGTGAGGGGAGAGATTGCTCATGGATCTTCAACCACTAGAAACAAAAACCATGAAGGGACCATGGCAGAATAATTGTTTAGGCCCTCAGAATCATACAATTGACTTCAATACTTGTGAAATTTTTAAGTCATGTACTTTTAGTCTTATACTTTCATTTGTTTTTTGGGGCATGGGGATGTTGGGAATAAGAAATATTTTCTGTCTCCTTCCATTTTCCTTCTTCCCTTCTCTACATAAATGTGTTTAATATTATTAAAAAGAAAGTAATGACACTATGTTTATTTCAGGAATGTAGAGACTGATCTTTAGGGAAGAAATATTAATGACATAAGTACTATCACTCATTGGGGGAAATATTGTCACAACATGAGATTAATTTTACTTTAAATGCAAAGTTTTAAGGGTAATTCTGTGGGAAGGAAAAAAGACAACATAAATTGCTTAGATACAGAGAAACCCAGTTCTCTGATATGTAAGACAATTTTATAGGTCTCTGATTTTTTGCTTGATAATTTGTGATGCTGAATGGACAGTTATTTTCTAGTGTGACTAAACTATTATCTCAAATGAGTTAGTTGGGCACAGCTCTGAGTATAATCAAGAAATAAATGTAAGCCTGAAATACATTAAGTATCAATATTAATTAAGGAGTCTTGGACACACACAGGAAATTGCCTTAAACCTCCAACCTTCTAAAAACGTATCTTCAAGTGGGATTACTGACATAAAGGATTTGATCTAATTATCACTGCTAATTTCCTTTATGATGGTGGTAGCAACACTGTTGTTAAAAAAGGCACAGTCAAGATTAGTCACCTACAGTCTTAGTGTTAATCCCTTATCTGTATTACTAATATTTTAAAACTAAATCTTTTTGAAATTACCATCACCGGTCCTGCTTCACAGTTTATTCACTACAGGCAATTAGATGGTTCAATTATTTCATCCTGATGTGCTGGGGTTTGGGTTTTTATTTCTTGAATCTTTCTTCACCTGAAATTGGCATTATTGGTTACACTTTCGCAGCCTTTTTTGCCATCTGAAATGCTAGCTGTACACCATAAGAGTAGGAGGCAGATAGATTGAAATGATTTAGCAAGGTTATGTGTTCTTCCCCTCTGGCTTAGCCATTAGAGGTAAGCAAACTCTGTGAAATAAACAAAACCCAAGAAAATAGTGATGAGAAGGCAGGAGAGTAATAAAAAAAAAAAAAAAAAAAAAAACCAAACAAACAAAAAACCAAAAAAAAAAACCCCAAAACCCACCAAAACAGGCATCTGGAAGACAGAGTACCTTCATGTCCGTGATGTGATTTTTTTGTTTTGGTTTTGCTTTTCTTTTGGTTTTTTGGGTTGGTTTTTTTTTTTTTTTTTTTGGGGGGGGGGGGTGTGCTTGCTCTAGTAGCTTCCTGGGGAGCAGGGACTCCTAGCATATCACTCACTCTTCATGCCTTAACAGGCTAAGTTATCTCAGAGGAAAAGCCCATGAGGGCTTGGGTGCTTTGTGAGTCCCAACACCTGCCAGAAGAATATATAGTGCATAGAAGGTTCCTGAAAGAACCAACCAACTCAGTTCTCTCCCAGCCTTCAGCCTTGAAACAGAGAAAACTCTGCTGACAACCTGCTGCCTCTAACGCTGACACAGAGAAATGTTACCTAACTGTGCAGTTCATTATCTGGTACTTGGATCTCAGTGAATAAAGTTGCTGCTGAAGAAATCCCATAGCCACCAATGTCATATTAGACAGCACAACATGCTGTCAGCTCTTAAATGTCCAACTCATCAACACAAATTGGTTCCTCTGAACAGCAATCCCATGCAGAGATCAGTTTTCCCTTGATGCTCCCTTTTTCTTTGTTCCCCTCTGTCCTGGTTTTCTCCCTTATGCTCTTTGAATGGTCAAATCATCTCTTCTTACATAGATCTTGAGGTATTTTAATTGGCACAGAGACCTCATCTGGAAACAAATATCTTTTATTGGTGCTTTCATTTGTTTCTAATGCTATTTTATTGACAATTGTTTCTGGGTAATGATCCGAACATTGGCAGAGCTTTTACATGAACACGTGATGTTTTGATGGGGGATGAGAGTTTTGGAGACAGCTCTGTAGCTGGCAGGCTTTGATTCAGCAATTGTGCCAACAGGTACAGGACCTACCCCTTGCTTCTGAGCAAAAGCAATTTAAAAAGTACCAGTTTTAGAGAGCTGTCTCATTGTGCCTCAAAACAGCTGAGCAATAAAGGGCAACACGCAAGATAAATGTAAGAAAATCTGGCAAATTCTTGTGTGACAGTGACACCCTGCAAATTAGCAAACAGAGATGATAATAACAATATGAACAAAATAAAGCAAAGATGGTGAATCACAACATGCACTTTATTCACCTACTTTAAAAGGTGCTAGTTGTCTATACCTTTCTAATTCTCTGGAGCAGATTTCCTAAGAGCAATAAACCTTTGACAACATGGCACCACTCCCCTGTAAACATCAATCTTTGCTGAGCAGCACAGCAATATTACTGTAGGTAGGGACCTGTATGTAGAAGGTATTAATGAGCCTTCTACAGATAAAGAAGAGGTGAGGGAGGAACACTGGAAGTTTCTATCAGTGATGCAGCTGCTCTGTGCAGCAGAACAGAGTGCTATGTTGGGCAGGAAATGTGGGCTGTAGAAAATGATGGAGAATGTGCAGTTACACTCTGTGATTTGGAGAAAGAACGGATGAATGTAGTGGGAGAAATCATAAATGTTTATGCCTGTGTGCCTATGCAGAGGTACACTTAACACTTGCAAGCTCATATAGGTGGACACAAGCATGTCCTCGTGTCACTCTGTGGCACAAGAGACCTCAGAGAACTGAGCAAGGAGGCCTCTGTGGTTTACTCTTTCTGTTTGAAACACCCAGAAATCTGGCTTCAAGTTGTTCTCAAGTCATTTGTCAAAGATCACGAGGGGGTGAATAAGCCTCTGGCCTTTTGAGTCCTGGATTGTTACAGTATCCTCTGAGAAATGATGACAGCTGATCTAGAATCTTTGCAGACCAGGAAGTGAAGGAAGAGGACATCTAGCTATGGCAAGGGAAGTGTGGTGGGTTTGTCTGGCATTCTTACACATTTCTCTCTCCCACCTCACCCCCTATCCCCAAAGGCCTCAGAATGAAATAAATCACCTATCTTTCTCTAAAAAAAACCCCACTGTGTGTAAAAAACCCTCTAGTGATCTACCTACATTTTGAAAATTCATAGGGAAAAAGGATTAGAGAGTTACTACTTGTTTATTTATTTAGTCTTTTAAATGAAAACATAGCTCTTTGGGAGATGTCTGGCACCTTCTTTAAAAATCTGACCTTCTTCTGATGTTACTAATTCATCATTGAGTCACTTCTCAAATTTTCCTTTCACCTTTTCAAAATGGATTCCGTACTGCTTGAATTCACCAGGTTCTTTCAAGGAAACTACATTTGAAGCTTCTAAGACAATCTGCTTTTTTGATACGGTGTCGCTAAAAATCATTGAAAGCATTTTCCAATTTTTTTACATCCCCTATAGTTTGCTGAGTCCCATATTTCAGAAATGTCTTGTCTAAATCTCCCTGCAAAATGCTCTCCATGGATCAGGCAAACAGTTCTTTCTAGCTGCAGGCAGCATAAGCTTCTGAAGTCGAAACCACTTTGTCTCTTGCGAAGAGAAGTGGTATAAAAGAGTAGGCTGCCTTTCAGTATAAACAAGGCTGAGACTAGCATTTTTTCAGGAGAGTAGTAGATCCTCTTTCTCAGTGTGAAAATAGTACCAGTCATACCTGCGTTCTGAGGGTGTTCTCTCGCTTGTGGAAGGCTTCCCCAGAAGGTTAGAGGTACCATCGGGTTTATCTGAGAAGCAAATGGGCAGGGGAACACTGCACACCAGCTTCACCTGCAGCATCCGCAGAGCCAAGCAGTCAGACTCGAGCTCTCACAGAGATTTATTTCACATGTTATCTATTATCTGTGGGCAGGGGTGCAATCAGAAGAGCGGGTTGTCTGTCTGTCTACCTGCCTGGGTTGTTGTTTTCCTGCACTTCAAAGTCTCCCATTTCTTACCTGGCTCGCTTGCTGGTCCCTCACCAAAGCTCAGGATAGCAGGTGTTCAGCTGAGCACCATGGGCAGCACTGGAGTCTGCCACGGATGGCCTGTAAATCAGTTTGCTCTGTGCAGCAAGGCTCTGGCTTAATGATGAGTCAGAAGAAAAATGTTATTAATATTTAATGTGCAAGCCAAGTGTCTAGTGTGCTGTTATTAGTTACACATCATGAGGGGTGCAGTATTGGCTACCAGTCAATGCAGGTCGCTTCCTCCAATGTTCTCATTCTGCAGACTTAATTCGTACTGTATTTTTCCATTCACTGAGACAAATATCTGCTCCATTTAAAGGAGCTTTGTCAAAATCTTCCAGCTAAATCTTTAAATTGGTGTGCCTAGCTTTCAAGACCCCTTTCTGTGAGATGCTTGATTACTTTTGAGAGCAATTCTTCAAGCGGTAGGACACTGCCATCTTTTAAAGAGGCTCTGTGCTGCACCTCAGCCACAAGCCTTTATGGGAGAAACCCTTCAGGGCTGAGACATAGGGAGTAAGGGGAAGAGATCTGTGCTCTTTGCTTGCCTGAATCTGTTCTCAATGAGCAAACTACTGCTTGGGTGTACTTCAAGTGCAACTTTTAGACCAGGGCTGTGCTACTAAGCCAGAAACAGGGTGCTGCTGGTGGATAATCCAGATTCCTATTTGCAGGAGGAAACAATTCTGCATTGGATGCTATGTCCCTGCTGGGTCATACTGGAAATGAGCTGCATATTCAGCCCCATCCTGTGTTGTACCTATCAAGACTCAGGGGAGACAGTTTCCCATGTGTGACCTCTTTCTCAAGCCCCTTCATCCACCAACTTCCAAAGATACAGTTTGCATGGTTGTTCTGCTAGGATTTTCAGAAGTCACTCACTGGGTGAGGAAGGATGGCTGCCCCTGACTTAGGCTCTTGTCCTGTAGCAGCCTGATGTAACTCTGCTCTTCAGGAGGATGAGGTTTTATCCATGAGTACAAGCAATTCCTCCAAGGGTGAGAACAGTTGTCTAGGCCAGGACCTTTCCTGCAGCCCGTGCAAACAAAAAAGCTTTCTCAGAAAAGAATCTGGACAATTTCTGCAGTTCTCCTTGTATTCCTCCAGCATACACAGTCATTGGACTGAGGACATTAGGAGATGCATTTCTTCCTATTTGCTTTCATATCTCTTTGTGACCTTGTTGTCCATGCATTTGTCCTGTTGTTTAACCTGCTAATACAATCTGCCCCTGCAGCCTCCTATGGCAGCAGATTCACTACATCCTATACAGGAAAAAAAAAAAAAAAAAAAAAAAAAAAAAAAAAAAAAAAAAAAAAAAAAAAAACCACCAAACAACAGAAAAAGAAAAAAAGAAAGAAATAGAAGCCATTGTATTCCTGGAAAGAGACACATGATTTATAAGTAAATTTTTTTTTGGTTTGGTTTGGTTTGTTTTTTTTTTTAAATACTGCTTGGGAGCATTTGCCTCAGGGGCAGATTGGCTTTTTGTGAAGGGAGCAACACCAGGACTTAGAGAGGCCCTTTCTGAATTTGTGCTGTTTTCATGCAAGGGCTTGTCCTTTGCTTTCAGCTGTGTTACCCCTGATTTCCAGCAGCACAGCCTAAATTAGAAACAGAGCTCATGAGCTTCTGCATCATTCATTTCTCTTGCATTAAATTGACCAACTCTTGAAGTCCTACTTGCTTGGAACCAGTACCAATAAGAAGATGAAATGAAGCAAAACAATTGTATTTATAAAGCATGTCTCTTCTTATGGCATATAGAGGGAAGCATGTACAGTTCTTTTTTACTCTGTTCTATTTACAAGATGTGCCCAGCTCCTGTTCATCTTGGAAAAACAATGGCAAGAAAAGCAAAAAAGCCATGCACAGGTAATAACACTTCTGGAGGGGCTGCTGAAAAAATAATGTATGAGTCCCAGCAGAAACAGTTGCTTTTCTGTATGAGTATTAACCCGTTTCCCTCCAAACACCTATATTTTCTCATCCCCGGCTGCTCCCAATTTTATGGCAGAGTATGTCTTTGAGGCACTTCACTGGGGCAATCTCTTATTCATCAAATTGGGGTCAAAATAACTGTAGGATGCCTCACTCAGCCATGGTGCTCATCTGCACTTCATGCAGGAAAATAAAAGTTACCTTTGAAGTGAAAACTATGGGAGAGAGTTATGTGACCTGAACAGTCTTATTTTAAGACTACCCAGTCTCCTCTTAATCATCCTATTCTGACCACATAGTAAGAGATTAAAAGATCTCTTCCACAGTGTCATAATTTTTGTATTTCTAAGTTTTAGCAAGCATGCTGGAATATAACAAAGATTATGAATGTGTATACAGGGCCATTTTTCTCATAAAAAATAAACAAAAGCAATTTTGGTGCAGTAGACCAAAACCAACCCAATAAAATCATTGTGTGATGTAGCAGGGAGGGCATAGATACTCACAGAGCATATTTTGAATTAATTTCTTAAAGTTATCATTAATATTCTTACAAATCATGTAGTTCTATAAAGCTCCAGTGACATGATCCTTCCGACTGTGACCTGGTGCCCACTGGTGTCGGTGGTAACTGTCAGTAGATTAAGTATGTAAAAAAAGGTTGAAAAATGCAGTAACTCTTCTCTCAATTGCATAAAACTGAAATGTTCTTTTGCATTGGAATTAAGGTCATGGTAGTTAAGGATCCTGAAGCATTTTTACCCACTTCAGAGCCTGTGTCCTGAGAGAGAAACAAAATTTCACTTAGGAATAATTGCACTTATTCTTTCTATGTCCTTTTTTCCTTTTCTTTTTCTCTTCCATGCCTGCTGTGGAGGTCCCTGTCCATCCTACCCCAGAAAAGTAGACACATTTCAATAAATGCAGTGTGTGAAGTTTTCAGAACATTCAATGAATTCCCAGGAAGGAGAATAAATTCTGGCTCTAATATTGATGCTAATAAGTTATAAGCGTATTTTTTTTAAATTGCAATCAGAGTATAAAGATTTTGCTGTGAATTGTAAAATTAGCCAAAGCTTCCTGGCATGTCGCTGCTGCACTTTTTCTCTTCCACATGACATATTCTTAACTAAGTCAATCATTTACATGGGCTTTAAATTTAATTTAAATGTAATGAATTTAAATTGGGCTTTGCTCTATTTCAAGGTTGTTGGGTTACTTTTCTGTAAGTTAACATTCAGAACAAGGGATTCAGCTTCTGGATTTTGGTTTCAACTGCTCTCCCTCACTCTTAAATTCCCTCCTCCTTTTTCCTCACCCCCTCTTCATCATCTCTCCACAGCAAATCTATCTACACAGCTTTTAACTGACTTGTAGCCCAGGAAGGGTGCATGGGCATGGGGAAGGGGGCAACACAGCCAAAAGCTGCTTGTATTAGGAGTGTGAGGATTACTGGTTGGAGCCAGCAACAGAAAAGCATTACAAGAAAATCAAATAGATATATTTTTGGGAGGAATCATGAGATTTTCCCTGCACATGAGTGCCTATCTCAGTAATCGTTCTCTTCCTCGATCAGAGTCCTCTTAATCCTCCACCCCATCACCCTCCTCCATCAAATCTCCAATACTCCTGAAACAAATCAAATCAAGAATTAACCTTTCAACCATGAAACGTTCCTTTACTATGGTACGCGTGTCCCCTCTTAATCTCTCTGCTACAAACCATGAGGCAAAGACTACTCCATTAGTGGTACTGGACTTCTAAATTTTCTACAGTTGCCCTTGCGTGCCTTTTCAAGATCTATAAGTTCATTTCAACAGGAATCTCATGATGCCTTTTCCCAGACTCTGGAAAAAGGAGATACCGGTCTGTGATTGACTTGACCTGGAAGAGGTTCTATTAAGCTCCGGATTGTCTTCCTGCCTTGGGATGGACAGATTCTACCTGCTGATAGACAATTGCATATCCTTGGGGACTTAGGGAAGCTTTTCTTTACCACATTTGTATAAACAGGAATGTAACTAGTCCTGGCTCAAAAGTGAAGAGTCAAGATGAACAAAGTGGGAAATTCTGGGCAAAGTCAGGGGATTTGAATTTGAAATCACTCAAGAGGTGAGAAAGGGAGGAGTTTTCCATACCTTATGGACTGTGTCTCACAAAGTCTGATCCCAGCACTGCCGTTCCAGAATTGGAATGTGTGAACAATATGCCTTGGGTATTCTGCTTACATCTGCAAAGTCTTTCAGTTTTCTTGGTTGGCTTTCTTCACATTCTATGTTCCTAACCAAACTTGTTCCCACACCTGTGTCTGCTCCTGACAGTGCCATTTAGCTTTATTGATACCTAGCAGGGTCATAAACATTCAGTGTGTATTCACGGATTAGAGCTGCTGATTGAACTGTGGCTCCTCTCAGTTGCACCTTTGTTCATTAATGTGATATTGAATCAGACAAAAGATCTGTTGCATTCAGCATCCTGACTCCAGCAAGAGCCAAAATATTTTTCTAATACCAAAGGAGAGAAAAGAAGCCTAAGTGACCAATATGTATTCGAAACAGGGTCTAGCACCCACTGTCAATGTACACTGCAATCAGTAATGGGGAAAAATGTTCCTATTGCACTTGATAGTACCCTCTCTGTGGACTCATTTCTCTTAGTTCCTTTTCTCCCATATAAATTTCATGTTGCGTTACATTTTGTTTCTCCTAATTGAAGCTGGCATTAATTGATACCATTCTGTTTTCTCCCATCGGAAAGTCATCTTCACCCTGAAATAAGGACCTGTAAATCGACCTGTAAATACTACAGTGTGCCATGTCTGCTTTCATCTTCGAATAAGAACTGGGGTGCTACTGCCACAAAAGTCAGTCTCAGGGCTTCTACACTGGCCACAGGCTCACTGTGGGTTAACAGAATGCTGATTGCAAAGCACAGAGAAAATATAGCAGTTCAATAGTAATGAAGTAACAATGTACTAGCATAGCAAAAAATGGAGTGAAAATTATAGCATAGCTGATTCATCACTGTGTTATTCTACTTAAACCAGTAGTGATTCAGAGCCAGCAACTTGGGAGAGGTTGTTAGAGTCTTTATGAAGTTTAGAGCCATTTACCAGTATACACTCAAATTAATTTTGTTTCATTATGGCCATGATAACCTTGTGTGTTTGAAGATAGTGATTTGGTTTTTTAAATTTTGTTTTGGGTTTATATATTTTTTTTTGCCTCTTGAAGGAGAAATCTGAGGCTAGATTTCTGTGTTCTTCTGCCATACGAAAACTGACTTGGAGAAATATTATTAAGACCACAGCTGTAAACCTGTAGGAGATTGTAGCATCATGGGTTATGTGTAGCAACTTCTGAAAGTAGTTTATTACTTCTGTGCACTTGTAAATGAAGCAAGCCTTTCTAGTCTGTGTTATTCTTGCCATATAATTAGACATACTTAGAGTTTTCTTGATCTAATATTTCTGAGAGTTAGGTAAATAATTTATAGGGTACTCTCCACAAATGGATACAATGTGAATTCAGAGCTAATCTGCTCCTCTGGAGGTACATAAAATTATCAAGCTTATACAAGAGCAAGCTAATTAGGAAGCAATCATCATCAACAACAGCTGTTCTTAGCTCACTGAAGGGCGGAGGCTTTTCTTGCACAGTCCACTCATCCATTTCCTCTCCCCAGCTTTCCATGAGACAAGCATCTCCAGAGCTACTCCTGTGCAGCAATTTCTGTCACTCTCAGTTCAGTGTTCCTGCTGTCTAAACAGGGAGTTCACTTTTGCAGCAATTTGTCAGCATTTTGCTAAGGATTTTGCTAAGGATGGATGCATATCTGGAGAGTGGTGGAAGGGGAAGGACGGGTTAAGTGTCCAAAGTATGGTTTTCCCCACTGTCTCAAAAATGATGAGTGCATATTTATGTAGACTACACTGTTCTTTATATCAACCCTAGTTTTTCAGCCAGGATGAAAACTAAAATGCTCATCAGAAAACTGAATTATTTCTGCAGCAGTACTGTTAAAATGTAGTGGCTGGGAATGTTGCAGTCAGCCCTTCACTGGCCTCACCTTTATTCTTTTTTAACCACATTATGAGCAGGGCTTGGCCCATTGGGCAGGCGATACATCAACTTGTACCTCAAAAGTGGATAGTAGCTCTTCAACTGAAGCATGCATGAAACTCAAGTGGATACCCTTTTTTCTTGCACTCCCATCACATCACACGATGGAAAGCCAAACCAGGTGTTCTTTGTTGAAACCAGTATTACCTGCTGATTCAGTGTTCCTGCCTCAGTTCCCATGGAAGTGCTTTCTCCTAGCAGAGTCTTTGTGTTGTGCAGGTGAGAGATGGAGAAGTAGCAATCAGCTGTGGAAAGTCTGTGGAGAGGGAGAGATGGAGAATGGGACAATGGACAAAGGGGTTTTCATGATCATTGAACTCCCAACTCGGTCATGTTCTCCAGTAAATCAAAGAGCAGTGAAACTCTGTGGGGAGAAGATGACATGTTGGCCACAAGGCTGGAGGCACATGCTGCTGGAGACAGCTTTTATCCTCAGGAATGAATGACTGGAAAGTTTTTAGAAGAACAGGGTATCTGTAAATTTTTTTACAGTGCTTTTCCACTTGATTTCTACTTTTGGTCTCAACATACCACCCTTCAGCCACCAAAGATCTGACCCCAAAGAAGGCCAAAGTCTCACAGAAAACTGCTTGGAGAGCTGCCTGTGTCAATCTCCATTTCCTATTGCTCTCCTCTCACTGGCACGAAACAAGGAGGGCTGAGGGGAAGGGAGAGCTGACTATCAGTGGAAAGGCTTTGAGAGATCTTGTGAAAGGTAGGCTTCTTCTTGGCAAGTGGCGATGCCTGTCATCATGTTTGATCTTTCCTATGGTTTTTACATGGCTGCCTAGCAGAGGACTACTGCTAGAATTGGACAGAGATGCCTGGGAAGTCAGTAGGCTTCTGACAACATGGAGAAGCAGATCTGTCATGAACAGTGGCAACAAAACACAGACCAGGGTTACTGGCCTTGCCCTGCCTTCCACCTCAGGAAGGAGGAGGCAAGGCTCCAGAACAATGGGGCAGCCCCAGCTTTGGTTTCCCTCTGCAGCACCTGATGGAAGTCATCTCTTCAGAGGAGTTATCCTGTATTCAAGCCTGGTTTTCATACTGCACACAGTGGCCTGCTGGTACAGAGCCAGCTATTTGCCACCACAGGATTGCAGAGGGGATATTCAGTCTCCCACAGACTCAGGAGATGCAAAAGAGGAGACTGAATTTGGGGAGAGGAAATATGGGTGTCAGAAGGGGAATTCAGGGTTGGCAAATCCTCTGACAGCTTTATAGATGAAACCGCTGCCAGATGTTAATTGTTTTCTGTGTAGTTTTCAATTGATCTGTAATTTGACTGTAGATTCCAGGCTTTTATAATAAATTGTGTACAAAGCTAGCCACTTAAGGAGATAATAAAGACTCAAAGGCAGACAGAGGCATAAATTTGCACTTATCCAAGAGTAAGAGATGAGTTAGGGCCTCTCTGGCAGTCTTTTTTTTTCCCCTTCTTCTTCCCTCCTTTTGTTCTGTAGGAGGAGCATGAGGGAACCAGAGTTCCTGTGCTCTGCAGACAGAGGAGAGAAGTTGAAGGTCAAATCCCAGCTGTGCTGCAGACATATTCCTTTTGGTGGAGATGCCTCAGCATGCGTTTAACTGGCAGATTAAAGCTCCTGTTTGCTCTGATGGTGCAGGAGCCTTTTCACTGATCAGACTTTCTCCTCTTTCTTGGTTCATTTATGCATACCCACACTCACTGGTGTGTCCATCCATCTACTTTTTTGTGTTATCTCTGCAGCAGCTGCTGCCTTCACTTGCTGTGGTAGAAGCTTGCTATAGTAATAACCGACATGGCTTAAGCAAAATGACAGAGTTTTCCCTGATATTTTTTCCCCCCTAAGAAAATGTTCTGAGAAAATCAGTGGCTTTTCTTTATATTCTTGCAGGAAAATGGCAGGATGTGTGGATGAAATGGTGCTATGACTAGTGTCAGGGCTGTGCATAGCAGTAAATTGCATAAAACTGCTGACTTGATAAATTGCATAAAACAAAGAGAATTTTGACCAGGAGTCACTATGAAGGTGAGTTGATCTCCACTCCTGGACTCACCATTGGCATGAGAGCCTGAGAATCAGGTACTGGGAACTGGTATTTTTCTGATGGCTTCAGCAAAGCCAAACTGATTTGCATCACCTGATTGTATGGCCCTTTCCCATCGGTTCTGTGGAGGCTGACAGTGCGATAATACAATTTGCAAGACACTGAGAACAGCCACTGTACTGTTGAATGGTTCAAAGGCCTCTGCAGGAGGCATAGCCATTCCGAAATGTTGGAAAGAGAGAGCATCCTCTTTTTCTCCTTCCTGCCATGCAGGGTCAGACCTGTGCAGCAAGTGGCTGAAAATGGCCATGTTCTGTCCATGCTGCCCTGTGATGCTGTGAGTGCATCCTTCTCCTCAGTGCTCTGTTGCTTCTTTAATACCTAGACAAGTCTATATGTTCCTCACAGTTGCTTCCAGGTTTGCCTGTTGCCACAATACTCATTGCATTTAGGTTTTACTTGGAGTTGTTGCTTCAAAGGAATGTTCAGGCCTGGTGAACACTTCTTTCTATGGTTCTAGTTAGAGGTTGCTTTTGTGTAAACCCCCCTGCATGACAGTGTACATTTCAGGGGCTGTATGAGGCTCTGTGCTGGTGCACGAAAGCATTTGTCAGCCACTGACTGTTCATTCTTGTCTGACAAAGTACATGGGTGAATTTGCACAGTTTTTGTTCCTTATGAAGGATTTTTTAGCACTTGTGTGATTTTCAGCTGGGTTGGTTGAGGTCTCTGGGTGTTTGTCTGTCTAGGTGTTGGCACTGTTGTGTTCCCTGTCTGTGAACGGGCCCACAGCAATGTTCAGTGTTGTTTGCCAAAGGCTGTAAGATGTGTGTGTGTGTAATCTGCTGGAATGTGTGCCCGTGTGTGTTTGCAGTAGGCTCTGAGGATTTTACCCTTTCACACTCTGCCATCTCAGTGCTCTCCGTGTGCGTACGTGAGCACGGCTTCCCTGCCCTGTGACTGTAGCACCCTAAAAGAACAGGATGCCAGCCAACTGCTGGCTCACAGTGTGGTGTAGACCACCTGTCACATGGGATTAGCTTTTCTGCTGTAGTTTACTATGACAAGCTCTCCTTCTGGGTGCACAGATCTGGAGCCGAATGCATGCAAAACAGCATTGTGCAAGGTGACGGGCGCTCTATTTCGTGTTTAGTTGGAGTCATGCCTGCTACCCCGTGATGCTGAGTAGGAATTCCTCAGTGAGATCACTAAGAAAATGTATTTTTTTAGTTTCTCTTCAGTTGCATAAAGCATCATTACACTGGGGTTGTCACGGCATAATCAGCTCCCCTGCTGAAGGGGCAATGAAGAAAAGTGAACAACAAGAACAGTTTTTAATGCCTGGGGGCACTAGTGGGGTTCTCAGGGCTGAAAGAGCTGTGGGACTGCAAAGCCAAGGAGAGCACTGACAGAGCTGGTGGGGAACCCAGGGCTGGAAGAGCTGGAACAGGAGACTACATAAAAGCACAGACAAAGCTGTTGAGGAAAAATGCCCTTTTAATTTGTTGTGGTCTTTTTCTTTATGGAACAGTTAAATTCTCCCATACCAGTTGGAACATCCAGTTGACAGATAAAGCAGTGAATACGTAAGGCCTGCAAGCTCAGATATGTCTGGGTATAAACCCTCTCATTTTCCCCCTCATGGTTGGCCTGCCTCAAGTGACCTATCTGTGATGCAGGAAATGGGCCATTTTATGGTCTAAGATAACCATTTCTGTAAAGGCTGAAAGGCTCACAACCCTCTAGCATTGGCTTTTCCCCTTTTGAACCACATCACTGGTCTTCACCATTTGGCAATAATTCACTATATCCATGTTTATCTTCTCGTTGTGTGAACCTCAGAAGCAGGAGGCGAGTGAGAAAGGATTGCTCAGTTTTTTTCCTGCAGACACAGACAAGGTAAATCTCAAATTTCAGTTGAGGAATCTGTCTTTGCTGTAGTTTTGTAGTTTTTTCCTCTCTCTCTGTTGCTCTCTCCTCCTTCAGGGTGCCTTGAACTTGTCAACATGTAACACTTGGAGCCCTGTGTTTTCCAATAGCTCCTGTAGAGGGGGTGGCTCCCTGCCTGGGGGGTCACTGTGCTTTACAGGGGGTGGGTTATCAACCCAAGTGAAAAGGTGTGGTGTGTAGGTGTGTTTTTATTTCCTTCTGCCTCTGGTGGAAATGTCTGAAAGAGGAATCATATCTCAAGGGCATTCTCCTCCCACTTTGGAATCACTTAGCCAGCTGGAGAGGAGCTTGAAATATGTCCAGTTCAGCCAAGCCCTGTGATGGGACTTTTATTCATGCTAACAAGACAAGTCACTGTGAAGTACCTGTTTGAGGAGTTTCAGAGATGGGTCCCCTTCCCTGCAGCAGAGATGCCTCTCACTCTCTAATCAACAACTCTCCCAGAGAGGTTGTGCAGTCCATGCTGTCTTTGGGCAAGTTGCCCTCCCCTGAATCTTCTCCACACCCTGTTTTAATTAAACAGCCTAATCTTTGAGTGACCCTGTGCCGTGACGGCTGCTGGAGGACCTGCAGTGTCCAGACGTGCATAATTACTCACTCCAGAGATGCTGTGCTCGGCCATCCAAATGAGATGCCTTCACCCCCTTATTTGGAGGTTCCAGTACCTTTTCTCCTGTGGTGCCAAGCTCAACCTCTTGCTAGTGGGATTTGCTGGCTATCATTAAAGCTGTCTTCTGCCTGCAGTCCTTCCTGTCACGCTGAGGACTCCTTCCCTTTCTGCCGACAGCAGCCTCAAGTTCTCCAGTGGGGGTCCACACTTGTGGGGCTGAGTTCAAGTTTTTGCTCTAGTTCAGTGGGAGATTTTGAAGCCCTGGAGGATTTGTTCTTGGCTGGATGATCCATCAGTGGAAAGTTAGCAGCCCCACAGTTTGAGGGTACTTCATCTTTCAATGGGGCAGAAGAAGAGGCTTTATTGAATACCTTTATCAGGGAAGAATTGAAGATTCCAGACAAATGTGATGAACTGCTGAGCACTGTCTGTAAAAATGTTAGTTTATTAAGCCCTGTAGCTCAAGGGCATTTCAAGGACTCATTTAAACCGAGAGAAAGAAAAAGGCTTCACAGGTGGGAGAAGGAGGAGCTGCCATCACACTGCTGTTGAGATGGTCTAGTCCTTGCTGGATTCCTACTGCTTCCCATCCACACAGATTAGAATGTGAAAGGGAGAAGAAAACCCTGTCTCTTTATTCAGGAAAGTTGAAAAGGCACAAATAAATAAATAACCCTGTTCACCCTGTTCCCTTAATATTCTAGACTGGATTTCTATAAAGAGAAAATGAAAGGGGGAGAATGAGAAAATCATAGAGTTTGTCCTGTGCAACATAAATCTGCCTTCACGTTCAAGCTTCTAGGTGGTGGGCTTGCACATAAAATGGCCTTATTCACTCTCCTACAGTTTTTAAAGTGTTTTCGTTGCACAAAGCGGAAGCATTTTTTTAAGACTTTGCTTCTCAGGAGTGCTCTGTAGATGGCATCTATGTGTCCTTTTCCAGGAATGGGATCGGCGACGAACAAGTGGAGTACCATTGCCATCTGCTGGCAAACGGCGATGTTGCCTTCCAGTGGATTGTTTTATTGGTTTGGGATTGGGGTTTTTTTGTGGTTTTCTTTCCTTTTCCTTTTCCTTTTCCTTTTCCTTTTCCTTTTCCTTTTCCTTTTCCTTTTCCTTTTCCTTTTCCTTTTCCTTTTCCTTTT
Source organism: Chamaea fasciata (assembly GCF_029207755.1). Taxonomy (NCBI): domain Eukaryota; kingdom Metazoa; phylum Chordata; class Aves; order Passeriformes; family Sylviidae; genus Chamaea; species Chamaea fasciata. The sequence continues at coordinate 23,473,790 of NW_027094087.1, read as the reverse complement.
CCTTTTCCTTTTCCTTCTCCTTCTCCTTCTCCTTCTCCTTCTCCTTCTCCTTCTCCTTTTCCCTTCTTTAACACAAGTGAAAGGCTGTGAACAGGTGTCCTCCTCAGGTCTTTTGGTTGGTGGAGTGTGCATGTGGAGTTTCCAATCTGCATGCCTTGCTTGTACAAAGATGTCTCATTGCCCCAGATTCTCAAGCAGGGAGAAGGATGCAGCCCGGGCTTGACATTGGCATAGTTGCTGTCATTCCACAGGATACTGAAGGTCCATCTTGGAGAAGCCACAGGCACCACTATATCCACATAGGACTGAAGATGAAGCTTTACCATGATTTGGGAAAAGGAGCTTTGCAACCTCACGCAAAGCATTGCAGGAGGGACTGTACCATTCTCTGCACAAAAGAGTCAGGGTTGTGTGCAAAATAAAGACTCCTCTGAAAGGCTCACACACATCCCTTCTCAGCTCCTCAGCCAGATGAGCAGGCCTCATCCACCACAATACCTGTGCATTCAGTGTTGTATGAAAGGGTTTCTCTACCCACCTTCAGTCAGTTGCCTTTGCCCTTGCAGAAGAGCAATGCACCAGTGCTCTGCTGTCTTTGTCTCTCCCAGAGCAGTGCTGACTTTTCCCTACTTGCAGCAGGTGCAGGAGGTGTGAAAGAATTAACCCTGGCTTTTCTAACCCCAGAAAAATGAAGGTACTGTTGATGTCCTTTCTCACAGTGGGGTGTGAATGTTCATTTTTGTGTTTGAAGAAGTAAGGCAAGCACCCAGCAAGGCACAGCAACTTGATACAGCCAGAAGTGTAACTCAGAACTGTCTTTCCTCATAGGCACAGTTACTCAAGTAGATCCAGGTATTAGTGAAAGTTGAGGGCACCTGGATCTCCATCCTCTCTCTTATAAGCTCTAAGCTCTGTGTTGACCATGGGTGATTACACTGGAGACAGGTATTTGATCCTGAGCTAGAAACAGGTAGGGTCCATGAGGCACATAGGGGATGTATATGGACTACTCCTTTACAGCTGCAGAAATAGTCATGATGGAGAGGGGGAGAGGTGAAATGATGCAGGGGAAGAACTGCTTACTTTCATGGAAAATACTCCTTTTCAAGACCATAAGTGTAAATTTGATGAAAATTTTCTGAGAAAACTTTCCCTCCCTCTGATGTAGGGAAGACAACAAAACAATAGACTGAAAAGTGTCCTGAAAACAAAAAGCATCATCTGTGTCTCTGGTCATCTTTTCATCTTTTTCATTCATACTATTTTCCACATGTCATTTCTGATAATCTTTGCTTTATTTCACAACAGCCTCAAAACACATCTCAAAAATCTCCATCTTTCTCTGATAAAAGATTCTTACTTTCTGGCTATTCCTAACCACCAGCCAGTCAAGACTATTCTAGAACCTATCTCCAGGTGTGTTTTCTCCTGTTGAAATTCATCTGTACCTTCACAAACCAGTGGGCAGAGAGCAACACAGCTGTATAACATCTCTCTATCAATAAAGCAACTTGGGACAAAAAGCTCTAAATGAGTAGGAGATTGCAGGGGGAAGACATGGAGAAGGAGCCAGAAACATTAGGGAACATCCACACTCAACTGAGCAGAGTGGAACAGGGCAGGATGTGTGTGGGATGGCATCTGGGACAGGTGAGTCACAGCTACACATACACGCACTCCATACATAAGAGTTCTCTGAGGGAGACAGGGGCTTCTTTGTGAGAAATTACCTATGTTGTAGATAAAGACTGAACCACCATTTTTAACAGTTTTTAGCACTGAGGGACTGCATTCACTTCCATTTTTTCTGTCCCAGGCTCTGACCATCATTACTTCAGCACATTCCCAATCAGCTTCTTCATCCCCAGTGCTCCCCATGTGTTTCAGACAGAGCATTGCTAAGCAGAAACACTTTGCTGTAAACTCTGACAAGGAAAGTGAAAGAGCAAGCATGGGAAAATTGCCTGGGGAAATGGAAAAGGAAAGATAAAGGAATGAGGAAAAATGGCTGGTTACAGTAGGGGATTGGAAAGCATGTGGTCTGGATTTCTTATTCCTGGTTTGCGTTTGACTGTGATTTGTTTCATAGTCACCCACAGCTGAATTTTCATTGCCCAGCACAGAGGATAAAATTCATGCACTTTCAGTCTTGACCTCTATACGTTACAGTGTAGGAAGGTGCAAAAAATTCCCAAATACTGGTTTGTTCTGTAAAGCCCTTTAAAGGATCCACTTGAATTCAAGTCAGAGCAGCATTTGAAGCTGTATCTGTTCCCTGTGCTGCAGCCAACAGAGAGCAGCATAGTTACATCATGCACTCTCCTCAATCCAGTCCAGTGCACAGCGCTTCCCTGTGACTGCTCATCCACTGGAACTGGTTTCCCCAGCCATGCTTTTGATTGTGGGTGCCAGAGTGAGTCCCAAGTGCTTCACCCACTGTCCCCTCTGTGCCAGAGAGACATGCTGGCCCCAGGCATGGGTGTCTCTCCCAGAGAGGAGTCCTGCATGGGCAGCCAGCTGCCTGTTTGCTGTGGGAAGCTCTGCTTCCAAGAGGGAATTTGACTGCTCCAGGATCAGTAAAGTGGGTTGAAGCAGCAGAGACATTTTTCTGTTGTTGCAGGGTATATTGGTCATCCAGCAGGTAAATCTTGCTGGTGACACTGTGAGTAGCCACTGAGGATACTGCTGTCTGTAGGCCTGCCAAGAGACTTCCCTTCTACTGGCAGGAAGATGCACAAGCAACACAGCCATGGCTAGGACGAGCCTGAACCTGCTTGCAATGGGGAGCAGGATTCCCAAGGCCCATAGAACCTGAATGTAAACACGGTGAGAGGATCAGTCCCAGAAAATGCTCTGATGGGCTGAAAACACAGGCCCTGCATGAGGCAGTATCTGCACATTTCCTCCTGGGCTGGCAGGGTGATGTGGCTGTGGTGTGGAAATGCTATGCTAGAGCAGGTGCTTGATGAGGGAATATATCCTGGTCTGGTGAACTGACAGGAGACTTTGAGAGGGTGGATATCAACCACTGCACCATCCTGCCTCAAGTGGGAAGACGGCTCAGGAACTTTCTGTCACAGAGGTAATGTTGGCCCAGTGGGAATAGCAGCATTGGCAGACCATTGTTACCAAAGCCAAGTCGAGCTCTCACTAAGCCTTGGGCTGGAAAGAGTGATAATAACCTTCAAAGCTTGCTTGTTGGTTTGCTTTAAACAAACTTGGCAGCAGACTGTGAAAATGTTTGCCATCTCTTGTATTAGGGAGTTAAGCTAGGTAGCATGAGGCTTTGTTCTGTCATGTATTTCCCATCTGATAGAGAGAAGTCTCTCTGGGCTTCAAGCCCATTTGTAAAATGGGGGTGCCAGCACTGCCTGAGCTCTTCAAGAGTGTCATGTGGATGAAAAGGTGGGAGTATGGGTGTTGGATACCTGGGTGACTGAAAGGTGGTGGAACATGGCATAAAGGTTTAAGGAGGGAAGGGAAAGAATTCTGGTCAGAGGGTGGTACACTCTTTCTCAACCTTTGTGAAAAATCGGGTCAGATCTCCTGACTTGTGACCTATCAGGTGGATGTGTGAGAATTGCCTTAGCAGGCTTTGGTTCTGAGGGAAAATAAGGAAAGGCCACAACTTTGATGATACATGATTGTGCCACACCCATTTGCTGGTATTAGTTGACTACAGCCATACTGATACCTCCTCCCTGTCTGTAAAGGTTGGGATGGGCAGGATCCACTTCCAAAGCAACAAATTCTTCCCTTGTGACTGCGGGCATAGCCTGGACAGGGAAATGGACTATGTCTCTCTCTGCTAACACACACACACACACAAGCCACAGAGAATTAGCCAGATGGTTTCACTTGAAAAAATCAAAAGCACAAAGCCATCTGCTCTCCTGTTCTGGGGATCATGAACTTGACTTCTTGTCTACTGGTATAAATTGAATTTCATGGAGTGCAGACAATGCATGTATGCCCCCAGTTTAGAAATCACTAGGCCTGATGGGGGCAAGAGGGCTGGAAACATCTCCGTCACTTGAGTTTCCTGTGGCCAGACGTCCCCAGCATGTGTTGCAGTAACCCTTCCACTGCGAGGCAAATGCCAGCCAAGTAGCTATTAGTTGTGGGAGGGCAGGATCTGCACAAGGCTCTGGAATGCCCAGGAATGCCCAGCTGCTTGGAGCCTGTGAAAGGGCAGGATCTGCACAAGGCTCTGGAATGCCCAGCTGCCTGGAGCCTGTGACAGCAGAGGGAGTGCTCACATCGCTTTTGGAGAGGGATTTGGCTGCTGCTCTTTCCAAACGGAAACAAGGAAGGGAGAGGGCACTGCTTAGGGGATGAGTTAGACACTCCTGGAAAAGGAAATCCTTGAGCAGTACCTTAGATGCTCGTATATTAGACTGAGGTGACAGAGGAATGACATTGTCACAGCAAGCAAAGGGACCGCCCTACAAATGGAGATGAAGTGTTTGCCTAGTTGGCACAGAGACAAGGACAGTACCTATGGATCACCTACTGGAAAGGCACCCTGGACAAAAAGTTAGTGTTTAGAGCAGCCCTGAATAGGGAGTAAATAGAGCTCAGAAGCCAAAATCCTTCTTTCAGCATTGGCTTGAACAGGCAATTTGGACCTGATTTTGTCCTACCCCTTTAGACTTTGATTTGTGTGATTATCTCAGGAAAGAAGTCCCCTGGCTGGAACTGTTGTAGAAAACATAGCAATCAATCCAGTATTGCAAACTAATGCTTAGTTTGTATTATTAGTGTATAATTGTTTAGTTAGCTGTTGCCAGCACTCATGTTTTGTTGTGAGGCTTGTTGTATTCACTGTGTTTGTGAAAGCCTTGCTGTTGAAGTCAAGATATTTTTTTCTTTCATTGAAGCAGCATGTTTCTGGCCCTTGTGCTTTTGATGATGAATATGGAAAGAATAAAAAGCAAGGGGGATAATGAAAAGAACCTAACATTTATTACTTGGAAAAACACAAAACCTCATGATTTTTAGCTTTGAGGGCCTGACTCCTGACGTTTTTTGTACTGCAGTATTGGTAATGTGGCACTGAGAAAACACATTGTGAATTGTGTTGGTTTCCTAGGAAGTTAAGTGCTCTAGGAGTTGCTTTCATCCATTCAAGATTATGCAAAGGTACCACATGACTCTTGTATTCAAGAAAGATAGTTGTAAAATTTCAACTGCTAACAAGTAATTTGAAAATTAAAGATAGTTTCTAAAGAAAAAAACAAACAAGATTCATCAAGACAAGCCCTGCTCAACAAAGGCTTTAAAGCACAAGCTTACTTTTATGCAAAGAAATGGTCCTTTTATGCAAAGAAATAATCCTGCTGACTTCAGTGAATTGTGTTGTGTTCATACCCAAATGATTCTGAAGAGAAAATAGGCTGGAGGAAACAAAACTGGGAAGCGCCAGTGGACAGTTCATGAATTGGAGAAGGTAGAATTAAGCTAATAAATGATTCATTCAGAATTGTTTACCCAGCTTTAGCTAGCATCAGGAGGGAAAGAATGCAAATGGGGCTGATTATCCAGATTCACTTTGTGTCAGTGAGTTGTTGTTGGCTCAGGAACTCTTCCTATAAAGGGAACAGTTGAACACTCCATCATTTGAGAACATTTATCACCAAATTGGACAAAAGTCTGAGAATGCACCGCAGGAAATCCTCATGGCTGAGCAAAAGGCTGAATTCCCCAGGTGCTCCCTCCTTATCTGCTACCATGCCTTAGTGTTGGTAACTATGCAGATTACTAGCAGAATTGCCTGAATGGAATTGCACCAAGGGAATTCTCCCATAAGAGTTGAACACAATAAGGGTTGCTAATAAAGGTAGAGCAAAATCCTTGTCAAATAGGTAACTCTTTCTTGCAGGGGGAAAAAAAAATAGCTAAACTAAACTTAAAATATCTTGTTGATTCCCTGAAAATCCTTACCCAGCTCTGCCTCAAATAAGGATTTGGGGGGCTGGATACACCCACCAGTTCTAGTGACAAGCTGCAGGAAGCCCAAGGCAAAGCCTGCACTGATGGTACCACTCAAGACCAGCTGAATTTCCTGTTCCTCTGTGCCACTTAACAAGCAGCCCACGCCAGGCAGTACGGGGACAGAGCAGAGCAGCAGGCAGGCCTGGCTGTTTTGTAAGCTGTGGCAAACAAGGACTGTTAGTCAAATAGAGGACAGAGTAATCTCTTTGTGTGTGAGATACCTTCAATTAGGTAGCCTCCTTTGAAAACTGACATAGCACAAAGTCTGATAAGAGTCAAAATTATGAGTTGAGAGTATAGGGCAAGGCTTCTAAACAGTTTCCTGGGTGTGCATGGGCGTGGAGGAGGAAAAGTCCCATGTGGTAACAAAGTTATTTTCAGATACTGTTATGACATAATGGAGAAGAGGGCCTGAGGGGGGACATGGAACTTGCACCGGTGTGAATTCAGAATAGGTTGTAAAAACAGATTTCAGGAATGATTTTAATGTGGCTGATGCTTTTGGGCAGCAGGGGTTGGCTAAGTGATTCAGCAGGGATCTTTCAATTTTATTCCATGAGATTCTAGCAGTGTTCTTTGTGGGGCAGTGCTGCGTAATACCCACTGACTCTCTTGTAATTGCAAATGGCCAAGGACTCTGCTTTACAGATGGCCCCTCTCAGCATCACTTTGGGACACGGGGACTAATGATGTTGTAGGAGAAACGACAGCCTCTCCCTCGTGAAGTCTGCTGCCTTCAGCACCTTAAGTTGTCTTTGGAGGTCTCCCATCCAAGAATCCAAGTTAATGCTCCCCTGGAAGAAAGAAGGAGATTTATGGTAGTCTGGAAGCCTGAGAGAGACATCATGACTAACAAGCTAATTAGCCCCTCAATAGCTGATAGACAATGGAGAGAGGAAGAGTCTGTAACCTGCAGCCTTACGTTTTACACGTCATGAGGCAGCAGCTTGTCTGCAGGGGCCAGCAGAGTTTGACAGGAGAGCAGCTTCCAGTGCCTCTGCTTCCCTCTGACAGCCCGAGGTGGCAACAGAGTGCCCTGTGCCATGCAGGGGACACTGCAGTGGCAGCGGCCACTCACACGGTTTCCCTTGAAACAAGATGTCTGAGGTGCAGGGAAAGGAGCACCTGGTGCTGGAGCCAGGGTGAAGCTGGTGGAGGAGGGAGTGCTGAGGAGCCCTTTGTGCCCTACATTCCTCGAGGCTCCTGCAGTACAGGCTTTAAAGAGAGAGGGAGCAGCTCACCCCACCTCCATCTGTGTGAAATAGACGGAACATAAGAAATGTTTTAAATAATTGAATAATGAAATGAATATATTAATGCTGAGAGAGCAAGAGAGGGCTGCTGGGCTGGACTTATTCTGCCAAACAGCCCCTGACAAGCCAGGAAAGAAGTAGGGTCAGCATTTATTTCTCTAGAGGGGATTGAAGGTGGGGTACAATGTTCAGTGGCTGTCTACAGAGCTTTTCTTTCCTTCTATTTCTTTGTTCAGTGATTCCACCTGCCTTTCTTTCTTTATGTAGTCTTCTCTGTCTCACTGTCATTCTTTGCTGTCTCTAGGTTTTCTTTCTACTCTGTTTTTTTTTTTTCTCTTGCATCATCCTTCCCTTTTGCAATCTTAGCTTTCCATGGTTCTATGATGTTTAATCCTCCAAAATGCAGGCAGAGTGCTCAGAGAGCATATATCCATCTTCAAGACACACACTCACCCTAATTCTGTAGCCACTTTATCTCTTAGAAGCATTTAATTATAGGTGAGATTCATCTACTATCCAGATACTCCATGTCTCGTCCAAGAGACAAGTAAACATCGTAACATCAAGTGTAATACATTTCTAGAAATACTTGGATGGCTGACAGCTGAGGTTGGCAGTCAGAACCATCAATTTGCTGATGTAGGAATGCAATTGCAAAAGTGAGTTAGGTTTGGTAAGTCAGGCAATAAATGGCACAGGAGTTTGTATTAAGAATGGTTGAATTCTAGTTGTAGTGAAAAATGTGCCATGGGGGAGCTGGCCATAAACAGCTGCTGCACATCACTCATTACACCCGGCTGTGCCAGTGCCCCTCCCTGCCTTGCCCCCCTTCCATCCCCATCATCCCCCCAGCTCTCTCAAATTTGGGCTCCCCGCACCGGCTTTGCAGTGCCCCTCCCTCCTCCATGGCTTCTCTACAGTTCCCTCTGCTCTTCCTGCTACTTAAGGACTTAATTTCTGTTTGTGGAGGCTGCCAACATTGCTGATGCATGCAGAGGTTTGTCAAAACGATTATTCAATTCTAGAACATTACAGGAAAACCTGCTGATTCCATCAGGTGTAACCCGAGTCATATTTCAGATCCAGAATTCAAAGTACTTAAGGAATCATCCAGCCATTTTTTGTTTGTAAATTTAAATGAAAATCATTTAGTCAGTGGCTACGCCTGCTAGAGCACTTTCTAAAATTATTTTTTCCCATTCCTACATATTTCTGTTTTAATTATTTTGGGAGCAGAACCTTCAGAGATCTTGTTGTCCTGACTCTTGTAGTCATTAGGGTCCTGTCACCTAGCCTAAACAAAGACATTATGCTTTTGTTGTGTTTTACTAAGTGTGCACGTTTGGGAGCTTTTTGTTGAAATGTTATAATGTACAGTGTATGAATTAGGAATGGTTTCAGGAGCATGTGAGAAGGGAGTAATGAGCTGAGAGGAGCCAGGAGCTGGAGGGGCTGTTGGATATGCTGGAAACTGATTTTCCTCTTGTGATTATGAGAAGACTCCACAGGTCTATATATGTGGGGTAGCCAGCATTAAAAAAACAAAACAAAACAAAAACAAAAAAAACAACCAAACAAAAACAACAACAACAAAAAAAACCCAAACAAAAAAAACTACAAAAAACCGAAAAACAACAAAACCCCCCCCCAAAAAAAAAAAAAAACCCCGAAAAACAAACCAACAAACACATAAAATACACAAAATACTTACATAAAAAGTAACTATGGAAGAGGAGCCTGTGGTGTGGATCACAGAAGCAGCTGTTGAGGACAGGGGAAGCGGGTGGAGAGAGACAGATGATTTCTTGGGTGCAGCATGCAGGGACAGGTGGGGAGGAGGAAAGCATGGGGAGTTTAAAAGTGGCAGCTCTCTCCTTCATCTGGGAAGTTATTTCTTATGCAGAGTGAATGTAACCCTCCAATGTGTCTTCCTGTTAGTGACACCCAGGAAATGTTTTATGGATGAGGCTCCATCACCTGTTGGCATAAAAAGGAGAAGGCAGAGCCACTGGTGATGGATGATCACTTGGAAACTGCACTGTGTCCTCTACACCCTCTGCCTCTCTCTCCATGCCTCTTTATCATGCATCATTGCAGTAGCATCCACCTGAGGCTGCCAGGAAACTCCCAGTTCCCAGCTTCTCTCCCTCTTAACTTCCCAGATGTTCTGATATACTTCCCCTCTTCTGAAACTGCTTTTCTAAGTCAGAGATGTTGTCACCTAAATGGATGAACTGTTAGCATTTCTGTAGGTGACAGCAAGAGAGAGAATTCTTCTTTGAAGTCATTGTACAGAACACCTTGCATGTTAACCCTTCTTTACTCTGAGTGCATCCTGGTGTGAGTCAGGTGGTTTTGTGACATAGTGGAAAAGGAGCAGGATTTTGCAGCTTTACAGTTATTTTATTCTGGATTGTAGTGGGTATGTGCTGCTGATTGGAAACCCTTGTGTGCAGTACTTTTGTTGGGGTTGGTTAGTCTTTGTTGATTTTTTTTTCCAAATTACCATTTTTCTTTGCATCTCTCTTCTCACTACAAACTGCAGTTGCTAATGCCGTGGGAATGGCAGATAATTCCCACAGTGAGGACTGGAAAGCCTGGCTCACAAACCAGGTCATGATCACAGACTAAGTCGGAAGAGACACAGAGGTTTCAGAGGAGGTTGGCCAATCCCCACGATGGTACTTGATTGCTGAGCAGACTGTAAATTCAAGCACTTGTCAGAATCTCATTTAATGAAAGTAATTACACAGATGCATTTGAAAAACATAGATAGAGCCTAAGTACTGGCTAATGTTTTAGCGTGTCTGTTCTTGGATAGTGCAGTCTCAATTAAGCCTTCCCATTCAATCCCTGGCCATCAGGTGCTCCCTTCTGTGAATGCCAAGCCCAGTTTGCAGAAGCAGGTCTCTGACTGCGAGCTGTGTTATTGCCATGCCAACCCTTCCTCTCTTCCTGAGTCCCTGAGTCCCATCTTTGTTTCTGCTTCCTGCAGGAGGTCTTGTGTTAGTTCCACATTAATCAGTACGCACTTCAGTGCATCACTTAATCTAATCTAGGTGGTACCCAGGCTTTCCCATCTTTTCTACTTCTCTGTAATCAGGAGGTTTATTTCTGTGTGTGGGAGCCCCAGAAAAACACAGTGCACTGGTGGTACACTGCAGACAGACAGCAAAACCCCAGGGCTGTTTCAAACATAAAATTCTGGCTCCTGCTATGGTGGCAATGGTAGCATAGCCAGGCACCTCCAAACTGTTTTTTTTAATCAGCCGCCTAAGGGTTTTCTTCCCTAGTTTAAGTCAGACGAATTCAGACGATGCTGAGGGAATTGAGCTGTGCCTGCACTGCATCTAAAGACAGGCAGTATAATAACACCGGGCTGACACTGTCCTAAACACCTGCCCAACTCCCATTCATCCCGCACACAAATGTGCACATACGGAGCACATCCAGAGGTCTTGGGAGCTTTGGGAGAAGGATGGCGGGGCATCACTGTGTCACTGCCCCACCCCGAGCACCACGATTCGTCCTGATTGCCGCCGAGGTGGGGACACGGGCTAATAACGGGTCCTCAGGAGCGACTTGCCTCCCCTGTGTGGATTTTCCCTCCTCCCCCTTCCCTTCGCCTGAGTGTTTAGTTCTGAAAAGAATAATTTATCAAATCATTTTTATTCAGCTTTGGAGGAGGAAGAAGAAGGATGGTAGGGGAAAAAAGAGCCCTTTGCTGTTTTAATTGCTTTGCGGCGTACTTGTGAGAGTGGAGCCGGGCTTATCAAAGCCGGCGCAGCCGAGTCCCTGCCTGTCGCTAATGAGAGCTGCCACGTGAGCAGCCAGGCTCCTCCGATGGACCAGATAGTGCCTCCAAACAGGCAGGGACGCCAACATTTAGCAAGTTAATTTAAACGAGAAGCTGGAAACTTTAAACAAGAGGCTGGGGGAGATGGTTTTACAAGGAGCTTGGTATCAAATCGGAAATCAGGGGGTTATTTAGCTTAAAAACCAAAACAAATTGAGACACGGAGTCTACGATGCTGTTTGCCTTGATTTTTTTTTTTTCCTGATGATTCATTTCTGAGTCAGGTGTCGGGGTCTAAAAAAGAGGAGTTTGTATTTTTCCCTTGATTGAATGACTCTCAAGGAACCAGCTGAATTCCTGGTGCTCATTCATTTTACTTTGTGCCTGAGGGTGTCTTTCAAGAGCAGAGCTGTGAGCTGCAGTGACTCCTGAGTTGCTGCCATGGAGGGTGGTAAGATCTGGCCACAGGGTTGTGAGCATTATGGTTCTTGGCAGGAGAACTGCTAAAATTGGTGGTCACCGGGTGCCAGCTACTCCTTTGGGAAGAACTGCCAGGGTTTCCAGGGTGCTGTGCAAACTGCCTGGCTTTGGACTGCTTAGTCAGCCCCCATGGCTCTCCTGTCACACACTGCCCCAGCAGCTGTGCAGTACCACTGGATCAATCCCATCTGCCCATGTCTGTCTGCCGAGTCTTAATCTCTGGGCACAATTTCCTTTAATTTCTGTTCAGTTTAGACCCTCTGTAAGACATGTGAAAGGTGATCATTTATAGCAGCATCGATGTTCTCAGGTTGTATCACAACATCTCCAGTTATTTTGGGTTAGAATCCCCACACAGCTTTGCTGTTCATTTCACTTGTGCCTTTCAGGACATCAAATAGCTGATCTTCAGGTGTCTGTACCAAAAAGCCACTTTGAACATACATGCCACATCTTGAGCAGCATGCACTAAGACCAGTTATCCCTTTATTGAATCAGATGTTGGTCAGATGTTGGATCAGGATCCTGTGGTCCTTTTTCAATTCTTTATTTTATTTTATTTTTATTTTTTTTTAAATCCTGCTAATTTGCATAGGAGTCTAGTATAGCCCTGAATGAACTGTATCCTAGGCTGCTACCCATCAGTGAGGTGACTTATCCCCAGTGCTGGGTTCAGCTCAGTGATAGAAATAAAGGAAACCTAGGCTGTGAAGGAGGAGATTAATCTCTCATATCTTTTTCAATAAATTCGATCATGTCTCTTCTGGCTGTCATCACACTTAGGTTTCAAATTTTTAATTAAAAACTCCATAGCTGAAATTACTGTAATACAGTAAAAACGAGGACTGAATTCTACCTATTTGTCAGTTTCCTCATATGGAGAAACAATGTCGCCTCTTTTAAATATCAAATGTGAATAAAATATGCTGGGTTTTTCTTTTTTTAATCTTAACTTAAAAAAATAGTTTCATAAAAAGCTCCCTTGAAAGCAGTGATGGGACAATCTATTATTAAAAGAAACAAATCAATATTAATGCAATTTGATGGCTGAGATTTGCTTGAGTAGTATTTTATATTCATGTGTATGCTGTTAACTCTGCCTTATTAGATATGTGCAACATGGGTGAGTTAAGGTTGCTGTGGGAACCATAATTTTTTAAATTTCCTGGCTTTTAACACAGGTAAAGTCTACCCAAGCTACCTTGCATTAATATGTGTAATTTCTTTGATTGAGGAAAGAGTGTTGGAGTATTTTATTGTCTGTGTCCCTGCTGTCAACTGCATGTTCAACCAAAATGAGTTTGATTCCTAGACCCACACTAACGCATTGGAACAGTAGAACTGGAGCTTGCTTTCAGAACAGAGCAGCAGCTCCAAATGGCACCACAATCCACAGACTCTGAGGCTTTTCCTGCCATGTACTGCTCTCCAGGTGTCTGTGTGTGCCCTGTGACAGTGGCATGCACACCCATCCTGTCATGCAGCAGGAACCAGGGGGTGAAAATAAATTTGGGCTCTGAGATTTAATACCTTAGGCAAGCCTTCTTCTCTGATGTGACCCTTCCAGATGCACAGGGGTGCATAAGAAAAGGCTGAAATGACCAAATCATATGTAGGCTAATGATACGAATTCTCCTAGTTCTGCCCCTCTGCCTTCCTTCTTCCTTCTTGACATGTTCTGATACTCTGTGCACATCACAATGTGAATTAGATGCTGGTTTGAGATTTTGCCATGCTCATTGCGGTTCAAATATGCTTTCCTTCTACTGTACCTATTCCTAAGCATCAGGCAGCTTGATAATGTCCACCTCTTCTTCAGAATGAGGGAAATTGCCTATTACTAAATATCTGCAACTTACAGCACAACTGCCTGTAGCCACATTGGCTGTGGGCTTTTTACAGTCAATGGACAGCTAGCCAGGATTAGGAAGCAGCTAATCCGATGTTTCCACAATAGAAGGGGATGATAATCAGGCTTGGAAGTACATACAAAGCGTTAGGAGTGTGGACTAACTGAAGTGGAGCCTCCTGCATTAAATGCAACCAAATTTAGCCCTAGTGTATGTACAAGTAAATAACAGTAATATGCAAAGACATCCAACCAAGACTAAAACAACCTAACTGTATGCTTGGCTAGTGTATTGCCTGGTTACTTAACCCTGGAGAGGAAAAAGCCTCCATGAGCATACCTGGGGTGCTTTGCTCTGAAGACACTGCTGCTAGTGCGAAAACTGGCTTGCTGATGTTGGCAAAGCTCTGCTTCATGCTGTAGAGACATAGCCTCAGACCTGTCTCTTTTGCAACAATCTGTGTTTCAGAAAGACACCTTCAGGCCAATCACTCTCACACTTTCAGTCCAGAGAAGAAATTTTCTTGGGATGGAAGTAGTTAATAGAAGTTAAGTCTTCTAGTAAGGGGACAGAAAAAATACCATGTGACTGAGATGGCCAATTAGACATTATGAATATTCAGAATTCTCTAATCGAATGAAAGCTCATTACAAACACCCAGGCTGAAATTTGCCCATGTAAAATATTCATTGAACAATTTTGCATAAATAAATAATAAACAATAATAAATGCATAAAAGTTTGTTCATAGACCATCTATCAGCAGGGGAAAAAAAAAAAAAGACAGAATCTGCTAAATAAATTGTATGTAATGAGTAATCTGTCCGCTGCTTGTTTTGAGCTCTCCCGTGGTAGGTCTGCTGTGGAGATCTGACATAAGCATCTCTCTTCTGGGAAGGATGTGAAATAGGGCTGCTTGGGGTAGATAAAAACACCAAGGTACCCCACTGTTAAGGAAGCAGGGTGTATAAGATTGGGACTTAGCTTATCACAGATGTAACAGGGTGTGAGAGTTCTGAATATGTGAGCTGAAGAAAATGGCTGGATTTGAAGAAGATTCAAACCAATTTCCATTTAAGTGTTAGAGCATTTCCATTTAAGAGCTTCCTTGCATGTCTAGCCAACCAAGGTTTACAAAACCCCTCCTGATACAAAGGATGTGTGTAGTTTCATAAGTCATTGTAGGGTGATGCAGAAGGAGAACATAGTGTTTGTGTGTGTATGAGGTGCAAGGGAATGCATTTTGCTGGACACGTGCAAACAGGCTGTGCACAAACAGAAAAAGGTCAGAGCTGTCCCAGAGCTTCATATGGAATAGCTGCAAATGACTGCATGTGGTTTGCCTACCTGCTTGGTTAATAGTGCCAGGGAAGGGGATTGGGAGAGAAATCAAAGGGCTGCTTCAATAAAATCTGGAAGACCAAAATCCACAGTTGTTAGGAGAGAAATACCAGGCAAAAGTACTAAGTTGTGATTGGAGATGGTTACAAGTGAAAAGGTCTTATGCCTCATCCAGTCGCAAATCACACTGTGTTGTGGCCCATCTGTGGAGAATCTGGCTCTTAGGAATCTGTCTGTGAGACAGCCTGGCCTATTAAGTGTGAGCTGTTCCTCAGGGTAGGAAACCACCATTTTAGTGGTTTGTTTGCACAGACAGTAGCAGAAAAGCAACCTTTTCTCCAGCAAAGCTCCATCATATGAGCCATGAATGGGACATCTGTGGGGACATAGTATTTGCCTCCTGGCAAGTGGAGAAGCGACATGAGAAGTCAGGTTGCCCCCTACTTCCATTCTGTAAAAGTCATTATTCACCCATGGTAAACCTTTGCACACCCCCCTTCACCCACCTAGTAATTACCTGGCAAGTATCCCAAGTATCCACCTACACAGCAAATTACACGGCAACTTTCCTGTAACTACATGGTGGTTACCTGGGCCTTCATGTCACCAGATAATTAGAATCTGAAAGAGTTTTGTAAAGGTTAATTTATGTGAGACTTACCACACCCTCTTTTCTTACTGTGAGCTCAGGACTTACACTTTCAAATATGGGGCTTGTGCTCTTCTCTAGGTGTCATCACGACCCTCTTGGGAGGGGTTGGATGTCTCTATAGATCAGGGTAGAGAAGGCAGCTGGGGCTGGGTAGACTTTTGTCTGTGATCAACCCCCATATGCCCAGTCCCCAGAAGATAAATGTCTGATGCTGTCACAGCCACAGGAGCCTAATAGGAGGCTCCCTAACAGCTGTGATCCCCAGGAGTTCAGCTTAGAGCTGCACAGGCCCCTGCAGTTCTCCCTGGAGGACTAACCACAGGAAGATGCCTTCCCCATTCTACCTGACAGAGGTAATCACTGCTCTCTGCTGACCAGCCAGTATGGGGGAATTAACACTGGAAAAGAAAAGAGAAAAACAAAAACAGCCCTAATCCTTATGCCTCCCTTCTTGCCCACCAGTGAAATCTCACATGGGGATTTTCTATTAGAAGGGGTAATCATGTGTGTTTCAGTCTGGAGTCTGCGCAGTCCTGGCTGGATTGTGCTCTGTTAGAAAGGATCTCTCCTTTTCTAGCTGGTTGCAAATCCCTACCTTGTTATCACAAGACAGTTAACTATCTAATCACACAGTTTTATTGCATGCTTAGCCCTGAAACGCACCGCACTGCCAGATGCTATAGCAGACTGTATTAGGGAAATAATAACAAGGCAATTCAGAAGGCTTGTCTCATAGCTGCTGGGTAATTTAGTGACCAGGCTGTTCTGTAATTTTGTTGTCACTGTGGCTCCGTGGGTTTGGCTGGGAAAACCGTGTCAGCATGTGCTGTTTGCTGTGACAGACTGCATGTTGTAGAGCAGCATCACATGGGAAGAAGTGGTACATGTGACAATTAGGGGAGTGTGCCTGTTTCTGTTAGTCAGGGTGGATCTGTGCAAGGGGACTCATACTTTCTGACTGGTTCATTGGAAAAACCAAACACAAAAATGGCAGCAGAAGCTTATTCTTCTCCTGACTTCCTGAAGTTGGTCTCATCAGGGAAGGTAATCAAGATGAACAGTGTGAGGATATTGGAAAATATGAGACGGGAACTGTTTATCTGAGCTGGGCAAAAATTTACCCCCTGGGGCTCTGCATGCTTAACACTTCTGCAAGTTGAAAAGAGGAAGACAGAGAATATATTAAACCATCTGTTTCCCTCTTGCAGTACACTGTAGGGCTGGAACAGAGATTACTGTGTCTCCTTGTACATCACTCCTACCTAACCATGAGAGATGGGAGATTAAGTGTCGTCAAGAGATATTTAAAGACAAGTGACATTCAGCAGGAGCCTCAGTAAATTCATATTTATTAGCAAAGGAGGTATAGCAATGTGCAAGAGATGTGCAAGCAAGACATTTTCATTCCATCAGTCCTTGTCGTTGTGCTCTGTGCCTCAGCACGAGCTCAAGACATGGCCATCAGCTATGTGTCTATCTGAGCAGGGTTTAGGTTTGAACCATCCCTTTTCTCCTCTCAACCAAGACTGATTCCTTCTCTCTCAGTAGCAGCACAACACAGACCAAGCCTGAGCAATACTGTAAAGCACCTGAAGGTGAGGGTGGTAAATGGAGTGCTCAGGCTCAAGGGTGAGCTTGAGTCTTCAGCTACCATGATGGTATTAGTGTGCCTCCTGAGGACCTGTGCAAATAGAGTCGAGGAGAGATATTCATGTAGGAAGAACCAGAAAGCAAAATGTGTTTATGGCCACGTGACAGCAAACCTGAATTTATGAGAGGACGTGTGCATGTGGTAGTACACAAGGATGTGGGACTGGGCAGCTTTGTGGAAGTAGGTGTGAGTGATGCAGGCATGGAATGTAAATTAGATGCTGTGCAGGGACACAGAGGCTCTAGAAATCCTGTGTTTCTCCCTGGGGCCCAGGAGTTAATTTAAAAAGGCCTACACTTATGGGAGCTAGGGCAAATGTAGGTAGGTGGGTACCTACCCATGCAGCCTGATCTGCATGAGATGAAGGTAACATTGAGAAAACACATGGTGCTGCAAATGGCTCATCAATCCCAGTGACTCTGGAGGGGTTTTTCTATCTCTGAGTTTTAGCGACAGGGAAGGAAGGGGCATCATTCTGGAGTCTGTTGTTCATCAAGAACTGTTCCATTGCACAGTGAAAAGGAACACAAAGCAGCCTAAGTGTGAGGTGCATATTGAAAACAAAACCAATGGCATCAGCTGGGACCTTTGACCAAAGAGACTGTTAGGAAGAATTTTATTCAGGCAGGTAGATGGGAATGGCTTTATTAAAGATGTGAAGAGGGCTTGAGCTGCCTGGGTAAATCCATTTTACTGAGAGCTGAGGTCGATGGCATAACTCCCCCTCACTCTCCTGTGATTCATGAGGGAAAGCTGAGCTCTAATGCCTTTTATGAAAGATGGTGGTTGTTTGCTTAAAAAGAGTTATGTGGGCCTGTTGTGGCCTTTCTGATGTCTCACCTTCTTGTGGGATGTGCACTGGACAGTCTCCTCTTGTGGGTGAAGGCCTTTTTTCCTCTTACATGAGCTGAGTGGCCAAACCTAGGAATAAAAAATGCCAACCCACCTTTACAGAGTCTACCAGCCCAGGAAGCAGCACACAGCAGTCTGCAGAGGCTCAGGCCTCGTGGTGAACAGAAGGAAGAAAAAAAGCACAGGGGGATATATTCAAAGTGACTATAAATACAAGGAACAGTTCCCTCAGCTTTATTGGGCAGCCCCAATAGATAGATAGAAACATCTGCTTTGCAGGACCTAATCTTCTCCTAAGATTACTATAAGGGTTATTGCTTTAGTGCATTTTTATCTCTCTGTTTTCACATTTTCTTCCTCTGGACAATAAGAGAAAGTAGAGGCATTGGATAAGTCCTCCAACATTGTCCAGGTGTCAGATGAGGAGTATGTGTGTTCAAAAGGGCTTGGATCCTGAAGGTTAATACTATATGCACTGGGAAGAATGGAGGTAGCAGAAGGAAAGCTTCCACTTTTCACAAAGGATATTAACTGCCTAACTGCCTTGTTATGTATAAACTAGAGGAGAGGTACAAGAATGAAGGGGTGGCAATTAGGATGCTGTTTGTCATTTGAGAGATGAAGGTTCAATTTCCCGCTGTCAGATACAACCTATGGGATGTGAGACTGGTCATTTGGTCTCCTACTGCCCAAGTTCACATGAGATACAGCAGTGGAATCTGCCTTACAGGAGCATAAGGAATGCAAATACTCTACCACAAGGCATTGAGATATCACAGAAACAAAGCAAGAAAACACAAGTACCTAAAATGTAATATGTCTATAACTCACTGCATCAGTGTCAGGTCTAGCTACTAAAGTGTGGGCACTTAAACAGGAGCTGCTTCTTGCTCAGTGCTTTGACAGTGCTTAGCAAATTACAGACTGTTCTCTGTTGGTTCCTCGATGTTACCACATTCTTAAATAATCATTCACTGAAATTCCTCTGGTAAAAGTGAATGAGCTTGGATTTCTCTACTTCTGCTGCCAGGAGACAGTTCAGCCTACTCTGTGAAGTGCCCCTTAGGGGGGCAATGGAGCACAAATTCTGTGCACGCACATGCACAGAGTTAAGGAATTCACACTTTTTTATTGGTGAGACTGCTGCTTGAAGCTGAAATGAGGTGGTATGTCACCATGCCACTTTTTTATTGTGGAGATAACTATGCTCTTATGTTTTGGAGAAAACAGCTCCAAATGTTGATCTCAGCAAGTGCTGCCACTACTGCTGAGTTTCTGCAATCACCCACTGATTTAGGCGATGTTGCTGTGCTGGAAAACGCAGTACAACCTATCAGCTGGTTGGCCCCATCTTGCTTCTGGTGACACCTTCTGCATCATGACTCCCAATGAGCTCAGCAAGAGAGGGCATGCCTGATGGGCAAGTCAGTAGAAAGTTGTCTCCTGGCCAGCAGCAGAGGCTTTATCACAGCAACGTGGGTGCAGCTGGGGATGTACTGCAGCTCCCTGCACGTTTCAAGGCCATGTGGTGCTCTCTCAGGATTTAGTAGGCTGCTGGAGTCATGGAGAGATAAGAGCATGTAGTGTTTTCTCAGCCTGTTCCCTGCTCCCTCCACCTGTGTCCCCTGTGCTTTCTTACAGTGGTGCTGCCATTTGTATGCATGTGTTTTGAACCTCCGGGCCCTTTCCCTATGAAGTCCTGCATCACAGGACCAATCTGTCACATAAATGTGGATCCAGTATGAGGTGATACAGAGATCTGTCTTCATATCCAAAATGAGAATAGGTACACCCATAAAAACATTGTGCCCTTATCATTGTACCCTCTGGTCTGAGTTTGGGATGAGCAAGCTGTGACAGGGCCTCAAGGTAGGAGCTGGTTGTGCTGCCGGATGGTCAGGATAGAGCATTTTAAATACCTGTTTGTATGCAGAGATCTGATAGGGAAAGTTTGGGAAGAATAAGATGAATTTCCCTGGTTCTTTTATCATGCCAACAGTCACTTCTATAAGTTTTTGTTTTATTCATATCTTGAAAATTCTCGTATGAGAATAGCACAGAAAGCAAAGGGTTTCAATCTTTGCTCTACTTCTCCCAGGCAACAGTGAGTTCCACATGCTAGTAAGTATGCACACTATGATGTGCATGTGCAATTAATGCAACTACATTGAGTGCTTTCTCATTTCTTCTATTTCGGGTCATTGAGCAGCTGCACGTGATTTACGCTTCAGGTGCTAGAGGTAGTCCTTGTTTTTAAGTGGAAATGGCAAAGCTCAAATAGCATGTCCCTAGTGGCTTAGCAATCGAGAGGGACAGTATTCCCTTCTCAGATGTCAGAGTATTTAAGACTGCTTCCCTGGTATGCACCTGCAGTCAGAAATAGACCTCTGTGTCTGTCTTCTTCTCCGCAGCTCTCCCTCCTTCCCTCTTTATAGCTATAATAGCTTCAGTGGGTTTTGAATTCAAGCTTTCATTATCCCATGACCAAACCTTTGCAGATAGCATGGAGAATTGGTTTCCATGCCTGAGGTGCCGGCTTTGGGTGAGCATGCTGATGCATTGTGTTCAGGGAGGAAATAGCCCAGACTAAAACTTAACTTGGGGGTATCAGCTGCCTCCAGGGTTTTTGGGGAGGAGGCAGGGAGGGCTGGTGGCAGCCCTGATTAGTTATCATGCTGGGTTTGAAACTGGTTTGTAGATTAAGAATTTACTGAGAACTATGTGTCCTGGACTTTGTGCAAATCAAACTACAAGCCAGGCCAGCTTCAGGATTACTGGTAGCTGAATGAATTGTGTTGCAGTGGCTGCAAGTGGGCACATAAGTCTAAATGTTTGGCACACAGTTGTTAGGAGCAGCAGCAATAAAACACACTAGCAAGAAGAGGAAAGATTTTGGAGGGAAATTGGTGCTTTTTGGATGTCACTTCGTGAATTCAGCTGTGTCACACACACATGACTCAGGGCTGATGGACATGTAGCCCATGCACATGTTCCTTGTGTCTCTCCAAGTAGCTTTCCCTTCATTATTGCTCCTGCAGGGCAAGCAGGGTCCTCACCGACCTCTGCTGTACTTAGTGCTCGGTTGGTGCTGGGGAGAGCATCCTGGGGATGATGCAGGGCACTGCCTGGATGGATTAGCAAAGCTTTTTCCCACGGATTGCCTTGCCGTAGAACCAGTCTGTATCCGTGACAGGTTTACTCTGCTACCAAGCCCACAAGAGACCTGTGTGACCACTTAGACTATAAATCTGCTCTTTTAATACATTTATTCCTCTGCTAGTCATTTCTCTCCTGTGATGTTTCTCATCTCTTTTCTGCACTGTTCTGCTTTGAAGCTGCCATTAGTCCTGACTTTCCCCCTCCTCTCCCTCCCCCTTTCTTTCTTTCCCCCTGTTTTTCTGCTATGTCAACAGAGTTGCCTGAATGGTTTGATCACCGTGCTGGAGTTTTGGTCCTTCCACAGAGTGTACACATTGCTTTTCCTCTCCTCTTTACCTCCTACCTCATTCTGAGAAACTTGTGTAGGCATGAAAGGGAACACTATCACTAGACAGAAGCATTTTAAATCTATTTATTATCCAGCTTTGCTGCAGCCCTCTTTTTGTTTCCCTTTCAGTAATGAAATATGTGTCTATTTCTCTTTTCTACCAGCTTGTCATATTTTGCATCTTATTGAGCTTCTACAAGCAAGGTGAAATGTCCTCAGGCTGGCCAGCAGGGAGCAAGGGAGACAGTGCTGTATTTATGGCTGGGGACCAGAGAGGTGCTTGGAAGAATCCTCCACAGTTCAAGTACAGCACATGCTGGCTGCATTGCTAACAATTTGATAACAATTGTAATCGATTTTTTTCCTAGAATCAAAAAGGAGACCATAGTGATGGTTTGGAGCTCTAGAGAAAATATTTAAGCCTAGTGGCCTGCAATCTCTTCTGGCTCTTCAAAACACTCTGGTAATATGATTTCACATCCCACCTATCCTCTCTGTGTCAGAGTCTCTATGTGGCAAGAGAACACAGATATCTTGCTGCTTAGGGTTTGCACATTTAATCCAGTTGAATAAGGGAGTTATCTTGCTATAAACATTCTGTGCGTGTGTGTGTGTGTGTGTGTGTGTGTGTGTGTGTGTGTGTGTGTGTGTGTGTGTGTACAGGTGGCCCACAGTGGGCTCACACACAGGTGCACACACCAGTCACTGACACAGAAACAAGACACATACATGCAAAATGGGGAGAAATTACTTAAGGGTAATTACCTGGTCCTAATTGGAAACACTGAGATAAGATAAAGAACAAAACATGTCTCCTGTGCCTGCTAGAAGAGCCAATATTAACTAAGGAGAGAGGGGAGGTGGCAGCCACATGCTGTCAATGATGGGGAAACAGATTTCCTTGAAACCAGGGCTCTGCTGGGGCTAAGTCGTCCTGCAGCACCTGCTGCACCGTGAATCTCTCCTCAGTGCAGGACACTGCATAAACCCACCATCTGTCCTGCTGCAATGTGTGTTTTTAACAGCATCAGGTTCCACGGTGAATTTGTTGCCTTGGCATACCTTGGCAGTTGTTGTTTTCCTTTCGGACAACATAGCAAAACATTTTTTCCTCCATGTTCTCTGTTGCTGGCCTTCATTTGGATCTAGAATTCACACCGTTTGGAAGGGAATGAGGGGGGGAGTAATTTTTGAGTTCCACTGCTGCTCTATTTTTTCAGGAAGTGCTGGGAGATTGCCATACCTGGATCACTGTGTTCAAGAGTGAGTTACTGGTCTAATAACACACTCTTTGGCATTGGCCAGAGGAAGCTATTTCAGGAAAGCAGAGAATGGCAGTCATTGTACGAAGGGAAAGCTGTAAATTGCAGCATTGCTTGAAGAAAGAGCAGTGAGACCTCCAGGCTTAACTGGCAGAGCAGCATTTTGCAGGAGCTGATGGCTTTTAGCAGCTAGTCTCAGCTTTTGACTTAATGGGCCACAGGGCAGATTGTACACAGAAGAACAAGGTTCTGGGATCATGGAGCCAGGTTTAGTAAGCAGGTCCTTCTGGGCTCCAAAAACCTGTTTTGCAAGGTTTAGTTTCTCTCTCA
This sequence comes from Chamaea fasciata, assembly GCF_029207755.1. Classification (NCBI taxonomy): domain Eukaryota; kingdom Metazoa; phylum Chordata; class Aves; order Passeriformes; family Sylviidae; genus Chamaea; species Chamaea fasciata. The sequence continues at coordinate 23,450,843 of NW_027094087.1, read as the reverse complement.
TGACATATCCTGTATCTCTTTTCCTGTAATCTTTCGGAAGCAAAAATAAATGTCATATAGATTGCACAAGGAATGGGAAATCTTTTTTTATATGACCCAGATGTCTTCTCCCACATCAAAATGTCTTGTATGCAAAGTCTACTATTTTTTTTTCATTCAAGCTGGGCAAAACTGCACTTCTGCCTTTCAGAATAAGATATGGCTGTCACATCTAGCCAGCCTGGCTGCATACACTGAACAGATACAGACAGCTTATATTCTGCCTAAAGTCTTGTGTTTCTCCATAGCTGGCTCAAAACTTAAAAAAGTTCATATCCAGAAGTGATTAGCAAAGGCTCCTGGGTAGAACTCAGAGTGTTCAAATTTGGAGTCTAGTCACTGAATTTGGGGTCTCAAGACCAATTCAGGTACAGGTCTAAATCTTGGCTATTCCCACATGCTTGGCCAAAGTAACTGGGAAAGGGAAGGTTGGCTAAGAGAAAGAAATTGTTTCTGCTCCTGTGTTTGTTTGGAGAATATTCTAAAAGCAAGGAGTTACTAAAACATTGTTAACAGGGACAGCTTTTTCTTTTTAAATGTCTGGAAACCACATACTGCCTAGGGATCTCTTCCATAAATTCATTATTTTCAGCCTCTCAGATAGTCTTTCTCATTAGCAGATCTCAGGGCTCAGCTGCAAATGTAATGCCCACATCTGTAAAAAGCTGAGCAGCCCAGCTGTATTTATAAGCTAGTCTCTGCACTTTCATCTCTGTTGTATAGCCTTGATAGAGTTTCTAGGTGGTTCCATGCCAGACTGCTGCAGCTGTGTCCAGGCATTCTGGGTTTATATATTTATAAGCTTCTTTTGGCCTGCATAAGCTCTTTGCCTCCTTTATTTGTCCTGCCCTTGCCTTGTGTGGTGTACTTTCTGTTATTTTTTTTCTTTTTTATTACTTTTCAGAAACTGGGCCTTATGCTATGATTGCTGCAAGCCCTGGAGCCAGTCCTCACTGCTCCAGTGCCAAAGCCCACCTTGTATCAGAGCTCTGGCTTTGAAGGCAGAGGGAGTGCACAGACCCCTCCCCTAGGGACCTGCGTCACTTATAGCAAAGTTAACACAACTCTAAACATTTGAAAATCCCAAAAATTCTTTCCCTTTACCAGCACTGCTGTATAATTTGTTATTTACTGCAAAATAACACATGCTCCACTACCTTTTTCTGCTGGCATCCAAAGGCACTGTGATCCTGTGCCCATCACAGAAGTTTTCAGAGGAATCCTTCCTCTCCAAATGTCCAGAGAAACACTCTTGCTTCTATAATAACTGGTCATCCCTGCACTATGTCTCCATTGCTGCCTCACCAGTTCTGGTGCTCTTTTTCTTTCTTGCTTTGCTTTAGTGCTCCATTTGAGAGGACACCATGAAAATTTAACGGGGTTTTTTTTGTTATCATTGTCACCTTCTGTGAATTTTAGTTCAAGTTAGATACAGGAAAATAAACCCCAAACCAAACAAATCAGGGAAGGTTTCAGAGCTTCCCATTAAAACAAAGCTTGAAGTTTCTACTAATACTCAAGCTCCCTGTATCAAACAGAGTTCATAAGCTTCACACAGACAGATTACCCATATGTTTGATGCAACTGGCATGTGTGCACCTCATCATCCACTGGCACATGTATTACTTGATCTGTATTGCAAATATTGCTTGGAACTCCCAGAAACAGACAAGTGTGTGCACACTGGGTGCAAATGCAAATAGCATCCCTTTGAGAGGTGACCACCAAGCTGCCTGTGGTCATGGAAACCACATCTGTCTTCCCTCCCCTTGCAGCACAGTGGGAGTGGAACAGTTTGTTCTCTCAGTAGCTGTCTTGTGCACAGTCTGAGAGCTCCTGTGAAGCTGGATGTGCCTTGCCTTTGTGCTCTGCCGTGCTTCCAGCTGAAGGCCACATCCAGTTAACAGTCTTCCCCACACCCCACCAATGCCCCTTCAAAGAGAAAATTAGATCAAAGTTTTATCAGTTCACTGTGTTTGAGAATAACACATGCCAGGATTAATAGTTCTCAATTTTTCAGAAATATTAAAATTTGCTCTCTATTGTCAGGACAATAAATCTTTTACTCTGCAAGTTCCTCTTGCTCTGAGGACGACCGAGCGATTACTGACCCCAATTACACAATTAAATCTTTGAAATAATACTGTTTGATATTAAACAATTACATTTCTCATAAGAAAATATCACCATTCTCTTGCCAGCTAAGAGGGTATTAATAATGCATCTACACAGATTCCATTGTGTGTTAATAAAGAATGTCTACAAAACCTTATAGGATGTTCATACTGCATGTACCTGCAAAGCTTTATAGCATGCTAGGACCCTAGAAAATGAAAATAGTGAATCTAGAGCATGGCACTACTATTCCCTGTCCATTCTAGTCTCCAAGGCAGAAGAATATCATAGGAAGACCTGGAAAAAATTTCAGATTTGAGCAGCAGGAGCAGCCTGGTTGGGAGATTGATTTGGGGGACAGGAGAAACAGCAGTGCTTGGCTTGGTTGAGGTCTAAGAGTCGTGACTATCAAAAGTTGTGTTTGAGACCCACCAAGAACCAGAGGGTTTTTTCACTGACCTTGGTGGGACTTGGATTAGAGGGTGTGAGGATTTAAAGTGGACACATGGGTCAAATGGAAACATGCAAGGTGTTGGTATGCTGAGCTGGAAAGTGGTATGACACCCTCAATCAACCTGCAAAACAGAGGCATGTCAGGTTATTTCCATCCCTGGATGTAGTAAATAATAAATTGCACTGAGAAATGTGCAGTTTTAAGGAAAGAAAAAGGAAAGATGGGAACTGCCTGGGAGAACTTAGATACTGAGAGCTGAAATATGTGAAGTCCTGGGAAGATTAAGTAGGAATCTCACAGCTGGCAATAGTTAAAAGTCTGGACTAGGCTGTAGGAAAAAAACGCTGAAGGGAATGATATGATCCTGGCTCCATTGGTGCTGTACTAGGTGACACAAATGGTCACTTCTGTCTGTGATATTCCTGATTATGTCATGACTGCACATGCTTGCAAACCCTTGTAAGAGTGTATGCTGGCTAAGAACATCCACAGAACTGTCACAGCAATATTTACTTTCCAGCTGCTCTGAAATGCTGAAATATGTGAATCTTCATTGCTGAACTTGATTTAAAAATAAGAAACTCCTGCTGCATGTTGTCAGATGACAGTGATGTTTCTCCATAGTTCCTTGCCATGAGCCAATAATTCAAAACTACCAAGTGGAGGTTACCTAGTAATTATGCAAAGATGCCTTTTACTATTCACACTGGTCTTTGAGCACTGCAAGCAGAGAAACTTCTCTCTTCATTGACAAACAACATATTTTGTTTCTTCAAAGGAAAGTTCCCACGTGGAGCAGGCAAGCTTCTGCTGTTAGCACGGAGTGGGGGTCATCTGTGTGAGTGAGCCTGGCTGTATGGCAGTTTCTGTGCCTTAAGCTTTTTTGTGGCAGCACAGGCTGGAGCAAGCAGTGGCTAGCTCGGCATGCCCGGCAGTGGTGGTCACTCTTTCTGGTTGGATGGTGATTATCCCAGTGCTCTGTGCTCTATGGACACTTCTGAGACAGCCTGGCAAAGGCAGCACACAAAGACAATGTATTTAGTATGCAGCACAGTTTGCATGAGTGAATGACTTAGGGAGAACATAACCCCTGACCAGGAGAGCTGGAAAAGCAAAACAAAGTTTAAAAAAAAAAAAAAAAAAAAAAAGCACCCCAAAACTAAACAAATGTTCAGTCAGGTCTCCCAGGAGCAGACTGGGGCATTGTGTAACAAAAGAACTATTTGCCTCAAGTATAAAACACTCCTTTTGTGGTTTCTTCTGTGTGTATTGTAGTGAATATATTGACTGGCAGGAATGTTCATGGGAACAGTGAATTTTATGTAAATATTAGAGACTATTTGCAGGAAGCAAAATTTGAACTCATAAAAAGTAGTATTCTCTATGGAAGCCTGATCCTAAAGGTTAGTCAGAAAACAGAAACATCCAATGGGATTTACTGCATATATTTAACAAAAGTATGTCTAACCCAGCTTTGATTTTGAATATCGACTATCCAGGGACAGTTTGTGGACAAACAATATGCTGAGAATTATTTACTGAGACAAGTCAGCAAATAACTGCAAATGACAAATAAATTTGAGAAAATTACAAACTGCTTATGGACAATTCATGAACAGAAGCAAGGCAAAATTAATCAGATAAATTATTCACAATGAATGAATCTCTCAGCTCTAATTAAAACTCTGTAGCATATTAATAATACATGCCCAGAGAACCACAAACAGAATCATATAACCGAAAGGATCCATCTGTGTCTGCATCACAAACCTTCCCATCCTATAAAAGGGTGTTGCTGTATCTTTCTTGCTGTAACATTCTCAGAGCCTTTTTGTGTTTGCATGGTTTGGTTCTGGTTGCAGCTGATAGAAACCCTCTCTGCACACAGTGTATGTGCTTAGTGTGGCATGTTTCCTCACTGATGCTTGTGGTGTATGGGATCATTCCTTCCCAGGTTTTTTGTTACTGCTTTTCCAGCCCTAGAGGGATTCCCACAAAATATGTAAAGTATTACCTGAGCTTATCTGAAGTTGTTTAGGCTTTTCTTTCATGAATGTTGCAAATGATTCTTTTCTAAGATACAGGTACAAGCAAAGACCTAAGGATTTAATCCTGAAAATGCCCAGGAGTGGAAAACAAGCAAAAACATAAGGATTTAATATTGAAAATGCTCAGGAGTGGAAAACATGCTGGCTCTCCCAGCCTGAGGCTCCCCCCACTAGCTCTACCAGTGTTCCGCCTCCTGCCCCTTGTACTGCAGCTGGGGACCCCCTGAACATAAATTTGCCATAACCTGGTGTGTGCTGCCTGCTTGGAGGAAGCCTTATCCTCAATTTGAGTATTTCTAGGAGCTTGGACACTCTGTGTTGCAGGAGGCCCTGCCATGGACATTAAGCAGAAGCTGATGGCAGTAGGCTGGGCTGGGAGCTGAGTGCCTGAACATCAGTAGTGCTGCATGTTTAAAAATTCTAGCAAATGAAGGAAATTGGTTCTTTCCCTGTCCCCCACCTGTATAATTAAGCTCTCCTTTTAATATAACCGTGTCTTTGTACTCTCAGGAACTCCCCAAACCCTTTCCCCCTGCTCTGATTCTCTGCCTGACAGACAAGATCTAGTCAATCAGAAAATTGTTTAATACTTTTTGCTTTTATTCCCAAGAGATACCCTGGCCATTCATCAGCCCCATTTCTAACAGCCACCCCCACCCCTCGTGTCTTTTATCTGCTTGAAACCAATCACTCTCCCCCTCTTCTTTTTTCACTTCACAAAAGGAATCAGAATTTAATAAGAGCAAGCTGCAAAATATCAGCATTAATCCCCCTGTCCTCATGGGGCTGGCGCCATGAGTCCCTGGGTCCCCTTATCGGCACCAAACTGTATTTCACCAGTTAGAGCCCTTCTGATAGCATAAATACCTGCCATGCAGGTGTCTCCAGCTGACAAGATAACACATTATCAATCATACATCCCCGATTTATGCAAAAAGCACATCTTCCCTCTGTTTATTTCATCTCATGGAGGATGGAGAGCTGGGGAAGAGAGGGGCTAAAAAATTAAATCTTTTCTTTTCTCGTACACTTGAAGAGCCAAATGACACATCTCCTGCATATACAAAGGAAAGGCCTTTCTCTCCTGTAATTCACTTATTAGTGGTTGTGCAATGGTGTTGTTGCAGAAAAATGGGTAGGGAGTAATTGACTGTGGAATCCTATTAAGCTTTGTCATAATGCACCGTCCCAGAGTGGGTACTGCAGAAACACCTCCATCAAAATTACCTGCCGCAGGGAACGGTGGGGGGATGATTACACTGATGAGGAGGGCAAAAGAGTACATCCTGCTCTTCACTGGCCACCTTAGGTGTTTGTTTCACTCAAACACAAGGGCAGGGACATGGCCTTATCTCTGGAACCTGCAGGGATAGCTCAGCTCCAAATCCTCCTGTGTAAGTAAAAAGGGATATTTTCCAACAGGATCTGTGTAGAGGGTTGGGCAGAGACACTTGGCTTTGGCAGTGGCAGTGGTAAATTTTCACGTGAGGCTGATGGCAGTGGGTTATGCCACCATCTGAGGGGGGTGCCAGAGGCCTTCATGGAGGCAGCTTAGGGGAGCTCTCTGTGTCAGCAGCTGGCCTTCCTCCTGAGAAAACCCTCCAATGACTATTGATTGCTGAGGCTCACTGGGACTGCAAGCTGAGGAGGATTTGCTTTTCAGTTGTGTCTTCTGATTCAATTCCCCACCATTGAAAGGGGAAGAAGGGTGTGGGTTGTGCATGAAATAGCTGTCTTTACTCCCTGCTGTGGGGCAGAGTAGGGCTGGGACTGATCTCAGTGAAGGGGATGCAGCAGGGACATACAAGTGCATGGAGGATCACAAGTTTTGTAAAGCTTTAGTAATATCTGAACTCCATAGGTTAAACTTGTGCAGCCCCCCAGGTCCATAAGAGCTATTGCTATAACGATACCTTTACCCAGTGCAGCTTGTTCTGCTCAGTTTGGAAAATTAAGCCTTAATGGTAAAAGGACTTAATACAGGTCTCACAGTTGTTTTGATTGAAATGTCCAGTTGAGGTTTCACTAACTCAAATAGTCAGACCTGTTCAAAGATTGAGTTGACCAGCTTGACCTACACACTGAAGTCTGATCTCAGTGGTAGCTGTCATATGCAGAGGACAAACACTGCAAAAAAAAAAAGAAATAATGAAAGACGGGTACTTCATAAGCACAGGAATGGTGATGTAGTGCCATTTCCATTTCTGGGAGGTGGCATTTTCTCTGCTCCACAGCACCTTTGGTTCACATACTGGCTGATGATGTGCAGGGTGGGAAATAAGCAGCAAGAGCAAATGACCTCAGAAACAGCAAAGAACTTGGTTTCCATTGCAAGTCCCCTTACTAGAATAGAAGAAGGTGAAAAAAAAAAAAAAAGGCAGAAAGTAAAAGGCAGAAAAATGCCTAGAAAAGGTGTCTTCAGTTGTTTCCACACCAGCTTCAGCTGCTCCTAAAAGGCATCGGGTTTCCTTAAACATATATTTAATCCTATTGTCACAAGTGCTTTCTGTTCCTTTATAAAGGCAGGTTTTAAAAAAAAATTCATGTGTATCACCCTACAATATTTATCTCGGTCTCTAATCTGTGCTTGATTTGTAATGTGCTTGGAACAGGGGTTGTATCTTTGGTGCTTGTGTGTGTAATACTTATCGTAGTGAATTTCTGTTCTGCAAATACGGCTCCAGGTTGCTGCCTCTGTACAAAAAATTAGAGATAATAATAAATCACAGTCAGGTCTGATTCTGGGAAGACCAGTTGTGTGGGAGAGGAAAAAAATGGTGGTTGTTAAACCCAAGTTCTGGACATTCTTGTACACTCTTTGTCACTTTCTGTCCATGTCTGCCCTTGCTACTTGTTAAAAAGTAAAATGACTCCTCTAGGATAAAGGCTTGTTCTGCTGGTGCTGAAGATCCCAGCTTTTAAGCTCTGGGGACAGGTGTGGTATCTGCCATCACTCACAGAGCCTGGAAATCAAAATGCTTGTGCCTGTTATATCAGTGAGACCGGCTGCCTCACCCTGACAAAGGACTCCCTTGACTGGTGGACTAGCTATAATGAATTACCATCCAAGCCAGTGTCCCTTTCCTCCCTCATCAAGGGTAATTAGCATTCTGCACCATGTGTGTCCCTCAAGCCTCAAGAGTCCTCACCTCTGCACTGAGGTGCTACAGGGAGATCAGCCCTATCCCCAGACTGTCCAGTTTTCCCAGCTGCAACTGATGTCACTTGCCAGACTTCTACCTCTTTTTTGCCCTTGGGACCTCTTCATGAAGACACCTGTCTTATTAGATTAGGACAGTTCCCTGTGGGGACATGGAGATGTATGGATCATGTCTACCGCAGTTTCCATCTCCAAACGATGACACATCATCCATCAGCAACTTTCTGCTCTTGTGTCTCCTCTCTCAGTCATTAATGACCTTGATGGACACCTTCTGTTGTAAAAGTATATTGAACTGCCATGTTTTTACAGCACTGAAAAACATGCCTGTGATGCCATCTGAAACCCCCTCTTTCTTCTCCAGCGTTGAAATTTTTGTTACATCCACAGAGAGAGAGCATTAGCATGAATGAACATGATGGAGAGCTATAAAGTTTTTATTATCACAATTTTAGGCTGTTCATCTTATGAGTGGCAAACTAACTCCTTGGGAGGGAAGTGCTTTGGGAAGAACTGTCTGAGCAGTTTGGGGAGGAATCCCAGTGGGGACAGAACAGAGGAAGGACAAGAGAATTTGTGTTGTACATAAAAGCAGAATAAAGGCAGTTCGCCATAATCCACCCTCAGCTACACTCAGGTAGTGTGAAATTGTTGTCTTGAATGGGTCTGCCCTGGTAAAATGGAGAACAATATTTGGCCTCTTCTACATGCTAGTTTGTGATTGAGTAATGTGATTAATGAAAAGCTGCTTGTGCAATACTCACCCAGCACAGCTGCCAAGGCACATGTACACATCCTGCACATGTGCCAGGTGTGTAAGCACTTCTCTTGTATTTACTCCCCTTGGCCCTCCTCCCCCTTTAAAAAACACAGTTTCTGTACATCTTTCTCTGGTCTACAGACTGTGACTTTTAGATGGGTCTGGATAAGTCTGTCTGTGTTGGGGGGTGGTTGTTCTGTCACTTATTGCTAGGGCACTGCAGAGCTCTCTGAATTTAAATTTATGTGTTCTGGCTTTTATTGCTGGGCCACTTGGCTCCCTTGAATTATCTCAGTCTCCAAATGAATTTTATAGTCCATTGGGGGCTGTCCATGCTTGTTAAGGTGATATTTCCATCTCCAGCGTGCTGTGGAATCCCATCCGCCACGCAGTGATCACTTCTACCTGCCAGCTGCCTATTGCTACTTCAGGAATCATTTCTGCTCCTTGGAGACTCATGCAGTTACGGGATTGGTTGGGTGTGGGGCTTCTGGAAGAAGAGCTGATTCACACTGCACAATGGGCATTACTTTTGCTCAGGAAAGAGGTGAAATAGATGCTGTTGCAATGTTGGGTTGTGCCAGCTGTCGGGCTGGCTTTTTGGTGGGCAGAATCAACAAGGAATGGCTTTTGGGTACTGTGCACCACTGGGCCCCACTTCAGGGGTTTCAAGGGCATCCCCCAGTAAAAAAGGGATTATGAAGCAGAGGAGGTCATCCCATGGGAGGTGACTTCAGAAATGGCAGGGACCTGGGCATATGCAGGGCTGCAGCTGCAGGAACTACAGATTCTACTTCAGCCTGGTGTTCTGCTGACAATGCCAAGCCTGTTCTTCTGGGCTTGAAAAGGCAAAAGGATGTTTGACTTTCTGTAGGGTTTCTGACAACACAGGCCCTAAGGGCTTGGCTCTGGTGTAGGCTCCATCTTTGTGCGGAGCTGCTTCCTGTGCTTTTGTGACAAGGACACCAGCATGGTGCTCTGTTATGATGCAGAAAAACACTGAGACCACATTTGGACTTTTCCTTGCTTTGTTGCTCTTCCTTCTGATGCCACCTTTTTGCTCTTCATTAAACTGACCGCTCTCCCTCTTCCAGAGAGGCTTCTCATGTTGCAGCTGGCAGCCTCTTTACTGAAGTTGTCAAAGTCTGGGGGACATTTTTGAAAGAATTCCCCATGCCCTGCGTCAGATCTCATATTGCAGCAGATGTGCATGGTGGCAGAGGTGGGAGAGGATTTGAGGATTTTATCACTCTGCAGTGATGAGTGCTCAGGACTTAATATGGTGCTGCAGTGTGAGGAGTAATCCAAGGACATATCTAACAGCTTGCACTGCTTGCAGGGATCACAAGTCTCCCTTTCCAGCTCTGTGTCTTGAAGTCCAGCATCGTCTTCCATTGGACAATATTTTCAGGCACATGGTGTGCTTCTTCGCATGTCCTGCACAGGGCCAGGAGTTGGACTCAATGATCCTGATGTGCCCCTTCCCACTCAGGATATTCTGTAATTCTATTCTATTTCTCTTCCCAATGTTCCTCATAGGAGCTCTACAGGCACACTTCATATTGCTGCTTAGACACCTCAGATTTCTCTGTCTTGGAACCTCTTACCTGTTTTGTGTGGGACCTCTACCAAAAACCCCTTTGTGCCCTTTGCTGGTTTGGCTGGTCAGCAGCCCCAGCACTTCTGCTCTGGGAACCCAGAGCAAGAGAGATCAGCTCTGTTTCTGATGATACTGTTTGCTCTTCAGATCATCTGGGGTTCTTACATTTTTTCCCTGATCCCCTTCGCAGAACTCTTATAGGAATAAACCACTGGAAGATAACTTCCCAGTTTCTTTTTCCTGTGCAAAGGGCTCCTGATGGAATTTCTCCATTAGTCTCTGCAGGATTTAATGTGATGTTGTTTCCTCTCTCCATTCCTCTTTTGTAAACTACTGATCTATGATGTATTGCGGCTGTTTCCACAATTCATTTCCCTAAGCCTGTTGTCAGGCTAATTGGTTTTCTGTTTAAATCCTGAATCTTGCAGATTACTATATGTGGCCACTTTGCAAGATCCAAGCCCCAAATTTTCATTCTCCGCTGTCATTAGCTGTGTTAGAGCCTTTTTTAATCCCTCTCCAGCTAACTATCTTCACACAGCAATTTAACTGCTTTATATTAACCTGGCATACCTCTTCCAGCAGGCTTGTGCTATGTTCCTATGTCACCCTTGTGGCAGCCATTGCGTCTCTCCTACTGAGTGTAAATAAAAGCAAATTATAAATAAAATAAAGCTTAGAGCTATACATTTCCTTATTTTACTCCCCTTGTGTCCTTTCAAAGAAAATTAGATTCCTGTAAGGAGTTATCATGTCCATCATTTAACTAAACTGTACGTATCTAGCATTTTTAATCTCCCTTCGTAAATCAGTCCCTCCAGGCCCTTATCTCAATCAGCGGGTCTGGAAATTAAAAAAATAAAATAGAGCTCACAATAAGAAGAAGTCTGGAATGTCTTTTGAGGTGAGGGTGAGGAGCAGGGGAGGGACTGAGGGTTAGCAAATAATTCTTGCTGGTTTATAACCCCTTCCATCTAAGGACCTCAATGTACTTTGCAGACAGGAGTGAATTAAGGGTCACCACATCCCCCCATGAAACTGGGAAGTCTTGCCACAAACCTGTGTCAGTCAGGACTGGTCTTTACAAAGCATTTGCAGGTATTGAAGTTGCTCAGCCACTGCAGGGATAAAAGTTATTTCTTCCTGCTGCAGGAAATGAGCATCTACCTATTTCAATTGGAAGTGGGGAGGAGAGAGTTCACATTAGGAGTAGACGGCCTCTGAAGGAGATTAAAAATTCTGACCCCTTTTTAGTAAAGGTAACTGGATTAAATATGAATGCATTATAAATACTCAATATTTTAGAGGCAGGAATACTCAGACATGGAAAGACAAAGTGATATGTCCAGCTCATGCAGCAAAATAAAGACAGGTGGAGGGAATCTTCATCACTTGCTTTGACTGCAGAACAGCCCATTCTCCAAGTAGCAGCAAGTTTTCCCCACTTGTGGCCAGCAGCATGAAATTTGGGTAATACAGCTAGGGATTCGATTGAATGGCTCTATCAGAAACTCCAGATTTGCTTAGAGGTACCAAGGGAATAGTCTTTCTCAGGAGATTTCCACTGCTTCCTGTTTTAAGGAAAATTGTTTTCAAGGAAGACAAGAGCAGTTGTCTTTCTATCTTGACATTCCACACTGGGTGCCTCCAGTTCCAGGAAGGAACACTGGTCTGGCCTGAGATGAGATAGCAGAAGATTTTGGTGGAGTTTTTTTTTGTCAGATTTGACTTAATTTCTTAATGTAGGCCTGCATTTGTTCTTCTCTTACCCTTACTGCTTTAACCAATCCCCAATACTTATCTCTAAGATTCATCCCTTCTCTCTGTCCTGATTCTCCTTAACTGCTTGTTCAGATTAGGAAACATCCTTTCAGCCTCTCTCTCATCCTCATTAAATCTTCTTTTTATTTTTTTTCCTTTATCTTCATCTCCTCCTTCCTAGACTGTCACTAAATTAAAAAAAAAAAAAAAAGAAAAAAAAAGAGAGAAAAAGGAAAAAATGTGAAGAAAAGCTCTTTAATGTGTTTTTAAAAATCTCTTTGAAAATGATACCGTCTGTCTCTCTTCTCTCTGTCTCTCTAGTTGCATTTATTTATTTATTTATTTTTACAGACCCAACTGAAAATTGTCTTATTGATAAAAGTCACAGTGGCTGCCGATGATTAGGTGCGAAGAGGCTTTTCCCCATTAAGACAGATAAATAACAAGCAAGTTTGCCAACGACACAAAGCTGTGTGTTGCAGTAGAGATGCTGGAGGGCAGGGATGCCATCCAGAAGGACCTTGGCAGGCTTGGGAAGTGAGACCATATGAACCTCATGAAGTTCAACAAAGCCAAATGTAAGGTCCTGAATGTCAATTGAGGAAACCCCAAGCACAAACACAGGCAGGACAGAGGAAAGGGTTGATAGCAGCCCTGAGCACTCGGGGATGTTGGTGGACAAGAAAGTTGACATGAGCTGGCAACATGCACTTGCAGCCCAGAAAGCCAAATGTATCCTGGGCTGCATCCAGAGCAGCATGGCCAGCAGGCTAAGGCAGGGAATTTTGCCCCTCCGCTCTGCTCTTGTGAGAGACCCCACCTGGAGTGATGTCCAGCTGTGGAGCCGCGGAATAAGAATGACATGAACCTCTTGGAACAAGTCCAGGGAAGAGTGATGGAGATGCTCAGAGAACTGACGCATCTCACCTCTGAAGACAGGATGAGAGAGTTGGGATTGTTCAGCTTAGAAGAGACCTTTGAGTACTTTCCAATACCTCATGAGGACTACAAGAGAGCTACAGAGACTTTTTTACAAGGACCCATAGTGATAGGATAAGGTGGAATGGTTTTAAAGAGGACAAATTTAGTTAGATGTGGAAGAATTTCTTTGTTGTGAGGGTGGTGAGGTCCTGAAACAGGTTGCCCAGAGCAACTTGGGACACCCCATCCCTGGAAGTGTTCATGACCAGGTTAGAAGGGGTTTTGAGCACTCTGGTCTAATGGAAAGTGCACCAGCCCATGGCAGGGAGGTTGGAACTAGACTATTTTTAATGTTCGTTCCAACCCAAGCCATTCTAGGATTCTATGAAATATGAAAAATATGTCTTTTACATTTAAAAGGACAGGCTGAGTATTTGCAATCCTCCTTCTCCTCCCTCCAACACCCCATGACACAGGCACAGATGTCCAGGAAAAAGACTGGACTAGAAGCCAAAGATAAAAGCACTTTTCCCACAAATATGCACTTAACCCCAGTCACTGATTCCAGAAACAGCTGATATCTCCAGGCCCTTGAGAAATGTTCTGGGTTTTGCCAGACTGCAAATTGCAGCATCCCAGCCCTCATGGCTTCCATTAGTCAGCCCTAGCTAGGAAATGGTACAGAAGAGCAGCTTCTTACCCAGTGGGAGTAAAAGTGGGATGTTGTCTTTCAACAAGTAAAAGGAAACAGAAGTACTTTGATAGTTTCAAATACATGAAGACCCAGACAAAAACAAATCCTCAAAATACCCTTAAGTTTGGAGAATTTGTTATCTGAATTAATGTAGTCATAGATGTTGAAGTTAGGAAAGATCATTAATGCATCTTGGCTCTGATCTCAAGGCGTTTCTATAATATGGCCACCATTGCTCTAACTACCTCAAGTACTGGGAAGAATGAAACTGCAGCAGCCCAGACTTCTGTGTTGCCTACATGCATCTATCCAGAGTTTTGTGCCTTTGGCAACTAAAATTTATGCCCTTGCAACTTTAGAGCTGTTGGAAGATAGCTTATAGGTGGAAAGATAGCTGGCTGCATTTTCCCTCTTGGTATTGGAAATGGAGCTGGTAACTCCTGGTAGCAGGGATCCAGACCATCTCTGCAGTCCAGTTTAGGCACTGGATGGGCACTGCAGTGAAAGAGTGGGTTTGATGGCTGCATGCAGAATCACAAGAGCATGGGCTGGAGGGGCCTGCTTGTTGGACCTCTGGTCTCCAGTCCAAGCTCTTGCATGAAGCCGGACACCTCCCAGGAGCTAGTGCCAAGATCAAAAGTGCTACATCTTGTGTTAATTTCTTCTTCTCCCAACTTTCCCTGCCTCATGGCTGCTGCTACATCTTTGCCATTCTGCCAACACCAAGGGAAGCTTTGGCTGCCTATTTGAGTCTCAGTTCCAGAGGTATGTGACGTAGCACATTGAAGAGCCAGTGTCAATCCGGATCGACTTATTCATTAAAAGTTTGTGACTAATGAGTGAAATCTGCTTCAGCCATTGGAGATCACTGCTGCAGAAGGCAAGAAACTCTCCCCATGTAAAGATCCTGCTGTGGAGAGTGTGCAGACTACTGGGAGAAAGGACAGAGTCTCTGCATAATTAGGAAACTTGATAAACTCTTCCAGTCAGTTCATCGCTCCCCACCATCTAACTGACTGGAGGGTCCATGTCACAAATGAAAGGGTGCATAATGACTTTCCTGCTGGAATATCTGGCACTGTGATGAAGTAGAGAAAAGGGAAATAAAAAATAAAAACTAATAAAAACAAGAGCTCAAATAGACTAAGTGAAGTAAGATAAAGATGGAGAACATCAGAAAATGAAGAAACTTTGCATCAAAGAGGAGGTCACTACAAATTCTCAAGAGGTGGATCCAGTCATGAAACAATGGTTTGCATTTCTCCCTCAAAAGTAAGAAAGAATCTAAAAGAAGCTTTAACACCATGAATAAATTCAGCTATGTTTAATCACTGATATGGCTTGAACTGGAAGGCCCCACATAATCATGCAAAGTGGCATTGCTGCACAGATCCAAGGAGATCTGTTTTGCTTCTTAGACTGCTTTTCGGAGAGACTAAAGCTGGGCTCTCCAACAGAATCAACAAAATGTTGCTGAGAATCCAGAGGAAGGTACACATGGAGCAGGGGGAGGACCTTTGACCTGACTTGTGCTAGAATTATTTTTGTCAGAGATAGGAGCTATCTGTAGTGGTGCCAAACAAAGCCCATAGTATATCTGTTTGCGGTTTTATGCTCTAGCATTTTGAAGTTGTCTTTGACTCTCCCGTTTCAGTGCGATTCTGCCTTTTATCTGCCCCTTGCTCTCTTGGTACAAAAGCAAGTGTGATACCTGTGCCTTGATTACTAGGTTTGCCACTCCTCAAAAACACTGTGAGACTCAGCAATAACATGCCATCCAAACAGTAGGGAGCACTTTAATATCTTCTGTCTCAGGGACATAACTGGCATTTGCCATACAAACCTCTGTAGTCCCCTTCAGTGTTTATTCACTAATTGTTATCCACTACTCCCACAGAGTACTTTGTTTTTGATGGCGTATCTAAGTGGCACATTTATTCCCCTGCAAGCTTTGCGAGTGAGAACAAATCTGGTTTATTTTGTTAAAGTGAAAATTAAACCGGTGGGCTGCACTATT
The DNA here is from genome assembly GCF_029207755.1 of Chamaea fasciata. Taxonomy (NCBI): domain Eukaryota; kingdom Metazoa; phylum Chordata; class Aves; order Passeriformes; family Sylviidae; genus Chamaea; species Chamaea fasciata. Next base: position 23,435,274 of record NW_027094087.1, on the reverse strand, counting down.
GGAATCAGGAGTTATGCAAAATGAGACTGTAAAATGCACTGTCAGTTATCTATGTGACACTCTCTCTCCCTTCCCAATTCTGCCTTCAGGAGCTCTCTTCCAGCCCATGGCTCCTACAGCCCTCTGAATGCAGAATGAACACCAGGAGTTATTCTTCTTGAGTGAATAATGTATGTGGCATATGACCTTCTGGGATATACCCTTTTATCACTAAGGAACCATGGAGTGAACGTGCCTTTTCAAGGCAGCTCCTGACCCCACTGTTTTTACTAGGTTTTTTTACCTAGAAAAGGGAAGTGTACACTGGTACAGTTCTTTTCCTTCCTCATATGCCGTTCAAAGGATTTCTGTCTGGAGTGTCCTGTTCAGAGTGTGATGACAAGAAAGGCAAATGAATCATTCTTGGGTTTGCATCTCCAGACCCAACATTAGGTTCTTCCCTTTCTTTAATGCAGGCAGTTGACAAAGTGTGGTCCTCAAGGGCTCACAAAGATCCACTTGTCTCTCTTTGCTGTCTTGCATGTTCAGATGGGAGTCTCTGAGTAACTATGGAAGTCTGTTCACCTAGGTGCCTGCACAGGACCAAACACTCTGGGGCACATGAACCCAAAACCAACCAAGCACAGAGCCTGGGACATTGCTGGGGACGAGTTCTGATCACAGTATTACAAGCAAGGGAGGTTTCCAAGCTTCCTCAGGCCTGGAATGTGATCAATTAAACATGAAAAAATGTTTAATTAAACTTACTTGAAAAAGTCTGGAAGGGTCATGAAAACTGAAGGCGACGATGCTGGTTCCCCACAGCATATGGCAGAGCAGCCGCTCTCCCCTTGCTACAAATGCAGGACTGTCACTTCAGAGGGACGTGCAGCCCTTTCATTTTGCCGGCTGTCACCATGGCAGCAGAGGGATCAACCTGGGAGCCACCATCCCCACTGCCACCTTATGAACAGGAGTATGTCCCTCAGAGGACCCAATTTCACCAGAGGAAGGTAAACATGGAGAAACTAGTCGTTTTTCCTGGCTGAAGCCTGGCTGCTTGGCAGAGGACAGCATGCTGCAGGAGTGTCACTTGCTGTGAAGGCTTTGGGGGGCCCCTATGCTATGTGCCACTGGGATTGAAGCACTTTATTCTTGTATCAAAGAGAATTTATATTGGACATCCAAACTCCTTTAAAAGCAGGGAAGTCTTGATGTTCCCTGTGTCCGTGGCTGTTTGATGTGGGGGCATTTCAAGGGGCAGGTAGCCCTGTTGTCTCAGCTCCACTTTGCACAACACACATCCTCAGGAACCCAAGGCTTGCCATGGGGAGCAGCTCTGTATTGCAGCCATCAACTAGAGAGATGGGGAGCACTTTCAGTTGTCAAAAAGGATGACTTATTGAATAAAAGCTTCTTTAGATCTCTTAAATTATCATGATGAACCCTTTCCCTTGGGAAGGCATTATGAAAGCTAGCTTGAACATTGGGTTAGGGAGCTGTCTCACATCCTTGGCTTTGAAAGTCCTGCTGTCCATTTGCCTGTTATAGCTCAAGCAGCAGCCCATCATTTGGTATTCTGTTTTATGAAGCGATAATGTGCTTAGTTATATGTAACCATGAGAGGTACAATCACAAACTTGAAAGGCTGTGGGATTGCAGGACACTGGGAGGGCCAGGAGGGTTAACCAGTGTTGGTGGCTCTGTTTTTTGTTGTGCAGGGGAGGAGATTTTTATAGGGTTACAGGGTGTCACTGGGAGTTTGGAATTGAATTATCACAAAGTTGCAGGCATTGGGGTTTTTTTAAAAAAATGTGGTGGTCTTTCCATATGTTTTAGCCGTATAAGAAGAAGAAGGGAGTGGCTCTGGCAGCTCAGACTTAGGAAATGAGCCCACAAACTAGAGGAAGCCAGGAAACAGGCAGGGGGTGAAGTCAAGAAAAGGAAAGACATGGTCAAAGTGCCGCAGGTTTTTGAAAGTGAGAAAAAATTGAAACTCAATCCAGTAAACATTTAAGAACCAAAGGAGGGATGAAGCGGGATAGATGTGCTATGATGGGATTTCAGAGTGAGGAAAAAGAATGCTAATGGATATATTGTGTATGCTTTGTGTGTCAGAGAAGCCGGGGAGAAGTTGCACCGCATGGAAGTGAAGCATTAATGAGCAGCCAGGCATGTCTCCCAGCTGTCAGGACAAAAGAGAAGGGCTTGGGTGCTGGCTCTGTTGCAGAGCTGCTTTTATCCCGAGGGACTTCAATCAGAAAGTACCTTTCCTTGGGAGGTTCATTATCTCCCTTGTCTTCCCTGCAGTTTCTCATTCTCTGCACGGACAGAAGTGGCCCCCAAACTCCAGAGACCAGGCTGCATCATAGTGACCTCGTTCTTCCATGCAGACCTACCAGCTCCCTAAAGGCTTCTGCCTTTCTGCACTCTGTCAGGAAATTATTTTGCTGAACAGACAAGGCATAGTCATTGTAAAAACTATTCCAATTAAGATATTTAATTGCAAAGGAAGAAGAAGCATCTGTAAATTAAATGAATCACCCTGTTTACAGCACAGAAGTGTAAGGAATGATCTGAGAGGAAGCTGACATTTTGTCAGTCTGAGGCAGCTGAGTGCATCAAAGTAGCAGAGGACATACTGGTTTTTATAGCAATAGCAAGGTAATTAACCTTGCTTTCCCTATAGTTCCTTGGACATCTGATTGATTTTAAATACCAAAATGTGCCCTGTGTTCCAGCTGCCCCTCCAGCCTGTGCTCTCTGCTGGGCTGTAGGATGTAGAGGGGCTGTGCTGAGGTGGTGGGCAGCAGGAAAGGGGCAATTGCTGCAGCCACAGCAGTGGCCACCTGTCAGCTAAAGCTCATTAACTCATCCAGCACCTGCTCCCACCCTAATGAGATGGCGGGAGCACCTCCAGTGAGAGTTTCTCTGCCTGGACACTATGCAATTACATTTGGGGTTGTTTGTCTGTCTCTGCATGAAGCATAAGACACCAGAGGTGCAGCAGAGGCTGGAGCATCCTGAGTAGTCAGGGCTTGTGGCTGCCTGTGCTGTGTGTATATTTTTAGTACAGCCCCCAGGCTTTCCTCTGAATTTCTGTTTCTGTGTGAGGAATGAGAGTGGCAGGAGACATCCAACAAGTGGTCAGAAGGAGGTGGGATCTGCAAAGCAGTCACACTTGGTAAGATATTGGCAGCAGTAGCTGTGTGCCTGGTTGCTTGACTATTAAATAGCATGTCTGTACTCCCACAGGATGTTCTGCAGTAATAATTAATAGTGATTACATAGTGATAATACAATGGGTATGCTAATAGTTCTATCAGCCTGCATGTAAAGAAAGATGAGCCAATATTATAAATACAGTACCCATGTGAAGAGCAGTCTTAATGACAAGCACATTGCATATAGTAAATATGCTGATATTGTTTATTGTAAACACTGTAGTTCCTCACCTACTACAATCAGTCTTTGCAGTTTCCCTGCAATTAACTCCAATAGTTCAGCCCTGCTCTTCTCTTTCCCCCTCTACCCTCAGCTGCGTTGAGACGCATCAAGATTTATTGCTTCCAGGCCAAGTAAGGAACCATGTTGGGCTGAATAGATGCCCATTAATGTGCATACTAAAGATCCCAACAGAGACCCAAGTACCCATGACAGACAGGTGCTCAGTACAGCTACACACTCAGGGCTTAGAAGGCTTTGCCCAGATCCCCAGTTTCTTTAGTATTTAATTTCCTTGCACTGTGTCACACGGAAATAGTGAGGAAGGTGTATGAGGGACAGAATGAAACCTCTTAAGCTGGCTCAGTTAGGTTATGGTGTCCATCTTATCAAGGCACACTTGCACATTCACTCCAGCTGTGCAAGAAAACCCAGCCTCCTCTGAGCAACTGAGGTGAGCACAGTGATACAGTGGCGTGTGCTGCATGCTTGTGCCTCCTGCCAGTGGCTTCAGGAAGGAATTCAGAGCCATTTGTGGGAGGCTTAGTCCCTAGCTACTGATGATTTCTCAGGGTGCCAGCAACCAAAGATGAAAGAAGAATGCTTTGAGGTTAGTGATGTCTTAAACTCTAAAAACCATAACTGTAGGGAAGCAGGGGTTAATCAAAGGAAGATCCTCCATAGGGCACTACTCAGGAACCAGCTACAGCTGGGATAAAGGCTGCCCTAGGCAGAGTAAAGTAGTAGTTGGGGAGGCTAGTTTTTATTTCAAGACTCTCCTCTTCAGCAGAAACCTAGGAAGAAGACAGGTTCAGAAGTCCTATGAGGATGGGTCCCTGCCAACTGGGGAGCATCTTGTTATTCATAGACCTGGAGGCATAGAAGACACTGAGGTTTCCTCAGGCCCAGTTACACTCTGCAGAACAGGACACAGCATCCTGTAAGCTGACCAACAGGCTGAGTGTTCTGGGATGGTAAAAAGATGCAAGGTATCCTCAAAGAGAGGGAGAAACCTCCTTAGGAATGTAACCACAGCCTGGACCATGCTGAAGGCTGCCCTAAGGCAGGTAGCTCTGCCTAGAAACCTGGCCTATGTTCCAGGCCTAACAATGAGTTATACCTGTGGGGAAGCAGCTCGTGCAGGACCAGCGGTGAACTTGTCCCTGCTTGTTAAAGCCATGGTGTGAGGCATGAACATGTCTCTTATGCTAACCCATGTATGGGATGCCTTTTAAGAATAGGTTATGGAAGTATTTCAAATTCGTTGAAAGGCATTAATAGTGGTGGGCCAGATTGGATTTCTCGGTCAAGCACTGGATTGGTAGCATGATGGAATTAAAGACTTCTCCTGGTGTTGGCTCAAAAGGCTGGAAGAAGTATTCTTTTGCAAGAAATATCTTCCTTTTCAGCTTGGGAGCCTGAATCAAGTATGTAAACCCTGCACTGTAACAACCTAGCCAGCTCTCTTACAAAATTCCTTTGTGCAAACTATTTTCCAAACTCGATCACCCATTGCAGTCACATTATTATTGCTCTGAATAATTCTGTGTATGGCCTCCTTGGTAAAATTTTTAGGAATACTTCAGTGCTTTCTAAGGGCAGAAGTGGCCTCATGGTATGGTGGAATGCAGAAATATCCTCAACAGCTGTCTTTATTCTCTGAAGATCAGCATGAGGTAGAGAGAGTCCAGGGTGCTGGAAGTATGACATGCAGTGGTAACCTCTGAACCAAATCTGTTTGCTTAGGAGCTGAAATGTGTTACTTCCTAGTTTCATTCCAAAGATTTGAGTCCAGTGCCCATGTCCAGTTCAGACAAGATGCCTTTATTTTCTGTAGAGTTTACAAATCTACTGTACCTTGGCTTAAAACACTGTCCAGCATTTGTGCTGGTGCAGCACCTGGCATGCCTGGGGTTCCCCTACAGGACTCAAAGCCGAAGTATCAGGACCAGGGATTGACAACACCTATGCAGCCAGAACAGCTAAGGATGAACTTGATGCCTGTAAGTTGCAATCTACACTTCCCATGCTGGGCATGAGCAGAAGTTGATTCAGTCTTTCTCACAGCCAGCCAAGTGAATGAACTAAACCATGTCATTAAACACAGAGCCTGTGCATGAATAGGACAAACCTCTCTGTTCATCACTTGTTCCATTGAGGAACCCAAGGGAAGTGATGGAACAAGTCAGAAGTAAAATGAAAGCTTCTATCTTAAAGAAAAGAGAAAGGAAAAAAAAAAGGACAGGTGGGAAGGTGGGGGACAGGAGGACTAAGGGGAAAGAGAAGAGAATGTACTCTCATTTTCTGGTCGTCTTCCCATTTTTCCCTGCTTGAAACTGTGTCAGATACCTTTGTGCCTGTTCCCCTTACTTCTCCCAAATTCCATCTCTCTTTAGAGCTCTGGCTTTAAACATGCACACATATATGCAATTAAATGCAGGCCTTGACTTTTCACCTGGGAAGCTGGAGGGATAAGGTGAGCTAAGCTTTTAATTACAACTACTCATTCTGGGAGGCAGGGAATTCAAGCTGACAGTAGATGCTGCAGCACTGCTTAATCATGTCTTACAGAGAAGAGGAAAAAGTCCCCATGAATATGCTGGGGAAAATATTTCCTGAATATATAAAGGTTGTGTTTTTTTGGGTTTTTTTTTTTTTTGATTTTCCCTATTCACCTTCTCCTTTCATTTTTCTTTTTATATTTGTGCCAAGTGGAAACTAGATGTTAAATACTGAGGATTTGATTGTGGCTTTTATTAAGGTAGAAATGTTAATGTTCAGCTGTGACCCCTAGGATATAGCTCTTTATGCCAGGGTATTTTTGGTTTGGTTTGTTTTTTTCTTTTCCCTTTTCTCTTCTGTATCTCCTTTAAAGCATTTAATGGACCAGGTTCATTTGGGCTTTTTCATCCATTGACATGACTGGAGTTTTACCACAGACACCTTTGGCTCTAAGTGATTTTCTTGATGGGAGGGTGAACAGTGTAGGAGTTTAGTGGCACTACTTCCAAGAAAAGCACAGTTGAAGTTGTTCGAGGAAGAAAAAAAAAAAGCATCTTTTTGTCCCTCAAATAAATCACTGACAGGTTTTCCAGCATTCAGGAAGAAAAAATGGCTCTCTTTTGCTGACCACAGGCCAGCTATGATTCATAGTCCAATTTGATTTACACTAGTCACTGGGGTTTTTTCCACTTCATTCCAGGATTTTTCCCTGAGCTTTAGAACCAGTAAGTACTTGCTTTACTAAGCAAATGGGAAGGTAGGATCAGGCACAGAAATTCTGTTAGGATAATGGTATGAGTCCCAGGAAAAAGCTTTCCATTCAAAAGAAAAGCAGAATAGAAAGTGAAGTGTGCACACATTTTGGAAACATGTCATCTCTGCCAAGTCACTGGAAGGCATCCTCTCTCCACCTCTTTTTGTCCGTGGTACACAAGCTTGTGCTAGGGCTGTGTCAGGCAAAGCCTACTCCCTCTTGGAGCTGTTCTTGTGCCACTTTCTGCAGTGTGGCTTCTCACTTGTGCTGAAGCCTCTGACTTGCCAATATTGGGTCAGGCCGGGATGTGGAAATATCCTAGTCCCCGCCAAAAGCTGCTGCAACAACTTTCAAATCTTTCCCACTTCCTTCTTCAAATTAGATAGTTTGGTGAGGGTGTGAAGCTATTGCATCTGAGTGTGACATTAAAAGACAAAGAACTGTCTTGCCTTCCATAAATTACTTCAAATTACTTATATATAGTAATACTTTGCAAATTGGTGCCATGCACAGGGTTTTAGCTTTCTTAATATCCTTTAAATGTTTAAATTAAACTTTACTGAATTTTTTTACATTCTTTCAAGGGGATATAGTTAGGGTAAAATTTGTTAGAAGCCTGTCTGAGAAATGAGGTAGAGATGAGAGCTGAGAGTTCAGAGGACAAGTTAGTCAATAGCATTATTGAGTTCTTGCTCCTTGTTTGTTTCCATGCTTCAAGGAGAGCTGGGTTAACATCAGCATTTCAAAGGGGATGATTTTGGGTTTACATGCCTCCATCTGAACCTGTTGTTACAGTTCTTGCTCTGGATGGTGTCCTGATTTTGGCTGGGATAGTTCATTTTCTTTCTAGTAGCTGGTGCAGTGCTGTGTTTTTAATTCAGCATGAGAATAATGTCTATAACGCACAAATGGTTTCGCTGTTGCTGAGTACTGCTTGCCCTAAATCAAGGACTTTCCACTTTTCAGTGCTCTACAAACATGAGGGTGTACAAGAAGCTGTGAAGGAGCATTGCTAGGACAGCTATTCCAAGCTGACCAAAGAGATATTCCATACCATAGAATGCTGTGCTCAGTAAACAGACTGGGTGAGGTGTCTGGAATGGTCTGGGATTGGTCAGTGAGTAGTGAGCAACTGTGTTTGGCATCACTACTTATTCCTGGTCTTTATTCCTCTCTATCGCTTTAGTTGTAGTAGTAGTAGTTGTACATTCTTCTTGTTTTCAGTTACTAAGTTGTTTTTATCTCAGCCTACAGGGTTTAGGATTTTCCCCCCTTGATTCTCCTCGGCACTGGGAAGAGGGTGGTGAGAGAATGGCTGTGTGGTACTTTGTTTTTGGCTGGGGTTAAACACTGGGTTTCTACTTGGTGTCTCCTGGCAGCTTTCTGCTATGGACTATGACTCTCTGTGCTGCATAATAGCTGAGGCCTTTGCATAGCCTGCTATTAACTAGGAGTCTTGTCTGTCTTACTGGTATGAAAAACCTATCCATTTTGCTACTGCGTCTGAATATCCTCTGCAATGCTATCATGACCCCTCTGATTAATCTCCGCAATGTAGCTTGCCAGATAGACCTCAGCAACCTTCTAGATGACCTCCCTAACCTGTTGTTACCCACAGGGTCCCCACTATTAAGAGCTGAATAATCTGGCCAAATTTATCACCTTCAAAGATATTTATGAAATGGTGTGGCCTTGACATACAATGTGGACTCCCTTCTCCAAAGATGTCTTGTGCACAAAATTTTTATTTCTTGGCCTCAGCTCTTTTTAGATGCTGCTCTTCTTTCATTTGAATTCTTCAGCTTCGAAAACTGGTAGTGTGTCTGTGTACAGTGTGAATCAGGTATGATAAAGAAGTGCCCCAACTTCTGTAGTGTTCAGTTTAGGATTTAAAAGTTTGTATAAGGTCCTTTGCTTTAGACAGATTTCTCATGTGACTTTATAGTCAAGTGGGAGGTGTAACAAGGAATTTGGTGGTTGCTTAATGAATCAAGATCCATAGGGATCTGGGCTGCCAACTTGTGCATATGCATAGAAGGCATTTTAAAAAACTAATATATTCTTTAGCTTAAAAAAATATAAATATGCATGGGCTTCTCAAGAACACTTGAAATCCCAAAGGAGTCGGTTGTACCCTTTGCGAGTCTTTTACTGCCACTTAGTCACTAGAAAAATGCTTGGTGAATTTTGCTTTTGGTCTTCATGATTACCTTATTTTGCCTGGCTTGTGCATTGAGCTGTGAGCTGCTTCCCTAAGACACAGCAAGGGTACACGTGTGGAGTTAGTGTTGGGCTGGTGTGGTGCCTGGGAAGGAGGCAAGGGGCACTCCACAGATGAGTGTTACAGAGATTCCCTATCCCTGCAAAGGTACATGTGAGAGCTGGGTTGGCTTGTTGTTGTGGGAAGGGTCCTCTTTTTCCTGTTTTCATCTGAGGGCTTGTTTCATACCTCCTCCTTCAGCAAGGGAGAGGAATCTCAGCCCAGGGCAAAGTCACTTTCTTTTTAAAGTTGGTTCTGCTGATCCTGAGGGAAGGGCTTTGTGAACAAAACAGCAGGGTAAATGCAGTTTGTGTTTGTGCCCAGTTTTGCTTAACATCTGTGTGTAGTCTGTGAGCCATCACTGGGCAGAACTGAGGTGCAAGGGAACCATGGTAAAGAACTTCAATCTGCTGGTTTGATGCTTCATTTGTTCTCCACCTCCTGCCTTGACATCTCCTTCTGTGAGACTCTCTAAAAAATTTCAGCACAGCCAGGCCAGATTAAGCATTCTGACCACTCAATAACCTACATTTCAAACCAACTTTGTAGCAGACAATAGGTCTGGATAAGGGGCTCTAGTTTACCTATCAAACCTTTTTGGGGAAGGACCGATGGAAAAAGGAAAAAGAAATGACAGCGATGTAAGCAACACGCTAGAGAAGGGAGAAGCAAAAGGAGAGGAAGCATTTGGTTTTATTTGTTGTCAACTCAAAATGCCTTGGCCACTGACTTGCCTTTAAGGTGGTGTGAGAGAGGTGAGACTAACACTGCAGTCGATATGTCAAGAGGGTATGTCTGGGAAAACCATTTATTTAAGACAATTGTGATCAAATATTCATCAACTCGCTCTCCCACCATCCCTCTACAGCTTCTTTCTTGCTTTTCTCAGCTGGAAAAGACTTCATAGTGAAAGAAGGAGTAGCACTTAAATGCTTATTTATGTTGTCATTTCTAGGCATTTTATCAGGTCTCTAATGAAATAGATTTTCTCTCAAGAGGTACATATTTTCTGAGCCAGAGGGGGAGAGCACTACAGATTGCTGAAAAGTCTGCCCACATTCAATACATTTGTTGCATTATTAATGATGATAAAAGCAAGAGGTTATAAACATTTTCTTTCCTAAATACTAATTGCAGCTGACCTTAGCTTTAAAAAAAAACCCCAAAAAACAAACAAGACCAGACAGGGGAGTGTGGTGGGGCAAGGGAAGCACAAACAAACTCATTGAGTCCAAAATGTAACTGTCAAGGCAAAACTTCTTTTTTGACAATCCCCAATGCTTTCACATATATCATTTCTAGAAGCACTGCCAGAGCCAAGCCATTTGAGACTAGAATTATAGCAGAGATTAGCAGGATTCTGTTCCAAGAATATCTTTATGGTGATCACTTGTCACTTGTCATTACAAATAAATCCTACTGGTCTTCTTCCCTCAGTCTCATCCTTGGCTTACTTACACTTGAGAAATCATTCTTCTTGTCCCTTCTTTTCCAGCAAGCAAAATTCATGTTGCTTCTTCAAATGGCTTCTGGTTTATTCTGACTCAATACAGCTGTAGTGGAGGGGGATAGATACAGGAATTTTTCATACTTGTTTTTCATCCAGGTGCTGTTAAAATGTGTTTTCATTGTTATTGTCAAAACACTGGACAATTCTGTGGTATTACTTGTCACAGCAGTGTGTACACAAAGGTTTAGGCAGGTTACCTTATAAAGGTTACATTATATCCAGTTGCCTCAAATAGAATGAGGGATGTTGGGGAGGTTTGGTGGGTTGTTTTTTTTTGGGTTTTTTTTGTTTGTTTGTTTGTTTTTTCCTTGGGGGGAGTTGTTTCTTTATTTGTTTGTTTGAATTTGGTTTTGGGGGTTTTTATGGGGGGGATTTTTTTGGGTGGTTTGGTGGGGGTTTTTTGTTGTTTTTGGTTTTTGTCTTTTGTGGTGTTTTTTTTTTTTGGTTGGTTGGTTGGTTGGTTTTCTTTGAGGGATTGGGTTTTTGGGGGGGGCTGGGGGGTTTTTTTGGGGGGTGGGGGGGATTGTGTTGGGGTTTTTGTTGGTTGGTTTGGTTTTTATTTGTTTGGTGTTTTTTTCTGTGATTATGTGCCACAACAGCATCCAGAGCATTCAACCAAGGCAAAATTCCTGCTCCATGTACATGCAGCAAAGGGGTTTTCTGAGTAAATGGGTAGATAATGAGGGCATGAAGAAATAAAGCAGGTTGTTCTTATTCCTGCATCTCTTCAGTGGGTCCATGGTAGGAAAACCCAAGCATCATGAGCCTTGCAGTGCTGTTCCATCTCCTCCTCTCACATAATAATACCATTCAGGCTCTGGACAAGGTGGTTAATAACTAGACTATCTGCTGGTGATGCTGTTGTTCAGAACAGCATGAGGCAAATTCTGCTGATTGAATTCATCACAGCTGTAATGAAAGCCACTGAGTTTTTATCTGTGGTGCTGAGAGTAGGCTGTGGCATCCTCAGTCTAAGCAACAGAAATGGAATTTAAAACTATTAAGGATGATATTGTACCATTACACGAACAATTGTGGGTATTCATCTGTATGAACTCTTGGAAGGGTTCAGGGTTGAATAGAACTGCCCACAGACTTTTGTTGTATTTTTTGGAGCTTAAAAAGTGACACTGTATCTTAGCACTGGAGCTTAGGCTGGTGTTTGGATACACTTTAAAAAAACTGAACACGTTCACTAATGTGTTGGCTTTGTTTGCAACAGAATGCCTTATTTCTATTTATTATTTCACTCATTTATTATTTATATTACACTAACAGCTAGAGGCCTCTTTCTGCTAGGTGTCAGACAGATTCTTTGTAGGAGTAAAGTTTGTATTCTAATACTCTGCCTGAGAGTGTGTTCAAAGGAAGTAGCAAATGAGTTGCAGAACTTGGGAAAGGACCCGGCTCTCCTGAGTCCTGGTTTCTTGACTTATCTGGTGACCCTCATAAACAGCTACATGAAACAAAGCTATTGCTCTCACTTTGTGTGAAGTCTTTAATTTAAACTGATTCTTAATGAGAACCTTTAAACACACTAAACAACAAGTGCTCTGGATGGAGTGATGGGCTTTCTGTAATACATCATGCATTTGAAGAGGGCTGCACTCTCTGAAACCAGCAGCTCTCAATGTTTTTGGAGCCTAAACTGATTTTTCATGGGCTTTCTATATGGCAGGAAATTGGAGCCCTAGCTTTGCTTTTCTTCTTGCTCTAACATACTGTACACGTCACATGAGATACCAGGGGAGTCTTCCCCAGATGTGCGAGTTAAAAACTAAGGGTTTTGATGGCCATGTGCCTCCCTTGTCTTCGGGTCTAAGAGCAATCTGTCAGAAAGGGACCAAACCCTTGGGGATTCACATTTGCTTTCATTAGGATAATTAAAGAAGAGAATAAGCAGAACAGACAGGCTTGTCTCTTTTAAGATGCAAATGAGGGATTCTCTGACTGGGGTTTTGGAGTCAGTTTCCCTTCGTTCTTATGTAAAGTAAAATACCAGTTTGAAACATAATGGAATAGCCTCAGCATCTTGATTTAATGAGTTTTCTACCAGTGCTGGAACAGAGGTGATTTCACTTTATCTTGCATACTTTTTTCCACATGGCCATTTTCATTGACTGTGGCCTCATATGTAGGATTCTGGTGTGGAATGTGAAAAATAAGATACTTTTGGAGACTCTGGCTTTTCTCTAGAGACTAACTAATCCAGGCAACCTATTTGAGACCTGTGTTTTCCTCTGGACTAAGCTAATGACTGCTGGCCATTTGCTACACAACTTGGTATTTTCTGACACGGGCTGAGAGTTGCCATCATTTCACGAGGGCAGATCCTGTCACTGAGATTGCACAGCATTTGCTGGGGTGGGATGTGGCTTTCACACAGGCAGTGTGTGATTATACAGCAGGTGCACTCATGCAGGGAATATCCTGCAGCACAAATTTCTGTGGGGACATCACACTGCTCCTGGGGTTCCAGGAGCACCCTGGTCTGTGGAAATGTTCCTTACTTCTCCCTCTGTGCCCCAGCAAAGTTCAGGAGTGATTCCTGAGGTTCTCACCTCCAGGCAGCAGGCAGCTGCCAGTGCACTCAGACAGTTCTGTGCTGGGAAAAGATCAGTAGCAGTAGCTACAGTGGATTATAAAAGCATGAGACCTGATTGTGAGCCTTGGAAACCATGGTACATTTGCTGAAGTAGGTATGGTAATGAAGAGACTTGCAGTTGTGTTTTCAGAGGAGTGTTTTTGACATCTTGTCTATTCTACGTGGTATTCTTGTCCTTTGCCAATGCAGCAACTTCTCTACATTCACTAATGTTCTGGCATGTCTGCACACTTATTCATGCCATTATTTCTGGCATCAGCCTACTTTTCTCCCCCTTCAGTTAAACCAAATAAACATCAAAGAGATGCCTTTTCCTCAGGGATGTCACTGAACCAATTTCTGATGGACGGGGTGATTTTTCTTATGATTTATTTATTAATTTTCTCTGAGAAGATCTAGGCCCTTCCAAAAGCACTGCTTGATTTACTCCCAGTGCGCTGGGGCTGTGTGCACACACCAGCCCTACTCCACATATGCCTGTGCTGTCTTTGTATCTGACACAGTCAGCTCTTGTTCAAGTGGTAGACTTGCTCTTTGCTTGCTGTGGTGTCAATACTTTTGCCTCTGCCCCTGGGACAGGTGCCAGCATCCATGTGTGCGGAGGCAGCAATTCCACGGAGACCACACAGAGCACAACACTAAGCAAATAACAAAGTCATTGCAGCACACTGGCCTTCACCTCTCTTTGTAAACACTCAGGTATTAAATATAAATTAATGTTTCAAGGATTCACATTTCCTCAGGGATTCCTATTTACTTCATCATTGTCAGAGGGAAGTTTGTTTTCTTGGGCGCTGGAAACCAAGAAAGATCATCTCTTTTTTGCTCCCCCTCCCATTTCCGCGCTTAGGATCATAGAATGGAAGAGAATAGAATAGAATCATTGAGGCTGGAAAAGACCTCCAAGATCAAAGTCTAACCTTTGACTAAACACCACTGTCCTAAACCACAGCACTATGCTATGTCCAGTTCTTTCTGGAACACTTTCAGGGATGGTGATCCCACTGCTTTCCTGGGCAGCCTGTTCCAGTGCTTAACTATATTTTCAGAGAAGAAATACTTCCTGATGTCCAACCTGAACCTCTGCTGACACCACTTGAGGCCATTTCCTCTTGTCCTGTTAATTTTTCTCTTCCTTTTATCTTACTTCCTTCACCGAGCAGTAAAGCAGTAACAGTGCAATGAGCCTTTCCAAGAAGGAGTGCCTTCATATACACAACACAAATGAAATATTAAGCATGCTATAAACCTCAGCAGCTGTCTTTTTCACACAGGAACTTTGCCTGGCTCTGGACCATGTTTCTTTGTCATGTCACTTACCTGGGTAGCTACCCTGCTCCTGTTGCTTGATGACAGCCAGTTCACCAGGGGACAAGAAGCTTAAAGGTCACTGTCCATCTCCTGATACAGTTGTGCAGTAGCCCAAGTGTTTGTTTTCACTAGCATAACTTAATTCCTTCAGACTAAAAATTTACCCTGCTGTTCTTTAATCATTTTGCAAATTAAATAATGCAGCTGGAGACATCACCTTCTTGTTGGGTGCTTAATTTTTATATGGTAAGTTGCCTTGCAGAAGAAGCAAGCCATCATTGACTGTACTGCAGTGCAAGATTATTGCTGAATATATTATCTTAATTACATCACACGGGTGTCATGTCCACTGCAAACTACTGATGAGATAATCCTAAACACCAGCTGTCAGCAAGAGGAAAAGAGGTAAGTTAGAGATGCATTTAATTTTTTGTACACTTGGCTATTTTGCATAAACAAGCCATTGCAACAGTATCAGTTTGAGAAACATACAGACTAATTATGAGGCAACTCTCTTTAAAAAAAAAAAAAAAAGTCTCCTATGGAATCCAGGATGTATCATGCCACTTGTATTTTTTCAGTGTGGAGCTTGAAGCTACTTCACTCATAGCTTCTTACAGCAGGGAGCAGGCAGAACCAGCAGCTGTAGCATGCTCTGGTCCCAGATGGATGAAGCACATATGCCACAGTACAAAAGCCGTGTCACTAGGGAAGTGATCAAAGCCTACTATTTATAGCTATGGCATTCATAGTCTCCCTCTGCCTTAAATCCAGGAGCACAGCTCTTCCCTGTCCCAGCTGCTTCCAGGAGAAGGTACTCTTAGGAGCTGTAGAAAATCACCAGCACCCACAGCCACTTCATCCAGTCACCTTCTATAGTCTTCCATTTTTCAGCTTGTGTGATGTCGCCAAATGCACAGCAGCTCTTACAAACGGGATTTGGCAAAATAAATGAGCTGAAACTCTGCAAGGGGATTATTCATCATTGCAGAAGCCTGAGCTGCCACAGTGTTTGTCATCTGTAGTGCCTTTGTTATCAGTTCCATCACCAAAGCCAGTGCACGTGTCATGTGTGTGGTAAAAATCAGACCACTGGCCTGGGGACTTTCCCTTCTGCTTTTGCAGCTAAGAGGAGAGGGTGAGGCACATGAAAACAGTTCATGCTTGTACCTTATGGGCACAGACACTGCAGTTCATGGGTGAAGTATTTGTTTATCTCACACTTATTTTAGCTTAAGGGTGTGAGCTCTTTTCTCACTTCTCTGCTCTAGTGGATAAAAGAGAGTGTGGTTGTTCCATCTCCCCCCCACTCTCCCCACACCTCTCCTTTATTTGCCTCCTCTTCCTACTGTTGAATTGGTCTTCCCAGATAGGAGAGAAATAGAATAATTTAGTGAAAAGGAGGAGAGAAAGATGAGAGAGCTGAAAACTAATGGAGGGCAGGCTGAATGACAGATAACCTGTCTGCCTTTCCTACATATTTCCTCTGCAACTCTTTCCAGTCACGCTCATGTACTTTCTCTCACTTACTCATACAAAAACATACACAAACTGTCATCTAAACTTTCATTTTCCCACCCCTACCCTGTTTCCTCTTCCTTCTCTTCCTCATACTCATTAATTACCTCTGTTGAATGTATTCAAGGGAAGATGTAAAAACATTTGAGACTTATTATGGTATGGGAAGGTAGAAGCCAACAGTAACGTAAGTTGGTTTTGAGAAGGACAGGAAATTCAGACATGAGAAACCTTGGAAACTCCATTATTCCTGGACCCTACTGAGGCTAAGTGCAAGTCTTCATATGAGAAGGAACAGCCCTGTGGCTGCTATTCCTCATAGCAACTTTTCCACGTGCTGCTCTAAAGTCTAGGTAATTTCAGTGGGATCAATATTCTAGGCCTTGGAGAAGCCCTAGGAGTGGTCACCTTTGCTTCAGGACGTCAGCATGGCCATAAGGGAAAAAGACAGTATTGCAGAAGAGGGAGCAGTTGAAGTGGCCTATAATTTTGGATGCCTTGGTCTGCTCAGCATTTGAGAGGCAGGACTTGGATTTTCAGAATTCGCTGAGGTCCAGGGCACCTCAGACTGGGTCCCCCCAAAATGACCTCATCTCTTACAATGTTGCTTCTTTTCCAACACGCAGATACCCAGTGGAGACCGGGGGCAGTAGAGAGAACTGTATTTTTGTGACTTTTGTAACCCCATCTTGCCTTCCACCAGCATTCTCTCCCTTTCAAACTGCTGTTTTGAACAAGAAAAAATGAGCAAAAAAACTGAAGAAGGGATGTGCACACGAATGTTTTTATCTTCACTTCCAAGGGAGGCCTGCCCTTTGTCCCCTTTTCCCAAATAACCAAAATCCATCAGATAACCTCTTAAGACCAAGCCTAAGGCAAAATCAATCTCCAAAGGAAATAGCAATTGCTGCTGCTCAGACAGCAAGCAGAACGTGAAATCCATATTGGCTTATTAAAAGCACAGGCTTTGCCTTGCTCATCTCTGATGATGACAAGCAGCAATTATTTTTATTACATGCACACATGGACACACGTGGGTAAAATACAGACTGTTTTAAAGTCAGAGGTTTCCTGGGGGTGCTTGTAGTGATTCTCATCACTCCATCACTGAGGGTGGGTGAATCCTCCTCCTCGAGCAATATCCTGTGTAAGCAATTGAATGAAGTGCTCTGATTTATCTGTTTCCCTCTGGATTTTATTATCTGTTCTGTTTCCTTGCAAGGGCTGGATTTGAAGGGGAAATGTATGGAGGTTAGACAAGCAAGTAGTGTGGATGCACCAGCTGGGGCTCTGATGTACGGCCACAGGTTTTTAAAAGTCAGTGGGATAATAGCACCCAATTGGTCCCTGAAAAGAAGGATGCTTTGAGCAGAGGATTTTTTTCTGGGTAGGCTGGAAGGCTCCTAATTACTAGAAATCAAGAGGAGAGTCAGTCAGGCATGAGATAGAAACCTCACAGTGGGGAGACAGCTCAGTAGAAAATGGCTGTTGAGCAGGCAAACCTTCTCAGTTCTTCATAAATGTAGAAAACTATTATTGTCAAACTTTTTCCTTCTCCTTATCTTGCTTCGCTGTGGAAAGAAAAACAAGCTCTACCTCTTCACCTCCTGTCATTCTGGGGTCACTGCAGTCATGTAGGGCACCCTCCGTCTGCTCCTGCTTCAGTGCCTTTTATACTGACACCCAGCACACCCCACAAAGTAGCCTGGCACAGTTTAATGAACTGGCAGTGGCTTTCTTTAATTACATTTCTTGCTTTAAGTTTATCCTTCCCCTTTTCCCCCTCACACCCCCAATCCCCTTCCCCAAGTACATTCGTTATTAATCCAGCTGTGTGAGCTGGTTTTGTAGTGACCTGCTTTAGGCTGTTTCATAACCTGGAGAGCTTTGGTTAACTGAGAGAACCTGGTGTCAGGTGAAAACAGGACACTTTGTACTCACCCTGTGATAGGTGATTCCTTAGGAACACAAATTGAAGGGGAAGGCAAAGTGAATTAACTCTCTGATAGGATTGGGGACCAGTCAGGTTATTTCTTGACAAATCTGCCTTGTCTGTGGGTTTTCTATTTGTCACTGTGAAGATTTTCTCTCTTTTGTAATTTGTCTCCTGTGGTTAGAGCAAAGGCTTGGGAACTGAGAACTCTGGTTTTTCCCTAGATCCCTCAGAATTTCATGGAGTCACCAATTTATTCAGGTCAAAACAGGCTTGTGTGATCATCTTGTGTCACTTGCACAGGAACTGCTTTGTGTCTTTCACATGCCTGGCTTTGAGGGCCTTGTTTCTGCCTGTGGTCTTGACTCAACAGGTGATGCTGGGATGCTTCTTACTTTCTTTCATTATGCAGTGCTGTTGGCAACCTTGTAAGAACAACGTCTCCTGGAGGGGGAAAGGGGAAGGTAAGGGACAGCAAGAAGGCACCTGTTTTATGTTTGGTTTCTAGCAGATGTGATCAGAGCTTTTTGTGGCTGCAGTGTCACTTCCAGGGTTGTCTTTACTCTCTCATTTCCTCCCCATAGCTCTATATGCTGCTGCTGATCTGCTCAATTATTGAGAATGTGTCACTCTGTCTTTTGTCTGGGAAAAGAACCCCTTGCAATTGTGGCTACAGCTACTGCCATTTTACTTAGGCCTGTAGATCTACAGGGCAGGGCTGGACCCAATACCTTTTACCTGCAGTAGTTTGAGGACAGCCCCATCTTGCCAAGTTCCTTCAGAATTTTGTTTTTGGTTGAATTCTCCCTGTTTGGTGTCTTGACATGAGGAGTAGCCACTTCATGAGAAGGGACATGCCAGTTTGAGCTAGTGGAAGAAGAAAGCAAAATACGCCTCTTGCTCCTTTGGGAAGCTCTGAGAAAGGGAGAAGGGAGACAAGGATAAGAAAACCTATCAAATCCTTGCTCAGTCTTGCCATGAAGAGCAGCTCAGCCCTTAGTTCTCTGTGAACTCTGATCACATCTCCAGGATGTGCATGGAAAACAATGCTTAGGCAGGAACATGTAGGTTTGGGGTCACAGGAGAAACATATGGATGTTTTAGTTACAAACACTACAAGATGCAGGAAAAAATCCCTGCAGCTGGAGCTCAAATCACTTCACTTCTGTACAATATGAACAGCTCTATCACTGGCACTTAGTCTGTAGCCTGTTGTTTAACACATCTGCTGCAGAGGAATGGAATTCCCCTAATCCCTGTTTTATGGATGAGATAAGAAATGGACATGTGAATCAGTCAGCAACTTAGACAGAAATAGAAAATTTATCTTAGGATTTACAATACATTCCTGTAATGCCTGTGCACTTAATATTTTAGATGACAAAATGGAAGTTTTATTTCACTGTTAGGATGGTAAGCTGTAGAGGTCTGGCCTGACGCTTTCCTTTTGGAAATGAATGTGCCTGATCATTTTCCAGCAATTCTTGCTATACACTGCTGCTGCCATGACTTACTTTCCACTAAGTTTGTGCTCAGGTGACTTTATGCAGCTTGTTTGGGATTCTTCCATGCCTTCTTGCTGCTACTCCAAAGAAGATATCCTTACAAGATTCTTTATTTGTAGGATATTATAGTTATAAGACACAGGTATGTTAATGTAGAATAAATTCGGCTTTTACTGCTTACAGCCTTTGTTGCCCCAGGAGGTCATCAAGTCAATTATTATAAAAGGATTTTAAAAAGGACCTGGATAATTTTATGACCATTTGTAATTATGTGTTAAGATAGGGGTAATCAAATCTTATGCTTTGTGGCAGATGATAACTACAGGGACTATGAAATGGCTCATTTTCTCTCTCATGCACCAGTTGACCATTAGAGTGGAGTTTTCCTCTTCCCCCAGACTTTAAATTAATTGCTGCTGAGCATAGGAGACTGAAGGCCCTTAACTTTCTGATCTCTCTGGCAGGTTGAATGCTGCTAGATTGTGTCCTGCTGCTTTGGGTGTAGTTTCTGGGGAATGGTTAGGGGAGATGGGTCCAGCAGAAACCGTGAGTTAGCATGGGGTGACAGGAACAATTCCAGGTGCACTGTGCTTCTCATGACTGAAAAAGCTCATGTCTGAATTCCTGGTCATGGGGGTTGCAAAGTGTGGGCAGTAGAGTATCATCACATCCACGTGGCTTGTGTTTTCTGGCTACACCAGCACAACTAGGGAAGCTTCTGTATTGCCTGACCTCTAGGCAGTGTCTGCATAAACAGTGGCTCCAGGGGAATTGGATTTTAGGTAAGAAGTCTTCTCTGTTTTTTCCAGGCTTCAGCTGTAGTGCTTGTGTTGGCTCATCTTTAAGATGTACATTGGACAGGGGAAGCCAGGCCAAGGGAGGTTGGGAGCTTTTGGAATTTTTTGTTCTGTGGCTCTGCTGTGCTGGTTCCAGTGATCCATACCTCTCTGCTCCACTTGTTTCATAGCATGGTGAAAATAAATGAAACATTTCACTGGATAATGAATTACGGCCTTGGAGGTCCTGAAAACCATTTGTGAGTGTGAAGAAAGAAATGTTCTTGCCAGCAGCTGCTCTGGCTTACAAAGTTCCTTGTGCAGTTTCCTCATCAGCTTTCTGTATAAAACTGCAATTTCAGCTGTCTCCAGTTTGAGTCACTGTTTGACAAACTGGTTTCCTCTGATTTTTTGACCTTTTTGTTTGCAGGTAGCCAGAGATCAAAATGCAATGTGTCTCGGACAGAGCAGGGATAAATAAAATAAAGCCAGCCCGACTTTTTATCTAAACACTCTATTTTTAATCTTTAGCCTCTGAAAGACACTGTGCAAATGCAGATATTTTGGGGAATTGGCCAGTTCTCGGGAGAGATGTGGTGGTGACTTGTACACAGCAATGTTAGCCAATATTATGGGGCAACAAAGTTTAAAAACTCTCTATTGAGTAAAGGAATATGGAAATGGCATTTCTCCATTTTATCCAAGCTAGAAGACTGCAAATGTCTCTGCAGCTCTATGCAAGGGCTTTTTCAGGGCCTCTTGCTTCAGTCAGTAGTGCTCTGAACTGGCTCTGAAATGCTGTTTTGTAGTGTGATGCTCTTACCAATGGGAATCTCAAATACTCGATGGAGAGAAATGAGATCAAAAGGAGAAAAACTGCAGGACGGTTGGCAAAGGAGAATAAGAGATGCTGTCAGGAGAGGAATTGAACTGAGAAGGGGAGTAAATGAGGCAGATAGATGCAAGAAGCCTGTTCAAAAGGCAGGACACACAGAGGAGATGCTTTCAGAGCGAAGCAATGAAAGGCCTACCATGCAGGACGCTGCACAGTGAGGAGAGCAGTGGTTAGATAATGTAAGAGCTGTCCATTTACATTTATGTCTTGACATGCATTAGAACCCTCCCTTCACAACTGACGTTCCCATCTGGCTCCCACCCGCTCCCCCTCCTCACCTTTCATTGTGTCCTGCTGCTACCTCCCAAGTAACTGCTCAGGCATCAAGGCTTGGAAGGGAAGCTATTGATAATTCTTCCCAGCTGTCATAGGCTAGTCTTGGTAAGGATTAGATGATCCCATGATTCTTCAAGATGGGAGGTTTTTTTCCACCTATAGTAAAGAGGCAGTTTAGTTTTTCTCAAAAGCACTGCATCCTCCCTCACATCAGCTCAGTCAGCTCAGTGGCTGTGCACCTATCCACTCAATATACATATTGTGATGTTCACTGTTCCTCCACAAATTGGGCATAGGAGTCCTCGGGTCACAGGACTGGATGTTTGTAGTGAGCTTGGTCTTCTCATTATCTGCTGTAATTGGGGAAAACTGTAACTTCATGGGACAGAAACTGTCAAAACTGGTTCTCTAATATGCCCATGACTGCAAGGATTTGTAAATAGAGAGCGCCAGAGCAGCAAAGCGCTGATTGGAGCTCACTGCAGAGTTTACCAACAACCACTAATTGCCAGCTCTGTTTGGATGAATTGTAAATGGCCAAGATAATGCAAATTAGGAAGACATTCTCTTGGCAGAATTTTAGCAGCTTCTGGGAACTGGGGAAGTCATGCAGCTCCCTCTGTAACTGAGAGCAGAGCCCAATTTGCTGTGGTATCTATAATGCTTACTTAGGCTGGGAGTGAGTCAGTGGAGCCCAACTGGATCACATGCTGCCCTCCAGGGGTTTGTTGTTAGTTAATCCCACACAGAATTGGGACGTCTAGTTTTGGGGTTTGTTTTTTTTTTTTTTCAGTCCACTCTACTTATTTGTTGTTAAGCATGAAAAAAAAAAAAAAGGAATAAAAAAAGCTTGTAGTAAGTATCACCTCTGACACTGATAAAGTTTGAAAATACTTTGTTAAAAGCTAGGGTTTTTTTTACTTTTATGTACTGGGTTTTTGGGTTTTTTTTAACCATATGTATTTTACACTGAAAAACTTTCTGCCTGGGGGAATACTGATAGAGATATGGGATCAGCAGAGGAAAATACTTTAGGATGCTATTTTTTATTCCCCTTTTCTCCCCGCAGTTTTTTGAGCTACCTGATAAATTTTTGAGTGCAAGTGGAGTGGGGTATGCTTCTTGGAGAAGGGAGGAGGGGAAACACATCTCCCACTGCCTGGCCCTTCCAAGTTTGTTAAGTGCACCGTCGTGGAGAGAGCCCTGGCCCCATACCTATGTGCTTAGGGCAGGGGACATCTGCAGGCTTGAGCAGGCTGTGGTGCTGCTGGTCTGGTTTGGCAAGCTGTGCTTGGGGGCAAGGGCAGATGCAGACGCTTCAGCTTTGGCAAAGGAAGTTATCCCCCCCTTTTTTTCCCCCCCTGCTCCTTGCAGCCGTGTAATTTGGTGGGGTGTGAAGGGCAGGCAGGTGGCTGGTCTGCACTGGGTGAGGAATGAACAGAAGCCCAAGTTAGGGGCTGCTGGGTTGCCGCTCAGGCAGGGTGGAGTTCGACTCTGTTTTGTTCAGCAGCATGGCCTCAGCAGGAGAACACACAGAACAACTTCCATCTAGGAAGGGATCCAGGTCCAGGAGAAATATTTGGCACTTCTCATGGGAGGTGATTGCCTGGTGCATGTTGGGGTAGTGGATATCGCTGAACTTGACAAATACCCAGTTGGAAATAGTCAGAAACATCTTGAAATCTGCTGGGATGATTCTCTTGATTTGAAACTCCCTAGGCAATGTGTGTATACCTCTTGGTCCAATAATAAAAATTTACTATATGGATATGAGAGGAGATCTTAGGGTACTTTTCATGCCATCCCTCCACGGAGTAAAACTGGGGGAGAAATGGGCAGAGCAGCTACCCATGGGTTCTGGAATTAGCTTTCTGTTGCACATCCTCTGGTAATTGATGTTTCCAGGAACTAACTTGTTGAGAGTTTGCCCAGCAGAATATTCATGGAGAGTAATCACACCAGGGGCATGAGCACAGCCAAAGCACAAGTGGTTTTAAAACTTAAAAAAATTATTTATGGAAAGTGGGTGGGGTTTTTTTGCTATGCAGTCAGCTTTCGGGAAAACAAATATACAAAAAACCGACAAAAACAAAACAAACAAAAACAAAAACCCAAACAACAACAAAACCACACAAAAACAAACACACACCTGTATGCTGTGTGGGAGGAGTTGTGTGCATAGGATCCCTGTGTTCATAGTGGACACAGCGAGCACACTTGTAAGAACTGCAGGAGTGAAATTCCTGAGGCTGATGGTGTAATTATTGTGAATTTAGCTTGTTCAGAGTCAAGACTTGAAAGAAAACGAGAAATGCCTGGAGCTGTGAAGGACCTGGATTTCAGCAGTGGAGAAGAGTGGGTGCCCATCCTGAAAGAATCCAGAGGCTCAAACCTTCCATGTCTCCTCTTCTGCTCAGTCTCTAAGTGCTGCACTTACGTTAAGCAATCCCCATCCACAATGAAAGCCAGTGTACTTTATTTAATAACTGTGTCGCAGGGCTCCTCTGAGAGTAGGAGTGCCAGAACTGGTTGGCTTTTTAATGGGGCTTGTCAAGGGAATTTGTTACAGATGGGGAAATGAGGCACGTTCGCTCTTCTCGGGTTTCAACATCCCAGCTCTGGAGTAGAGGGTGGAGTTTTTTTAAGTGCACTTTGTGGCTCTTTCTCTTCTGTAACAGCCGACTACTTAATGCAAAATGCTGCTTCTCAGCCTTAACACAGCAAGGGAAAGTGCTGTGTTACAAAAGCGCCGTGGGAGCGGAGAGAACGGGGAGGACAGCACGCGTGTTTATTTGCTCCCATTACGCCACTGCTGCTGTGAACACAGATCGAAGCTTTTCTCCCAAACGGCCCCTTGGCACAGGTTATTTGCACATAAATGGCCGCAGGTGATTTATTTATTCGGCACAGCTGGGTTCTGCAGAAGAAACTGTGGGCTATACCTGCCAATAGGTTAATACTCCTCCCTGCAGTGCTGGGAGGGCAGGCAGAATTTGCTCTGCTGCAGGAGACAAAGACTGTGGCTGAAATTTTTGGCGCTGTGGGATAATTTTATAGCTGTACTGTCCTCTTGGCTTGCTTGTTTGCTGTGCTCTTTGACTGTGGTGCAAAATAGAGTATGTGGCCTTGAAGGAGGGAAAAATAGAAGGCTTGTATTGTATAACCAGGCTAGTGTGCTGCCCTGTGGAAGAGAAAGAAGAGCCTGCATGTGAGAGAGCAACAGACACACACTGCTGAGGGATTGCTCAGTGCATAGAACAATTCAGTAACTCACTGTGTTGAATGCCACATGGCTGTGGAAAAGTTACTTATCATGAGGTATTTTAAATCTGCATAAGATTTATCTATATAGGGGGCCAGCTCTAGGTCTTGATGACTGAGTTTTATTCCTTGGGTACCACTCACCCTGATTCTGTGTCCTTTAAGGCTCTTAAAAGTCCACCATTCTGCAGCCAGACATCACGGTCTGTGTGTTTTCGCAACTCATTAGAAATAGTAAAGTTAATCCCAAAGACCAAATTTAAAACTTCTGAAGTGCAGGGTAATGCATGTTTACCTCCAGTGACTTCTATGATGAAAAGGACTTTCTGCATAGACTATGTGAATTCTGGAAGTTGGATACCTTACCTCCCAAAAGCTGGGAGTTTTTGGGAGAGGAATATTGCAGAAGGGATTGTAGAGATTGGGTGGTTATATACCTTAGTGAGGTGAACTGAGGATGCTATGGAGACAAATTTATTTTAGAAACCACCTTGTAAAATTTGGGGTCCTCAGAGCATTGGTAGAGAAAGCGGTCTGAAAATCTCTCACATCTAACTTCAAAGGTGCTCAAAGACTTTCAAGTGCAAATGCTTAGAAGCTGAAACATCGGCCGAGAGCAGAGAAGCTGGCTTGTTTTCCTTCTCCTCCCTCTTTTTTTTCCGAAAGTGGAATTATCCACTCTGAGAGTTCCATAAAGGTTTTCCACAACGAAAACCTTCTCCATTGGGCAATATATTTGCAGGGAAAGCCAAAAAGCCTGACTCCTACAGCACTGGAACCCTACACCCCAAGGCACTTCTGTCTTTAGACTTCCCTCTTCAATGAAAGAGAAGTTCTTTCTCTCTCTTCTTTTGATCCTCTCTCGCCTAATCCATTGCCTCTGCACTGTGACTTACATAGAATTTTAACAGAAGGAGGTTCTCCCCTTCATTCTCCTCTTCTTCCCCCACTCCCTCATATTTGGATGAGCATCCTCTCATCAAAGAAGAAATACTAAATATTTAGGTAGCTGCTATCACCGCCCATGTGGAGTAAGGGCGTGCCTATACAAGACTTTGCACAGTGTGGGATGGGATAATATGGTGGCTAGGGCACAAACTGAGATTTGGAAGACCTGGATCTGTATGGTGTTTGTTAGTTCTTGGATGACTTCTTTACTTTTTTGGAACTTTATCTTGCTGTTTGTGAAGTGGGGATTTGTAACCTTCTCTTAAATCAGAAGAAGGGTTGCAAACATATAAATGTTATTGAGTCTAGGATGCTGGGGGCTGTATAAATGCATAAAAGTTTCAACCAGTAAAATGAGACAATGAGGTTCTGCTTGAAGGGGCTGGAAGGTAATTGGAGATTAAATTATGTTCTGGATTCACACTCCTCCAAACCTTGCACATAAGAAGTTGAAATGAGTCTGGAACGTGACATCCAATTTATAGAAAAACGAGAAATATCATCTACAATAATGATATGCTTAGGGCACTCAGAAAGTTAGCATATGTTGATTTTTAACAGATCTGAGGTCTTCGTCTGCCACTTTGTCTGCTACTGTCCTATAGTCTACTGTCTGTTGGAATCAGGTTTTTTTTTTAGTGCCCTTAGAAAAAAATAGGACAATTTCCCAAGCCTTTTTTATTCCTCTTATTTTTATGACAAAACCCCATCTACTTAGGGTTAGCTCTATTATAAAATTTTCCTTTTAACAAATTTAACATCACAAAAATGTCATGTGAAATGCTTCTTTTTCATTATTGAATGATAAATCTAAATGTGGAAACCAGATTTCTCAATGGAAAAAACTTTTTTCTTTCTCTTTTGTTATATCCCTGTTTCTACCCTTGGAAATAGCAATGTCCTTGTGTAAAATAAAACAGATTCAACATTCTTGAGTTGATCAACCTTTATTCATATTAAGTATTGCATGAAGGACTAAAATATGAATGCATATAACATTCCTTAAGTGAGTATGCTTTTGAATACCCAGATTTTTCTGTTCAGGAGAGGGTAGGAGTGATCATAGAATCATAAAATGGTTTGGGTTGGAGGGGGACCTCAATGATCATCTTGTTTCAGTCCCCCAACATGGGCAGGGACACCTTCCATTAGACCAGGCTGCTCAAAGTCCCATTCAGCCTGGCCTTGAACACTTCTGAGGATGGGGCATCCAAACCTGTTCCCGTGCCTCCCCACCCTCACAGTAAAGAATTTCTTTCCAACATCTTATCTGACTCTCTTCAGGTGCTGGCAAGCTGCTGTAAGCTCTCCCTGGAGCCTTTTCTTTCCAGGCTCAAAAACCCCAACTCTCTCAGCCTGTCTTCATAGGAGAGGTGCTCCAGCCCTCTGATCATCTTTTGTTTCCCTCCTCTGAACTCGCTTCAACAGGTTCATATCCTCCTTATGTTGGGGGCCTCAGAGTGGGACAATTTTCCAGGCTGAGTCTCATGAGAGATATTAGAGTTACAGAGCAGGAGGATCCCCTCCTTCATCCAGCTGGCCTTGCTTCTTTTGATGGATACTGTTGGATTTCTGGGCCGCACAAGCACATTGCCAGTCATTGTGAGCTTCTTGTCCACGAGGACCGAGTCTCTCTGTTCAGGACTGCTCTCAATCCATTCTCTGCCTATCCTGGATTTGTGCTTGGGGTTTTTCCAGCCTAGGTGCAGCACCTTGCACTTGGCCTTGTTGAACTTCATGAGGTTTGCATGGGCCCACCCCTCAAGTGCGTCAATGTGCCACTGGATAGGGATCCTTAAGAGATGGTCTTAAATGAGCAATATGGAAAGATTTAAAGCACTGCCTCTAACATCCAGAAGGTGAGGCAGAGGGGAAGTGTCTTGCATGCAGATTTAGCCAGAGCATATCTGTGAAGGAAGTTCTGAACATCTGCCAGTTTTAAATGGTTATACATGTGCTTAGTTGCAGTAATATAGGTGTTTCAATAATGTGTGAGCATAAAGATCACCAATAGAATCACCTTAGGTGCCAAATGGTTTTGGAGCAGAAGCCAGGTGGAGGTTTTATGACTGCTACAAGAACCTATGTGTTCAAGGTCTGTTTAGGGATTTAGCAACTAGCTTTCCAGGAATGATCACTTAACTCTACTCTGCCTACCAGAGATGTCACGAGGATCATTACATGATAGGTGGGACACTAGAGGTTGAAGGTGCCTGTGATCACTACCAAATTTAGATGAGGTTGACTCCTCAGAAATGTCGGCAAAGACGAAGCTGGAGCTTCATTTTTTTGATGGAAAGCAGAGCAGAAAACCTGTTAGTTCTTTGCAGTAGGCTGATTTTAATGATGTATTTGAGTTCATGTGATGAAGAGAATGTTGTTCATGGCATGGCTGGAGGTAGCAACGTAGGATTTGAATCTGAAGCATTTTCTGGAGTACCAGATGAGGAAATATTGTGCTTCTGCAGGGATGTGAGTGAGACAGTGTGAGATGAGAAACACTGCTGAGAAAAGTGCACAGGAGAAGCTGTAATCAGGCAGCAGTGAAGCTTTGCAAGGTTCTCTCAGCTTTTGCATTTCACTCAAGCCTGAAAACCTCTAAAGGTCAAGACAAATTGTGTATTTCCCCAGAATTATGGGTTAGGCTGTGTTCCTGATGTCTCAGGGGTTTTACACCTTTTTTTTTGTTTGCTTCTCTTCCTCTCCTTGCTCATGCATGTGGGTTTAGCAGGTTATTGGGAATCAGGGGAGTAAAAAAAGTTTTACTGTTAGAGAAAAAATAGCCAATGCCCCTCGCATATGCATGGCTCGTGCACAAACTTGCTGTATTTGACAGCAAAATCAATTAATCATTAGGAATCTCCTCCTGGTATCAGCACAGAAAGACTGCTACTCTGCAGAAGGTAAAAAACACACAGAAAAAGGCAAAAAGCAAAACCATTTTTCCTTTCATTGTATTTTTCTTTCCTGTTTCCCTTTCCCTGCACATAGGCACATGCTCACACTTGCAGATGTTGACACAGAAGTCTAGCTAGCCAGAGCTGCCAGTTAGTGCAAACATTGTGGGAAGGCAGTAAATATCACTCTGTGGAATAAATGGCCCCCATGAGTCCCACTTGGGAGGATTATATTTTATAGGTTATAGGAACAAGGGGCTCTCTTCTGCCCCTTGTTCTTTGTTCTCTCTTGAGATTGTGGCCATGGAGCCTCCCCTCTTATTTCCCAAGAGACTTGAGTTCCCTTTGCTACCCCCTGATTTTCTCAGGAAAGGAAAGCCCACAAAAAGACAGCTCTCTGAAAATTTGACCAAGATGTTTTCTCCATTGATTGAGAGTGTCAGTTCCTTCTCAAACTTCTGGGATACTTGTTCCCAGTGCCCATGTTTGCTTCTGATTTAATGCAGTGTTCCCAAGCTGCTGTGTGGAAGAAAGGGCAAATATGTCATCTCTGCCAGCTGGAATCTTCAAGGTGACAGAAGGGATCAAGCAGAAAGCAGCAGGGACTCTATATTAAGGTGACCTGGTAGCCTCAGGATTTTCATTTGTTTGCAGGGGAGACCTGTGGATATGTGGATATGCTGTACAGAGAACAAAAAATTATGTTTGTGGTACTCTGATCCTATACATTGCTATTACAATAGTAATAGCATACAATATACAATAGTCCAGCACAGGCTGACCTTAGTGAAACATGATTACCCATACCTGGCCCCCCAGAATTTCCTGCTGGAAGTGTGCGTGGCCTGGCACTTCTTCCTGCTCCACCAAGGACCCATTTCATGCAATCTCACTTCTTGTAAGCACTGGTAAATGGATCCCTCCCTGACAGTCCTCAGCAGGCACAAAGAAAATAGGTTCTAGGTTTTCTGTCTCTTCTAAGATGAACACAAAATCATGCACAGGGGCAATGAAGAATTTTAATATGGAAAGGTTAGGTCAAAAAGGTGACTCAAGCCTCCACATCCACACAGAGAGAGAGACCTGTCTTTGTAGGTAAAATTCACATTTACAGCAGTTCCAGTATGTTTCTTCCCACTTTACCCACACCCCACAGTGGCATCATTAACTCTTCAGCCCAAGTATTGGGGGCCAGAACCCTTCTCCTATTTGTTTAGTCACTTCTGGTCATGTATTTCTGCATCCCAACCCAGGAGACAATATTGTCCTTTGGGATAAAAGAGCACAGCTTTCCCACTC
Source organism: Chamaea fasciata (assembly GCF_029207755.1). Classification (NCBI taxonomy): domain Eukaryota; kingdom Metazoa; phylum Chordata; class Aves; order Passeriformes; family Sylviidae; genus Chamaea; species Chamaea fasciata. The sequence continues at coordinate 23,405,601 of NW_027094087.1, read as the reverse complement.
CCTGCCACACCCTTACCCCCTCTCTTAACTCACTCTCTGTATCCATAGTGCTATAACATCCACTAGTTCACTAAAATGAAGTAAAGCTTCAGTTACTCCTCATCCTTGGTAGGTTTTTACGTTCAGGACCCCATTTAAAAAAAAGTGAAATGAAATTAAGAAGACATGTTGATATTAGCATTAAAATTCTGTGGCAATAACTGCAGCATGTTTGAGCTGAAAATTATTTGCTTTCTCTAATCCTCAAAATAAGCCAAATAAACCTAAACTGCCTCACTGCAAAGGTGACTCTCACTTTTTTGTCCATTTGGAGTTGGCTCTGATGATCCGGAATATTTTTCCATGACTGAAAGGAAATAAAATTCAGCCTTCTGTGACTGCAGCTCTGAAAAGGCTTGGTTTATTCCAGCTGGTTGCAGTGACTTTAGAAGCTGTGTAAGAAAAAGATGCTATGGCTGGAAACATAAAAGAGAATTAAGAAAGGCGAGGCACAAGTCTGATTCTGATTTGGTGGGGGACACCCAGTCAAGTTATGAGAACTTGAATTTTTCCCTTCTGTTCAAGCTTGACTGACAGGCACAGTGTCATTTTGTATGGTGCACAAATACACTCTTCTACAGATTCTCCACTCTGGCCAGAGTCTGTCGCTGAGGATGGTGTTAACAAAGAACTGGGGTTGGCTCCTTGACTGAGGAGTCAACCCTATGCAAACCCCACGGAGAATTTAAAAGCAGCTTGAGGTAACATTAGCCTTTGGGTTCCTCTAAACTCTACCATCTGTCCCCTAATGACAAACAAACTGAGCCCAAGAATGATAGTGTTCCTTCCAGCTGCACCCTGTCTCACCTCCCGTGCTCCCCTTGCTCTGGGGATTGCAGAGGGAATTCACTGATGTTGGATTCAACAATTATCCCTACAATGAAGCCTCCTCCAGCTGAGGGCATTTAGCAACTCATTGCCCTGCCAGCATGGCTTAGTATTTTTCATGAAGAGTTTTAGAGAGACATATTGATTTTTCAAGTCAATCCTACAATGAAAATACTTGGTTTTGTTCTCAGTCTAGTTGGTGTTTTTCTTTTTAAATATTCTTGTCTCCTGAGAAATCATCTCTATTTGAATTTCAGGGAAGATTTATTTTTATTTTCTGCAAGTCCAAAATGTACATTTTTATAAATCAGTAAAGGAAGTGCTTGATCTCTGTTCTGCTTGGTCCTCTGTAAAATCGTGTACTCTGATTTAATACAAGAGTTGTCTGTCACTGACAATGGATGACTCCACCTAACAGAACTGTTGACGCACAAAAGTTATTTCCATCACATCTACAAGCTTAAAGAACGTGTTTTGCAAATGCAATTAGTTTGAAACAAACCCTGTGTATCCTGTAGAAAAAATTAGGACACAGCAAATCCGGGTGAAATGGAATGGCAGTTCAGCCTCTTTGTCTGTCAGAATTGCACACAGAGCAGAGTTGTTCAGAAATAAAACACTGGGACTGCTCCACCCCCAGAACAGCGAAGTCAACTACACAGTGCAGGGGTGCTGTGAAATCACGTTGGATTGGAGAGGTAATTTCACCTAAAATCCCCAATTACAGAATCACAGAATATGGAAGGGACCCACAAGGATTATTGAGTCCAGCTTCCTGCCCTGCACAGGACCATCCCCAAGGGTCACACCATGTGCCCAATCTAATGAATAGCTGCTGTGAATGACACTGCCAGCACCTTTGGCTATAATAACCTCTTAAAAGGCATCCAAAATCTGTGTGGAGAGGAGTGTCTTAGTGTCAGTCACCCTGTTAATTACCTGGACTGGTGCTGGGAGGGGGAAGGAAAGGAGGGAGGTGAGCTCTGATGTATCAGGACTGAGGTAGTGTTAGGTACCATTTCCTTCACTGTAATTCTGGCTTATCTGATGTACATTGCTTGACACCTGAGCCTTGGTGAAGGACAGAAAGAACACATCGTACATGCTTTCTGTATTCCGAGCCCTGTAGGAGAGCACAGCTGAAGGGATTTCTTGGCCCTTCATAGCACCTTGTATTGATATGTTTTCATTAGCACTTCAGGAGGAAGGGCAGGCAGGTGCCAGGACCACTGTGTACTAGGCAGTGTGTAGGCACAGTGCAAGGGAGATGGCTCTTGCAGAGATTCTGGGCTATTTCTCTTAAAGTCTTCAGCACTGATTTTTTTTTTTTCCTGTTTCCTTCCTCTCTGAAGGGAGACATAGGCCTGATCTAATCTATGGCTTGGTCTTCATAAAGGTCAATAAGTGTTCAGGCCTGACCCCTTTGAATGTTAGAAGTGATGCCTAGCTGTTTTCATTACTCATGTCTTGCATTAGTGAGATACTTGGATATAGGAGAGTGTTGGAGCTTAACATGTGAGGATAGTTGGCAGCAAGTTCAGGCAGTGGCAAAGCAAATAATAGGTTTTATTAGATACCTGCTTGCTGTCTAGTCAACAAACTTGCCAGCCAGCGTGCAGGATCCAAACAAATGCATGGGATCTTTGGACTGCTAAGGCTGACCTCTAGTACCTGGGCAAGCAGGGAGGCATTATAAGATATTAGTAAGGACAGGCACCACATGCTCCTTTGAGACCCAGCCATCAGTGTGCTGCACAGGCACACTGGCAGAACAATTGCCCAGAGTCTGTAATGCTTCGTGACAACTGAATATCAAAGGTTTCCATACCAATGTGCTTACCATTAGGTTTTCTTTCTTTGTGCTCCCACCTACCTTGGCTTCTCCCCAGAGTTGGAGGAGTGGGAGGACACTGTCAATTATTCTATTTGTGCTCTGTCCTCAGTCAGAAACTCTGCTCATTATTCTAGGGAAGACAGCTGTTTTTGTTGGAATGAATGGCTGCAAACAAGTTAACAATACTAACACTTAAACTGACATAATTAGGCTTCAGAGTCACTACCCACAGAGACCAGTGCGAGGAGCTGATATTTATCATAGTTCTTTCAGTTCTTTTGCAAAGGAATAAGATAGAGCTGCACTGGGGTATAACAAAAAAAAAAAAAAAAAAAAAAAAAAAAAAAAAAAAAAAAAAAAAAAAAAAAAACAAAAAAAAAAAAAAAAACACCACCTAAGGTAGTTTGTAACCAAGGATTATCACTTCGATAAGTGGAAAGCTGAAGAGTCTTACAGTCTCTGCTGGATGCTGCTATAAGATGTGCTCCAGTGCATTGTTAGCTGCTAATGCAGTGTGACCCTTCTCCTGCTTTCTGAAATGTTTTCCTCATAATCTCATCGTTTTAATGTTGAGGGTGTTTTACATATAACCCACCTGCCTTTGCTTTTTGCCTTTTTGTTCTAATTTTTTAAATCCTGTTGCAACTCTTTCGCTTTGTTACACATTTTATCTTGTTGCAATGCAAAATTGTAGGTCCTGGCATGCAACCTTTTGTGGTTTGTGTGAAATCTGCAGTAGTGTCCATTTGTGCCTTCCTCTGTTCTTGTATTATGTTGCTGTTATTCCCTGCCTGTGTTGTGTTATTGAGTGGAAGCCTTGTTTACAGTACACTACCTGAAAAAATAAAATGAGTCGTCATACAGGAAAAGAAAATATCTTTCCAATAAACTCTATAACCCTTTTGCTGGTTTACTTGGGAATAGCTCTGAGTAGCCTGATACTTGCAAAGGTGCTTGAAGGGGGTTTTTTGTTCCTATGGAGCAATTGTAGCACAGTCAGAAGACCAAGCTCTACCTCTGTTTGTGTAATGAGACCACTGGAGGTAGAAGTTGAGCCACAGACTGAGATGTGCATGAGAGGTGCTGAAATGCTCTTAAAAAAGACCTACATAATTAAAGTACTTCACATTTTCCTGGAACACTGGCTTTGTGCTATTGGTTTCCTGACAAGGAAGTCTGTTTAATGTGTTTGATTTATTTTATTTTATTTTATTTTTTAGCACTGCTGGAGCCAGGGTGTAGTATATCCAGAAGCAATAGAGCTTTTATAGGAATCTGTGTCTTTCAAGCTGGCATTTGCCCTTTTGCAAGTGAAAAAAAAAATCTGAAGTCTTTCTAATGCCTAGTGAATTCCCCAAGTCAGCCACAGAAATCTGAAGGCCTGTAGAGCAAGGCACACCATAGATCCAGGCTGTCCTCCAGGACACTTGTTTGAAAACAGTAAAAAGTGCTGGAAATGCAGCAGGCTGAGAAAAAAATCAGTATCCTCCAAAGACAAAAGATACCGAAAGATACTTATGCTGGGAGCTGACCTGAAGAGCCAGGGTGTAAGGTTTGTCTTTGCCTCTTCCTGTATTTCCAGGTTGCTTAGATCCAAGCTCTTGAGGTTGGCTTAGGTTATTCCAGTTAAAAAACAAAAAACAAAACCAACAAACAAACAAACAAACAAACAAACAAAAAACCCACAAGAAAACCAAACCAAAAAAAAAAAAACCCAAAACAACAACAAAAAAAACCAAACCAAAAAAACAGCCTATGAAATTTAGTTTCTCCCCTTTCCCTACAAAAGAAGAAGCTGGAATAAAAGGTGAGGAGGAAGAGAAGAAAAGTCGTCAGGGAATGGTAGAACTGTAGTGCTTGACTTCCCAAAGGGCACTCTGGACTGCGGTGATCCCTATTGCATCAGGCAGCCTGCCCAGAACTGAGGGAAGCTTGAAACTTCCTGTTACAGAGGTGCACCTTCCCAGAATGCCTCAATGCCCAGTTCCTGGGGGTTGACTGCCAGGTCCAGGCTCATTGCCACCTCTCTAACTAGTAGGTGTAGACTCTGCAAGTTCATTTCTCCACGCTGGCCTCTAATGTCTCTGCACTCAAAACAAGGGCTTTCAGTCCAAAATAGCATTTATTGTAGATTAAAGAAACCATCAGGAAAGAAAAAAAGGGTGCGAGAGCTCAGCATGTTTATCTTAAGTTTCTTAATGTGAGAAATGATTTCAGTCTCTCACAAATTAGCAAAGCCAATCCATGGACTAAAGAGGCTGGCTGGCTTTCAAAGAAAATAGTGGAGAAAGAGCCTAGAAAAGAGAAAATATTCATTACTGAATGCTTGTGAAGACAAATAGTATTTTAAACCTCTGTCCTGCCAGTTTTTCTAGGTGGGCAGATATGTTTTACTAGTCAAAAATAAGTAGGGAAAAAAATATTAAAATGATGAAGGCTCAGGTGGCTGGGCTGGTTTTTTATTTTAATCAGACCAAATAGTGAGCAAAGCCCTGACCTCTGAGGTAAAACATGGCTTTCTCCCCCACCAGAAGCTATATCTGAGCTTCAGAGATGTATCAGAAGCTATCTTACAACTTGGTATAAGCTACATTATACAAAACTCAAGCATAAAAATTGAGCATTCAATTTAAGACAATGACCTTTGGCAGCGTGTTTAATGGTAACAGTGGCAGATTAATCCTTCAGTCAGTCAGTCAGTCAGTCAGTCAGTTTCCCCCTTCATTCTTGAATCATCTAAGCTGCCCAGACTCTCCACTTGTGCCGCCCAACTGAAATAAACCTGGGTGTAAATGGCAGACATCCCCTATGCCATTGTCCTGTAGGGAAAGACTGTGTTCTCAAATTAGCATATGAGAGTGTATCTGGAGCTCTGGTTTACTCGAGGTTATCTGAGTATCCTTGTTGATTACTCTAGATCTTTTAGGGATGCCTGGTCCACGAGGCTCCCTGTACTAATGGCTGCTCAGGGATGTAACTGGAGAACTCACTGAGATACTTGAACAGGAGTAAATATCTCTGGCATCTCTGTGCAGTCATTAAATGAACTCAAGAGACAAGTCTCCCACTCCATTATCCTGCAATTGAGACACAAGTTTTTAGCCCCTGGTTGAGCTGACAGCAGAGTCTAAAGCAGCTGGCTGGGAGTCCAGCGTGAACAAAGGGCTGAACCGAAGCTACATCTGTTTACTTAGGACTGAAAAGGCAGAGGCAACCAAATCAGCTTTGCTTTTCCTGCATAGTGTCAAGTCACAATCAAGGTTTTGATGTTTGTCCTGAAAGATGAACCAATGCACCTGCTATATTGTAAAGGCACAAGCCACTTCCCACCCTGCTCATTCTTGGGCAGAGTAGAGACTTCTCTTGGAAGATTAGAGTTGGTTGGGGTATGAGATAGTTAGTTTCTAATAATTTTTCAGCAGCCATGGGATGAATGGCCCTCACAATTCTTTCAATTCCAAGTGTCATACTCTTCCTCTACGTTTTCTCTCTGAGTATCATTTGCATGGATATATTCCACAAATAAATATAAAAGATCTGGTAGGAAAAAAACAAACAAAACCCAAACAAGTAATACTCCTTCTCCTCTCTCAAATGTACTGCAGTTGATCTAGGGGAACAAGAGAGGAAAAGAAAATGATCCATGACAGATATTAGTCACATCATTGCCTTATTACTGGAAGTTGCTTTGATTTTTTTTTTCCACTGGAAGAGTAAAGAACCTCCACAAAGCAAACACTGAATACTTCCCGACTAAAGCATATTTATGTTTTAGACATTGAGTGCTTAGAAGCTACACTCTGTTTGCCACAGACCTAAAGAGTAAGCGGGTTTTTTTTATGCAAGGGTCAAAATTCCATCTTAAAAAGAAAAAAAAAAAGACCTGTAGAAAACTATTTTCATCAGGGTTTCCTTGAACTTCATGCCATCTTTAAGAACATGGACTGTTTTTCAGTTTCAAATTTCTTCATGTGCACCTTTCAATTAATTTTTAATGGCCATGAAAGAAGAGTGAGTATTGTTCTCCCTTTGTATTTGAGGAAGATTAGGACTGACATGGCTTGCTAAAAGTGTTGGGAGGAGTAGGTAACCCTTCTGTTTGGTATAGTTGGACAGTTCTTTCTTAAAGTCTTAAACAGAGCACAGGTGAGTTGGATGTAAAGGCTATCTTTTATTGGATGCCAAGATCTTGGGTTTTTTTACTCTAATTGACAGCATGTAACCAATCTTAGAGGCTGCACAAATGGGATCCATGAGATAGGTATTTCTTAAGAGGGTCCTGGAAAGGCTTAATGTGCCAAGTGCACCAGTGGTGGCATTTTGCTCAGTAATTGGTTTCTTTGCACCATTTATGAATGGGGGGAAAAAAAAAAAGTCATCAGTCATTAAAAAAAAAAAAAGAATTGTTAATGTATAAATGTTTAATGCTCAAGCAGACAGCAGAGGAGACCTCTTAATTCCAAGAAAACCTGCAGTGGGATAGTGCCATATGTTCAAAACATATGGACTGATGATATAAAATGCTTCTGGAGGATGCTCTGAGGCATTACACCTTGCATGGCAACATTCAAAACCAGAATGTAAAAAACCCATGGTGGGGGTAGGACAGAGCTACCTGCTGCACAGACATGTTAATGAGGCAAGTGGAGAGTTAATGGACTACTGATTAAGCACGTTTTAGGCATTCACTTAACTAAAGGAAATATTATTGTGCTGCTGCTCCTTACCCAGGAGGTCAGAGATTTAAAGCCATAAGAAGCATCCCTGAGGGTTATTAAGCCATAACCTTTTAGATCTTCCAGGAATGAGCATTCAGCAATGTGCCATTAGCCTGTGAAATCGCATGGTCTTTTTACCCTCCCTTCCTCCAATTTCTGTTACATTCACCTGCTGGGTCTTGTCTTAAATTAGACTGTGAGCTCTTCCTGGCTGTCTTTGTATTTGCATAGAGACTAGCACAATGGGGCCCTGATACTGAATGAGGATTTTGGATCCTACTATAATACCAACATATGAGTAATGAATAGCTAATAGTAATAATAATAATAGCGTAATAGTGTCTGCTTTGTGTGTAAGCTGCTTTTTTTTTTTCTCCACCTGCTCTCATTTGTGTGAGTTACCTCACCCTCAGTGGCTTGAGCACACAATTTCTTTTCTTATTTTGCTTTTGTGAGCTGAAGTGTCTCTAGTGTAGCAGGCAGACTTACACTGATGCGCAGGGAAGAGCACAGAGCCCTTGCAGGAAGGGGAGGGCACATGACAGGTACCACTGATGCACGGTCAGGTCAAATAACACCCTTGTATCTTGAGTCTCAAGCTTCAGCTGAGCTGCCTGTATAGATGTTTTGGTAGCCCCTCTTCTGTGGTTTATTCTGACTCTTGTGACCTTTCCAGCTCTGTTTCTTGCTTCACAGTTGCAAAAGGAGAGGATGCCAAGGGCAGTTTTACACAGAAGCCCATACAATAAACAGGAATGGCTTCCCTAAGGGAGTATTGCCTCAGCTGAAAAAGATTTCTCAAGAGACAGATCACCATACCCTCTGAGGGAATAGACAGGCAAAGCAGAAAAGGCAGCTAATGTAAAAGGAAAAACAACTTTTCACTAAAATTGTATGTGTCGAAATTAAAAGATTAAGGGAAAGAATAAGGTACAGTTATTTACCTCTGAACTGCCATCCATGGTCTAGCTGATTACAGTTCTGTGTAAGTGTTCAGGAGCTTCTAATGGCTGCCTATTTTCTCTATTATCTAACCTTTTAAAATTGAGACAAATTTCTTCAGTGACTGGGGTTTGTTTTTTTGGGGGGAGGTTTTGCTAATGTTAAGGTGGATGCTTAGCCCGTGTAGTTGCACACATTTTCCCTTTGCATTACCAATCATTTTTGATTTCTGTACTGTCTCTTGAGTTTTCTTTCTTCCCCTTATCCCTGTGAAGGTGACCCATCGTTACCTAGCTGATATGGGTAATGAAGAGTGAAGCTTTACTTGAATTTGTCATTCCCAATCCAGGTGAAAATGAGAACACAGTAGAATCCTTCCAGGGAAGTCTTACACTGCAAACATCAGTTCTATAAGGGGTTTTCTCTAGACCCTTTTTATCCTCATGCCCTACCCTTGCATTGTTTTAGTGTTACTTCCCTGTTATCAATTCTTCTACTTCAGAGCCAAAGAATGGCCCAGAACTCCCTAACAGTCTGGAGAACAAGAACTACTGTCAAAAGGACACTCTGCCCCTCACAAACACATACCAGCTGGAGAGCTGACTGTGGCCTCAGGGAAGCAGTGTGGAACTTTGTGTTTGGAATTGTGCATCCATGCCCGTTTCAGGTGGGAGACGATGCTTTGGGAAGACTGTAGTCTCGCAGAAGAACTAAAAGCTTTGCAATGCACTGCTGTCCCCTGTTCTCACAGGTGTGCACACTCCATTGACTGCCTTGGGGTATATTTTGAAGAATAACTAACCATGAGTTAGTCTGCCTGTCTGTCTGAAAAAATACACTGTAAGAACGGGTCTTTCCCAGAGTAATTTTTGGCTGGAAGGAGACACTGAGAGGGGTGCAGAAAAGGAAAGAGATAACCCCCAGGAAAGTCAAACTATCTATTTATTTAGTTATGTGTTTTGGGTTGCGTTTTGCATTAATCGCTGCCACACACAGGAGCCCTGTAATTTATTATTGGTGATAAGTGTGGACAGTAGCTATTATTTTTGTTCCCTGTTCTAAAATGTGGCAAGCAGGGACACTTAGATTTATGGAACATGCATTATTCAAATCTCAGGGCCCAATGGCTCAGCATGAACAATTCCAGCTATTTCCAGAATCTTTCAGTCTTTCCTCTTTTATTCCTCCTTGGTTTTCCCTTCCCTTATTTTTTTTTTTTTTTTTTTTTTTTTTTTTTTTTTTTTTTTTGTTAGGCTGGATTAGGACAAGAGTAGTTTATTTAGGCTGGGGTAGCAGAAGTAAAACTTGTGTTTCCACGCCAATCACAGAACAGGTCTCACCGGGACTTCACAGAGAAACGCAGAGGGGCCCGTTTAATGCCCATTATGAGGAACTGCAGGAAAAGGTGGTGTGTGTTTGGATAGATGTCTAACTGTTATAACATACTGATGTGGTGAGGTTAAAGCTGAGTGAATATTTTCCTGGGTCAGTGTCTTTTTTATTTATTTTTTAATGGCTGACTTTCTCTGGAACTGTTGTAGTGCTGAAACAAGGACTGTAGGTCTCTACCTAGGTTGGTGTCCAAGGCACTAAAGCTACTTTATCTCTCATTGTCAAGAGGGAACTGCCTTGGCATGTGCCTTGAAATCACTCTCACATCTGCCCTCATTGTCTATACAGGTGGATTTCACACTGAGGATCTGGATACCTCCACTCCCCTTCCTTGGTATAAACTGCAGGATTCTGCAGGGTTATTCGTTACACCAATGGAAAATTGTGGGAGGTTAGGGACTGCCCCTGGCAGACATCCCCTCTAGCTAATGCATAGATTTTGGCTAGTTTCTTCTAGTTGGTTGCAACTGCTGCTTAATGAATAGCAAAGAATTTCTGCAGGAAGGCAGAACTTTGTTTTCTAGGAAACTCCTACTTACATGCAGTTAAAAGCAAAAAAAAAAAAAAATCTGATGTAGAGCCATGGGAAAGCTAGTAAATTCTGAGGAGCCTTCACACCAAGTGATAAAATCCAGTGGTGGTAGCAAAGCTAAAAATGAAATCTTTATCACCAAGAATAATGTATGGGGGCCTAAACAGGACAACAGCATGGAAAGACAAGAATAATTGAAGAGTAATGCTCATAGCAGGAGCAGAATCTCAACAAAATGAAATTGTGAATAACTTTTATCAGTGACTTGATACCACCTGGGGAAGTCCAAATAACACCTCAACTACACACAGGCTGCTGAAGTCTTACAAGCTTCCGTGAGAGCACGTCTACATCACCTGGAGTATGTTTGTATTGGAATGCCTCCCCTTTGTGCAGGAGTGGAAGTGATCTAGTAAAACCTTCGTAGGGATCAGTGTGGGTACATTTGCACTTGTAGGATAAAACCACTACATTTTCACATGTGTTCCCCTTGTCTCAAATTACATATTGTCTTTTAAAAGTGCTGTTGGAAATATGTTGACAGAAACCTGCAAAACATGAGAGACAGTAAAGAACTGAAGAAGACAGCCAAGCTAAGGAGGCTCAGAAAACTGGATTCTGAGGGTTTATTTCCTCTGCATTAGTTCACAATGATTTTATCTGCCCTTCTGTTAATTTTAGAGTGGGGAGCCAGGGGGACTTAGTAATGCTCATGAAAATATAATGTATGGATAACAATATGCTTCCTTACCCAACATGATTGTATTTGTTCAGCCTGTTTGTGTACCTACCAATGAGCTTTGGCATTCTTGTTATTCCCATACTAAATCACCACAGATGATTTTTTTTTTTCTTCTTTTTTCTATTGAGACTGACAGGATATGCTCCCAGGGCCAAGTATTCTTTAAAGAAATAAGCAAGACAGAATTGGGTGGGAAAGAGATAAATATTCAACACTGTAAATGGCAATTCTGAAGCAAAATGGATTGGGGAAAATCACTGGGATATCATAAATTCTGTCTCTGTGTGGGGAAAAGTGTCGTAAGGTCAGAGACAAGCAGTAGTCATAGATTTGCGTGGACTCTATCAAAATACCAGTTCTGATAGAACCTTAAGTGAGACAGATTTCAGGTCTCAAAGACATAAGCATGTTTGTGTTTGTCAGCCTCCAAAACACCACAGTGAGGAGACACAGCCATGCTTTTGTTACTGTAGGAAGGAACAGAAATCAATACTAACTCAGAGTTGGACCAAAGTTAGAAGCCCTGACTGCAAGTGCTGCTGAACTTTGACATGTCATCTGGAACAGAACTTTGTGGTTTGTGCTTTTCCATAATAGGATTACTCTGAATTATCCAAACTGAAATTGAACACACATAGCAGCGGCATATGGGCTGGAGAAACAGTTTATCAGGCTCAAGCAAATGTGTGTAGCAGCTAATTTCTTGAATGCACAATAAGTAGTACTGGCTCCTATTTTAGGCACTCCGGATATAGTTCTGAAACAGAATATTGCGTCTGGTTGGAGTATTTTTTGATTTGTTAGGGGCTTTTTGTTGTTGTTTTTTCTTTAAAGTATAAAAATAAAAATTAGTCATAAACAGGGATGGAAGGTTGGAAAAGCAAGAACAAACAGATGATAGGAAATTAATTTCTAGGAAAATATCTGAGCAAAATGAGTATTCTGCCATGCATAGCTTTGATGAGATTAATGCGTACCTGCAGAGTTATTTTATTTCCACAAACTTGCATTTTTATAGAGTTTTTCTAGCGGAGGTTTTTTCTAACCAGTGTTGCTTATTGTGGCTCAGTCATTATGAGTGACTCAAATAGATCAAGTCTGTTGTATTCTCAGGGGAATCACTTGAAGAGTGATATGACACAAAACTTCAAGTAAGTAGATTATTAAAAACTCAGATGATAGTTTTAAGAGTCTAGAGGGAAATGTAAGGATATTGAAATCCTTACAATGCTTTGTTTTTTATTTATAGTGTTAGGATAACGCCTAGAGGTGAAATACAGTTCCTGTCCCAAATCTGGTATGTTTTGAACAGCAAAAGCTCAAAAGTGTGTTAACAGGCTGCTATCAAGTATCTGGAAAGTATTTTCTCTGTCTGTGAATGAAAGTGTGAACACAAAGCTGTGTGACTATAAAAGAGGTGTCATGGAGAATAGAATAGCCAGCATACATACAAATTTTAAATGTTCTCAAAACCTCAAACCAAATCTTATGGGTTGTATTTACATGAAAAAAAGGAGAGAAAGACAAGATGATCTAGGGCAATCATACACTTAAATGCATCAGCATTGCCAATAGCATGTGCCAGAGATTTATGGCAATAGGTATAAAGACAAGATTAATGGATTTATGAGAGAAGAATAATTACTGACATGTAAAAAGACAATTAATGTGTTATTTATAATGTGGTTCTTTGAAAAGTGTCTGAAAAATGTTTTTGTTGGTAGGTCCCAATTGGCACTGGTGAGGATTGAATTTGCTCCTCCCTGATTCAGGCAGTGGTGTATGGGGAGAGATCTCCTGTTTCCAGCAGTAGCTGAGTAACCTGGTGCTGCCCAAGTACTCTGAGAGGCACCTTCCTTGAAACCACAGCCCATGCTGTTAGGAGTATACTAGTTAAATTCAGCATCTCAGTCTTTGCTGACAAACCCAGCTGCTATATTCCCCAAATCTGTCCCGTCCCTGGTTTAGTCTTGACTTTTAACAGCTTCCCTTTCTCTGCATATTTATGATCCTTATATGGTATAGCTGTTCTTTGCTTCTCCAGCCATGAGGGGTGTTTCTAGGGTAAGGTGTCTTTTATTTCTTCCCTACAGCTCTCTTTATCACCATAACTCTCAAGACACTGCTAACCTAATCTAAGAGTCCCTGGTTTTGAGAGGGTCGTCCAGTCCAGTGGAGTTAGTTCTGGTAGAGTTAAGCAGATAACATGAAAGGGATTTTCCTCTACTGTGGATTCTTCTTTTCTCTTAATATCTAAGTTTTGTCCAATCTATCACTGCCTTCATTTTTCCATTTGTAACGTAAGTCTAATAACAAAGCCTAAGCTTACCTAGAGCAGGAACTGGCATACTGAGAATCTTAAAGATGTTATGCTGGCAGATGTGGAAGGAAGGCTGTATTGGATGCTGAAGTAAAGAACGCTTATTATACTAAATTTCTCTCAGAATGCCTCTCACATTCCTCAAGTGGTTTTCTTGTTTTCATCCTAAACCGATTAGTAGAGTTCCCTCCTTGCGCACTTAAATTTTTGCAAGCACTGGTGCCAAACATCTGTTATTTCAGTAAAATATTATAGACCTTCCTATGTTGACAACGTCTTAGAAGTTTTCAGAAGAGAGACAAGAAATCTTATTTAATTACCTGCCAATTCTCTGTTTTATTTAAGGTAGCTGATGTTAAGATAGGTGTAGCAGGGTAGAAGAATGGGCTTTTCTAGAATGAAATTGAAAGGGTCAGGTATCTCTGTGACCCACAGCCTGTAGATTAGTAATGTCAGTGTATATAATAACAGCATCTTAATGGGCACCTCACTTGCACCCCATGTCTGTGTTACACCCCACTTGGTGCCCACTTGACTGCATTTTGCCCGTCATCTGTTCCATGCTGAAGTTCTCTCCAGAAGGCTGCTCACTTCTTTGGGTTTGAGATAGATCAGTCCGTTATCATGGATCTGGTGCTATTAAAAAGCATGTCATTGTGATCTGCAAGGACTTGAGTTGGTTACATCATTTGATCTTTCAGAGTCATAGCATGACTATTGCATCTAAAGAAACAGAGCAATATTTAGGAGAAACCCGGGGCAGGGGGTCTACCATCTCTATGTGCATCAAACATGAGAAAAAAATAGAGATATTACTCTATAATTCTTACCTAAAGAGTTTCATGAGGCGCACCTTGTTTCATGAGGTACACCCTCTTCCAAACTATTGAAATTAGATGAGCTTCCCTAAGAAATATAAAAACCAACTGCAGCTTATCTTTCTGTGCACTGAAAGCAACATAACTATTCTTTAAATCTTTGTGTGCAATCAGCACTTGGAGTAAAGCTTCTGGCTAGAACTAAACTTGAGAGATGAGGCAGCTGAGCTGCTGGAGACCATGCTCCCACAATATTGCAGCCTTCAATCATTGGCAACAGCCTCCATCTCTTCTTGGGCTCTTTTACTGCACTCAAGGAAGATGCTTTCCCTTACCTCCATTGTCATGGGCAGAACAGTTTCCACTTGGGGAATTTTGCTAAAATTCATTGCTAGTTAACATAGATTAATTACTGGTTTGTGTGTGGGGAAGGAAAGAAAGGAAACAACAAAACGAATGTAAGGAGAAAACCCTTTCCTCCCTTTTCCTGGGCTCAGCTCCAGTCCAACGTCTCCCCTCATTCCCTTAAATTATTCTGCTGTGCTGATTAGAAAGAATGTGTGTGTGGTTGGGCTGTAAAAAGTCTCAGTTCAGGGCACCTTTTTCAGTCATTTTGCTCTGCAATTTTGCCCCATCTCCTTAACTACTGAATGTCTCCTTCATTTTGTGTAATTATCAAGACCAGTGTGGAAGGATCAGGAACTTATCTTTGCTCTGCAAAATTTGGATTGAAGACATGAGCATCCCATGGTAGCCCAAGGTCAAAAACATGGCATGATACAAGGTTAGTTCAGCTCTTCCCCTGAGACTTGTTGGAGGGGAGCTGCATGCCTCTGCTTTGTAAATCAGTTTAGGAGGTGCTGAAAGAAAAAAAAAAAAATGTCTAGAAAGCTGGTATATTTGACATTGGATAGAAAGATCTCCCCTTGAGGTTGTCCCAAGACCTGTCTGAATAACGAGGGCTGTCATATATAGACAGATAAAGACCAACTGCTTGATAAGGGCAGCAATAACATTTTATCATTGGTAGAAAATATTCCATGAGAGGCCTGATAACATAGCCAGGGATCATGTATGACTTATTCACCTGATGTTGGCATCTCCCCTTCAAAATAGTTTTTGTGGGCAACAGAATGCAGACTAGCAAAGTGTTTTGCCCTGGACAGCAAAGCAGAAACTGGGCCTGGGTTCCCCTTACCAAATCAGCAATATCTCTGGGATTCTTTGCTAGCACCAGCTGGACCTGAAGTGAGCTGAGAAAAGTAGATGTCAGAGTACTGTGTAACCAAGAGTTCACTTTAGAGCTAACTCTGCAACAAGGAATTACTGTACTCGTTTCATCAGTGTTGCTTAAAGGAGAGGAACCTTTTTTGACAGTCTGCCCTTTTCACAGTCTGTTTGTGTTTGTCAGGCTAATTTGATCTTAAAAAAAAAATCTTGCATCAGTGTGAGTATCACAGTGGGAACTTGAGGAAGCTGGAGATGCTTGAGTATCTGTCAGGTAAAGGTTGTTTGTGCTCATCACCAATGGAGTGTGCATGGTTTGGGATCATTGGGTACCTCTCCTTTCTTTGGGAAGGCCTGGGACTGGGAAACCAGAGGAACCAACATGTCAGCTCTGAGTTCCATCAGGGCACCTCTTGGGGCCTTTTGACTAGAAAAGCATTTGTTAGTGGGGGTAAAGACAAAAACTCACCAGCAAGACAGAAAGGGAGTAAGAGGCATTGCAATTGTTGATAGAAGCTACCTGGAAGTGTGGAAGGACACCATCAAAATTCTAAATAATCTCCCTCTTTTTGATCACATTATTCATGTGACCAGTATATGCTTAAGATTTGCTAGTATTCTTCTTTCAGTTGTGTTCCTCCTGTTCTGCACAGTGCATTTCTGTACATTTTAGGTATCTGCTTCTCTTTAATTTAAACCCTTGGGAAACAGGGCCGGTGTTTACCCCTCAAAAATCCCTTAATTGTGGATGCTGTTTCCCTGCAGTAGATGTGGCCCTGGAACACACCAGCATGTACACAATGTCATGTACTACAGCTGGCAGATGCAGAGACCTCTTTGAGCTAAAATTGTATGGCATTTCTTTTCTTCTTTTACCACTTTGTCTTCTAATACCACTGTGACAAAAAGCTTCACCTGTCTGCATTGAGTATTTCACCCGAGCCCCTCCCATCTCAGCAGCTGAGGTGAAAGGAGCTATGTTTGTGCCATAAAACACAAATTATAATTTTTCTTCCATCCAAGCCCTCTTCTGTGATTTCATCTTTATGACCACTGCAGTCCAGCAATATTGTTGTTGAAGATCAGGCGTTTGTGCTAGGAATGCACATGAAAAGAATCTTAGCTTCTCTGTAACACGCAGTCGACCATTACTGCTGTTTAAATAACATACGTTTTGATCTCTGCTGTGTTTGTTTCTCTCACCATTCAGTCAGGGCTCAAAGGTGACAGAAAAAGCAGATTGTCCTTTAGTTTAATAGGTTGCCCTGCTGTTTTCCGATGCAGAGATCCCTGGCTTAATTTATTGCTGGAATGGATTGCTTCCAAATAAGGATAATCCCCCTCATGCTGTTTCTTCACTTGGTTACCTTCCTGTTCTTTTCACTGGCAACATCCGCCTCTGCAATTCTGGCTTATTCTTGCCAGAAGACTCTTATTCATTTGCTGTGTTTATTGTAGTTTTGGTCCTAAACCCGCTATCTTCGGTAGCTTAAAACTTTCTGAGACAATTGCTTCAGGGCCTTGAACTTTTTGATCATATTTTCAACCCAAAAGTGAGTTCCAGAAGAGGAATCTGCTTGGCTGTGTTGGTAGTGAGGATTTTGAAGTCAGGCTTTTTTTTGCTTTTTTTTCTGGCTAAACATATTGAAAATAATTACTTTGTGCTAGATCAACTCCTGCTTGCATGAGGAAGTCTGCTATCATGAAATTCTTACAGGAAAGCTGCACATCAAGCAAAGGCACCTCTCATAGTTGCTCTTTAATAAATCAGTTGTTTAATATGGCTTAATGTATCCCCTTGGCCCTTGAGGCTACACCCTGGCTTTTAGGAGGGTGCCTGTGTCAGTAAAGAGTGAGAACCACTTCCAAAAGAAATGATCAGGTTTTACCGTTAAAATGTCAAGTTCTCTCAGTTCTGAAGTGGCTTTGGCCCCCTCTACTCCTGTCTGTCCCACTGCTACACTACCTGCACTCATGTTACGGTAGAAAAGAAGATGTTAGGCATGAGAGAGGTAGAATTCCAAGTTGAGCATGAGTGGTTGCAGAGCCCAGTTCAGTGTCTGATTTTGTTTCTCATTCCCTGAAAAAGCAAAAAGAATAGTATGTGAGTACTTTTTTTTTTTTTTTTTTTTTTTTTTTTTTGTTTTGTTTTGTTTTGTTTTGTTTTGTTTTTTTTTTGTGTAGTCTTCGCATCCTTTCTTCCCCTCTTCTTTTTTTTTCCTGTTTGTTTTGGGAATTGTTTGTTTCCTTTGGCGAGGGGGCAAGGACATTGGAAAGGAAATTAGAGTTCTTGAAACATTCAGATTCAAGCAAACCTGTGGAAGTCAATTGCTACTTTTCACACAACATTTTTTGAGGTTCACAATGAAAAGGCAATGAGTCTCACTAGCAGTCTATAACTCAGTGTTGTAGCACTGGGAAGGAGCACTGTAATGTAATTTTAAGTCTATGCAAATTTAATTATCAGCAGCAATTCATTTATGCCAGTAATTTTCAACAAGGAGCTCTTCTTCTAAATAGAGGCTGAAAAGAGAGCGTAAGAATGAATTTAAGACAGAGACAACTTGCTGCCTAACCCCGAGAAACGTCCTTGTTCAAACACCTCATGTGCGTACAGTGCCATGCTCTACCAGACCCCTGCCTCCCTCTGTGAGGGGCCCAAGATAAGTTTGCTCTCTGAACCTTGGCAGAATGAATCTTTCAGCTCCTGCACGATTAACGTTTCCACTGGAAAGCTGCATCAACAGAGCTATTTGTTGCTCGACTAATTACTGTATTGACAAGGGGTTCGATGTTTTCTCATGCTCAGCCTGCACTGGTGTTTGCTGGGCAGCAGCTGTGTTAGCCTGGCAGTCAGCTCTCCTGCTTTAAAACCAGTGACCAGTGTGCTGCTGTCTCAGACCTCCACACTGGTTGCTGGAGGACTGATTGAAATTTGAAGCTGTGCTCTTCCCCTCTGGCCTTCTGACAGAATGGTTTTAAAATCTGAACGTTGCTCTGTCACCAAGGGACAGCGCAAAGTTGCAACAGGTCCTGGATAAGAAGGCACTGTGGAATGGGAAGTGACTTCTCACCTGTAGTGCAAAACAACCTCATTGATACGCAGGAGACTTCAGTCCCTGTGACTTTCAACGTCTTCCACAGCATCAAACTGATATTTCAAAGAGATTAAGAACTGAAGGGAACATATGATATCCATTTAAAGCCAAGACTTCAGATTTAATGAAGACTGTATCAGAATGAGATATGATTCAGATATCAAATTACATTTGTTTAGCCCAACACAGCTTAATAAATCACAGCAACATTTAATAAATATTTATCTTCTTTTAATCACCAGTTAGTGCTTTTTTCTGGTCTCTCCATTCCCTTAATGGCTCATTCCTGTATTTATTAAATGTGATTTCCATTTCTCAAATAATCAATACATCTTTTTATATTTTATAATTTGGGCAGCTTTACTGAACTTTTGTGAGATTTAATTAAGATTAAGCTTTAATCTTTAATTTCAATATATAAATTACCCTGCATTCTCTATTAAGAGATTATTTGGTAATCTCATTTGGTTTGAAATCTTGACTGGAAATGTGGCAAGCTCAACAGTAGTTACAGTACATATGTTAATGAACTTCAGGAGAATCTTTGGATCAGAGGAGGAACTTGACTGCAATTACATCTCCTTAGCTTATGTGGATATGCAGTTCATAATGTGAAATGGGCAATAAGGAAGGTAGATTCTGCATGGCTGACAAAGCTTTTTTTGCATGGGTATCTGGTGCAGCAGTAGAAGTCAGGGTGAGGTCAGCTGAAAAACAGCAACCTGTGGAAATGATAACACTTGTAAATAATGACTCAAGTGCCACACAATGTGTGGCATGTGAGGAGGTGGTGAGCAGGGTTGAATCTAGCAGAGTATTTTCTATGCCACTTGCCCATCCCTGCTAGAACCCAAGGAGTCAGCCATGGCCAAGCAGTTGGAGGGAAGACAGTAAGTCTGGCCTAGGTGCCGCTGATGGGAATGGCTCTTCGGCTCTTGGCAAGACCTTGACTGCCACCAAAATCTTCCAAAACCAATGCTGTGCAGCAGTTCCATACTACCTTCTCCACCATTATCAGCTCCCTAATTTAAAATACTATTAATCTGTAAAGCTCTGCAGATGATTGTCAAAGTACCATTTACATGATAGGGCACATGCATTCTGTGGCCCTCTGCTTGACACACGTACACCATGGATCTCATTCACTTGCTAGCTGCTGTCCCTTCCATGAAAAGAAAAAAAAAAAAGACAAAAAAAAAGAAAAAAAATAACTAAGAAAAAAATCACACAGAGGAATGCAATATAATGTTGTGGGAATTTTGTCACTACTTCGGCATGCACCTGGATCCTGGGGAAAACAGGTTCTCATAGTACAGGTAGAGCTTATGTTCCCAAACAGACTCCAGGAGTTTGTTCAAGTCAGAGATGTTTGAGTCCAGCCAAGAGCTCACAATGTTTCATAACTTTGGCATTGTTGTTTTGTTTGATACTTGTCAAAAGTTAAATGACTTTTTTACTTTTCAGTTGGTTTGGGTTTTTTTTCTACAGGAAGGTGAAGCCCCCTGCAGAGTCTCATGATGTGCAGAAAACTTACTTTGGTTTACCTATAGAACCAAGGATATAATTGCTAAAAAAAGCCATAAGGATGAATGTAATATTTATAAAGTTAATGCACTGGTCTTTGAATGTTCGGTGCTTCTGTAACATCTGTCATGTATCAATATAATAGTCACTGAATTTTGCATGACTCTAGAACACCACATCTGCCATGGCCCTGTCTAGCAACCTGCTGCCTGGAATGGTCAAAGTGCCCTCCTTTCCATACCCACACTTATATTAAGTTGTATACCCACCTCGGGTGGGTTGAAGGCCTTCCTGACTCCAGCATGGATGTCAGTCTTGCACAAAACTTCATAAACTGATTCAGAATTCTCACTTGACAAATATTTATCCTTGTAATATTACCTTGTCTTTAAATGCTACTCAGTTTTTAAATAGGCTTTAACTCCTTCAGCCCTTGTCTGTCATGTCTTCTTGATGTTCCCTTCTCTAGCCCTATAAATGTTGCAAGATACAGACTCAGGTGCTTCTTCCTTCTTTATACAGACTTTTGCAGCACAGACATCTTATATCTCACCTGGGAAAGAGAAACTGCTTTGAATTAGTGAAGGGCTATCCTCCTCTCTGATTTTATCTATGTCAGTAGTGCAATACAACTCATCACTTCAGCTTACCTTGATTGCTGCTCCCTTTTAGGGACCATTTTCCTTCCATTGGTGTCTAGGTACAAACACTGTTGGAAGTGGAGGAGGTTATCTGAGGAACTTTGCTTTGCTATCCCCATCACTGGTACTGTAATGAGCTGTCCCTCAGATTGGAAACAGGTTGAGAAGAGCAGACCAGGACACAGAATGGTATCCTTGGTGCTGTACACAAGCTGTTTCTGAGCAATAGCATCCCAAACTCCCTAGTCTATTAGCTTTTCCATGAGAAGGCAACTGCATGCCTACAGACATGAGGAAGGAGCAGAATTTGTTTTCTCCAGCTTCTCTAAGTCCTACAGTTTGCTACTGATGATGCTACCCATCACAGGTTTTGAAAATGCCTGTAATGAAATTGTTTGCAGTAGCAAAGAGCTGGACTTGATCCAGAGATACTTTACAGACCAAAGCTGGTTTAGAATAAAATATTGCTTTCTAGTGTCGTTAGCAACATTGAAGTCAAGGGAGCGGGGGGTGGGTGGGGGGGTGGAGGTGGTGAAGTATAGCTGTATGAGATTCAAAAGATTAGGTTCATTAATCCAACATGCAGGGTAATGTCCAAGCAGAATATCTAAAATAGGGTACTTTTCAGACTGCTTACTACTGCCTTCTCTCTGCCTTGAGGCCCCTTGGTGGTGTCTTGCAAAGAGTAGGGAGCTTGAAAGGTGATTGGGTGGTCTTGCAAATGTGAACTGGAGTCCCAGTATGTGATCGTGTCTGGCTGTGATCAGCCTGTGGAACCATTTGGGGCTGCTGCCTGCATTGTGAAGCCCTGCAGTGTGAGGAATGATGTGTTGGGGGAAATTTCCTGGGTAGCAGTCTGGACATTTGGAATTATCAAGCCTACAGTATCCACATTAAAGCCCTTTAATAATGGAACCTACTTTGCTTGTTTAAAGAGACACTCTGGTAAGGGTAGAGGCTTGATCTAACAATAGTGGGAGAACCTGTCATGAACAAGAATACTACCACTCTTACCTCATTGCTGACATCAAGGTGCCATTTGGCTTTGGGTGAGTTGCTTGTGATCTTGTAGCAAGAGCTCTGACTGAGGTTTTTGTGTATTTTTGCCTTGATTTGTCTCTCTGCATCATGGAAATTGTGAGTCTCTGCAGTCACAAGGATACTAGAAGAACAATAAATTATAGCAGGAATGAGTGCTCTCTTCATTAACATCTCCCCAAATTATTAGTAGTCGTCACTTTGAAAACAGGGGACCAGGAGGCTGACATCTGTCCTCTGTCATCAGAGTATGCTGCGTGATTTTGGGGAGTTTTGCTATAGATTTTTTAGGCCAAACAGTTCAGAGAAAATACGAAAGGTTAAAGAGGAGGAGATGGCTGCCTAAATGGGGGGAAACATTAAAAGCAATTAATGTAGAGAAAGAGTACTTCATCAACAGCAAAGCAGGTGAAGTCCCGGCTGGCCAGCCAGCTGTCTGCATCCATCACTGCTGAGCACCTGCACACAGACATTTTGTTGTGCATATCCCACAGCTATTCTGTACTGAGGAGAGGATGATTGGAGAGAAGCGGAGACAGAGAACAGCAGACATTTGAAGGAAATTTTGGATATATGTAGGAAGAAAAAAAAATCACACCTTCTGGTAAACTTAAAAAATCAGGTAGGAACACCAGGAGCTGGGCACTGGGAAGTGTCTTCCACCACATTAGGTCACTCAGGGGGAAGGAGGAGAGCAGTTGTAGTGTGGGAGATTGTCCTTCCCTTTCCCACCCCTGTGTGCAGGTTGAGGATGAATAGCCTTGCCTTCTACATCCTGTAAGGATGATTGCTGCTGTGTTATGCCAGTTGCATGGCTGCCAACCCCTTCTAATTTGCATGTAATGTATGGCAAAGCCATAATGTCATTACATTGCATAGATCTTGCCAGAGACCACATTCAGAAGCCTGCTGTGAAGTTTCTGGCTCTGACTCCACAGCATTAGTTACCCCATAAGCCCCTTTGGCACTGAGCTTCCCAAATCAAGTCCAGATGCCGATTACTTTAATGAGGCTGCAGATTCTAAAAAGGACACCCCACCCACACACCTTGCCCCTGGCTACTGTTTCCCTGGGAGGAGGCACAGGCAGTTTTGACAGACACTTATTTTTTTGCAATGAAGCATGCAAGAACATCTGGGGAAAGAGGGAGACTTCACAGTTGTGTGTAGCTGAGAAGAAAAAGGCAGCTTGGTGCAACTGACTTGGATATCTTTGGCTGACAGGTATCATGTGAGTTGTGGCTCGTCAATGCAGAACAGCCCGGTGCCTTCAAAGCACACCAGATGCAGAGGTATCAATTTCCTGGAAACGCTGCTGTTGTGCAGCTTCCTTCTTGTTATTAATGGTATAGCCTTAGCAGGGAATTTGGATGTGAGATAGGGACACAGTTAGGGAAGGTCTAGGTTGAGGATGCTGGTTATCCAAATTAAGGGTTTGCAGCCAAGCCTGTGGATGCTTGGAGGGAGCTCGGTGTGGACTGGCCAGGATTTTGTTGTGCTAAGGCCCTACCAGAGACAAAGCCCTGTTTTTGCTTCAGCTCTCACAACTATGGGTCTGACCCCCTTATGTCAAAGGGGAAACTGCACATTTTGGAGGAGGTCACACCCTGTGCATTCCTCCCCAGATTCACTCACTGTAATGCAGCACAGACCCTCAACATTAGCGAAGACTCATCCCACCCACCAATGGGTGATCAATCCTCAAATCTGCGAGGATTGCCAGATCCATCCTTTCCAGGCACAATTATTATCCAAAGGGATGCAATTGCATCTCCATTGCAAACACTGGTACAGGGAAATCCCATTTTGTTCAGATCTTTTGATTTGTTTTGTGTAGCACAAGAGGACACTGGTCCGTAATCACAGAGCCTGAGTGCTGCTGCAATCCATCTGTTGAGATGGTAACAGCTGTGCATAAATGAAAGAAATCCACTGAAATCACTGGAGTTGTTTTCACTCTCATGGGACTGAGGCCAAGGTAGGAACAGGGATCAGAGTAACACTTTGATTGTGGAGTGATTCATTTTCTCTGCCTGTGCCTCAGTTTCTCCATCTGTGAACCTGTTGAGGACATATGTCTTTTATGTTCCATTGTGTATTTGAGATTGCTGTATTGTCTGCAAAGGAGGTTGTAATCCTCAGATGTTGTGGGAGTGGGAAAGATTATCATCATTATTTCTGACAGGCAGCTATAATTCATCTTTGCTTACCAGACCCCTATGGTAGTTTTATTGTGAAATGAGTAAAGGTTATTTCAGCCTGGGAATCATGTGAGCTTATTTGTTGTTGAGACTGATAATAAATTGGATCCAGACAGTGTTGCCTGAGCTGTGCAAACAGAGAAAATTTTATGTTTCTTAATTTGATTTGTGCTTTCTATTTCACACTATTTGTATTCTCTCAAAGTCTGAAAACACTTCTTCACCATTTGATCTTGACTTTTCCCATTTGATGAATGGTGATTATTTCCTTTTTTCCTTTCCTGATTTTTTTTCTCTGTTTTTTATAAAATATGAAACAATTACTTAATTAAGTCAGTCTCTTGAAAGTAAAGCTTTTTCAAGTTATTTTAAGCTCCCTCCACTGGAGGCTTCTGCAACAGCATGGAAGAATGGAGTAACTTGGGGTAAATACCACTGGATTTGGTTTTATGCTGTGCATTCCTGTAAAAATTATACAAAAGGGAGGTAGTGTTTATCATTTCCTTAGGTCCAGCATTTTCTGTGATGGGATCTTCAAGCATATGACATACACTAACAGCTTAACCCTCACATTTGGGAAGCAAATACAGTACTATCAGAGCAAAATATATGGCTCCAGTTAAGATGCAATCTTAAGGGATGGACCAAGGAATAGGATGAGAGGAGAAATGCAGGATCACGGTGGAAGCTGCAGAGAAGTTTCTTGCACCGTTTTGAATGGACAGCAAATGTAGTAGCAGGAGAGAAGGTGGTGTTGTCCAAACTGAGAAAGACAGAAAAAGGAATCAAATGAAAGGCTCACAGGATTGAATGAAGTAAGTTCACAAAATGCAAGTATTCATCACACCACCTTTCCTCCTTCCATCCCATGCCTTCTGCTCAGAAGGACTTTTTAAAATCCCGTTGCATGTTTACCTGCAGTGAAATCACTCTTGGAAATCTGCTGCTTGGATCTGCCTGAAATAATGTCGCTGCAGGCCACTCTGGCCATCCTCACTTCTGCACAGGGGCTTGGGAACCCTCCCTTTGCAGGGAGAGCTTTACAAAGGTGTGCGTGAGGGTGCAGAAAGAAAGCTGCAACTCATGGTGGGTTTTTTGTTCATTTTTGTGTACAGCTTCTACTAGCTGTGTAATAAACCAGTATTGATGAAAGAGGTCATTTACCGTCAACTTATTTAGTTTTCTGCAATGAGCTAATGTTTAATTAACGTGCAATAACTTTTGTGACCAAATGTATCCTTTTAGATTTACTATAGGGGACAGTTTGAAAATCAACTTAAGTGGCCAATGACTGCAAATGTATTTATTAAGGTTTAAACATGTGTAAATGAGTTTGTGCTTATTTGCAGAGCTGTTAAACTACGGTAAATATGCTATTTGTCAATTGGTGGTTAATTAACACCCATTAGTTCTCCATTAAGAACACAGTTTGGTGTCTGAATGTCCTTGCTGTAGTACTAACTTTGAATTAGGGCTGTATGTTTTCCTCTTCATACACAGCAGTTTTCAAAATCCAGTGCCAGTCCTTGGAACTTACCTTGCAAGGCAGGAGATTGAAAAGTGGAGAAGTGGTATTTTATTGCCCAACGTCACAGCTCCTATTTAGGAACTAGACAGTTCCTTCTTCACATATCTCCCAGACTTTTGTGGCCAGTGCAAGTTGTGGAGTTGTCCCAGGTACTTTATGCCTTTGTGCTTCTGTGAGGATTTTAGGACGTGTTAGTGCAAGAGATGCTAAGGCCTGCATGGACGATGATGCAGACGGGGCCGATTGTGGAGATCCTGTTTAATCCCCCCAAAAATTCCCAAGGTTGCCGTTCCTGAGTGAAGGCTTTTGGGGGCGAGGTACAGGGAGTATCCCCTCTCAGCCGGCCGCTATGCCAGCAAGCAACCACAAGGTGACACTGTCCCAGTACATTATTTATGTTTTGACAGAGGAACGTATATTAATACATTTCTCATAAAAGATGGTTCTAAGCATCAGTGTCTGCTCCCTGTTTCCTAACTGAAAGTTAAAGGTCTGAGGCATGCATCGTTCACCTGTTATATCTAGAAATTACAGAGATTTTCAAACTACCACAAATTTCAGATGGTGGAGTATGTTGCTTGTAGGTAGAGCTGGGGAAAGTCCTGTTACTTCCTTCAGTTGTGCAAATACACAGGTGGATAAATACAGGCCTGAGAGGCTTTTTTACAAGGTAGGCTTTTACCCAGAAACATTAATTAATTAATTAGACTGCTCTGCTTATTTGCTGGAATTGGTTTTGGACAGTTTCATCAAGTGAGGCTGAGCTGTGCCATGGGTGTAACTCAGGTGTAGAGTTAATAAGTATTGCTGTAGAACTGACATACATGTGAAAGGCTAACACAATAAGCATCTGGGAATGGGGCACCATATAATGTCTCCCAGGTTTTACAGTCAGACAGAAGCATCTGTGGGAAAAAAAAAAAAAAAAATCTTTAAGGTACACTAAAATCCAGGTAAAAGATCTTTTTGTAAGAGTGGACTTTGGACCTGATTTTCCCCAGGTGGATGTTCATTTACATATGCCATCCTGATTTACCTGGTCAGGTTTAAAGAGTTAACTGGGTTGTTTGTGTGTGTAATCATAAATAATCGGCTGAACCTGATATTGTTCAGTTGCCACATGCTCTGTGCCTGCAAACATCTACTTTGGTTTTAGTAACATTAGCTAAATTGGTAGAAATATTAACTGCTTCCTGTTGATTTCTCCCTCATGAACCTGCAGTCTGCCCGTGGTTTGTTGATCTGAAATTATTAAAGGAACAGTCAGAGAAAACAACATAAGTTTAATCAGCTCAGTTTTGTTTGATCAGTCATCAAAGTCACCCCTTCAGCAGCCTTGGAGTTGGGAGCAGCAAGATAAGTTGTCCTTGTATGTGTGTAAGGGGAGCACGAGTGAAGCAATGAAACGCTCAAGCCAGGTAAGGAAATGCAGTAAATACAAATGGACTTTCCTAAGAATGCACCAGCTTGTTCAAGCTCCTTCTGGTCCCATGCACATTTCCAGCCTCACTGGGAAGGATGCTTTTTGTGGTACTTGACATGGTAGCCGGGTGCCTTATCAATAAGCATCTGAGTATGTAACTTCTGGCAAGTTATATTAGCAGCTTTGGTTTGAGGTGAGACACCTGTAAGTAGCAGTCATGACTTTCCTTCCTCTTCCCCAACAATTCTGGAGGCAGTGAGGATTGTTTTGATGATGTTTTTCTGCAGAACATCAAGAGAGGCAGGCCCAGCCTTAGGGAAGGATGGGGACAGGCAATGCCTAACTAATAGAGTTATCAAGTTCAGCAGGGAAACATGAACTACAGCTCCCAGGAGGCATTCCCTTCCCCCAGGCAGATGTATTGTTGAGAGACTCAAATCAAAATGCACTAAATTCAGAATGGCAGAACGTTTGGCTCCATCGAAAACAGCAACATTTCCTAATCAACTTTGGCACGTTATTTAAGCACGCTTGATTTTGGAATTTTTAAAAAATATTTCAACTCTTATCTGTAATTTAGGATTAATACCTGTGATGAAGTTGTTGGAATTTTCCACAAGGAAGAAGTTCTGATTTGTTTTTTTTCTGAGCTCAGCTTTAAAAATTGAGGTAACTGCACTTGTTTCTGTGAAGTGCTTTGATATCCATGGATGAAAAGAACCATAGAAGTGCTAATTATTGTCATACTGGTTTTAATTATTCTGTTGTACTGACGGAGCAACTGCCAGTTTTCAGCCAGCAATATTTTTTTTACAAGATGTTGTCCAGTCCACAGTTTTTGCAGAAACAGTCAGATACTTCTTTTTAATTGTTGTAAAAGAAAGAAAAAAAGAAAATCCTCTCCCTCCTCAGCAGCTGCTACAGTTCTCTGATGGAAGTTCAAATCTGCCTGCATTTGTACAGGGTATTAGTATCAGGATGGAAATGAAGAGAGGAGAAGTGGTAAGCTCCAATTATTAGAAATTGCAAAGAAAACAGTGGGAAGAGCTACCAAGGGTGAGAAGCTCTGAAATTTGCTGTCTACAGTGATTTAAAGTGGAAAATATGCTTCCCAAAAATTCAGGAAAGGTGTGATTTTCACCTCTTTTATTGTTGCTGTTCCTGTTATTTATTTGCAGTACACTTTATTCTTTTTCTGGGAAGTACTGTATTTCCAGTCAGCTCAAACCAACTCAGCTGAACTGTTTAATTCAACCAGTTTGAAGAAAAACTTTGTTTACGCAGCAGTATCACCAGCCCTCATGAGAGCTGTAGTTTAAAGGCCTCAGTGCTCTTATCTTTTCAGCCATTCTTCCTGGCTGTGCTACAACCTCCCTAAGGCATCCCTTGCTTCATCCAAGGCCAGTGTCATGTCAGAGGAGCCCCATGGCTACACTGGAGGAATGTGTTTATCCCTGCAAAACTACCCAGCAAAAATCTGAGTGGTTTCCCAGAGGTACCTCAGCAAAGGCAACAGCACCTGGTGAGGCAATACTGGCTGGAGTTAAACGCATGAGGGAGGATTTAGGGCCAGGCAAACAAACACACACAAGCTTATCTGGTGTGTTCTGTCCTCCTGGCGGAACTATCGGTGCCGTGATTTCACTGAGGGAAAGGAACCATGCAGTGACTGCCTGTTAGTGAGCTACAACCCAAATAGGAACCAGGACATCTGTGGAAATGGTCTAAAGGCATTCATATTACACAGCCATTCCCAGGGGAGAAGAAGTTGCTACCTAAGTAAGGACATCATGAGTGGATAACTCAGCTCCAGGGGTGCCGCACTTTGGAGGAGGCTCTTTCTGTCTGTGCAGTTTATGGGAATAAGATGAAGATGTGCAGACTGCTTCATAATTGCATTATTCCAATCTAAAGAAAAAGCACTTGCAGAAGATGTCACTTCTCTCACTGTCATGGCTTTGTGTGTCCCTATGTCAGCAAACATATCTAGGGCAAGCAGTGACTCTTAACAACTGACACTGGGCAGTTGGTCTCCAGAAAAAAAGTTACAGTGATATTCCTTTGGGGAAGAGATTTTCACCCCTGGTCTGGAAAATGACATGTCAGACCACTAAAACACAGGGATTATTTGCTTTTCCCCCATTTGTACTCTTTGTTTGCTTTCTGTTTATTTCCAGTGATGTAGTCTAGTTCCTCAAAACCAACATGTGCAGCAAATGGAAACCTAAACAATGCCTTTAACACTCAAGTCCTTCCACACGTATATTCTTTGTTTTAGTGTTAATTAAAAAACAAAACAAAACAAAAGTCATTTATGTAAAAGCCTTTGATGCAGCAAGCCATAGCATTGTGTTGGGGTTTATTAATATGAAGCAGAAAAATTTTGCCTGTCACTGCAGTTACTACTCAGTTGTTGCCTGAGGATTATGAGGCTTTTAAACAGATAATATGCAGTTATTTTTCCTGTTCTGGAGAGAGCCTGGTGGTTCTCCATGTGAATCAGCTGTAAAGCAGAGGAAGCACACACAGTGAATGTGTCGCCAGGGCCTTAAAAGCCTCTTTTAGACTCTGTGATGGTTTCTGGTGCCTGACTAGGCACCTCTGTGCCTCACCAACTAGGTCTCCGGCCTGGTGACAACTGGGTGACTGTCCCACCTGAGCAGGTAAAAGAGCAGAAGAAAAAATTTACTTCTTTTTTGGCAACTTGAGTGGAGAAACACTCCACACACACAGGAAGTGATGAGTACATGGGGACTAGCCCTTTCACTGAAGGGGCAGTTGGTATAGTTAACATGCTGTTGTACCTCAGAGGCAGGAAATTTTCTTTTGGAATTCATGCTGAAAACCTAAATTGAAGTAATGTAAAAGTAGCTTGTAGACTTGGTGAAATTCTTACTAAATGCTGTCATTTAGGAAAGAAAAATCAGGATGGATTCAGACAGGTACTGGGACAGGTAGCATTTTCTTTCCTACCCTATGATCAGAAGTCATGAACCAAAGCAAGACAATTTCAGGATGAGCCTCAGTTTGTCTGTAGGCATTGACATGCAGCAGTTGACATTCTGCCAACCTGCTGGCCAGCTTGCACCTCCTTGTGCCGGGGACCAGGTCCATGCTATAAACCTTTGTTTCTCTGGTCACAGGCACGCAGAAACGCGATGCTGAATGTGACACTACAAGAGCCAAAGTGCAGATGCAGCTCCCTGGTCTTGTAATCCTTTTGCAAAGAGTGTTTACTGAAGGAATGAAGATATAGGAAGTACATTACCGCCACATCAGCAGAACGTCAACTTAGGATGGCTTTGCCAACATAGCTAAACCTCTAGGTCATTCTCAGTTCTCAGGGGAGCTTTAAGGTGAAGCTGTCTTTGGGGGTGTGTATTACCAGCCTAATGAAAACAAGGCAGTGTGATCTTAACATATGTTGAGCGTCATGGAAGGAAGGAGCTTGAGGTTTAACTAACTGATTTTTAATACATCATGGAAGCATGTTGCCTTATTTGTGCTAAGCTCTTAATACACATTAGCTAGTTAAATACACGCTCTTTGCACTTCTTAAGTCCCTGTACGAACAGAGCAAGGAAGAATATTTTTTTGAAAGAGCATATGTACCAAGTTAGAATCCTAAATGCAGGCACTGATTGGAATTTTTCAGGTTTTATTTTTTTTTAAAATGAATGTAAATCTTACTGTAGGCTTTCTGTATTTTCTTTTGAGGATGTCTGATGAGGGAATAAGAAGAAACGTTTCTACATTGGTTTTTTCTTCTTTACTTCTTATTGCTTATATTCCAAATGTTGTTAAGAAATAATGAGAAAGCATTAATCATCTCTCTGGCTGGTCTAAGACAAAAGGAGAATCTACAAATCATACTGAATGCTTTGTGGGGTTTTTTTGAAACATTTCCTAGTCTTAAACGCTATTTCCCTTTGCCTTAATTTTCCAAAGTTTTATATTCTGGCTTAGTATTAATTGGCAGTAGTTGCTGTATTTGCCAGATGAGTCATCAAAACAGCTTTTGTATCTTTCAGAGGGATGACAGAATTTGGCAATCTCTTCCACTCTGGTGAAATAATCAAGTGTTGTGGTTTAACCCCAGGCAGCAACCAAGCACCACCTGCTGCTTGCCCACCTCCCCCTCAACCCGGTAGATGGGGAGAGAATCAGGGAAAAAAAAATAAAACTCATGGGTTGAGATGAGAACAGTACAACAACTGAAACAAAGCAAAATACAATAAAAATAGTAATAAAAGAAGAGAGAGATAAAAACCCAAGAAAAACAAGTGATCCACATCTCAGTTGCTCACCATTCACTGACTGAAACCAAACCTGTCCCCAAACTGCAATCAGCCCCTCTTCTGGGTGACTCCCTGAATCGTGTAAACTGAGAATGATGTTCTATGATATGAAATATCCCTTTGGCCAGTAGGAGTCACCTGTTCTGGTCATCCTTCTCACAGTTTCTTGTGCTTCTCACTGCCAGAGCATGGAAAATGGAGAGGTCTTTGACTTAAGGGAAACTCTAATTATCAACAACCAAAATATCAGTGTTTTATCAACATTATTCTCATACTAAACCCAAAAAACAGACCTGCTCCCACTACTGAGGAAAAAATTATTGCATCCAGAACCAGAACACTGAGGAAGACTAGAGCTTTAAGATGATGGGAAAAGTTATCTTGAACTTCTGGATTCAGGGAATAAGGCAAAGTTAAGCAGTTTGTTCATCCTTTTAGGATTTGCTATGAGAGCTTCATTAGCTCAGTAATCATATTCTAATCACAAAATGTTTCTCTATGTTTCAACCCCATCCGTCCTTCTTGCAGCTATTCAAACACTTGTCAGCTTTATGGAAAGATACTACAGGAACTTGAAACAATGGACACCACCTTCACATTGTAAAAGCTCTTGACTGCAGAGCTAAGGGTCATCAGTCTGACACTGATGACATCTTGAATCTTTCCGTAGGGAGTTGAATACATCTAGCAAACTAGAAGTGTATTGCATGTTCTCCAGTCATCAAGACATTGACTCTGTGCTGGCAAATGTGTTCAAACACTATGTTTTAAGATTGCCTCCTGAAGTGAGGACATCTTTAGAAAGCTGAAAAAAAAAAAGGAAATTATAAGAAAGGCTTGATTTCCAGGTGAAATAAGGGATTTTTGTCCTTTCTGTCTGAGCTGATTTGGTTTATTTTCTTTTTGTAAGCATTGCTTCCTGACAAAAAAACCACAGAACCTAAAACTTAATATTTGTCCTATTCAGTCATCTGACTAAGTTGGAGTATCACGTATACCAGTTTCACCTTGCTCATACTCATGCACACGCAGAGTATGGTGGTGTCACAGGCCTCTTTCCACAATGGATTGCACCCTGACTCTCCTTCACCAGTTTTTTTCCTTACGGACTTGCAATGCCTGGAACATCCCCCACAGCTCTGTTGTGCTGTGTAGGTGAAGCAGGAAGGGTTCACCTTGTGTGAAACCTAAATCCTTTGTGCAATTCTCTGTGGCAGTAAGAGCAAAGCAGCTAGCAGTCCAAAGATTTAAGCAATGACACATTGCTGCTTTCCTATTTATGAACAGATCTCCTGTTCCATAGGGCTTTTTCACTGCAGAGCTTTGAGGGACTGCAGGCACATTATATATGGTGTTGATGTCTTGCAGGTTCCTTTCGATATTTTTGAGCGTTCATGGCCTTTTCTCAGCTTCGGTCAACTGTGCTTGATTTGCACAGTGGCATACAAAGATACGTCCAGTACAGAGCCCTTACCAGAGTCACCAAATCATAGAATGGCTTGGGTTTGAAGAGACCTTAAAGGTTTTCTACTTCCAACCCCAATGACATGGGCTGGGATACCTTCCACTAGAACAGGTTGCTCAAAGCCCCACACAACTTAGTCTTGAATGCTTCCAGGGAGGGGGCATCCACAGCTTCTCTGGGCTACCTGTCCAGTGCCTTTCCACCCTCACAGTAAAGAGTTTCTTCTGAATATCTAATCTAATCCTACTACCTTTCAGATTAAAGCCATTCCCCCTTGTCCAATCACTGTGCCCTTACTTAAAGTCCTTCTTCAGCTTTCTCGTAGTCCAGCTCAGAAGAATGTAAAGCAGCAAGGTCCATCCAGAGGTTTTCTGTTACCTCTGTAAACATCTGCATGATGGCTGTCAGCATTCACTTACAGACATTATGGTTACCAAAATACTTAAATTTCACTTCAGCTTCCCTTGTGGTTTGCTTGTCTTTTACTTGTGTGGTATTAGTGCAGATGCATTCCTGTGATGGTTTACAGTGAGCAGCCAAGAGTCTCATATCAGGAGGATTCAATGGGCAAATATTTTTGCACAGGTATCCTTGCTGTTTTTCGAACTTTGACCGTCGCTTACAGATATCTCAGTCTTTAAGCTGTGGAATAGTGGTTGAGAATTTCAGCTAGTGTTAACAATGCATCCTCAGTGCCAACAGAGGTTTATTGTGAACAAGGCATCAGGTTTTCGTGAAGCACTCGTCAAACACTTACC
Source organism: Chamaea fasciata (assembly GCF_029207755.1). Lineage (NCBI taxonomy): Eukaryota > Metazoa > Chordata > Aves > Passeriformes > Sylviidae > Chamaea > Chamaea fasciata. Next base: position 23,372,236 of record NW_027094087.1, on the reverse strand, counting down.
AGCAGTGGACTGATTTGCTTCAGAAGGTCTCAAACAACAGAATGTCATCTGTATGGGAGACATTGCTTGTGGCTAGGAGTTTGATCAGTGTGGCCTCTCAGTGCCTGAGTTTTATTGTCAATTGAACAATGGCAATAAGACTGGCAATTTACAATTACAGCATATTCAGCTTCAGCAGATATTTCCCAGGGGAATATTCTCATGCATCCATGTTTGTCTGAGGTCAGAGGAAGAAGCTTCAAAAAACTTACTTTAGCATGTGTTTTGTTATGTCCTTTAGTAGAGGAAAGGTCTGGAATTAATCTATACTTCTTGAGAGCCAAATGTGTCTGAACCCCTATACCCCTTTCTCAATAGCTAAAAATTCCCTTTCTGCTCACTGAGTGGATAACAGATTTTCCTGTATGGTCTTCCTGTGCCTCTTGGCTCTGGAGGATTGGCTCAGCTCGTGATAGGACAGAGACAAGACATATTCAGCTCTGTGGAATTGTGTTCTCTTAGGTGGTTGCTTGGTGTGTACAAGCACACAGTCAGTACTTTATTTAACAAATGCCAGTGACAGCAGTGACCTTCTGTGGCATGTTATTTCTTTAGAATGGGGTCTCTTACTGCTGACCATACAAATACTTTTGGGTGTTGGAAAGCTTTCACAGGTGAGTGGAAGTGTCCCATTGAACATCGTGCTTTTGACAGAGGGAAATGGAGTTAAGGTACCTGCTTGGCTCTTTCTGTCATGTGATGCAGATACATGTGGGCAGAGAGAGGCTGTAAGAATACGGGCTTCCTGCTGGCATTGGTTCTCGCATTCTCCTCTGCAGAAAATGTTTCTTGAATAGGGACCTCAATCTGAACGCTGCTTTCACTTCATATTGTGTTCTAATAATATCACACAAGAGACATGAAATGGCTTTGATCACAGGGAGTAAATGCCACCAAATATTCTTCTTCCTGCAGCCTTTTCCTTGCTACATTAAAAATTCATGGGCAATAGCAGCTTCTTCTTTTCAGGACTTAGCTACATCAGCAGATGGTGAGAGTGGGCAGGAATACCGGGGCATGTTGATGGACAGAACAGGGGTGTCCTGAATGAGCTGGGTGCAAGAGAAATTTGCACTTAATTTGCTTATGCTGTGTCTGTCTGAAGCCATCCAGATTCACTGTTTGTTCCTCCCTTTGATGAGCAATGAGCTTACTGGAAAATTGTTGTAGTTAAGTTAAATTGACATGAATCTGAAGGTGTGTCTTAATTTCTGTGTTTGCTTTGTTCTTCGTGTTGCACTCATTCTCCAGCCAAGAGCAGTTTACAGAGAATGAGAGAGAGAGGCAGGCTTCAAGAAATGAAATCATAGCCCTGCAGAAATCAGTGGCAGGGGTCCACTTGATTATATCCCCCTGTTTCATCCAAGGGGCTACTCCCTGTCAGGGTTGCCTTTGATATCTCAGACGCTGATAGACAAATTTGGCACCCTCTTCCACAGAATCCTCATCACATCAGTAGGTAACCCCTTGCACTTGGCAGTAAGGTTTTATCACCCCAAGCCTGTAGAAAGTTTTCTTGCCAGCTCCTTTGCGCTGTACTCTCACCAGAGGAAAAGCAGCTCTGGTAAACCAATTTTACCATTCTTTCTCAAAATTGTATGTGAAAGTGGTTGTCTTACCAAAAGCTCAAAAGCAGATACAGTCGGTGATTTGGAGCCCTCCATTTCACAAATTCAGGCCCTTCATTGATTCCCACTGATATCTAGCAAACACGGGATGATTCCTTGCAGACTGAAAGAATAAGGTGAAAAGGTGTTATGGATAATGACTTTGGCTGAAAAATAGATTTTCCTGGAGGACACTTGAGGTAGCCTCACCCACACATGCGATAGGTGTGGTATTTGGAGTTCATCTTCCAGTCTATTCCTCTATCAGAGGGCAAGTAATGAAGCATGTAAGTGCCCTATTCAGAGCTTCATCTCTTCGTCAAAGGTTTTCTTTGGGCCTTTTCTTATTATCTTGCTCCAGTCTGATCCAACTTCAGTGATTTTTTTTTCAGATCACTTGCCTTTGTTCAGCCAGCTGCTGTATGTGCTCTGACCAACCTGCTCTTTGTCCTTCCCTGATCTCTGCTTGCTGGAAGAAGCTATTAGGCTCATTACATTATTTTAAAAAAATACTGGTGTGTTGTATAAATTAAGAAAGCAATAAAGTGTCACTGAAGGCCAGGACTATGCATAACCCCCAGCGGTTTCACAGGAAGCAATGCTTCTGTTCCTGTGTGGGTTGTGGGCTCTTTGTTTCACAAAGCCCTGACAGCTGCTGGATCTAACAGGTTGCTGGAGCTGAGTAAATTGTGTGTGTGTGTGAATGTGAGCATTTGCTGGCACTACATGGCCTGAACCAGGTCAAGTCCCCACAAAGATTTTATGCCCCTTCAAGAGAACACCTACTTACTCTCACTCTTGCCTGGAAGGCTTTTATAAATGGACTCCCCAGACCTCTGTTTCAGGGAGCCTTTTTAGGATGTGTGCATCCCTCATCCAGCCCAGCCTTAGCAGAGTCATAAGCAGTGGTCCATGCAAGAATTTCTGTCCCTTGAAAAGTATTGCTTTTTTTTGAGAAGTATTGCTTCATCTGAGCAGTTTGCAAGTTTGTCCACACTTGGGTTTTGCTTTATTTATACATGCGGATTTTAACATGAGCTGGAATGAAATGGAATCAGGGTGGTCCTGGGATGAGGAGGTGCTGCTCCTGCAAGTGGTGAAGCCCACAGGCCACAGAGCTGCATGGCCACTGCATCTGAGCACAGAACTGGAGGTTCCTCTGTCCTGTCTGACTGAGTGAGCTGCTGGAATTAACTCCAGAAAAATGCCTTCTGTCTCTGAGAAATTACCTAATTTCTGCACCTCTTGGAGGGCAGGTCCTCTGTTGTTCCACCCCTACTCCTATTTCCCCCTTTCCCATGCTTAGACTTGGACCTTAAATGGCCACTCCTGCCCCTGCTTCGTTGCTATCTGGCCCGTATCAAGGAGAGTGATATTAATCTTGCATCTGCCAGCTCTCTTAGAGGCTGCTGAAAGCACCCTATTTTCCTCTCTGGCACCAGGTGTTTGGCATTTGTGGCAAAGTATTGAGCTAGGAACAAAAGTGGTACCATGTAAGACTCAAACAGATACAACGTATTATTTCAAGGAGATAGTATTTAATATTAGGCAACCATTTAAGCAGACAAAAGCATGATTCAATTCAGTGGCTGGATGATAAAGGAAATAGCATTTGTGTTTAAAACAACAAGAAAAATTCCTAATCTGATGTGTTAATTAATCATTGAACCCAGGAAGTCGGTGAGTTTCTGTGGCTTGAGGCAGGCTTCTGGATAGGATGATCTGAAAAGTCCCTTCCAGCTTTAAAATGTAAGAATATGACATGGCCTGACAGAAATGGGGCATGGGAGCAACACAGGAAAGGGAGAGAAACTTGAAAATATCAGGGTGAGAAGTTTAGAGGAGAGTAGTGGAAAGATAAGAAGAAAAGCTGAAACATAAAAAAGTTTATGTTGAAAGAGAAGGCATGCACCAATTCTAAATGCTGATGCAGAGACACTCCTGACCTGTAACCTGTAAGGATAGTATTAACTGAACCTGTGTCTGTGGGACACTTCTCCTGGCTTTTCATCTTGAAGATTTGGACATGCTAAAGATATGTTTTCCTTATTTGCAAAGCTGAACACAGTGAAATGAATGGAAGTGTTTTTAGAAGCTTGAATTCAGGCAGGTCATAGTTTCAAAGGAAACTTTCTCCAAATTTTTGCATACAAATTCCTCTTGCATGTGAGGCTTTCTGACACTGCCTTGTGTCCTGATGACACCACAAAACTTGAGAATTTTTCTTGTCTTGCTGCAGGCCTCAGTTTAAGTTTCATAAAAGCAATGCTGGAGCTGTTGTAATGGACAAGAAAATGCATGGCACAACAGCCTGCTGCTGCACTCTATTCTTCACAATAAAATTAATTCCCCGGTAATGATGGATGTGTAGAATGTATCTTTTCAGCAAGACTTTGGAGCTCTCTTCAGAATCATTGCTGTCAGAGTGATTATGCTCATCCATTAGCATTGTGTCAAGAACTCCATGCCAGCGCAGGTCATCGAATATGCATCAGGGCTCCGCAGGATGGGTTTGACCACCTCTCAGCTGTATAGAATTCCTGTCTCCAGTGATCTACGTCCCTTGCAACTGCCAGGCAGTTGTTTTGGGCCCTGTTAAGGAGCACGTTGGAAATAGGTCATGCCTGGCATGTTCTGTAGATTGAGTCTTGCAGGGGCTTTGTGTAGAGTAGCGTCAGATCGTGTCAGATCACCCTGCAGCCTTCAGGGCTTCACTCTGTGTGCATGACTGGAAGCTTGTGTGAGGATCTCTGCAATGGAGCTGTAAACTCTGACACGCCCTGAGAGACAGGACAATTTAAAATGGTTAAATTAGGCATCTGCTCCGAGTGCCCTCAAGACAAGATTACTTCTCTGAGGGCAGAGGGAGTCTAGGGAAATTAACTTTTTATGCCTTTGTGATTGCTTCATTAATTAATTTGCCCAAATTCACTGAGGAATTTGGACTGTCCTCCTAGAACTTCCCAACCTTTGGGTCATCTCTCTGCTTCTGTGTTGGGAGGGACTGTTAACCACTGTAGCTACTTGTGAAGTCAATCCTAATTAATTTTGCTGAGAGCAGTAAACATTCACCAGCACTGGGAGGAAAGTTTTTGGGAGATACTAGGAGTAAGCAGATAGAGAGAACTACTGCCTTCCTATGGGGAAGTGTCTTATTTAAGGACCTGTCGGGTTGAAGTCTGGCTCTGCCTGACTCATCAAGTGTTGTGTGACATTGGTGAAGCAACCATTCGCTGCCAAATATAAAGAGATTTTGAAGCTGTCCTCAGTGGGAGGTATGGACTGCTTGTCTAGATTTGCATGCCTAACTCCAATAGTCACATTTTAAAAAAACAGGCTGACATATTACTTTGTTCCCACGAGGAATGTCCAAACTGGGATCAGCTATTCCCCTGCTGCTGAAGCCTTGGGCCAGCCTTTCTGCTGGGGACAAGTCCCACATTTTCCCACTGGGACTGCTGCTGGGGCTGGGAGATGGCAGGCACCTTGGCTACCTGCCACACAGCAGCACTGGCTGAACAGCCTGGCCTCCAGTGGTTTCAAACTGATTTGTCACCCTCTGGCAAGAAGCAGGTGCACAGTCCAGTTGTAAGGTGTTGGTAAGGAAACCTCTAATGATATGTGATCTTTCAGGGGAAAGGCAGTGTGATGCTCTTGACACTACTGATGACTTTTATTCTCGTATTGTATTTATATAAGACTGGAAAGGCAACTTTTGTTTCAAGAAAAAAAAAAAACCAACAAAACAGGGTCTTGACCCTCTCAAGCAGGAAGGATCCTTCTACAAATGAGTCTGTAGTTCTTCACAAGTAGTTGCTGTGATAGCAACCAGTAATTAGGCTACAAACCATGTGCAGTACTAATTCTTTAATTCTGCTTGGCCATACTGATGAAAAAAAGGCATCTTTAGGCTAAAAAAGGGCATCTTTAGGCTACTATTTTCATCCTGTCCAGCCTTCAGATTTGGTCTTTAAGTAAAGGTGAAACTTTCTGAAAAGTCTGAGCACAAAATCTCTTCATCCAGTCAAACAAGTTGTTTTTTGGTTTTTTTTTTTTTCTTTCAAAGGTGATAACACAGCTCTCTACCCATGTGGCACAGAAGAAGATGAACTTCACAACTTGCTTTTTAGCTGGTGTAGATCAGCATAGCTCTTCTGCCAGTGGTGCTGATATGTCAGCTTACAGCAATTGAGAATCTGGCCCTTGACCTCTAAATTGTCCACACAAAGGAGATCAATTGTGAAACCAGATCAATTGCATAGCAGCAAGGTTACAAATTGGTGAAAATCAACTCTTGTTCTTGTACAGGAAAGAGTTCTGCTACAGCTCAGTGACCATGCTTAGAGAGAAGTGTTGTGCATGCATGTTATCAAGAGCAGTTATGGCCTTACTTAGGGCTCTTGATGCAGTAAATTCTTCTACCTAATGAGGTCCTTACTTCAGAGGAAGCTTGGTCTTGTTGCATTACATGTCTGGATGTTAGCCTTGGCTCTAAACTGGATCTTCTTTTCAGCAAAGAAAGCCAGTTTAATTTTTAGGCTTGCAAAGTATTCATAGAAACCATATATATGTATTTTTCTCAAACAGCAGAATTTTTCCCTATAATAAGTGCTTGGCAAGTTTAATTTCCCATCTCTCTTCTAGCCCTGCTTTTCCTCCTTTTCTTCTACTCTTATGGCTCCCTGTATCCCAGGGACCAAAGGAGAATGGAACACAACTGGTTAATTGCAGTGGGATGCTGTCCTTGCACATCAGAGCAGAAATGTTTGCATGTAGGAGCTGCAGATATGGGAATGAAGAGAGGACAGAGAGATCACGGCTGTCCTTCCACGGTCCCTTAATCCTCCTCACCATGTTGTGAAACCCCTTTGGCTTTTCCTCGTTCCTCTCCATAACTCCTCTGCCAATGAGACAAAATTGCATTTTCTCTTCATGGCTGAGAAGCTTTGAGCAGGCTCTGCTGCATTGTGCAGCAGTGTGTCTTGACTAAATGTGTTATAGCTCACAAAACATCATACGTTTTCACTCACTGTTGCAGATATCCCAAATAAAATCCCTCTGTGTCTGGACTCTGCTGGCAGAGCCATTGCAGAGTCCCCTTGAAACTACTGTGTCAGTCATGATATGGTCTGGAGACTTTGTGTGAGCAGTTTGTTTTTTCAGTATTTTTCAGAAATGCCTTTTCCCTGATTTCAGCAATATTTAGGATCAAGTCACCAGTTTTGGTGTGGCTGGCAGTGAATGAAAGTCAAGTGAGAAAAGTTCCATTTTGTGGCTGTTTGTGGTGTAAGCTGGTGAGCCTCACTTCAGTCCTAGAGGGCAGCCATCCATCCACAGCATACAGATGGTTGTTGCAGTTGGCATTGATTGGAGTGCATGGATCTGTCTTTGCATTTAGCCACCTCAAATGCAAAAAAAAACCCCACTCCTATTTGTGGACAGAGTCCATGCTTTCAGTGTCTCTTGGCTCTCCATGAAAAGCAGATGGCACTTCAGGCTTTCACAATGTCAGTCCCTGAGTATCTGAAAAAGTGAACTGCCACACAGGTAGGCAGAGGGGACCTGAGTACCTGTCCTAGGGCAGCTCAGCATGGCATATCTCAACATATCTCCTGCCCATCCAAGACCAGCGATGAGGCTCCCTCCTTTAGCCACCCCAGGTGTCCACACAGTGATGTCTTCAGCCCATTCCCCTCAAAGCTGGAAAGCAGGGACAGCCTGGCTGCCTCAGCTCATACTGCTGTTTTCCTTCCAGCTTGGTACACAAACAAATCCCACATTCATAGTGTGGAAATACAGATATGTTCCTGAACCTGCCATCCAAACATTTCTATCATGTCTCTGGCTGTGCCTTACAGTCTGTGCTCATCAAAGTGTGTTGCTCTGGGCCCTGTTCCCTTTAAACAGGGTTTAAGTGTTTTGCTTTGGAGGGGGGTGATGTGGCTGGTACCTATAGGGCTGGGCTCATGCTGCTCTGTCCATTCCTGAACTGCATAGTGACAAAATCTGGTCAGTCAGATTCAATCTGCCAGTCCTGCAGCTACCAGGAGTACTGATAAATGGCATTAAAAGGCTGTGGTATGGATTTTCGGTGTCCATGCTATGACTGTTTACCTGAATTTTTCCTCAAGTTTTCAGACGGTAGGAAAGTTAGGAGCCAAACCTGTTGTTCTGTTATCTGCTTCCAGCAGGGGGAGATTGGTCCAGAGAGTTATTTCTTCTGGGAACACATACAAAAATAACATTATTTATTTTACTCATGAGGCGCTCTCCTAGGATTTGTGTGATTCCTGCTTGTTTGGCCTTTTACACCTATGCAACCCCTTCCTTTTGCTTCTGTACAATTCTAAAAGCAAAAAAGTCCTATCAGCTTTAGGTTTTGTTTTTGTTTTATTTTTCACAAGATTCACAAGACCCTCAAGGGAATTTCTTCCTCATCTCTCCATTAATTATTATTATTATTATTATTATTATTATTAATAATAATAATAATAATAATAAATGATTATGATACAGTAGTTCTAATGAGGATTGTATAAGTGTGTAAGAAGATGAAATCATCCCCTGTACTGCTACATCAGCAGAGAGGGGCCTCTGAGACCTCTGTGATGCACCTCTCTTGGTGGGGAGGCATGGCCCCATGCAGTGCCACCTTGAATCAGGATTTTACTGCAGACAGGATTCCTTCCTACCTTCTCCCTCCCTGAAACCCCCTCTGTCGTTTTCTGTATAAAACATATTGGTGCCACTTTCTATGAACTATATTTAACTAAGCATTAAATTTAGATTTAACTGGATAGTTATTGCCTCCTAAGTAAATACTCTGAGATAAGGAAATATTTAGTGAGCTCTAGCAGTTGGGTGGCAGATGCTTCTTGCATTGCATAATAGTTAATCTTCAACAAATATGTTTTCCTTACTCCACGGGCATTTAATTAACATACAATAGCTCTTATAAAATGTAGATGAAACATATTTGGGAGACCTTGTAAAAAGGATCCATGCATCACTGGCTTGCGAGAGGGGTGCATTTCTTTCATTGGTAACTTCATGTGGGACCAGGTGTTTTAGCTGTACTCAAAGTCTGCCACGGGCAGCCTGATGCCTCTCTTGGCCTTGCACTCTCCATCCTAGAGTGGTGGTTACTAGTCAGCAATCAGGTGTCAGCAGCATGGTCTTGTCCAAAGCAATATCCTTGTGGAGCAGCATCTCTCTCTGCAGCAGCTTGGGTACATCTAGAGTGTGGATTAACCCCTTTAGCTCCTCATTCCTCTCTCCCTCTGGTGCTATCTGTGCCAAGTCTACTGCAGAGGAAACTGTCTGACTCGCCTCACTCCTTGGCTTGAATACAAAGCAGTCATCTCTTCTTGCTGCTGCATGCCTGGCACAGGAGCAGCAGTGTCATGACCTTAGTCCCTAATTTGTGGGCCTTTAACACTTACAGGGATTGTTTAAGTATTTAGACAGTGCAGCCTTTCCATACCAAGGCAGCAGGGGCCAGTTTCTAGGAGTTCAGAAAGCATCTGGATGCATTCCTGGAAGAAGAAAATCATTCAAGTACCACTAACTACAAAGGCAGTGCCACTGGCTGGGGACATGCCTGAGCCATAAATCACTAGAAATAGATAAGTGCCCTGGGGCAGTACCACTGCATGCTTGCCTTATGCTTGAGAGCTTCACCAGGCTTTGGCTTTAGGCTGCTTGGAGACGGGAGGAAGGGTTAGAAGGTCCTTTGATCTGGTCCCACATGGCCATTTCTATGACAGTGACATTCCTTATGTCTCTTCAGTTTGAGCACAGTGTATCCCACAAGGCTGCAGGAGCAGAGGTGAAGCAGGCTACGAACAAGACCCGTTTTTTCACTTCCTGCACACACATGTACCAGCACTGTGACCACACAGGACAGCAACTCTCAGCCAAGTAACCCCATGGCTTTTCTTGCACCTGATTCTCGGGACCCCTCGTAAACCTCCCCTTTCCCTCTTTGTTTCCCCGTCCCCAGCCCCGCTGTGCTTTGGTCGCAGAAGGGTTACATTAGCGAAGCATCCCCGAGAGCAGTTCTGATCCCTCCCGCAGGCAGAGATCGGGCTGGTGGAATGGCAGGCAGGCATCAGCAATAAAACATTCGGCTTATTCCTTTCCATTAATTTAATCTCCCTTCCCTTTGCGGTGGGCTGTGGGCTGCGGGCTGCGGGAGCGTTCCCGGGTGGGCAGCGCTGCTGCCGGCGGGCGGGCGCGGGGCTCAGCTGCGGGCTCTGGCAGCCGGCAGCACAGGCCGAGCATTCACACCGCGGGCAGCTCAATGCCGGCATTGTCTCCGGTCCGTCGCTCCGAGGCTGGGAAAGGAGGTGGGGGGCGGGAAGGGCTGAGTGGAGAGAGGTGGGAGGAAGGGATGTACAACTGGTTATCTGGCGAGAGGAAAGTCTGAGAGGGGAAGGAGCAAGATTTGAGGCTGCAGAGGCAGTTGCCAAGGATGCTGCTCTGTAAATCAGCCAGCGTGTGGCTTCAGGCCACTCAGCCAAGTTGTTTGCACTTTTGGCCGCAGACCCTCTTTCCTCACTGTTTCATCTTGAGAATATTGGCTGTACCTTCCTCCGTCCTCTGTGCCCTACTCCGTGTGCCTCCTTCCCGCTCAGCAGCTCCCGGCTGCTCCTGCCTTCTCTCTGCTTCCCGCTCTAGCTCCCCGCTCCCCTTGTCCTCCCTTCCCCAGCCCCCGCTTCCTCTCCCATACCCTTCCCTCTCTGCCTCTCCCTCCTCCCCACTCCTTCGGGGCTCCCCCCCTCTGCCTTGCAGCCCTCATGCCTTTCCAAGCCCCCTCTCCCTGCTGCAGTGCCCCCCTCCCCTCCCCGGCCGCCGTTCCGTGTCCCCCCGGGCAGTCCCGGTCCCCGGCGCGGTGTCCCGGGGGCTGCGCCCGCGGGAGAGGGATGGGGAGCGCGGCCCGCGGCTCCCTCCGCGCCCGCCGCCGCTGTGGTGCCGAGCTGCCGTCTCACGAGTAAGGCTCCCTCCTCCCTCTCTCCCTCTCTCCTCCTCCTCCTCCTCCTCCCTCCCTCGCTCCGCCTGGGAAAGTGGGTTAGGAGGGAGCGCGGGGCTGGAGGCTGCACAGCCACAGGACTATCCCCTCCCGCATCCCGGCGGCACAGGATTCCTCTTGTTCCTTTTTTTTTTTTTTTTTTTTTTTTTTTCCTTCCTTCATCTCTTCATCACTCTAAACGGGTCGATTTAATTGTTATTATTTCGTAGTTATTTTGCTACCTGACTTTTTCGTCTTGCTTCTTCCCCCCCCCCCCCCTTTTTTTTTTATTTGAAGGTTCTGCTAAGACTTTTTTTTTTTTTTAAAAGCCTTAAAAAAAAAAAAAAAAAAAGGCAAGGAAGGGAAAGAAGCCAGCAAGAGACTGAAAAGAGCAAGAGAAAGTGGCAGCTGAGAAGGACTGTGAAATCACCTCCCCTTTCTCGGGCTGTCGATCAGAGCGAGAGTTGTACATTATTATTATTGTTTTTCTTTCTACGTCTGTCTGTCCACATACACAGGCAGAGAAAGAGACAAGTACTGACAGTGAAACTCGACGAGACCAGCCATGGTAGCAAGGGCTCAGCCTGATCGGAAACAATTACCGCTGGTCCTACTGAGATTGCTTTGCCTTCTCCCTACAGGGCTGCCAGTCCGCAGCGTGGATTTTACCCGAGGTACCGATAACATCACCGTGAGGCAAGGGGACACAGCTATCCTCAGGTAGGGCATTTTGCCAACTTTTCCTCTTCTGTGTGTGCATCTATATTGCCCATGTATGCGACGTGTACGTGTGACGTGACACAGATTTGTGTGTGTATGTCTCGGTGAGAGTGTGTGTTGTTTTACCTCTCAAACTGCAGCAGCAGCAGCTGCTACAAACAGGCTCTGAGTGTGTGTTTGTGCTTTAATTTGAAAAAATTGTGAAGGTTTTGAACACTTCTTGCCACATTGTCCTCTGTGTAGTGCTCTGGATCGAAAGAATTTCAGTGGGGAAAGATCTGCTTGTGTTAGTCGGCTCTTGTGAGCATACACTTTCCACCAGCCCTGCAGTATCAATAGAGGAATCGAAAAGGGATCCAGCTGTGCTTGCCAGATGTTCCATTGATCTTCCCATGCTTCTTTTTGTATATATGCAAAAACTTTATCCCTGGTGCTTCCAGAACTCTCAGGCAAGTTCTTTTGGGAAGCTCTTGTCTTTTAATTTTATTTATTTATTTTTTCTGCCCTGTCGGGAGGGAAGATGGAAGCAATAGTTGAAAAGGCTGGTGAAAAAATGGTATAGCAGCTCTGACATTTACGAAGATTGTATCTTAGTGTGTTGGGTTTTTTGCAGGGCTAAATAAATGGGTGTATGCTGTGTCTGTGTGTCTGGTTGTGATGAGGATATCCTTGCAGATGAAACCTTGCTTACTGGCAATATTGAGTGTTATATTTCTGGTTTCATTGTGCACGTTTGCCAAAGGTACTTCTGACACTACTTGGGCTTTCAGGTAGGAGTGTCCCAAATAGCTGAACTGCAGTAGTCTTTTTTCTGTAGGTTTCTTTTTTTCAAATTCTGCTTTGCTCAACTTACCTGCAGTAACCCCCGTAGTGAAGAAAAATTCTGCATGTGTGAGTGTGCACACTGTGTGTTATGCCTGTAAAACTACTGGGTGTAATTTAAAATAAGTGTGTGATCTGTATGAGGAGCTGATAGTGCACAAACCCTGAAGCATCAAGGGAGCAATCCCCTAGTAAAGCTAACAGCAGCAGCAAAGTTTTCTTTCTCTTTCTGTGAAATAAATCCTGCTGGATGTCACCAAACGCTCTGCTACACGATCCCCTGTGTCCTGCATCCCTCCCATTTAATGATAGAGGGAAGAAGGATGCTGGAAGAGGGATATGTGTGTGTGTGTGTGTGTGCGTACGCATATCGCTTCGGTCGCCTCCCATGTCCTCGGTTGTTTTGATCCTGGAATATCCATTCAGCAGCTTCCATTCCCCAGCTCTCCAGACTTGTTAACTTGAATGTGAGATTTATCCACACAGAGTAATAGGATTTACAGGGTAATTCATCTGCCTTGCATATGCAGTGGAAGCGGTTTAGATTCGACATGGTAAACACCTAACAAGGGGTGTTGCCTCTGACTCCAGCTTCTCTACTCTCTCTTCCACTCACTACCAATTCATATATCCCATTAACCCTTTTCTGGCAGGACTCCTAGCTGATATATCCCATTTTTAAAGGCAAATCGCTTCCATCAATCATTTATTTTGAGGGGGCTGCTCAGACAGATGTTTGCCAGCATATGTTTGGTACATGCAGCAACAGCAAAGTCATTAAGCTCACTTGCCCAGACAGGGGTCACTAGATTTCTATTTCCCACTTAACCTTGGAGCTTTTCAGTTTATCTAGATGCTGTGTGCTAAAGCTGCATTTGCAGCCGAGAGGGCTAAGCGGATGGTGGAGATGGTGCCTGCAAGTGCTGCGTGTAAAGCGTTCCTTCATCAGCAAGCTCCACGGGGCTGCATGGGAGAGTGGTTTCAGTGATTGCATGTGGCTTGCCAGTGTTATGTCAGGCACTAAAATAAAACACCTGAGTGAAGTGATCCAGCTGTGTCAGCCAGATGTGTGCCAAGTGACACAGTCTGCAGGAGCAGCACACCACCCGGCCATGTAAATGCTTGCCCCGGGCAATTCTGTGTTCCTGGCAGGCTGTGTTTCTGTCAGGAGTGACTGTGGCCAGTGCATAGGCTGTACCTTTTTCCTTCAGCTGCCTTCGTAAGCTCTTTAAGCAGATCTGGCCAGCTACGTGCTTTTCACATTTCCTAGGAAGGGTAGCTGTCTCCTCTCCCTTTCCCTGGGACCAGACCCTGGGAATTTCTGGGATATTTCAGTTCCTCCTTCAGAGAAGAAGTAGAAACCAGGCTGTACTGGGAGACAGACTACCACGTGAAGCTGGAAGGTGTGAGATTTCCCTATGTCCCATGGACTTCAGGTCCTGCAGGATAACATTTCATGTCCTCAGTTTTAAAGCAAAGGTTCATTTGCTAACTTCCCCCTTGCTGTTTTGTCGACCCTCCAAAACATACCTCACTTTAACACAGCCTTGTTTTGAAAAACTCCCAGTGCCTCACTCTTCCTGTCTATAGATCCACTATGACAACAGAAGGAAAAGAGCTAGATGGGAAAAAAAGAACAAAAACCAACATCCATTAGATGATCTATACTAACCATGTTCAAAGCAGAACTTTATATCCACAGGGAGACAGGTAAGAGTTTTCTATACATGGATCACATCACCTATCTTTGCTAAACATCTGCTTCAGAGGGATTGTGCAGCATCAGTTTACCAGTGCCCAGTATCTCCTGTAGCTTGAAGGGAAAGGAAAGTGTAGGAGGGAGAAAAAATGATACACAGTTTGAGAGAAATAAAAGCAGTATACATAGTGATAAGATAACTAAAAACATTCTGTTCCTGTAAATTGTGATGCAAATCATTCAGCAAATCACCAAGGACAGGATATTCTAAATGAATCTTCCTCTTTGGGGCCTTATATATTTGTATATAGGTTTACTCCTGTAGGTGGAAGAATGGGTGGGTGGACTGATCTATGAAGTGGAGAAAAATAGTTTATTATAAGCCCTAATGTTCCTAAAGGAAGCCAGTCCTCTGAAGTTTCATCTGCAGTTTGTTACTCAGAATATAATTATTCTGAAAAGTTTGGAGATGACTTTTTAAATCTATAGCATTTAAAATATTCCCTCAGTATGGGACCATTAAAATATGTCCCTAAGTCTAAACTGGCTCATCTCCTAAATGACCTGGCAGCAGATTTGATTCATTTGTCGGCCTTGCTGAAGGTTGATGACTCTTAGCGAGTATTTGGCATGGGGAAGTTAGGGAATTGCAGAGAGAATAAAAATAGCTCATGATAGGCTATCCGCAGGGAAAAGGGTAATGGTCTGCTCCTTAGAGCAAGGCAGAAAAGAGAGGAGAGGTCTGAGAGCTGCAACAGGTGAGAAGGGCTGAGCAGAGTTGCTGGTGTTTATCGAGCTGCAACCAAGGAAAGAGGGTAGGGTGTTTCAAAGATGACACTGTATATTGGTGAGCCTGTCAGACTTACCGAGGTTTCATTTCTTTAACTCTGTCTTCAGCAAGTGAAGAAGGACACTGAACCTTATTTTGAGTATTGAAAGGGAACTTTGGCTACAATTCCTGCCAATGTCTTTCTTTCAAGATTACAATCATGAGGTTGTCAGGTTTTGTATGCAACTTCCCTGCTTGCTGTTATGTAAAGAAGAAAATAATATCCAAACAAGAAATGCACAACATATCCCCCCAACTAATTCAAATGGGAAAAGGAAAACAGTTCCCAACCCCAAATCTTCTCACTGTTTACCTGCCTTCAGCATCCTTTCCCACCTCATTTGCTCTGCATGTGTTGGGTGAGCAAAGGCAGGTACACCCTGTGCTCTGTAACACACTTTCAGCCTAGGGAGAGGATTGGGAGTACGAGGATGTTGGCTAAGCTGGGACATGTGCTGTAATGAAGGGCAGCTTCTGCAAACTTGGAAGGAAGAAAACTGTGTTTGTATGTTGTGTTTGGCCTTCTGGATGGTTTAAAAGCAAAATGGCAGTGGGGAGTTCAGGCCAAGGCGTCAGGTACCTGTGCAGCATGTTGGGGAAAGATCAGCTGCCTCAGGAACCACCTCAGTAGCTCACATCCAAGTGCCTGCAAAGAGCTCATCTGAGGGTGTCAGCAGGACTTGCAGGTTGCACAGGGATTTTAGAAGTCCTGACACAAGTGCAGATTTAGCCTTTAAAAACTCATCGAATGGAGCTCATCACCAGCTGAAACCAAAATGGGTCATATCTCCATTCCAATCTGTTCCGTTATACCAGTACAAATCCACTAAAGCCCAAGGGCAGAGCCAGAAATATTCCATTTGTCTTTGGGGCAGATTCCCAGGGACTGCTAATAAAGAGGTACAAGTGACTCATACAGGGCATAAGCTTCTGAGCACTGCTCAGATGATGTTCAGCTTTTGGAGAACTGGGATCTCGCCAAGGCCAGAGTTTGGCTCATTGCTCCTGGGTTTTTCCAAGCATCAACTTTTCATCAAGAATTAAAACAATCTGATGCTGACATACAGATGAAAACCAACATTTGGCTGAGTGTGCATTTTTCATTTTTACCAGGTATTTTAAAATAATGTAAAGTTTCAGGCTGATAGCACATTTAGGAACATCTATCCTAATGGGTACTTAGTTTCTTCAAGTTGCATGTGTCAAAGGATGGGCTAGAATCAAATTACCAGCAGTAATGACAGTGCCATTGGCATAATCCTGCAGTATAAGCAATTTATGCAAACTCTGTTCTTGGCCTCCCAGTATTTTGCTGGTATGTTACATGTGGAGCTGTGCTAGAGGACAAAGGCAACTCAGGCAAAATAGCAACACAACATCACAACAAAGTTTATGCCCTATACCGTCATTTTAAAAGAAAAGTAAAAGCTGTTCAGATTACACTTATAATTAGCATATGATTTATAACAGGGAGCACAGAGCTGAGCCCTTTGCTAGAAATGAGAATAGGCATGTTCAAACATATAATGCCACATAATAATACAGTCTGGGCAGTAAAACTGTAACCTTGATTGTTAGTGGTATTGTGGCACTTAGAGGCCACCACTAGGTTGAGGCACCCTTTGTGTTAGATCCCCTCCTCTGCACGGCGAGCAGGCTATTAGCTGGGATGAACCCAGGCTGGGGGTAGGCAGAAGGTGAGGGGACTCCAGGGTTGCTGGCAGGGCTCAGGCACACCCAGCACACACATCCATTAGCCTGGGTTGCCTTTTGGCTCAGCCACACAACAGCCCAGCAAATGTGACAAATGAGGATTCCCTGGTACGTAGTCATCCACACTGGTGTTGACTAAAAGTCCCAAGTCTGTACAAAGGCCCTTCAGTCTGTACAAAGCCCTCACTATCAATTCCAGTGTCCATGTATCAAGACAGGGTAAGTCAGGATCTGTGCAAACTCTGCTGATTCTTTCCTTCAAATGAAAAATAAAAATGTATAAATGTAGTAACAGATGATGTTGCAAAACTTCCAGCTCTGGCAGCAGATGGTGCCATTATATGAAGGCACACATGCATCCATAGATATGTGAGTATGTGTGCATACATTTGATAAAGGAAGTTGCAATATGTGTATGGTCAAAGGCTGGCAATCATCATCTCTCCTTATACACCCACATTATTTTTATATGGTGTTCCCAGAGGAAAGGGGGCCCTTGGTGAGAATGTGCTTTCTGCAAGGTGGAACTAACCCATCACAAGGAAAAGTGGAATGGAAATTAGAAAAGGAAAGGCTTTCTTTGGTGAAATGATGTATGTTTAATATTGGGCGTATACTTTGCATTCAGAAAGATGGAGAGACAGTATTGAACTGTATGGCTTTAACCTCCTCCCCTGAGTTTGCACACACACTTCAGTTTGCAACCAAGTACCATATGTTTTCCTACTTAGTTGGCATTATAATTTATATAGTACTTACTACGTGTTACCTGAAGTGGCTCAGAGTCGGTATGTCTTCCACTCCCCTCCCCAGCAGGTCATGAGGAAAGACCTATTCTTAAAATAGCTCATAGTTACTGGAATTTGCCATCTCATAACTATAAGTTTTCAAAATATATGTTACACATACCTGCCCTTTATATCCAGACCCACGGGCATCTGATTCTGACAGATCTGCAGGGCCACAGCTTGCTGCTGATGCAGCGGCAGGGCTTCGACAGGCTCACTGTGAGGCTGAATATAGCCATTTTCATTGAAGTTACCTAGTTTTGTTGTCCATCAAAATTCACTCTGGTTTGTGTGAACTCGTGCTCTGCTGGAGTAAGCGCAATGGAGGGCACAGAGGTGAAGTCAGGAATTTACTGAGTTTTCTTTTACTGTTCTCTTGCTGAAGAAAAAACGAATGTGATTTTCAGCTGAATCTGACACCAAAGCATTTGCTTCGGGCTTCGAACACATCTAACGTGCCTGGTTTTATGGTAAGTAATGGGAACTAATAATGATGAGTTTCACCTCTGCCTAGAAAACAGCTATTTCAAAATAATCTGAATTGCCAGTCTCCTCTGTGCTCATATATATCTGCAGATTTTTATTAGGAGCAACTTGGTTGTGTGGGAGAGGCCAGCTGTGATCCTAGAGTTCTCCCACTGTGCTCAGCCCTGTGCAAAGAGAGGAGAAATAGCAGTGCCGCAGCTCTATTGATTTCACTGGAGCTGGGCTTCCTCGGTCCCAGACAACTTGATGGAAATGAGCCCACTCACACTGGGCTGGCATTCAGCGGATACTTTGCAATAGCACATCTGTATAAAATCTGGGAGGTGTGTGCTTGTGTGTGCCTGTGTGAAAGGGTATGTTTCCCTGTTTGCTCCCATTTAAAAGTGTAAAGTGTTTTCTTGTGTGTAGGTGGACAAATGTTCATATACTTTGTAAAGCTGCCACACTTGCAACTGAGAGGCAGCACTGCCAGATGGACAGGATAAGGGTCTGCTTACTTGGAGGTCTCTGTGGCTTTTTCCAACTCTTGGACCTCAGTAATCCTCACTAATTCTGGAAGTGTCCTTTTGTTTCAGTGTGTTTCAGTTGCCACAGCTGTTAAGGAAAAAAAGCAGCAAGTATATCACAACAGAATATAGCATCTTCCTCTTCTGAGGCTCAGCGATTAACACCACCGTGGATCTGGCCAATACTGTTCCTTTCCAGTAGTAACCTGAACCACTGTCACTAATTTGCATTTCCCTGGCAGAGGGAAGGAGTGAAAACTTCGACAGAGCAGGGAGGCTTCCCTCCTGCTCACACTCTCCTGCTCTCATCTGTAAGAACTCAGACTGTCTGAATGGTTTCTCATCACAGGTGCTCTCCTTAGATGGTTTCCTAGATTTATGAGGGAAAGGGAAAGGCCAAGAGGGCTCCAGCTCCCCTCGTGTCAACCTCTGTGTTGTGCACTTGCAAAACATAAGGAGAACGGTCACACCTCTGTGCAGCTGCCACTCGTGGTGTCGCTGCATCCTCTCCTCTCAGGGTCAGCAGGATGACCATGGAGATGATTGGAGATGTACCACTGTCAGTGTCCCTGACACGGTATGAATTAGTGTATCAGTGAGAACAGTGCCCTACCAGGGGAGGCAGTGGTGATGCTTTTCCAGTGTAGGAAATCAGAGGTACTTTAACCAGGAAGACAATAATGCCTGTATGGCAGCTACCTCAGTGCTGTGCTTCCTCCCTCCATCCCAAGCTGGTTGTCCACCCTCACACCATGAGACCATGATTTGGAGCTGCACATCCAGTCACCTTTCATGCCTTCCTCTGCAAACAAAATCCGTGTTGAAATCCACTGGCAGGCAGCATCCATGACTTTGAATAGTAAATACAAATCTCGCCTTTTGCCTCTCTGTCTCTCTCTCTCTCTCTGTTATTAAGCTGACAGGCACTTAGCCAATTATCCAGTCGTCGTCTCAGCTGTATTTATGAAGGAGGAAGAGACAACTCGCACAGCTCTTGTCTTCAGGGCTTCAGCTGAGTCTCCCCTGTGTGCTGTAGCATTTCCCTTGTCTGAGCTGCTTAGAATACACAGGAAAAGAAACCAGTGAAGGGGTTTAGTTGAGAAGAGGGATGGGGGAGTAGAGGTGGGGAAAGAGGTCTGCTCCCCCAGACCAGGGACACGCCAGAGCTGTCATTGTTTGGCACTGCTTTTGTGTTTAAATTTGGCAGAGCTCACACGCCTTTGTTGCATAAGGTTGCGATGGATGGGGAATGTGGTGGCTGTGGGTACTTCAAAGTCCTTTTGCAAGGATCAAAAGTCAGGAACTATATGGTGGCAGATTGTGAGTCTGTGCCTTAAAGTGAGGGAGTCACATGTACTTGGGGACGTGGTGTGAATCTGTGACTGGGATCCAGGAGCCACCTCTAATCCCCGATGCGGTACTGCGCCTAGAACATACAGCCTGCGCTGGCTCAAGTGTTTACTCCAAACAGCAAAATTTAGGCAAATAGCACTGAAGTGTTCTGTGAATACTTTCATGAATGTTAAAAATGAATTCACTTTGGCTGCAGCTGTGCTTCCTTTGTGTGTGTGCATGTGCATCTTCTTTTCTCTCCCCCTTGTGAATAATCTGAGTGGATGAGTTTTCCTTGCCCTGGCGTTCATGGGCAGAACATTTTTAAAAGGTCCATAGATGAGCAGAACAAGGCTCTAGCAGCTACTTCTGCAGCTGGAAGCCCTGTCTGTACAGATTTGCAGGCATGTGCCCCTGCCTCACCTTAAACCAAGACACTAATTTTGTGAGTATGCCTGTGGTGCTTTTGATATATATTTATGTTGGATGATGCTTAGGGAGCACTGGACATGGTTCTTGCAACCCCTCATAGGAGCCCAGGCATAAAAGCAGTTGAACAAGTGAGATGTAGAGCTGATCACAGCTTGAGCCACAATAATTTATGTGCATGTGACAAGAGAAAATTACCTTTAAACTCTGCACCCAACCAATCAATCTTGCAGAAGCCTGTTTTTGCTTGAAAAGGTGCCTCAGGCCAAGCCTATCAAGCTCAGAAAAAGAAAGGTTAAAATGTCCCAACATCATTATCTCTTCCTTTTCCTTTGGAGGAGAGGAACCACAGTGACAAAGCCTAGCTGACTCTTTCACACCAGTTCCTTTGTAGTGAGTTTCATTCCCACCCACAGCCCAGATTCCCAACTGGAGTCAGCAGGAATTTGTCCATGGTCAGGCCCAATGCACGTCTGGTCAGAGAATAGAAAGGAAACATGTGACAGAGAGGACTGGGCAGAAATAAGCACGTTGGTATTGGAAAAAGCTCGAGAGGGGAGGAAAACATTACCACTGCAAGGAAGCAATTATTAAGTGCTGCAGGTAGCACAGGTATGCTAGGAAACCCTCATCTTTTCCAGAGTGTCCTCTGAGCTTGGAGAAAAGTGAGATTCTAGGAGTGATTACTTCTTGAAAAATGATTGTCCCCTCTCTGCCAAATATGATGTAACATGATCCATAGTCTCCATCCCTGCAGCAACAGAGCAGGGAGCCTGCACCAGCTGAGGCAGCTGTTTATTGGGGATTCGCAGGGGAAGGGGCGTTTGAGCATTCCTCCTCCTATGAGCAGCGACATGTGTGGGCTGTGATTTAGTGGGCCATGTTTGTCCCTTTGGTGCAGGCAGGTTTATTAGCAGTTGTCTCGAGTCAAAGGACAAAGGGAGATTTTAAGCTAGTGGAAGAACATGGAGAGGGTCTGCTGCAGCCTGCCCTCCCCCCTTTTCATGTTTGCTGTCCCCTTAGCCTCTGCATGCTGGTTAAATAGGGGTGGTCCTTCCACAACCCCCTGACATTTCTCAGGCAGGTTCTGTCCCCTGTCTCCAGCTCTTCAGACTGGCCCCACAGTGTATTTATTTTCTCTTCCTACACAGAATGCCTGGTGCATATATATTCTGTGAGCTCACAGAAAGGGTGTGTGTAGAGGAGGGCTAGTAAGAAATTGGGCTGTGTCACCAGTAAAGCTCTTTCTCTTCTTATCAGAAATATATCTGGATGCCTTTTGCATCCCTGTGCTGTGCTTCTCCAACTTTCAGTTGTGATCCAAGCTGGAAATGGAGTGGTAGGAGATCCTGTTCATTTATGAGGTGATTGACAGGCAAGAGCTTAGGCTGCAGACTGGTGTGAAAGCCACCTTGCTGCTGTCAGCAGAGGAACACACTGCACTGCGTTCTTGATGTGCTGTGATTCTACTCCTGGAATTCAGAAGGAGGCAACTGGGGGGTTTTTCTCCCTCTGTTGTAGCTCTTTCTTGGGTGGGAAGCTTGACACTTGTGTGATGCTCACATGGGGTGACACATCAGCACTGGATCTAAGATTTTCTTGTGTGAGTGGCAAAGAAGGCAGATGCATTTAAAAGACAATGCTGGTGCAATGTTAGGGAAAGTTGTCAGTGTTCAAATTGCCAGACCTCTCTAACCTTGAAGCATCAGGACTATAGCTGGTGAGTTATGATCATTTCAGCCAGATTTGTCCATTGCAGAAGCTGCAGAAACTTTGGAGACAGCCCCACGTTTGCCCCTCCATTTGGCATGAAACCACAAGATGCTACAGAAAACTAAAGGCAGCTGCTGGTGCTGTAACAGGGATGTTCATTGGTGCTGGTCACTATTAACCTCTTGTGGCACTTCTTTTTGTAGAGCTGTGTCTCTGAAGCTTTGGTGAAAACCCACACATCTTGGCTGCTTTTACACTTAAGGGAAACCTGAGATTGGCATCCATAATCAGGAGCAGAAGGTGCTGCAGGCAATCTGTCTTCCTTGCACTGCATTAAACCCATTTTTGTTTTTTCAGTTAAATATCAAATTATCTGTCCACCCACACATCCTCCCCACTGCATCAACTGTGGTTAGGGATGGGCCATCTGTAGGACTTCTACCTGGGTAAGGGGGTCCACGGGGGTTCTTGCGTAACAGGCTTCATGCGTATTCATTGGCCTTTAGAGTGGCATTTCTTTCCTTCCCATTCTCCTGGCTGGTCTCCAATACTGGCAATGAGTCAGAGGCATGCAGGTCTATCAATTTGAAAAGTGTGTCCCAAGGTGGAGGAACATGTGCAGCTTTGTTCTTCCCTGACTTGGGAAGTCAGTGCTGAAATGCAGGCCAGGTGGGTCAAGGACTTTGGGCATGGTCAGTCAGACTTTTAAATGCCTTTTTTTTCCCCCCTACAGGAAGCTCAAAGTGGGAGCAGCATCCAGCTCCCAGAGCAGAGAGAAGATAGGACATGCATTAGATTTTACAGCATCGTTGTGTTGTACTGTAGCTGTGTCCCTGCTTCAGTGGCAGTGCTGGCTGTTTGCTGATCACTGCAGTAGGGTCCTGTGTCTCTTTGGAGTGCTTTATGTTTCTAAGGAGATGTGGCCCAGTTGGATGGACTCCAGAAGAGGGAAGTGGGAATGATGATAAGGTCTAGACAGCATACTCATGAGGAGAGATGGATGGAAATGGGGCTGTTAGGACTAAAGAAGAGAGGATTACACATGAGATATGCATAACAGTGTGCAGGTACATAGGATACAAAAGAAAGGAATTATGTCTTCTGCAGAAGAAGATGGGGAGGAGTTTCAGATTGTAGCAAGAGAGGTTTAATGTCGGTAAGCTCTGCAACAGTAAAGATAGCAAAACATTGAATCAAATTTCCTTGTGTAACTCCATCACTGGAGGGCTTTAAGAACAGACTAGACATGTACGAGGAGTGACAGATGCCACAAATGACAAAGTAGAACTGATACATCTTTCACAGAGTAGAACAGATTAGATGGTTCCTTTGGGTCTCTTCTACCTCTGCTGCTTGATTCTGTGCTGCCTTCAGGCTCAGAGAACAGCAGGAGCATAGGCAGAAACACAGTGAAAGGTTCAGGAAAGTGCCTCAGTGAGATGCTGAGTGAGCCTGGCCGAGAGGTCCTTACCCATTTCTTTAGCTGTGGCTGACCTTCTCCCTTCCTTCTCAGGAGCATGATATGCTCCAAGGAGACTGTCATCAGTGCAACTCCAGTCCAAGCATGTGACACTTGAACTATCTGCCAAACAGGACTAAGAATCAGTGTCAATACCATCCCTAAAACTGATTTTCTTCTGCAGGGACTCAGATCTTTTTTTTTCTCATCTACTGCCCTTGGAGGGCCACAGGACCTACAGGATGTTTTACCATAAGCATGGTAGGGAAAAACAAGTCAAAGGCTCAGTGTTTTATCCTGGGAAAGTTTGATGATGTTGCTGAATGCTCACTTCAGGAGGCTTTGTCAGCATGTTCTGTTAATGAAATGTCACCTTTTATCGGTACGAAATCACTTTGTGCATTGGTATATGAGCCCATGAGGATTTGAGTCTACCTGAGGGGTGGATGTGGTGCAATTTATGAGTACTCCTGGGGCTTTTCACCACTAAGGGGGTGGCATGTGACATAAGGCCCAAAGTGGAGCAGGTGGCAAACCTTGCAACTCCTGAGCACCATGCCTTTAGCAGTGGGCTGTGTGCACATGAAGCAATGAGAAAACTCCAGTGCAGTGAGGATGTAGAGGTGAGTAGAGAAAGGATGTTTTAAGAGGTTGAGGAGCAATTTAAGAGAGGAAAAGCTATTCAGGGAAGGAGGGGAAGAGCATAAAGGGGCCTGCTGTAAAGTTTGGAGTAATGTGCTTGGTGTTAATCTTTCTCTGGCTGTAGTGACCCAGGCTGTTGCTAACCTGGCCAGGCAAGCTGCCAGAGGCTGTCTCCACTGCTCACCCATCGTCCACTCTCATCCTGTCTCTGACTTGTGTTTTCTTGTCAGCATTTCTCTCCCACAGATCGATTCCTCCTTGGCTCATCCCAGTGATTTTAAGCATAGAGAGAAACTTCCTCTTGGCGGTGAGAGATAATCAAGCTGAATATTACCCATTTCTGAAGTGCAGGCAGTCCGTGAGCAGAGCCAAAGTCAATATCTTGGCAGATGTTGCCTTGCATTGATTTATCTTCTCCTGGAGCAGGGTGGATGGCCTCAAAGAAGGCAGTATGGTCACCTGGCCAACCCCCAAAACATTTTCAGGCTACATTAGTTTGCTTGATTTGGTCTCCAGAAGCTGCTCTCCTCAGTGTCAGGGGGTAGAACAGTGTGGTGCCAAACTCACAAATCCCTCCTTTGCGCTCATCAGTGTTATTTCTTGTGCTGAGACACATCCTGGGCTCAGAGCACCAGCTCACGGTGCTGAGCTAAGCCAGCCTCATTTACTGGCTTAATGGAGCAAGGAAACAAATGTGTGTGCTGCTGCAGGCATAGGGAAGAGGAACAGGAGACCCATGCCCCAGAAAGGCCTTGCAACATGGGTTTATTTCTTTGCAGGGAATCTGGATGTGTCAGAAAGGAAAGTAAGGGAGAGGAAGCTTCCATGTGAGCAGCAGGAATGGGGGGAAACAGGCAGGGCCCCTCTTCAAGCCAGAGGAAATACAGCCAGCAGATTGCTGTGCAGGACAGGATGGGAGGAAGGGGGGCTGCTGGCAGATAGAGGGGGGGGGCGGGTGGAGGCAGGCTGTGGGGAAACCAGTTGCCAGGCAGGAGGACCAGGTCAGAGTGCTGCTCCTGGGCTTTGCCCTGTCAGAACAAGCAGACAAAGCATGCAAGACTACCTGTATAGAGTTCCAGTTCCCAGCTTCCCAGCATAATGCACTCTCTGTTTTCAGAGGCCTTTGAGCTCTCGTCCTATGTCTGGGAGCTCCAGGTTTGGCTTTGGCAGGAAAGGGCCTCCAGCAGAGTAGGCAGGGGGGGTTTCAAAACCACAGCTAAAGAGAAACCATCTGTATGATCTCAAATAACAGACACTTGCATGCAAAACCCATCCCCCTTGGTACCATCCCTTTCCCCCAGCCCCTTTCCCCAGCCCCTCATCTCCCCAGCCCTGACTGAGCCCTTCACAGCTCCTCTCTGCCCACCCTGCCGCTTTGATGCTGGAGCAGCAGGCACTGCACAGATACATAAACCACATCTCTGGTTCTGCAGTTTCCCCCAGGGTGTGGACAGATGCTGATTGTCTTCATGCCCAGTTGGGGACAGCAGGAACTGTTATAAATAGCATCAGTTCCTTGCGTGGCAAAGACAGAACTTTCCCCTAGAAGTCCATTGCTCTGCTCCCAGGACTCACTGGGAGGTCTCTTAAATGTCACAGAACGTTTGCAGCAGAGAGTACCTCTGGAGGCTTCCTGTGGGTTCAGGGCTTGATCCAGGCAGAAAATGGAACAAGTTTGCTGAATCTTTCCTCACAATCTAATTCTTTCTGCCTGTCCTCGTCATTATTATGTGAACGGCAGTTTCTGTTCAGAAAAGACTTGGGACTGAAATAGAAGTGAGCACTTAAGATGCATAAGCCTGATGTTGTGAGGAAAGAAATAGGTCTGGAGCAGCATAAGGGTGATAGGAATGCCAGGACAGAGCTGGTGTGGGGAGCCCCAGTTCAGGAGAACTTTGTTAGGGGTACTGCCAGTACCGCAACACTGGAAAGCAGTGCTAAGAACAAGAAAACTCGCCTGCAAGAAAGTAATATGCTTTTCCAGCACTAAAGATTCCCTCTGCTCCCCTCGGGGTTTGATTTGCTTCTGTAGGAGTACAGATTGCATAAGGAGCCTAAAGTAACCTGCTTAGAAGCAGTGCCTGTTCATCCTCCCTCTCCTCTGCTCCCTGCCCTCAGGCAGAGGGTATCGCTCAACACCTCTGGGCAGCTGAAGCCCTTCCCACCTCCGCAGCTGACACCAGGCTCTGTCCTCCCGACAGCAGCCGGGCATCCCCTGCTGCAGCACCGCTTCAGCCTCGTGTTTGCATCAGCACAAGTTCCTTGGCCGGGGGTTTGTGGCTGCAGGGGCCGAGCTGCGCTTGCCAGCTGGAGCTCTCCCTGCGGGCATTGCGGGGAGAGGCCCTGGCGGCGTCTGCACACCGCTATTTAATTTAAAGTTACTCGGACCAGATTCAGGGAGTAATAAGGAACAGTACCAAGGCTTGGATAGCCTCCATCTCGTGTGTGCCTCGCAGAGGCTCCCCAGTGCCTCACGGAGGCCCAGCTTGGACTGGTCTTGTATCATGTATTATGCTGTCGATCTCTGTTTGTGATTTCTGCCCTGTCCTTGCTGGTTCTCTGGATTCCTTTATGTTTATTATTCTAATTTATTGAGTTACCTGGAGTGTTTTCACAGAAACCAAGGCTGCTTTGCAGAAATTAATGATTGTGCATTCTGCTTGTTGGTGCCTTACACAGACCTTGCTTTTATGGGATAGAGACTAAAATACGCTCAGAGAAAATGAAAATGTTAACCTCTATTAAAAACATGCATAGAAAAGTTGTTGTCAGATCTATGCCAGGGCATTTGAGTACTTTGAGATTATTTAGCTCAGTAGCCTCTGCCATTTCTGAATCTCAAAGTATTTTAATTGATTTCCCCTTTGAGGAAAGCCACTATTTGTTCCCGTTTTGTAGTGTAGGAAACTGAGGCTTGAAAAGGAGATTTGTCTCAGCAAATTAGTGGCCAGGTATAGGTGACCAAAATCTTTGCTGACTGGAACCCCAGTTTTTTAGGTCCTGTTCAGTGGTGTGCTACCTAACTGGCAGCTGGACTAGAATATCACATTAATGTCTCCTAATGTAATGCAAAAGCAGAGTACATCTTTCCTCTATTGTGGTCAGAAAAGCCAGATCCTGGCAGTTCCAATTTAGTGGGAATGGAGCTGTGGGAGGGAACACTCTGCTTCTGTTGTGCTCCCAAGGAAATCTGTGACTGGTGTTTGCCATCTAAGTGTCCTCCTCAGTGAAATGGAGATTCTGGTCCAGAGAATGAGCATCTTTGTAAAGGAAGAAGCTACTTTCATGAATTTCTGTAAAGGAAGGTAGGAAATTGAGATAAGACACCTACACATAGCAGTGCAAAGTGTTTTGTTGGGTTTTGATGTGTTTATTCACTTTTTTTTTGGAAAGGAGAAAAGCAGGATATCTAAGAAGGTGGTTACAAAGTGTGCAACAGCTCACACAGCTCTGCTGGGAAGATCTTGATGGGGTCATAGCAAATGACAGGACTGTAAATCTTGGAACCACGTAGGTGGCAGGTCATTTCAGGGGTTGATACTATAAATCTATTGAAACAAGCTGTCTGTTCCCTAGAAGTTTACTGAGACAGTGCACTCCTTGATTGGTCACGGAATGCCAGATGCAGCATTTTGTGGAGATCACGGAGTCACTAGGGGTGACACGATGCACAGGGGAATTTTCAGCTGCTATGACACAAGCCATATGAAAGGGAAGTTTCTTTTCAGGTCTTCCATGAACTCATTAAAACGTAGGATGATCATTTTCCTCTCTTGCTTGAACACTTAAAAGTCTTTTAGAGAGAGTGCCTTTCAAACATACTCTTGTTTAGTATGTATGAATTTCCTCCCAAACAGAAGAATTTAAGAAACAGCAGATGATAGCAGAACCCTTTTACATCAGTATCTTGCATTTTTAAATTCGCATTATATAAGAAAATACAAAAACCTCCTAAGCGGGCAAATATGCAGAATCATAGAAATAACTTGCTGATAGGAGAAATTTCTGTCCTGGACATGTTGTTTCCTGCTTGTAGTCTGAAGTAAGAGGATTGATATCATTGGTGTTGGGGGGATGGGGTCATGAGCAGGGATTTGCCCACCATGTATAAAGGGACCATTGGTATCCTGTAATGTACTGCTTTTTGGGAGAGCATTAGGCCTGGGTGTTACCTTGTGGCAGTGAATTACACACATTATTGCACTTAGTAGGAAAGCAGCAAGTCCTATCCAGCCTTTCATGGGTGGTGTTTGTTGTATGGGATGCTCCCTACCTTTATCACCGTGTTTGCCTTTGCTGTATTCTTCATCAGTTTATATATCCTTCACTATCCAGCCTGCTTTGATTCCTCTTTGAAGCAAAAAGCCCCAGTGTTTTCAATCTCCCCTCTTACAGATATTTTGTGAGGTCTCTAACTCATTGCTGTCACCTGTCCTTGAACTCTTTTTATTTCTATTGCATCTTTTGCAGATAGGATGACCTGATATGGGACATTGTATTGCAGTAGAGTACTGCACTTAGCCTCATTTTTTCTCTTTGTCTCAGTGCATCCTATCATTGTGTTTGGGTTCTCATCCGTACCGAACAGAGGATTTTTATGAGTTTGCCATGCAATAATCTTAATTTCTGGATGACTGTAGTTAATTTAGAAGCCAACAAGGTAACTCAGGTAATTCTTTCCAGAATGTGCATCACCTGACATTGTGTGCTTGGTCAGTGCTTCTGCTGAAGACAGCGTACAGCCTGGCAGAGTGCCTTTTTCTCATTTGTTTGTAAACTGAGTCGATGCACTGCTCATTTGAGCTCTTGTTTTATGGAGCTGTCCTTTTTTCTTTTTTTCCTCTTAAAATTAACTGTTTCTTTGAGCAGTCTTATTGCCTTCCCTGGAATCTTTGAGGTGAAGTGTCACCTCCGGTAATGGTGTAAGAATGCTCCTGTGGAGAGGTTGCTGTGCTCTGCTCATCAGTCAAGCACAGTCACTTTTGAGGTGGAACCCTGTAAGTATTAAACAGCAAATGACAGCGGGTTCCAGACAAAAAAAAAGAAGAAGAAAGCATCCAGTTTGAGCTGCAGGGACTGTCTTGGAAGGCAGATTGTAATTAAACTAATCGGAATTCAGACATTTAGACAGTCGTTGCACTCAGTGCCTTTGAAAAGTGTCAAGCTTTGATTATAACTCATCTTTTTGTTTATAATCTTATCATACAAAAGATTTTGCCCAAGGAATCTGCTGTCTCCGGTACTTAGTCCCATGAAGACAGAAGATACTGTCTTTGAGTAGAGGCAATCCAAAGCCATCTGGCAAAAACCATTGTGAAACCAACCCTCTTGCTGCACCGAAGCACAAAACATCCCCAGAACTCTGCCACTCTGCACACCATTGGAATAAAACTCTCATCAGCATCTTTCAAAGGTCACTAGATTATTTTTTACAGGAGAGTAAGTAGGGGGAAAAGTATTCAGGTGGGAAGAAATGGGCATGGATGCTGGTGAATGGAGATGTGACTTTAAAAATCAGAGCTAGAAAAGGAGGGATGTTTAATACATGCTTCCTTAGAGCAAACTCTTTTGGACCTGCTTGTTACTTGACTACGTACTAGACCACTATGATTTTTTCAGTTGTATTTTATTTAAGCTATTTTATTTCCTATGAAACAAGAAGTCCTTCTGCTTTGTAACAAACTTCTTAAACCATGTGACTGACCTCAGTTCCCAGGAGAGCCTGCTGGAGAGTACAAGTGTGCAAGTGAAAAGCATTTGCACAAAATACACTGCTTGGTGTGGTTTTGACCTGAAATACACTCTAAAGAGTTGCTGGTAGCAGAGACTGAGATCACATGATGCTCAACAGAAATCGAGCAGTGAATAGCTTACCCTCTATTATTTTTCCCCTATTTAAATTAAGGGGCAGGTGGAGGAAGTTGATATTCTAAATGTGTGTTTCTGAGGAACAGTAAATCCAGACCTCTCTCTGTAGTGAAAGCCCCTAGAGTTTTTTATCTTCTAAAAGTAATGCCAACCTAGTGTGTGTTTAGTACAGCCTATTGGTATGTACTTCCTGAAGTCTTTGGGGTGGATGGGGATATGCCTGCACTTAGGATGTGAAATACGGTAACGGCTAGATTGTTAGTAGTGGCAGAGTTCATGGTCTGTTTGAGACCTTCTAGGGAAAAAATAAACCCTGTGCACATCCAAAACTCTACCTGCTTCCCCTCTTCTGGGAGCATGCACCTGTGGAGCCTGGCAGAGCTGGAAGGCCCTTCAGATAACCAGGACTTTGGTACATTACAAACTAAAACAGCCTTTCATATCATCTCCTTCCCACGTCTCCTTTCCTCCCAGAGAGCACTTTGCCTCCCACTCCATCTCTGTAAGTTCTCTCTCTCTGTTCAATCCTCTAAAGCATTTTACAACTCTAATTAGACACGTATCTCCAATTTACTACTATTTAAAAGGGTAAGCAGTTAATGTCGTAAGACTGAGAATGCCTGGTAATTAATTACTAACTCCAAGGACCTGGCTATCTGTCTAACCACCCTTGTCTCAAATAGCATCTCTCTCTGTTAAAACCTCTGTTCACAGTAATTAAACATTAGGGAGGAGAAGCACCTTGGAGCCTGCCCAACCAAGTCTGTCTGACACAAAGTGTGGTTCTGTGAGGCAGTCCTTTTTCATCTGACTATCTGGCATGGACATAATGGGCCAACAAATTGTGATGACTCCCAAGTACACTCCAGCTTTGTCC
Organism: Chamaea fasciata; assembly: GCF_029207755.1. Lineage (NCBI taxonomy): Eukaryota > Metazoa > Chordata > Aves > Passeriformes > Sylviidae > Chamaea > Chamaea fasciata. Next base: position 23,341,697 of record NW_027094087.1, on the reverse strand, counting down.
AAAAGAGACTTCAGTAGCAGGATCCCCTCTGTGCCACTGCCATTGAAACACAAAACCAGTTGGGATCCTCCTAATCTCTGGGAAAACAATGCATCCCTAGAAGGATGACAGGTTCTCCTAGCAGTGCTCCCACCCTGTTCCCACAAAGGAAAACATTGTCAGTTGAAGAAGTTGGTTTGTGGTGCTGCCTCTGAACACCACAGAAGTTTGTGTTGGAGAGTCCTGCAGAGCAAAGCCTGAGCAGTGCTTGGGTCAGGCTCTGCTCCTTGCAATAGTCTTCAGCCAAGATGTTTGCAGGTGGAAGTACTGGTGTGGTGGTCACAGATGTTTATTAAGCATATACTCTGCCTTGTGACACAGAGGAAGGTGATCATTGCTGGGGCAATCTGTGGTTTGCAGTGAGAACACACTGAAAGCTTGGTCTGTGGACTTGTAGCCTGGAATGGTTATTGGCTAGCTGGGTGCATAGAGTTTTGAATGCCGATGTGTCCAGATGCAGTGAGCACAGAGATAATGTGGGAGGTGGCATACCAGCTAGGATAACAAGCCCGGAAAACCCAGGATTTGTTCTATACTCTGCTTCTTACTGTGTGTAGACTTTGGCACACCCTTTCTGCTTCCTTGTATTCTTTTTCCTTATCTATTTACTATATGGTAGGGATAAAAATGCCTAACACCTCCAAAAAGTGCTTTGACCTCTGTTAATGAGAGGTGTTAAGTAATGCTTGGTAAAAGCAGGGTCTTCTGGCCAAATTTCACTTCAGCTTTGCTACTTAATTGCCTCTCTACTTTGAACTGCAAGAGGCATTCCTGTTTCCTTAAATTGTCTTGCTGTGAGTCTGTGCACTGCTAAGAAGCTCTGCTTTTCATGTCTAAAGGGAGATGCCCTTCTGTGATGACTGAAGTGATCGTTCATTGTTCCTTCTCCATCTCCCAAAGGTGCTGCCAGGTTTTAATGGACTATTCATCAAGTGCTTTTGGGATCTTTTGATGGAAGCAGTCTGGGCAAGTGCATGGTTCTCACTGCACAGTGAGAGGGTGACATGCACCTGTTTACTCATCAGCTTGGTCTGCCAGGAATAAATAGTCCCTTTCTCTGGACAGAGGAGTCCAGCAGCAATAGCACTGTTGTGAACTTTACATGTGAAGAAAGACAAAGTTATGTCAAGCTCCTCTTTCCAGTTGTTTGAGTTCATTAGATCTATGAAAAAGATAGGCAGGTTGGGTTAGGGATTTTGGTTTTGTTTGTTGCTGATTGGTTTTTTTTTTAAGTGGGGTTTGCTTCTTTGTTGTTGCGCAGAAAAGACCTTTTCCAAACTGGTCAGGACCAATTGCTGTGAGTCAGTCAGAGCAGAGCTTCTGTGTGCAGGTTTATTTTCTTGAGCAGTTCTTGTAGTTTTACCTCTCCAGTAAAGCTCTGTGCATAGCAGGATTCAGGTGCATTTGTTCTGCCAGTACATCCTGTGCATGGTTTATTGCATGGTACCTCATGCACAGTACCTCCTGGTACCACAGCATGGTACCCCTTGTTTCTGCACTTGTGTCTGGATTGACAGGGAAACAAGAGGAGGATGAGCATGGCAAAGTGAGGGAGAGGGATGATCTTCATGCATATGTCTGTCCTGCCTGCACATAGTTACGTGGTTTATCATGCCACAGTATTCCAGTTTTATTTTCAAAAGGCTGATCCTCAAAGAGGACAAGACATTGCATTCCTGCTGTCACAAATATATTTCCCTCCTCCTGCTCCAAGATGTCTGTTTCCATGTTCTGGAGAAGTTGTTCCTTACTCTCAGGCCCTATGTAGCTCAGCTCTTTCTTTGCTACTTTTTCCTTCTCTCTCTCTCTCTCTCTTTTTTTTTTTTTTCCCCTTCTTCTTTCATCCTCAATTTGCTTTGGCTTTTTCATTTTTTTTAACCTCTTCTTTCTCATTCTTTTTCAATTTCTCTCTTCTCATTTATCCAATATCCTCATTTACTTTCCCCCTCTCATTCTGGTGGTCTCCCCTCATCCTCGTGTTGATGTCCCGGATGCAGCAAGGCTGAGGGACAGAGAGCAATCAGGTTGTCCAAATTTTCCTCCAGGTAGTGCCCTTCCCTAACCATGCATGTGTTACCCATTTTGCTGGGCTTTTGTTGTGCTCCTGGCAGCCTGGTGTTGGTAATATCTGTGTCCCTTGTGAAATGCCTTGAGCTCTGCTTATTCCTGCTATGGCAGTGAGAGCCAGGGCTGTGCACCTGTATCTCTTTTTGCTGGGTCCTGAGCACACAGAGAACAAAAAGGAGAATCCTTCTTCAGGGGGCTTATGCTCCAAGCACTGGGGATAAGAGGTGAATGCAGACAGAAAGGGAGCACATGGAAAGCATAAAATGCTGCAGGTCAACATAATATCGTCAGTCAGGTCCTATAGAAGGGCTAAATAATATTATTTCCACTTCTATTTCCCTTTCTGCTAGCTTTTCTATTCTTTTAATCACTTTTGGACCTTCTTTTTTTATTTCACCTTAGAGATTATAGGGCTTTGTCATTTTGTTTCCAAGAAAAGGGAAAGAGTGCAGAGTGTTTTCATTAGGCCAAGGGCTGGAGGGAAGGAGTGAGTCGTGGTATTTGCTAGCTTTAATCTTTATGGTAATACTTCAGTAAATATCTGCTGTTCTTTCTCTCCTGTCAGTGTGGCAGCCTGTGAATGATATGGAGCTGAGATCAGGGAAGAAGAGGGAACTGCAGAGAGGATTAGAAGGTTAAGATAGGATTACGGGGTCAAAATGGAAAAAAAAAAGGAGAGAAAAGAAACAGCAAGAGAAAGGAAAAGAAAATGAAGTGTAGTGGTTGTGACAGGGGAAAGGAAGGAAAGTGTACAAGGTACCAAGAGAAGATGAGATTTTTATGAATGGGTCGATGCATTCAAAGGTCCTAGAGTCAATAGTCTCTCTAAAATGATTTATTGAAGAAAAATTCATTTGTTTTATGTCACCCCATGAATTTTTTTTTTCCCTTCATCAGTCCTAGAGACGGGGTCTGCGAGGGCTGAGCCAGAGGGATGCACAAACACTCCATTACCTCAGTGTTCCTGCTTGGATGGGAAGGTGCAGTGCGTGGGAAACGTGGCTGCCAGGAGTCTGTTACAGCTGAGTGTTTCAGGAGAGGAGTGAGAGGCACCACAGCCACACAGGTGGAGGATCTGATATTGGGAAAGTTGCTGCTGAGCACTGACAACCTCACGCACTCCCCTGGGGTCGTACTCGTCCGTGCCCTACTTTCTGATTGCCTCCTGCTGAGAGTGACAGAAAAACAGAAGAAGGTGCAAGGGCTTGTTTCCTTCAACTCCTCAGCATGAAGTGGAGGGAACAGCTTGTGTAGCAGGTTCGGGTTTGGGGCTTTGAACATCAGGACAGTTTCAGTCCTGTTTTTGGTTTGTGTAATCAGAAGGAAATAATGGATAAAGCTTGTTTGGACTGAGAAGGAAATGACCCAGACCACTGCACACATTTAAGGTATTTGGATGAATTAAACCAAACAAGTCAGATGCCTGATCTGCTGCTTGTCTAAAAAATAATGACACAAGAAAAACTTACACAAATACGGCATCGGGGCTTGGTAACAAAGCTGTTGAAGTTAGGGCAAAATGAAAGTCTCCCTTGCTCAGCGTGAGCTGAATTTCACATCCAAAGTATTCTCACCTCTGGCAATGCTAGTGAAACATAACCATTCCTCTTCTTGTTACATGTCACGTAACAAAAAGGTGCAAATGCTGTGAAATGGCTTCTGATCCGATGTCAGAGAGGAAGACAGAGGCAGCAAGGGGCGAGCTGAGCATGACTTGCATCCCCTCATGCTTTCCAAGCAGTACATAAGGCCTGGGCTATCATCCTTGTCGCAGGCTCTGCTGCTGGGTTAGCATGAGTTTTGCAGGGGGAAAGTGAATGCCTTTCTGGGGGCAAGGATTAGGAAAAAGGAGCACACCACTTCCTTTGCTTTAGACTCAGTGCATTTCACTATCTGTTGCAGCCTGTAGCCCCTTACTGCCTAGTTATTATATACGACATTGTGTGACACCACTGGGACATGTGGCACTTATCTCCAGCCAAAGAACAGAGTTTCAAAGGTCTCCTGTGGCCCTCTCGGTGGGTAAAAGTAGATTCTGGCTGGTCCATGTGTAATTGAGAGGTTAGTAGTATTTCTTCTTCCTCTTGTATTTCTTTTTTTCCTGAAACAACTTCTGCTCCTGCCAGGGCATGTAGTCACTGCTTCTCTCTCTTCCTTAAGGGACTGAAAGTTCATAATAAGTCTTTTCCTTCCTTTCTTTCTGTTGCATTCACACATAGAGAAGTTGGAGGTGGCAAGTCCTGCACTCTCCTCCTCTGATTTAACCCAGTTTTTCTGTGGAGCAGGATATGATGCTTGCAGTCAAATGTAGTTGGGGTGCTTTTAAAAACGAGACAGCCCTTTTCTTCCAGTTACAAACCTTTTGCCATTCCTCTCTCTCTATCTCTCAGTTTTCCTAGTCTTCTTTTCTTTTTTGCCTGTGCTTTCTGAAGTCACCTGTGTCACTCTTTTAAGATACTGCTGGCTGCAGCTCATCTGAAGCATGGGTTTTGGTCTCTGACTATGTTCTTTGGACAAGTTAAGATGTCCAGAGGGCCTCATGAGCTTTTTGTAATTGCTATCTGCATCCAGACAGCTGGACTTCATTTTATTTGCATTTAATAATAAGCTGCTTTTCTTTAGCTGGAAGTTGCAAATTATCAAAACCCATCAAATCCTATCCATTGAAACTAAATATATAGTCCCCAATCAAACCCAGGTTGACTGGCTGCCAAATGGTCTCAGGGCAGGACTAGGACAGCTGCTGTGTATACAGGGGTGGGAGTTTCTTTGATGTATTTCACTAGGGGCAATGCAAGACATTTCTGATATAATGTGATTGTTCAGAGAAATGCCTAAGCTGCCTTGGCCCTGTGTATTCATCTTTAATTATTAAAATAGGACAGATAATTCATAACCCTTGAGGTCTTTATTTTATTTTTGACATTGATATTCAGTGTATGTTTGGCCAAGGGGGAGAAAGGTAGATTCCGAGAGCAAGAGAACAAAGCAAGAGAAGAGGAAAGAGGCTAAAGAAAAGAAAAAAGAGAAGAAAGATATTAAAATAAAACCATGTTGGAAATGAGAGAATGAGGAGTAAGTGGGGCAGAAAAGCAGAATAGCCTAATGGTTAATTGTACATCTTTTCTTCTCAGGGACTGTTCTGCACTGAACGTTGCCAGGCTGTTGCTTGTTATTTTATATATCTGGATGCGTTGATATCGGTGTTCTGTAACTCCTGTATTTTGGGGAGGAGTCTCATGTGATATGATGGAAGTGGGCACTCTGTAGGGAGGACTGGTGATGCTCTTTGCTCCAACAGTCTTCCAATGCATATATTTTTGCATCAATTTACCAGCAGAGCCAACTGTCAAACAACAGCTTCTTCAAGGGGTATTTTCAGAGAATTTGGAGGATGAGGTTCAAGAGTGGTGAGGGATAGAGAGAGGAAAATAAAAGACAGGAAGGAAATACAGATAAGGAGGAGAGACTCAAATCAAAAAAAGGCTGCAATAAAATCAGAGGGAATTAAGACAGATGGACCACTGGATAACAGCAGATTCTAGCAAGTTGTGAGGCAGTAATGTCAACGTCCTCTTGTTCAGTCACTGTCAGTCACCAAAAATGCTGCTGTACATTCACAGCCAAAAGGGCTTAGCAAAACTAATGAGCAGGGAAACAATGAGGAATGGGGAGAGAATTTCTCTGTGAAAACTCTGGCTGAGAGGGGATGTTGCTCTGCAAAAGGATTTGCAAGGCATAACAGCACCACTAGTGCAATAAATAAGCAGAGCAAGGGCGAGAGTGGAGTGGGGAAAGGAAAAATAACAAGAAGTCAGGCTATAGTAAAGAAATGTGAGAGCCTGCTGCATTTCCGCTGTCTAAATCTGCTTGGTCCTGGTAATTGGAAAGAACGGACTGAGAGTGTTTGTCAGAGTTGCAAGTTTAATGACTTAAAATTACAGCAGCCTAACATCCATTAAGCTGAAACATTTGTTTTGGAAGTGTCATTTTTCATGAGGGAACACTGTGAGAGCACTGCCCAGTCTTCTGCTGGCAGAGCTGTCTGGTGGTAATGCAAGATTGGCAGGTCCAGGAGCCACAGGACAGGAACAAGGGGTTTTGGCAGAGCTGAGTTTGGGAAACTCAGGGCTAGGAGAGAGGGGGTGCTTCAGGGTAGGAAAGCAGCACTGGCAAGATAATGTTCAAGCATACTACATCCCTTCCCTCACTTGTGTCATTATTGTTCCTAAGCATTCATATCCCCTTACATTTTTCCTTTAGGAGAGTTGCAAATTCTGCTTTGTTTCCCAGTCTAAGATGGTAGCACCCACTCTGCCACGTCTAGAGCACAGTTTGGAGATAGGTCTCTAAACAATTGTCTGCTTTTGTTCCTGACAGGGTTTACATTCATTTCTGAGTTCAGAGGACTTATAGGACCATCATAAAACGAATTAAGTTGGAGAGAACTTTAGGGATCATCTAGTTCCAATGCCCCTGCCATGGGTGGGAACACCTTCCACTAGACCAGGTTGCTCAAAGCATCATCCAGTCTGGCATTGAACATTTCCAGGTATGGGGCATCCACAGCTTTGCTGGCCAGCAATTAACTATCAGTGCTGCCCTCCAAGTTTTCAGTTAAATGGCCATGTGTTTTCTCCCTGCTTGAGTTTCCCCCACAGCAGTATGAAGGCAGCAGGGTTTCTTCTGTTTCCCCTTTTCAGAAAGGGTCATTCATAGGCATTCATGTTAGTGAAGATCACTGTAACAACAGGAAAACAGAAATGCAAAGTATTATTTTTCAAACATATCTCTGTACTTTAAGCCATGCTATTTCGAGTGGAGGTATGATTGGAGACAAGGGCAGGGAGTTAATTGTTATGATTGAAAACCAAGCCTCTTCTAAGTATTGGAATGCATCAGAAATTCAGAAAGTTACAAAAAAACATATCCTACTGAAGATTCTATGGCCTGTCAGCATGAACTTGCAGAGCATTTGGGCATTTCAGCAAGGATGACTCTCAGCAATGGATATGGAAGGACACCAGGTAATCTCATTAGAAGCATGTTTAGTGTTTTAAAGAATTGTGGTTTTGAGGCTTCACTTATTACACTGTTGCTGGGTACTGATGATGTACAAACTGTTTTTAGTAGGTGGATTGTATAAATTTCCTGCTGAGTACTTCTTTTGGTACTTGATAATGGTTCCCAAATATATACCCGGGTCAGTGTTTTAATACCAGCAACTACAGTAGTTCACATGCATCTTTTATTACTTGATTATCTGTTTCCGAAATACATTTTGGACTGTCGAAACTATGGATTCCAGGATTGAAATCTGAACCAAACCCATGAAACCATGAAGTAGTTTGAGTTACAGCAATTTTGTCTCAATCTAATGACCAGTGGATCCATGACCCAGACCAGTAAGCAGGCATACCAGGTACAGTGACCCTGAACAGCACAGATTTATTCTGAGAAGTCAGCAACCACAAGATTTGTGTGAATTCACCCCCTAGTGAGTTCACAGCAAAATTCAGTGCCAGGTCTGAATTTTCCTGGCACATTTCTGAGTGTTTGAACTCAGGATTTCTCAGGTGTGTTGCTGCTTAGAGTATGCTGGTACCTTGCAAATTTTGTTGCTCACACTAAGGGTTCATGTCACTTCCCTGATATTTGATGTCTTTATGTATGGACCTTTTACAGCAGAAGACTCTTGACAGTGCCCTAGGACAGGGAACAGCAGTGTAAGTGAAAGTTTTCGGAATAGCATGACAGGAACTGAGAATAGGCCAGAATAGCAAACAAACCCTGCTGTTTGTCATCCCTTTGAGACAGTGGCTAACTGAGAGATGGCTTCTAAATTTCAGCCAAAGAGCACCAAGCCATTCAGCTCTTCGGGACCAGGTCTCTGGCATCCAACTTCACCAGATATGCCGAACAGAGGATTTTTCTTACTTTTTTGCTCTTTAATCACCTTCCTGCTGAAGGTTGGCTGGGTTTGGAGCAGATACTGTGAAGCCTACGTTTGTATCCTGTGTATTTTCCTCTCCATGCCATCTGTTCACAGACTGGATTACAGTTGCGCCAGTTAAAAAGCAGATTGCCTTGGCCCAAGGTCAGGATCGCAGCCCTGGTGCCCTGCCTGCCTCCCATGAATTTACACTCAATGCAGAGCTCACTGCCTGTCTGCTGCATTCCCTGAAACTCCCACCTGCTATGATGGAGGGATGTCAGGCTCTTTCTTCCTACACTATGTTCACCCTCTCGCTCCCACCCATCCTGTCCTTTTTCCTCCTGTGTGGCCTCCATCTGGCTCAGTTTAAAGGTAAAAGCCTTTTACTGGCTCAGCCTTGCTTTGCCTTCAGCAACACTGCTCAGACCTGTCAGCACACCAGCCTCCACATTCATCAGCCCTGCTCCACGAAGTCCTTCTTCCCATATTGCTTTGGGGACTTCTGAGGGACTCTTGGCTCCTGCTCCACTAACTATTCTGGGGTTAAATCACTGCAAGAGATGATGAGGAGGTGCTGGGAGTTAGCGTGTCAATCCCTTCATCCTTTTAGGCAATACATTTTGCCTAAGTGGCAGTAGCAGAGAAGAAGGATTGCAATGATGCTGCACTGCTTGATGTACTCCGCAAACACAGACATATCCTATATGAAAAAAATGAAGGCAGTGGTTTTGCTCACCAGAGTTGAGCAGTATCCAGAGGGTTCTCATGATTAGCAGGTGAATTCCTGGTTAATGTTCATCAGAGGAGAGAAACAGAGCAGCTGGCAGGTTTACCCTTGGCCTCAGGACAACTTCCAGTCCCATGCTCAGTGGTTCTGTGACTAACTCAGACCATCTAGCTGTCCCATTGAGAGAGTTTAGGGCTCCCCAGTGATGGACTACTCATGTTTAGCATGCTGCCTCTTTCCCCCATCGCAGTCTTCTTCTGACTCCCTGAGTTTGCCAGCATAGATTCACATGAACCATGCGGTTGTGCTTGAGACTAAATAGCACCCAGTGCATTGATTTGCCCCTTCGTTTTGCTTCTGAGATGATTGTGTAGTCAGTTGCTGTTTGATTCTTCTCTTCTCTTGTTCTAACTCAAACCCTCTTTAATGTGCCCTCTGTGTTTTATGGGCAGTGCAGTGCCTCAATCAGCTTCTTTGTAGAAGATGGCAGGACTCTACTGGTGTTCCCCTTTTTTGTAGCGCAGTCCCTTACATGGCTTACTACTTCCAACTTCGTATCACACACAGTGTTCTGTCTGCCAGCACCCCATCCTTATGAGTGCAGTGGATCTCAAAGGGCTTTGTCCTTGATGTCTGCTTTGTAGATGATCGCACTGCCATATCCAGGTTCAGCCACCTAAAGCAGCTTCTAGACATACTGTACTCTGACCTGTCTCACACTCTCTCTGCAATTCTCCATCAACAAGTGCTCACAACTCAGGCTGAATAGTGTTAAAAAAGCTGCTTGTCTTTTCCTTTGAATTCTCCTCACTTCACTCTTTTTGTAACTCCAAATGATGAAAAAATCCTCCCAGTCATGTACTCATGAAATATGGAGGCTAGTTATTTTCTCCCTTGTATTCTCCCCAACATGAGTCTTCCTCCACCAGGTATAGAAAATCCATCTCTTCTTCTCTTTCTCAACACTGAGACCCTTTGTTCATGCCTTAGCCTTCCTTAGTCTTGATTGTTGCGACCTCTTCTGTCTCTCTTGCTTGAACACCAGCTTGCTTCCTGTGGCATATTAAAACTGCCCCTTTCCTCTGCCATGCAGAACACATTTCCTTTCTGTTTGCATTGCTTTGTCAGATTCCCTTTGAATTTCCTTGTCCTTCCCTTCATAACTTTAAACATGATGTTTCTAATCCAGCTTTCACATCCCCTCTGATTCTCAGCTTTTCTGTAAACTGCATTGTCCCATTCATCTCCCACATGTATTTTTCAGATATTTCTAGCAACACAACCCCTTTCTGAGGCTGATCTTTCTCTGTATTGTCTCTTTCTTTTCTAACTCTCTAAAGTGTTTACTTTCTCCTTTGCTTTCTCAGTGTCAAATGAGTGAACCTTCCTGCCTTCTTCTGTGCCTTACCTCATCCATTTTGTTCAGCATTGAAGCATACCAGCTTTGTCCTCAGCCTTGCAGGGCTGGACTTGGTGACTTATACACCCACTCAGCTGTCCTATTATCCAGCCATCCCTGCACAAATTTTAGCTCTTGTCATCTCAGGAGCCCATCTTCCACACTGCAACGTGCCTTGTTTTGACGAGTAGCTTCAGAAAGAAGTTGGGGGATCTGGGTGGGAGGAATGCCCTGGTTCTAGGTGGGGTATCCATGTTGGATATGGGTGGGTTAGGGAGACTTAATCAGTTGTGTAATAGCACTAAGAGGATTGCTGTATCTTCCCAAGCATGACTCAACTGAAGTATTATTTTGGATGTAGGTGGACAGGTGATGTGACCTAAGAGGAAAAGGAGGAGTCAGATTCCTCTTTCATGTTTCCTTTGTTTTCTTTTTATTCTTTTTGATTTGGTCTTGTTCTTGTTGCCAGAAACGCGGTACAGAACCTGCCTGCTGTGGCAGAAATAATCCTCTTGACCTGACCTTCCTCTGTGGCTCCTCTGGAGCATTTTTGCAGCACTTTCCCTGTTACGCATCCTTGCTTATTGGTAGAGGTGATCAAAATGCGGGGTGAGAAGTAGCAGCTGGGGAAGCAGGGATGGAAGAGAGTCATCAGCAGATATGACAGCAGGGTCTTGGGAGTGCCAGCCACATCCCTACCAGTGTGGGGCTTGAGGAGGACCTAGAGGGGAGTAAGAGACCCTTTTGGTATCAGGGAATGATGCTTCTGGTCAGAGAGTGGCCTATTCCCTGTGCCAGCCTCCATTAGTAGTATAGATTCCAGAGGAAGATTAACGACTGCCTATGATGCAGAGCCACTGCTTTCCTCTCCCTAACCTGGACAGATTAATGAGGTGCTCTCTCTATGCAGCATATGGCCATGTGCTTGTGAGATTCAGCACGGGACCAGGTCAGCTGCCTAGCTGGAGTTAAGGAGGTTTGGATCTCTGCCAAACGATCAGGGGATGGAAGGAAGGGCTGCAGAAAGTTGGAGTGGGGCTATTAAAAGCCAATACTCTAATGAACCAGCAATGGCACCTAATCAATGTGTGAAAAATGGGTAATTCTTGCTAATGCCCTGTTAATGTTCTCATAATGATCTGTCAGGGAACTCTGGCTAATTATTGTCATGGCAATTTGGCACAAGTTTGCCCCAGATAATGTGGCCTGGGTGAATAGAAGCATGTATTGCTTCCCATGTACCAGCCCTCTCCTGCTCTCTCCACATCTTCCTGCTTTTCTTCTGCTGTTTCCTGTTTCTGGTCACTCTTTTAATTAGGCAATTAGTTGATTGATTAGCTAACGTTTGTACAACACTTTAAATATGCAAAGTGCTAATTCTGTCCACTTTGTTATTCCTCCTTTGCATCTGTCTTTTTCATTCTTGCTTTTCTGATGTGTCTGAGGACCAGTTGTGTTCTGTGACATTAAAGAGCACTGGTGAGGTCATAGTTGAAAATCCACAATGCCACTACCCCCCATTTGCTTTTCCTTGACACAATCCCATATCACATGCTTTCCTCTGTCCCTGACTTTGGTCTGATATCCCATTGCAATCTACCATTGCTTGGTGCGTGTAAATCCATTCTACATTAATTTGAACTTCTCGGTGCACAATTCAGGCCTAACATGCTGCAGACAGCATGGAGCCTTTGCCAGGGTTTATGTAAGCTGTGTGGATGTACATCACTCCCAAAATTCCTAGTAGTTAATGGGTGATCTTGGACCATTGATCCTGTTTTACTTGCCCATGGGTTGTTGACTTTAGGCTGTGCTTTTCCTTAACATAATGGGATGAAGCTTAGAGAGAGGAAAGAACACAGTGTACTCTGCTCATCCCTCTTGCCTTTGAAAGTCATGTCTTTTCCCTGCTGTGCTAAATCAGGAGTATTGGTGACTTACATTCAAGCTCTTTCTACATAAGCTTGCAGCTAGCTGGAGAGGAAGCGAGTGGGAGGGCAAGTGGAGAGCGACCTATTTGCACATTAATGAACGATACGCCCCATTGTATTATGTAAAGGCTTGGTTTTGCATGTGTTTACATGGCTTTTCAAAAGGGGAAACCCAGCCACTGGCAACCCTCTGGAGAAACATATGGCTATAGAATGGCAGTACAGTTAGAGAGAAGCCTTTCACTCATAGCTGACATTTCTATAGCACTCCTTAGTATCATCCAGGAGGATCCCAAACCACTTAGCTCACTGCTGAAACACTGCCAACTCTGAGGTGGAACAAAGTCACCATTCTTGTAGTGGAATTCCTGTACAATGAGTGTTTAGGATAGGGTTTGAAATTCCTTTCTGTAGCAGGGCGCCCTGGACCTCAGCTCAGCAAGCTAAGGCTGCAGCCAATACCGAGCTCAGGCAAGCCTTCTATGGGATTTCTTAAGGATTGAGCAAGGGCCTTGTCTATGTGGAGCCTGAAAACCACTACCTCCCACAACTGTATGCTCTCTTAAAAGGTTACACACAGTAATTCTCAGCTTCTTCACCACTGGGAAAACCCAAAGCCATTGCCTGCTTCTAATGAGGGCATAGGACAGTTCCTAGTACCACAATTCCTGTTCTTAATGATGGCATCACCAGTTTTTTCCATTTGCTCCCACAACAACTTTGCTTTCCCCTAGAGACTTGGAGAAGGTGTCACTACAGCTTAACATTAGCAGTTGCAACTTATTTTCCTCTCCTCTGACTTAGTCTGGCTCTTGAGAATGACTTGCTCTGATCTTTAGCCTTCTTCATGTTTACTTGCTATATCACTTTTGTAAAGTGTAGATGCTTTTGTACTTTGGAAGCAAATGCAGAACGTAAATCTACTGAGATTTGGATAAATCCTGCCTGAATGTACCATGGCAATAGTCAGCATGTCTGTTTCTAAGAGGCGTTCCTCCTGTAAGTGACCCAGGGGTGACTCACATTTATTTGGTATCACTCAGCCCAAGTTCATGAATCTGGCCCAGGAACACATTTTATCCATTTTTTTTCCAGGAAAGAGTCATCACAAAAGATGGAGATACTGCTTTTGTTTCACCACTCTGAATCCCTCTGTGTTTTGTTCTAACCCTTTTAGAGCTTGTTTTCTTACTGAGCTGTGTTCCCTTCCATGTTTCCAGAGTGAAGGAAAACAAGTACCCATATTCCTACTGTGTGAGTAGCTCAAATAACAATATGAAAAAAGAAAGCACAACAAACAGAAAAATACTCTGGTACAAGATTAGACTGGTTAGATTTAGTACTGAAATGCATAAGCCAGAGGGCATAGCTGTATGTCCCATTTCTTTGCTGATCAGTCTCCTACTTCCCCATCTCGTGCTCCCTCCTGTACCCACTCAGAAATACTGGCCAGTGTGGGGATCATTACAGAAATCTCTTTCCCCTCAGAAATGAGTTTCCAATTACAGGCCATGCAGGCACTCATTTGGATGAGAGATTATAAAGTCACTTTTCCCTGCTGCTTCTCCCCTCCCATAATTTACCTGCTCCTATCTATGTGTGTGTACAAGTTTGATGTGCTGCTTCTTTTACCTGTGTATCTCCTAACGGGGAGAGTTGGAATAGGCTAAACTCCCTGCCTTTGCAAAGAGACAGTAAAAGGAGGTCCATAATGGGCAGTTACAGAATTGTGAATGTTCTGGAGAAGGTTGCACTGAGAAACCATAGTGCAAGAATCAGTAACAGGCTCAGCATGAACTGGAGTTACTTTTGAGTAGACAGCAGGCATGAGTTACAGTATCGAACTTCTGCTCACAGGTCATAGCTACCAGAACCAGATTGTCAAGGTCTTCTAAACGTTGCTGGAAGACACAACCACGATAGCACATTTGCTCCTGGTGCCCTCTCAGATAAGTGTTAGGGTAGCTCCTGGCTGGGCCAGGTTGGAGAGAGCAGGGCTTGTCCTCTCCTCTGGTGTCAAACTTGATTTTCCTCAAGCTGGTTAAATGGATGTGTTTTGTAAGCAAGGTGTCTTTCTGGGGTTCTGGCTCAGTGCTAGGATGCTGCTTAGCCTTGTCCAATTCATGGCCTTGTTTACAAGTTAGTTTGAAGCCTGTAAAATGAGAATTATAGTTTCAATTAATGTCTGAAATTCTTCTACGATTGCCACATCTGATTCATATCCTTTAATGCAATGTTTTATTAGCCACCAGAGAATATACACAGGTACCCCTCTTCCACGTGAACATACATAGAAAGCCAAGGCATATTGTTTCTACTCATTAGTGTTTTTCAAGTGCTTTGTAACCTGTTCCTTCTTTAAACGGTTTCTATTTTATAAAATCTTTCCCACCTCAAAGTGTCTTCAGGACTCTAAACATTTACATTGTCTGTGTGTGCTTTTCTTGCTCTTATTTTTAAGAAAAGCTCCAGAGCTGACCAGCCCCAGCTGAAAGTATGGCTTGATGTATGCAGTGGCATTAATACTTTTCTCAGTGGGTGAGATTCACCCACCCCAGAGAGAAATGACTCACACAAGATCTAGGCATCACTTAAATCCAGCGTAAGCTGTATTTTGTTGGCTTAGATGTGATTTTGCTGGAGCTTTGGCCTCGCACTGAGCCTCTACACAGGAGTGATTTTTCACCCAGTATTTTTTTACATCTTAATGTTCCATTTACTTTTTGTCCTGCTATTGAGATACCTCAGAGAAAAGTTGTTATTGATCTGCCTACAGTAAGTATAGGTTTCCTCTTGTCTGACCATACTTAATTTTATGACCCAGTAAGATACCTGAGGAGTATAGTTTATTTTTCCCAATACATATTGATTGTGTCAAGGCTGCACTCTTACTCTGGTCTTTTGGGCTGCTATGTATTGCCTTAGAACTCTGAGAATCCTCTGACCCTCATAGTCCAAACCTGATCATTTTGTATTATCAGTAGATGCTGGTCTCTCACAATTTCATTCTCTTTCTCAGTGCATTAGCTGATGTACTGCTTATGCAGGTCACAGCAAACTCCTCGACAGTTTGCACCATATTAAGAGAAGATCTATTATTCTTTCATTTCTGCTTTTTCTCTTGTTCTCTTTTTCTCTTGTACAGACTTGTTCTCTGTGAGAAGACTTTACATTTCCAACCCAGGAGTCTTTTGATTTTGTAACAAGTTTTTTTATTAAATACTTGGTCAAAGACTTCTTAAAAAGCAATTTATAAAAATATCCATGTGTGCCCATCTTTTGCTGGAGGATATACCTTAGAAATGAAAAACATACAGAAAAGAATGAAAACCAGTTGTATGCAGAAATGTTAAAGATGGGTCTCAGTTGGAGCGTAAATACCTCTAACAACCCCTGTGGCAAAGACTGCAAAAAAACAGGACATCCCCAGCAGCTCTTCTGCAGTGCCCTTAGCTGAGCCTCACATACTCCAGATGACCCACTGACTTTCCTGTTGCCAAAAAAGGACCACCATAATGAGCATCTCTGCAGCAAAGGACAAGGAGAATTATTATCAGTTCCTGTTTTACAGTAACGCCAGACCTCAAGGCTTGTTGTCACAGTGATGTTTAGCATACAGCAGATTTCAAGCTGCATGTTATTTGTGATCAACTTGGCAAAACTATGAGCATGGGGGCAAGTTTGCCCTCCTTTTTTCCTTCAAGAAACATTTTTTATTTCTTCTCCTTTGGTGTCGCATGATTAAACAGGCCTCCCTTCAGGTGAAGGTGAAATCCCAGGGCAGCTGACACTGGTGTGCCTGTGAAGGACACCCGCTAAAGCGCTGTCGGGATGGTTTTGTTTTCATTCTATTTATTATTGTCCTTGAGGGCTCCAGAAGAACAAAATGTATTTTCCAAAGTCATGCATGAGCCTGAGTAGCAGCTCTTAGCAGGACGTAGCCAGATACTCTACATCAGATAAAACAGATGGAGACAAGAGAGTTTTTGGGGATGTGGAATGAGGCAGCCCTCTGGCTGCATTTCTCTGGTGTTCTATTCCACCCCCATCATCTTTGTGCAGTCCATGCACTGCAGTATTGGTAGAAACCTGGAAATATATCTTCCTGGAGAAGAGACTTTTTCAGAATGAGATTAAAAGCCATCTCCCTTTTCGCTGTCCCCAGCTTTGCATTCCTCCTCCTCT
This sequence comes from Chamaea fasciata, assembly GCF_029207755.1. Taxonomy (NCBI): domain Eukaryota; kingdom Metazoa; phylum Chordata; class Aves; order Passeriformes; family Sylviidae; genus Chamaea; species Chamaea fasciata. Next base: position 23,325,414 of record NW_027094087.1, on the reverse strand, counting down.
GCCTTGTCTCCCTCAAACACAAGCTCACATGGATGTATGCACACAGGCACGCATGCAGGCACACACTCCTCTCCTTTCAGTCGTTGTCCCTTCAAATCAAGTGTTGATATCTATGTGGAAAGCTCTTGGCACAACAGAAGAACACAGATCCTGTCTGTAGAAATACCTTACAAAGACAAGCCTCTGAGTAACAGTGAGTGAAATTGAGAGAAAGCTGTCTTGTTATATATAATTGAATCCCTCAGCACCCTTAAGTGACACCTTTCTTGCTTACACATACAGGAAATATACTGCACAAATGCTATTAAGCTGGAGCTAAACTAATTTAGTTGGTGGAGTGGGTGGATAGAATCCTTCTTCCTATAAGAAATTGTGTATCACTGATTGCCTGATAAATGTGTACTAAACCCCCACTTTTTAAAGAGAATGCAAAGATTGACAAAATGTCCAGACTCACAGCTGGAGCAGAAAGGGACAGCTGTTCCACAGCAGACAATTATCTTACAACGAAGAAGCATTTACACAGCTACTTCCCTGTAACACTGCAGGAACGAGCTCCTGGCAGCACAGCACAATTATACTGTAGGAGGCTGCTGAGTACAAGCAGCTCTGAGATGTCGTCTCTTGCAAAATTCTTGCAGGACCTTTAGTGACAAGAAGTGGTCAGGCCCTTGTGCTTAGCCTTCATCCATAAAACTGACTGCTGTGTTTCTGCATCAGCTGGACAGCACATCGATCTTACTAGATCTAGTCCTTGCTTAAATCCATCAGCTTTCCATATGCAGTGGCAGACAGGCAAAACCTAAAATTTGTCATAAACATCAGTAAAGGCAGGCAGGTGGTTTGGGCTGGTGAGCATTGCCATTGTAGCTGCTGAGAGTTTTAAGAATGAACTGATGGGCTTCGGCCAGAAAGGCCAGTGATTGAATCCTGTTGTAGCATGCAGCGGGTTGACTCTTGTGAAGAGCAGGTGAACAAGATTCAATTCTCACCATCTCTCTGCTAGCAGACTGCCGAGCACTGCTTATTCACGTATAGAAAATTAGTGATATTCTCATAGTTTGTGGTAACCTGCCTTAGGGACCTAGCTCTGAAAAGACTTGATGGGGAAATGGTCCTGATGTTGAAAGCTAGAAGTAAGGTGATGCCTCTGTCCCTTAGCATGAATTCATTATTACATTATTTACTTCTTTTGGAAGATTCTAAAGTCTTTACCTCAGTTATTTATGGTTTATGGGCATGTTTGTCAATAGAGAGTGACCTGATATATTGCCAGTTAGTTCTTGGTTACCCTGACCGTGGATGTTGGCATCTTGCTGGTGGAACATCAGCCACTCATCTGTGAGCTAGGATTTCTGCACTTTTGCCATGAAGACCTCTTGATTTGCTTCCCCAAAGCAAGAAGCTTGGGATGGCATTACCCGTCTCCCTTCTAGCAGTTGCACTATGTTGAGTAGAGAAACCAACACCTTAGCTTGTTAAAAATCTCCTCTCAGGCAGAGCAATTTTCATCTTGAATTAGTGTCAGATGAGTCTATGCTTAGAGGAGGAAGACATATGATTCCATGGTGGAGAGTCTCCGAAGGGCCTTTGCCCCATCTGTACTTTCCAAGGAATTTGATGTGAGGCTGGTGCTCTCAAACACTGGTTGTAGGGATCTCTTTTTTGATAGTTGTTAGTCAGTGAGCTGTCTTAAGCAGATGTGTGGCCTTCATTGCCCTAGAATATGAGTACCTCTCAATCTTTTTAATGCATTGTCAGAGCACCTCAGGCGTGCAAGGAAGTAAAATTACTCTATTTCACAGATGGGGAACAGGGAAATTGATGGTTAAACCCTCAGAAGGATAATAGGTACCAAAGCCTTGCCCAACTGCTACTCTTGGCTCTTAAATCCAACTCTACTTCTTCATTGATGCCCATTTCTATGTAGAGAAATATATATACATTTCTAGTGTTTACGAGCATTTATAACCATGTACTTGCAGTTGTATTTCTGTCTAAGCCCAGAAGAATCTCAGTCCTACTAAAACTGAGGAACTCACCCACTCAGAGCAGAGTCTGGAGGGCAGAGGTGGGACTGTGCTGATCAACAGGTTGTGCATAGTCCTTCCTTTCTCTGGTCCAGTTAATTTTTTTTATTAGTGCATGGCAGATTCAACAGAAAGAGCCTGGTATTTTGTGAACACTCGTGAAGATTATGGACATTCCTCTGGGAAGTGGAAAAGGATGAACTGAATGTTTTTAGACAGCAAACAGAATTAGACCTGCCTCCTTGATGAGTTTCTGAGCTGTTGGGCTATAATATGAAAATGAGGTTGTTAGCAATCACTTCTTTTTTCATCCTTATCCTTTTTTTTCTTTTTTGAAAACTATAGTTGTTCCAGAAGAGAGCAGATTTATTTTCCTGACTGTTTAGTCAAAGAGACAGTCAGCATTTGCCAGGTTGATACAGTCAGTATTTCTCTTTACATAATTCATCCCATTTCCTTCATGAACACCTCTGCAGCATCTTCTCCCAGATACATAATGTAATTACTACTGCAGAGGTCCTTCAGAAGAGGTCATGTCCAGAGACTGACTCTGCTCAGACAGGTAAGTCAGGAGGTAGCAAGAGCAGGTTCACAGTTTAGGAGGCTCTGGGAAAAGTGGTGAAGCAATTTGTAATTTTAATGGCTGACAGTTGAGGCAGATCAGTGACAGGAACACTACAGCAAAGCATCTACACCAGCTGATTATCATTCTGTCCACTCTATCTCCTTGGTTCCCTCAACATCAGAGAACTCAAAAAGGTGTAGAGAAGAAGGCAGAAAATTTGATGTGAGAGTCTGAGCTAATGGAACTGGCTAAAAATAAAAGCAAAGTCTTTATAGACTATGAAGAAGATGACGAAGAAGTAGAAGTTGTTAAGAAGGGATTTAATTGAGTGTAAAATCCTAAATTGTATAGGTAATGCCAAGGCCTGTTACTGTTCACAGGCTGGCTCATGGAGAGTACAGGCAGCTGCAAATCAAATGAGTTCAGCTCAGCTTATCTTCCAGGGCTTATTTGCACAAAACCTACAGGTTCCTGGGACAGGGACAAGCAAGAGGAAGGAGCTTCAGTACAGCAGGGGTAAAAGGACATATCAAGAGGAACAGAGAACCATGAGTGTCTGGACTGGACAGCTGAGGAGATGGATGGTGTAGCATCAAGCAAATTATTTGGTTACAAGGAAGAAACTTTCTGGACTATAACTGTGGAAGTGAAGGTATAGCACAGGTAGGATTATCTGTGTTGTTTCAAGCTCAGTAAAGCTGCAGAGGTAATGTTAAGTCCTTGCCACTACTCTAGTTTTAGTGTTGCATGATCCACACAGTGAATTGTACCACTTAAAGTGTAGGATCATCCGCGGACGGCAGGGAGGAGGAATTCTGCTAACCTGAGATATTCTAGAATACGTGGTTTTATTGCAAGGGTTGTGGGTAAAAAGGGCCTTGCCTTCAGCCACCAGCCTTGGCTGGAGGGAAGTCCCAGAGAGAGCAGGAGGATGAACAAGGGGGTAAAAGTTAAGAGAGAAGGGAGAGCAGGGAATAGAGCTATGAGACATGAGCAGAAAAGGAGCTAAGAAAGGAGCCGGGATAAGAGAAGAAGAAGAAGTAAGAGCTAAGAGAGGTAGAAGTAAGAGAGGGAAGAGCCAGGAATAGAGCGCAAGGTCCTTCTTACAATGCATTATATCTCCTTTTGTGATGAATATTCTAATTTACAGTGACCAACCAATACAAGACACAAATCCTATAGAATCTACATATAGCCTATAAGAACTACTACATTACCATACTATGTTGTATTTTAAACTCTAAAAACTACTCTTTAGACTTTTCTGTTTTGCTACATTGACCTTTGGTTCCTTAGCTAGCAGAAGGGTATCATTCCATCAAAAGGGATTCTTCTTCAGCTAGCTAGGCTATTGTTTTCAGGTTATATAGTAACTAAGACTTGGTATCCTACAACTCAAAGTAAGCTTCCATTTCTACTTTGATTATAGGTTTCATATTTTCAGAATCTTTTGCTAAACAATCATATTTATATGGTCTCCCTGATTCATCTTCCCCAACATTAAAGAAAGTGGTATTTTCAGAGTTGAAAATGTGATCTGCACAATGCTCATGATGAACCAGAGGAGGAGCTGCCTTCTGCCCACTTAAACCTGGTGAAACAGGCATGGGATAATGAACCAAGTCTGAATGGCCAGAAAGTTTGCTTGAAAACCACAGGATGCCACAGGGTGGAAATAAACAAGTATGTTAATCCTCCATGCATGGAACCCTCTGATAGAAAACTACCAACCTGCTCTCAGTTTTGCCCTACTCACTTCATTGCAGTGATGACTTGGCTACCAGGAAAAAGAGATCTGTCATACAGTGGTGGGACAGACAGCTACCACTCCAGTCTCACACCTGGATCCCTTATAACTTTGGATATACTCTCTTGGCATGCTTCTTCTTCTGTACTTTGGTCTCAGAGTAGGTGCACTCCAAACTTTGGGGTTAGAAAAACTGAAACTTCAAGACAGGGTGAGCTTTGTTCCTTGATATCATCCAGCCTGCGTTTGTGGTTTGGTTGGTGTGGAAATTTGGGGCAGGTCTCAGTCTGCTGTAGCTCACATGGGCAGGGAAGGAAAAGTGGGGAGAGGAATAAGGGAGAGCAGTGCAGTCTCAGTATTATACTGGAGTTTATTTGGTGTTTTAATTGAAGCCTGAGCATGGCAAGTATGTTCTTAGAAAGAAATCTCCATCTTCTTAACTTTCTGTTAACTATGTTTGCAGAAGGAAACTTGGAAGTATTACCCAAAATAACTGAAATTCTTAGAAACCTTTGTTTCTTTCTCCTCCTTCTTCCCACCCTCTGCAATTATATTTTTGGTAGTTTAAGCTGGCAGTGCTGCTGATAACATTTTTAACATGGTCCTCGCTCTGAAGGTTACACTAAATAAGGGAAATATCATTAAAACCAGGGTGGTGCTTCAAAGGGAAGATTTTCAGTATTAGCAGTGAGAATGAGGAGGGGAGAGGGCTATATGGGGATTCCAAGTACAGAGGGAACATTTTTAATAAGTGAGATCTGTGAAATTAGTGCTGTGCCATCTCTTTGCAGTGATTAGAACAGAATTAGTTTTGCAAGGGGAGAATAGAGCCTGTTTCCGATATCACTGGAAAATGATTTCCAAAAATGTGCTGCAATGTGTGAGGATTTACTGAATTCATCATCTAAAAATGAATAATAATAATAATTTAGCTAATAAGAAATGTAGACATACAAACAAAACTATCCTCAAATGCTGTTTAGCTTTTCCATATCTCCTGAGAATTAGCTTCTGCTTTCAGTCTGATTTTACCTGTTATTGCTCTAACCTAAACTTTTCATTTATATGAGAAGAACTGGAGTCAGGAGGATTATGAGCTCCTCTGCTTTTGATTTTTAATAAAAAGTGAACATTTACTTCTGAACAGTAGCAGTGAGAAAGGGAATTAAATCTGAGGAGAGCAGGCTGACCTTTGGGAGTGCAGGCGTGCTCACACGCAGAGATCCCCTTGGTGTCTCTCTGCTGCTTGCTCCTTTTGCTGACACCTGCACTGCTCCATGTGCATGCAAAGGTGCATTATACATGCTTGTGTTGCTGTAAGCTCTCACACTCATGGTTTCTCCTGGATGATCCCCTATGAAGATGCCTGAGTGCCTGTTGCACTATTTTTTCTTCCTACCATGTTACACACACAAACTTCCACCTCCTTTTCTTACAGGAAATACTCTCTTCATACCATCCGCAGGGTTTGGCTCATCTATTCAGGAGAAAGAACAGGATCTGCAAAAGTGTTAAGATACTGAAAGGCAGAATATATCTGAGTTCTGACTTTTTGCTTCCTGCTTTGTTAGTGTGCATTTACAAGCTTTCATTTGAAACCAAAACAGCTGGAAACTTAATGTTGGTACTTGAAAGGAAAGCTTGGAAGGCTTCTGGTTGATCATCCAACTTTAGAAGCTGGCACTTTTGGGAAAAGCCCTACCCATGTAGTCACAGAGCACTGAAAAATTGCCAACATAGGCAATATCAGTGGAAATCAAGATTACAGGAGAAGTGACAACAGTGGCATAATGTTTTCTAATGCTGCTCAGGGCAGGGCTTCCTGACCCAGCAGTAGAAGAGGGAAACAGCCTTTCCCTTTTCACTTCATATGTATGCTCCTGAGACAGCTATCAATGTGCCAGGGTAGCAAGGCAGAAATAGAGGATTTCCCAAGAAAGAATAATACTGGCGGGGCCGAAGGAGCAGATGTACATTATTTGTATTGGCAGAAGCTGAAAAACAGCCCAGCCCCAGCCCCACACTTAGAGAAGCACACTTATAATTAAAACCCAACAGATTTATTGCCTTGACTCATTCTGGTATTTATCAAATTATAGCTGGGTGGCACAGAACTATATGGCATGATTTACAGTGGTGGTGTGGAAAGGCACGGCAGTGATTCCCTCCCAGGAGAACAGAGGGAGTTTTGTTTCTATTGTGAGAAGACCAGACATGGTGGGAGAACCTGGGTAATTAAGTGCTTTGTCAAAGCCAACCTCTTCCCTCCTCTGTGTGTGTTTGCACAGATCTAATCACTCTCATCACATGAGACACTCTAATCATTCTGACATTACGTATGGGGGAGCAGACGTCTAAAGAGCAGGAGCTGCTTTCTTCACCACCAACACCATCGGGATTGTCTAGCTGTGTTATTTTAACCCCCTGATGAAACAAAACACGCCGGAAATTGAGAATGGGGATAATGAATGTGGAAACAGGTTATAGATGTTGGCATCAACTAGGAAACGGGTTTTCCCAAACTTTATAACTCTTGTGTTCATTTAAGCAAAATCAATTTCAGTTTGCATGCAGTGATCAGTAGTATATAATTTTTGCATTTGGAGAACAACAGGGGAGACCCAATGAAGGCAATATAAGACCAGTAAATTGCAGACCCAGCAAAGAGACTGTGTTAGTCTCATCATGGATGCAGCACTTGCCTCAAATTGTAATGGCACAGAGTGAGTTCAAGTCCCACCGGGTGTTCTGTTTTTATTAGAAATACTTCATATCTCTTATTCTCAGTGTCAAATGGATCGCTATGCTTTCAGCACTTAATTATCTTTATCATCCAAAAATACTCTGCCTCTAATGAAAATATTTAAACAGCTCTTCCAGGAGCGAAACATAATGCAAGACCCTGTTGCTCAGAACGGCCTCAATTCCTGAGGATGTCAGAGTGGGCATGGAAAGGGCTGTTGCCTCACAGATGACATCCCCACACAGCACAACACTGGGATTTGTGGAGGTCAGCAGGACTGGACAGGAACTGGGGGATGGACTCCCTTTCCATGTAGCTCAGCTGCTATTGCATCCATTTTATGTAACTTCACCAGCTGGGGTAACCAAACACGATGTTAGAGCCTTTATGCTCTGTTTTGTTACCCTCAATTTATTTGTCCCATGTATTTCCCGTTATGAGGGAGCAGTAAGCAAGGCCTCCTACGACTAACCTAAGGCTTGCAGTTTCTTCTAGACTACAAGTGAAGTTTGTATTATTTTGTGACTAAACTGTGTTCTTGCTTCCATTATAGCGAGGGCAAATTCTGCTGATGTTGCTCGTGTTTTGCTGACGTTTCTACCCATTTGTTTCCACCCCTGCAAAGTTTTCTTCCATACTAGTTTTGCATATCAAAAGCCGACTACATCGGGTCTATTATATATGGTGGGTGGAATGGAATTGTCAAAAGCATCTAAGTGGTTGAGGAGGTTTTGTCTATAGCGGAATCACATGTGTGACTGAAGCCTGGGTAGTCCTACCTGACCTAATTTGAACTTCAGAACTACTGATAGAAGTGAAATGTCGGCACAGAAGTTGTTGGCATCGGCTGTGAATGAGACTGTGGAGTGTCCAGAAGGGCTAATTTTCTTTGAAGTCTACATCACTGTGCTTTAGTGCTGCTGTTGTCAGTGACCCCCAGCTACTTTAATACCTTTGTGGCCATGTCAGATAAATTGTAGTCCTGTGTCCAATCTCGGTGTGCATGCACTGCTTGTATGGATACTTAAATGCTGCAAGAGAAGCAAGAAAATCTGGAGACCAAACATAGCAAGGGGCTTTATAATGATGGTCTTGTGGTATATTTGTACAGATGAGAGGGTTTATTTATTGTGGTGAATGTGAGCTTTGGTATTGCTAATGCTCAATAAGAGTTCATGCTTCACTTTCCAAATGGAAGCTTCCTCTCTTTGTTGAGAGCAGCACACATGGTAAAATGAATTATTTCTTATAGCATAGAGTACAATAACTGCTGCCTCCATTCAGTTCTGGGCATGGATAATACCATGGATTCTGCTGCCTTGCCTTCAGAGCACTTTTGTTTATTGTCACAAAATACAGAGAAAAGGGCATTTCAAGAGCACTTTCCTTTTAACTGCTTCAGTCTTACCACTGTATTAGTAATACTGTTTTGTTGTTTGAAAATAGTGCGGTTTTCATTCTTCTTGACAGCATTTATTTTCAGAGATTTCATTCTGCTTATTACATGATTATATTCCGATTCTCAGATAATGTACAAGCATTTTCATCAAGTCACAACATAGAGGCATTATTGATACCATTTTTCTTCTAACTGGGGATCAGATTCACTCAAAATTTGTGGAGGCCACCTAATGAATCTGAGCAGGGTTTTAGCCCAGTGACAGACAGATGACAAAATACAGTCAGCTTATGCTTGGTTTTGCCCTTTTTTTTTCTCTTGCTGCAAGAATTAGACATGGCAGTAACAAAGTTCTGCCAATCCTTGATGTTAGAAAAGACTGGTCAAAATGAGAATCAAACTTGGCAAAGTATCCATATTTAAATATTTTATTTCTGCAGTTTTGGAAACTTTCAGTATTCTCCAGAGTGATTTGCTAGAAATGATTTGGCAAATTTTGAAATGTTTCAACACTTTGTAGAGCATCATTGAGGTTTCTTGTCTGTCTGACATGAACTGGCAGAAGGGGCTATATTTACAGCTACCACTGAAAACTGCCAATTAAGTAGTGTGCTACTAGTGGAATAATTAAAATGTCAGACAGCATACTCATTAAATGTTCTCAACAGCTGGCCCAAGTGGTTGTGTTAGGTGTTCGAGCATTTTTTGTGCTTGTTCACAAGGCTTTTTATACAAGATCTGTACTGTCACTGTGGAAAATGCTTTTGTCACTGGGGCAAGCATGCTCTCAGTGTGGCCTGTGTGTGTGAGCAGGGCATTCAGTTAGGCCTGAGGCCACTTTTGTAATTTCCTCTCAATTTCAGTGTTTAGCCTAGTGATAAGATAATAAGCACTAATGCCAGCAGTGATAGCAAACCCCTCTAACTAATCTTGTTGACCATCCTGCTTTTATTTGCAGTTGAGAGTGAGTAACATAGCTGTACTTTTACTTCTCAGGTTTGGCTTGGGAAGGCTAGAATTTGCTGTGGAGTTGCATGGGTGGTGACATTTCTACCTGTGGCTAAAACAGCCAGATCTTGGAGTTGATCATGCCCTGCTCCTCTCTGTGGAGTGCCTATAGTGCAGTGCCAGGCTATCTTTGGGCAGCCTCCTGTGTTACCGTGCTGCAGCTTCTGGCACAGGAATGATGGATGTTCCACGCCAGCAATGAGATCCATATGGTCCGTGTACCATACAGCCTGAGCCAGACGGTTTTCTTGGGCGAGAAGCACTGAGCTCCTATGGCTGTCCAAACGCCAATAATTTCCCTCCCGCGGTCCCATCCTTGCTCTGTTTCTATCTATGTGATTCCCTCACCATGCTTCTCTCTCTTCCCCCTTTGCAGGCTGCCCCAGTGCTACCTACAGTCCAAAGTTTCTGCTGCGTCTTCATTTCCTCCTTGTAGATCAATTCAGCCTGTCCTGCCCAATTTGCGCTGCTGACTGGCCTTGGCAGCCTCCGTCCTTGTCACTGCTTTGCTGAATTAAAAATTAAACCATGTCGGATGAGAGCAGGGGAAAGGCTTTCTGCAGGTCATCAACAGAGTCTATTGACAGTTTCTCATCCTGCTACCTCAAATGCCAGTTAACAACAGCAAAGAAAACTGGGCCACTTCAGGCAAAATCCTGCTAGGTCTTGTCTCTGGGTATGACATCAGAAGTGTTTTTTTGGGGGATTTTTCCTATCTGCAGGAGGATAGCAGAGCATAGGCAGACGTCAGTAAGCCTACATGACGTGTGTGTGTACTCCTGAGTCCCTTTGAAAGCAGGGTTTCTCCAATCTCACATGTTTTGGCTACTGCAGTTTAAAGCAGCTGAAAAACAGTCTTCAGTTTTGCTCCTTTGGAAGCAATTCCCACCGTTTTTCCATAGCAGCTTACTGCAAAGACAGGATGGTGCATGGTGAGCACTCGTTTTGGAGCAGATACTTGATTTCAGAATTTCTGAGACTACAGAAAGATTACAAGACTTTCCACTGCTGGAACTCAGACGCCGCTTCAGAAATTCGGTTAAGGTAGGAAAGCATCTGGCTGGTGGCGTGACATAGGGTTGCAAAGCTGAGTCAGACTAGGAATCAGTTTTATAAAACAAAGTTGTGATATGTTGGCATAAACTATTTCCTTAGTCTTCCATTCTCACACCATACATGTTTTACACAAGTCCTCCAGTGCTGCTCAGACAATCAAATCACCTCCCCAGGAAAGAGGAGCTACAGGCCATGAGTCTTAGATAGGCAGAAACACTTGTATGCTCCTGCAAGTACCAAGCCTGCTGCCCTTCCTGGAGTGTGGGGACACTGAGTGTTTCACCTGACTAGGAGAAACATCTCCCCATTGAGATAGGAAACTTGCAATGCAGGCATTGAATGTCCTCAGATACACTGCTTCGAAAAATGAAAGACGAAAAGAAACAGGGAGAAGGACCAGTTTGAGGAGATAAAGATGTTTTACATGATTTACAGTTTGACCTTCAGATGTTGTTACCAGTGCATCTGAGAAAAGATCAGGTACTTCTAGATGGACCAAGGATTTTCTTTTCCCTTATCAGAGGGTTAAATTAAATGCTCTTTCCCAGCTGCCCTTTTTCCTCAAGTCTGCTGGCTGATAAAAGGAAGATCTGTGTCCTCAGCCAAGGAGACAGGTAATCCTCAAAGAGGAGGCAGTGGGATAGACTATAGGGCAATAGAAAAGAAGGTGCTGCTTGCCCTAGTGAGGAGGAGAGGGGCTGTGTCGCAACCTTTTCTCCATGGCATGAGAGCACAGCTCAATAGCAGACTCAGGAGTCAGGCTAAGGTATGCTGTTCAGTCAGTGCATCACTCTCTTTCCTGGGCCCTGGGGGGAAACTGCTTTGAAAAGATGCAAATTCTTCTCAGTGCCTTGTGGGAGCAACGTATCAGTGAGAAGAATGAGTAATGGGGAGGGTGCTGAGGTCGGGCTGAAAGATCACCAGGTAAGGGACAGTGACAGCAGCCCCTGTGATGGTCTGTGTTCAAAGTAATACACCTTAGCATGGTTTTACCTCATCTCTAGGAGATGCCCCTGAGAGATGTGCCTGGTTTGGGTTCTGCCTCCGTCCAATCTTTCAGCATTTTCTCCCAACCAAAGCCACACGGGGAAATGATTTATCTGAGAGGTGGGCTGGGCTCTTAGCAGTGGTGCTGCAGCCTACCTAAACTGTAGTTAGGTGGATCTTTCCTGCTGGCAAAACAGTCCCACTTCTAGAGCTGCCCTGGCTCCTTCAGGAGAAAAAAGCAGCATATGTTTATTTTAGTCAAGCAAGTGAACACTGTTCTCCTTGAGCAGCCCAGGGGAGAGATTGAATGTGCAGAACAGCCGGCATTCCTGCACAGTCACTTTTCTGAGTAGAGCTGCATTTTGAGGATGCAGAGCTTTGCTTGGTGTGGAAGGAACTAAGCTTTGATGCTGCTGCCTCAGCATTCATGCCATCAGTTTGTGCCGAGCAGGTTTCTTTCCTTTCCTTTCTTTTCCCTGAGTGCTCCATGAGATATTACTGACTTTAATTATATCGGGAGCTCCATTAACTATTTTGATGTGTTGTCTCTCTGGCTTTGGCACATATTCTGGGCTGATGACACATGGTCACTGTTGTGTGTCTCTGTCTTATTCTGTCACCATGGGATTTCAAATGTTGCCCTTGGATCTGACACTTTGGGGACTGGCCAGACTTTAAAAAAATCTTCCTGCCTTCAGATACTGGTGCAGGTAATAAAAGGGATTTATCAGCCTGAACTTTTCTGTGCCTGTGGGAATGTGCAAGGTAAGTTCATACCCAGTTCTCATGAGACCTGCTTGCCTCTTTTTCCTTCAAAATAACATGCAGCACAACTTTATTTTCTTGAGGACTTTTTTCCCCCACAAACTGTACATCAAGTGCTTACAGAGCAAAACAATTCACCACAGTGGGTAAATGAAAATGTTAGAGCCTCCAGTCAAAGAGACAAAAAAAACCAAAACAAAACAGCAAAAAAAACCAATGAGGAGAGGGGCCATGAACAGCCTGGAGCTAGGGAGAGGATGAGGTCTGAACTGAGTCGGGAAGGAATAGATATAGCTGAGCTGGCAGCAGGGCTGTTGTACACAGTGGGAGCTGAGGAGTCCTGGACAAAGACATGTCATTCCATAGAGGGAGAAAGAGAAGCTTGGTGTGAGGCAAGGGCAACAGAAGATGGCAGGGAACTCATCTGGAACAAATACAGGGAAGACTTAAAATCAGGGGGCGGGTGGTCTGAGAAGTACACATTGTTAAGGAGTAGGGATTGTTGGAACATCTCGAGCTGCAGAACAGCAGTGCATGATTTCTGATAGGGAGAGACGTAAGTAGACCCTTACAGATACAAACGAGGGAAAGTTTAAGAGGAAGAAAAGACACTTCCTCCCCACAGCGGCAAGACACAAAAGCTTTGGAGCAACTTTTTGCCTTCTTAGGCTGAGCAGGGGTGAGTTTTGACCTGCTGTATTTCAGCTACCCTTAGGTGGGGATTGATCTAATGCTGTCCCCCACTGGGCCACTCATGCCAGGCTTTGCCATCAGCACTTCCAGGCATGCAGTGGTTTGGCCAGTTCAGGGGAATTTGGGGTTTCACAAACCAGAACACATGTAGGTGTGGCAGACGGCTACTAGCCAGTTGTTTTCTTTTACCTCTCTTTGCTAAATTGGTGTGATCAAAACATACCCAGGACCTGGGAGTCTAAATAATGGCCTTGTGCTCCCTGTGTGGAGCTCAGTAATATTTACTGAGCCCAACGGCTTCATTCTCCTGCGTGCTGACTGCATTAATGGCGGGTGCGGGGAGGGCGGGCAGGGATGAAGGATAGCTGAGAGGGGTCCGGGCGACACAGCTAACAGATGGCCTTATTAGAGACACTTTCCTGGGGCCTAAGTGGAGCTTTTTTGTCTGAGTCGGCAAGAAGTGGGTCATTTTGCTGGGCTGTCAGGCCCCAGCTCTCGCTGGAGAGAGGAGGCTGGGACTGCAGCAGTCTGCTGGCTTCTTGCTGCTGTGTTTGGCTGGTGGATGAGGTGGTGCAGGGCTGAGGGGGGAGTGAGAGAGACCATATCCATAACAGCCCTCAGAGATCCCTGTGTGGAAAAAAACACTGGGATCCAAATTGCTCTCTTAGCCTACCCTGCCAGTGAGCAGTATTTGGAGGTCAGTAGGGAGGTAATGTAGCTGACCCCTGCCCCCCAGAAGGGAAGACACTCCCTTCTGCCCAACTTTCATTGCCATCTCTCTCTTCACTGCCTGCATATCTGGAGAGGCACTGATGCCTGAGATGTGAGCTCAGGCTGCTGTCCCTCTCATCTGTCAGTGATTTTAGAGAGCCTAGTGGCAACTAGGTCTCATTGATCCTGCTTTGTGCCTGAGCACAGGGATCCAAGCCTGCTGCAGCCTCCCATGGGAAGTCCTGGCTCTGTCTGAAAGTCTCGCTGCTGATGGCTTTGGCTCTGCAGATGCCTGCTTCTCTCTGTTGTATTGGACTAAAAGGGGGAAACATCACATGTATAGTCTGCCCTGCCCATCCTCTCCATCCTCACTGGGTTGAAAAATCTGCTCTGAGGCTATTTCCAGCCCAGAAGGAAACAAAATATCCTAAGAATTTACAGATCAATATCGCCAGAGTTGAAGTTAGAGATAGTCCTCAATGAGATGTACATTATTTTCAGCACTTTTCCAAAATGCAGCCAATGATGCTTGTGATGGTCACCCATCCTAGGAATGTAGATCAGCTGCCAGAGGGAATTACTGGGTTTAACCAGTTAGCCCTGGGGAGGAGCTGGTTAAAACTGAGAGAATACTTTGTCACAAAATACGCTGAGTTGGAAAAGACCCAAAAAGATTATGGAGTCCATCTCGTGGCTCTGCACAGGACCATCCCCAAGAGTCACACCACATGCCTAAGAGCATTGTCCAAACTTCTTGAACTTTGCCAGGCTTGGTGCTGTGACCACTTCGCTGGGGAACCTGTTCCAGTGCTCAGCCACCTTCTGGGGGAAAAGCCGCCTTCTAATAACCAGTCTAAACCTCCCCTGACACAGCTTCAGGCCATTCCCTTGGGTGCTGTCACTGATCACCACAGAGAAGAGATCAGTGCCTGCCCCTCCTCTTCCCCTTACAAGGAAGTTGTAACCACAATGAGCTCTGTCCTGAGTCTCCTCTTCTCCAGGCTGAACAGACCCAGTGACCTCAGCTGCTCCTCACATGGCTTCCCCTTCCCCATCCTCATGGCCCTCCTTTGGATGTTCTCTAATAGCTTTATATCCTTCTTTTATTGTGGTGATCAAATGTTGTCATAAAGGAGCTGAGAAATGGAGGGAATAGTCTGGGGACTCCTGTTTTGCATTACACTTGACTTCCCACATGAGCTGGCATTATGTAGCTGAAAAGAGTGTTGCAGCTGGGGTAAAATTTCTCACACATACAGTTTCTATTTCATGAAATGGCATTTCTCTTAGATGTGTCTGGCTGCTACATACACTGGAGAAAGGCTGGATGAGATACTTTTGAGGGAAAATGAAGATCCAGGTGAAATGCTAGCCTGAAAGACTGGAGTAAAGAGGAAAGTTTGTTACAGAGGAATTACCAGCTTGTTCTTCTTTTCTAATATGGTGGAGGTGAAGAGAAAGGACCAGTACCTGACCTTCCCTGCTCTCCATCTTCAATAGCTTTGTTTTCTGAGATCATCTTCTGCAGAGGCTAAATTGTGCTAATCCTCAGAGTAAACTCAGCAGTTTACATTTCTGTGAATCAGGACAGAATGCAGAAGACCAGTTTAATGTAGATTTATTTCTTCTATCTCCCTTCTGTACTCACAGAAATGGTATCAGATTCTGCATATGAACTTATTGGGAGGGAGTATGGACAGGGCTACACACCCAAAATTCAACAGAGATAGTTGTGTGGGTGCCTTTGGCACTGCTCAAGTGTTGGTTCAACTTCTCTGTGATTTGCTGCACACAGGAACATCAGAGTTGCCAGTCTGGTTTAGACAGATGTAATATCTGGGCTCCAGTAATTGCCAAATAATTCAGAAAGGTGAAAGAAAGCCTGTACTACACCGTAACGGAATTACCTCTTCACAGGATACATTTTCTTTCTGACTGAATGAGGTTAATGACCATCTAATGCCTGCCAGCATTAAGGTTTATGGTCCTTTATCAAACATAGATGATGACTCTGTTGTTGCTATAAATGCTTGGCTCATTTTTCCCTATTTCGAAACATTTTTTAGGTTTGTGGGGTTTTTTTGGTTTTGTTTTTGTTTTTGTTTTGTTTTTTTTTTTAAATACACAACAGTGACTTCCAAATGTTCACTTTACAGAAAAGTGAAAAAGTCTTAGGGCAAAAAGAATTCGTGAGCACTTTTGTCATTAGCTCTTCAGTATGTCTATAAAGTGGTCACAACTGGGAAGAACGGTTATTGTTTAAAAAAAGAAAGAAATCCATTACTTGATCCTCCAAACAATCAGCATCCTCTTGCTGATTGCCATATCCTTGTGGCAGTAACGAATTAATGATTACCTTTAGATTAGGTCTGTACGGCGCGCGTGATGCTCCGGGAGCGCGGCTAAATTGGGCTGGGTGTAGCGTCAGGATTGCTGAGTCTGTGCTACAGCCTCCTTGGGCTGCGATCTTGTCAGAGCTCATAAGCTGAGCCTGAGAATTTGATTAAGCGGCCGAGCCTTTGGGGAGGGTGCTGTAGAAGAGGGAAGAGCTTTGGCTCTGTGCTAGCAGAGTCTCCGACTCACCCGTACCTGCAGCTGGATTTGCCAGGGCCTGTGCACAGAGCTGGCAGGTGAACAAGCTGCCAGGATGCTCAGGCCCCCTCAGGCCCCTGGGAATATTTCTTTATGGAGGGGTAAGTCCATCCCTGGGAAGCCCATCCCTGCCCCTGGCAGGGGCGGTAAGTCATTCAGTGCCAAAGAGGGACTGCAGGGTCTGGCAGTGCGTGCTCCAAAGGGTGAACTGGAGCTCCTAAAAACTGAACCAAACACCTGCCCGTGAATGTGGTCTGGTTCCAAATGCAGAATCTCAGGCACCAGAACAGCTGAATGGGGCCTGTCTGAATCCCCTGGGGCAAGACTTGGATACCAAATTGGTGGTCTCTCTCCCAAGCCAGCAAGGCTTCCCTTGGCAGCTGCACATCCAGGCGCTGATTGGATCTGGCCCTTTTCAGCTTTTGACACTGCCTTGGTCTCTCTTCCTGGCATTAGGGCCTCAATTAGCCTCTTCTATTTCTGATGCTCTGAATTTGCATGGTGAGAGCTGGGATTAAGGACAGGCAGTCTTAACGCTGCTACTATTAATAAATAAGGAAGATTAGGAGCTTTGTCAGTAACATAGTGCTTCCTCCTTCATTTAATTATTCAAAAATACCTCGAGTTTAACCCTCTACCCTCTGAATGAAGTAAATAAAAAGAAGTGAGATTAACGAAGATAAAATTTAAATTAACTTTCTGTAGTATGGGTCAGGCAAGAAAATTCTTTCTCTTGTAATTGACTGATGCTGGTGCTGGTTTCTGCAAGAGTTTAAAAAAAATCTTCTGCTCCCTTTTTTACATAAATACATTTTTATATCAGGTTGGGAATATTTCTTTATGTGTTTGGGGACTGCTGTTACCTACTTACAAAGCACAAGTAGCAGCAGGGCAAATTTCTTTCCTATCAGCAGGCCACAGTTCATCTCTAGAGGGACCACATTTGGAATTAAACAAGGAGTGAATTTTTTTATAGCCCACTTTTCCTCACTGATACTGCCAGAAAGGAGGATGTTTAGTGGACTTTTTGGGGTGATCTTTCGGTTGAAATTTTCATCTCCCTGGGAATTTTACTGATACCTTCTAACTCATTTCATAGGTGGTGTCTAAGAGGTGTTAGTACCCAGTAACTAGGTACCGAGGATGCACTCCATCTGCAGTGACCTCGAGGTACAAAAGTGCTTCATGCCATTCCAATGCAGTCAGATTCCTTTGGGATGTGTATCTCAAAGTGTGACTACAACAGTTTCCAGATGTTTCATATCTGCTCATGCTCTATAAAGAATGATGACTAAATTACAGTTTAGTGACCTTAGAGATATAAAATGGGGGAGGGAGAGAGGTGGCTGGCTGGCAGAGAGCTTTACAGTAATGGGATCTTTGCCAGTATCATTCATGCTTGAGTCAAGGACTTTCATTTCCCAAAAAGAACTGGGGATTAGCACAGCTTCTGCAGCCTGCCCTGCAAACAGACATGTCCCCTCCACAAATGTTGGTTGTGTGCTGGTGTTCTAGGGTCACATCTCCTTGTAGGGTTAATGAACATAGCAGAGATGGAGATGCTTGGTGTCAAAAATCCTGAAGGAAAAGGTGACAGTTATTAAATCTACTTGCCTTCCACACTTCTGGCCAAGGTGGGCTCTGCAGTGTTCTGGTGCAGGCTGAAAAGCCCAGACTCGGTGCTGTATCCTTTCATCTCAAGCTTTAGGACTGCCACCTATTATTTTTTTGTATTATTTTGTATAATACAAGGTATTATAGTATTTTGTATATTTGTTCTAGAATTGATGGGGCGTTTCTATCTTCTGAGGCCTTTGGATTTCAATGTCATTCCTATCAGGGTAGGCAGGAGCTGCAATCACCATAACTTGGCTTGAGGTTTTGTTGTTGTCTTTTTCTGGCTGCTATTGCCCTGTGTTCAGCATTTTGGGATACCAGAGATGCTGCTTCCCAGCTCCTGGAGCTGTTCTCAGGAGTCCATATAATGTCTGGGCTGCCTGTTTTTTTCTGGTGACCTGGGATCAATAGGTTGTGCTGTTTCCAAGCAAACTGCTGCTAAATGGCTCTCTGACTACATCTCTGGTTTTTGTTCCTAAGCAGGCCTGCAAATCTCTGGGCATGTAAAGGCACATTCACTTTGAGGAAAGCCTGCTATACATTGCCTGTTTCAAAGCAATTTTCATCTAGGAGATTAGCAGAGCAGCACAGGGACATCTTAATGTACAGTTACAAATTCAGAGGTAGTTTTCCAGGGCATCTATTCTAGTTTCCAGGTTTAGAGGGTGCTTTCAGCAAATAGTCTCTACTGTTCCCTTAACACCAACTGTTTCTGTAAATGTCTGGCCAGTGAACATATTCAGTGGAATATGCCCAGAAAGGGACATGGCTTGAGTGAACTAAATACATAATTTAAAAGATTATTTACTGGTTTCCTTGACCAACATCTTGTACTGTCTTTTGTGTCATTCTTATCCTTGTAATGGATTATCTTGGTCTCCATAAAACACATGATGGGGATATATTTTTCTGTTGAAAAAGTCCCCAGTGACAGAAAGGATGAACTCCAGATGAGCAATGTACTTCCATCCTCATATTTTCTCAGCCTGTATAAACCCTTCCTGCTGTTTTCCTCCCTGGAACTGTGAAAGTTTGGGATGCTGAGACCTGCTCTCTATTTTGTCATGGCAGGAGACATCTCTGCTTTCACTGAGGACTGTGGACCCTAGTTTGTTTGGGTTTTTTTTTTTCTTTTTTGACAGTACTTTGCCTTGCTACTGCACTGCAGTGCCTTAATATTAGGCTGTGAAATAAGTGTCCCTTGTCCACAGGCCACTTTCAGAGACTCTGCTGGGAAGGGCTGGAGTTGAAACCACAATGGACCAGTCATAAGTGTTTATTAAGATCAAGGTGAAAGATTTGAGGTGCAGGGGGCAAATGAGTTTGAGATAATTTCTATAAGCCTCAATTTAGATTATATGGCACTATGAACCTCCTCCTTGACCTTAACTCCCCTTTGTCCCCAAGAGATTAATCAAGTCTAGCTGGAGAAAGGGCAGAATTCCTTTTGGGTAGAAAAATTATAACATTTCTACACTTTTTTTCCCTATATTTCGAAAACACAGTCAGCATGCAGATGACAACTATAAGAGTCATGTGGAAACTCACTTTTGGAATAACGTGAGAGTATAACAAAGAAAAATCCTGGGAATGCTTTTTCATTTTCACAGAAGTGTGAGGATGATAGGACTTCTTGCTGTGAGCTTTCCTTCTGTTCGAGATGAAACTATTAAGAGAAGCCACACACACACACACACACACACACACAAGTCCCTTTGCTCTGAAAGCTCCCGTGTTCTCTGTGTACTGCTGCTGTCTGAAAGTATCATTTGTGTATTTCTCCATTTCAAATGCATCTCCTTTTTGCTCTCTCTCTCTCTTTGTCTTTGGAAAATGTTAGAGCACTAAGCTGGGCAGGCTGATGGTGCCAGGTATCCTTTGTACACCCACACAGAGACTCAGAAATAAACATCCCTGCTGCGACCTGGAAGCTTTCTCTTCATAATAGCATGTGGGCACACACGCAGAGCAAGTGGCAAGAGGGGTCCTTAGCATGCTCTCCATACCTTTTGTTTGATGTGCAGGTTTGTGTACAGTAAATTAGGACTCATGCTTGGGGAGTGCATCTTTTTATAAAAGAGGGTCATCTTGTAAGTGGGGCAGGTCAAAGAATCTCCTGTCCCATTCTAAGCAGCTTTGACCCATGTAATGCACATCAGACTGTCACTCTTAATTTGATAAAGTAAATGCTAGATTGATAATCCTGCCTTTCTTTTCCCCCCTCTCCTCTTTCTAAATATATCTGTGTATCTCTGACTCCTGACTGCGAACTTGTATCTACCTTCCTCCACAGATTAATCATAAATATGGATATAGATGACAGAAGGTTAAGGGCATGGTGGGAAGGCTAAGCAACTCCGCTCCATTTATCATTGCTACATTGGATGTTTGGGGGGTGCCTCACCTGTCCCAGCTTCTCTGACACTTGTCAAGCAGTGTCAAGAGCAAAGGTATTAGAACAAACAGGTCACAAAAGCACTAATTTAAATCTTCCCTTACTGGTTATCTGTCAGAGCAAATGGCTCTCAATCCTCTGTGCCTTTTTGAGTGAGTAGGAAAAATAAAAAAGGTTTGATGATTTTCGGCCAGATTGAGCAGATTTACACTCGGGTACAGAGAGCCAGACCCCTTGATTGCTGTACATCACCAGGATGTCCAAGGTGTTTTGAAGCGGCTGATCAGTTGATGACAAATATTTGTAGACAATCATTCAAATTGAGTTTAAGAGTTCTGTAAAATTATAAAGATGAGAGGTCATATTCTGGAAATGAAAGACCATTTTCTTTTTTGCATTGGGCACACAAAATGAAATATGAATTGGAAGTGGTTAAAAACCCACTGATACTTCTGAAAACATTGAGATTAAGGTGAACAGTAGAGTCCCTCTCTCATTCTGAGCAACAAGGACAGGAGTGTTGTGTGCCAGGTGCAGGATCTGCTGACATGCAGCCTTACAGGTTGGGGGAACACGCTTTAAGGAAGGTTTGAACAAGCAGGAGAGAGCCCAGAGGGGAGCAGCAGGCTTTTCAAGGGGCTGAGCAAACAGGACCTCCACAGGAGGGTTAAAAGAGCTAGAGCTAGCCATGAAAATTTACTTGCTCTAAATAAGGAAGGCAAAGAGAAACTAAGAGTCTGTGTTCCTATAAATTGTTCTTTTAAAAGTGGTATTGATCTGTTGTGCTGCAAATCCCCATGATGAGTATTAATAGGTTAAATACTAAGAAGACGTAGCTGTAGGACTAGGAGTGTACTGGAAGGGGTTAGCGTAGGTGGGAGGATGTGGAGCTTCTTTCATTAGAGCTTCTTCAAACTGTGTAGGCAGATATTCTACAGGAATGGATTTAAAGGAATATTTGAGCCTGTCTTGGTGCAGTGGGCTGGACCAAATGATGTTCCTGAGGTGCTTTCTGGTTCCACCTTGCTGCAATTTCTGTGATTCGACACAGTCAAACCAATCTGACTTCCGTGTAAGCTGGGTGCCTTTTTTTCACCCTACTTAAATTACTCTGGTCTGAAACAGATGAGATAAGAGGAAAGGAGTAAATTTCATGTAAGCAAACTTTTCCAAATGCTTGTTGGATTTGTTTCTTTACTCAGTCTCTTTTAGGAGATTATTAAGGAACAAACTTGTCATTGGATATGAGATAAAGCCATATCATAAATAAAGTAAGAAGAAAAGCAAAATTTACTGAATAAATAGAGCAGGAATACATAGCTGGTTCTCAGCATGAAAAGATGCCACAGCTCGGCGGATGTGTCACTGAGCAGTATTATGTCTGGTGTTTAATATGGATTAATAACCCCAAAATGGGAAGAATGCATAGAAGGAAAAATGTGTAGATAATACAGCAATGTTGAGGTTACCCAAGCCTATAAAAGACTCTGAGGAGGTCTGACAATGAGCTCGCAGAGGCAATTTGCAAGCATCATAAGAGTAAATGAAATGCAATATGGCAAAGGCAAGGTGATGCACTAAGGAAACAACACATTAGAATTAGTCATGCTCGTTTCTGGGTTCTAAAATAATTGTAACTCCTCAAAAGAAAAAAAAAAATGAGAAAAAAAAAGGCTGAGCAACTCAGTGAAAACATTTGTTCAGTCTGTAGTGATGGTGAAATAAAAGCATGCAAGATGAGAGAGTGCATTAAGAAAAGGGTAGAGAATAATAGATAAAATAATACAGTACCATTATAGAAATTGATGGTACGTGATCTCCTTGTACACTCTGTTCACTTTGCTCACCCTGTCTCTCAAAAGAAAATAACAGAATTAGAAGAATGACCAGAAAAAGGGAACCAAAATTTCTGGAGTCTTTTAATAGCTTCTTCATAAACAATGATTAAAAAGAGCAACACTGTTTTCTTGAGAAAAGACAAATAAGAAGCATTGTGGGAAAGGTATAGAAGTAGTCACCACAAAAAAGAAGTTCACTCAGCTGTTCCTATTTACTTTTCATTTTATTAGAAGAACAACAGGGGAAGCAATTACATGATAAAAAAATCAAACTACTTTAAACCCCTGAAGAGGAAATACTCTTTTACAAAGTGCCTAATTAACATATGGAACTTGTTGCCACCAGATAAAATCAGAAACTTAGTAAGAGCTCAATATGATTCAAACCCAACTCCTATTTGGATACTGCTAAGATTTACAGGTGAAATAGGGAAGACATGAAGATGTGAAATAGAAGGTATTAATCTAAGATATGAGGATGCAAGGGGTCTTGCATCTTCTCATTCTGGGGTAACAAAGATCAGCAAGTGTCTTGAGAGTAAAAGGCAATCTTTCTTTGCACCACATTTTTGCGTATGTTGCCAGTACTGGGCATTTTGGAAGCTTTTCTCAGTAGAAGAAGCCTTTTGCAAAGATGGGGTGTGGAAGATGTCAGTGTCGTGTTTTTTGAATTGTGGTGTTTGAACAGTTTGGCAATAAGGCAACTGCCTTCTAGTTCTGATTCTGCCACTGACCCTTTTTTGAGTGTTTCATATCCTCTCTTCTGCTTCAGTTTACCTATCTGAACATAGGCTGCGCCAATGCAGGCTTGTGGTTTCGGAGACTTATGATGATTGATCAATGAGACTCCTGTTTGTGAGTCACCTGAATGTGCTAAGATGAAGTGTGCTGTTGATACCTGTCCAGTGAAAAGCCCTGGCAGTATGATAGGCTGCAGTGTGATGATGTTCCTGCACTATTTCACATGTGGCTGGCCTTTGAAAGAGGCAATTGCATCTCTTCCACCCAGGCATGAATTTCCCTTTCTCCTGCCATCCTGTGGTCATCTGGCCAAATCTGTAGCGTTCAGGACACTGCTCATGAGTCAGAATTTCCTTTGCAAGACATTATTAAAATACACATTAAAAATGTGATGTTTTCCCCTTCCCACTCTATTTTTGCTAGCCCCTACATGCCAATATCTTTCCTCCCCCAAACTGATGGTGATAATGACTTCTACCATCCATACCCAAAATGTTCCTGTGCCTGCAGCACTGCCTTGCCTTTCCTGTCTCCAGTGGTCTCAGCCCAGAGCAGTTCCTTGGTATGCATGTCTTCTGTCAAGTGCTGATTCAAATCCAGATCCTGTGTTGTAATTCATGACTTGGGAATAGACTAGGAAATAGTGGTCTTGTCTTTCAGGAAAAACAAACACAGTTGTTGATTTTTTTTTTCTTTTTCCTCATGTGAAACTTGCACAGAATTCACTCCTTTAGCAGAGTAGGGAGATGAAAGGATCAACTGCACACCTGAAATCTTGACGGCTCCACCTTACCTAGATGTCAGCTCTGCAATATGCTGTGCATGAGCCACAAATACATACATGCCTTTGTTTTGCACTGCAGCTGTGATTTCTCTACACAATGACACACACAGTTTTGTGAGGGTGTGTTCCCTTCATTCCCCAGTGTCCCATCTGGCAGGGCTTGGGGCTGCTGTGGAGCACACATTTGCAATTCCTGTCAGGCAAGCTTGGCCTAAAAAACAATTAAAGCATTTGAATACATGGTTGTGGTTGAAATCTGCTCTAAGTGTTAGAGGAATGTTTAGTCATCTCCTTACTAGGACAAAATCCAAGCTAGCACTTAGTTGGTACTTTTCTAAGTGCTTTTACAAATATCAGTCCTCAGCTAGAAGCACATCCCACGCTTTGTTTTTCACATGAGGAGTTGAACTCTCTGATCCTAAAGCAAGAGCCTTTTCTGTCAGGGATAACTCTGCTATCCTGCCTTCTAGAGCATCTTCAGCCTCTTTCTCTCCCTGCGTCATGACCAGGGAGGGAAACTGCTGCATTATTGCCTTGTGATGCCCTCTTAATACCTACCAAAAAACTGTGCAAGCAGTAAATCCCTGCCTCCACCCCTTCCCCCTTTTCAGGTAGAGAAACTGAGGGAGAATTTGTATCAGGACTGGACTTTACAGGTCCTTTTGTCAGTTCTGTCCTCAGTTCAGCAGGACCCTCTTGCCTTACAGTGATCACCTAGCAGGATATACAGAAAGTGAAGTACAAGAAGGAAAGGAGAGATGCCTTTCTCACTGCGCTGACAAGGAACTGCTGGACTCCAGGGAAACATTTTCCTCCTGCCCACCAAAAAACAGCGCCCCTCCCCTATATAGCCTCCAACCAGCAGAGAGCAAATCATGATTTAGACTTTTTTTCCCAAAATCAATTAGACTCCTTCAGTGATAGAAGCAATTTGTGTGACTTTTAATCTTTTGCCAGCTCAGCCTGATCAGCACTTTTTGAAGAATGTGGAGCCAATGTCTCTGCTAATCCAGGTAAATCAGCCATATCTGGAGACAGACAGACAGAGAGGGAAGGAAGCAAAGCTATTAAAACCAAAGAAGGCCTGTTTCAGGACTAAAAGGCATCAGTGAGGTACCTGATTTATAGGAGGAGAGTTGCCTTTCAGTCATTTTTAATGGAATATTATTAAAGGAAGATCTGGAGCTGTGAAACCTTTTGTGTCTCCTCTCCTAATGTATTTATTTCTGCAGCAGGGAACCCTGTTAACCCCACCAGGTAATGTATTCCTTGGCTGGCACGGGTGGGAAGGTTGTCCCCTAGAAATTTCATTATGGAACAAACTCAGTTAAATATTTGCACATGAAAAGACTACCTCAAGGTTTTGGGGGTCTTAAATGTGTTTCCAAGGAAAAGTGCCTGGGAGAGCTGCTGAATCTTCCTGCATGTGGGTATCAAATACCATAATTTTCATGTTTCTCTGGCTTTTTTTCCTTTGTCAACACAAATGAGCTTAGATAGATGGATGACTAGATGGATGTTTCCCTAAGGCAATGGGCAAAGTTTGGGTCACACTTCTGAATTGCTTTCCCATAATTTTTCAAGCAGACTAATTAATAATTGAGATTGTTGTCATTGTAAGAAAGGCAAGTTCTACGTAGCAAATGACACACAAGTCTCAATCCTACAGATACTATCTAATTTTTTATGCTGTAAATAGTCTTGCAGCAGTTGTTGAAAATTCTTGTAGAGGACTGTATTGAAATGACAAACTCATATTTAACTGATATGAAAGACTTTTATCATGATACCAAGAAAGACTTTACAAGAGTGAAGATGGCTGTGCTGGATGTGTCCTTTGCTTCCTTCATTCCTGCTGTCAGTCCATTCTTAACTCCTCCTCAGTAATACTTTGTGGTACATGCCAACATACTTACAAAGTAAAAAAAAAAAACAAAACAACAAAACTTTTTCATTGGATTTCCAACTGTATGGTACTGTTGCATGAGAGGAGGTTCCTAGAGGTACCCACCATTCTGGCTGACATACTGGTCAAGGGAGGGTGTGCAAAACTGGAAGGATTTAGGTATTGCATGAAATAATGAGCCGTGTGCCTTCAAAGCCTCTGTGGATATAGATCAGCTAGTTGCATGTACATATCTTTATACTTGCCTTTAAGAATCACCCCTAGGGTCATGGGTTTCAGCCAGAACCGGAGCACAGTGGGAGGTGTGTTAACATTCAGGTATTACCACCTCAAAAAAGAGAGACTTGGTAAAAACACAAATTTGATTTCATAGGATCAAAAAAGAGCACATTGCAATGCTTTCCTTTTTATTGTACTGGGCCTTCTAAGCAGGCTTTGTGTAAACAGCATGAAAGTAGCTACAACAACCAAATTAGGCAAAGTCTGGTAGTAGCCTGATGAGGGAGGTGTGAGTTGCCTTCTGGCAGGGCCTCCCACGGGCTGCCTGCTGAATGAGATTGGGTGTGGCTGAGCAATGTGTGTCACCACTTGTGTGTGGGCACACGAACAGCAACCCTGCCATGGTGATTCCTTGGAAGCTTTTGTTCAGCAAAGCGATAAATGGCAACACACGGTAAAAGCTGGTGGAGAACCAAGACCTCAAGCAAGCCAAAAAGCCAGGTTATGGTCTTAGTATCACTGATGTAAAGTTGATGTGAAATAGCTACTGTCACTTCTGAGTGTACCACTGTGCTCTTGTCCTGGAGGGGTCTTGCATGCTGACACAGGCATGGGTTTGGAGCAGGGTGTGTGTGGTGTGCATTGGCAGAGTGCAGTTTCTTGTGGCACATTGGAAATACCTCACTCTGGTTCACAGTCAGTGTCTTGGTGCAACCATATAAGACACAGGTCCATTTAAATTCTTCTCAGGCTTTTTGCATGTGCCTGTGTGTGCTGAAATTATGATGCATTAGGAGCATATGGTGAGCTCTGGATAGAGCTGCCCTGCCAAGGGTGTTTTTCATCAAACAGTGATGCAGAAGTCTCAACAGATAGTTGGGTTTGGTACAGTCCAGGATCCCAGTTACATGGGCCAGAAGTGGTCTCAGATACTCTGGTATTCTGTTTCTGGACTTGTTTTTTTTTGTTTGTTTGGGGTTTTTTTTGTTTGTTTTTTTTTTTTTTTGCTGGGCAGCAAAGCTCTGGCCTAGCAAATTCAATGGAAAGTTTCCCAGTGGGCTTTGAAGAGTCTTGCTCACAGAAAGGGCTACATTCAAACCAGTTGGAAAAGTGGATTTTTTTCCCCAAATGGTGAAGTGATGATCTTGCAAAAGTTTTCTTAGCAGATTTCAGAGTCAAAAGGTTCTCCATCTTTTTAGCCAGAAGAAATTCTTCCATATTAAAAGTCTTTTCCTTTTCTTTTGAGGAAAAAAGAAAACAAAACAGATTCTTAATTCATTTAGAAACTGAAATTTCCATTTAAAAAGTGTTTCAAAAGCCAATTTTCAAGCAGATGCAGATCCATTCTTTCTCAAATCCAAAGATTGTGGCACATACTCATCTACAGTTGCAGTTGCCTTCCCAGCCTCTCTGCCCTACATCTTCCCCCAGGAGACAGCATGTGAGAGCCCAGTCCTGTTCCTCAATCCCAGCAAAGCTGTGCATACTGCAGCTGGTCCCCATAGATTGCTGCACCATGTAAAATGACTATGCACAAAATATGTGGATATACTACATACTTTCTTAATATAAAATTTTTCTTACTTTAATACCCTCTCACAGTCTCCTCCTCCTTCCATGCCTTCCTCCAAGGGAACTTGAGCCTTTCTAATTTGAGGTTTTCATTTTGTTTCGGAAGATTACATTTTTGTTTATTGCCTTCTGTCCCTCTGAGGCTCCTATACAAGACTTAGCTGCACCTGGCTTTCATTTGAAGAATGTCCAAGCTTCCCTCTCTCCTGACCTCTTTTCTCGTGTGTGTTGTGGGATTTTGTTTGTTTGGTTTGGTTTTGTTTGTGGTTTTTTGTAGCCAGGGATCCCTTGGGCTTTTAACGTGCCTTTTGACATGGGGCGATGGTCTGTCATCTCTGGTGTGTTTCTGGAGGCAGGGAAGAATAAGATGCTGTGTGGTGATGTTTGATTAAAATGTGGAATGTGTACATTCAGAGGCACATATTTGATTTATGCACATATGTAGATGTGTGCATGTTTATATATCTTGCTGCTAATTGCTCTGAGCCCCTTTCTTGCTTTCCTGTGCTGGCATTCACTGTTCCCTGTTTGCTACAGGGGAAAGAAAAAGCAGGGAGCACACTGAAATGTCACAGCTGAGAGGGTTTCTGTAATCCTCCAACATATGTTCAACATTAAAGCTCCTTCAGCAAGTCTGATGTGCTCACAGTCATCATGGGACCAGCAGTTAAAGCGCCCCAGTGCTGCCAGGAAAACGTTATCCTGGCCCTAATTGAGAGCGACTTAACTAATGTTTCATTTCCTAATTAGTCCTTGTCAGCCGCTGGAAGGCCGTGGATGCTGCTGGTGGCACGGGGCCCATCGCTGCTGTAATTGAAGTTGTTCTGACAGTCTGGGGCTTTGGGGTGATCCATAAAGTAAGGCTCATGGTTCGGGACCAAACTGGGTGGAAATTGGAGAGAGGGTCAAGCATCAGCTCAGACACATTGTGAGCATGCTCTGCCAAACCTGAATGGTCACGAATCAACTCTGAAATGACAGAGATGACAGAGTTACAGTGTGGGAATGAGAACATCACTCCATGCTGGGCTCAGTGGGAGCACAGGTGGTGGTTGGACAGAGCTAGCCAAAAGGAGCTGCTGGGACCAGAGTGGGAGAAAAGAAGATCCTTTGCTGGAGAGCAGCTAATGGCATGGACAGGCCAGTCACAAGGAATGCTGTGCTCATCTTCAGAGCACAGGGAAGCAAAGAAGTACTTTGCCATGAACTTGAATCTCAGAGAAGTGAAGAACACTCTTTTCCTTAAGAGGTGTTGGCCTCTTCTTCATCCTTGTCATTCTCTGGCATGAGTTTGGTGGGATGCACTCAGCCTCAGCTCCTTCATGTTTGAGCACTATGGCTGAGTTCTTGCCTGCCTTGCCACCACTGGCTGTTCCCCCTCTCTGCTGGGACAGGGAAACCACATGGCTTTAGTGTGGATGTGCCAGTGGCCGAACCAACACACAAGGCAGATGCTCCCTCCTGCCATGCTGGGAATGTGGGCACTTGGCACAGTGTTACATCAGCCTGGGACTAGGTGTTGAGCTAGTGATTGAGAAAGGAAGTTCTAGAAGCCTCCTCCAGCTAGAGATAGGAGAGGATTAGAATCTGAGTTTGAGATCACATTATAGCTAGAAAGAAATGATTTGTGGTTGCTCAGCAGAGGAGTTGTGGTAAACAGTGGACTGGGATGCATCAGATGGGGGAGCCTGGCTCATCACACAAATCCCAAGAGTTGAGAAGGGGAGCATCTGGGCACCCCTGGACTTGTCAAACATAGTTGGCAGGCACTCAAAGGACAAGTGGGCAGCAGGAAGCCTGCAGGAGAAAAATACAGACAGTCAGCTCTGAGGTTCACAGGCAGTGTGCATGATCACTTGCTGGCCTTCTCCAGCCCACCAGCCCCATCTGTTCCCCTCTGGCTCTGGGAAGTGGGGCAGATGGGATAAAAGCCTTTCCACAGTGGGACTGTGCTGACTGATGGGCCTGAGGTCCCAAAGCAGTGCTGGCTGCATGCTGGGCTGTAACAGTTCTGCCTGTGCCTCAAGAAGTCATGACCCTCACAAAGGGGTCTGCAGCTCATGGGACATTCCACAAGAGGCAGGAGCACAGTGTAGCAGGCAGTGGTAACAGGGAGATAACAACCCCCTTAACCCAAGATAAATTCCTGCCTCTCTTTGCTGACACTGACAATAGCTTTTTTTTTTCCCCCTCTGGGACTCTAGTTTTATTTTAGTCTCCATCCAATGTTCTTCAAGGAAGAACAGGCTGTGGAAAATCCTACAGACTCCTAGGACACCCCTGCCGTGGGTGAAGGTAGGGGGTGACTGCCACTAGCTCTGTCCAGCTAGAGTACCAGGGAAACACCCCCAGCAGGCCCAGCATATGTAGCTGGGCATACAAAGATCTCAGCTCAGCCCCAGTGTTCTCCAAGGCTGAATGAGCCTCACAGTCCATTGGGTGAATTGATACAGTGTGCTGCTGCAGCTACCCTGTAGGGTCCCTCACTGTCCCCAAACCATGGTGGGATGGCTGTCTGGCCACTCCAGACCACACAGGCTCTTTCGAGAGTGCACAGGAGCCAGGACAAATCTCTGGGTGTATGTGCAACTATCACGGTGATTAAGAAAAACTTGACAAAGCTGAATAGGCTCTCTCCTTAATTAACATGTTCAGTGGTCCTGACTGTGAGAGGACAAGCAAACATGGACTTCAAGCACAGCAGCTGAAAGGAGAGGGCTGGCACTTGGCACCAGATGGTGTAATGACATAGTAGGAGAAGGGAAGTTTGAGCGTGCTTGTCTGTGCTCAATATACACATCTTAGAATCATAGAATAGTTTGGGCTGGAAGGGATCTTTTAAGGTCATCTAGTTTAACCCCCCTGCAATGAAGAGGGAATGCAATAAACATTTTCTTTCAGAGACTCTCTTGTTTCCTACAACCCCATAAAGAAAATAAATAGGCATAAGGATACTTGTGAAGCCTCACTGTGTATGTCATTTCCATAGCAAGCCACCCACACTATGTAGCTTGCTCCTGGCGCCTGCACAGGTGAATTCTCCCTCAGTACTGATCAAGTTGCTTGACCTTGATGCCCTCTGTAAAGCTGTGAACTTGAAGGCAGCATAATAAATTCCCACCTCATCCCAGGTGCCTGTCAGCCTGAAGCTCCCGCAGTAAGGTGAAAGGGGAAAGAGGGGGCTCATGTCTCTTTACTAAAGCAGGCTGGCTCTCTAATGCTCCATTAGCATACCACACGCAAGCATTCAGCTTTTAATTAGTTACGTGGTGTGATAATTAAGTAGTATTTCTCCACAATTTTCCTCTTGTGTGGAGCAGAGGGGAGGGGGATGGTGTCTGTTGGGGATGGGAGTTGAGGTTGTTTTAACACTGCAAGTAATTGCAACCCCAAGGAGAAGAAGCAGCAAAATGCAGACTTTACCTGGGAGAGCTGTGGAAGCCCCATGCTGGGCTCTCTCCTGTCCCTCCTCCCATTCCCTCTGGCACGGGCCTACCCTCCTTCCTTCAGAAAAGAGCTCAGTGGATAATAACACATCCTCTCCATGTCAATGTATGCATCTTCAGATCCTGGTGGGCTGACAAAGAGCTATCCTCCAGCCTAGATTGACAGCTGTTAGGGGAAGAAGCTGAGGAAGAAAGCTCTGGATAGGAAGAATTGCAGGCTTTTCCAGAGCTGGGGATCTGTACAGAGAGCAAAAGTGGAATAATTGTAAAGTATTTCATGGTGACATGGCAGAGCAGGGTGGTGGGAGCCCAGAGCTAGGAGAGGGAAAGTTCTGCACCATGGAGTTTGTGTCAGATTTGGTGTGATAAGGAAAAAGCAAATGTGGTAATGTGTGGTAAGGAAAAACAGCTTCCCCACTGTCAGGTACAGCAAGGCCCCATGCCCAGCTGCAGCAGGGCAAGTGTGGCTTCCTCAGCTGGGAATCTCTTACTGGAGAGCAGAACAGGTATAATTGATCCATGCAAAGCAGGGGAAGAAATAAAATAAAACCTATTACCAAAGCGGCCTGTTGTTTCAGCAGCATGCACGCTGTTGGGCTGCTTATGACAGGGAAGCAGATGGTGATTCTGTGAGCCCTGCACATCCTGGCACATGTGTAAATTCAAAGAGTTACTGCATCATGGAAGAGGCAGATGCAAGTTTGTTGGGATATGGAATAAAATACAATTTCATAATGAACTTGGCAGCTATGCCATCCCTTAATCAGCTTGGAATTATCTCCATTAAACATCTCCCCACTTCCCAACAGGAAATTCAAATGAAAACGAACCCTAGAATCTGGTGGGTTTATCTGCTTTTAAGCTAGGCAGAAGCAAAGATTGGGATATATATTTTAAATAAGCTTTGGACAATAATCCAGTGGTTCTCACACCAACAAGGCAACATAAATCTCTTCTAGGCCTGCGAGGAGATCCCTGCCAAACCGTAACCTAGGGTTTTCATCTGCTAAGGTGACGTCTAGCACGTGACTTTGCTTCCTTGCCCTGGCACATCAGCCATTTCTGCCTTCTCTGGGAGGGAGGGAGGGAGAGATTTATGTTCTCAGAATGTCAAGCTCAGGAAGTGCTGGGGCACAGGTACATTTTCTCCTTGTAGGAAACCTTTCAGTGGACAGCAGTGTGCGCTCTAACGCTGAGTATTGCTAAACTTCTCATTTTCACTCCAGTCTGTTCCTGGAGTGGGGACATCTTCTCCAGGGCAGCTCAAAATGAGTTTGCAGTAAGTGACACTGTTTTGACTGCTGTGTCTTGGCTGCCATGGGGCAAAGCTGTCTGTGCATGGCAGTGGCCAACAGCTGCTGCACAGGGCTCGTCTCCATGCCACAGAGGGGCTTTCTAGGAGGCAGTTTACAAAGACTAATTGCAATAGTGAAGTGTCAGGTTTCTTGTCCCTGGCTTTTGGTCAATGTGTCCAAGAAGGCAGAGGGCACTGAGTATCCATGAAACGCTCCACCGATGGGCAAGGGAGTTGAAAAAAGAGTTGCAGAGCTGCTATGCATTGTTGAGCATACGGCGTTGTAATGGTGTTGCAGAAAAGGTTTGGGAAGTTGTAGTGGTGAAAAATGGGAAAGCTTTGCCTCGATAGCAGCTCCCTGTCCTGTTGCTGGGCAACTCTGAGGGTGAGACCAGTGCTTTGAACCCTTCCTGCTCGCCTTGACCTGCCACCTAGGTGGGCCAGTGCCCCTTACTCCTGCCCCACTTTCCCAGTCCCTGACCCATTTTACCCCAATAACTACCACTCCTGCCTAAATGTGTTACATGAAAGTATCCAATGGGAAAATCATCTGCAATTACAAGAATACTTTTTTCATTGACGAAGCTCGGCATGGAATTTGGAGTACAAGACATAAAAGACTGATAGAATAGAGCTTGATTGATAGCTGGCATGATTGCAAAACTACAGTACCTGCATCCAGCTAGCTATAAATTGTACCACAGTGCCTATCAGCCAGCTTCTCTTGAAACATTTGATTAGAGCTTCTTTCAGCTACCCTTGGCCCTCCCCAGCTGCTAGGGAAAGGGCTTTTGTGTGAACAAACCTTA
Source organism: Chamaea fasciata (assembly GCF_029207755.1). NCBI lineage: Eukaryota > Metazoa > Chordata > Aves > Passeriformes > Sylviidae > Chamaea > Chamaea fasciata. The sequence continues at coordinate 23,292,497 of NW_027094087.1, read as the reverse complement.
CGTGATTTGAGCTGAAATCGTGTCCTAAATATTTGAGGTGACATGAAATGAACATCCACATCTTTTTTGGTGGTCCTGAAACTGGCTACTAGAACTGCTTTGCAAAATGACTGAGTGTTCAATAGCCAAGGCCTACAAGTTGCTTGCCTGGAATAAAAGGAGAGAAGTGCCACAAGATTATTTGCTGAAGAAGAGGACTTTTTTTCCTTATTTTGGTTTTCATCTGACTACTGCCATAGGCATTAGAGCAAGTCAAGGATTTTTATTGTATCCCACATCCTGGCATCCCTGGGAAAGAAGGCAGCTGGTGTCTACACTGCATTGGAATCTGGCTGCCCTTGTGTCTCATTGGGAAGCCTCATGGTGATGTCACATGGGCATTTAAGAGCTGACACACAGCACTCAGGAGCTGGAGCATCATTCCATGCTCACGAGGCAACGCTGGTGCCTTCACATGTCACATCACTGTGACATTGACATAGCAACTTGTTCCTGCCATGGCAGCACTTCCTTGGGGACTGTCTCCACTGGGCTTTCAGGCATGTTGTAGTGGGGCAATGAGAATTGCCCTGTCCCCCAGAGGAGGTCATTGGCAGAACAGGGAATTGAACTCCACACAGGTTGCTATATCCTGTCTTGCCATTTCCCCTCTAGGGGGAGAGCTCCGGGCTGAAGAGTGTCCAAGTGATGTGAATGTGAGTCACGTTCTGCTAAGCTGTGCACCTATGTGAGAGTACTACCAAGTTTAAATACAATGGGAAGAGACTTCCCACACAGAGCTGTCAGAGTAGCATTTATTTATTTATTTATTTATTTATTTATTTATTTATTTATTTATTCTCTTTTTTGATAATTTACTTTAAATCAATGTGACATACACTGGTATGTTTTCCAGTATAAATCAACACCAAAATATAGTTCTGTCCTTGTTATGTGTACAGGCTGGTATATCCCTCTGCTTGGCAGAGAGGGCTCCAGGGGCATGACAATGAAACTTGCCTTGAGGGAGCACACTTTTGCATTCACTTCCCAAATTGTCTATTGCCTCTGCAAGCACTTTTTCTTTTACTAATGAGAATAATAAGCTTTTATGCAGAGGCACTTGCAACATGTGTTTACTGCTGTGAAAGAATTTAGATAGAGGCTTAAAGGAAAGCAAAATAGGGTATTGTCTAGGATATCTCCTTGAGAACAATGTCAGTTTAAGTAAGGGAACTCAGGATTGTTGAGTATACTTGAACTTGGTTGTGGGATTCTTTTGATGGAAGCAGAAATGAAATAAAACCACTTAGAGGCTTTGAATCAAAATGCTGGCTACATTTGGCGGAAATCTGTGAATCAAATTATTCTGGTATTTGTAGCTATTAAGAAAAACCTGAATACATTTCTCAATGCTTGATTTCTTTGAGTATTTGAATGGGAAAGGAAGTAAGTGCCATTCTACTTCCATGGAACAGAACTGCAGAGGAAGGAAAGGATTTTCACAAGCTGACTCAAAAGACTGGTGTCCAGCCTGAGGCTCCCAATTCTTTTTCTGACTCCTCCTTTTCATAGTACTCATGAGTTTCCATATCAAGACCCTAAACTGATGACATTACAGCATGACACTCATCCCATATGAGAGGAGAGCACAAGGATTCAGAAGAGAAAATGATGGGTCTGGCTTTTTCCTTGCAAAACCCTTTTTCAGCCTTTGATGGATCTCTTCCAAATGAAAAGATTCAGGGCCAGAAAGGGCTTGCTGGCTGGTTTTCTTATGGTAAATAGGGCAAATCAACTGCAACCCACTGAGAGCAGTGTGGAGCAGATGAAGAGAAAATTTTAACAACTTTAACAGCATGTCATAACTGAAGCTATGTCAAGGAGAGCTCTCCTCAAGGATGATGCAATGGGCGAGGGAAGAAGAAGCAAACCCTACAGAATTTGGGCTGTGGCCTCGTGCCCTCATACCCACAGGAAGTGGCTTGTTCAGCACAGCTCACAAGCCTGCTGTGCTTTCTAGGCACTCCAACTCCAGGAAGGTGCAGACAAATCAGAGAGAATCTGCAGAAGCACAGCTAGCATGATTAAAGGGCTGAAGGACTGACTTATTAGGAAAGAAGATTAAAGGAACTAAATATGTCGAGGTTGGCTAAGTAGCAACTTAAGACGGGACATGAATGATAACAATCTACCAGCTTCTGGAGAATTCAAACAGCTGGGAGGGAGAAAGAAAAGGGAGGAATTGACAAGTCTGGTTCAAGGGGTGACCAGTAACTGACTGAGCATGCCATAATTTTGGTCAAATAGCAAAAGAAGAAAAGGAATCCAAATCAAATCCTAGATAGCTGATGGGTACCTAAAAGGAAATAACAGACACTGAACTGAGTTGTATTTTGCATAGATGTGTGTGGTGTGAGCTGGGCCCTGTGCTTGAGTATTCTCCTATGTCTTGGCTGTAGTCCATTAGTACTCCAGTCCTTGCCATGTCTGTCAATAATTGCTCCTCCTCAGAGCATGGCTTCTAACACATGCAAGGGTTGGAGTAAGAAGTCTGTGCTTGGCACTCTGTCCTCGCTGAGGCCAGATCTATGAGGAGCAGAAAACAGAACCTGAGGTGCTGATGTGGGGTGGGGAGGCTGCTCAAGAGCGCCTCATGTTCCCATCCTGTCTCATTGTGGGGATCTGAAGCACTTAAATGTGCTGACAGCTTTGTACCTTTACCTTGCCCCAGTTGGATCAGGAATCAGATTAAAGATTTCATCTCCTCCTCATTTCCTTCCTGCAAGTTGCATGGCCGTTGCACAGAGCATGTGCTACGCTGCCAGAAATTCTGCATGTTGAGAAACTTACTCTAAAGGCAGCGTGAAATGGAGGTGTCAGAAAGCTTCGTGCTGCTAATTAAGCTGGTGTGCATGGAAACATAACTGTTGTCAGGGTTTAATTCTGTATCGTGCCCTAAAGCTCTGTTGATGCAGCTCTCTTCTCCTGCCCTGCAGCCTCCCAAATCTCCACACCCAGCACTTCTCTTGACAGCTCTGCCTATGCCCTTGCTCCCCACCACTTCTGCATTTCATCTCCTACCCTGTGTAGGTAAGCTTCCCCAAAAAAAGCTCCTAGCACATCCTCTGGGTTCTCTGATCCCCTTTTGCTTAATACATGTCCCACAATGGTATTTCCAGCCTGCTCCTACAAGGATGACAAGTTGTCTCTTGGAACGGTCCCTTGCTTTGTTGCTGGTAAACCCAAGATGGGTCCACGGAGAAACTGAATATATATGTTTTGGAGAAGTGCCAGAGAGCTGGACCTTGGCAGGGAAACACCTGGGCTAGACTGTGTTCCAAAACAAGGTCCCTCAGGCACGGGTTTCACTCGTGTCTGTGGAAGTCAGGTGTAAACAGACAGTATAATTTGCAGGGAAGAGGGAGATTGCTGTATTTCTGTCCTCAGTAATAGGTGGCACGAGGCCCAGAGGAGGTGGCACTCCTTGCAGTACACTTGGGTTCCCAGCCCTCAGCCCCTGTCTGTGCAGGCAGGCTCCCTGGAAAGGATGAGGCGGCATCTGCTTTCTGTGCCGTGGAGGTGGGGCTTCTTCTGCCCCGGCTCAGCTCTGCTTGCCTCTCCTCCCTGCGGCCAAGGCACGTGGATTTAGTGATGATCCAGCACTAGCTACATTGCAGAGAGCAGTGGTGGCTTGACCTCGTGGCATACTCTATACATCTTCATAGTCTGCCCTCCACAAGGTACGGATTTACCAGAACGAGAAGGGCTGTAAGGGGACTTCCTGCCACATAACCAGCACAAGTTGTATGTGCTGCCTCATTTCATAGGGCTGTACAATCCTTCCACTGAGGCCAGGGCCTGGGACACCTCTTGACACACAGGCAGAAATAACCAATATTGCCTGTAATTCCCTGTCACTCTTGGTTATCTACACAAACAACAGAGAGATGCTTGAGAGGTCAAGGCAGGCAGGATGTGATGCCAGCAGAATACAATATGGGGGTGTGTTCCCATACAATAAGTTCTGCACTATTTGAAGCCAGCCCCCCTTCTCGATGTGATCCACTGTACTGCCTGAACCCTCCTCCCTCTGCCTCCCCCCTCTTGCACAAAGGCTGTTTTGCAGAAAACACCGTGGGGAAAGCAGCTTTTGCTAAATGTTTTATAACGTGCCAGGGAACCTTTATCAAACATTTAATCCCAAACCTGGCTTTGAAGCAGGGAGGCATACAATTCCGTAATTAATTTTTTTTTTTTTACCTTCTATTGCTAATCGCTGATAAAAAGCTTAATTCTATTAACAACTCGACTTGACAAATTGCACCGTTCAACGGAAGCGTTTAGAAATTAATTACGCATTTTATTGCATTAGATCGGATAAACAGGGGAGCGCCGGCTGAGCGGGAGAGGAGCATCAGCTCAGGGCCCACGATTGGGACCATGGTGGCCATTTTTTTTCCACCAGCTCCGAGTGAGCAGTTTACATGGCTGGAAAACTGCTGACGGGGACTGTTTTTCCTGTTTGTTTGTTCTGGTCTCCATGCTGATTGCAAAAGTTGCACGTAGGAGGGTTTATTTTTGTAAAGGTGAATTGCAAAGCTATGGTGAAAATTCAGCTAAGCACAAATTTCTGTGCTGAACAGCCTCCAGGGGGGACAGCCAGGCTTGGTGAGTCTGAGAATAATGAGAATATGGGATATCTGAGTGCAGAACCAGTGAGGTCTGTGTGGCACAAATGAAGACACTGGGACAAGGGGAAGCCCAGCACCACAGTGTGTACATCTGGCAAGGGAACCCCTGGGTTTTTAATATAGGTGTGTGCATAGAGGTAGATGCACCTGTATATCAGCCTGCCTATATATATGCACACACATGCATATGCACGTAGATACAAATATGTTCTCAAATTCCCTGGTGTGAAATTCAGAAACCATTCCTAATTTGTTGAAGGTAGTCTAAAAAAATTGGGGATTTCAGAAACCAAAATGGCACGTCAGTTTTACCTACCGTTCTGCCTGTCCACAGTGAGATTTAAGGATATTATTATTCAGAATTGCATTAGTGAATGTCTGGGTTTGAGATGCAGTTTTCACTCTGGGTTGTTTTGAACCTTGCTGACATTTGGAAGAAGATTTCGGTTCGTTCCTGTTAACCTGGAAATCATGAATGGCGTATCTTCTCAATTCCAGCTTTACTGCCTGTGTGCTGGGTTGTTTTTTCCTCAACTTTGTTTTTATTTCTCAGAGGCACATCAATAACCTTTCTCCTTGGCTGTAATCCATATAGTTGTGACCCTGATGAGTTTTAGTCTGATTCTGGAAAAGGCAAGGAGAAGAAAATTAACTTCATTTCTCACTTCAGCTTCGTTTTTCGTTCGTGGGCTGGATAAATGTGGGTGCCTGTAACCAGCTCTGTCAGCTGGTAGGCTTTTTCTGCAAGATGTGTGTGGACCAGGTTGTTTATGTGCCCAGGGGCAGCTCCTGCATCCTCCTCACAGGCTCCATTTGCAGGGTGGGGACACACAGAGTGGGCAGCAAAGCCCAGAGATGCTTCAAGCCAGGTTGAGCCCTCCTTTTATTTCCCCAGTGAGTCTAGGCACAGCCTCAGGAGAGGGAAGCAGCAGGGATGGCCATGTCCAGACTGCCCAGGAAAAGACCTGCTCCCACAGGGAGTCAGAGGGTGGCCTGCCACCACAGCTGCAGGTGCTTGTTTTTGAAAAGAAGCCTGCTCCAGCCTGGTTCTTGGCCATTTTCACTCCCTAGCAGCCCCCACTACAGTGGCCTCTCCAGCCCCATCCCCTGTGGCTGCATCCCTCTGTCCTTCACACACAATCTGCAGCTGGTGGCCAGAGCTCTGGAGCAGCAGTCACAGGATGCTCTCCTGGCATCTATTTTTACAGTTCTTTGCAAAGACAGCAACTGGAGACTCTGTTAGAGCTGTTCCTGGTTACAGGAGGTGCAGAGGTGTAGGGAGACAGCCGAGGTGCTGGGGAACAGGGAGGACGTTTATCCTTCCTTGGTGCACACAGCTCTTCAGATTGTGCATTTCATTTACTTTGAAGGCATTGATCATAATTCTTCAGTTACAGCTAAGTTTAGATTTCCATTCTCAGGCTTATTTTTCGCTTTCTAACCTTTATTAGGAGAAACTAATTTGTTTGCATAGTGAGATGTTCAAAAGCAGATAAGACATGCCAAGAGCAGGAGGGATTTTTTTTTTCTTTCTCTTTTTTTTTCCCCCTCTCTCAGAAAATGCAGAATTAGAAGTATGCATACTTGGGGAAAATCATACATTGAGCTCATCATCTCTTACTGCATCTTGAGTCTTCTTGACTCAGGTGCTCTCTGGCTTGCCAGAGCTCATGGTGTCAACACTCCTACACAGGTATTTTTCACAGGAAACAGCTGGGAACCAGAGGAGGGAACCTAAGAAGGGGCACGGCCGGTTTTAGATAGCTCTTATTAGGGAGAGGAGTGTATGGGGAGGGGAGGCAAAGGGCTGTGGTAATCAAAGGCAGGCAGAGAGTAATCTAGTTGTGGGAGCATGAGAGAGGCAGAAACAGATATACAGATGGTGCACAGCAACTAAGAAAAGAAACATGATGAAGGAGTGAAAGAAAAATAAATAAAAGTTAATAGAGCTAAGCAAAAATACTGAGAAGAGAAATATAGTGCTGCTGAAAGAGGGAACAGAATGAACTCAGAGATAGGCAACAGGGACGCTGCTGAGAAAAAAAATATTAACAATGAAAGATAGATCACAGCATGCTAGATGGCAAGAAATAAACAACAAGTTTATACAATTTCAAGGAAAACTATTGAGTCAAAATGTGTAGAGGGAAAAGGGAGGGAGAGGAAAGAAGGGAAGGTTGGGAAAAAGAAATTCAAAGGCTCCTTTGAAAAGAATAATTAAGTGACTAAGGCATCAGTGCCAAATTGCTGTGGTACTCTAGGGGCTGAGCCATTCAGCAATGAAACCTGTAGGGATTGCAGGGGAGGGGGGCTGAACCGAGAGGACCAGGAGACTGGTGGCAGGCTCCCAGCCCACCCTCCCCAGGCACTGTGCAGCCATGTGCTGCTGCTCCGGGTCCCTGCACAGCTCCGGGGACCCTCTTGGCAGGGAGGGGGGGTTTAGGGAAGACAAGTCTGGAAAAAATGGGGAGAGGGAGAAATACATTTACCTCAATAACCCTCTGGCTGAGGGGTCTCTGTTGCTTCTGAGGCTCTGTCTGCCCTTTCTGAGGTGCTTACTCTTGGCTTGCAAAGCCAAGCCCTCTCTTTTGGGCACAAGGCTGGCGTTACACAAGGTAGGAGCTAAGGGGGGATATGTCATCAATATCCAGTGAGGCAGGAGGTATTTATTAGTATTTAAAACTAAATCAATGCACTGCCTGAAAAAAAATGATCCTTTGCCCTGAATATTAATGTAAATTTGGCATATGATAATTTAAATTTAATTTAGTTGTATAGGATTCCTCCTCAAACCTATGCATGAATGGACAAGTAATTTTGCAACACGACTTCATCCAGGCTCTGTGCTTGTAAAGCCATCAAAATGTGCTCAGCCACAGGCCAGGATTTCCCTGTCTCCTTTCTCCCCTGGTCCCCTGCTTTCCTTTACTGCCTTTACTGCTAAGCTTGATGGAGCATGGCAATGACAAATGTGAAAACAGTAAGCAAAAGATTTCCACCCTTGCAGAATGAGCCCTGCGAAACCACTGCTGCGTTCTCTGCTCAGGTTTCAGGAGCTATTAATAGAGGTCTGTGAAGGTTTATTAATTATGCTGTTATACTGGGTCTTCTTCAATAAGAACAGTGTGCACATTTTGTTCCCATTTCCCCATGTCTTTCTGTCACCTGAATAGGCCTCTGCCAGGGCAAAAATTCTTTAAAAGAGAAGGAAGCAGCATATCCATGCAGGCCCCTTCCAGCATGCCTATCCCACCCCAGTGCACCCAAAAGACCTTTGTCCTGAGAAGTCAGCCTGTGCTGACACTGTAGTTGTAGCTGGGCGAAATGGGAAAACTTGGTGTCCTCGGGATGTAGGGCAAATCAGACTTTCTTTTGAATTCTGCTAGTTGCCAATTGACAGCTCCTCGAGAAACCCACCAGGTGAAACACGTCTGTAAGAGTTCATCATTTACAGCCCTGACACCTAGAAGTGCAGCTGAGCATCTCAGCTTCCATTAATAGAAGTCAACATGACCTGACAGGACTTTGATCTCCTGCAAATAACACCAGGTTTCAGCAGGCCAGTGGTGGCTGTAGGGCTTTGTGGGCAATTTACAAGGGACTCCTCGGGTCCCTTCACTGAAGAGCTTAGCCTTTAAGAGCATGATCCCATAAATCGGTGCTTAGGCAACTAGCCCATCGGGTTTAATGGGATTACTTGCGTGAGCAAGGCTTTGTGAGACAGTCGTGAGGAGGGGTGGAAATGGATGGAGCTGCAACATTGCTGCAGAGCATCAGGGGGCTGCATACAGCCCTGGGAATGCATTTATTGTACTCACAGGGATGTGGTTGGTGCCACTTGGGAGCGGGTATTGCTGTTTGTTTTGCACGCTGCTGGAGTATGTTGGTGGCCAGATAAAGGCAATGGGACTGAGGCTGTTTGTGCAGGGAAGATGCCAGAGAGGTCATCAGGTGTATTGGCATTGAGGAAACATGCATGATGGGTGGAGAAGGGAACGTGGGGGAAGGTGCAGACAGGCATGGCTGTGAGCAGTGCCAAGACCATGACTGATGGTTTCTAAGGTGGCTGAGGCGCCACCAAAGGGGGGCAGAGGGATATTCATAATTATTTTGTTCCACTTCAAAAGAAAATCTTAAATTGATGATGTTTGCAGCCCTTCTGCTGTCCCTCTCTGGAAGCACAGTAGTTTGGGTAGAGCAAATACTCACAAAGAGGATATTGCTATTATGAATATTTCTGTCAAAGGTGAATTTGAAATGGTCTGTTGGGTTAGGAAATTTGCATTTTGTGCTGCCAACTACTGTCTGAGTCATAGGTTCTGTTTTTTGCTGGCCCTTAATTAGCTGAGTCAAGCTGGAAAAATCACACACTAATTTACCTACCAAAATCCTTGAGTGGCCCACCCACAAATAGTTGCCAGCTCAGTCTGACTGGGTCACTTCCTGAGCCTCTCAATGCACCATGCAGGCCATGAGCTTTACTGAGAAGCAGTGGTGGTGCTGATCTGCCTTTCACAGCCCCTCACATAAGCTCATCCTCAATCCATACTCACGCTTGCACATTTTCCAGTGTTTCCACTGTACATGTGATTTGTGTTGTGCTGATTTTGTTAGTGATGCAGATGTTACAGTCCGGTGGTATGTAGGAGGGAATGGTGGATTTAACAGCTGACTGCAATATTCACAATATGTTTAATGTGTGAGGAAAAGATTATTTGCTGCCAGAAAATACATCAATAATCCCAAATAACAAATAAGCATGAGAGATGGATATTTCCTTTGCTATCACAAAAATGCTAGCTTTCATCAGACGCTTTTATTTTCTCACTCACTTTGTAAGTCATAAGTGGGTTTGGTCAGCAGTACAGCTTCCTCCTGATTTCAGTGAAAAAAAAAAACAACAACAAACCCTAGCTGTAGCCCTGCAAGCTATTACCTCCTAAAGCACTATTTGACATGAGTTTCAAGTGCTGTTTAGCTCCAGGTTTTGCAGAGTCCTGTGATGTCTGTCCAGGAAACCCAGTAATGTTCTCCAGATGGCATTTTCTAGAGGATGGCATCCACTTGCCATGGATGTAATTTCTGCATCTATGGGGATGGGCAGGGAGAAAGGACAACTTGGCATCCCCCTTTCCCTGGCAGCAAGCTGCATTAAAGGCACATTCCGCCTTCTGCACTGCACATCAACAAGCTGCCTCTTTACTGTCCCTGGTCAATTTGTCATGCCCAAGGACATCCTATGTCTCCCCTGCTCCCCCTCCTTTTCATGCTGCCCAGTTTTCTGCCAGGTTGGCGCCATGACATCACCCCAACAGCTGGTTGGCATTCTGAAGTCCACAGAATCATTTCTGTTGGAAACACTCATGGTCCTCACTGCTGCTGGGGATGGAGAGGGAAACATGAGAGTCCCACCAAAAGCTGGACATTGGTACAGCCACATTAGAGCTGGCAAACCTTCCTCCCTCTTTCCTCCCTTCAGCCAGGGTGGTTTGCAGCCTTCTGGGATGCTGGCCAAGGTGGCTGTGGTGTTCTTGAAGCTGGTGGCTTGGGGTTCATGCTTGCAGGGTGAGCGTGGGCCTGAAGGAATCTCGCAGGAAGCCAGATGCCCTGCTCATCTGTGCACTTGCCTCTCTGCCTGTGTGTGTGAGAGCTCACAGGGTTGACATGTGTGCTCGGGTGTGGAGGAGAGGAGGAGTGGGAGGTGCTGGCTGTATTTCCAGAAGTTTCTGGAGAAGAGGCACAGGCTGCGTCTTGAGGGCCTCCCACAGCAATGTGGTGCCCAGCACCTGGTAGGCTTCCTCTAAGAAGTCAGGTTCAAGACATCTAACATTGGACATGCAGCATGAGAGCTGGGAAAAGCAGACCAGGAGTACATCCTCCTCTCTAGGAAAGCTGCTGCTTATTCCTTCCTGCATATAGAAGCTGGAGGGAAGTGGTCCATGCAGATGAGCAACACGCAGATCTTGGGAGGGATGTATTTGTCACCTGAGGTGTGCGGGCACCCCATGCTCTCTGTGCTGGAATGCCTGGATTGGTACATCTGCCTTCCCCAGGGAGTAGATGCTCATGGCAGGGCTGGCATGCAGGGGTGCCCGCCTGGGCACACGCTTGTGGGGCTGTGTGGGGGGTATGCCAACCTGTCCTCTGCACGTGTTTGCCAGAGTGTGAAGTGTGCACACATTCCCTGCCTCTAACTACTGGGATTGTTAATCCTGTTTATAGCCAGCAGCAAGATGGGCAGGGAGCCGCTTAACAAGAGCTGACACATGAAAAAAATAAGGCTTTTGTCTCCATTGTACATTAAACAATTCATGAGGTTTGGGGTTGAATAAGACATTTAATGAACATTGGCCTGTTCGGGCTGCCTGCAGCTGGTCATTTCTCACCCAGGGCTGGGTGCTTTTAAAGGCAGAAGAAGGAGACATGAGTTTTGAGTTATAAAATTTTAACAAATAAATGGCATTTCCTACTTATCTTAAAATGGAGAGATAGGGAAGAAAGCTAGTAGCTGTGTTTTCAAGTATCTGGAACAATGGCAGGTTTGTAGACACAGTGAAAGCCCAGCTAAACTGAAGTGAGGATTCTCCGTGAATAGCTTTATTTATTTATCACTGAAACTATTTGCTTAGTGGTACAGGAATGGAGCCAGAATCCCTGCTTGTTTTGCAGCAGGCATCTTATTAGTTCTCTTCTTAGATCTCACAGAAGCACGTGGGGTGGAGTAATGAGAAGGGAACGATTAGGGAACAGATAAGACCTTGGAAGGTTGGCTAATTGGGTGTCAGAAGAAGAGGAGGCAGCTGAGAAGACTGGGAGACTTGTGCCAGTGGTTACAGGGGTGTGTGGTTACCTGCATCCGTGTCATCTTTGTTTTATGTAAGATCACTTCCCTTCACTCTAAATAAATGTTTACACACTTTAAATGTTCAGAAATATCACTTTATGAGGTCACTATTATGTTACTGTGCTTCCACTTGATTCACTGCACCAGTTTCTATGGTGCCAACAAGAAGGATCAGATTTAGCTTTCACAGCTCTTCCTCTCTTTTAGGGTCATGGAATATGAAGTAGCAGGAAGCGGGATTCACTTCTCTCTTGGACTTAGACATGAAGCACCAGCACTGGTGCAGCTTTCCTGATGTCACTTTTTCACTCTTTGATAGGTGGCTTTTGATTGAGCGCTTGGTGGGAGTTGTTCTCTCCTGGTCCACTTCTCTGCCTGGAGCCCAGGTGGGACACCTGCCAGCGCCTCAGCAGAGAGGCGAAAGGCCAAGATGGACCTGCAGGCACTGGGTGCTCTGTGACCCCGCGTATGTTCCATCCAGATTGGAACCCAGAGCTGAGGCAGCTGCAGGGAGGGGGTGTGCTGCCACTGCCAACCAAATACCACAGCTGAATTTGCTTTTGGGGAGTCTTTCTCTGCTGCTAGCTCAGAGCACAGCTGCTGATTTCCCCTACTGAAGGAGGCAGTGAGGTTGCCTTTCCCTCCCTGGTGCACACAGACCCCCTGTTCCTGTGCTGTGGCACAGGCTGGCAGCCCAAAACAGATGGTGCTGTTTTACGCTCAGCCTGCACCACTGCCTGAGGCAGACAGCAGGCACATGCACTCCCATCAGATGATATAGGAGAGGGTATCTCAACATGATGCTTTTGCCCATCCATTCAAAGTGGAGAGCAGCTCAGCCTTGGGACACCAGTCCAACTGGTTCTCAGCAGCACAGTTCTGTTGTAAAGGAACAACTTTGCTTTGAAAATCCTGTTTATAATCTTAGTCCAGCTTTCACTACAACAGCAGGGGGCTTTTGTTTTGGCCTGCCTGTAATTCTGAGGCATTTTGCTCCAGAACAAAGAATCCTGTTATAGAAACAACCTCTATTAGTGCATATTAATGTGCTCAGTTTGTGTAATCTATTTTACCATGTAATTTATTTTAACATTTATTTTAACGCTTTCTACCTCTACACTGAATAACAAACTCATCACCTGTCAATTGGAGGAAGCTATTTAGGATATTTACCCTTATAAGCTCTGGCATTTAGTTCACTGTTTAGACTGTAGCCTTTTGAGCACGACAGTCTTCTTTTTTTTCCCTTGTAGAGCAGCCTGAACTGCTCTGTAAACCACAGCTCTATAAATAGCCATTACTACTAATGCATCTAATACGGTATGGAAAATTGATGTGAGTTTAAAAATGTTGTGAAGGAGAAAAATGCAGCATGATATGGAATCTTTAATGGTCTCGGGGATCATAGTATTGGTTTTGCATTGCAGTTATCTTCCTCACTGCTGCAGGTCTTCATGTCCTTAAATCACATGCTCCTCAAATCAGGAGGGGGATCAGCAGTGTCATGGTCTCGGTGGAGGGGTATAGTCAAATGGTACAGAATGCCATTTTCTTTGGATGTCTCCTGACTCAAGTTGTTACTGCAGATCTGCATGAACTTGCCTTTGAAGTGTGAGCAGGTCATGTCTCAAGGTGTTCCTTTCCCTTGGCTAGCCCTGGACACCATAATTTACAGATGCAGCTATAAAATAATCAGCTTTACAGTTGCTTCCTTTCACCAAAGAAATGCCTGCCCTCAAACACAGGGGTGAAGAAGTAGAGCAGGGGATTACATGGGAAGATGATATGCCATGCACAAACATACATCCACAGCCTCAGGCTTTGACACCAAGTTATTGTGCTAATGCCATACACATTGGTACAGTGATTATTTGGAAAGGCAGTATCTTTTCGAGTGGGTCAAAACTGTGATTGATTGTTTTCTCATCCTGTAAAACTGGAGCTATAAGCCCAGTCTGATCCTTCACTGCCATGAGATGTGTAAGCCATAGTCTTGATTCCCAGAGAGGCAGGAACTCTTTGAAGCACAGTTGTGTCGGTCAGTTGGATGCCCTTAGGTCCCATCACTTGGGAGCTTGCACCTGAGAAGCTGGAGAGGGTGATCAGAGCAGAGACCCTGGTACTGGAGCTGAGCAGGGCTGAAGCTGCCCGCTAAGTGGCATTTGCTCAGTCCGAAAAGGACTCACCACGTGCCTGGGCCTTGGCCATACATAAGCTGAGCCCAAGGGCACCGAGGAGACTTTGCTTAGTTTTAAGTGATGGATCAAAGTCAGCTCTTCCTGCGTGGGACAGTGACAGCTGTACAGTCTGTATTCTGGTGTCAAGACTGGCGAGAAGACATGGCTGAATTGGTTTTCTACTTTGCTGCAGGAATCTTGGAAAAACATTTAGAATTAAGCCAGCTTCAGACAGGAGAATCAGAGCACCTTCCACTTGCACATGAAAGCATCAGGCAGCCTGTCGTTCTATCCATCCTTTGGTATATTTTCTCTGTCTCTCTCCTTTCACCCCACCATATGTGGCATGTTGGATGTGCTGCCTCCTCCTCCTGTTTTCTGCCCCAAGGTTGTTGTGAGCTTGAGAGTGATGTCTGGTAACGCTCTTTATTGCACATAGTACAGAGAAATATGAGGATGGCAACCCTACAAGAGCAGATGGCTTCACATGCCTGGATCTGTTTCCTCAGACAAAGTAGGATACTGCGAACTGGTGTTCATTTCACTTGGTAACATCTACTTGAAATATTGGTGGGTGTTGAACCATTTGGATAAGCAGGCAGGCTGTTACAAAGACTCACGTGGGCAGGGTAGAGTGAGGGCATATAGGTGATGGGAATCCTGCACATTTCTGGTAGAGTGTCCCTTTCCAGAGGAGAGGATGGGGTGCTGAAAGAAAGAAGTTGTAAAGAGAGGGGAAATTCTCTGTACTCCACTGCATGCAAATACGTGCCAATCTCCAGCAAGGCTGGCTAAGAGTCAAGGGGCTCACTGTTTGGGAGAGGTCAGGTGTGGAGTCAGTTTGGACACTTCAGGCATGGACTGCAAAGGCTCAGTTTATCTTATTGAGGGGTGTACACACAGTACACAGTAAATATATTCTTCAGACAATCAGCATTCATATTCAGCAGAGAGTACAACATGGCAGTGTTTGTAGCACAAGCAGGAAGAGGCCTCTGCACCACGTATTTGCAGGGTAGTACTTGGAGGAGCAGGTGGGGGAAAGGTGAGGAGATAAAGGGTCAAGCAAAGAGCAAGGCTGTCTCTGTGTATAGAGAACTCACCAATGGGAGGAAAGAGGGGGACACTGGTGAACATGTGAAGTACAGAAAGGATTAATTAGAACAAGGAGGAAAGGAAGATTCACAGGCCAGGGATGTCAGAGGCAATAGCCACAGCCCGGGAAGCGCTCCCACCTCATCCCTGCATTGCCCCGTATGACAGTGCTGTCCCCTTTTGTCAGACAGCAGACTCCATCATTTCAGCTTGCTAGCCCACCCGCTCCATGTTAATGCATTTCTGATAATTACCATTTTTCAGAACTATTTTGACTGTTAAAAAACGCTGTTTTTAAAATATAAGCTGATTAAAAGAGACTACTCATTAGCATAAGCTCCTTGCTGTTCAGCCCTCTTCCTAATTAAAAGCACTCATCTGTGGAGACCTCGATTCTCCCCTGTCCTCTGGGCTAGCTTTTTGGACATTTTTCCCTGGCAGTTTGCTTTATTTTGCCTCATCTTCCTTTTTTTAGTTTTCTCTCCAGCAGATTTCTGGCAAGGGTGGAAGAGGATTCAGGCAGGTGGAGGCTTAGGTTTTTAGTACCAGATGAGAACTGGAATGAATATGCTGTTCCTTAAAGCATCATCCTCTGTTTATTGCTGCTGGCTTGGGAGCAGAGCAGCAGCACGTTGGCTCCCAGGTTCTTGGAGATGCACCTCCCAGGGCAGCGATCTCCTCCAGTCTAAACAGCATTAGGCTGGTGGCATGTTTGGATGGCAGATCTGTAATGCAAATCCAAGGGTGCTGGTGGCTTTGCAGCAGGTGTTGATTTCTCTCTCATTCAGCACTAAGCCAAGGTCCCAGCAAGGGATCAGCTGCCTCTGTGTTGTGGGGAAGGCAGCATTATGATGAGCTGCAGAGGTCCCCACCACAGAGACATGTGATGGCTCTAAATGTCTGTAGTCCCAGAACTTCAGAAAATTTTAGCTCAAAGAACTGTTTTCTGTCTTCCTTAGTGCTTCTCAATGGTCCTGAATTAAATAAAGCAGCCTCCCTCAATCCTCCCCTCAGTATTGCCCATTTCTAAGCAGGTGCCATGTTTAGCCCTGAAACAGCAGCATAAATAACAGAGGCAAGAATGGTGTTTAAGCTGTCCCAAAGCAGTCTGGCACTCTAGCCAGCTTGATTGGTAGGAATTCACATCTGTGGGATCGATGAGTTGCTTGCTAGTCCTCTGCAAATGTTCAGAAAGAGGGGAACTTGCTGGCATGTATGGACCCTGCATGTGTGGATGGAGGAGATTTCTCCAGACAGTGTTGTTTAGAAGTCTATTCACTGATTTTTTTTTTTTTCCCATGCAAAGGAATGGTGGCAGACCTTGAAATATTTCCACTTGCTTCCCTAAGAAGAATTTCTCTAGTTCATCTGTGATATACAACAGATGACTTCCATCAGCAAAAATCTGATTTCTTCATTTCAGGAGGTTCTTCCTCAGCTACAGTCAAGTGTCACTTGGTGCCACTAAAGAGAACGGGCTTAAAGACTCTGCTTGTGAAAATGGCTTGGACATAAATTTTTGTCAAAGTAAACTCAGGACTGGCTGGCCAGGGACCTGCAACCCACCACGGGAATATTAGAAGACAGCAGACATTTTCCTCATCCTTGTTTTCATTCTATCCTTGCTCAGGCTGGATAGGAGCTGTGGCCGGGTTTGGCTCAATATCCCTTCTCCCCGTGCTTTTTCAGTGTCTTATGCTTAGCCCCGCAGGAGCTGACACCGCTGTGGAGAAGTGAGACTGGCGTCTAATTTGCGTCATGCCTCAGCAGCTACAGCCTGACTGCAGGCTCTTTCTTCCTGGGGTTCCTCCAAGAGCCAAAAAAGAACAGCTGATTTTTAGATCTGGAAGGGATTGGGAATGGCTGGGAGGTTAGATACTCTGGGGTTAATGGTCATCTCTTTCGCATCAACTCTCTGCTGGTGGAAGTCCATTGATTGCAATGAAATGATGCCTGATTTACCACGACAGTCAGAAAAGCATCACTCTCAGTTTATTTATTTCCTTTAGGACTGAAAAATGAAACCCATCTGACTGAAGGGGAGCATGCCACAGTCACGTGAGAGATTTATTCCAGTAAAAAGAGCTGCCCTTTCACACAGACTCTTTATACTCCATACCCCACTCTTCACTCCAATGTCCTCCTTCCCTGCTTTCTCACACCAGGCTGTAAATCCTCTGTTCAGTTGTACATGCTGGGGGTGGATGATATTGTCTCTTGCTTATACCATGGCACTTCAGAAATAACTTGACAGAAGTCTGTGGCACTGCAGCAGTCAGGCCCCAGGTTCAGCCAAACCATGGCTGTAAAATCCCATTTAAAAGGTCAGGAGCAATGTTTTTAGCGCTTATTTTTCACCCTTCTATGTATCTGTTCTGCTTGCTTGATTGTCTTTTCAAAGCTGTCAGCCAGGCTAAAGTCTCACCTGAAATTCTGAAGTAACCTGAAGTGGACAGCCTGAATAGCTGCAAAGGTCAAGACAATGCCTTGGCTCTGGTGAAGGGACAAAGTCACTTCTGGTTTCAACTCAGTTGCTTCAACAACATTACACCAGGATGACTTTGGTTTAAGGTAGTGGCTCTACTTTGTCAATCAATAATTCAGCCTCACCTTTGCACAGCCAGATGCATGCTACAGTCCTGCTTTCTTAGGCATAGAAATTGAGGTGGAAAGTCCAGAGCGGGATGAGAGTTTGCATTGAGCTCTCCAGGATGTCAGACTTGCTCTGGTATGTTGCTTTTCACCAGCAGAACTCCTGGTGTCCTCCAAAAGTAGAATGAGTGTCATTATCTTAATTTTGTAGCTGTAAAAATTGAGCCACGATGAACTGGATTGGGAAGGAGTTTCCAGGGCCAGCACAATGTGCCCTCCAGAGCTTCCCTGTTGCCTCCAGGAGCCAGACCCAGCAGGCATTAGACTAGGCCTGGAGTAGACCCTAGCTCTGAAATCCTTTAGGAGGGTCATGTCACCTCTCCATCATTTTTCATCATGCAGTGGCCACACCCCACTTACAGCTAAGAGAACTTAAAACAGGAGGGAGAACTTTCATGGAGAAGAGCTGGTCTTGCTCTTCCCCAGTCCCAGCAGCTTTCCCTGAATGACAACTCCAGTGTCCTTCTCAAAAGTGGGGACAACATATGTCCCATCTCTCTCCCATGTGTGGGGCAGCTGTGGGTGCTGGTTTTTAAAAGAGTGTATTGCTGTCACAAACAGGCATGCAAAGCACTCTGTTCCCATCGGCCATGGCAGCATCAGTAGTATTTTCATGGTAAGTCTTGTGGGTGCAACCCTGACAACCAAGTCAATTCCCCTGCTTCAGGGTGTTCGTGGGTCTGGCTGCTTGAAATCAAGCTGCATTTCAACTTGAAGAGAGCTGAGGCTTTAGGGAAAACAGTCAGGGCTTTGCTCTTCAGTGTTGCCACAGGATCTGACTTGGTTTTGCTGTCAAATCATGTTTCTTTGACCTTACAGAAGCTGAGGAGGAGGTTGGTCCTAAGGACTTGGTTCCTAGTGGGTTTGCACACGTCTGAAACTGGCCATTGTGGTGACAAAGTGCTCTGGAGGGAAAATGGGAGAATGGACAGACAGTGCTGTTTTGAAAAGCTGCAGAGATTTTTTTTTTACAGATCAGGAGTTTTAAACTCAGGCCATTGGGTCTCAGTAGTTTTAAGTCTTTTAACAACTCTGCAGAAACTGTAGTTTCTCATAGTAACAGCGTTCCTCCTGAGCCAGGGTACTTAAATATTCTAATATTAACTCTAGAATAGACAAATATTTCTAGATAGATAGCTCATCCAGAGAAGGATATTTATTATTTTATATCTAGAGTTGGAAGTCCCCATGGGCATCCATGTATTAATCTTAGGAAGCTGTGATGGATGGAAAAGCAGATTGCTCTCTGCAGTGAGGTAGTTTGTATAGGGAAAACTTTGGAAGTTCCCAAACTGAAGGGGTAAAAAAGTAATGGGTGCTACAGGTTAGTTGGGTAGGTAGGTGGTAAATGCTCTTCATCACTTGGTTTGGGACAGATTGTTCATTTCTTCCTCCCTCATTTGCTGAATTCCTACATATTAGGAACAAGGAAATGAGATGGACATAACAGTTATAAAATTCAAAGTAATTTCCAAAGATGAATTTCAATTAGACCTGAACCATTTGGGTCTGTCCAAGAAAGTTCTTCTCTCTCATCCAAGAGTTAATGAAATGCTTCTGTTTCTCCTGTCTTGTGCAGTTTCTCTTCCCTTGCATTCAGCAAGGCTGTCTTCTTCCTCTGCTGCCAGGGGCTTCCTTCAGCCCTTATACAGGGTACTTCTTATCCTCTCTGGTAACAGCTCCCTATCCAGTCTGACTAGAGATGGGATTCCTATGGGGGACAGAAAGGGTTAAGCAGTGAACAGAGAAGTCATCTAAAAGCAGGGAGAGGGACTCTGGTCCTCTAGACAAAAGTGTGCTGCAGTTCCTGACTTTAGGAAAATACCCAGATGTTTGAAAGAGGGGGCAGACTTCTTACAAAGTTGAGGCTGGGAGCCAGTCCTAGCAACTGCAGCACACTTTTTAGGAAGGGAATAAAACACAGACACAAACAAAACAAAAAGCCTGACATCAGATCTAATTAATAATAATAGAAAAGCCAATTTCACAGCCCATTACCCCTCATAGCCAGGTGGGGGGTAGGAAGGTGAGGAGGAGGAGGGACTTGAGTCAACATGGGCGGATGTGTTTGTGGACCTTATGAGAGAGATGGGGCAATGGTGGCTCACAGAGTTTCCCTGCCAGACGTATAGCTTTAGGCTCCATTAACCCAGAACCCAACAGAAGGTACCATAGCCAAGGGGAAAATCTTTAAAAATGCCGACAGCATCATTTTGCTTCATTAGCAGGGCTCCGGCGTGCCTCCTTCTCTCTTCGCTACCACTATGACCCCCTCCCTTCCATGCCCCCTCCTCTCCCTCTCTTTCCGTTTCGTTTAACTGAAGGCAATTCATCTCGTTTTAATTAATTTTTACTTGCAGCGTTATCACCCCAAGTATAAAGGCAAAAAGTTGTTTTTTTTAATTACAAAGCTAACGGCATTAATTACCAGTACAGTAAATGCATCAACGCATGGGAGCCAAGTGGCGTTTGGAGGCACTGAGGCAGTGAGCGTCTGTGACAGCTGCAAAGGGTTTGGTGGGATTTTTTTTCTTTTTTTCTTCTGACAGCCTCACCACAGTATAGCCTTACTTTGGGGATAAAAAAAAAAAAAAAAAAAAAAAACAGCCTGAGATTTTTTAAAAGCACAAATCAAATCCAGCCTGGGATATGGCATCTGGAAGGGATGTAACAGAGCATCCTTAAACTATAGGGCTGGAAGGGACAGGAAAAATCTTTGTCCCAAAACAGATACCACTAGACCTGTTTCAGTCCTAATGGATTTCTGTTACATCTCAGCATCCACAGGGAGTCCTCGTCTGGTTGGTCCAGTAGTTCATCCAAGCGTCACCCTTGTTTCCTAAATGAATCCTTGTAGGTGGAATATTTGCAGAGGTTTGATGATCTGGACAAGTGGAGTTGGAGATCTGATCTGTATGGAGCTGACTGTGGGCTCTGTCCAGCCATGGCATATGAACCTATCTCAAGAAGATGAAAGTGACCCTTTGCTTCAGCTCGAATAGACCCTGAGGCGTGACCAAAAAAGCATAAACCCAAGTACTCTGTGTAAAAAAGAAGGGATTTGGTACAAGGATTGCACTTTCATGGTGGTCCAGAAGAGGCACATCAGGTGCCAAGGGAATCTGCTTTCTGAGGGAACTGGGCTTGGAGAAAGAGGTGTCAACAGCATTGGCAGTGATAGGAGAAGGGCTCTTGGCTCTCCATCTTGAGCTATTAAGAGGCATCTTTTCTGTTTCCTTTTATTTTCTTCTAGGAGGAAGGTGTGGGATCCGTTGAGGGGAGAAAGCTTGAATGTGCCCATGTTGCACTGGTGCTCAGAACATGGAGGTGGCTTTGCCTTTGCCAGACAATGGGTAACCTTTGGAGGAAGGGAATGATGGTACAGGAAAGGCACCACTGCAGTCAAATGGGGCAAGCAGAAATGGTGCAGTGTGAGAGTTGCTTCTGCTGCTCTGTTATTCCCATTAAATTCACAGCAAGTGCTGAGGAGTAGCAGGGGGCAGCCCCCAAACTTAACTTCTGATATGTGCTTCTTGAGCCACATTTTGCTTTGTTCTGTTTCTGGCTCAAGCCTTGCCTGCTCCCGTCATGGCAAAACCTCTCTGCTGAGTTGTAAAAGCAGTCTCATTCTAACCCCCTCTGAAAGGGCTGGAAGAAGTGTCTTTGTATGGCCTTGCCTTTCAGTCAGAGCCTGACTGTGAAAGGACAGATATAAGGAGTGAGAAATTACCCTAATAAAATGATGTCTATCATTTTCTTATTCCAACCAGAAATTCTGTAGCACAGAACATCAAAAAAAGATTAAAAAAAAAAAAAAAAAGAAGAAGAAAAAAAATAACTAATTCAGAAACAACCTGAAGGCAAAAAGTTATGAAATTGAAACCCAAAGAACCAGCAGGGAAAATGCTTTAAAAAAGTCCCTTATTAGAATCACAGAAGGTAGCGCCATACGCCCACATGAAAAACAAAATAAAAACCTGGAAGCAAAAAGGTAAGAGAAACTCATGCACTTAAACACCAAGCTATGTTGGTTTATTCAAGTCAGATAAAGAATATTTTAAAAATTGGATATTCCATCTGAGTGATGCTAATAGAATGGAACATAAAATGGAGCACTGAGATGTAAAATACAGATTAAGAAAAAATTTGAGGAACAAATAGCCAAAGATAACACAAGCAATAATAAATTCTTTACATACCAAGAGTAGGCAGCCCCAGGGAGAGTCAGTTAAAGAGGTAATCAGGATGAATAGAGGTTGAAGAAAAGACTTGGTCATTAGTAGAGGGGAGAAGAGAACCCTGAATACACCACCATGCATTTTGCAGAGAAAAAATGATGACAGCGTCCTTGGGTGATGTGTGAGTAATAATGAAACTGTGTGTAAAATGGGGCCGTAACAGATCTTCAGGTTATTGCACAGGGACTCCATGTTGGTGGGTCCCAATTTTGACTTGCAGTCCTCCACAGAAAAATTTGTATTCCCTGATCATCACCCCAATACCACCACAGATTCTGGGGGAAGAAGCAACCTGAAAAGAGCAGGTATGAAATATGAACCTATTCAACGAGCAGGTAGACTGCTACAAGATGAAATCCCTTAACAGGTTCATAGGAGGTCATGTTCCCAAATTAAAATCATAATTTGGAAACAAAAAGGAAATAGGAAAAAGTGCAGTCAAATGCCAAATTTCATGGGCTTATTCACATCTAATAAAAATAAAAAAAAAGGAAAAAAGGAAAAGAAGAAAAGATTACACCAGGGGCATAAAATGTTTGGGGTTTTTTTGTTTGTTTTGTGTTTTTTTAATTTTGTTTGGGGAGGTTGTTTATTTGTAGGGGGTTTTGAGGGTTTTGTGGTTTTGTTTGTTTGTTTGTTTTTTGTTAATGATCAAGTCTTCATCTGTACTATCTTAAGCAGTTCTGGTATTCCCCTTTAATTGTTGCTGTTTGTTCTGCCCACTCTCAAACACCCTTTTTTGTCACTCACCTTAGACTTTGGGCTGATTTGTTTTTTCTGTTGTCATTTCCAAAATGAGGGGCATTGCTCTGTCCTGTAGCCCAGGAACCTAGCATGATGTCTGCCCACCCTCCCAAAGTGCACATCACTGGGTGTGCAAGTTGCAAATCCAATAGAGGAGCAGAAACTGGTCAGGAATCCATTGAAGATTAGAGTTTGGGGAATTGATTCAGGTTCATCAACATACTATGACACTTTGAAACTGTCTTCTCTACCTCTTCCTTTTTTCTTTTCCTAAAAGCATTTTCATGAGCATCATTTGATATCTGCCATACCTGACCTTACTTTCAGCTTAGTTGCAGGATTGTTCCTCCCCTCTCTCCCCTTCAGCTGTCCTCCCCTCCACCTCCAGCCCATGCCTGTCATCTGTATCCCAGTCACCTTCCACGTATTGCTCCACATCCTTCTCCCTTTTGCATTTATTTATTTATTTGTCTTCCCTGGGGTTGGAAATGGGGGAAAAATAAAAATAAATATGCAAATGCAAGGAAAAAAACTGAGAGAAATTTAATTAAAATGTGTGTGTTTCTTTCCCTTCGAGTGCTTTAGGGTGGAATAGCAAATTCTTAAAAAAAGAGAGCACTCAGAATAAGGTTAAAGAGCTGGAAACTGATTACATGCAATTGAAAATGAAAGCAGGGAGAGGGTGGTGGAGATGTAGCATATTGAGATAGGTAAAAGGCTCAGGGAGACTCTTGCTGGTGAGGGGGCATTTTTCACTGTGAGTTACAGCCAAGCAGGCATTGAATATGAGGTCTGTAATGGGGCTTCAGACGTTTTGCATCAGGAGAGAGGCAGGGAGAAAAGCATTTTACTTTGAAGAGCAATATGAAGAGGGCATCTTGCAGGTGAGAGCTGGGGGAAAAAAAAAAAAAGCAACAGTCAGGAAAGATAGAGGAGTGGGGGAGAGCCACCGCTTTCTGGTTTGTGTCTGTAGATCTGCCATACCCTGAGAGAGGACAGGACTTCTAGAGTGCTTGAGGATAGGGAGGGGAGAGAGAAATAAATAACTGAGTCTCATACTTTATGCAGGATCCGTAATCACCAGTTCTGAGCCTGATCAAAGCCATAGCTGTAATGCATCTTTGTGAAGGAGAAGGTGAGGTTGTTGGGCTGTGGAGTTGTTCTTCAGCTTCCTAAAGATTTGAGGGTGAAGGCAAGTTCTGGTGCAGAGGGGGGAGGGGTGGGGGTGTGGAAGTCCCTCAGCCTTACAGGCATGTTTGGACAGCAGTGGTCTGGCTAGGTCCCG
Organism: Chamaea fasciata; assembly: GCF_029207755.1. Taxonomy (NCBI): domain Eukaryota; kingdom Metazoa; phylum Chordata; class Aves; order Passeriformes; family Sylviidae; genus Chamaea; species Chamaea fasciata. The sequence goes on along the minus strand of NW_027094087.1, from coordinate 23,268,789 downwards.
TTTCTGATTCACCCCTGGGTGTTCACAGGGCTGTGTAGCAGCTTCCTAAAATAACAGGGCTCCCTTAGACCAATCACAGGACCTTCAAGTCTAAACCCAATCCTCCCCACAGACACACTATGACAGCATTAGGGCCAGCAGTAGATTTGTGTGCCAAGGGTGAGAATGTGTATATTATGTGGCCTCACTTACCAGCAGTGCTTTTCCAGTGCATCTTCTCCATTCTGCTCTCATTCCAACTTGGGAATCATTTCTTGGCAGCCTGTCTTTTTAATTAAAAGGAGCCCTTGAAAGACCATATCCTCACTTGTGCCCTACCTTGGTTCCAGGCTGCCAAGGCCTTGGCATTACTCAGAGCCCATGGGACATCTCATGAATTTAATTTTTAAATCTGTGATGCTCTGGGAGGTGTGGGCCTGTCACCTGTCCCTCTGCAGTCACTGAAAGGCATGTTCCTAGCAGCTCTTCCTTAGGGCCATTGCTGCCTGCTGCAGGGAGTTCTCTCACCAAGCTGAAGCAAGTCCCAAGCACTCCTTTTCCTGCTTTGTTGGCATCCACATTCCATTGGCTGTGAGAGGCACCACTTTGGTGCTGTTCCTGCCCTTCTGGGTCCAGGCTGGAATAGGGGAGGGCAGCACTGGAGACAGCTACCTTACAAGCAGTTTGAATAGTGTCTGGAAAAGCTTCCATTCTAAATAGCCATATTAAATAGTTCCTGATTCTGATTTGTCCATGCACTGTCTGAGTCCTCAAGAAGCTCTTTTGGAAGGGGCTTAGTGGCAAAGACAACAGCTGCTTCCTACTCTGGTGTAGCACGGATTGATGCTGCAGCTTTTATAACCCACCGACAGTAGCTCTCCCCTTCTGCCCACAGATATTAAAAGTCCAATTTGCTCTTCTCTTTCCCATGCCTTTTAGAGTGAGAGAAAAGAAGTCCTCTTGCAGTGATGCAGAGTGATTGCTGCCATCTGACATTCACATTTATCTGCTCAGTCTTTTCATTATCTCCCTCCCGTTCTGCTCCTTCTCAGCTGTTTGCTGATCCTCTTCCTTCCTCTGAGACTGGCTGTTGTTAAAACTCCTCTGCTTACCTGCTCTGTATATCTTGACTTATCTGCTTGGTTCACATCTCATTCATTGATTTTTTCATACCCAGCTGCTAAATGAGCACTGTTTGCACCTCTTCCACAAGCATCTTCTGCTTTGCTACTGCAAATTCCTTTGTAGTCCAACTAAAACAGTGTAGCTTCTCATTACAAACAGAAAACCCAGCAGGCTTCCCATTTTTCTTACCTCTGCCTGTGTGCTGCTTGTTTTATTTCAGTCGAGAGGTCACACTACTGGTGACTCTTACTAGAGATGTTTCCCTAACTTTGAGCCCAATTTATCAGTCAGGATACAAGGCTCATTTTTCCCAGGTGCCCCAGACCAGGAATAGCCTCTGGCTGTTACACAGCTTTTCAACAAACTGTGTCAAGAAGCAGCAAAATCCTGCCTCCGGGAACATGTTCCCTTTCTCAGTTTTATTCTGTATTGTTACAATCTCGTTTAGTGTCTCAATTATGTATAGACAGTCACAAGCTGCAAATTCAGATCAGAAATTCCAGGCATGTTTGTATCCTATGGACTTGTTTGCCTCGATTAGTTTGTACCACTACAACTATATAAATAAATGTACTTTTGTACAAATACTTTTGTAGGTGTATTTGTGTACCCACATTTGAGGGTTATTCCATACCATTCAAAGCTGCTTTAGTAGTGCCAAAGTTATTCTGTAAACATGAGTGCTGTGCAATTCTCTGGAACAGGCATGCTCACATGCAGCCTGTATTCCTCACATTAGGATTTTTTATTCCATTTGTATCTGAAGAGGCAACAATCCCACATTTACTTTCCATGAAATCAGTGGGGTCTGTGTTAACTTTGACATAAATCTTCACTTTCATCTTCAGCATAAATCTTCAGGCCTGATGTATGGGGAAAGAGGGAGTAACAGAACCAAGAGACACAAAACACAGCTCATGGTATGCACAGAACTTCTGTAAGATTGTGCTATGTTTTGGAACGAGGTGTGAAGCTGATGCAGATAAAATAGAAGATGTCTCAGGATTTATGGTGGAAGCTCATCTCTCCTTGTTGGTTTGCTGTGTGTTCACCACAGCTGGGTTTGGAAGTTTAGGGCTGTTGGCTTTTTAAAGCAGGAAAATTATTCCATTGGCTTCTGCAAGTGAAGAACTTGTGTTATTTCAGAAGTGGGAATGAGTTTTGGCTCATGAGAGATGTCCTGTGCTTGTAATTATGGGAATCTTTTCATTCTGGAGGTCTTCTAATATACATCTACATCTGCCAGTCAACCAAGAAGCATTGGGAGAACAGGCTTTCTTGAGACTATCTGGGAAGTCCAACATCTAATATTCATGAACTTGGAAAGGCACAGACATGTGAAGTAAAAAATTAGTCCAATCTTTCAAAAATTAGGACTGGTCAGTAGAATAGGAGATCCAAGAGGAATCCATTTGTCTAGGCTTAGATTTTGCCTCGTTTGTTTGCAATGCAAAGCAAAGGACAAGTCTCCATGCCCAAGGCATGCAGTATTTTGCTGTCTTGGGTTTTGAGGGGTAGCTCATGCCACCAGGACTGTCTGAAAGGTTCTAGACCACACAGTCCACAGATAAAAAATCCGGGTGGAGCAGTACAGTTCGGAATCTCACCAGAGCACAGTGAAAACCCTGTGAATGTGGGGGTCTGGGGGCTGCAGGGGTGAAAAAGGCTTCTGGGAAGTGAGTGAGTCAGGAGCTGGGAGCCTGCAGGGCTGCTCGTCCTGTCTCTGGTTCTCAACTTCACTTTCCCAATTGCAAAAGGCTGGCAGCACGCATACATCGCTCTTAATCTTCCTTCTGCATCCCTGTTTTTGCAGTTGTCAGAGCGCCGTATTATGCAGACTGGAATTAAGCAATTAAGGCGATAATGTTTCCCTTGAAGAGTTTGACAAGGCAGAAGGAACACAGACTACTTTTCAGACAAGCTTTTGGTTGCATATTTACCTAAAAACAACAGGAGGAAAGAAATGGACGATAGTAAACACGCACACAGCAGCTTTGTGACCAAGCCACCCTTCCCTGCCTGTGCATCCCTCCTTCTTACTTGTCCCATAACACCACTGAGGTCTTGGGTCCTCAGAGGGGCTGCTCACTTGCCACCCTCAGCACAGAGGACTCAAAGGAAGGGTCTGCTACAGTCTGTAACAAAACTGAATTTTAAACAGATGTTTAAAGGTCTAGATCAGCACCATACTTCATGCTTCAGAGCCAGGGCTTGTGTCACTGACTCATGGATTGTGCTTTCACAGCTTTGCAAGGCTGGTTTGTGGGGATGAGGAGGGGGAAGGTTGCTATCAGCTACTGGGAGACAAAAGTTCAGAGCTGTTCTCTGTGAGGAGTTTTTTGACTTTGCAACTTAGCCAGCATCTACTGTGAGTTCTTCTTGTTCTAAAAGACACCTTTCAATCTTCTTTAGTTTAGATTTGCAGTGAGTTTGTGAGAAAGGAGAGGGTTATGCTATTGAACTGTTTTGCCAGTGATTTTTATGTCACAGTCAAAGATAGGCTAAACTGAGGCTGCAAATCTCAATTGTTTTGGAAGCCAAGGTGTGGGGAAGCTAGTCTGACCTACAGAGAGTCATACTGCTGGTGCCTCTGCAATTTCCCTCTGTTTAGCAGATGAGGTAGTGCTTTTTAACGCTGTAGATAAAATGTAAAATTTGCTTTGAATCAGTGACGATGCTAAGGATCAGACCCAGGGGTAGAAATGTAAGATTCTGCAAAATGGCATAATTTGAAATAAGCTTCACCCTTGTGATTTTTTTCAAGTTGTGCTATCTTTCCTTGGGATGTGGTTGGTCACCCGTGCTTTGAACCTGCTTAGCCGTTGGCAGAAGCTTAGCATTTTCTTCATTTCCTACAGGTCTCAGGAGGAAAGGAGCAGAGAATGGGGAGTTACTGATTTGCTGCCAGTCGAGAGACATAGGGCCTGATTCACCACTGCTCCATTACACCCAGAGTCAGACCCGCATAAAAAGATGAATCAGAGGCGGTGACTCAGGCTCCAGTGCTCTAAATAGTCAGCAGAAGAGGCAAGCCTAGTCCCAAGTGGCACTAATGAGTGAAAGAGAGTTAAGAAAGTGTGTGGCTTAATGGGGTGTATTCCCCAGCTCACACCAGCACACAGGGAATCATTACCAGATAGAGATAATTGGGTGATTGTGTAACAGCGTGGTCACATACGCTGATCTACAGTAGTGCATGGGAGGATTTGGTTCACTTTGAAACCTCTTCCCAGGTTATATCAGGTAAAATGAAGGCAGGCCCACTCAGGGCAGATTTCTGGAAGCTGAGAGGATGTTGTGGGGATGGATAACCCCTTTACTTTAAGCATACTTCACTGGCCACTTTCAGGAAAAAGGATTATAGAGGCCCTTGTTCCAAGCCAGCAGGGCTCATCTTAAGCTGAGTTGCTAGGTAGGGGTGTAATGAGATAATTCAGACAGTCTGAGACCACTCTTTGCTCATGTAAAGTAGCATTCATGTGGAAGCAAACTTCTCCCAGTTGGCACCCGTGTCAAGAGCTGCTCTGTACGTCTCCATTTTGCCTGGTCACTTCCTTGGAAGGTCAGCTGAGCTTATTCTCAGTAGCAGTTGTTTGGCCTGAATTAGTACTCAAGGAAGCATTGGCTCAATCGATCCAGATAACTCTATCTAGCCTTTGTTTAAATAAGGCCACAAGTTCCCACCGCTTCTACATCATTTATCTGCTGTGTAGTTCAGCAGCCAAGCTGTGTTTGTGGAGGCATATTAAAAAAAAAAAAAAAAAAAAAAAAAATCCCCTAACAGCTAAAGGTAAATGTCCATTTCTTCTTTCATTCAGGACAGTTAGAGGAAATATTTTGTGGGTACTATCTAGCCTTGGCCCCCTTCATCCCTTTGCCTTGCTAGATTATAACTACCAAGCCCTGGTTTTGACTGCAATTGCTCTGCAATTGCTCTTTTAATCCCTCTAGCTGAGGGTTGCACCACATTCCCCTCCCTTTCTCTGGATGTTTTAATGAGCTTGCATTTTCATGAAAGGCCAGATCTGATCGTGACTTGAATGGCAGCTGCCAAGCAGAGGTCTTAGTTTCAAACTCAGCAAGAAAATGGCTTTGCTTCCCCTCAGAGCAGCTTATGTACTTGAGAGGCTCAGTCATTATGAGCAATTTCTATTAAGAGCTGAGTACCTTTTGTGTTCCTTGGGGTCTGCTCAGCACCACTGAGGATTGTGCCTTCTTTGTGTTTTTGAACTAACATCAGCAGAGCTTAGACAAGCATGCTGGGAAGAACGTGACTACAGTTGTCGTCCTGGCAGTCTTGGGTATTTTTCTGGTTTGCTAGGGTATTCACCCTCCCTTATTAATATGTTTAGTAAAAAAAAAAAAGAAAAAAAAAAAAAGAAAAAAAAAAGAAAGAAAAAACAAAAAAAAATCAAAAAAAATCCCACCCCCCAAAAAAAAAAAAAAAAAAAAAAAAAAAAAAAAAAAAGTTGAGTTTTTACTTCTCCTGAAAACCATTTTCCATTTTCTTTATTCCTTGCAGACCTTGTCTGCATGCTGTGCTTTTCACTGGACTGGAAGCATTCAAAGGATAAACACCATGAAGGACATGAGGGTTTTCTGGGTCTTTTTGGGGGAGCGGGGGACTGGTCCCAGGCTGTGTAATTGTAAGAAATGAGGTGTCATTACCAAAAGAAGATATTCTAAGGTGACCTGATGATGAGATTGGCTCAAGTCCTGGCAGTGGAGCAGATCTCCAAGAAGAGGGAGAGAGGTCTCTTTTGTCAACAGTTGAAGTCAGGAGGTATGAGGGGATGTTACAGGAGAACCCACAGTGAATGGGTGGGACTTCTTCTGTTCCAGAAGACAGGGAAACTCAATCCAGTTCTTCTGCAACTTTCTCAGCCACAGAGCCTGGGCAATCACAGAGGTGAAATTTGGCACAGTGTGCACTCCAGCAAAGAGCCTTAGGAGAACGCACTATCAGAAAATGCTCCCAAGTACCACTATTGTCCTGGCAAGGTCCAGTGACCCCTCTGAGTTCTGAAGAGCAGAAAATTATTAGGATCTGCTGCAGCCCAGAAGGAGAGATTTTGTTTTCTCTTTCACCCCATGCCTCAAGCCCCACAGCTGAATCTGTGACTTACGGCTGCCACAAATTTCAAAGTGATAGGAAATGAAGCAGCTGAGGGGAGGAGGGATACAAAGCCTACCAAGTTTATCCTCTGCCTCTTTAGTATGGCAGTGCTTTCAGAAAATTCACAGGGGCATGAGTTCTGGGTAAAGATAAGGTTCATGTACAGAGGCATTTCTTTTCTAAAGTGTTTTAGAGTCCTGTGTATTGGAAAAGGGAAGTCAGTTAAGCTACAAGAGAAATCTTCAGTAAAGAAGATGGTACTAAAAACATGAGAGAAGCACTGTGGGTGAATACTCAAGGAAAGTATCATCTATACTTCTTTTCTTCTAGGCATCCCTTGGCAAGAGCTTTTGGTCACTGTGGGAGGCAAGACACAAAGCTATACAGATTATTTAACCTGTACAACAGCTTTTCTGTTCTGTGCTGTGTCAGGCTTTGTCTCCATGGCCCCCTGGGAAGCAAATGGATCTTTGATAGCTATTCACATCAACAGGGAAGTCATCAATGCCCTTTTTTTTCCCCAAGTTTAAAGTAATAGCCAATCACATTTGAAACAACTGACACTTCAAATTCACAACCTGCGTTTTGGCTCTCTTATAACCTGCTCTATACCTGGCATGTTTCTTCACTCCAGTGTCCCATTCCATGCACAGCTGTTTACTCACATTAAGGCAGTAAAATATAGATGAGGAAATCTTACAGATGAGAAATTCTTACATCCTCTTTTGGTGGCTTTTTCATTTGGCCTCAGTAAATGATGATGCAAACTGAAAGACTTCAGATTTTGGTTCTTCACCTTTGATTTTTGCACCTAATCTCTGCAGCTTCATCTGATCAGGCAGTGTAGGAAATCTCCCCTCTAGGCCATTTCTCGCCTTGTATGAAGTATTTATACCACTCTCTGATCCATTTTATCACCATGCCAGAAACATTTAGGCCCTTGTTCTTACCATGTCCCTGGAATAGCACAGGTCATCATCCTATTACTCCTGAACTGTTTTGCAAGGAAGCAGCCAGAGTACAGGGCCCTAAGTAACCTGCCCAAGCTGGTTAAGCCAGTAGCAGAGCTGAGCTCTGGTCATGCATCCCCAAGGCCTGTATTTGTGTTTCTCTCCTGTGCAAAATCCATGAGCCCTTCAGCCTTTCCCAGCATTCACTAAAGTATGCCTGCTTTCAGCAGTTCCTCCAGCATTTGAACCCTGTGCATCAGGAAAGTAGAGTGGCCCCATTTATTCCCATTAACATGCAGACACACAGTGTTTGTCTCCCTCTGGGAACATGACGGGAAGAGTTTTAGCGTCAGGAAAAATAGTAATGAAAATAATAATAACAGCAGCAACAATAATAAGAAGAAAACCTTCTAGGTGTCAGCTCCATATTTTCTGGGGCCTGGTTAAGTTCTCTGGAGCATAGCACTCCATCACTTTTCTCAGCAGGGCATAGTTGCTCATAACTTGAATGTTTTATCTCTGGGCTTCCTGTATTAAAAAGGAGATAGGAGGGAAATCTTGCATTCCATTGAAGTATAGATGTTTAATTAAGTATCACATTTAATTGTTCCAGACTCCTGCTTGACACCCACTGCATTTTGAAAATTGTCTCCTTATTTTCGGTACAGATAAAAACCATCTCACTTAAATGGTGTCCCTTCTGTGTGTCCCTCTGCACCTTGGAGTGACCTGTGCTCCAGGACAGGTGCACAGGTCCTGCTGGCAGGCATTTACATGACCCTGCTGCATGCTGCATTTCACACCAGTCTTAGGGGAGCAAGTGCCTCCTCTGTTCTGCTCCCAGTGGCTCTTTCTGTTATCCTAAGTCCAACCTGCCTTCTGCCTGCTTTGTGGCATTTGTCTTTGGGTCTCTCCTCTTTCTTTTTTCTTGTTCCTTTAGGACTGGGGAAAAAAACAAACCTTCTCCAAGGTGCAAACTGCACCTTGGAGAAATTGGTTTTCTGGGCCTTTCTTACACTGCCTTTCTTTCAAAGATGTCAGATCACCTGCATCTTGCAAGAATTAATAATATAAAGCTTGCTGCCCCTCTGTGAGACTGACCAGTTTTATTATTGTTGTATGAAATTAGCAGTCTCTTTGAAGTCTACTTTATCTACTTTGGGACTGTGACACCTTGCATACAGATCCTAGGCAACACACTCCAGGAGCTAGAGAACCAGCCAGAGTGGTCAGAGTCCAGCAGCCTCAGCACAGGGTCTGCCAATCCACCTGTCATTCCTTCCTGTGCTGCGGGAGTCACACATCCCATGCCATCAGAGAGACAGAGGTGTGATTAAAAGTGGTTCACCCAGAGGCCTGCTGTTGACAGAACTTAAAGTGCCTGCCCTGTGTGTGCTAACCACTCTTGCCTTTACCAGTCCCCACCATGGGAGCTCCTCTGGATAGGGAAGAGCTGGGGTTGCCCATGGATCTTGCAGCATGTTCACCCAGCTACCGCCAGCTGCGCAGTCACTCGACAGTCGCTACTCTCCAGATCACAGGTCTGTGGCCTTGGGGCCTCACAGGGACATTTTGCTGGTTTTGACTGGAGTACACTTACACTGTATTCCCAGTGCCTGAAAGAAGCTGCGTTTTGGATTTGTGCTGAACACAGGGTTTATCATATAGAGATAATTTTCTTACTGCTGATCAGGCCTTTAACAGACCTAAGACCTTTTCTACTTCTGGTACTTCCATGCTGGCAAGGAAGTTGGGTGTGTCTGGGAAACTGGGAGGAGCCACAGTCAGGACAGGTGACCCAAACTGACCAGAGGGATATTCCATTCCCCATGACATCATACTCAGTATATAAAGCTGCAGGAAGAAGGGAAGGACATTTGGATTGATGGTGTTTGTCTTCCCAAGTAACTGTTACACATGATGGGGCCCTGCTCTCCTGGGAATGGCTGAACACCTGCCTACCCATGGGAATGGTGATTTAATTCTTTGCTTTGCTTGGCTTGGGTGCTCAGCCTTTGCTTTCTCTGTTAAACTGTCTTTATCTCAACTCATGAGTTTTCCAGCTTCTACCCTTCCAATTCTCTCCCAGATCCCACTGGTGGGGCAGTGAACGACTGCCTGGGGTTTGGTTTGTGGCTGGGGTTAAACCATGATAAATGTTTCTGGGGATAGGGGTCAAGTATATCTCAGGCTGGAAGAGAGTAATATTTAGACCTTGTCTTGTGATTTTGAAGGGCCAGTCTCTGGAAGGGGCAAAGAAGATAATTCCCCTCCAACTCTGCTTTCCAGTGGTGAGATGTCATGGCTTGGTCTCTGGTGGGGTGGGACGCCTGGTTTGAATACCAACAGAGCCAGAGGTTTGTGCTGGTGTGTGAGGCTGTGCAACCTCTGTTGGGAGAGAGCCATGGGGAGGCATGAAGGCTGCTGGGGGAAACAGGGTCTAAGTAAAACTCTCCTGCTTGACCAAGCCCAGGAAGCATCACAGGAGGCAGGCCTGGCATTTACATCCACTATTTGGAAAGATCACAGATAATAAGCTGTGAGTGTGTGTGTGAGAGAGAGAGACAATGAGAACTGAGTCACTCCTGCTGAATCTCATCACAAACAGTACCCAACAACAATTTTTCCTCTGGAGTTGTTTTCCAGGGATGTCAAAACTATGACTGAAAGAGAAGAATGTGGTGATTCTGTTTTCTTGTCTTTCTGCTCTTCTATCAAGGATTAAAGGCATTTCTGGGTTGCTTTCCCCCTACCTACCTACTTACCTCCCTACTGCAACTTCTACATATAGCATAGCAGCTTTTTTGTGATGCATGTATCCCACCTCTGTGCCAAAATCCCCTGGAGACCAGGCTCCCACTGCCTGTGATTGATTGCCATGCCTTGTTTATAGCTCCAAGACCAAGAGGAACCAGCATCCCTGCCTGACCAGAATAAGGTGCATTTTAGTGAATCTTTGAAGGGTCTCACAGTGTCAGGTACCACCATGGCCTGGTGAAGCACAGACTCTGCTATCCTCGGCAGAGGGAGACTTTATAATTCTGTGGCCACAGCAGCCCTACTGTCCAAATATAAAGTGAGACCTATGGCAGGAGACCACAAGAGGAGAGGCAGGATAGGAATGCAAGGGAAGGTGAAAGAGAGAGACAATGGTTAAAACAGAAAAAAAAAAGATAAAGAGTGACATGAAGACTTTACTCTTCATTTATAAAAGGCTTCATCCATCAGCTGGATTGCCTTAATGTGTCTCCTAACAAGGCTCCCCCAACACACACACCCCCTTTCCTTTGGTTTCACTCTTTGATACTGTCACATGCTCTTCATTTTCCAGCACGTTGCATTCATTCTTTGCCTTTAAACTCCAAGGATTAAAGCAACTGCACAAAATAAATAAATAAATGAAATTAAAAGAGCTGACATATCATGCTGTTGTTGGCAGCCTTTGATTTTCTTCCAGAACAAGATCATTACTTTTTTTTCTCCAGCTTTGAAAGAAAGCAATGGACACATGACAGACTCCTCATCTTATAAATTCTTTTATTGCTTGTGGGCTGTTGTAGGTGTGGGGAAAGGTTGAAGAATGAGAGGATTGTGTCTGTAGTATAGGGATGTGAATGGCTGTGAGCTTAGAGCCAGGTAGCACCATGTCTAGTTCTGGACAGGGAATGTCTTTTTGCTGGGATTTTATACAAGCCCCAGGACAACAACTTCACGGTCCTCACTGAAGTTTAGAGGGTGCTCCCACATAGAAACAATAATGATTAGGGCCATCCTGATGAAGAGCAACCTCAGCTGTAAAACGTTGAGTCCCAGACAAGTATTTCACAAGCTTTCAGGAGGCGACACATGGCCACTGTGGTTTTTTTGGGTGCAAGCCACTGTTATAAGCATGAAACTTTTCACATGAAACATGAAGAGCTTATTTACAGAATTTGGCACTGGATCTGAGTCTGTCAGTTTGTAAGTCTCCAGGCCTAGGAGTTTTGCTGACAGAAGGTTAGGTCCACCCAGGAGCTTTTGTTGGTTGAGTCTCTGCTACTTTGGAGCAGATTGTGTTGCCCCTCCCCATGCACAGCTGCAGTGAGGATCAGTGAGTCTGACACGAGCTACTTGGGAGCCCATTAGAAGCACGTTTCCTACCATGAAATTTGGAGGATATGTGGCTGTTCAGATCCAGCCTTGTTTGGGTTTTGAACGTATCATAAACCTCTGGCACTGGGTGATGCTTTGCTGTGCAAATGAAGTCTAAGGAGAGCCAGGAGCAAAGAAAACATGTTTGCATTCACAGTTCCAGTATGACTGAATCATAGGATGGCTATAAATAAGGAGAAGGAAACTGCTGCAAGGAAGCTGATTACTTGAAATTGTCCATTCCTTTCCTTTGCTTTCTCCAGGATGGTTCAGTGCATCATCTGTACGTTTTGGACTAGAAAATTTTGCTACATCCTAATGCAGAGTCTCTTCCAGCTGTGGTCATGTCATTGTTTTCTCAGCATTACTCTGCAGTGTTTCTGAGAGCGTTTCTAAAGCTACCTCCTAACCTAAACCCCTGTGTTATAGTACTGGTAGTTATGTGTTTGTCCTGGGCAGAAGGCAGCAACAGATGAAACAAAAGGGATTCAAGGTCTTCTCCAAACTAACTTGATCAAATAAGACATGTGTGACATGCTGATGAGACCACTGTACTCTGTGCAAAACGCTCTCTGTGTGTCCTACAAATGCTAAGCAAACCACACAATGCTTTACATTCAACTCTTATTGTGTGCTCTCAGTCCTCCTCTTTCCAGGACAATGTAATTCTTCTTGTCAGGACCTCTTCTCTCAGTGAGTGTGTTGACATGGAAGGGGCTTCACGCCTGTGGAACTCAAAGACAATGCACTCAAGATCACCTTATGAAGGGCCAGGACTGAATGACACAGCGAGGCTGTCTGTGGCTCTCTACCATGTGTTGCTCTTTCCAGCCAGCAGGCCTACAGTTCCATTTGGCATGCTGGGAGTTAACAGAAAACATCATGTTCCCAGCCACACTGGCTGCACAGCTGTACCAAAACACAAATCTGTTTTCCCAGCAATTGTCCAAACTGAGTCTTCCCATGAGCAGCTCGGCCATGACTAGAGAAGCAAATGTAGAACATGTCTCTTGGTTTCAGTTGCCCCTGAACTCATGTGTACTGTGCAGCTGTTGCTTTAACCAGATACAGAGACTTAATTAGGTTAGGGTGACCTCTAGAAGTGTAGCATTTAAGAGCAAAGTGGCAGAAAGCATTCTGGGTACCACTCTGCAAATAAGAGTTTAGTTCAGGTATTCTGTACTGCTCCCAGAATGTGCACATTTTGGAGCTCTGTGACTCTCCATCCTCTTTTCTCTTCCACCCCACACAGGCTAAAGAATCAGGTTTTGTGTGCTGGAAATATTCAAGGGAAAGGACATTTTCAGTACTTAAGCCTCCAAGCAAACAGGTTAACCTGTGCTTCTCTGTGTCATTTTATAGGGAAAGGTTCAGAAATAAATTCTTCTGCATGCTTATAGTTTCCCCTCTCACACCACGACAAGCATTTGCCCTGCCTCACTCTGTGCAACTTGTCCCACACGAGCACCACCCTCCCCTTTATTCTCACCTGCTCTCATTCCTGCTGCCAGTCATGGGAATGGGAATGCTCTTTCCTGAATTTAGTGATCCTTTGGATGTGTTCGTGTGCATCTTCCCAGTTGGGAGCACACCCTGCTGCACCTACTCAGCATTCTCATATTGCTGCCATTCCTCCATGCCCCTACCTGCACTGGCTTGCAAGTGCTTTGCCACACAAAGTCACAAGAACTGTCCTCTCCCCTTTCCTGGTATTTATTTCTGTGCACACAAGATGGCCATCCCTGGGGATTCGCTTCTGTATTTGCCTTTGCAGTGATCACAGGGAAATTGAAGAGGAAATGACAAATATTAACCTGCAGCTATTAACACAAGCTATTCCTACAAGGTTCTGCTGCATGGCAGGAGTTGCAGATAGATGTGGTTCTGATGTCCTTCTTGTCACCTTTCTGAAAAGCCCCCTGAAGAGATACACAGAGCTGTGAGGCACTTGCAGAGAATATGGTGTGGGAAACAGGAAGGGGCTGCTGCCCAGGCAGAGCTTTTGTTAACATGTAAGAACTTGGTGGTCCACTCCAGTACTGGAGATGTTGGGCAAGGGCTTAGATTTGGAGACTCAGAGATTAAACCCAGCCAGATCCCATCCTGGCTTATTCAGTCAGTGGGGATGATTATCCAGCTGGCTGGGACCACAGGACACAAGGAGGAAGGTTCTAGAAGAAGAGCACCAGTTGTTTTTGTGTTTGACGCCAGTTGCAATGAAGCCACAGCAAGTGGAACACATCTGATTTGCTTGCTACCCCAGGATTATCACCTTGAACAGCATTTCATTTTCCTTGTGGACCTCAGTACAGTCTACTCCCTCTCCCACACTGTTTTTCTGTTCACAAAACTAGCCCATCAGAGCTTTGGAGTTCAGTCACTAGCTGTGAAAGTGCAGAGATGTGCTGCTGGCTCATTTGTTGACCAGAGCAGATGATACTTAATAGCCTCCAATGTAGGAGAAGAAGCAGTGAAACACCAGGAAAGCAACAGAAGAATAAAAAGTAAGACAGATGTGCTGACAGAGCACTGTAAATCACCAGCTCAAGGAGGAACCACAGGCAAACATAAGAATGAGATTCTCCTCATGAATTCTTCTGGCTGTGGAAGCACAATGAACTGTTGTCTTCCTGCAGCTTCTGCACTGAGGATTGTGGTCCTTCTCATTTCCCCTGCTGTTGGAGGTCGGCTCCTGAGCACGTATCATTTGTTACTCAACCCTCTGCATGAATAGGAGATGAAGCAGCAGTCTGAGGCAGCAGTGGCACATATAACTCCAAGTGGCTTGCTCAGCAATCCCCACATCACATTTAAATGTGTTTCACTCTGACCATAAATAGATCAGCAGTGCCAAAGATGGAGCTGATTCCATTTTCCTCAGCAGCCAGCATCTTCCCTGTGCCACTCTCAACTTAAACTATTCTGCTGCAACATGAGAACAGGGTCAAGACTCTACAGCCTGTCTGCCTACTGATTTTCCCACTGCAACCACCTGTCTAGCAGACTGCTGGGTCTCCAAGATGGGCACTTATCCATCTAGAAACTGGCTCATCCTCAGAGGCTATTTCCTCTGAGTCCGTAGGCAGGTCTCACACAATCACTGGAGTCTCAGCCATCCAGGATTTAGGCCACTGTAATTTTTAATCTGGAGAACCAGTTCTTGTATACTTATTGCCTTAGGGGTGATTCAGCCTCTTGGTGGAAGGCAATTGCCCAGCTCAAGCTGTGGGGAGATGACAGAGCTTCCACAGCAGTTTTTGAAGTTAGAAAGCAGGTGATGTGTCCCAAAGCCTGTTTTGTGCCTTGCAGTACAGAAGGAACATTCTTGAGAAGATGTCCTCAAGGGTGGTGATTATCCTGGTAGCCTGAGGCCTGGGACATTTGCATTAATTTCAGTCCTCTTACAAGCATCCTGCATGAGCTGGGGTCTTGCTCAGATGTCCACCTGCCCTGCCTGGGGTGTGCTTAGCCAAGGAAGGATTTATACCAGACCCTGACTTTCTACACCGTCATCACAGAATGAATTAGGCGTTTCACTCAGGCCTTCTCCTGGTGCTCTGGGGATAACCTTGTCTTTCCTCTGACTCAGTAAAGAATCAAGCTTTGCTAGCCATAGATCACAAGTGACCTCTATCCCTTCAGCTGGGATGAAGCAGCAAACAGTGAAGCCTGGTGCTTGCAGGCAGTAGGGCACTGAGCACAGCCTCTTTGCTTCAGCACCCTGGAGCAGAGAGGGCATTTCATGTCTTCCCAATGTGTTTCACAAGCATTAATTATCCACTGTTCAGTTTTACTTTCTACAATTGGCATTTAATGGGCAGAGTAGTGTCTGGCCTGGGGTGAGGGGGTTATGGTATCAGGTGTGATCTTTTAGTACATGCTCTGAAAGTGAGACCTCCCGCTTTGCAAGCAGGGCCTGGGGTAATAGTCTTTTCTCAGCAGCATGACCAAATCCCTTTGCTCATGCCCGCAGGCTGGCTGGCAGCTCCATTTTAGCGTGCACCACTTTGTCTCTTTCTCTTCAAAGACCGGGGGCATTTGTTGTGCCAGACTCCAGTGGGAGTGATGTTGTTTGTGAGACTTGATCTCTGGTGTCAGGGTAAGGCATGGACTGATTCCCTAGTGTCACAGTGCCCCTACAAGCTACTGCTGACCCTCTAGCCCAGTGTTAGAGAAACCTAAAATATTAGTTACAAATCTGGCTTGTCAGGGCCAGGTTCTGCTGTTGTTACAGCGTGCGGCACCCGATGCAGGGGAAGTTCTCACTCGGAGGCGGTGGTGGGAAGAATAAGGATATGAGAAAAGCAGAGAAGTGTTAAACCATTGTCACTGTGTCATAAGCAATTTGTTTGTAACCAGCTTCAGATTTTCCTCCAGTTCTTTAAGGCTTGATAAGTACTCACTAAAAAGGAGTAATTTTTGGGCCTCCAGCTGTTTTTTACAACCTGTTTGCTTCAGTGAATAATTACTTGCTTAGTATTTGCACTCTTTTATTGGTTAACTGAATATCATGCTAATTGTTGTCTTTCTCAACTGAGTAACTAAAATACTGGTACATTTTTTTTTTGCAGTTAATTTGTTGGGATATTTTTTGCCATCTGAAATACCAACTTGTCAGATTAGAAACATTTCACAGAAACATGTGGGGTTTTTACTCAGTGATCTTGAGTTTTTCAGGTCATGTATTTAAATTTCTGATGAAAAGGTGAGACACAGACAGGGTCCAAATGACCAGCAAATTAATGAGCGTGGATCTTGTATGAGATGTAGAAAAACCAAGCATTTCTGTAGAAATCAGGCAGAGACTTGTACCCATATCTTGCATGTACCAAACAACTTAATGACAAGACTGTTATCTGCTCAGGAGTGGCTCTTACTTGCAGAAAAAAGAAAATTAAAAGGCTGTAATAAAACATGGGAACAGATTACGGAACTTCAAAATTTATCATGCACTGGATTTAATTTATTTTAATTATTTTGGCCAGTCCTATGAATAACAAATAGCTTGCTGTCTGGTAAGAATCAGCCTCAGCAGTTAACAAATTTTCATGTGGCATCCAGCAAGTTGACAAATGCTCACAACTAACAAGTGTCATGAGAACATGAACCACAGCTATTCAAACTCAGCTCTTTTGTTTCTGTAGATGTTAACCAATTCCTTTTACTCTTCTGTTCACCTAAGACTAGCAAATACAGTATTATCCACCAATACAGAAGTAAAATAGGAGCCCTTGCCAACTGCAGCTCTTACCAGACCTCAGGGACCTCACAAAAAGGATGATGATGTCAGAGCAATGGGTCTCTTGCTTTTATGTGTCTTCTCTTTGATGCTTTTGGTTCTTAACCTGAATCACCATTGGTTCTTTTGCTGAAAATTACATGCTGTTTATCATAGATAAGGTGGATATGTTTGGAAGTAATTTTGAATGCTTCTTAACAGGAAAAAAAAAAAAAAAGAATCGGATTTATTTTTTTAATGGCTAATTGTGGAGAATCTACACTTGATGCCAATTGTAGTTACAGACTGCAGTCCCAGATACAAAGAAATAATCTTTTGGGTCTTAAAAAAAAAAAAAAAAAAAAAAAAAAAAGTCTTCAGACAGCTGTCCAACTCTGGAAAACAAATGGGAACAATTTGATTTTAACCATGACAATGCACAATCTGGCATTTTTTGAATCAGGAAAACTTGGAGCCTGGAAATTAAACTGTCAGTACTAAAAAGTATGAGACTGTGAAGACCAAGAAGCGTTTAATCGGTATGTTAGGCTCTCAAAATGGGCAGGAAACATTGTCCTGGAAGGACAAAACTTTACAAAACGTAATTGCAGTTTAAAGAGAGAGGAAGGTGTGTGCGTGAGGGACAAGAGCTGGAAAGACAGATGGAGGCCAGTAGAGGAAAAAAATTGTTTGCTTTTTCCATCTAGTAATGCAGGAGAGAAAAGTCTTGTTCTCCCTAAATCCTTTGTACACTACTGTCCTTGAGCTGTACCTGTATGTACAGGGACAGAGCAGAAGCTGTGTCAGGCTATGCTGACCACATGACACTGGTGCTGTAAATGCATAGTCACAGATTACCTTGTGTAGACGAGCAAAGATGCAAGCACCAGCCTGGGCTGCAAGGGCAGCAGTGGCATCTCACTGTTAGACATCATCACACAGACAACCATAGAACTGATAGACACCCTGACTCTGCATCTTCATGGAATGCAGAATCTTGGGCCTTCGCTTTGGTTTTGTTGTTGTTGTCCCTGACATCACTACACATTCTACATGACAGACATTGAGGTGATGGAATGTGCCCAGGGAAGAGCAACAAAGCTGATGAAGAGTCTGGAACACAAGTCCTTTGAGGACAGGCTGAGAGATCCGGGGTTGTTTAGCCTGGAGAAGAGGCTCAGGGGTGACCTTATCACTCTACAACTGCCTGAGAGTGCAGCCAGGTGGGGTTGGCCTCTTCTCCCAGGTAACAAATAACAGGCCAAGAGGAAGTGGTCTCAAGTTGTGCCAGAGGAGGTTTAGAAAGGATATTAGGAAACATTTCTTTCATCAAAATGGTTTTCAAGCATTGGAACAGCTGCCCAGGGAAGTGGTGCATTCACCATCCCTGGAGGTATTTGAAGGACATGTAGATGGGGCACTTGGGAACATGGCTTGGGGGAGGAGGATTGGCAGTGTCAGGTTAATGATGGGACTCAGTGATCTTGGAGGTCTTCTGCAGCATAGGCTGCTTTTTGAACCCAGCAGTACCCCTGCACAGGCTGCAGCTGTATCATTCATCCAAGCTTTACTGTAGCAGCATATTGGACAGTCATGTTTGCTCCAGGCCCAGGGACAGTGATTGCATCTGCTGTCTAGTAGGATGCCCAGTATTTTCCGTGGACTGAAACCAAACAGTAGCTCTGTAGTGATGAGCTATGTTTTGCCATTATGAACTCTACATGTGTATAAGGTTTTTACATCTCTGTTCTCTCTGGTCATAACCTTGTTTCCTTCAGTCTTCCCCTCAAACAATAGAGAAGAGCAGATTAAGATACCTGTGCCCAGAATATTGTGTTGTTACGGAGGTCCAAATATTGATGTGGTTTTGTATTGTTCAGCCTCATTTTGTCAAAAGTCTTTAAAGTCAGGTGAATTTGAGGATACCAGGATGAATTAAAGGGGTAAGGGCTGAACCTGAGATGCTTTGCCCACACCTATTTTAGAGGCAGCTAAACCTGAGCGATGCCCATGTTTCTTGCATGTTCAGTTATGTACTGCCTCCCCACAGCTTGTTGGCTGTCAGTAATGATCTGAGGGGAGTGTCCCAAACCAGTCACTCCCAAACAATGCAAACTGCACATTCATGTATGAATGTAGCTCCCCACATGTGTATCTGATCAGCATCTGCAATTGATGTCAGGGAGATTGTTACGGTGCTGGGATGAGGAACCCTGGTCTCAGGTCAGAATGTGTGTGACTCTGCTGTGACTTTGTTTTTTGCTCTCCTATTGTTGGTTTTATTTGTAAAGCCCTTTCCCCTCATTCTCTCCATCCCTGTCTCTCTGTTTGTAGAGAAAATAGGCAGAACAGACACATAAAGGTGCCCTCAGAGCCAATTTGCAGCAACTGGTAAAGATCACACTGTATCCATCTAAAAATGCTTATCCATAGGGAGCTGTCTCTGAAGCTGAATGTAAGATAGTGTTTTAAAGAGGTAGCTAAAGCAGGAAAATACACTGTTTTAAAGTAGAGAGGGGCAGATCAATTCAGAAACAGCACGGTTGTCCTTAGCCCCTCAGCCTTCTCTGAGAGCTCAGAGTTTATTTTTCCTTTTAATTTCCATATACTTTTGCTTTGCTTCGTTTTAATTCAAAGAGCAGAAGAACTGAAGTAGTGCTAGACATGCTGTATTAGCAAGTCTTTTGTAACCACAAAGTAGAGAGGCATGAAGTGAAAGCTCTAGACCGTGCCTTTACAGATCTAAATCCTTTGGCATTTGATCTCCTGTTTGCAGGTTAATGGGTTTGCCCTTTTTCTGGTTTCCTTGGGATTTTGTGGGGGGTTTTGTGCTTCGTCTCTTTGTAAAGCTAAGACTTAGCTGAAAAGTTTGGCTCTATATTTTGGCCAAAAATATTATTATTTCTTTTGCTCTATCTACCTAGCCAAACTAATTTGGAGTTTTGTTGGTTATGCCAGCTGGAAAAAGAAATTGGCAATGAAGTCGGGTTTCTCTGGCAAGGTCTGTTTGTTCACAAGAATGTATCAAGTCTTGCTTCTGTTGTGCAGCAGGGTACACACAATCAGAGCAGTTTCTTCATCCACTGCTCCAACTGGTTTGCAGAGAGCACCCTGATGCGAGAAAGCTTCTCCCTGGATTCCGTCTGCTGGGTCATCTCCGTTGCTCTTCAGTGCTCTCCTCTCTGTTAGCTCTGGAATTCTGTTTTCTACCCTCACTGCTCTGTTGCCATTTACATTTCCAACAAGATTTCTGAGCAATTCCAGGCTCATGCGCACTTTAACTACTACAGTGACAACCTCATGTAGCTTTTGCAGAGCAATTAAGCCGACGAGTTTCAGAAAGGTTTAACTTGTATCCTTGGGGCAGTTTGGGTTATATTCTAGATCACACCGGATGAGCACCAAGCGGGGCAAAGCATCTGCAGTTTTGTGGCTTTAGGCTGGCAGGTGATGCAAGGCTCTCTCAGTTGTTTAGGAAGCTGCCTGCGCCTTTGAGTCACCTGTAAGGTTTTTATTCCTAAGAAAAAATATCTGATTCTCTATTCCTTCTGTGGGCTTCTATCTCCCTCTCTCCCTTGCCCCTTATGTATAAGTGTTGTAAAGATATCTTTAGCTGAGCTACTGCTTAATCCAGCATTAATCGACCTCCCTAATTGTACTTTGCTATTTTCTCTCCCTTTATCCTTAAATTGGTCTACTGGGCAGGGGGTGTAGAGGGCAAACACATTCATTATGTTACCGGCAAAAAAGATATGATTCGCACTACAGGGGACAAAATTAAATTTACAGTTTCCCCTTGCAGATGTCATAAACTATTGATTTAAACCAAGAGGAGACGCAGCAGTAGAGCCAGCATATTGGCTGTGTTGCATTGTTCTCCTTGTGATCTGCCAGGGGTGTTTGCTGCCAGTCCCTTTGTGGCTTTCTGGAAAAGAGTGTCTGGGGACAATCAGGGCAACGGAAGGAGAGCGGGAGATTAGATGGAGTTTGTTTGGTAGGTCCACAGAGGACTATTTCAGGCTGTCTTCTGGTTTCTGGATCTTAGATATCTTCCTTTGGCACCACTGTATTCTGTGGAAGGGACCCCTTTCAGAACCTACCTTTCCTTATCCCACACACTGTCTGCACTCAGATTTCTCTGCCCATTTTAGAGGGTTTAGCAGTGGCATCCTCAGATGCTTTGCATACCACTCCACCTCTGCCTAAGCTCCCTTCACCAGGCTGGACATGGCATATGCCTCCTATTAAGCCTCCTACTTCTTCACCATGTCGCAATTTCCTTGTGAGAAGGACTGTTCTTTCTTCCCATACATGGAGCAAGGGAACAAGGGAAGGAAGGGATTCTAGGCACCATTTAGCCCATTTAGCTTGGTGACTGTGCTTACCCTGTGTGCAGCCCTGAAGAGACGAGCTAATGGCTGGAAACTTCACCAAACTAGAGTGCCTTTGTAGTGCACAGCTAGAGTGAGTGAGCCCTAGCAACTGTCAAATTGCTAAAGCACTGCATTTGGCTCTGTGCCCTCTTCCCTTTTCATATCATCTCAACTAGGCTGGAAACACCCATGTGCTGGGAAGCCAGGAAGGGAGATATAGTGCATTCACACAGGGGAAATGTCCTACCTGGGTAATGGCTGTCACCAGCGGACCCCACACTGTGCCCCTCCGCTGCTGCCGGGTTTTAATGGTTTTAATGGCAGGAGTGGGCATGGGGCCAAATGTGAACTCAGCGCTTGGTGACTCGTCATCTATTCCACATTTAACGATGTTAGAGAAGGATTTAGTCCCTCCTGTGCTGTCAGCCAGTTCTCATTATCGGTTAATTGGACTAGAGATGCAGTCACTGTTGAAATCTATTGTCAGGAGCAACTTGTTATATTAGCATAGGTGTGCTCCCCCTGATATGAGAAGGCCAAAGGCCGTAACTAAATATACCATTTGCCTCTTCCCATCCTTTTCTGGGGACCACTCTGGTTAAGGTGTATCCTGGCAATTCTAATAGGGTTGCTGACCAGGGGTAAAACCTGTCCGTTGTCCAGACAGCACATGGATTTTGTCACTTATCAACACCAGAAACTTTATCACTGCTCTCCGACAGCTGCCAGAAAGGTGGAAAGATCTGGGTGGAGAAGTCTTTCCTTGCCAATCTCTGCCTCCTTGGAGCAGTAGGGAATCTGACTGGGTCTACATGGAGAATTAGATGCAAGATTCTGCATGCTACCTGCAATGGGACATAATCTAACAAGTGGGCACAGATAAGCACTGGCTGCTGAGATCTGATGTGAAAAGCCAGACAGAGAAAGCTGTGTGCAGTAACAAACTTTTATGAGCTCCAGGATATTGACTACATAGACTCAAGCACTGTCTCCTCTCATCTTATCTCTTGCTTATCTATGTGCCTACCCACTGACCTCTCCCTTCCAGCTCATTCCTTTAATCAGCTTGAGGATGTAGGGGAATATTTTGTCGGAGAGTATTTCTGACTGCCAGACTCAGTTTATTTGTATCTCACTGCCAAATAGACCCCAAGAGGTGAAATGCCATAATCACTTGCATTTCTGATTCCCCAGATCACTTGTCTCTAAATAACTATGATGTGCTTTGAGGACTGGATGTGAATTTAATGATGTTATCACAATTAACCTGCCATCTTTGTTTTTTTACATTTTTTCTCTTTTTTTTTTTTTACAACTACAGAATTAGCTTTAATTCTGAGCCAAAGGCTTTGTTATCAATAACTTTATCTGCTAGTTGCTAGCTCACCATAGAATTTTTTCAAGCACATAAAATGAGAAGGCACAAAACAATTTTAAAATTGTGGACAGCTTTATTTGCATAGTCTCTCCTGTCCATTTTCAGAATGGTCTCGTAGACTTTGTAACATCTTATTAAAATTCCTCACTGCCACAGCAGCCTCACCAGACATCAGGAAGTGTGCACATCAGCTCTTCACACACTGGGTCACAAAGTGGGAGTGTGGTACACCTGTGGGTGAGGAGTTTCATTTAGTGGGTATAGAGTTTCCTCTAGTAGTGATGTTTAAGAACAGATGAGGAAAAACTGTCCCCTGGGATCATGTATGCATTGTTGATTCTGTTGGTTCTACTGTAGAGTTGGGGAGTGTGTTTAATGGTGGCCTACAATCCTTTCCATTCCTGTTTTACTGATTCTGTGAGAACCTGCCATGTCCATTCTCCCTCCTTCCTTGACACTGTTTCCTAGGGTGATCAAAACCTATCTGATCAAGTATAACCCACCCAGGCAGGCTACATATATTCTGCTGCCTTGCAGTACATCTTCTGGAGATGGCTAAGGATCACATTAGAGCTTGCACTACAATTTCCTCTCTCCACAAAAGATGAGAGTTTTTAATCCTTGATGAAGCATTCAAGCTACAGTGGTGGGTGCTTTTCATCTCTGGGGTCATCAGTCCCCACCCCAGCATGTCAGGTGATATGGAGGCTCCCACCTACCTCTGGGCAGAAGACTCCAAATTAGAGTCATAGAATATGGAATACTTGGGGTTTAAAGGGACTTTAAGGATTATCTAGTTCCAACCCTGAACTTGGTACAGCTAGCTGTGAAACAGCCTCATTTCCATCACTTCTTCAACAATATTCTGGGTTTCTTCTTCTTTAAATAGTAGTTTTATGTGCCATGTTGAGATGTTAAAGTGACTTTCCTCCCACTGTGGGCAATTTAAGACTCTTAACATGAGACAGCTAAGCTATGGTGTCGTTAGTATCTGCTTTTTCATATGACACATCTTCCTCTCCTTCCTTGCTTGTTCTTCAGCAAAAACTTTTTCTACCTTTCTCCTTCTTCTGTGCAAGCCCAAGTATGAAGCAGAGCAGCTGCCTTCTTTCTGCCTAGCCCATGGGTGTGAGCATCTGGATGGAAGTGCTGACTCTTCTCTTTTGTACAGCACAGAAAATGTGCCCTAATACCCTTCACTTCCAAGCAGAACTGGAGCTGGTCCAGCCTAGGAAATCTGCTTAGAATCTCTATTTTCCTCTCCTTGCCTGCTGTCACTAGAGAAATCCCAGCTACATAAAGTGCTTATTCTGGTCCTTGCCTTGTTGAATTGCTGGGGAAGGTGACTCATGAGAATTTTGGGTCCCTGCCAGTCATTCACAAGCCAATAGCGGCAAAGGTAATTGTCACTCACAGCACTTGAGCCAAAATGAGGGCCTGAGACCATTCAAGAGCCCCTGAAATGTCATGTTAGGTGGTTGTTCAGGGGTATTGAAGGGTCACCTGGTCCTCCCTATCTGGCCCTATCCATGGATGTTCCTTCGAAGTTTTGTTGTTGTTGTTGTTTTGTTGTTGTTGTTGTTTTGTTGTTTGTTTGGATTTTTTTTTTAATTAGACATATACTGCTGCAGTCTGACCTAACCAAAGATGATTGTAGCTCACTTCCAGATTTTAGCCTTCCTCCTTCTCTACATCTATCTCTGAAGGATAGTTGCCCCTCCATGGGCCTGCACTTCTGTCAGTGCCCTCCATACTGGCTGTTTGTTCTGCAGAGGGCATTGTGTATGTAGGAATTAGTACAACATATGGCCATCACTGCACACTTCGTATGTTATTATCACATTACAGAGTCCAGCCACATGTCCCTGATGCAGCCAGGGGAAACTGCTGGCCCTGCTGCTGTCAAGCAGTCCCCCTAATCTCTCTGCAATCAGCTTTGTGGTTGTCTTCAGGCATTTCTGAGAAGTGGGGGTAGAGCTAAAAAGTTTGCAAAGGATTAAGCAATAAGGAAGCAACCTGTGGAAATCAGCTGCAAGAAGGGACAGTACAGAGGAAATTGAGAGAGAGGAGGAGTTCAGGTTTTTGAATGGAGAAAAAAGGCAAGAAAAGGAGAGTAATGACTTGAAGGAAGAAATAACGGACAGCTGTGTTTTGAAGGCGACATCAAATCAACAATCTCGCCTCTCTCAGCTATTAAACATCTCTCTCTGAGTTTGTTTAAAATCCCAGATTGTTGTCCCAGGAGTCAGGACTACATTCAGAGTGACTAATTGCAGGCTGACCTACTTGTCAGTCCCTTTCTGGTGGCTTTCGGTTCTCACTTTCTGAACTGTAATGCGTTATGTGACTGCTGTGATCTAACCCAGAAGTGACTCCTTCTCTGTGCTAGGTGAAACAACTGTGACATAAACCTCTCTGGGTTTGAATATTGGTACACAGTTTCTATATGCCCATCCCGGTTCCTTCCCAGGAAAATTCCCTGCCTTTTAGAGGGGCATCCTTCCACATTTTGGGAACAACCTGTACCTTCAGAGGCGCATAGAAATCCTCTGGTTGCATAAGCAGATGTGTGCCTGGGAGTTTCCAGCCCATTCACAAGTTCCTTGATGAGAGTGTGTGGCAGAGGGGAAGGTAAGCAGCAGGGTGAACAGACCAGCTCTTCTTCTTGTGCTGTGCATTGGCCCCTGCACACACAGAGCTCTGCCAAGAGGCTTTAAAGGACAGATGTGGATAAATCTCCCATCAGACCCTTCCAAAATCAGCTTTCAAGCCATAGCTGTCCCACACAGAAGAAGGAACTACAGCATCCTCCTTGAAATCAGAGAAAAGTTTCAGGGGGAAAGGAGATTTGGAGGTCTCTTATCCAAGTCCCTGCTCAAAGTAGGACTAACTTCAACATTAGATCAGCTTGCTCAGTCAAAATTTGGAAATCTCCCAAGACAATGATACTTCAACCTGCCTTGGCACCTGTTCCAGTGCTGATCCACCCTCATTATGAAAATGTTTTTCTTTTATGTCCAACCGAATATTCTGGGAGCCCAAAATTGCTCCACATACAGCCTCAGAAGTGCTGAGTAGAGGGGAATAATAATTTACTTTGGCCTGCTATCTACACTCTAATCATTGCAGCCAGGTACGCATTTAGCCCTCCTTGCTGCAAGGGCATGCTGCCACGCTTATTTTCAACTTTTGCTCACTGGGAACCTTTGGTGTGAGCTACTCCCCAGCCAGCAAGTTCTCATCCTTCAGTGTTCCACAGAGATCATTTCAACAGGTAGAAGACATTGCACTTATCTTCATTGAGCTTCCTGAAGTTCTGTCATCCCTTTTCTCAATGTCCTCGAGGGCCTTTGAATGGCAGCTCTGCTCTCCAGTGAGTCAGCCACTCCCTTGAATTTGGTTTCCTTCCTGAAGCTGTTGATATCTTCTGTACCATCATGCAGGTTACTGATGATCAGGTGCACCCTTCTTTCTGATTGTGCAGAAGAAAGAGAGAACTATAGGATGTTACTGTGATTTTCAGTGTGGAAAGCAAGATGTCCTATCCAGCCTGTGAGGTATGAAAAAGTATGATAATCCTTCTGTCTTGAAGAGGATGCAAATTAAATAGACACAGCTGAGAAAGGGCAGGGGAAAAATTGAGACATGGAGATATTTTGACCTGCTTGAATTGATATTTCTAGCAGTTTCAGTGCTGAGAGTAGAACTGTGTTTGCTGAGTATTAGGAAAACATGGTGAACATGCCGTGGGCTGTGCAGCTCATGGTGCTATGATATTATCTAGCCTGCAGATAAGCTGCCGAGCTTGCTTTTCCTTCCTTCCCTTCACCTGGCTTTTTGTACCTAGAAAGTGCTAGTCCTAAGTACTTGTGTCAGGGAAATGGCTGGTATGGAGTTTCGTCAGTCACTGTCAACCCACCTCTTTGGAGGGGTTGTGGGAGTCAGTGCATGGCATGTCCCAAGGCTGAGAGCTGTCGAGGAGGCAGGACCCCAACCCATTTAGTTCCCTCCTTGGTGAGCACAGGGTTTCAGCTGTTACAGAGATTAAGGAAGTAGTAAAATCTGCTAATGCAATAATAGTAATTAATAACAATAATGGGTTATTTTAATGTATTTTGGCATGATTTGTTAGGCAGAGAGTGCTGTAGGAGAGCAGAGACTTTGCAGGCAAGAATAAAAAGGCAAGGTGACTGGGCCCTAAAGTGCACATCTGGGCATGATTTGGAGAGGCGATTTATTGACACCATAAATGACGGCTATTTCGAGCAGCTTGTCTTGGTGCCTGTGTGGGAAGGTGTAACTCCTGATTTAGGGCTGTGTTCAGCAGTACTTACTCTCCAGGTGGGGCTGCTGGGGTGTCCCTCCTGGCAGAGAACAGCCGGCTGGGCTGCTGGGAGCACACATGTGTACGAGATACAAGGCACGCACGCAGTCCTGCATGGTAGCTCCTGGCTTTCCAGTCCCTGTGTGGGCTCTTACAGCCCCTGCCATCCCTGGTGTGTGGTGCCCACACTCTTGGCAGCACCAGGAGAAGCCTTCCCTCTGTCGTGGTGCCACATGCTGAGGCTGATGCCTCTCAAAGGCAGCCATACAGCTCTGCAGCCCTCTCTCCCCTACCCTGGCAGCATGAGGGCACGTGGCCCCAGCTTAGATCAGGCCAAAGCTCTCAAACCACCAGGAAGGGTTACCTCCACTCCTGGAAAGAAATTGTTTTCGCAGGGGTAAAATGGGAAAGGCAGGGGAGGAGACTGTCCTTCGCAGCACTTAGTTGATGTTTTCATTGATCTCAGTGATTTTGTGTCAGCACAGTGGTAGGAATTGGCCTCCACCCCAGAGCCTTGTCTGGGCAAGCGGACATCTCTCAGTGGATTTCATTACTATTATTATTATTATAGGCCCTGCAGCCTGCCAGGACACAGCACTCCCTTTCTTGAGGCTTCAGCCATGTCAGGGGAGACATCAGAGGGTGGGTGGGGTGCGTGGACAGTAGCAGCACGTCTCAGAGGTGTGAGTGCCCAGGACTTGTCAGCATCACCTCAGCTAGGGCAGGGGGGTTGGCTCCTCGTTAAGTGTGCCGCCCCACATGGCATGTGCTGGATAGGTGAGCCTCAAACAGGGCCACGGGAAAGATTGAGGAGAGGGATGACAGCAAATGGAGGGCTTAAAGGCAAAATAAATTAAAGCAAACAAATGAGAAGAACAATCATTAAAAGCACTGGACTTGGCTTGGAGGTCATCACTGCCTTGGTGTGCCAGGAGGGCATAGGAGGATGGTGTGGAAAGGGAACAGAAAGGATCTGCAGCTGCACGGCAGAGTGGGCTTTTATTAGGGTTCATCATGCACTTTTTAATGAACAGCCAAACAGCCAGGAGTGAAATGAAACAGTAGGCAAGGTGTAAATGAGAAGGGAGCTGAGGGAAGTGAGAGGAATGGCCAGGGCGCTATGGCTATGCAATGCCAGGAGCAGGATGAGGGGAGCCACAGGTGGGGAATGCAATTAAACAGCTGAGCCAAAGCCAACAAGCTGAATCTCAGGCTTGTGCCGAGCTGTTTGCACAGTCCCCACCCCAGGTGCTGAGCATCCCTCTGGGATTTTTAATTCACCAAGGCAGAGGGGCCGCATCTGTGGGCTGGGACAGGCTCATGAAGTTCCTCTGCCTGAGTAGGTCTGTCTTTGCCAGGGGATGTTGTGCACAGATTGCTGAACTTTCCCTGAAAAGGGGGAAACCCCCTGGATATGGACTTTAAAAGGTTCACATATACTGGACTTGAGACAAATTATTTTAAAACTGGGGTGGGGAAGTCACATCTGTGTGAGGAGGGAGCTGTACCTCCAATGGCTGACCCTCTGGTACCTCGGAGCAGCAGCTCTTCTGGCATCGTATGCTTATCTCTGTGGATTTTTGCTGACGAGTGTGATACATGCATGCAAAGTATTTTGCTATTGTTATTATTACCCAAAGTTATGGATCAGCTTGAGAAACTCAAATGCAGTAAATCACTGGGACTGAGGTAGCATTAGTCTCAGGGCTCTGAAGTAAATAATGCATGAAATATTCTGACAGCAGTGTCTGACGGATCCTTATAAACAGCATCTCTCTACCAAATGCAGAGCTGCTAATATTGCAGGGTTAGATTTGGGGGGAAAATGCTGAAATCCCTCTGTGCTCAGGTGAGAAGACACAAATGGCAAACACCTCCTCTTCCTTACCCCTGCAAATAAAGCAAGTGATTTTAATGACAGTTGAGAGGGTCAGGAACAGGGTGGCAGCTCCATATCCAGCTGTGACGTGCATTTCATAGGCAGGTTGCTCTTCTTTCTCCTTCCTTCTTGCAAGGTGACGGTGCTGAAGGGCTGTCTCCAGCCTGCTCTGCCTTCACCCTGGTGTGGAGTGCTCTGAGATGCTCAGAGAGGGAGTGCTCCAAGCATGCTAAGTAGTATTATTATTTTTTTAATAATCGAAAGACATCCAGGGAATTACAGATCTATGAGCTTTCTTTCAGTTCCAGCCAAACTGATTGTGAAGCTAATTAAAGACAGACTAGTACAATGTTCAGGTAAGTATAACATGACAGGGTCAATCCAGTATGGCTTCTGGAAAAGAAAATTGTGCCTTTTTGAGCTGAAAGTGGGTTTTGTTGTTTTGAGGGGGTTTTTTTAAGTTTAATAAAATAAGATAAAGGTGATCCCCAGCAGACATAATGCACTTTGATTTTCATAAAGCCTTTGATAAGGCCTTTCACACAAAATTATGAAAGGAAATAAATAGCTATGGGCAAAGGGGCAAGGTCTTGTCACGGTTTAAAACCCAGTGGATTGTTAATTAGCAAAGAATAGTTTCTCTTTTGCGTGGAGACAAGTTAATAGTGGGAGTCAGTACACACTGTGGAGGTGTTTAGTCTGCCCTGTGTGCCGTGGCTGGCATGTTGGTGCTTTGATGACGACTCTTTGTTTGCCTGGTGATAAATGCAGCAGCATTGTCAAAAGCCATAGTAGATGTTAAGAGCAGGCCCACCCCATTGCATCCTCTCTAGGCTTGCTGCCTGGGCTGTGGAAATCCAAAGGGACCCACTTCCAGGGTTTGGCCTGGCTGCTTTGAGATGTCCTGCCAGGAGCTGGGTCCTCCCCCAGTGCCCCTCACCATCCTACCAATGGAAAGCAAGCACGGGCTGCCATCTCCATGAGTCAGCAGGATGTGAAGGTGCCACGGGGACAGAGCAGCAGGATGACAGATGAGCTATAACATGGATGAGCGTATGGTAATGCAGACTGCAAAAATAGTCTCCACTTCAGCTGTACAGTGATGAGCGCTGAGCTCTCAGGCTCCTTGGAGGGAAGAGATTGGGAGTCACGGTGAGTAACTCGATAAAAGCTTCTTCAGTGGGTTGCGTCAATTCCAAGAACGTGGAAGATGCTTGGTTGCCTTTAAGGGACAGGGAAACAAAAGGGAATATGTTAGAAAAAATGACATTATCTTGAACACTGGCTACGCCCTCATTTTTGAAAGTGTATAGAATTACCAGAGGGCCATGAAGCATGGTTAGTAGTCTTGTGAGATTTACCTGCAAGGAGGCAGTCAGCTGGACTGAACAGGGTTTTCTTTTTCAGTGTAGCAAGCTTGCAAAAATGCCATTTCTCCCTCCCAGTATCTCTTCCATCTTCCTTCTGGCCATCTTGCCCTCTACTGTCCCTGAGCTCAGGCTGGCTCCACACAATCCCGTCCTGCTCCAATGGGAGATGGCAAGCACCGACCATCCACAGCATCCCTGAAGAGACACACTAAAGGCTTATAATTGGGTTATTTACACTAATGAAGAGTGTGGTGAAAACTGATCAGTCCCTCCTTTTTCTGTCCTCCTGTAATACTAGAACAAGAGGTCACTCAGAGATGCTAATGGTAGCTTAATTTAGATCACATGAAAGGAGACACTTTTTCACACAGCAGGTAGTCTGTGAAATCCACACTGCCTCCTGAGGTCAGAGAGTCAAACACTGCAGAAGGACTAGTCAAGTTCCTGGGTAATTTTTAGAACAATAATAACTGTTATTACTGAGGGTGCAGCAGCCCAGGGACCCCCATCAGGAAGGACCCACTCTGCATAGCACAAGGCCTGCCCAAAGCAGGAGCCAGTCTGACCTGGGTTGCTTTGGTCTCCATAGCCAAATAAAGGTTTGTTTGGTCAGATGCTGGGGAGGGGGTGCTGCTGGTGAAAGAGCTGCACCCCTGCTCAAGCACCCACATGTGACATCTTTTGTTTTCCTGCACCAGTTCTGTAGCCCCAAAGACAAGGTACTTGGTTCTTTTCCCTTGGTGTTATAAGAGTTCCGTTCTTCAGCTGTAAATCAGTGCTGTTCACTCTAATTTTAAATGGGTGAGGGAGGGACAGAAAGCCTACAGTTGCCTTTATCCTGGAGGAATCTTCCCATGATTTCAGTGAAGCTTAGGTGAATTGCCTCAGGATAGAGCCTCATCTGCACTTCTGACCCTTTTCCTGGATCTCCTCAACACAATGTCTGTGGTCTGGTGGCTTTGCCACTCCTACAGTCAGTTCTTGGCAGGATCCTGTCTTCCCATGCATTGCCTTTGGCATTGTAAGCTACTTAGCAAGTCTGACTGGATGTGGGTATATGTGGATATTGGTGAATTTTGCCTGTGGGCAGTGGAAGCCTGTGGATTCTGATAACGTTGAAGAGCCTTAAACTTCTAAAGGTGTTTAAATTTACCAGCAAAAACAAAGTGTAACAGAACAGGGAAAAATAATTTCAAAACCATCTCTGTCTCTGTATGCATGTTTATCTGACTTGCAGTTCTAGAAAGGCCTTTAGCCCTAGTAGGTTTGGGATTGAATAACTGAAGTAGTTACTATTTTTCCTCCTGTTCATAAATTCAGTTCAAGTCCCTCCATTCCAATTTTGACAAGAGTTGTCCAGACTCAGCGTAGAAATCTTTGCAGGGGATTGAGACAGAACACCAGTACTCCTTGCATTGTCTTCTGAGTCTTTATTGCAAAATGGCTCTAAGCAGTAGGCTTTTGAGTGTGTTTTCTTGTAGCTAGCTGCAGAATCAACGCAGTATGTGTACAGTAAAATTGATCATAATCCACTTGAGGGATGGTGTTCAGAAACTCTCACAGGCATCTCTCATTCCAGCATCATTGCAACAGCTCTCCAACTATCCCACCTGCTTTTCTCCTTGCTGTTTGTTACTGCCTCAGTAGCTGGCTGTGTTTAAATATGTCAACCTGGGGGTTTTTTTTCCCCATCTTCTTGTTTCCTGTGTTGCTCTAACAAGCAGCTTGCATCAGAACAAACAAGCAAGGCAGGAGCGCTCCAGGCAAAAGGGGTGTTTTGTGTTTGATTTGAATACATACATATTTTTCTTGGTTAAAACTTGTGATACTCATCAAACACATGCAGGAAGGCTGTGAATAAGACCCTTTTCTTCCTTTCTGACACGCACACCGTCTGATACGAGCACCTTCTCATTTTCCCTCGACGTCTGATTCTGTGCAACGCGTGCTTTCTCTCATGTCCTCGCACACACGTTTGATGGTCTCATCATCACTCCTGCTCTGTCGTGTACACAAAACCACCTTCTCATCCCAGCAGAGCCTGGCACATGCGCACTCCCACAGGCAACACCAGCACACACGCACGGCCACCCACGCGCTCGCAAAGGCTTTATTATTGCAGGGAAAATTGCTCTCAAATATATGAGACTGGATGTAACTATGGCAGAGATGGGGAGAGAGGGGGGAAAGCCTGGGAAATTGTGCAGTCCCTTCACTCTTCAGAGATGCAAAGCACTGCTCAGGTGGAGGGGAGAACATATCCCCAGAGTCCACATCCCATCTGCCATGCACAGACAAGCACCAAGCGTCACTTACCTCCTCTCGTGCACAGACTCTGACTGCTCTCCCTGAAAGTTTCTCAGTCGCCCTTTCTAGTGCATCCTTCCCTCTCTTTTTTGACTGTCTGTCAGGTCCTGATCACATCACTGTCACAGTTGCTATGATATCAGCATTTTCTGACAGGTGTATATGTTTCTGTCACTCCCAGCGAAGCTCTTTAGCACCCAGCCTGCTGCCAGATCTGAGCCAGGGCAGCACTACTGGAAAGCATGGTCAGAGGTATCTCATATTGCTGCATGCAGGAGATACAATTCTGATAGAGAAGTGCATGTTTTCAGGGGATTCCACTTTAAAATAAGGCTTTGAAACAAGTGTTTTCTCTTTGTGAAGAGTGAGGTTCACTGCTATTCAGAAAAAGGAGAAACACTCTAGGCATTGCTCTTGTGAATTCCCAGAGATCTTCTCCCTTGTCCTCTGAAGCAGGCTCTGCATTTGGTCTCCTGGAGTGGGCTACTGCATAGAAGGCAGTAATTTAAAAAATTACTTCAGTTTTCTGAATCCCACAAGCTTCCAGTGCAGCCTGAGGCACTGAGAGCTTCACTCCCATCTGCATGGCGTGGTTGGCCTCTCCTGACAAGGGAGTAACAAAAACATATCATCTGCCACGATGAGGGCCATGGATGTGCTTCAGAGCAAGCCAGCGTAGGCTCTTTGTTCGGGAAATGGCCACACACCTCTGCAGGGGCTGTGAGAATCTCAGATTGTGCACAATTTGGAAGAAATTTCAGGTTTTCCAATTACTGTAGCAGTGGCTGGTAACCTTCCAGCAAAGAGGCGCTGGAGCACAGTGTTCCCATGGCTCCTGCTGGGCTCAGCCGGTGTTTGTGTTTGAACTGGCACCAGGAAAGCTAGGAAGCGAAGAGATTATTAATAGGGAGCACAAGGAACAGGAAAGGTGTTTAAACAGTTCCCACTTTCCATGTCTAATTTGGGAGCTACCCTTCTGTAGATCCCCAAACAAGCACCCAAATCCAATGTCAGACTTCTCAGAAGCATAACTCGTTAAGCTTTAGCACACTGTAAGATAAGGACCTTGCTTGCATAAGGCCATCAACCACTGATATTGACTCTCCAGGACATTTTTAAGGCTATTTATATCACAATAAAGCCATTTTATTAGCATCATCAATCAAGCGAGACCACATTTTGGCCTGGAAATGATTCTGCTTGAGTTTCTAGAAGGGAGAAGGGTGAGTAATTGTGGGATGCATTATCTTCAATCTCATTTGAAATCTCCTAATTGAAACCACATATGAGTGTAGTTTGATGCCTATAAAATAGATGGTAGGGCCATTGCTAATGTACCTATGGTAAGTACAACCTTCCAGTAACCAGAGAGGTACAGACTGGTTTTTCAGAGAGTAACACGGCTATGGCAGGATCTGTTCCTGTCCACATCTGGGTGAGAAGCTGGTTCCTGGCACATGCTTCAAACTGAAGCTTATGCCCCATGCTGGGCTGAGCTCGTGGTACTTGGCACCCATGGTTCAGATCAGCTGGCAGCATCTGCTGTTGGGTGCCTGTTGACCTCACTGGCAGCATCAGGGGTCTTGACAGAGCAAACCTGCTCCTGTGGCGGGGCTGGGGTCTGTGTACAAGGGGCTGAGAGCTGGGAATTGAGTCGTGGTCAAGGGGCATGGTAAAGCTCACTGGCTCCCTGCACGTGCCTGGCTGGAGTTGCTGTAAATTGGAGAAGGGGATGTTTACAGCTCTCCTCCAGGGTTTTGCCAGCCTCTGTGCTGCTTTTCTGCTATCAGTTCAGGGAAACGGAGCAGACTTGGAGAAGCAGCAGTTGCTCAGGTAAGGAGAGGGTAGCTTTGCACTGCCTGTGGAGGCCTCTGAGACTGAGTAATGGCAGGGCTTGAAAGCTGTTACAGATATTTGATAATTAATTGGCTGGGAAATCAGTTTATTTTAACGACTCTTGTTAAATAAAGAAGAGAGTTAAAAGGGCTGCACTTTCCTGCGGTGCTAAACTACTTTCAGGGACAGAGAAAGCCCATTACATGTCTACTTTTATGCCAACAGGGACTTTCTTGTGAAGGCTCTTCTGAAAGGTAGTTGAAATCTTTATCTCCCCTGAATCCCAGCAGCTTCAGTTTAAGACAGGAAAGCCTGAAGGGCAGTTTATTACCAAGGATCCATCAGGCAGAGGGGACAGGGGAGTGGAGCTGCTGCTGTAACCTCATGCTTCACCTCTGGCCAGATACTTACTGCAGAGTGGTTCCAGTTGTGGTTTATCACTGTTTTATACTGCTCTAGTGGGAGCAATGCATGTAGCTCGGTTAACCTCACTTGTCTTTCTGAGTACTGGCTGATCACACACACACACACACACACACAAGGTAGAGAGAACACTGGTAATAGTCTAGCATAAACAAAAAGTAATTTTGGGTTCTCTCACTGCTTCTCTGTGGCTGTTGAGGACCAACTCTCTTTTCTCAGCCTAAGGAGGAAACAGTAAGTGTGAAGTCAGAGAGGGGTTGGTGTCAGGTCCATTTTTTTAGGGCTCTCTTATTTTCCAGGTTGTTGAAATATCACTGTATCATTGATGTTCAGTGGGCAGAACTGTTTATTTGAGGAAAAACAATGTGCACCCTGGTCCTGGCCAAAGAAAGAGAACTTGACTGGGATCTCAGACAATGGTTTTTGATTTGACCTTTATATCTCTCTGTAGGAAGATATTTTGTGTGTGACTGTGCATATTAGAGACCTCAGCAGCAGTGCTGAAAGAGACTTGGATCTATTCTTTGCTGCAGATTGTGCTTTGGATGTGAACTTAGTCTCAAGCCAGTGTATCTTGTCCTGAGGGTTGTACAGCAAGTGTGCATATACGAACAGTGTTCCAAATGCAGTTCTATTTGTCAGAGTCTTCAAAGAGCCTGCAACACCATCTGTTTTAGTGAGTGGATAAAAGATTAAACTGCAGGAATCATGGGATCTGTACAATACATGAGAACAGGCCAGACCATGACAGCACATCCTATTTTTTGGAAGCTAAGAATAACTTTAATATCCCTTCATTTATGGTTTAATGTCAAAATTAACTACCACTTTACTCTTGTCTCAAAAATACCAAACTGTTCTTCCTGCCCCAGTGCTGTTTCTTGCAGATTCAAATTCAGTGCAAACATACACCCCACATCCCCCAGCGAAGAATTAAAAGAAAAAACAAAAATAAGCCCTTCAGTGTGATGGAAATACTGCAGGACCCCTCTTCTGCTGCCCTGTAGCACTTTGAATTGAATATCTTTGTGACAGGATTTGAGCCTAGCTTGTCCCCCCCAAGGCTGTGAGGTCCTGTGTTAATGTCATGCTGTGTATAGATGTTGGGGATGCACAGATACACATCAGGTGGGCATGATGTCACCCCCTCTGCATGGCCCATGAGAGCCTGCCTTTAGCCAAGCGTAAACTTAGGGCAGCCTGCAAATCCTTATCTTTAAAACATTCCCTGGATGTGAAACCTGCTGCCAGCTGGAGCTGCTTTTAGCTGAGCAGACTGAAGTGCTGTATTTAATGAACCCATTTAGAGTCTGGTGGAAGGAAGTAGGACTGATCCTCATTTAGTGTAAATCTGGGCTTCCCCGTTTACTGCAATGGTGCCTTGTTGGCCCTTGATTTATGCCAGCTGAAGCCACAGTTTGGCATCTCTCTGTGCAGTACTGGAATTCTGGAAATTATTTAGAGCAAGTGACCTGTCAGAAGAACAGAAATAGGAACCCTGCCTCAGACCAGCCAAAGCCCAAGTGCACAGCCTTAGACCCTGCTGTGTAAGAAACTCTCAGTAAGACAGCTCTACAGAAGAGAGTTCCATGGGGAAATGGTTTATCTGTGCAGCAGATAAGCTGTGCATGGGGAAGAGGTTTCCTTTCACATCAGGCTCTTGGGAGAAGAGGCAGGGATGTCACTGGATCCAGATAAGATATCCCTGAGTAAATGCTTCCAGTAGGATTAAGCAACATTGTCTTCACTAAGAAATTAAAAGGGTTTATGTTCTGTGTTCCAGCCAATTTATGCATCTTGTTTTGCCGGTGCCAGAAGACTGCAGGTGAGGAGGTGCAGAAGCTGTCAGAGTAGTCCCTGTAGTTATGCCTGTCCTTCAGTCAGTAGCCAGGCTGGAGTTCAGACTCCAGAACACAGACCCAAATGACCCAAGCCAGTTGCCTTCGAACCACGGGTAGGAGCTTGTGCTTCTTCCAGACCTCTCTGCTGCAATTGCCCATCCCTGGGAAGATCCCAATTAGAGAGAAAAGCATGGTCTTTTGCAGTAGTGCTAAGATAGATGTGATTGGAGATGACATCTGGGTTTGTGAAGGCTATTTTGCAGTCATCACTACCCCTTTCTTGCTATCCTTGTGCAACCAGTACATACCAAACCAAGTTTTGTATGAGACAGGTCAGGTCTGTTACATTTTGGTTTTGACAATAAAATAGTTTTATTGTATGACTTTGCACAACCTATTTCTTTCCTTCTCCACTGGCTCCCTGTATGTATAAAATACACATCACAGCACTTCTCCTCTATAAAGGTAAGAATTTTATTTCCACAGTGCTTAACCTCCTTTGATAAAAACACTGTGTGCTGTTCAGCACATGCTGAATTACCTTGCAAAACAAAGCCCTGCAAGGGTCTCAGAGAAAAAAGAGTGCTAGATATTAGTGTGATTAGTAGGATGGCAAGAAGATCTAGCTGTGGGAATTATTCCTTCCACTTTCTCAAGGAGTCATACCTCCCTCCCATTCTGTTTCTGACCATGAGGTTTTAAACAAGCTCATGGCTTTCATGTCAACAGCAGAAACTCCATCAGATATATCTTGACATTTGTTTTTTCCACTCTTCCCTTTTCCTCTATTTATTTATTCATAAACGTGTCCTCCTCTGAAAGGCATGTTGTGCATGTGGGGATGAAGGTAAGCTGAGATCAAAGCTCATGGGAGTTCTCCCTCACAGCATCTTCTCTACCTTCTCTGTAAGTCTTTCAAATGCCTTCTTTCACAAGACCTGATGATGGACAAAAGCGAGGCATTAGGGAAAGACACAATTTAGCAAAGCTCTAAACAAAGGAAAGAAAGTGGAGTTGAACATTTCCTTGCTGTAACAGCTTTGCTGTGGTTTCCACATACAGGAGTTCTTCTGCACAGGATAAATACAGCATGGGAGTTTGAAGTTTGCAGCCTTTTATTCTATGATTGTAACACACCCATGGGATGGATTTTCAAAAGTATGTCACTTTACACAGCAAGAGAACTGGATATATTGGTGAAGAAGCTCACTGTGCCAAATGCTGTTTTGAAAACTTGGTCCTTGTGTGTTCGTTTGGCAGTTGGTAGGCCCAAAAGCACTTTGACAAATCTGGTTTAAATTTCAATGCTAAGCACTTAAAAAAGTAAAATCTCACTCGTGACTTTTAAGTGCTGGACAACTTCATTCACAGCATATTTGGGAATACAACCATATGCTAATGTTTTTTGGAAATACCAAGACTGTTAGTGTTTGTATCATAGTTTTTAACCTCTTCATGCATGATTTCTAGAAGATCCAGTTTTAGAAAGAAATCCAAACTGTGCCAGGTAACTCTAGTGAGATATATAGAGATCTAAGGTCTTGACAAGAAATATTTAGCTGTGCGTGAAGTGAAAATACCTAAAAACATTGCTTCAACTGAAAGAAATTTGTAAGAGGAGTTGTCTTCTCCTGACATATTGCTGAATTCTGAGGTGGGTGGTAAAACTAGTATTACCATGTCACTGTAGTTTGTTCTCCCTGCAGCCCCTGTGAGTGAGGTTGATCCTCTGGTCCTCAGCCCACCTTTTTTTCAAACATCTGAAACAATAGGCTCTTCCTTGCTTTCCTTGGGAGACTTTTTACAAGACTAGCACTTGTAGATGACAAGAAGTTTTTCTTCGGGTTTGAACAGACTTATTTCTCTTTTTTTCCTGACCTGTTACTCCTTCGTAGACCCCTATGCATCTTGCTAAATAATTCCTCTCTTCCTTCGGTACTTTCAGCTTTCAAAGAGGTATAGCTTGTCAACATGTCGCTTTTAAGTCCTCTCTTAGTCAAGTTATACATATTTAATGTTTTTAAGCTTCCCTTAGATGCTGCTCCCTTTCCAGCCCTTGATGAATTTTTTTGTTGCTTACCTCTGAATTCCCTCCAATTCCCCCATATCAATCTGAAAACAAGGTGCCTAATATTGACTGCTCCAGTCCAGGTGCATTCAGTATTTGGTGGCAGTTGTTTTTGGATGGAATTAAAAAAAGAACCAGCAGAGTCTCTCAAAGGGAATCTGCTTCGTGGTCTCCTCTCTGAGAGCATTATTTTGCGGTGGTATTTCGGGACTGGCTTTAGATATGGAAATGAGAGCATGTGTCTTGCTCAGAAGCTGTTCTCTGCTTTCAAGTGGGAGAGAGATGGAAAAGGGGAAGAGGGGTTAAGCTCCTCAAAGGCTTTGTCTACATTAGGCTTTTTTCTTCATGTTTCCCAGTGTTGCTTGTACGGGTGTAGCTCAATCCACAGTGGCACTAATGACAGCTCTGGCACAGGCAGGGAATCTAACATGTTCCACTACTCATCATCTCCACAATCTCTACAAGCTCCGACTCCACCAGCGGAGCCCTGGCAGCGGGAGCGGGAGAAGGAAAAGGTCAGCTGTAAATAATAACTGGAACGTTTGCACATCAAGGAGGTGTCCTTCATTGAAATGCAGCAGCTGGAAGTGAGCAGGCAGGATTCACTCAGTTTCTCATTCATCTTGAAATACCACCCTTCACAGTCTGCTACTGGCTACCTGAGGGCAGCGCTTGGAAGTGGGGATGATAACTTGGTTGGGACACCTCTGATACTCTCATGACCTCAGAAAAGAAGGAAAAGTTAAGACTTATTCTCCCTGCTGTCGCTCCCATTCCCTCTCTAATCTGCCTCCAAACAATTTCAAGACTGATTTTTCCTTGGTGTGAATGTTCCTGTCAGACCTGCCCAGGACAAGTGCTAAAGCTTCAGATGCGATATTCCCTTTCCCTTGATGAAGAAGAGGCAGTATGAGATGAGATGAGATGAACATTAGGATCCAGATAATACAAAGTGCATTACTATGTCTCAGGTAGCATGCTCCTCAGGTATTGGTAGAAGCTCTTTCATACAGTACATAACACAGGAGACACCTGCCAGTTTCACATAGCATTTAAATCTGTTATTCTTTCACAGGCTTGTACCAATTAATGGTTAACTGAAGAAATTCTCAGCCAGAAAGTATCACCAAGATGAAGATGTTAATGAGTTTAAAAAAAGAAAAAGGGGGCAGGGGGTTGAGAAATGCCTGGGGATAAGAAAGCCAGCGTACAAACTTACAAGGTGGATTGCAAGCTGTCACTCAGAGTGGAAGCTAATTTACACAGAGGCTAGATTTAGATTAGATATTAGGAAGAAATTCTTTACTTTGAGGGTAGCAAGACACTGGAATAGGTTATCTAGGGAAGAAGTGCATGCCCCATCCCTGACTGGCAGTGTTCAAAACCAGGCTGGCTGTGGCTTTGAACAACCTTATCTGGTAGCAGTAGTCCCTGCCCATGGCAGGAGCTTGAAACTAGATGATCTTTAACATCTCTTCCAACCCAAGCCATTCTATGATTTGCTTGGTGCTAGATTTATAGGTTTTTATGGCTAGAAAAGATCATGAAATTTTGTAGAAGGTGATTTACATTGTCACTTTAGGAGGTGTTCTACCTTTCTTTGAAATGACTGTCACTGTGCATGGGAGGGTTAGTCACTGAACTGTGTGGCCCAATGCTCAGACCTTGATACTGTTTCTCCTTCCTTCCCCAGATGTTCAGGTGGGGACATCTGAACACTTAGCTCTTCTTGCCTCCTTGGAGATACGCAGCCATTGCAGATCTACTTCGGTCACTTACCCCAACAGTTGTAGAGACTGGTGGCCAGCATCAACCCCTGGCAAGCTGATGGCCCTGACCTGATTTGGTCACCTGATTTGACCAGGTGACCAAATCACCTGACTGTCTGTTTGGCTGTATTTTCTCACATCAGAAACGTTCCTAGAGGTGGTGTACAGTTTCTTGCCCCCTGGCAGTCAGCTCTTCCTGACCCACTGGAGGCTGTGCCAGTCCTGTGGGCACGGTCATTGTTTCTGAGGGCCCCGAGAGCTGGCGCTGTCACGTTGCTGTGTGGGAGAGCACCTGTGGTGCCTTGCTTTTGGAACCAGGCCATGGCACCATGGCAGCAATCACGTGGGCTGTTTTGCAGCCTTACATGTGTCTTGGGGTGTGCAACTGTGAAAGGGAGAGTCGGGGAAGGAACCTCCCTCTTGCCTCTCTGCCATATAAAATACATGAGGTGATGCTCCAAAGCCCCAGTTTTAGTTATTTGGATCTTAGGCTTTGTAGTCCGCCTTCTCTGAGAAAACCACTGGAATCCACAGGCTGAAAGGTGTTATTTGCAGTGCCAGATCTCTCTTCAGCTGCGAGATGCCAATTTTCAAATCTCCCCCTTGTTTTGCGACACCCTGTGGGTGATACCTCCTGCATTTTTAGCCTGTCACTGGGATGGGCGGAAGCAACCCTGGAATGACACAAAATGCTTTGAAGCTCCCTCTAGAATCACTCTCCTATTCCCTCTTGTGTTTGCACTGTCCCTTTTCTGCACCCACCCTCTCTTGACCTACCCCTAAGCTCTATCTTTCTCTGTGCCCCTGCATTGCTAATCTGTGGCATTATCTCATTCTCCAGTAGCTGTGCCGGCTGCCTTAATGTTTCTTGCCAGCTTTTGCCTCTCCCCATTTTTTCTATTCCGTCCTCTTGCCAGCCCATGGTGTAGCATTGCCTTTCTCCATCTGCCTGATTGTCTCTCTGCTTTTTATCTGGGTGCTGGAGCTCCAGGTGCTGTCATTCTCTGCGACAGCACAGAACGTTTCAGTTTCTCTGTGGCTGGATAATTACCAGATATAGAGTCACGTGGACTTCCCAGCAAAACCCTCCCTCTCCTCCTGTCAGAGCAGGAGATCACATCTCTGAAACTCATTTTCCCCTTTTTTTTTTGTGATGTTTTTGTTATTGTTATTTTTACTACAAGAAATTCAAGGGAAAAATTTGGATTAGCTTTTCTGGAGTTACCCAGTGGTGATCACATAGAAGTTACCTACAAGGCACTGGGGATTCAGGTAGAAAAAATAGGTGATTTCCCCAGCTGACGTTTGTGAAGGAAAATAAAGAGACTTATAGTCTGTATGGGTGCCTTATGAGTGTTCCTATTCTCATTTTTGGTGTATCCCCAAAACAGAAAAAAAATTCATAATGGTGCAGAGGCCTGCCAGAAGTTTAGTTTCCAGTTCTTTTACAAATTTGGCATAACAGCCAGTTCTCATAAGTGACTAATTGTCATTGCCTTCTAATGAACTTTTGTTCCTGAGTGACCCCAGATACTTTTCAAATATCAGCCTGTGTCTTAGTGATCACAAAAGCACAGGATCCTCAATGCAAGTGCAAAGCAACAAAAGGCAAATGATCAGGCAGTGTTCTCCACTGCCATTCTGTATCAGCTGGCTCCCCCTTTGGATAGTGCAGGAGCCCTGGGATGCTGTGGGAAACTATGGACAGCAGAGCAAGGCATACATTCCTAGTGAATATTTCACTAAGGCCAAGTGATCGATATCTGATGAGCATTGCCTAATGATTCTGGAGCAAGAGCAGAGCCAGGTTTCAGGCTGGACTGAAAAGGAACACTGACAAGTCCCTCAGCTAACCCAAAAGTAAAAGAGGGAGTTTGAGGTCTGTTTCCTCAGCAGCTTGAACCTCCTGACTGATTTTAGTGCAAGACCCTGATGCAAGCTGTCAGAGCATTTGGCATTTCAGCAAGCATCAGCCAGAGAGCAGTTCGTCCCCCTGCGCACACGTGGCAGGAAGCCTGAGATTGGAGTCAGTCATTCTCAAAACATGCCTTGGAATGGGAAAAGACCTGTCCAAGGATTTCCTGACTACGCTGTAAAGAAATGGAGGGCATTTCTTGGGCATGGTGGGTTATAAGAAAAGATGGTACTGTGGTGGTAGGTCTCACTCTGAGCTTTTTTCTCATTTTGAAATTTTAAACTGTGCTGGGATATGCCTGGGATGGAGTTAAGCTCATAGCAACTCATAGGCGCTCATATTGATATTTTTAAGAAGGTTCCTCTGCTGGAGTGAACGTGGATTGAAGTTGTTTATGCAGGTGTAGCAATCCCCAACAGATGGGAAGACCAATAAATCATGCCAGTATAAGTTCTCTTATTCTGATGTAGTTACATCCACCCTTTGAGAGTACTGGCATAAAAATTGCTGTAATTTTGGGCCTGATTTCTGTTGTGAGTTTGGGTTTTTTCCCTACACAAACAGGAACCTCTACTCTTAAACAGTCATTTTAACAGAAAGAAAGCCCATGTGAGACCAGCTGTGTATCTGCTAGTGAGAGCCAGTGCAGCTAGCTGTCTTTTTAGGCCAGTGTATTTTTTGTAAATTCTCTTGGGTTTCATTTTCCATGCATACCACATGGACTGAGAGACAAGGATGTTTACAGCACATGGGCAGTTCTGCACTGATGCTCATATTTTCTGGTTGCAATTCTTTTTTCTTTCATTAGAAAGAGTTGATGGGAGAGACAGTGAGACAGAAATGTTTCTGTACAAGGCACTGGGGACTCCTCTTCTAGAAAACTGAGTAAAAATGCTGGTCACGAAAGAGGAATTCAGGCTGGAGCAGGTGCTGAGAGGGGCTACTGGGATGTTTAGGGCAAGAGAGGGTCTATCATACAAGAAGAAACCAGGAGAGTTTGGCTTGTTGAATCCAGCAAAATGAAGGCTGAGAGGGAATATGATTGCTCTCTCTGAACACACTGAAAGATAAACACCCAGGAGAGAGAAGAGCTCTTTAAGCTAAAGGATGGTGTTGGCATGAGAGGAAATGGATATAAGCCAGGTATGAATAAATCTAGAGTTCAACCTTAAAAAAAGAAAAAGATTTTAATCAGCGGAACAGAAAGACTTTGAGTAGTCTGATCTGCAAAGCAGGGGGAGGGTATACCCCCATCAAACACACTAGGCTAAAGTTGGAATGAGCTGCATCTCTGAAAAAGAT
Organism: Chamaea fasciata; assembly: GCF_029207755.1. Classification (NCBI taxonomy): domain Eukaryota; kingdom Metazoa; phylum Chordata; class Aves; order Passeriformes; family Sylviidae; genus Chamaea; species Chamaea fasciata. Next base: position 23,225,485 of record NW_027094087.1, on the reverse strand, counting down.
TATAAAGTACAGCTGGCTGTGCCAGCAGAGGCTGAGGCTTCAGGACCTGGTGAGCCCATCCTAGCCTCACACTCCTAAAGCAGCAATTCACTAAAAAGGATGAAGAGAAGTGCAGGCATTCTATCAGCCATGCACCCTCCCAGTCGGTGGATGGCCAAATATTGTCAGCTGAGTGCTGAAATACCCAGAGAGCTGCAGACAGGTGTGAAGACCAAGGTCATAGTATAATACAGCTGAGAGAAAGCATGGGCTGAACAGATGCAGCAGTTTCCCCTTCCTGCCAGTTTTCCTGCACAGGTCTGGGTTTAAGCAGTAGTTTTCTAAATCCCTTTGAGGGCCTCTGTTATCATGCTGGCAGTAGTTACTCAGGAGCTATTTATGCCACATTTTGGAAATCCATCCCGCTGTGGCACAGCTTTCACTCTCAAACAGTGACCCTGCTGTGTGTCATGGCACATAAGGAGAGGAGCATTAGCTGTACCAGGCTGGGGAAAGAGAGGAGAAGTGGCAGTGAGGAGGAGAATTTTAAGCAACAACTGATGCCCATGTGCATTCAAATTCAGCAAAATAGGCTTTTGGTGCCTGGCTGAAAGGAGGTTTCAGATGTTCAGTTGATAGGATCTACCATGATAGTGCCCTCCCTTATGGGACCCTTGGCTTCACAGAGGTGGAGATAAATTCAGCTGTGGGTGCCTTCTGTAGCATCTCCTGCTGAAGGGAGCCTGATCCAGAGCAATGGAAACCACCCCGGGCCAACAGCTCCTGTATGGCTCCTCCAGACTCTGTGCTTATGTGTGCTCTGCCACTGTAGTCCTCTGATGGGGACTGCAGTGTCAGCGCTGCGTTGCTCTTGAGATGCTGGCAGGATCCAGCACTGTAGTGGCATTTCTTCCCTGAAAACCCTGCCTGGGAGGTCAGAGCTGGCATGGCTGTGGTGTGTCCTTAGCCCTTGCTCCCCACATCCCTGCCAGGGCATAGCAGAGAGGCTGGACTCTCACTGCCGCCCTGGCTGACCATGGCTGTGTCCGAGACCTTGCTTGCCAGGCAGGGAAGGACTGAAGAGCTTGAGGAGACAAGATGAAACAGCGTGAGCCTGATTTGCTCTTGAACTTTCCTCCCCAGGCTGGGAGCAAGGCTGTGTTTAACCACCGCATTAGCTTTCCAGGATCATACTTTGCAACACAACAGAGAATTTGTCTTGCATGTTTGGAGCTGGCAGCCAGGAGCTGATGTTACTTTGTGCTGAATGAGCCATGTTTGATCCCTCTCTCTTTCCCCTCTTGCCATTTTGCTGCTGGGGGTAGAGGGCAGTGGGGGAAGTTGTTAGCGTGATCTTGTAAGAGTGTGTGTGAAGTGAGAAGATTAGAGAAGGCTCATTACAGAGCTGAGGCGAAGGCAGGAGATCTGATGCAGGGCGGGTTGTGGCATCCTCTGGCAAAAGCGTGGCACGTCCCTCAGTGAGTGCAGTGGGGTGGGGTTTCGGTGCTTAATTGTGTGTGCAGCAGGCTGCTGAGTTTTGGCCTGATGCACAGAAGTTGTCTTACAGAAGAGATGATCAAAGGGTTAACAGAGAAAAGATGATTAAAGAGGAGTGTTGAAATTGTAGCACAGAGCTATCACCACAACATGCTTTGGAGGAAGAGGGCAGAAAATGTAGTCCATAAACTCACTATTTATTTATTTTTCCCCAAAATAAGGTAAGAGCTGCGGCTTGCTGGCAAAGCAGCACAGCGTATTTCATTAATCCTAACAGCTTGCTTCTTTTCACTAGTGGGGCTCTGGCAGAGAATTGTGGGTTTGGGTCTGCTGTAAAAAAAAAAAAAAAAAAAAAAAAAAAAAAAAAAAAAAAAATTATTTGGAATTACAACTACAATTTTAAAAAAACCCCAAATAATTATCCCAGCTTCAGTGCGACCCAATATATCATTGATAATACTGTCAAATCTCCATGTTAAAGTAATCATTTAAACAGCAGCTTCTCCAGGCCCTAAATGGGTCCTTCTTGTCTTTTCATCACTCTAGGCTCTAAATATCATCCATCCCTTCCTAAAGGGATGAAATACCCCCACTCCATCTCCACAGCCTGGGGCGTAGGCGCTGTGCTGCCTTCTCTGAGGCAGAATGGGAAGCCCATAGTTGAGATCCCGGCTGTGGTGCGTCCTCCTCCTCGTCATCCCCCGCGCTGGCAGTGGCTGCAGTCAGCCGGGGGAAGCCGTGCTGGGGCTCTCCAGGCAAACGCCGCCTCGCAGCACCGGGGCCCGTCTGTTCGCCGAGGGAGAGAGAGGGCGGAAAGCTTGGGGCCGAGAGCTGCTGGAGTGACAGGCACAACATAAACTGCGATGAGTGTTACAGCAACATGCTGGGAAATCAATGCGCTGAGTGCCGCTGCCTCGGCGGGAGGAGGAGCAGGAGTCACGGTGCTGGGAACCAAAGCACCGAGGCCTGAGTGAGGCAGAACAGGCGGTGAAATCTCCAGGCTTGAGTCGGCAGGATTAGAGATGTGGATGCTTAAGCCTCACTCTCCTTTTCTTCACTCACTCTCCCACCCATGAATGCTTTGAAGAAAGCCCATATACTTTGAAGAAAGGGGGGGGGGGGGGGGGGTGGGGGGGGAAGAAAAAAGAAAAAAAACCCACCAAACCAAAAAAACCGGTCTCTTTCCTGTTGGAGTGTTCTTCGAAGCTTACAAAGGCAGGTTTGCAGGAGCGCTGCTTTGGTCCAGCCCTGCGTGTTAGACTGGCAGGTGATAGAGAAGAGAGGACGAGAAGCAGGACTTGATCCTGCCCTCTCCCTGCCTGCATGCTGCCAGATGTCCCAGCCCATCATGAAATCCTGGGACCAGGAATGATGATGGGCAGCCCTCTATCCCATCCAAGGCAATGGTTCCTGCTGAAGGTCCAAAATCATTCCCCTGCAGAAAAGCATCACCCCATTCTCCTCCTCCTGTAGCAGGGCTCAGCCCCACTGTCTGCATTTGCGTGTGGGGCAAATGAGACTGAGGAAGGAGTGCAAGGATGACCTGGGTTTCTCTCTCCACGTCCTACTGTTGCTAAAAAACTTTGGGTGCCAAACTTAGCTGTGTTTGTTTACAAGGAGGCAAGGAGGGCTAATGGGGCATGGCGGCAAGATCTTCTGTCCTGTGTCTGTGGTTCGAAATGGTGCAAGATCAACAGTTCCAAAGTTCTCACAGTGATCATGCAAGGCATGTCCATCACCCATTCACTGGTCCCCTCGTTATCCTCATCAGAGATGTCAAGAAATTAAACCTGCAACCATAAGGAAAAGAATAATGCATGGATCACAAATCTTTTATTAGCTTTCAGTGAGGCTGATGGTAATGCCTCCAATAAGTCAATGAAAAGCATTTGACTGTCTCTGTGAACTTGATTATTGATTATTAGTGAACGATAAGAGTCTATTGATATCTGGCTGATGCCATGCTCCTATTGCTTTGCAGTTAAAGTGTCAGTTAACATGCCATTTAATATTCTATTAGTATTGAATTAGCACTTATTACACTGTGAAAATCATCACCATAAATCCTTATTAAAGCGTGATACGTTCAGCTGGGTGGCATCTCTGGCAGACTAAGAGGGTGTGTGTGTGCAGACAGACATACTGAGATGCATCATCCATGTGAATGCATGTTCAGAGCATGCCAGGACTTGGAATTTCCACATTTGTACATTGATTTTCCCTGACAGCTTGAGAGGAGCAGGTATGGTGAACAGAGGGCTCAAATCCATTTCATTTACTCTTCCCATTTTTCTCTTTCCTTTGTCCTCTTTCCTTTCTTTATTTTGGTCGCACCTGCTAACTTATTTCAAGGGCAGTTGCAAGGTTGCCTGACTGTAGCTATTGACCACTGTCCTAGGGCTGACCTGGTTGCATTTAAGACAGTTTATGACACATCGTCTCTTCCAAGGAGAGGAGGGAGGGTCCCTCATTGAGCCTATCCGCAGGAGCAAAAGGACAGGGCTTTGTTCAGACCACACCACTGAACTGTTACTGACAAGACACCACACAGGGCCACATTTGCTACCCCAAACAGAGAGTTATAATGATCAGGGGCAGGGCAGAGCTGCTGAGTGCTCGCTGTAGCCCAGTGAGGATGGGAAAGCAGCCTGGTGGGGATGGTGCAGTGCCATGGATTGGCTGGAGTCCAGCAGTACTGATAGCTGTTCAGGGAGATTTTCAAAAGTGACTGAAAAACTTCAGCTCCCACTGACTTCAGCTTCCATAGTTAATCTGCTTAGCTTTTCACTACTAAAATACCTGACCCCTGATTTTTGGGGCTGTTACAACTCTTGCATTTCCAAGAGAGATCTTGACCCTAAGGCAGCCAGCTCTGGAGGCAGTCTAGGTGTATCTACTGGGCCACTGCTCCCAGCCCTGGAGCACACTGCCCTCCCTGGATCCTGGCTTTCACCTCCCATACCTGGTCATTACAGCCTGAGGTGGCCAATGCAACTTGAGCAATGCCTCATTGTAGTGGTGCTAGTCTCTACATGTAAGTGGCTGCTCACATATTTCCCTGGATTTTTTTTTTTTTAATTTTGACAAAGAGTAGCTATTTGATAACACCTGAGAGTTTGCCTCAGGGACAAGTGCCTGCCTGGCCAGGAGGGTGGGCTCTGGCCTGAGGGCCAAATTCTCACTCCCCTTCCTTGGCTGCACAGTGTCAGTAAAGGACAGGATCTGTTGGACTGCTGTCTAAAGCAAATGTTTGTCAGATCAGACAGAGCTACTTACAGCTTGGCCAGCAGCATGGCATAGCTCCCATGGATGCCCATGCAGCTTGGCTTTCCTCCTGCCCACAAGTAACCCCAGAACAATTTGGACATCATCCATGGGCATGCGAAAAGGGAGTGGGTGTGAGGTGCCGGCCATAATGGTGGGGTCACATCACAAGGGAAGGCAGCTGCAGCACAGCATGAATGAAATGCATTCAAATAGAGGAACTTGGAAAATGTCTGACCCATGCTAAAAGGCTGTTTGAAAGCCTACTGTCAAATATTTGTCTTATCTTGAAGCAATAATCTTTATCCTCTCTCTTTCTTCCTTCAAATACAACACATGCATGAATAGTGAATAGGACACAATCCTGTGCAGTGTGATCTAGGGAGACCCTGCTAGAGCAGGTAGGTTTGACCATATGACCTCACTGTGGTCCCTTCCAACCTTACCTGTTCTGGATTCTGTAACAGCAGTGGCAAGAGCTGCTGGGACATTATCTGGATGCTGGGACACTGTGGGCAGAGCTCTGAGAGGTGAAGGAACAACAGCTCTGGAAAATGAGCTTCCCTGTTTACCCGCAGAGCAGCTGTGATATGATCTGCAGCAGGGCAAACCTGCTCTCAGCCTGTCTGAGCCCAGCCCTGGAGGGTACAGTTGCCAGGGTGAAAGAGGGTTTATGTCTGCCTGTCTTCTTCAGTCCTGGTCCTCTTGAATGAGACACAGCTGAGAGTGAGCAGGACATGTCTCCTCAGTGGCAGCTCCTCATCTTTTCTGTGCAAGTCTCCTTCTGGTGGTGGCAAATGGTACCGAGCAGGTGCCTTTGCCAAAAATGCATTTGTCTTCACAGCACCTGCTGTGCTCTCCGTCAAGAAACAAAATACTTGTTAAGTTGCAGTTGCAACAGGGTTATTTTCACCTCTGACTTGTGAAGGTTGGCACTCAGGGCCGTGGCAGTTGCTGGTCCTCCTGCTGCTCCTCTGCTTGCTGCCCCTAGCTGTCATTCCTCCTCTCCTGTCCACCTGAGATGTTCACAGGACATCATGTGTGTGTCACAGGGCTGACAGTGACACTCCCACGGGCTCTCCTTTTCAGCCTGAGATTTGCACTTGCCTGCACAAACAGGCAGATGTGCATCAGCAAGTGTGTGTGTGTGTGTGTTACAAGGGTGATGTTTGAACAAAATTATATTTTTGTCAGAAGGCTGTAGATGGGAGATACACTATAGTTTCCTCCCCCTGTGCTGCTGAAACTGAGGGAGGGAGGACCTGTGCCATGAGCTTACAAAGCTGGAGCCCTGAACTTTTGCTCTCCAGGCTGGAAGGAGTCTGGGAGTTTATTTTATACTCAGATTTTTGAAGGTGAGGGAGAAGCATGGGAAGAACTACTTCCAACCTTTCTCACTGGCAGGGTTGGAAGGGATTTGGTGATCAAGATCTCCTGTGGCCTTCCAAATTAATTTTTGGTGCATGTGTAGGCCACAGGCAAAAAAAAAGAGAGAACAAGAGACATGTCTGCCCCAAATCCCATGGATTTATGAGCTGAAGGTTCCTGAAACTCTTCAAAAGAGTTGAATTGTTAAATACTTGTCCACAGGATAGCAATGATGAGAAGATTCTATGGTTCCCTGGCAAGGCAGGAGTGTGCTGTGAAGTTTCTAAGCAAAGCAGTAAAGAGAAGGGACAAAAGGGAGATGATGGAGAGTGTTGTTAATCTCCCCTTTACTTGTCTCATCCTCTGCAGGTGTTATGTAGAAGACAGAAGCTCCAAGGTTGCCTGGTTAAACCGTTCTGGCATCATTTTTGCTGGAGAGGACAAGTGGTCCCTGGACCCTCGAGTAGAGCTGGAGAAGAGAAACCCCCTGGAATACAGCCTGCGGATCCAGAAAGTGGATGTCTACGATGAGGGGTCCTATACGTGTTCAGTGCAGACACAGCATCATCCCAAGACTTCCCAGGTTTACTTGATCGTGCAAGGTAAGCAACATGCCTGATAGGAGGGCAGAGAGCAAAAGACACAGTGAATGGAGGGATCTCTGTTTTTGTAAGAGAAACTCCAGAGTCAGTAGCCTTTGTGTCCTTTGTGTTTACACAGGAGTCAGCTGGACTCTTCCCTTCCACTGTGGCATAGCATGGTTTTACTCTGCTGTCACTTTGTCCTTTTTAAAGTGGTGACAGAGCAGGGGACACCAGTGATGCCAAGCCATATTCTAGTCTAATGCAAACCTTGCTCCTGGCTCTGGCTGTTTGGCACTAATGGGAAAGCATTTGTTTATAATGACACTTTTCAGAACATTGTTCCTCATCTCTTCCCACAGACCACTCTGGTTTCTTCACCTCCTCCTTTCTCTTCTTTTTCCTTGTGTCAACAAGCTACTGTACTGTGTTTTTTGGCCTTCCATAGTCAACTCTTTGCCAGGCAAAGGAATTGTTTTTCCTGTGAGTTTTTGCATGTTGGGTCATTGGTTTGCAGGGTGCACCATAACTAGGCATGTGTGAAAACTAGTACCTGAGGGACCTGCCACATACCTTATGTTGCCCTCTCCTTTTTTAGCTACACTTCTCCTGTGTGTGTTACAAGGAACAGGAAACTTGACAAACCAGCATTGTCCTATCTGTCTGCCTGTATTCATGGCATAACAGAGAGTAAACAAATTAAAGAGTTCACCAATTATTGGTAAGGTCATTTGGGAGTTTACTTGTTCTATCCTCTCCAGACCAGAACACCAGACAAGTGAGGTTACCCAGTTTTGTTTACTTCTGCTTTTAATCTTCATGCCATTTTGTCTACCTGCCTATTTATCTAAAATATTTACAGAGCAGCTTAGGTGATAGATATGTATGAATGTGCTTGATACATATCACAGATATATTCAACTTCCATATTATCCTTGAGGCAGGAATTTGTTATTTCTCCTGATTTGTCTAGTAACCCATTCAGCTGCAGATTTTATTTCCCCCAGCAAGTTTTTGAATTGCTCTGATTATAAATGCACTCAGGAAGGGGCTTTTCCTCTTGCTGGCACTGCTTGGCAAACTGAGGGGCTAAGTAGCATCCCAAGTGTTCATCTGCAAGGTGAAGAAGTCCGGACATGTCATCAGAGGTGATGTTTACACACAGGTGTAGTGAGCCAGAAGGCTCCTGGTTGGTTTTCTTGCCCAGAATCCTCTCCCAGCAGCAGGAAAAGCAGCCCACGCCCACACACAGAGCAGCTCACCCGGCCTGGCTGAGTGCTTGCTGCAGGAAATGCATTCCCCAGCCCTGGAGGTGTACCCTGCCTCACTACAGCAGAGCAGAGCCAGCCCTCTGTAGGTGGTTTATTGCTGGTGAAATCTCTCAGCACACAATTTCCATTTACCTGTCAAGAAAAATATAGGGACAAATGAATTCTAGAGCCATGCATATGTATTATTAATTTTATTTGTGTCTATTAGATATGGGCCTAAGCAGCAAAATTGAGTTCTCTAGCTTAGCTTTCACTTAAATACGTGGGTATGTGGCTCTGAACTACTGCCACCTTTCTGAGAATGAGAAAATTTAGGTTTTGACACTCCTAAAGTCTAGATTCCTGTAAATAAGGTATCTGTGGGTAATCTTTGTTCTAATACCTGCAACAAATTTCATTTTAAAAAAATTGTGATATTGTGCTTACTGTATAATCCTGTAATAAGTGAAACTCATAGCTTTAATTTTTCTAACATTAAATTTAATCCAGAAAAAAAAGTGAAGGAAAAAAAAATACAAAATCCTTTACAAATTGGAAGAGTTAGTCTCATTTTAAACACATTTAAAAATAATCTTAACTAATAAAACTAATTCAGTACAAAATAATGTATGATAGAAAATAATCCCTGTAGTCTCAGAGTATTATTTTCTTATATTTATTGCTATTTTTCTAAGATTTGCAGGTTGTCTGCCTGAAAAATAGTCTGCTACTAGTACAAATTAAAGGAGTTTGGATATTGAGTCATGCTAAAACTATTTAGTTTTATTTTTTTAATGCAGTTTATTTACTTCTCTTGTTTTTGTGTTCATACATTTCAAAATATAGGCTATTTGAAACTCTGGGCATCCCAAATGTAAAACGAAAGAAAGAAAGAAAGAAAGAAAGAAAGAAAGAAAGAAAGAAAGAAAGAAAGAAAGAAAGAAAGAAAGAAAGAAAGAAAGAGAAAGGAAGGAAGAAAGAAAGAAAAGAAAATACAGCTCCTGAAACATTCAATGACAGAGTGGTCAACTGGTCTGCCTGGTAATATGGGAGGAGAATTTCTGGAATGATGGTCAGGGAAACAAAAACAAACCAGGATCAGAGACTCATTGCTAGCTTTGTGCACATGGTTGGTGCCTGGATTTGCCAGTGAAAGATACTGCAATGACAGCTGCTCCTGCCCTGGAGCCAGTGGCTTGGCCTTGTCCAGGCTTCCTACTTCTCTCACTCAGTGTTGCCACAGATATTTCTGCTCTGCACTACCAAAGACAAATCCTTAATCTCTCCCAGCTCAACTCCCTCATCTGTCTAGCCCCAATGGGAACACAAATTCTATTATCCCTTGACACAAATGGGATAGTTATAGCAGAGGCTAATAAGTGGGTAGGCAGATCGCAGAGGCTGTTGGAGCTGTTAAAACTGGAGGCCACTCCATGTCCACAATGCCAGCTGAAGGAGGCAGGCTCCAGTGTATCCTGTGTTTGCTGTATTTAGATCACTGCAGTCTAATGGAGTTGCATTCTAGAACCAGGTCCTTTTCAGCCTTGAGAAAATCAGCTTTTCTTGGGGTGAGCTCTGCTTGGTGAACTCTGCTGGCCAGAGCTGCAGAAGTATATCACAGAAAAAGGGGCATCACCTCTATAATGTATGTGCTCAAGTCCTTTAGTATTTCCATGGGAAGAACCAGTTCTACTTTGTCAGCCAGCACCAATCTCTGCAAAAACAGCCTACTTGGTCTGCTCCTTTCCTCTCTTAAGTGTGTACTTCCATGGATAAGATCCCTCTCAACTGGGCATATTGCAGAAGTCTAAAAGGGGCGCAATGAAATGACACTTAAAAAAATCATAACTTCATGGACAGCTAAAAGCAGAAAAAGTTGTCCTCGTAAGTCTTTCCAGGTTTTGAAATATAAAGCCAACTCTGCTAGTAGAAGTAGGCATTTGCTGCCAAAAGATTCATTAGTACAGCTCTGGCCATCACTCCCATCTTTCGGACCTAGGTGGGCAGCACTGCTTGCAGTTCAGTGGACTAGAGGTGGCTGTCTCTGCCCAGCTCAGTTACTACCAGGTGCTCTCTCCACTGGGGTGAACACACCAAGAGACTGTTCTGAGCCACCACCTCACTCAAAGCATTTTGTGCTGCTTCAATTTTGGTATAATGGCCAGTTGCAAAGCTTTCTGTTTACTACCCCAGTTATTTCTGCTGTGTCTGATCGAGAGAGTAAACACTTGAAAGGACCTGCAAGAGATGGTCTGGTCCTTCCCCATGCAGTGAGAGAAGATCAGCTCTACAGTGGCTGCCCCATACATGTATTGTTTTGAAGATGCCCTGTGCCTGCAGAGCTAGTGCATGTCCATTATTTCACTCTCCTTGCATTTGGAAAGCTTTTATTAACATACAATCCAAATTGATTTTGCTGCCAATTATTTCTGGTCCTTCCAAGACACATAGTGGTTATTTCTCCTTTTCCTCAAAACTGCCTTTTATCTGCCTGAAACCCCTTGTATCAGAGATCTCTAGTGTAGGGTAACAGGCGCACTGCTTTCCCGAGGTCATATTTTTTCAACCCCTGTGGCATATATATTTCACTACTGTTTGATTTGTCTACATGTTTTCCTTAAATGTACTGTCCAAAACCAAACAACAGTTCCAGTTTAGGATTCAATCATGCAGATACAAGTACCAGCCATGTTTTGCATATCACACTTCACTCACCCCAGAATGAAATGAGATTTACCTTTTTTATATGAGTGCCTCATGGCTTTCACTTATTTAGTCTTCCTGTGTTTCTAATCCTCTCTTACTGGTCTGCAGCTCATTCTTCACTTTTGTATTTGAACATTAATTGGCTTTCCCCCCTTCCTGAGAATACTGCTTTGCGCTGACTCCTGTTGGATGTCATCTGGTTGGTCTCTCCATGAAGGCCACTTCAGTTTACTTACGATCCTGGGCTCCAAAGCACTTGCAACTGCCCCCAAGTTAGTGTCATCGACAAAAGTCAGGTGCCTCGTTTCTGTTCAATCATGAAGGTGTTTATTAAAGTATTGAAGAGGTCAGGACACAAAACAGACTGTGACAGCAGCCCAGTAAACCCTCCGTCCCTGGTGGAGAGCGATCTGTTGATTGCGGCTCTTTGAAGCATCTTGATGGAGATTTAACATCCACCATATTCTCTTAGCTTGTTGAAGACTGTCAGGTCTTCTGAAGTCAAGATATATCACATAATCACACATATTGCTTCTACATTATCTGTTATGCCAGCTATCCTACAAAAAAAAAAAGGGAAATGAGGCTGGGGTGGCATGATATGTGTTTGCCAAAAGTACATTGCTTTTTTTTTCCCCTTTACTCCATTATTATCATCTCGGTGCTTGTAAATGGGATGTTTAATCATTTGTTCCAGTATGTTGAGTGACGTGTTCCAGGAGAATTGAATCATAAGAGGTACACAGTGGCTGCCCTGTTCCCAGCATTACCTTGGGTTTTTGTTCTTTTAGTGCTCTATCCTCGAGCCCTTCTCAGGCATTAAATAACAGTGGAAAAATTCCTGTGGTCCTTATTTGCCTCATCCAGATGACAGGCACAAGGGCACAAAGATCTTGACATCCATGGGGTTGAAAAATTCCTGCCATAAAGAATTTCTTAAATTTCCTAGGCCTAGCACCTAGGCTTACCCAAGTCAATCTGAAGAAGTAACTCTACTAGGAGGAAGCAAATTGTTGCCAGAGCCTCTACATATAGACATCAGTGTGAATGTATGTAGTTGTAACTTTTCAGCGAAACAAGAACATTCCATTGGTTTTGAATTTGATTAAAATTTGATCAGGAAGGTTTTACAGGTCTGAGGTGCTTTTTCTGGTCATATTATGAAGACAAAAAGGTATATTATTACCACAGCCCATCTAAAACCTAACCATACTCAGCTGATGCATGAAGAGCTTTACATTCACATTTTCACTCACAGCTTGGGATTCCTGCCAACTCAATAACATTTCTTGTGTTTCCCAGTTTTTGATTGTAAAGATTTTGGGCTCTCCCTTGGTTTAATGTTTATTTCATGGAAAAAATTAAGGGCTTTGTCATTTTGGCAAAACAAAAACAAATTTGGAAATGTCAGCAGCAAATGGTCACAAAGAGGAGGGCTTGTTTACTGGCCAGCCCAAATGACAAATGCAAAATCAAGTGCACAGCAGCTAAGGCCAAATCCTACAGTTTTCTTTCTAACTGATAGGCATCAGTGTGTGAAAAGAAGTACAGAGTGTAGCCTTTCTCCATTATGAATTGCCTTTGTAGTGCTCTTTGCTTTCAAAGATTCAGACTCACTGGTCATTGTTTCAACATGATATAAAGATGTATTTGTTGTTGCTGGGATTTAACCATAGAGAGTTTATTATTAACTCCATGAGTGGATTAGCTGTGCACCCTCTCAGTCCACTCTCCTGAAATTAGACTTTGTGCTGGTGACTGGTACAGCACAGAGAGATCCTTTACCCGCACAGGCAGCTGAGGCCAGTCTGGCTTCCCCAACACAAACTGCTTTGCCAGCAAGGCCCTTGGTTAGAGCTGGGTCTAGGGCTGATGTGAGAGGGTGTTGTCCACCATCCCTGGAGGAATTTGAAAGATGTGTAGATGTGGCACTAAGGGACATGGTTTAGTGGTGGACTTGGCAGTGCTGGCTTAACTTGATGATCTTAGAGGGCTTTTCAAACCTAAGCAACTCTGTGGTTCTGTGATCTGCCCAGCCCTGGCCCTCATTTCTGAGGACAGCAATATTTGGTGATGCTTTGGACTTTGGGACTGTGAGAAACACTGCTGAGCAGAACTGATGCAAGGCACGAGAGTATGTTTTCTAGGAGCCTGAAGTCAGATATCAAGTGGAGGTAATTTCTGGCAGTCACCAGCTTGGCACCTGAGACAGAATGAGGTTCTTCTGACCAGATGTAGATGTTACTATTACTGTGGGTTATCTTGGACTCGTTTTGTCATAAGTGAGGAAACCAGACTTTTCTCAGGCACAGTCTAGTTCATCCTTAAGTAGCCATCAAAAATTCATCAGACAGATTGACCAGTGGAAATGTCATTGTCTCTCCCCTGGCTGTAGGGGAGAGCCCAGTCTGAGCAGTCCTTTTGGAGCCATGCATCCTTTTAGCCTTTCTATACCTCTTTCTGTCAATCCTCACTGGTGTTTACTCCTGCCAGAATACAGCATTCGTACCTGTCATTGCTTGTGGTGGGTTGCTGAGAGACTGGAGCCAAGCTGATCTTGAGCTCAGCAGATCTGTGGTGGGAGCCCACCTTCTCATGGCATTCCTGGCCTTCCCACCTCTTTGGCCAGCACTGGAAGCAGAGCAGTTTGAAGACAGCTATTTTTCCTTTCCCCTATTTTTCCTTTGCTAGCTAGATAGGAAGGATGTTGGAGTCAGATGCTGTTCTCTGAGAAATGTTGGCTTCCCTGCTTTGTGGGCACAAAGCCCAGAAATCGGAGGGATCTTTCTGAGCACTAGCACTGTAGCGTTTTTCATTCCAGGGAGCATTCAGTAGGTAAGAGCAAGCACCGACCACTCTGTCTTTTTTGGGACACAGCAGCAATGGGAAAATGACAGTGTATTTGGCATGCTGTTGCAAAGAATAATGAGATAACATGGGAATATGAATTTTCTGGGAGGAAGGAAGAAAGATCATTTTACTGGGAATGGTGGGGAGGAGAAAAAAGAAAAGATTTTAGGGGGGAGATAAATTCAAGTTATTACGGGGACTGGAAGAGAGAAGTCCAATGCATGTGGAAGGGAGTGACAGCAGTTTGGTGGGGAAAATAAGCTGAAAGAGCAAGGAATAGTCTTGGGCAACTGAAGCATGTTAGATCTTGCTGCATCTCTTTTGCTCTTACCATGGACCATACATTTCTAACAGAAAAATAATTCCAGAATGCACACAGTAGTATTAGTGGTAGTTTTTCTAGGTTTTCTGTGCTGTTTTGCTTTGGCAAACTCATAAAGTACAGGAAAAGGCACCTGGTGTTTCATAAGTTACTAAGGAATTTCCTTTCACTCCCCATCTAGATGCATTTTTATTGCATCCCCATGGTGTCCCGATGCCTCTTGACTTCTGTTTTCCTATCTCCAGGCATGGTTGGAATGATATGTTGCAGCTTAGGCTTCAGCTCTGTTATATTGGTTGGAGCTTAGCGCTTCTTAGTGCATAAATGAGGAGGTTTTTCTGGAAATATTTTGCTGCTTGCTTTGCAGGTGCAGGCAGGAGACAAAAACAGAGTACTTCAAAAAATGCTTACTCATTTTCGAGAAAGAAGTGTAGCACAAAATACATGGAATACTTTCCTGTGGCTGGGAGGAAGGATCTTGATACGATAATCCAAGTCCTTAGTGATATAAATCAGCTTAGCTTGAGTGGACTCTTCAGGGTGGTATCAGCTGATATTGTGTGATTTTGTTTGATCAGCCGATTCTAGATTCACACCAGTGCTTTGAAAGGTTTTGCCTTGTTATTTCTCAGTCTGATGGTCTCAGTCTGCAGTCCCAAGTCTTACCTCGGACTGTAAGACAGGGGAGTAGGGACAATATTTTTCTCTCCTTTTAGCTCCTAACACAGCAAGAGCTTAGTCCCACCACCATGTCTGCCAACCCTTGAGAGAGCACAAATAACCATTAGCTGTGAGACTGCACGTATCACTCCACTTCAAAGCCAAATGTGTTCCTGCTCCTACTGCTTAATAAAAAAAGGCTGTGGTAGCACAACAGTTGCCTTAACTTGTTGCTAGCCTTTAAATTTGGCCCAATTGCCTCACAACAAGACATGTCTCCTGGGATGTCCTAAGTCATAGATTCCCATTGCCTGTTCCCTCCGTGATGGCCAGTGTCTTGTCAGTAGTGGGTGAATTTAATTTTGTATTTTTTTTGCCACATCCTCTTGAGATTTCTTTGCAGGAAAGAATTGTTGGTATAATCAAGAATAATTATCTTATTTGTTTTACATGGCAGGCCTGTAACTGCTGAGTAGCTTGAAAATTAGCAAAAATCTAGTTTTTTTAAAAAAATTCTCGAAAAGATCTGATCTGAAGCTTTGGATTTCTAACACAAAATGATGAGAAAAGATATGTAGCAAGTGTCCATTAGAAACTTTAGGGTCAGTTTGTCTCTTTACTTGCAGTGTGGGTGATAGATAAAGTTAATTATATTCCACATTTCTCTGACTCAGATCAACCTTTTCTGTAGCTTTACTGTCCACAGGTTCCCCCTTGACTAAAAGCAGTCAAGAGGTCTGAAGGTAGGAGGCAACAGGACTTAGGGCACACAGCTGTGGTAACCCAGGCCTTGCAATTCCAGCATTCCTGGAACGGTGTGTTCCTTTCGCCTGTTTTTCTTATTTCATAGGTTCCATTTGAGTCAATGCTCAAAATCTGCCATGCTCCAAACTCCATGTGGGATGAAATTCCAGATTCCTGGGGTCCACCAGCTCATGTTCTTTGGTTTTGGCTGCTGTGTTACCATCTACAGTCATCACAGCTGTTTGTTAGTGGATGAGAACCTGGATCAAAATCTTGATTCCACTGAAATTAAAGGGAATTTTGCTCCATTGGAGCCAAGATTTCATTTGAAATTGGAATTGGCTAGAAACAGATTGTAAAATAAACCAAAACTGAGCCAGCAGTTCAAAAACAACATCAAGACTTATAAGAAGAAGAACATTTCTTTCCTACCTTAAAACTTTTCAGTTTTACTCTTTAATTTGAATTAATTATGGAAATAAAGAAATCGTCAGCTCAGGGAAGAGAATAAGGAGTTGGTGTTTCTGAAATGAGAGTGGGGAAAAGCAACTGGGCATGATGTCTGTGCCGGGCCTTCTAGCACATCCTTGTGTCTGCATGGTGCAGCTTGACCCCAGCTGACCCACGGTAACTGTGTTCTCCCACCATTTATCTCTATCCAGGGCTGGCCCTCATCACTCCTGAATGGATGTGTAGTCTGTCCTTTTGGTGTGTGTGCAGGCTATGCCTGGTAGGATAAGGCTCCTGCTGCTTTCCACAAAAACAACAAATGATAAATTGTGTTAGGTAATAGGTTTTCAGGGTTTGGATTTTGATGATTTTTAAGAGCTCCAGCTCTTGTTTTTATCTTAAGAAACATTGAAATTGCTACTCCAGTACCAGCTCCTTAGTCACCAGAAAGTGAAGAAATACTCTGAGAAAATAATTACTTAATATCACATTTCCTGTATAGCTGCTAAAATGTCAGTAGTTGGCTGCTTGGGAATAAGAAAAACACCGACAAAATTACAGAATAGCAGTTTCATTTAACAAAGCCCAAGATGTGACAGTTAGAGGGGAAAAATAACTCCCCAAATGTGCATACAACAGAATGGACAAAAAGGAAAAAGATACTTAGACATATGGCTTCCATTTACAGATTATTCAGACAGAGAGCACTTTCTCAAAATCCAACCACAGCTTTTGAAAATGTCTTAAAAAAATAGGTTAAAAAGTGTTAACTCTCCAGCAGAAAATAGGAAAAAGTTTGTTCCTGGGAAGGGAACAAAGGTTGGTGTTAGCAGTCTGAAGGCGCACAAGCACGTGGCCACTCTTGGTGGAAGTTCTGGGTCTCTACCTGTCACAGCTCAGGCTATCAGTGAGAAGAGTTCTGGTAGCAGCAACCAAACCCTGCCTGATAGTGGTGTGTGAAAGTCTGAAAGATCCCATTGTTTCTAAAAAATGCATTGGGAGTGTCATCATTTGTCTGTGTCGTCGTCCCCGTCCTGTCCCCGTCCCCCCCCCCCCCCACCCAATTTTCCTGAAAGGGCCTTTGGAAATCCCCTAATGAGGGTTGTGAGCTTTTTCAGTTCTGGTATCAATAGCCAGGGGCTACTGAGGCTTCAGCGATGCTGTTTTTAAATTTCCCTCCATATTAATGTATCAGATTTCCTTTACATTGACTATTTGATGGTGTGATCTTGTGCTTAAACAGTTTTTCATAAAATATTCTAGGAATGTCTTTATTATGTGGACACATATAAGAATGAGGAACAGTTCTTCAAAAATAAAACTATTGGTGCTCCTCAAACAGAAAAGTAGACTACAACTGTATTTTTTCCCAATTCCATGAAGGTTACCTTAAAAAAAAAAAAAAAATCTGTGGAGAAAAAAAAATAAAAAGCTAGGGAGGTCGTCTTTAATGAAACAAGAATAGGATTTTGGTGATAAGTTTTAATTTAGGGCAAATAATTTAATTGCAATGATTAATTAATTTTGGGGTGCATAAATTTGGCCTCTGGCAGGCTATTTTTTTATTATTATTATTCTTTTCTATGTCTTCTCTATCAGCAGTATAAGAAAAGCCTTTTGCCTTTAATAAGGTGAGGAGACACTCCCTTTGAACGTGTGGGAAAAGGACTGTCCTGGTGCAAGGGTCTGAACATAATGGCATCTCATCTTTAGGTGCCCTCAACTTGTGAGACAGACACGCTGCAGGACCAGTGAGTTTGTTTTCACGCTGTCTGGGCATGTGGATACTCAGCTCTGCACAGGGTGCAGGTGATGTGGTGGGCCTGGGGCATCTGGCTATGGCTGGCTTGGTCGTAAGAGAGGCTGGTAGCACTGCCTGGTGCTTTGAGAAAATTCCCAGCAAGGAGACCAGAGCTGTGTCACCAGAAGATGTTCTGTGTTAGGAATAGAGTACTTTAAACTTTACTCTGAGTCAGTGGGTGACTGGGGCCTCTCCTCAGGTTTTGTTAACTGGGAGGATCAGCTCTCAGCTTTGGTATACAGCAAGTATGTCATTAATGTGTTAAGTGTAGTCAGGCAAACTAAAAGAGTAAAGAGTCTTTCAAAGGGAGAGAAGCCAAGAAGCAAGATCCTAAGCCTCAATTCCACATGGCCCTCATGCAGGTGCTGCAGCAGCAGCTGTATTCTGGAGAGTCTCTTCAAAATGATTGTCCCCTTGTTAGACTGATAGGAATGTGACTTTTGGGTATGTTCCTGTTTCGAATGTTTAAAAAAAAAAAAAAAAAAAAAGTCTTTGGGAATAAGCATGATAAATCTCCCCAAATAGCTACAGAACAGACTGTGCAAGGTAGAAGCCTTATGACCTTGACTATACAAATCCAGCTATGATTTTAGGGATTATGACTGCATAGAGCTCCCAACTCACAATTTTACCTGAAAGATTAATCCACTTGTTGACCTACAAAATGAGGTTAAGAACCAGAGTTCATAGGGATGTCACCCGTCATGATCCTGTTTGAAGGGAGTGTTAACATGGTGACGGTGACTTTTACTCCTACTGTGGTTTTAACTATTGTGAATATATTTCACAATTCATGGCATATTTGGCTTCCAGGCAAATATTTATAGCTGTGTAAAGCCTCTGGACCACCTTCATAATTAAGGTAGACACCTTAGTTTTGCCTGTACATCCTGTGTGGCTAGTATCAGGGAAAGCCCTGGACTCAAAGCTAGATGGCATAGACTGGCTCATACTTTGTGCTACTTTGTGGCACTACCTTTTGGAATGGATAGAACATGTCCCCACTACACTGGGGACCAGTGGGGAGGCCTGGTCTTCTCTCTTTTCCCTGTGGCGACCCTGTGGCCCTGAGACATGCTTCTTTTTTGGTTGCTTGGTTTGTTATATTTTCTGGTTAGAAGTGCCTAAAATAAAGCAAGGGCTGGGACACAGTCTGGCAGATTGGCGCTTTTATAACGTGATGCCAGAGTGTGTGTTCCATGGCACAAGGACGTATGGAGGAATTAGAAAGCCCAGGGTCAGTGGGGTTGGTGTTGGAGGACTGTCACTGGTTCAGGAAGCTGAACTTGGCATCATCTGTATGTCTGGAGTCTGCTATCTGTATCAGCTGTGCCTGCTCCTGCTCTGAGAGGGGAGGCACTTCTTCATTCTGGGAAAGAGCCTGAGAGTGATCCTATGATTGTACCCATAGTTGCTCAAAGGACTGGAGCAAAAACAAAGGACTGTGTCTTGCTCTTTGGAGCAAAAGAGAACAAACCACATTGGTAGTATGGGCTTTGCCATTCAAGGTCATAAAAGATTTATCTCTTCTTAACAAATCCAGGGGGTTGTGTGGTTCTGCGAAATAAATTGCACGGAGACCCTATCAGAGACAGGACTAAAACCCAAGTCCAGAGATAAACATCTGTCACTTAGTATTTTAAGTGTGACTCTCTGAAGGTGTTGCATCTCTTGTCCGTATGGACAGTTAGTCTTGCAAACAGAAGTGGTGCACTGCAGCTGAGATTCATCACACTAAATCTCAGGCGTCTGAGTGCTAGTTACACAAATCTAAACTAGTCATCTGGCCCTCATCTGTAGTCTGTTGTGAGAGGATGGCATCTGACTCTCTGCTGTCTGCCTCGAGATAACGTGATAGATCATCCCCCAGAAGTCCCATTTACTTTGGTCTACAAGAGGAATGTAAATTACTAATTTAGATTTACACAGCAAACTTTTCAACGTCTAAAATTTGGTGGCATGAATCTACCCCGTATGTCTGTGCAGGAAAAATGAAAGCACATAAAAGACTGGTTCTGGAGACTCTGTCATCACCCACAGTCTGTGTTCTCAGCTGCACTGACAGGTCTTGACTATTCCTCTTGCCATAACCTGCACTGTGTGACATTAAATAGTATAACAATACCTTTTGTTTTAGTCTATAATCTGTTCTTTAATGGACAATGCTTTCAGTTATAATCCCTGACATATTTACCTGTCCTTGCAAAGGGCAGCTGCATTCCTCTCCAAATCTCTTGCCATAAGCCTGACATAAATTCATACAAGTTCTCCCAGTGAAGGGTTGCAGTCTCCTTGATTGGATAATCCTGCCTGCTCTCTCCCACTGAGCCAGAGGGTAAGGGACTCCCCTGAAAAGATTTCTGCACTTTCTGCCACTAGCCCAGCACAGCCCGAGGCACAGGCTAAATTTTTCACAGGATGAGTATTGCTATTCTAGCCCAAAGTGTTCCAGGGTACTTAATTTTTCTCCCAGATTTCCTGCTACCTCATCTCTCAAGTCCTTGAACTCCTTTGAGATATCACTAGTGTTAGACCCTAGTGCTTATTACGGTCTTCTTTCTTCTCCCTGAAGGTAAAACTATATAAGATTTTAAAAAGAAACTCCAGGTATTTATTGATTTGCACATGCAGTTCTCAGGAGCTGCAGTGCCTGTTGCATATCAGTGCTGGGTGTTGCCATGTGTCCATCTCTGGTGCCTCAAAGTCCATTACCTTCTATAGATTTCACTGTGTAATCCTCTTCTTCCTCATGTTCAAGGACAAACTGCGGTCTAGTCTCCCAGTCCTTTCCACTCCCTTAAAAAAGCCAACAAACAAACTTTCCACCTTCCAAAGAAACAAAAAACTCCTCTTCATCTCCATTTATCCAGTCATACTGGGTTTGTGGGCATGTTTCTGACGGCAATCGCAGAAACTCTGGAGTCTGCACGTGAAGAGCAGAAATTCCTCTCTTTGGCTCCCAGATCAAATCAAATCAAATCGGTGTTTATTTCATTGCCTCGATAAATTTTTTATTAACTGTGTTAGAAGTCTGCGAGGAAGAGAGAAGGGGAAGAGAAGAAAAAAGCTGTTCAGGAATGCAGACTGGGCAAAGTGCCCACAATTAATGGGGTAGCAGCAACCGTCGGGTATTTGAAAATTCTCTGGTGCCAAATGCCAGGAGGTTTCTGCTGCCTGTGACAGCTGGCCATCATTATCGGACGACTGCTTCTCTGTGCATCTTAGATCCGTGTCTTTGTCTCTGACCAAGTCACTCTCGGTTTCTGTTTTGCAGGAACATACTGAAGCAATTAGGGCATGTTGGACGATTGTAGGGATGAGTGAACAGTGTTGGGTAATATACAAAAATTGCAATTTCTCTTCTGTGCTAGCCCTAATTCCCATATCTCAAGATGAGCTTAAACCACCATCCCAGAGATAGGCCTCCCTCAGCATTCGATGAATTTGAGCTGCAGTTTTGCAGCTCTGTCCAGCTACTTGGTAATTCCTTATTCATTGCTGCTACAGGGCACTTGGCCTCTTCAGAGGTTGTTACAGCCCATTCTGAGTGATACCCATCTTTAAGGAAGCAAATCCCAATGCTCAATGCACCATTTATGTTGCTAAGTATCTCTGTCCCACTAATGAAACAGTGAGCACATATTCTTGGTCAGAAGCTGCAAACTCATTTGAAGTTACTGAGGACAAACTGAGACTACTGATATTGTGCCACCCAATTTGAGGAAGAGAATCTGTAAGGGTAAATTTCTTGTATGTGTCTGTCAGAAAACCATCTAAGAGGCATCTTGTCTCCTAGGGAATGTAGTAAATCCAGAGATAAACCAAAGCAGAATAATTGATGTAGAGAAGGATCTCCAAATAGAAGGGTTAAGTACAATGCATGGACATTCAGTCTGGAGGGAAGTGGCAATAGCATTCATCGGTCTGGGGAGAAGTCTGTGGAGATAAAAGCTTTATATCAGTTCTCATTAAAATTTTTGATCTGGAGCTCCCCACAAGGGGCAGTTGCTTGACTACATGTAAGTTTTACAGGCAGAAAGACTTCTTAAGGATCTAGAGGGCACTCAGGCAAAATGCACAGAAAGTGTCTGACATGAAGGGAACACATGAAATAGAAAATTGTCATGGATGCTATACCTCCCTGGTTTTTTGTAGTTTCTTTTCCTCCTTGATCTGGGACATTCAGCCATTGGCCTGTTCTAGAAGGGGAAGTTCAGACCACTGATAGGAAGAGGTGTCCCGAGAGCTTAGGAGGAGTACAGTCATGCCTTCTCAGGAGCTTTCCAACCCAGTACTATAGAGCTAACAGCAGAGTGACCTGATTTTTTTGAAAGGCATATCTGGGGCACACTTGAAACCATGCAGGGAGAGAAGGATTTTTTTTTTTTTTTTTAATGAATACCTTTTCCTTTCATGGCATCCTCAGAAACCTCAAATGGGAAGAAATTGTGATTCTTGAGAAGGTTGTGCCTTACAGTTGGAGTGGAGACTGAAGTGTATCTTGAAGAAGATAGTTTGGACAGGAATATTGAGCTTTGGAAATAAAGAGAATAGTGAGGCCTCCAGACTAAGGCTCACATGGGACACAGCACCTCAGCAGGGAAGTACAGTAACAGAATTGTTTACTTTTTTTAGGTATGAACAGGTATCCATGCCTTGAACATTTTAACTTTTTTTTTGCTTTGACATCTCTGCAGTAAAAGGTAGTAAAAAATACTGTGCCAAAACCCAAGTACCAGAGGTATTCCAGAGTGGGTCCCCATAAGCCGTTGTAAGGCAGTATAGGAACCTCACAAGGCACTAGTTGGCAGAACTCTCTAATTAGGTGCCAGACTGTTGTAAATCAGTGGGAAAATACTTCTCATAACTTGAATGGTATTTTAGTTTATCATCAGTTAATGTTGCCTCTTACTGGGTCTCAAAATATGCCACAGTGCAGGTTCTGCAGTGAATTCATTCATTAGAGGACCAATCACTGCCAATGGCAAAGCAGGTATTCTTGTCATACATCAATTCTCTTCTCCTTGCCTTTTGCTGCTAGTGAGTTCTTGCCATCCCCATCGTGTCTTCATTTCAGTTGTTCACAGTGACACAAAATGTCTCCTGCCTGAGGTCAATCTCCCTGTGATAAAAGTCTTCCATAGAATTAGTCAGGCTGGAAGACAGACAGGTATCAAAACATAAGCCTTCAGAAAAAGGTGGCAGGCTGTCAGTTCCCATTAGCTAGTGCTACCTGGGCAGCCTGCTGACTCTTCACCATTCTAGGTGGGAGAGAGAAGTTTTAATGAGCAACAGAGGGAGTGGAGAAGGGAAAAAAAAAAAGGTAGTTTGGATTATAAGTGATACTTCTGGTAGTGGGTGACAGACATACAGGTGTAGAGGTATATGTCCATGTCATAGTTGACATCTGGTTTATATCAGTGCAATTTCACTGACTTCACAGAAGTTCCTCCTGATGTTTTCTATACTAGTGCCGGGGTGTGTTGGATTGGATCTAGGTGCAAAAACACCCTCAAACATCTATCAGATTTGCAAAGTATTTAAAGAAGGTGTGTGCTCCTCTGTGGAGGTCATAGCTAGGACTAGCAAGAGCAAATCAGGAATGAGATGTATTCAGCTGTGAAATAGCCTCCCAAGGGCAAAGGTAGAAGAGTCATTTCCCAGAAAGTTTAAGTACTAGTTGGCCAAAACACTATTAGATATGCAGTGAGAACAAACCTGCCTTTCCGAATGCCCCAAGCCCTGGAAGATAGAATAAGTGTGCAAATGATTCTTCTGTCTCTAGAGTACATGAACATCTGAGATCTGAATTGCTGCAGGTCCCATTCTTCTCCCTAACATTCAACCTACATTTAAATTCTAATTGACTTAGAGTGAAGACTCGTAAAGCTTTCTCTGTTTCGCCCGGATGCTGAATCCTCAATGAAAATATAAACTGTGTCATTAGATGTTGGGCGGATGTTGAGCATAAAGGAGCTGGTTTAAGCTGAAAATTGCACAGCTCATTCCAATTAGTCATTCTGCATATAAAGTGCTTGCAGTGACTATACCTTTAGAGAGGAAAGACATTAGTATAACTAAATGCATCCCCACTGGATATTTTTATTCCCACAAAAGTTGATGTTGGGCTAGCGATGGAGATGCTATGTGCCTTGTATGGTTTCCTGAGCAGGTGCAACATCTTCCTTCCTATGGAGAGCTATTCCTATTTCTTCAGGAAATGCATTGTCTGCCAGGACCCTTAGTGCACTAACTGGACCTTGACTAGTCTCTGCAGCTGTATCCACCTACCCTGTGTCAAGGGTCTCCATGTAAGCTCAGGTCTGGACTGGCATATTAGATGTCCCTGTCTTCAGCTGGGACTCTGGTGCCACCTCTTGGATGGACCTTGGACCTGTGTGCCAGGTAGCATATCTCTGACTTTATCCCTGGCCTCGTTTTCCTGCATGGACCCTGGATCTGGTTCACCACATCCATAACCCATGACACCAGCATCTGGCTTTGCCCACTCTCTTCAGGTCCATGGGGAATATGGAGGTGAGGGCACAGGCGTGGTCATCCCCAGCACACTGCCAGTACAATCCATGTAACTGCAAATTTTGGGTGGGACTTACCTCACTGTAAGCTGTATCCTTCTAATAGATGTCTAACCTGAGGAAGTCTTGAAACACTTGGAATGAATCAGCCTATCAAAATCACTCTCTATTCACTGACTGTGGGGTTAGGTAAAAAATAATAGAATCATAGAATACAAATGTTTTGGGTTGGAAAGGACCTTAATAATCATCTAGTTCCAACCCCCATGCCATAGGCAGGGACACCTTCCACTAGACCAGTTTGCTCAAAACCCCATCCAGCCTGGCCTCGAACACTTTCAGGAGTGCTTACATTAAATGTTTTATTTTGGGAGAGTAAATTAACTGAACCACCACCCTTGCCAGCTTAAAATTGCTGTGTAAATTCTACTGTAGTTTGTTTTCTTAAGAAAATTGTGTTTATGCCTCTACCAACAGCCTGATTCTGATTATCTCTGGAAGAGCAAATAGGGTTATGTTTGTGTAAGCAGGAGGAGAGCTGGATCAGCATTAAAGGTTTGGAGTAACCTGAGATAAAATAGCTTCTTTCACATTACTGTCTATCACTAATAAGGTGCCTGTGGGCCTCCCAGTCTTTCTTTGGCTGAGCACTAAAAAGTCCAGTTCATTTTTAAGCATCAGAGGGAGCCTTGCATATTGCTGCAGCTTGCTTCATGTATTATAAGAAATTATTAGAAGCATTTTTCTCTGTTTTGCTATCTATCCTCAAGGGTTTCCCCACAGAACATTCACCACTGGGAAGGGAGTCTAGCATGTTGTTGGTATTTTATTCAGTGTTTTACCATTACACCAGTGAAGGTTGGGGTGGAAATTTGGATTGTAAATTCTGTTTCTTGAGTTTAAAACGGTTTTGACTCTTTAGTTATGAAGAAGCATCCCCTTTCTTGAGCCAACAGTGCTGTAGGCAACTGCTGGCCAAAAGAAGAAAGATGCCTCCAGGCTCTTAACTGGAGCTCTCTACATACAGTACTATAGTGTTGGCAGTAGGCTCAGGAATAATCAGGGACATAGCTCTCTGAGAAACTCTGGTACCACGTTTCCATTTCTCTAGGAGATTTGGGATTGCTAACACCTGATCTTCTGGTGTTATCAATGCAAGGCTCTCAGTCCTTTTTTGCCGTCTTTTGGAGCTGGACTTCCTGAGAGGTTTGACTCCTTCCTTGTTTGGAGTGCAAACAGCACACACTCAAAACTATTGTGTTTTCTCCTAAAACTGCTGAAGATCAACAACCAATGCAAAGATGAGAAGGAAGTAAATATGTCCTTGCATTGACCTGTCTAGGGCCCCACAAAAACTGTTGGGGACTTCCATGTTACTGCTGACAGTTGTGGAAGGTAGTCAAATACTGTGACAGACAGCAGAATCAAAGTCTTTAAATAGGTTAAAAAAAATAGGTTGCACCTCATCCACAGGGCATAAAATGAAAGAAAAAAAAATGTTGCACTCTCCCTGTTCCTCCAGAGCAAGTAGCTGGTTGTTGGCAGAGTTTCTCTGCCTGAAGGCATCACAATATAACATGTCTCATAATGGCTGCACACCTCCTGCTGTGAGCAGTGGGATTTGGAGAAGAGGTACCCATGCTAGCCAGGAGAGCAGCGCACACAGCTGGCTTCCAGCTGCCATTGTCATCCTATTACCTGGCACTATGTTCTCATCACCTCATGAGGGTGAGGCAGAGCTCCTCTGTCAGCCAGGCTATCCCTGGCTCATCCCACCACGCCATCTGTGGGTGAGCTTTGTCTCATCTCTAGGGAGTACAGGAGCAGAGAAAACAAAATGTTTGTGATGAGCAAACAGGCAGCACTCCTCCTGCTGAATTCTCAGTTGGGAACTGCTCCTGATAAAAGGCAGTGGCAAAGCTGAGGCCAGCCTGACTGAATGGATCAAAGGAGGCGGGAGGGAAAGACTTTACTGCCCTTTAGAGTAGAGAGGAAGGTCACTCCTGTGTTTGGTACCTTCTGGGGTTATCTAGATCCAATCCTATACTGTGCATCAGGCTTCCAAATAGCTTTGGTGGTAAAATCTCTGACTCTCAGGTCTTTACTTGTAAGCCTGCATGCAGGCTCTTCGAAGAATTGGGGTATGCATCTGTCGGGTTCTCAGAAGTGATCCCATGTTATCACAGGTAATGAACATACAAAGCTCCACTGCATAAACAGGTGGTGTTTTCTGCCTTAACTGGAAAGCTGCAGCAGAAACAAAGGGCTTTGATGGCTAACCTCCTCCCGATTTCAGCTTAAATACCACCCTGTTGTTCCTGACTATCTTTATCTCCATCTTTATCCTGACATTCTTTATCTCCAGAGATATTTGGATTGGAGGAATATCCCAGGGAAGAAGTACTAGT
Organism: Chamaea fasciata; assembly: GCF_029207755.1. Classification (NCBI taxonomy): domain Eukaryota; kingdom Metazoa; phylum Chordata; class Aves; order Passeriformes; family Sylviidae; genus Chamaea; species Chamaea fasciata. The sequence goes on along the minus strand of NW_027094087.1, from coordinate 23,199,069 downwards.
GGTACTAAGGCTGTTATTTGGATGGTGAGGACAGGAAACCCGACAGCTTATGATGATGTGAGCAGGGCAGTGATTGTTCTCCTGTATTTGACACTGGTGGGGCTGTACCTTGAATTCTGTGTTCAGTTTTGGATCCCCCAAAGACTACCATAAAGACATTGAGGTGATGGATCATGTCCAGAGAAAGGGCAGTGGAGCTGGTGAAGGGTCTGGAGCATAAGTCTGATGAGGAGCAACTGAGGGAGCTGGGGTTGTTTAGTCTAGACAAAAGGATTCTCAGGTGGGACCTTATTTACGGCTATCTGTAAGGAGGCTGTAGTGAGGTCAGTGCCAGTCTCTTCTCCCAGGTAACAAGTGGTACAACAAGAGGAAATGGCCTCAAGTTGCACCAGGGAAGGTTTGGATTGGATATTAGGATATTATTTCATGACTGAGAATTGCCAAGACCTGGAATAGGCTGTGCAGGGAAATGGTTGGGTCACCATCCCTGGAGATACTTTAAAAATTTATGGATGTGGTGCTGAGGGACATGTTTTAGTGGTGGGCTTGGCAGTGCTGGGTTAATGGTTAGACTTGATGCCTTGGAGGCCTTTTCCAACCTAAGCAATTCTATGATTCTGTGGTGTAGCTAAGGAAGGGCTGAGGAGCTAGTCTTCCTTGTGCACCTGGAAAACCCAGCCAGAGTCCCTGTCATGGGGAAGGTGAAGGGGTAAGAAGCAAAAAAATCACCCTGAGTGCAGTGGGGCAGTGGAGAAAATCTCTTCATTTTACATCTTAATTAAACAGCAGGGGTGTTACACCAAAGATCCTGTGATATCAGTGCTATGCTGTAATGCTGGAATGACTGTGGAAAAACAAAGTGCTTTTCCCTCTCTTGCTGATACAAACTCTTGGCTGTGTAGGAATCTATTTTTCCAGAGGAGGTTAACAGGGAGAGGCTCGGCTCTTTACCTCGCTCTGTTTCCTTTAATGAATTGGGGTCTTCCTCTACTGTACACACAGGCAGAGAAACAAGGGAGCATGTGCAATCAGTTCTCACTCAGCTGGCCAACGAGATGTGAAATAGGTTCCAGGGTGGATGATACCCTTGAAAGAAGTCACACTGACTAGTTTGCTGTGATAATGTATGGACACTCCTTCCTTTAAAGGCTCCCCTGTAATTGAGCCCTGGCCCCTGGTAACTGAGTGAGTAAATTGTTACTTCCTAATGCAGGTTAAATGCTGCAAACCTTCTTCACAGCATCTGATCCAACTGTCCCAACTGCTCTCCTTGCCAATGGAAACATGCCCTTCAGGGAAGCCCTGAGGCATGCAAATGTTAGAGAGACTCCTGCCTCCTCTACAGGCATCCCAAATACAAAGTGTTTACTGCTGTGGAAGTCATGGTAGGCCACTCTGGCTATTTCCCATTTAGTCTGGGGCATTCTCCCTCTGCAACTCAGGCTGTCACTTTCATTTTTTGCTTGGCATGCACTGAAGCAGCCTTTTTCACCATTGACAGCTTTCCTCACTCTATGTATTCTCTCCTTCTCATCTTGCATTTATTTCTTCCTTTTCCTTCTCTCACTTCTGTTGTCCATTTGTATTTTTTTCACCTTCTGCTGAAGTACAAGCCCTGGGGGGTTTGCTGTTGGGTACCCTTCCTAGTGTGTCAGTCATTCATATTACCCTCAGTAAGTCACTTTTCCCACCCTATCTCATTAATGCCTCAATTTCTCCGTGGATATATTTAGGATGATAATTAGGTGTTTCACCAGTGCAGGAATTACAGGGCTTCAGCAGCACGCTTTGAGGTCCTTGATAAACACTGATAATGAAGCCCATACAGTCAGGCTGTGGGAAGACACACAGTAGAATAAAGGCTGCCCCTGGCACAGACTAAAACAAACCCCATTTTCAGTTCCCTTTCATGATGGACTTCACAGACTTTGGTAGCCATGGTGTCCAAGTAGATAATGTAAGGGGGAGGAACAAACCCCAGACTTTTCCTCACCTTACTGTTCTTAGAGCAGCCACATAAAGCTTCCTCTTGTCAGTACCGACTGGCTCTCAGAAACCAGCCTGGGGGTTGGTGTGTGCAAATTAATTTATTTAATGTCCATTAACACAAACTTTTAATTCAATGTTTGGCTATTGAGAAACAAAAGAAGAGAAACCATGCTACAAACCCTGATGGAAACTCCTTTCCAGCTGCTTCCCCAGACTCAGCTTGACACCAACACCTCTCCCTCTGCCTCAAGACTACTCTTGCCCTCTTTGAGCACATTATGTTCAGTGTCTGCAAGTCCCTTGGGTGACACAACAACCAGCGCAGGAGGCTGAGTTGGTGTGTGATGGTTTCCTGTTGCTGTTCCTGGTTTCCTACCCTTGTTTTCCCCTGCTCCTTCCTTCTTACCCTTTTCCTGCTCCAGTCTGGGTTCTTCATGGGCTACAGACCCTTCAGGAGTGTCACTGCTCCAGTCTGGGTCCCCCATAAGCACAATATCTCCAAATTACCTGCCATCACAGCATGATTACATCTAAGAGCTGTTCCCAGCCCTTTCCACAGCAGCATCCCCTTTCACATGCACCCTTCTGTATCTGCTTCTCTGTCCCCTCCTCTGTCTCGTTTGCCTTCTCATGCCTTGTCCCTTTTTTCCTCATTTCTCTTGTCACACTTCGTATATGTCCCCTCTGGAGCCCCCTGCCCCAGTGGTGTCACCCTCCTCTATCCCTACTGGGGCAGTAGGTCTGGGACTACCCTGACTGGCCATGGAACTGGAGTACAGTGGATCACTGCTGGCTGTTGTAGAGCTGATGGGACAAACCAGGACTGCTGTGGGGTGACCTGTTTCACCCAGGGCACCTGGTGCCCTCCCCTAAAACCAAAACCTGACTGTTAGGACCAAAAAAGTGTGTACAGCAAAAAGAAGGACAAGATGCCTGCCTAGCACTGCTGACCCCACTGGTGCAGACAGATATCTGTGTGTGCTGTGCAGCTGCTGAGCAAACAAAGCAAATCTGAGTGGGTCACTGACTAATTGCTCAGTTTTATGGTTTTCTTGCATCTCTTCCCATGTGTTTTCTGTCTCATCAGAGAATCAAAGCCAGGGTGCTTTTGCAGCAGTTTGCTAGACTGAGAGCTTGTTTGCTTTGTATTTTCCAGGCAGTCACTGTTTCTGGGCAGGAATATCAGCTTTTATTTTCCCCTTTTGCCACCCTGCTCTGTGCTTTCTCTAGTGGAATGGAGTTTCTCAGCTGGCAGATGCTTGCATGAGAAGGGTGGTTTTGCAGGGGGCTGTGCAGATGTTAGCGTGTCAGTCCTTCTCCAAAGTGGAAGTGACATGTCTGTCAAAGTCAGGCAGAGCACAATGCCTGGGAAGGTGTGGGAGCAACTCTGCTAATGTCAGCTGAGCTATGCCAGAGCAAAAAAAACGCAAGAGAACGGAGGATGAGACACGCTGAGAGCAAGCAGAGGCACTATACACTAGCAGGGAGATGAGGGCTTCATTTTTCATCCTATGACTGACAGGCTTACCTTCATCTGTATCATCCCTCTAATGGATGTTGACCTCTTCACTCCATCAATGGAGTTTCAGTTGACAAATCCTGCCTCTCCCTCCTTCCCAGGCAGCGTGTTCAGGAAAAACAAGGCCATTTCATCAACTTTTGGCTTGTTGTTTCAAAGAAAATTAATATTGCATGGTCGTGGTGACAGTCAGTTCTCTGAACCCAAAAGCCTGTTGGCTAATTTCCACCACACTTGGTGGAGGAGTTAAAGCCTCAAGGCTGCTAGGGCTCCCATGCGTTTTGTGCAAAGTATGACCCAAAAGGAAAGAAAGCCTCTTTTATTACCTTCATGGGCAAAAACATGAAAGAATGAGCTCAACTCTTTTTCAGACATCAGCGAATCAAAATAAAAACTCCACCTTTCACAGGAAAGCTGTGGGAAACCAGAAAGATTCCCAGAGAAACGTCATTATGCTCTTCTTCTTTACCTTTGCTTCCATGTACGTGAACAAATACAACTCCAAATAACTCCTTTTCCAGTTATGCTGATCCCTGGTGTTGCCAGCAGAGTCACGGCACCTCATACACTGCAGAACCTGGGATGACTGCAGTGGGAGCCACTCCTGATGGGAACATTGCACTGTGGGACATCAGCTGGGGAATTGCTTGTGCAGGCTGGACTTGGATTTGAGCACACGCCTCCTTATATCACTGCAGTGACAGTAAGCAGAGGGTTTACATTGTTCCTGAAAAAAAAAAAAAAAAAAAAAAGAAAAAAAAAGTTGGCTAGGAGGATGTTTTCTCACCAATGGACAAGTTAGCTGTATCAAGTGGTGGGTTTGTTGTGCACCCAGTTGCAGCTGGGCTGAAATTATCTTTTTCCTGACCTGTTAGTATTACAGGTGGTTAAAATGAACTGCAGCCACTGAACTGCTGCAAAACAGCCCTGAGGAAGGTTGTGAAGGTTATTGGGTTTTCTGATGTCCTACTATCTCCCTTCTGTCCCATGCTTCTAGCTGGTACCTTTCGTACATAGTTGTGCTTCTCTAGTGGAAGGACTAATCATATCTGTAAAGCTTTAAATATAGAACATGTCCAGAGCAACCTGACACCATGCAGGAGCGAGGTGAGAAAGGTAATTTTCTCTTGTCTCTTTCTTTCGTCTCTGAGACCTCCAGTCATAATCAAAGAACCTGCAAACAGCAAAAATGTGGAGGAATACACATTAGGCCTCCTCGTGGGACCTCTGGCTTTATTGCCTGTGTGCTGGTGAGGACCAGGCCCTGTGAGGCATGCCTGTAAATGAAACAGGCGTGCTTGTAGCACGGGTAAGCGAGTGGAACATATGCGACTTTTTGGTGGGAATGTTCTGAGCGAGCCAAGTCCTTCCCCTTTACTCCTAGCTCCTTCCAGCTATTCCAGCCCTGCACAAACATCTTCTCCCTCTCATCCTTTCTCTGGCTTGTTCTAGCATCCCAAACCAGGGCCTTTGAGCTCTGCCCCTCCATCTGATCTATGCTTCCCTGTCTAATGACATGCACTAATGTGTGCTAACAGATGTCTGAGCAAAAATTAGCTGTGGTGTCCAAATCAATTAGACTGGAGAGGCTATGCAGGAACAATTGCTCAATAGGCTGTGTGGGTTGCTTTTTTTTCCCTTTTCCTTTCTTTACAAGAAGTGAAATTCTGCAGCCAAGCCCTTGCCTCCCTGCCTTGCAAACTCCACTTCGAAGCAGTCTCCTACCTCTGTGCTTAATGGGTTCTGATCTGGTCTCCAGATGGAGCTGGCTCCACCAGCTGCAGGCAAAGAGCAGCTGCTCTCCGAAAGGAAAGGTACATGCTTCTCCAGAACCTCGCAGCATGGCCACAGCCAGCACGTCAGAGGCAGCTAAACGATCCCGGCGTTTTTCATGTGTTCACCTGCTTTGCAGGAAAAGCAAATTAGTTTTACAGGATCAACCACTTGTGGAGCAGCATTTTGCAGCTCAAAACAGGGTATGGCACACATAGGCATGTTGGCTCAGAAGTGCTTGAAACGGCTGGGATTCACCCTCTGTGAGAAAGGTTCTTGGAGAGGCTGGAAAGCAGAGGATATGAGTCCTTAAATATAGTTCCCACACTTTTTGGGCAACAGAAGATCTGCTGCTGATGAGTGCTTCTTTGTGGCACTATTGTGTGCTGTGACAGAAGTCTGTCTTTTCAAGCACCTCTCAGTAAAGCTCATGACAGGTAGTTCCAGATGCCGCATAGAAGTTTTGCCTTTGGTTTTAATTAAACAAATTTCTCATGGTGCTTTTTAAAGAAATTCAGAGTCACAGGCCCAAAATAAACAATGTTGTTTGCCAGTGAAATACTGAGATGCTATTGAGATTAATTTAGGGATATGTAGGGATATATACTGGTCTTCCCCAGCATTCACTGTCCTATCTGGAAAATCTTCCTAGTAGCTATTGATGAATCAGTTCACCTTGGTTGCTGGCCACATTTTTTGAAGACCAGATCGAGCTGTAATGCATATTCCTGGCTAGAGAAGTCTAATTTCCATAAAACTTAAATCTTCTGGGTATGAACTTGTAATTTCACAGTGTTAAAAACAAACAAACAAAACCTCAACCAATTTAAAAAAACACCTTTTTCTATTAATTTGAAGGCATCTCAGTGGCAGCGTGTATATTCTTGCACTTTTCCAAAGACTGTGGGATATTCCTGGTGTTGTTGTGTGTTTCTGAAGGCTAAGCTGCATTTTTGAGGATGCCCAGCAGTCTCTCTCGAGGCTGAACTTACCTTGTGCATGACTTGCCCTCACCTATAGAAATAAACAGTGGACTCTATTCCTCTTTGGAGCTGGTATGTCCAAAAGAACATACTATCAAGAACAGTCACATACTTAACATATTCACAGAATATTTCTGAACTCTTTTCTAGTTCCAACCACTTTCCTTTAGCTGCACCTTTCTTTTTTGAGACCAAATAGTTTTTCAGACAGGTAATTCTTCATTTCAGCTGCTGATACCTCACGAGTGCATTTCTGCTTCCTTCTACCTCTCGTTTTACAATACATTTCTTGTAAGATGTTGCTGCATGAGGTTGCCAATCAGTGAACCACAGAAGTATTTACTTTAAGTGAGTAAGTACATCGACCAAAGGAAGTGCCTTCAAATAATTTGTGTGCTCTGCTGAACTGTGGCCTAGCTACATTTGGTCTCACTCGAGCCTTTTTCATTTCTCTGTAAGCTTGTGTCTGATTTCCTGCCTTGAGTCACCTTTAACTCTATTTTGCTATCAGTTTCCTGGCTTTCTTCTCCCCTCTCCACAGTCAAGTGTCTGTGTTTCAAATGATGTTTCTCTAGTTTTTCCAGTCTGTTTTTTGGGTTTTTTTTGTTTTTCAAACTGCATCTTGTTTTTCTTTTTCTCTCACCATTCACATATCACTAAGCCTGTTTTTTTCTCCTGATCTTTTGAGGAGCCTATCCTCCAGCATTGTAGCTGTCCTGTTGAACAGACCCCCTGCCTCTGCCATCTCTCCTGCCTGGCTCACCCCCAGCCCCATGCTGTGCCCACCTCTTGCCCCCTTCTGTGTGTGTGGTGATGGGCTGTGAACACACACCAGCATTGCACTAGGTTCTGTCAGCCAGGCTTCCCAGCCACATTTATCAAAATTATCCCACAGTTCCTTGCAGATTTGAGCATTAATAAGGTTCATTTGAAACCAAGACTGTCGCTAATGCTTTTTTTCCTATGCGCTAAATGGGAGGAAACAAGAATTACCCAAACAAGCATGCACACAGAGAGTGGAGCTGTTGGGAATAGTTAATAAGGCAACTGAGATTGTTGGCAGAGGGGACACAGAACAGTAGCAGCAGGAAACATCTGTGTCAAGCGCCCCAGTTTTTTCCCCCAGACCTGGTGTCAGGGTTTGTACAGCGGTCCTCTGGTGCCAAGGCTTCTTCCCATCCTGTGGCTCTGCTTCAAAGCTGGGGGAAACCTGGTCCTCCTCTTGCTTTAAGGGCTGAGGGGCAAAAATTGGAGGTGAACTCAAGATGAGTATGAAAAGGGAAGCTGGAAGGTTAGTTAGACGAGGTGCAAGAGCAAAGAGATGCCCCATGCCATTCATTCCTTTGTCAGACAGTCTCTTTATTAAGAACTCCTACAACCCTTGGCTATTCCCCACTGACAAGCTTGAGTGGAGGGAGGTAGGGAAGAGCAGGAAGAGGGAGGGAGAGCTGCACCTCATGGAAATAGTGAGAATTGCCCATGGCAATGAGAGTTCACCCAGCACTGCTTTCTGTTCCAGTATCTTACATCACAGACCTCTCTTATGGTTGGCCAAACTCATCTACAGCAGTGACTTGAAGAAGCAGCATCATTTCCTATGGCTTCTAGGATACAGCTGCTTCTCATGCACCCTCCCAACTCAGGAGGACCCATATTCTTGTGTCTTAGGGATACCCACCAGTTTGAGAAGCTTCTCAGCCCTTTGGTGCCCTCATCTTCTCCCAGGCAGCTGGTGTCAGGCACCCTGGATTTTTTTCTCTTACCTACCCTTGTTAAGAGATCAATAGTTGTCAACTGGTTCATAAAGCATTTCCCTTCTGTTCCTTTGGTTTGTCTCCAAATGCAGCACCTGAGCACTTATTCAGTATTGCAGTATGCAGCAGTCAGGGAGCTTAACACTGTTCATGCTGCTATGTTTAAGAGCAGAGTTTGACCCCCTGCCTTTTGGGAATGGCCAGATCATTGTGCTGGAGAGAAATCCTGTGATGCTCCACAAATCCTTTATGCTGAGCTCTCTCCTCCTTTTTTTTTTTTTTTTTTTTTTTTTTTTTCCTTTCCTTGCTGTCTTGACCTTTGCTGCTTGGCCAGCTGTCATACTTAAAACAGCCCAAAGTGCTCTGAGCTTCTCACATGGAGATCTCCAGAGAGAGGCAACTTACACCAGCTGCTTTACCCAAGTCTTTCCTCATTCTGTTCTGCCTAGCCTAGGGAGCTATCCCTGCCTTGGGGAAGTGGAGGATCAGAAAAACCCATCTCAAGTTCACAAAGGCATGATGATCTGTACCTCTGTGTAATTAAAAAGGTTGGTCCAGCCTTTCAATGCTATGCTTTATAGTGACTCTAGCATTAATGAAGCCATAAAAAAGCTGGTGTAATTGGCATCAGTGCAGGCCAGCTCAGTCCTGGAAAAAAGCATTCATTCCTAGGAAAGAGTCATATCGCTTCAACTATCTTCAGCCTTTGACATACTCAGCAATAGGAAAGAAAATGGGAATTTAGGGAATGGCAAGGAAGACTAGAGAAAAATGTTTGCATTTAAGTAAAGTTTGTGAGACAGCAAGGGCTTATGAAAGGTTGTCCAGTTCCACAAAACCAGAAATGTCATATTGATATGTGCCAACAGGTAGTCCTAGGAATAAATGAATGAATGAATGAATGGGTTGGCATGAGTTGTCCAGAGAAACGTGGTATTTGTTTCTGGGGAAAAGAAGGCAAAAAAGAAGGGAGGCATGAAGATTTGACTTCAAGAAGGAAAAGGGCAAAGGAATCATTTATGACATGAAGGTTTCTGGGGAATTGTATGTAGAGGAGGAGTGGGGTGAGAGGAAACAAAAAGCCATGTGGAGCTTTATGGAGCAAAAACAGATCCTGAGCAGAGTTCATTTAAATCTGCAGTTTTATAGCTGTTAATGTGATTCCTGGGGAAAAAAAAAAAAAAAAAACACAACACCAAACAAACAAACCACAGAGTGTTAGCAGCAGTGACAGTAAAGTAAATCACTTAAATTGGAGCAATCATGCTCCCCAGTCTTCCTGCCCATCAGTGTTTGTAAAGGAAACGATGTGATGATTTTGATGCTCCTCATCTCAAGATTTTCCAACACAAAAGCTCTAGGGTCTCCTTCCGAGCCACCTTCCTGTAAATCTCCAGCAGCTCCATGGTCCCATCAGATTTATGCCTCTACAACTAAGACTTAGTGGCCTCCAGTGTCCCCATTCCCTCTTCCCTTTTGAGATGAGTATTTTAGGTATATAAAGCTACAGCTTCTAGACTCCTTTTCATATTATACTGTTTCCAGCTAGTTTTACTCTGTTTGGGATTCTGGTAGGATTTCCAGAGGCTGTTTTGACCAAGAAGAACTTGGTCAAGGGGGAAAAAAAGAAAACAAAACGCAAGACCTTTCCTGCACAGTCGTTTCACAAGAGGACAAAATTTAATTGCAAAGTGAATTGGGGAGATCAGAGCAGCAGTGGCTGCAGGCAGTGAGGGGGAAGTTCAGTGCTAATAAATGAAATGTCCCTGATCCAAGGAGAGAAAATAATCAGCACAGCTATAGGACAAACTTGGGACATGACACAAGGCAGCAGCACCTGTCAAATTAATAACGCCCCTTTAATTTTGTCCAGCCATTCTATTAAGCCCTTTTCCTGTAGCTGAGTGCTATGAGCCGTGCTGACTCAGGAAAGTAAGGAAGAGAGCTGGGACAAAAAGAAGCTCAGGGAGGAGGTTCACAGCATGCAGAGAATTTTGAGAATCTTGTTATTAACTTGTTGTGTGCTGGGAGACACTGCAGGCATTCAGCCAGCCTTGGAGCTATGTGGGATGCTGGGACAGAGCCCTTTGTCAACAAACTCTGCAGCCCTGCTGCCTTGAGAGGACAGTGCTCCCCAGGTACTGCTGCTGAATTTATGCTGTCAGAAATCTTGAGTGGTTGAACTGCTCCTTGTTATGTCAGGGATGCCCATTGCTTGTCTACAAGTCAGTTGTGGACGGGGAATTTGATCTATCTTCTTCCCAGTTCTCTATGGCTGCTGTGCTGTACTCCTTATCCTGCCTCTCTACCCAAACCCTCTTCTCCATTTTGTTATCCAGTGCAATATGGGTCAGAGCTCTGGCTTCAGACAGAGCAGGAGAAAGAAAGGACTGGAATTTTTTTTCAAGCTACGCATAACAGAGCAGAAGCCTTGGGTACACCTGGTGGTCTTTGAGTGGGGGGCATGGGGGCAGCGACAGGAGGGCAGTGGTGGGAGCAGACAGACAGACGCTGGGCACTGCAAGCGAAATTGCTGGCTTGCCTTTAGGTGAAGGGATTGCTGCTGCCATTCCCACTGGGGCCAATTTGCTGTTGCTGCTCTTATCTCCGATGTTCATCAGGCTGCAGCTACAAACCTCCTTTGTCCAGGAAGTCATCTGAACCTTTCCTGCCTCCTCCTACCCTCTGCTGTCGACAGAAAATGGAACAATGCACGTTTGCCTGTCAGGAGAAGGAGAGCTGCACTGCTCAATTGGAAATCTAGCTTAAGAAGAAGAAAACCTTAGGTATCAAAACTAGAGGTCCACTTAGTGCAGCCAGGTGCCCTGTGGAGTGCTTATGTGTCTAAAATCCAGCCCCTTGGGTTATGCTCTGAATTTGTTACTGGATATTCTCTGTGAGTGTTAAAGCGTTCGGTTCATAGCGTCACACTTTCAATGTGCAAAAAGTACTTCTTCTCAGACTCTGTGACCCTGGGATCTAAGCCCAAAATTGAAAGCATGAAGCCTCCTGACAAAAACACTTATGTCCTTTGTGGTTTTCAGCAAGTCTCTTAAATTCTCTGGGCTCCATTTCTTCTTCTTTCTTCATTTCATCAACTTTAAAAATGGGAACCATCCTAACCTCCCTAAAATAATGTTATTTTATGCATCCTGAATATAATTTTCTGAGGGAAAAAAAAAAATTCAGGATGAGTTGCCACATTTTATTGAAGCTCAGTGGTTTTTGTTGTTTTTGGGTTTTGTGGTTTTTTTTTTTTTTTTTTGGTTGGTTGGTTGGTGTGGGGTTTTTTTGTTGTTTTTTTTGTGAGGGTTTAGTATATAATTTTGCCATTTTGCCATGAACACCATGCAGAGTTAAAGCCATACTTTTGCAAGTGAGCTTATACTTCAGATTCCTTAATTAGCTCTTACTTAAAAAAAAAAAAAAAAAAAAAAATTTTAAACTTTGTATTTGGCATTTTTGTGCTGCAGACTAAGGAACATAATTCCATTTTGCTTATTCCAATTACAATTATTGTACTGACCAGAGGTTCTAGTAAGTCTGTATAAGGTTGCAAACAAAGCCTGAGAGAAAGTCTCTGCTCTATAGAGTCTACAGTTAAAATTGACCTGATAAAAAGGGAATGGTACAGAAAAAAATTGCAACTCCCAGTGAGCTAAGGCACATGGAAGCTTGCCCAGAATAAGAGCAAATGAGTGGCAGGGCCTGGTTCTGAACTGCTGTAATCAGTAGAATATTCTATTTTTGATAACTTCCTTGTCTTCTCTGTCCCTTGACACCCCCGTTCATTCAGAATTTTTTAGCATACATAAGCATACATTTTTTAACGTACATACATTTTCTGCTTCTTTTTTGCCCAGTAAAGTTTTAAAGACCTTAAGTTAAGGAGCTGGAGTAGGCACAGATGGACCACAGGTGATGGGAAGAAAGGACAGATGAAATTACTTATTTCTTTTTATTCCTGATAAGTTATTCTCTTTGGAATGCTCATTCTGGTTTGTCTTCCCTTAGTTTTTTGGGGGTTTTTTTTGAAAATACAAGTACTAAATGTCAGGGAGCACAGCTGCTGTAAGGGATAAGGTAGTCTTTTAAGTATCATGGTCTTGTAATGGGAATGCAAAATTGCAAGGATTCACAGCCATGAAACAGTTAATATCTTCAAAAGCAGTCCTGTGACCTTCTGCATTTACAGCAAGGACAGCAAATTCTGGCCAGGCTTTCAGGAGTGTAGGGGGAACACTCGAGCTCCAGGTTACTTGGGGAGTTAAATACCAAATTCTTCTCTGACTAACAGCAAGTGGTATGGATCAGCCTCAGATGAAAGCTTCACCAAATTGTGGAATAGTGTGGAAGGAACCTTGATCAAGTCAGGTTTTCATGTTGCAGTGCGATGTTGTGCAAGAGCTGCTGTATTGTCCATTCAGATTTAGCAAGCTACGGTATGCCTCTCCTGCTTGTTTCCACATCTTTTGAGTGCTGCAGCAGAATAACTTGTGCTGTTGAATATTTATTTTTAGCAACACCAAGGAGGACTGTTCCTCCACCACATGGTATCTTTTTGTCTGAAACTTTATTTTTCTACGATATCATTTGTCTTGGTCATAGGGAGTCTTCTGTCACCGTTGACATCTTCAGCATTACTGTTAAGCATCCTGAAATACTGGAATTTCAGTGTTCTCCTTCCCTCTTCTTCAGTGCGGCTTATTTTCCTTTAAATGAGGGACACATTATACTTGAAGCATTACTTAATTGATATATTTGAACCCGTCTGTGAAGGTAGATATGGGCTGATGTGCAGATGTATTCGAGATTGAGCCTTAGATGACATTTCCACAATAGAGTGCCTGGATGTTTTAGGATTTCTTCTTGTCTTGAGTTTAGACAAGCCACTGTTTTACATTCTTCAGTGTTTTGAGAAATTTCATCCAAAGCTGTGTACTCATTCTGTCTAAAAGGATGTACGGGTCTCTTCAACCCCCATGATCTTTCCTTACTATGAGCTCTTTTGTTTGTTTGTTTGTTTTTCTTCTGAAGAGATAATGAAATTGTTCCATTACTTTCTTTCTGCTCCTATGAATAATCCCTGTGTACCCCTTTATGTTTATCTGCCCTTATGGATGTTTGCAGCACCTCCCAGTTGAGCATCATCCACCACTCATTAGCAAGCTACTCCTCAGGCTCATTAATGAAGATGTTAAATGAAAACAGACCTCTCATGGTTCCTACAGCACCTTGCTTACACCTGCTTACACCTTTGCTCTTAGCTGCCCCTTGTCATTATCCCTTGTTTATGGTTCTTCAGGCAATTGCCAATCCGTGACAGTGCTCCTAACCCAAAACAGATTGAATTAAATTTGTTAGCAGGAGTTCATGAAGCACTGTATTAAACATTGCATCCTCTGAATTCCCTTCAACCATTAATTTTAAAAACAGTCTAAAAATAGTATCACAGGCCATGCATAGAACATGTTGGACCCCCACAAGTTACAGAGTTGGGGTTTGATGATAGATAATAAATACTGTTAGCGTGATCAGTCTGGAAGACTGCCTTGGCTCAGGTCTCATGATCTCCAGTAATGACATTGCTTGTGCCATAGTGTCAGGCCTGAGATACCTATATAGAAGTTTCACCAGATTTATAAGCCAAACTGGTATTCCCCTTAGAATTAAGAATTTAACTGCTGGTATATGTGCTTAGCACTTATCCTTACTCCCAAAGCAGATTCAAAACTCGATGCTGCAGTGCAGGGTGAAAATTATGCCAGTGAGGTTCCCATTCTGATCTCATTCAAAGAAAAATCACACTTTGGTACTAATCTTCCCCTGGTGATCAATTAATTCATCATTAGTATTTATTTATTTTCTATATATCCTACAATCTGCTGACTCTCCAAAGACATGACTTTAAAGGAGTCCCAAGGGATCAATATATGCAAAGTGTAAGCCTAAGGGGAGAAAAAAAGTAGTCAATATCTCTGTGATCATTTCCTAAATGGTGTAGGCCAAAATGGAAGTGGTCAGGAAAATATTACTGTTAATGAAAATTCAAAATAAAACTGTGAAAGTAGTGATCAGAAAATGTGAGATTACTTCCTATCAGAAGATCAGTTCTTTTGGCATAAAAACATTTTGCAGGAGCATGGGGACACAAAAAAATTTTGGACAGATGACTGTCACAACAAATCATGTTAACTTTCCAGTTTCATTTCACTAATGTCAAAATGTTTAACTGCAATGAGGCAAAAAGGTTTCATTTTGATTATAGCATTACATTTAATTTTGTTTAGATTGGCATGGTAATTTTGATACCATATATTTATACCTAATGTTGCAAATCGTTATAAAGCAGTGACAGAGAACCCTGCTTTCCGTGCTTTTGAAATGCAGACTTCAAGCGTTTGCAGAGTTAAATGTTACTCAGTGACAGTGACATTCTCTCACCGGGGCAAATGTCACACCCCATAGTGGTAAGAGGCAGCCTTCAAATTTTTCTACCAGCACTGTTTTCCTTTGAGCTCCACAGACTTCTGGAGTCTGCCTGCCTTGTCACATATAATTAGCAGCTGTTGAGTGAATTGATCAGTTAATTTCCATCTCGCACTCCATCTCCATGCATTTAATCCATTAGCTGATGATTTGTAGAGATTTTTTTGTCCTGCACATTTCCTCACCTGTGTTTTGTCAATAGTTAAATGGATTGGGTCACCATTACTCACTGCTTTTCTAAGCCCTTTTTCTTTGATTGCCTTCTTCCAGACCACGTGGTACTTTTACAAACACTTGGCATGAAGTCATTTAAATGTCATAATGAATGTCACCTATTTTCATTTATTTATTAATTGGTATCTCTTCAATTGAACAGTCTTTCCAAATAAAAGTAATTTGTCCTTTCTGTAGTCTCTAGCATGATCTAAACACTTCCTTACACCGTACTGGTATCTGTTTCTGGGGTAGACACAGATAAAGGCAAGCTACCTTTGAGGTGTCCTGGGATCCTCAGCAGTTCCAGGACCAAGTTGGTCATGGTTGGTTTTAAAAAGCTTTCTGAGGAGGAGAATGTTCTTGGCTAGTACTTCTTCTTCTGCATGGTCTCATATATACAAATTAGATTTTATAAAAAGCAACACAGCCTTCCTACAGCTGCGATCACTGCCACAAGGGCCAACATCCAGGTGCCAGGACACTACTGATGGTGTAGGTGTTGTACGCTGACATCCTGGCATTGGGGGATTCACATGTGTGTAAATCCCTGAATGTAAATTTACGTGTGTGTCCCATTGTCCTGTTGTGGGAGGGATGTCCAGGCAATGCCGAGAGTCAGTGGGGTGCCTTCAGGAGCAATGATATCCATGGGGGGCATGTGTGTGGTTAGAAGTGATTTCATGTGGGGCAGGACGTCCCTGTAATCTTTCAAGGAGACAGGGATGCTTAAGTGTACCACAGGCCCCTACACGTGGCAAAAGGTCCCTGTGTCTGCAGCTCCGTGTTTCTATTCCTGTTGCTAAAGGGGGCAATAATCCACTCAATACCCCTGACAGAAGAAGACTATGAACTGTGAGACTTTTCTCTTTCTTCCCTACAGTAAGTGAAAATCCATCAGACCATCATAGTCTCTAACTCTCTGGAAGTCTGTGAACTTCATGACAACCAAACCTATTGTTAGGAGAGTTACATTCCCTGTCCACTACATATACCTTCCCCTGGAAATTGCAAGATGCCCTAAGAATGAGAATGGTTGGATGCCACCAGCTCAGATCATTTAAACTAAGTTACATGAACACAAAGATCACAACTCCTGGAAAAGAAATGTCCACTTTACTTGAATGAGGGACATGCTCGTAATTTCCCAGTAGGGCAAGCACAGCCTCCACTGTGCAAACGGTGAAGCAGATTAAAGCTGCCCTCAACTTTAATACAGTGCCACAGCCCGAGGGCAGTACAGCTGAGCTGATCTGGGCACAAGTCAGATCAGAACGGAACTTGGCTCAGCGAGATCCCTGCTCTCATTTGATGTCAAATTGAACGCAGCCAGCAGAGCTGCACCACACAGCTCAGGGGACCCTAGTCAGGACAGCTGTGTCGTGGCTGCCTGGCTGCTTGCAAAACAGCAGCCAAACAAGAGCTCTCAAAGAGGCTGGGGGTTTCAGGAGCAAATGGCAGTATTTGTATATGTGCATATATCAGTATGTATCTAACTATAAACATATGCACATTCTAAGTATGTTTATGTTTTTCTATGTATGCACACAGATATCCACATAAGTTCTTTTTATGCCATATGTGTTATTTCCTCTGCATGGATTTGTGAAATGTTATGCATGTGCACACACGCTTCTATCCAAACTTTCCAAATACCCTGAACAGTTGTAAATCCTCAGTGTTTCACTCAGGCTGAAAACACTAGCTTTTCTACTTGTGTGGCTGAGTCAGAATTTCTTCCTGAATGAAGGAAATTCCACCAATACTTCTTCCTGAGGGAAAAATCTAGCTTTTTTTCCTTTCTCCTTCCTTCCCTCCCCTCCGTGCAAGCTTGGGGCTTCAGTGTAACATGCAGCAGCAGAGGCCATGGGAGGAATGAATCTCAGAGCAGGTGGTGTCCTTTTCTTTTCTGGTGCTGTGCCTGGTGCTTGGTTGAGATCGGCTCATTGTAAGGGTCAGTGAACAGGTCTTGTCACATGAATGTAAACATCTTTGGATGGCTACAAATGAGGTCACAGAGGGGTCTCAGGTTGCTTTGGAAATCAGCCTCTGCCACTCTTAGTCCCTGTGGCTGATAAGAGAGTTTTTGTTAGAAGCTGACCGTCATCTGTGAGAACAAGGGTTGCAAAAGCTCCTCTGTGGGAAATGGTGAGCTGGATGAAAGAAAGGAAAGGAGTAAAGAGGCAGATGCATTTCTCAAACAATTGGGTCAGATACTGTTCAGTTTGGGAAGCTGTAGTTGCAGGAGGAGAAAAAATGTATTGGGTGAGGGCATTGTACCATTGGTTTCCTATTCCTCAGTCACACTCAGCAGACTTGGCTGGTCTGGGAGTGGAAGGAGCCTGTGAGCTCCTCTTTTAAGACATACACAGAATCTTTAAAAAGTTAGTGAGGATCTCCTTAGCTGCGCAGGAAACCACCTTGGTGCGGTACTTCCCTGGTACAGACCGTCAAAGCTATTTGCACTTCAGTGCCATGCTTCCGACTTCAGAGTCATCAGAGGACTTTGTGTCCCTCCTGGCTTTCCAGCACAGTCACCCCTCTGTGCCAGAGCTGTGCTCTGCTTTCCTTCACTTTCCTTCACATTCCCTCGGTGCTGTGGCGCTGACTGTGCTCTACCCCCTTTGTATCCTTTCACAGTGGGGTACCCAGCTTCTTGTTCTCAACGTCTTCCCTCAGCATCTCAGGCGATTTCCTGAGGCACATATGCCAAGGCACGTGCCTGCCCTGTTCCCCTTGGGCTCCAGCAAGCCTCTCCACTGCCTTTCTCTTTCTTGAACCATGTCTCTGTCCCTATCTCTTTCTTGTTTTCAGTGTGACTGGGTGGACAGCTTGAATCCAAAACAAGCTTCCCTGCCCAGCATGATGGGGGAAGCACCTCTCCTTCCCCATTGTCACTACTTCCCTCCTGAGGTAACTCATAAATTGCTCTGAGTCTTTAAATGGGTTGTTATTTCTTCCTTCCATCAGCACTCTCTCACTCTTGACTCACGATGCAGGTTCAGCTTCAATGAATTTATTGGCATGACAAGGTACACAGGTGATGCCAAAGTTGACAACTTAATTCATCAAGCGTTACTGTCTTTCTCGCATCTGCACTACACTTTCCCACTGTCAGTCCTTTCCTCTTTCCCCCTCCTCAACTCTCCTTTCTGTCTGTCTTTCTTTGCCTTTCTGTCTGTCTGGCTGTGTCCCTCTCTCTCCCTCCTTCCCCCTCTAATCACCTCCCCAGGTGATAGTTAGCTATCTCACACTCAAGACAGTCTGTCTCTCTCGACGAACGGAGACGTCAATCAGAGGGCTCGCCACAGAGGGAGAGGAATTGGTATTTACAGCATGTTGGCTGTTTTCTTGCCTTTGCAGCTTGCATGGAGGCAAGGGCTGAGGGCTGCAGTATTCAAACGACTCAGGGACACCACATTTGCTATAAGGCTGTTTGGGACTCCAGAAGAATGAGGTGTTGTGCTAGAGGGACAGAAGAAAGAAGAAAAGCCCATCAACCTCAATGTGTATAGGCAGGTAGAAATATCATTTAAGAAGAAATCCAACATCTTGACAAAATTCCCCCAGAGGATAAAGTCTCTTTTAAACAGAGTAGCAAATGATCGTTCCTTCTCACCCCCCCCCCCCCCCCAGTCCCATAATCCTTTGTTGGCATGGCAATTGCCAAAGTGTATAAAGGAAGAGACAGATCCCTCAGGTATCTGTCAGCACTAGATACAATCTGCCCAGGACAGTGTGTGTGTGGCATTTAATCCTCCATACATCAAGCATATGCCCAGGATATAGTGTCACACTGTATTTGTGCTGCATCCCTTGTGCCCATTTGTCATGAGTGTCTGCGCCCAATCCAGTGGCAGGTTGATCCATCGTGTGATGCCATCTCAGCTATATCTCTGCTTTTCTTCAGGCTTTGGCAGAGTTTTCAGAATTGTGTTCTGATGCAAAGTTTCTTTGTATTTTTTATCACTCTTTGTACTTTGGGGAAATAATTTCTGCAGACTCCAGTATATCGTGACCATCAGAAAGGAAAGTGTATGAGTGTATCCTTATCTTTCATCAGTATCCCTAACTATATTGATTACGTTTCTACTCCTGTACAGATTGCACAGCATTTTGAGGGGCCAGCTTTTTACCTTGGGTTTATGAACCACAGGGCTGATTCTCTCCTTCTTTGCATTTCCTTTCGTGTAAAAGAGTATTTTGTGTTCTCTTTAATTTATACCAGCAGTGAAGCATCAAGCCTGATTCATCTGCCTTGCATTTGCCCTTTTTGTTCAGCAAAGGAACTTTTCAGCATGTTAATTCCTCATAAAGAACAGTCTGAGGCTTTGTAGATATTCTTCTCTTACCTTCCTACTCAGCTGTTGAAGCTGTTGATGGATGAGGCATCATACCACTTGTGACACCAGTAGGGTACCAGTCTCTGGGGATGCCATATATCTTTCACGCAATAGTTCCCTAATAGTGAGAAGAAGAACTGAGCCTTAGAAAGGTGAATCACAAGTGTGTAGTACAATTACTGGATGTGGAGTACCAGACCACCTGAGTGATTCCTTCAGATTTTTAGTAGTGTTGCTTATCATGATAACTGTGCTTTTACAGGGGCTCAGATGTGGATGTGCTGTCACAGTAGAGAGGCATGGCTTGTGTTTTTCATTGGACTTAGTTTTTGATTCCCTACTGCAGTGGAAGTGTTTGCAGTTTTTTTGTTTGTGTCCTTTGTTGAAAATCAGAGGAGATACCTCGTTCCTGCTCTGCAGCCGGTACCACTGGATTTCTGGGGTGGCAAGTATTTGCTTGCAGAACCTTAGATGAAAGTTGTCTGTGAAGATGTTGTCCCACTAAACACAAAGGTGCTGGCAACCCTTCTGGATGTAACTTCTTCCTCCTGAATGGACAGTGTAGTCTAGGATGATACTTGAGCAGGGAGGTTGGACCAGATGACCCACTGTGACCCTTTCAACCTTATCCATTCTGTGATTCCTTCAGTTTGTATCACTAAGAGACCAGCAAACCATTAACTTTGAAGAGGACAGCCTTGAACCACTCTGGGGGAAGAAGACAGTGTTTTTATGTGTCCTAGTAAAGCTGCAGACTACAAGGAATAAGCCTCATTCCTGGCAGACTGGGACAGATTCTCCTTTAATTGAAATGGCACCAATTCAATGTCATATGTTTACAGAGGGAAGCTCTTGGGCTTTATCCCTTCCCTCCCTTTGAGGCTGTCTTTGAGATGCAGCACATCTTTACCACACAGCAAAGCTTGGAAAGGGAAGCAGTAGGAAAATTTCAAGACGCTAAGGTGCTCTTGCATGAGGCTGAACCAAAACAAAGCACTCTCTTTTGGCAGGGAAGCTCCAACAGAAGAAACTGTCCTTCTCAGGAAAGCTTGGCTCTTGGTTGCTTTGTGGGAAGGAGACCACCACAATCACATCTCAGCTCTAGCCAGATGCCTACTTTGTTCAAAGATGCCTTTACTTCAGGAGTACTGCATTTGTTTTTTTCCTCTTTTCCGCTGGACCAGACTTGTGCAGATGAGCATTTCTGGCAGGAGGGATCCTTTGCCTTGAACTCTGGCTTTCCCCTCTCAGATGGCTGATG
Organism: Chamaea fasciata; assembly: GCF_029207755.1. Classification (NCBI taxonomy): domain Eukaryota; kingdom Metazoa; phylum Chordata; class Aves; order Passeriformes; family Sylviidae; genus Chamaea; species Chamaea fasciata. Next base: position 23,178,745 of record NW_027094087.1, on the reverse strand, counting down.
ATAACACCCTAGCCATTAGAAATGAGGCTGCTGCAACTATCACCAAGCTCAACAATGGCTAGCAAGTGAAGCTCTCACAATTGGCATTTCATAACTGTGTGTGGTGGGAAAAACCAACATCTCTGGAACTGGATCCAGATCTGGATCTTGATCCAGAAATCATGACAGTGCAATCCTGCAATGTGTTCCTTTATCCCAGAAAGCCAGTTGTATCCTGGGCTGCATCCAAAGCAGTGTGGCCAGCAGGGCAAGAGAGAGGATTCTGCCCCTCTACTTTGCTCTCTGAGACCCTCACCTGGAGTGTTGCCTACAGCTCTGGGGTCCCCAGCACAGGAAGAGCATGGACCTGTTGGATTAAATCCAGAGGAGGGATACCAAGGTGATTAGAGGGGTGGAGCATCTCTTCTACAAGGAAAGGCTGAGAGAATTGTGGTTGTTCAGCCTGAAGAACAGAAGGCTTCAAGGAGACCTAATTTGATTCTGTGTGATTTCCAGTAGCTGAAGGAATCTTGCAAGAAAGATGGAGGAGAATATTGACAAGAACTTGTAGTGACAGGTTGAGGAAATGGCTTCAAACTGAAAGAGGGCAGGTTTAGATTAGGTGTTAGGAAGAAATTCTTCACTATGAGAGTGGTGAGGCACTGGAATAGGTTGCCCAGAGATGTGGATGCCACATTCTTGGAAGTGTTCAAAGCCAGGTTAGATGAAGCTCTGAGCAACCTGATCTAGTAAAAGATGTCCCTGCCCACAGCAGGGGAGTTGGAACTAGATGATTTTAGATTTAATATCCCTTCCAACCCAAGACATTCTGTAATTCTGTGTAAAGGTCCCAGTATGGGATTATTCTCTTTCTTCTTTATACCTTTGACTGAAAGCAAACCCAGCATTTCCAAAGTGCTGCCATAGGTTTCTGCTCCTCTAGAAACCTGAAAGCAATCTTGAAAGGTGCTTATAGCAAGCTGTCCTGCTCCATTTTGTTCACTTTAATATGTAAGAAAGAAAGCTTGCTAATAAAAAAAAATTCTACGTGTACCACATGCATTTGATTTGAGTGAAAGGCTTATCACTGAGAAGCTGCCTCAGTTGAAACTGAGCCAGATCCTTGGGTATGTGGTATGCATGAGACTTTGAGAGTCATATTTATCACCCTGTGGCTTGTTGAAGAGGATGTGGGATAAACCATGGGCAGTCAAAGGAATCTGAGAACAGCTTTTGGAGAGAGATGGCTTTTTCTCTCAGCCTCTATGTGGATGCTCATCTGTGGTTCATGATGGTTGTTCTGTTGGTTGTACTCTGCCCCTAATGAGCTGAATATAAGCAACAGCTCTGAAAGAGATCTGAAAACAAACAAATTAAAAAAAAAAATTGCTCTGTTTTTTCCATCCAGAGTGAGGTATTAGCTGAAATTAACTTTCTCCCCCACTTGCCTAATCAGGACCTACTCTGGACCTGTACCTCTTGCCCTGGAATGACATAGGCTTTTCTCTGTTATTTTTTTTCTCCTCATACACAGCCAGTGCTCCCTAGTCTATATTCCAAATAAAGAGTTAACAGGCAGGAGCCAAGGGCTGCTGGGACTCAATTAAAAACCCATAATCTTGATTTTTTTTCCCTCAACTGGCTAATAAAGCATCCCTGTTCTGGCTGCAGCATTTCCTTGAAGCCGTCACCCACTCTTGCTGTTTAAGGAGTTGTCCAAAGGTCATTAGCATCAAAGGAGAAGCTTCCTTGGCTCTGATTCTGTCCCTAAAAAGGCTGCATATTAGGATTAAGCTGCATGCCATATACATCTAACCTGCTTAATGTTTCTGTGAAAAAGTTCTTTGTAAGAAAATTCTCAGAAAAGTCTTTGGAGGACCTGGACACTAAGGACAGCTTTTCTCACAGGGTTTCTCTTCCAGGATGGCTGAATATGTCTGCAGAAAGAGAGATTTTGTATTGTTTCAGTCCCACAAGTAAATACTTACCAGATTTAAAAAGAACAGTCTAAGGGAATATGTAAACACACTTCAAACAAAGACTAAAAGCTGTGTACATCTGCAGTCCTTAAAATGTTTGGGATTAGGTGGCATTCCAAGAGTTAATCCCTGGGGATTAGCATGGCAAGCACTTCTGTTGTTGTTTACACATGTCCTGTGAGGAAGGCTGTGTTGTCACAGCAGGCTCCTCTAGGAGGGTTAGCCATAAAGCTCTTGAAGTCAGTTTTACAAGCGGAAAGAACCGTAGCAACACAAACAGCAAATGCACAGAGCAGTGCTTTAAAGACAGCAACCGCGGATGAGTGGCATAAATTCAGTGTGTTAACAGAAAAGAAAGGGAAGGTTTGTAGCAAAGAACTTCATATGCAGAGGTGCAAATCTGGTGATAAGAGGATACTGGGCATATGCCCGGCTTGTGTTTTGTGCTTTCATTTACATGCTGAGCACATAACTGAGAACCTGCTCTCCTGGACTGCATCAGGATCCAGAAATGTGGGTTCTGTAAACCTGTGCTAGGTGAGGGCACACCAAAAAGCCAGGTGTGAGTGAAATACAATCAGCACTGGGGAAAAGCTGGAGCTCAGGCTCAGAGCTGGAACTGCTTTGGAGTGCGAGGCTGCCATCCAGTTTTGAAGTGGAGGTGCTGGGCTACGAACAGGAATGGGACTGCTTTTAACCCTGACCTACACTGTCACCTTAGTGCACTGGAAAACAAGGCTGGCTTGAGATTTAAGATGTTCTTTTCTGTGTTTCACTTAGTGTGGAAGCTAAATAATTTCTCTCCTGAAAATTTCATGGAGGCAAGTTTATAAAATTAAAAATCAGTGAGAATGAGTGTAAGGAATTGAGCCCAGTTCTGTGCTGATTTTTCCAGCAGTTCAGGAATGGGACAGTGCAACACGTTCACACACTGTGCTGCTCTCTGCTAAGAAAGAAAGAAAGAATGTACTGGAAGGGCTTCCCTTACAACGTTATGTGGAAAAACAGTCCAGACACTTAACTACATATTGGATGAGGCAGAGCATTCCTTTAGAAAAAATATTTCGGCTTGTAAGCTCTTACTCTCCAGTGCAGTGCATTCTGACATGCTACCCACCTCATGGGTAGCTTTGCACATGGCTTTGATTTACAGGATCCTGTCTGCTTCTCTGCTCCCAGGCAGTGCGATATGCACAGTCCCATCTGGATTTTAACTAATTTCCTGCCTGGTGTCTCAGCAGGTGAGGCTCAGCTGCATCATGGGGGGAGTTCACCAAGATGCAAGGCCCAAGCTAGCAGCCCCTGTGCCTCCTTCTGCCTGGCCTCTCTTGGCAGCAGCAGAGATGCTTGATGGAAACCAGCCCCAGCAGTGTGGGAGCACACTATGGGTTGGGAACTGCAGATCTTTTAAAGTGGTTTCCATGCTCTGGCTGTCATAGACTCTTCTCTAAAGGTCACATGATGAGGCACTCCCTTTCAGACAACATAAAGAGGGAATTTTTACACCTTGTGAAAACTCCGTATCGTATTTTGAGAGGTTTTTGGTTCCCAGGGGATTTAAAAACAAAACCAAGCTTTCAGCATTTGCCTCTACTTCACAGAAGCTTTAATGCTGACCGAGGCCTCGGCAGAGTGAAACAAGCCTAGCAGAGTGGAAGGTCAGAAGGCTCTTTCAGAGACCACTCTCTTTAATGAAGTTCAACAACTTCCCTCTCTGCCCTCTCGCTCTGCTGACAGCTTTGTCTCCCTCTGGCTGAGGCGGTAGCGTGAATCAGACCGTAAAAAACACATCTTGGGTCTGATGTCGCCTTTCTTCTGTAGAATGCTTCAGAAACATTACCACGCTGCATCCCAAAGGGTGTCTGGATTTTACTTTCCACCCCTCAGCTTGCTCCCTTTGCGGACTTTAGCATCAACAAGCTGTTTCTTGTTACTGCTGTAAAGAGCTGTGATTAGCCTGCTGCACGCATAAGAGGGAAATTAAACCATTTAGTTGCGTTTAGCAGCTCAGACCCTTCTTCAGGTTCTCTTTTTACTGCTAAACACTTTACCTAAACAATGACTAATGAGGCCAATTTGCTGTCAATTAATTGCCCCAGGAAAGGACCCCTAATTGTGGTGAGCAAGGTGGCTGTTCTAAAGCACTGAAGGACCATATGATGGTCAGCATCCCCCCTACCTCTGCCTTGGGGCTTATTAGCATTTGTTATAAAGTGCTGTTAATTGGGATCTGGGGACAAGGAAATAAGAACTCTCAAGGCTAATTGATAGGCACCTGGGGAGGGTTTTAGTGGCTGCAAAGTTCCTTTGACTTTGGAGAGAAGTCCTGATGTTTTCTTTTTTTTCGCCCTGAGAGCTGGTGACTCCTATGTATTAGTGGGTGGGACTCTTAATTTTATCCAGATGGGGGTCCTACTTACCAATAGAGAGGCATGAAATAGGCTGGAGGAAGCAACTAATGAGGATATATGGAAGGGATTGAGACTTTTTCCATTTGTATCCAAGGTGCCCTTTTTCGGACAAGCACTTAGACCACTTAAATGAAGCTTATGGGCTTTCTTAGGCAGTTTCAATACTGTTTGCATCTGTGTCTTGGAGGTATTAAATAGCTTTTGCTGTATTATAGGTCTGTAGACTGGGAATAAGGGCTGTATTTTTTTAATGTATTTTGTGACTTATTGGCCAAATATTGTAACTGTTGAAGAGTCTTGGAACTGGAGACTGGGGAGTAGCTGCCCCACAGTGGAAAGCTCCATCCAAAGGTCTTAGATGCAGGGCACTGTTTACCCAGGGGGAAGAGTCCAGGCATGTGACTGAATTTCATGTGTGTGCATTCACATGGCTCAGAGTTTTCCAGCTAGGTGCCCACTGTCCCTCTGTTTGCCTGTTTTATTCTGTAATACCCGAGCTGAATTCCTAGTCCTGTGCTTCCTGCCCTTTTGTCACAAACCCATCTTTCTGCTGCACTGAGGTGTCATGAGAAGCATCATTAAAGCAGAGTGCCATCAGTGCAGGAGCCAGGAACTGCTGGCCCCAGCCTCTAAGTACCCCTTGTACCAGTTCTGCTAAGCAGCGTTTCCCACTCCTGCCACTGTGTGCCTGTGCTGAGTCTAGGTGCTCTGATCAAAAGGCAGGGATCTGAACTCTTTGGAAGCTGTGGCATAGGTCAGGTTCAGCATTAGGAAAAGATCTCTAGAAGCGGTGCTGTTGCAAGGGTGCCCTTGATGCTTTCTTGTTCCATCCCCCATTGCACTCCTGGAAAGGTACTAAGGAGATGACCTCCCTCATGGAAACTCTTGTCTCTTAACCTATGGACTCACTCATTTACTCACATTAGTGGAGTAGCACTGCTCCTTGCCTCCTTCCATAGCCTTGAATCAGAACACTGATCCAGCCCACCCACACCATCCCAGGTAATATCTCAGGAGGAGTTTTGAGCTCTGAAGGGCTTTGGTCATAAAAGGCAAGGATAACAGCAGCAGATGTTTGTGTGTTTGCTTGTTTGTGGTTTCCTTGCTGCCTCCCGTATGCAGCCCCTGGTCTGTAATAACTGCTATAGCGGGTGTTTTTGTGGAAACAAATCACCTGCTTTCATCTGGAGAGCAACAGTGATTGTGCTGGGGGAGCATGATCTATTTTTCATGTCTCAGTCTTTCTTATTATTTAAATTAATGTGAGTTGCAGTTGTCATGAAGTGAAGGATTGATGGCAATTAACTAGAACAGGCTCAGTGCAAGCTGTTTCTGCACGAGCCTGTTCTACCTAGCTCTGTCACTGTATCTTTCTTGGGACTTAAAATCTCCCACACCAGCTCTGACCTTGTACCCCTCCTGCCCTGCAGCCCTCCCAGTCCAGGACACCCTACAATATCTCTGCCCTTGTCTCACTCCTCTTTGCAGTTCTCCTTCTATTCCAATGTGAGCTTCTCACATGGAGGATGGCCACTGGTTACTTTGGGATTTGTCATTTACTGTCAGTGGCATGGAAGATGAGTTGCTGGGCTGGCATCAGCCTCTTCCTGTAGATGTGAAAGTTAGAAGACACAAATGTGTGAGTTTCAAGCCATTCTTCTCATTGTTCATTCCCATCTCTCCAGAATCAGTCCCTGCTGTGGGTGGGGCATCTTCTCTCTCTGGGGATGGAGTAGTGGGGTACAAGAGTGTGCTTCCTTTCATGACTGGTTCTGCTCCCCACCCCAACCAGGGGGATACTAAGCACACTGTAATGGATACTCCATATGATTTACACTGAAGGAGTGGGAAAAATCTGGCCGTCTTACCTTTTTTAGCAGTACCAGAGACCCTAGCAGTGCTTTCCCGTGGTCCTTGGAGCCAGAGGGTTCCAGCAGCAGCCTGGTTTTCTGAAAGGAAAAGCTGTTAGTCAGAATATGAAAATGCCTGGAAGCACGGTTTAGCTGTAGTACTTGCCCTGCTATGGGGCTGCAGCTTGTGGGTTTACCTCTGCTAATGGTTCGGTGAGGCTCAGCACAAAAGAATTTTCCACTTGAGGGTGAACAGGAGCGGCAAATGGAGGCTGTGACACCCCAAAGATTCTGGTCTCAGGAGGTTTTATTCTCAGCAATCCTTCTTCCAGCAGTCTGGGACCTGTGAAAACATAATACAACCCACACATGGGGAAAAATAATAAGGTCAAAGCTTCTCATTTTAAGGCTGTCCTAAAAAGGTGTGTGCAAAGTAATGACAAGTGCCAAGGAGGCAATGCTAACTGTTGCTGGTGCTGACAGTTTTGGCATTTTAACATGCTGGCTTGATGCCCTGAAAATTAAAAGTCTCTGACTTTTTATCTGAGTGAAATTACTGTCCACTGGCTTTGGATTCTAAGTAGATGAAGCCAAGCCAGGCTTTAAGTTTAGAGGGAAATTATTTCCTGCCCTATTCCCCCTTGTCTCAGCCTTTCAGTGCCTTCTGACAAAGGTGGCAGCTGAAAGGAGCCAGCCATTATATTCCTAGCAGAACTTCAGCCTTGGATGTCCTTTTCACCCTCTTCTGAAAAAGTGGCAAGCCAGATATGACCATCTGGACACCTGCTCTTCCTCTTGGACATTCGGTAGGCATGGTCAGAGCTGCTTGTACTGGCTGAGTTTACTTGATCCTCTGTGAAGTAAAATGCCTTGACGGCTTTGGAGAGTGGCATTTATACACGTCCCAGCTGGAGCTCTGCTGCTGCCCTGTAGTGGCTTTTGCTGCTCTTTCCTCAGAATTTTTGGCTGGAATTGCACCATTCTACTAGGAGTTCCTACCGGCCCACAGCTTCTCCTGCTAGTCCTGCTTCAGTTTAGTCCTTCTTGGTTTGCTGCATGGCTTTTTTCCTCATGGACATGTTAACCCCTTGAGGTTACAGTAACATTCCCAAAATGTGGTCTAGCCACTGGTTTTACCCCTTAGGCTCTGCTTACCCAGATTTGCCAATGTGTCATGGAGAAGTTGTGCTGAGGATGCTCCAAAGTCACTGTCCCTGTGTCCCCTGACAGAACACTTGGGCTAAAACTCTTGCAGAAATAGCAGCCTCTGATGTTCTTTCCCTGACTAAGCCCCTCTGTCCTCTCTTGTGCATGTTTGTCTTCTATCAGGTCTGAGGTGGCCCTCAAAGTTGCTCTTTTCCCAGTAAGTAAGAGTAGCTGTTTGTATTTTGGCACCAGAACTTTCAGGGCTCTGCCAGCCTCCAGATCTGCTGGCTAGAAAAATGTGCAGGTCTGTCATGAGCCATGGGACAGGGTGTTCCTCTCATCTCATGGGAAAGAAAGGAGGTGAGTTTTCCATATCTGCAGGGGCGAGTTTCCATCCCCTCCCTGAGGAGCCTGTTCCTGTCTTGACTTTCTGAAAGTAAAAGCTTTTTCCTCATTTTGAGTCAGAATTTTCCCTACACCGCAGCTCATGTTAGCTGCTTTTCAGTGTTCACTGTGCACCTCTGAGTAAAGCGTGCCTCTGTCTTTTCAGCACATTCCCACTCACTTTTGCAAAGAGCAATAAGATCTCCCTCAGCCTTCTCTTCTTCAGACTGAACAGGCCCATCTCTCTTAGGTTCTCCTGGGAAGTCATGTGCTATAGCCCTCTGACCATCTTGGGAGCCTTCCAGTGGACTTGCTCCAGTGTCTCAAAGGCCTTCTTGTACTGGGGAGCCCAAAACTGTTCTAGTTCCAGAGATGCTGTCCAACAAGCACCATGTAAAGGATTTTAGACACTTCCCTTCTCTTATGGGGTTACACTCTTACTAATACAACCCAGGATGCTTGGTCTTTGCTGCAAGGGCAGAAAGCTAACTCACACTGGAACCTGAAGGACCCCCAGGTGTCCTGGACTGCTTGAGCCTAGCACTTCCTCTCTTCCAGAAAATATCAAGGTGGTTGGTCCCTAATGAGGGACTGTGATTGTGAGGCTTATTCTACCTGTCTAAAGCAGTATTGCCTCTTCTTAATCAAGTGATTGGTAACAAACACCAAGGAACAGGGGTGGCACTGTGATATCCTCTCTGATCCTTACATCTGAGCTAGTTCACCAGCCAGAGCTGGGTACACACTAGCCACTGATTTGCATTTCTTTTCCTCTCCTTTCCACCCTGTCTTTCTTAGAAAACCTGTATCCAACTTACAGGCCAGTCCTAGGAGCTGTGTCACCCCAGCTCTGTCATCCCAATGGTTTTTCACACACATCGCACTGTGAGTCTGCGTGAACATCTGATTCCTCCTGTTTTTCCACCATGATACTTGCACTGGCACAGGCATTTGAGGTGGGCCCCCAGCTGTCCTGTTTTCACGAGGCGTGCAAAAGCCTTCCCTATTGTGCTGCCCCCCAGCTGCTCCCTCACTGCCCTCTGCATTGTCACTTCTCCACAGATCACAGCAATCCTTTCCCAATGTGCCTGGCTTAAATCCCTCCTTGCCTGGCTGAGTGAGCCTGTTGGAAAGTAGATGTCTGCCTCACTTTGCTCGACAGGTCCTCTTCCTTCCAGGGGGTCCGAGGGTCATAGATACTCAAGGGTTGTCTGTGAGTTTGGGGCCTACAGAGAGGGGCTAATGAGCTGTGGGTTGTAAACAACATGCTGTGAATCCAGCAACACAGCTGGAAGTAGTGAGGAGCTCTCTTCAGGCTTCATTTCCTTTTCCCCACCTAGCTTATGAGCAGTTTTGCCTCGAAAGGACCATCAGCCACTCTTGCCAGGGAGGGGGAAGGGGAAGCTGCTATCTGTTTACTCTGTGGTAAGCAAAGCAGAAAATTATATTGTTTCTTTCCTCATGAAACGCAAATTTGGAAGCTGAAAATATATTAAAAAAATAAATTAGAGGATTCCTTTTTAGTGAAAATCCTTCACCACCTGACATGGGGTGTGAAGCACAGAAGCAAGACGTGGAAGTGAGAGGGGAAAGACTGCAACAGCTGGCACAATCCATACCTGGAAGTGCCTGTTAGGTCCCAATTCATTGCCACTCTGGTGCCCTGACACAAACTCAGCTTGGAAAGTTTTCAAGGATCTTAAATATCCAAGTCATGGCTGATCTTGTGAATCTTAAAGACTCTACTGTGCCTTTTGTTTTTTGCCATGTGTGGTGCAGTCATCCAGAAGCTGCCTACTGCAGGTAGGCCATGGGGAATCCCTCTTGGCTGAAAGATGTCATAAAATAACTAATATACCCTCCGAGTCAGTGCCTTGAAGCCTGGCATCCTGAAGGAGAGTGCAAAACTCCATCTGGGACTCGCGGGAGTGTAAAAATTAGCTGGGATGATACTTGCAGCCTGCTGACCCCTTCCATGCAGCCTTGAGGCAGGCAAGCAAGTTCTGAGAAGTCATTTGATGAAGGCCCTCAAACTTGTCCAAACATGAAGCTTTGCAGTTGCAGCACAGGGAATTTCTACCTGTGGACCCTTGAAATACAAACTACACACTAGTACATACTATTCTGATGTTATTTGAGAAACTCAGGTAGAAGTGAGAGGGGTGCAGCCTGTGAGATGAGTTTGTGGCTGGCTCTGGTTAATAGGTAAGTAGATTAACAAGCCAGGCAAGCTGCCCTCCATAATTCTGCTTCTAATAAGGTCAAACTTTCTTTTGTCTTCACAGTTCCACCAAAGATCTCCAATATCTCCTCGGACATCACCGTGAATGAGGGCAGCAATGTGACCCTGGTTTGCATGGCAAATGGGCGTCCTGAGCCTGTCATCACCTGGAGGCACCTCACTCCTACAGGTAAGAAATCCAACTGGATTCGATTTGTGAACTGTACAGTAGTTTCCTTCTCTTCCAGCATCAAAGAAAATTTCAGTAGCAATATAGGCAGCTATAGAAAAGTGAAAAGAATCTTAAATGTACTTCAAGCTCGTTTTGTGGTGTGAATTCCCAGGCACAATAACCAAGTTTTCAAAATGAACAAATGAAATTACTTCAATAGACCCTCTGCAGAATTGGACCTGTAATTCTATTTAGCTTAGGTCTTCATCTAGTTGTCCCAGTCTCTCTTGCTGGTAATGCACAGCACAGTGGTAGAGATGAAATGCTGCTGGTGCTAGACTGAGGGAAAATGCTTTCTGTTGAGACACTGCATAAGAGAGGTTCTCTCTGAAAACCATGGGATTTGCTGCCTACTGATTCGCCTTAAACGGGACAGGCAAACAGTGGCCCAGTTTATTTCATATTGCTCTCCACATCGGCAGACAGCCAGGAGTCTTGTGTCTTCTGAGGTGAGTAAAGGAGGCATTTGATCTTCAAGGTGAGTGAGTGAGTGAAGAGCAAGATGGTAACAGAATCAAGGAGAACTCACCATCTTTGTTCTGCTATCTGACTGTGCCTCCCATGCTCAAGGATGCGGCAAGTTTGGGAGGAGAATGTCCTTTCAGTAGGCTGACTCTGTGAGTTAGCAGCTTGGGTTCCAAGGAAACCTTCAACCCTTAAGGACTGAGAACAAGAGGTAGGTTTCTATCCCTACACATCATGTCCTTGGAGAAGAGAAAAACTCTTTAGCTGATTTCTTTTCCTATCAGATACTCTTTAATCTAAAATGCATAGGGAAAGTATTGATTAGCCCCATATGAATGATCTCTTGTGATACACCCATATATGTAAAGGGTTAAAGAGGATTTGAGGTAGGCAGAGACCAAACATTCTGCATGTGCTACAGTTAGTCCAGCTTTCTACTCCAGTTCAGCAGCCTGAAAAGGGGAGAGTGTTGCAGAAAGAAAGTTGGAGAGAGAAAGGTAGAATGACACATTGGAATGGAGCTTAATCTAAAGGCTACATCCAGAATGCCCTGGATTTGGAGCCTGTGGTTGAGATTGGGTTACTTTGATTTCCTGTCTTGTCTCTTCAGCCAAACCAAAGTTCTCCTGAGCTTTCATGTATATGGAAGCCAGATGTGCAGTTTGTATTTCTGGCCCATTTCTTGCAATGCCAAGAGAAAAAAAGATAGGGAAAGCCTGCCTGGAAGAGGTGAGAGAAGGGCTGATTAGGGGAACACTCCTCCTCTGTGGTGTTATTATCACTACCTGACGTTTTTCTTCTGTTTTTTTCAGAATTAAGTATGACTGTGCCATTTACATTCATAGGAGAATGAATTATTTTTTCAGTTATGTATATAGAATCTTCTAGCTCTGGTATTTCTGTTCCTAAGGTTTACTTTGTAGCAAATCTTATGTATTACTGCTGCATCAGTCTTTCAGTTCTCTAACACTTTCTTGTATCCATCTAAGAGATACTCCCTAGCTATTCTGTGAGCACAGCCTAACACTGAGTTAAGGGCGTTAAATCTTCATGAAATCTAAGACCTGGCACACATGAGATGCATTCTTCAGAGCAAAGAGAAGATTCTTGTCCTGACTCATCACTTTGCCTGTTCCTCTTTGTGGGAGTTTTTTGGGGGTTTTTTTGGTTTTGTTTTTTTTTTTCCTTGGGTTTTTTGTTTGTTTGTTTTGGGGTTTTTTTGGGTTTGTTTTTTTTTTTTTGTTCTGTTTTGTTTTGGTTTTTTTTTCATTTGTACTAACTAATTCACTGTATCAGACACAGAGTTTGGGGTTTTTTTGGGGTTTTTTCTGCCTTTTTACAAAAATCTCCACAGAACAAATTCTCACTCTGGCTATCCCCTCTGGTTAGCAACAGAACTGAAAAATCCCATCTTTACTTTGACCACAGGGACAGTTTTCTTGGCTCTGTTGTTCAGTTGTTCAGCATGTCCCTTCGCATTTTTTCTCCCATGCTGTGTTTCTCAGAGGTGTTGCCTTGTTAGCATCCCTCACCACCATCTCACTGACTCCTTTCCAATCCCTCCTCAGTCCTCCTCCCTACTGTGAAGCCTGCCAAGCACCTCCTTCATAACAAACTAGAGGTTATGATGAAGGGCAGGCATTCCTCAGTCTGTCACCTCCATGTGTCACTGATTGTGGTTCTTTCTTTTTCCCCATCTGAACCCATCTGCTGTCTTTTACAGACACAGAGGAACTGCTCTCAGGCAGACATCAGGTCTTTGAGCAGCATAAAGCCCAGTAAGACACTTGTCTCAAAATGGGAGGCAGAAGGGTTTCTTTTAAATGTTTTCCTTGAGGTTGACAATTAATATAAATTCCAAATCTCTTCCAGAACTGCTGCAGTTGGAAACGTGTCTTATCTTGGAATCGCCCTTTTCCAGAACTGCAAGGCATTTTGGCTCCATTTATGCGAGTTTTGAAGACATCTGCTATGCATCAAAGAGCTATTTTAGATCATTGTAAAGGTTTCTAAAATATGTCTCTCTCCTTCAGTTTTTTTCTGTGGTTAAACCTGTGACTGCAGAACTGGAGAAAGAGTGTTATTGAGCTTGTGTGGGAGGTTTTGAATGGACAGGTAGTGAAATTAAACTCATATCAGGGGCAGAGAGGGCCAAATTACTTTTTCTTCATGCACCCTCCTCAAGGAGTTCATTATCAAGTTTTTCTGCTGTTTCTTTCATCATTGACTTCATCAATAGTGTTTGTTGGCTGATTAGCTGAGTTAGGACCACAGAAATTATTTAATTCTTGTTGGCTGGGAAGTGGAAGATACAAATGCAAAGGGAAGGCAGTGTTGGTACTTGGGCAGAGAAGATGGGAATGTATGTGATAGTTCATTTAAATGCTGCAATCATAGTTTACTTATCTGCCTATCTGGGAAGTGAAAAAATATGATTTATAAACTGCCATGTTGGCTCCTGTTCTTGTTCTTCATTGAGCAGTTGAACCAGGCAGTTTTCTCACTTCACCTATAAGTCCTGATGCCCTCAAACAGCCTACAGGGAAAAAAAAGCCAAAACAAACAACAACAACAAAAAACCAACACACACCACACACAAAACACTCTCCTAACCCTGTGAGAAAGCTAAAGTGGGATTGAGGTTGATGACTGTAGCACTGACACCTGGGAGGAAGGCAGGTAAGGGGGAAAATACTTTAATAATTCAATGGCAAATGACAATACAGATCAGCTTTAATTTGATGAAAGCAGGAATGACATTCCTTGGAACAATGCAAGTCCTTTCTCTTCTCTTACATTCCTCTTCAGATGATTGGCAGATTGTATTTTGACAGAGCAGGTGGAGAGAGTCACCCAGACCCTTTTCTTTTTCACCTGACAGGCCACTGTTCTCTAGGACATTGGCAACCTGGTCTGAGTAGTTGTGGATAATTTAATAGGCATTGTCTGGGAGCACAAACAGCTTTATTAGTTCTTCTCCTCCAGCCAGCAGAGCTCTTTTCTGGGATCACTGACTTGCAGCTTCCAGCTTCAGGCCAGCACAGCCCTCCCTGCACATAATCTGATCCCTTTCCTGTGATTCAGGACACAGCTGTAGGCTTGTTAAGGCTGCCATAGCCAATGACTTGTGCCACCCTGGTTTGTGATGGTAAGCCATGGCAATCACCCTAAAACTGAAGATCTGAACTGGATTTGTGAGGAAATTGTGATGTGTTCAGTTAGAGTGGGGGTGAGTATTGGTGACATCCTATACCGTCTGCATGAATTAGCAGTTGTCAGCATTAGGAATACTTCACTAGGGAACTCTCTAGTCCCTAGAATTGTTTTATTCTCTTTAATATTAGCTCATAACTTGCCTAATCTATGCCCCACAAAAGTATGTGCCCAGTTCTGGACCCCTCAGTTTAGGAAGGACATTGAGACGCTTGAGCACATCCCGAGGAGGGAACGAGGCTGACGAGGGGCTTGGAACGAAAACCCTGTGAGGAATGGCTGAGCTGGGGTTGTTTAGCCTGGAGAAAAGGAGACTCAGAGGTGACCTTATCACTCTCTACAACCTCCTGAAAAGGGGCTGTAGTCAGGTGGGGGTTGGTCTCTTTCTTCAGGCAGCAACTGACAGAATGAGAGGACACAGTCTTAAGCTGGGCCAAGGGAAATATAGGTTGAGTATTAGGAAAAAGTTTTTTACTGAAAGAGTGATAAAGTATTGGAATGGGGGAGGTGGTGGAGTCATCGTCCCTGGATGTGTTTAAAAAAGATTGTATGTGGCACTTGGTGCCATGGTTTAGCTGAGGTGTTAGGGCATGAGTTGGAGAGGATGATCTGGAAGGTCTCTTCCAACCTAGTCATTCTGTGATTCTGTATAGATTATTTTTTGTCACTGAATGCAATAACCTCAAATATGCTGTAGCTGCACCACATCCTGGAAAAGCTTCCAACACAGGACCATTTATCATTTATCACACTGATATGGTCTGTGAGGGATACCACAGGCAGCCTACCCATCTGTGAGTAGTTATGTTAGAAGGAGCTCTGTTTTCCCTGTACCTTGCACCAGGATAACAATTAACACAGCCAAGAATAGACTCTAATAAAATAATTCAGAGATGGTAACCAATGCCTGCTTTCAAGCCCATCTTGGTTTTACTTGACATCTCTACTGACTTATGTTTATTCAGGCTGATGTGTCTTCTCTCTACCTGTGAGCTGCTGAGATCACAGTCCAGAGGATAATTTATCATTTCTCATCTCTATGTCTTATTCAGAGCCAAGCTAGGTGCCTGGTTGAAAAAGAGCTTTCTGGGGAGAAGAAAAATTAGTGTACATTCATATTCTTACCAATAAACTCTCAAGGGAAGCCCTAGGGAGTCGTCTCTTGTGAATCGGGTTTGCAGCAATATGAACATGGACAGTTGTTGCAAGGTCTTTGGGTTGCCAGAGATCTCACTGCCAATCCTTTTGCTGTGCATGGGCAGGCAAATGCGGAAGAAAAAGCCATCTCCTGTGCTAAGAAACCTGTACTTGAGCACACAAGAGCAGTACCATTCATGTTTCTGCTTCTTTGCCACAAAGCATCAGTGATTGAAACCTTTCCCAAGGGCCTTGTTCATGGTGCTCTGGCAAGTGCTTTTAGGACCTGTGTTGATGGCAGCCTGAGAGCTGGTGACAGGGAGAAAAGGCTATAATGACCAAAGTTGAGGGATTGAGTATTTTACTGGTTATGCATAACCAGCTGAGGAACAAGCAATTCCCTTTTCCTAGAGAAGCTAGGGAGTATGAAGCCCGTATAAAGCCACTAGGTATCCCATTCTGGATCCAACTTCCTTGGCCTCAGCCCAGTAAGGCCACTTCATGGAGAAGAAAACACTCTGGATTCTGCTGAATTCCACCTGACAGTCTGAAAAAACCCACTTTGGCTCAGAAAAAGAGCTTAGTTATTACAGTGGTAATCACAGCATAAGAAGAACCGGTCTAGTGCAAAGCAGATAAGTATTGATTGCAACACCCAAGTTTCATGTCACAGCATAAAATGAAAGGAGATGAGAAGGCTTGTCAAATATGCCAGTCTGATTTTCCCTAGAGGGTGCTAGAAATTCACATTGAGTCTTAGGGAATTTACCGTAGCCTGGGAAGTTTAGGAGGGATAGAGAATACAAAAATGTGCCTGCATGCCCTGTGTAATTGAGATGGTATACATATAATATGTTTATAAACAGCTGTAGAACTCATTGCCATGGAAAGTTATTTAAAGACAAGAACTTGGCAAGACTCAGCCAGCTTGTGTATTCCTGAGGATAATGTGAACAAATCTGGATATTCTTGTTATTCACAATAAAAATATTGAAAAGGATGTTAAACTTCATGCTTTGAGGCCCAGAGATCAGGATAAGACCTAAAGTGAAAGAGACAGATTATCTCACACCCCCACTCACTTGTGTATTTTCCTTCAGTGCATGCCAGTCTCCTTGTAGAGCTGAGCATTGAAGCAAGCAGAGACAGAGATTTCTGAAGGTATGAGTTAAGAAGGCCATTTTGGTCACAATGGGCAACTTTGATCATTGTGTCCTGTGTTTGCTTGCTTCTCTTTGCTGCCTAAGTCCAAAACCTTGTTGCTCCACTTTGTGTTGCACAGGGAAACCCAGTTTATGCCCAAAGAAAGTATCAAGCAGAAAACCCTCAGTCAGAGTCACCACAAGTCAGCCCTGTGGTCAGTAGGTAGTGATGAGAAGCAGATTTTCTGGTTATCTAAAGCATTTGGATTTAGCCCATCTTCCTGCTGCCCTCCTAAAACCTTAGTAAAACACTTGTAGAGAAAAGCAGCCTTCTTTTTGGAGGCATGGGGTGGTTTTTTTGTTTGGATTTGGTGGGAGTTTTCTGGCATAACTGTGCCTGCCAGCATTTCTTATTTCACAACCTTCTCCCTATGAAACTGTCTCAGGAAACCTGAGGTTTACAAGGTATTTGTTTCACAAAACAGCTGAGGCAAATTATGTTTGGGTTTGTTGGGGTTTTTTTGTTGTTTTTTTTTTTTTTTTTAAACAGGTCTCTCTTTTTTTTTTTTTTCTTCTTCTTTTGTCTTCAAAATACTTTCCGGTAAAAATGGGGCCTCATCTTCCACAGAGACCTTTCACTTTGCCTCTTATACACTCCCACTTTGTTTTAGCACACTTTCTGAGATGTCTTTTTCTCTTGATCTCATCTTCATCTTATCCAATATGTAGTAGGAAAAAAAAAGAAAAAAAAAAAAAAAAAGGGAAGAGGATGCTGGCTCATAAAGAGCCTGGGAAACAAGCCAAACTTTCAACTTTTTCAGGTCTTCTCCAGAAGGCATCCAAAGTTGTTTCAACCTCTATTTGCTTCCCACTAACACTTGTTCCACATTTCTTATATTTTTAGAGGTCTTTTTTTCTTAGGGCCCATAAGCTAAATCCCCATTGCCTCCTTCCTCACCTGTAACTAACTTAAGTCATGATGGTGCTCTCTCCCCAGAACACTTTACCTTCTTCCTTCTATGCCTGACAACACATGCACTGCACAGAGGTCCTTCCTCTTGTAATCATCTTGCAACAATGCCCCATTTGGTTACTGTGGCTATGATGCTGTTTCAGTACAAACACTGTTCATGCATGAAACATTCATTTTTTTAACAGCTTTGATTTCTCTCTACTGTCCCAGGGCAGAGAGGGAGAGCAAGGCCTCATGAGTCTTTTGACATTTCTGGGGAAACAGATAAAGCTGCTGTGAGGAGGAAATTTACCCTGCTGCCTTCAGCAGTAGTTGGAGGGGAGCATGTGGAGTCTTCTGGTCAGTGCTTGTCTGCTTCAACCTCTGGCAAGATTGTCTGTGCTGCTGCTGGCAAGATGTGGCAGTTCTGTACCAAGCTAGTTGCCTTCCTGCCACATAAAAATGTTGCTCCTTGCAGCAAGTTGGAGTCTGGTAGAGTTGCCTCCTTTTTATCTTCTCCCAGATGGGCACCAGTTCTAGTTGGTCATGCTGTTAAAAGTCTTTTCCATGGCATTTTAAAGGCTGAGCTGGATTGTGTCCATATGAAAACTTCCTCTACCCACAGAAAAGCAGCATTTTCCTAGTTCACTGTAAGCTGCAATATTACTGTCTTTGCACTGCTGTGCCTCTACCCTCAAGCTTAGTTATACTCAGTGGGGACACTCCTGTTTAGCTGGGGCAGCCAGGAGTAGCTAGCTGCTTTCCCTCCCCAACCTCCATTTTTGAGCCTTAAAGAATCCCAGAGGGCTAGATGTGAGAGTGAAAGCTGAGCACCCCAGAAGATGAGTATTATTCAAAATCTCCCATAATTAATGGTGACAGGAAAAGGAATCACCCATGTTCTTTCACAAGCAGGATCGCAACAGCAGCTTAATGAACTTTCCGATTCTCCATCATTCCTACCCATTCCACAGACCCATTGAAATCAAGGGACTTCTTTTGTCCTGACTTGGACAAAAAGAGGAGAGGTCTGCTAGGCCTGCCCTGCTGAGAACGGTAGATGCAGTCCACCTGGCTTGCCTTTCCTACCAGCCTTGCTTGTTCTTCAAACCCACCATTTAGCGCTCAGAGAGTCAACTAGAGTAGAACAGTGTCTGAAGAGAAGGTTACTGAGTGCAGGACACTGATGAAGCATGGATGTGTGTGTTGCTGTGTCTCCCTCTAGTGATCTGAACTCACAAGTCTGCTTTGGGTCCTTTGTGCGTGGAGCTGCTGGTTTGGTGACAGAGCTTCCCTGGATTCACCAGAGTAAAGGGTGGTTGTTTTAGGACTAGGTCCCATTCCCCCTGCCATCTGGAGGTCATATTCACCATTGGCAGCTCCATGTTTGCATCACCATTGGCAGCCGTAGTTTGCATCTGAAAATTTAAACGTGCTTGTAAAGATATAGAGAGGTTGATTGTGAATTAAAGAGAGAAAAAATTCATAGCATGTTAAATTGAATAGTTTCAATTCAAACATCCTTAAGAAAGCTAGCCTTAAGAGGAAAATGGGGAAGCTGCATTTTTCCCCTTGTAGCTGTAATCTATAAGTAGTTTCACTTAAGGCAAATATATTTCTCATTCCCTCTTCACAGTAGGAGAGAGACACACTAATAAAAAGGGAAAGTTAAAGTAGTAGCTTATGCTTGGTCCATGCTGCTTTTTTTTTTTTTTTTTTTTTATTTTTTTTATTTTTTTTACATTTAAAGGCAGAGACCACCATTTTGTTATTATGCTGTTATGTGACTACAGCTGACCTCAGTGGCTGTACGGACTTAAGTGCTTGATATATTCTGCACTGGAGCCAGACCTACTGTCTCATCTCATGACCCCAGCGAGCATGGATGACAGCATCTATTGCAGCACACGGGTCCCGCCAGGACAGGATGTCTGGAGGGAGTTTTCTGTACAGCCCCAAAGCCTTCGCCCCTTCAAGCATCTCTTGCACAATTATACTACTGTCTCTTGCCTCTGTCTCCACCCCCACACCAATCCCAATCATGAAGCTCCTTATATATTCCAGCCCTAGAGATAGCTGGAAAATAGTGAGAGAGAGAAGAGAGGTGTGTCAGGAGAAGCAGATTATTTACCAAAATCTCCTGTATGTAGATAACATAGGGCAAAGAGAAAGCCAGCTTTAGGGGCAAGACATCCTGAAACTGCTTCAGCAAGGTCAGATGTCACTCAGCCTCCTGCAGTGTGGAGCTCTTCTCTCAGGCCTGAATACAGTTGTAGTGGAAGTGAGACTCTCCCAGCAGAAGGCACTGAGCTATTTTGGTAACACCAGGCTGCGACAGACCCTGGCTCTGTGAACACTTGTGCTCTGTTTGCTTCGTCAGCCTCCTTTCTGAGCCTTTCAGAAATTCGTCTTCAGAACATCCCTCCCTTTCCTGTCTGAAGAAAAGCGTGAGAGACTGGAAACATGATTCAGGGGGTTATTTTTTTTCTTAGGAGGTGCATGTACAAAAGCATTGTTCTTATTTCTTCTTCAGATACTCTTTTCTTTCGGAACAGCACCTAATAAATATGGCTCTTCTGATGTACTCTATATTTTTTCATGCACTGGCTGAACAAATCATCCTTTCTCATAAACTCCCAGTGAGTGCCCACCGCAGTGTTACTGCGGCAGAGGAGGAAAGTAGAGGGGCTGGGAGGGGAAGGGGAGAGCAGGCCCATCCAGGGAAGCCGGGGCTGTCCTCCGATGCAGCCTTTGAATTTCACGCCCCGTTTGGAGTGACTTGAGCTGTTGGAAAGATAAGCATGTCCTGCCAAAGGATCAGTACAATCTGCAAGATAGAAAAGTGTAATGCCGGCATTGATGGTCTAGAAAAGGCACTGATCATGGGAGATTTCAGTTGTATTAACTGAGGGCAGTGGCAAATTGGAAGGGTGATGAAATGAGGATATCTATGGCACTGTAGGGCACATTCAAAGAGCCCACCCCTTGTCTGACCTTGTATCCCAGGAAAGGCACCAGTGGGAGGTAAGATTGCTGCAGTCTGGGGAAGGCAAAGGGAAGAGCACAGCAATCTCCCAGGGGCTCCTTAGGCTCTTCATAAGGTTTCTTGTGAGTCACTGCCCTGTTGCATGTGCCTGGTTGAGAACTGCTGGCAGGACCATCCTAATTACAAGCACTGTAATGGTCACCATATGTCACTGACACCCTCCTTACCTGCTGTACAGCCTGTAGATTTGTAAAAGCTGCATGAGTATGCAGGTGCACACTGCTGCATGCATTATTTGTGAGCACTTGACTGTGTGTTTATTTGTGTGTTCACCATGCTGGTGTCTGTCCATGCAGTTTGCTGCACAGGTAAGCTTTTTGATGTTTACCTGCCTTAACCACCAAACTCAAAGGCTCGCATTTCCTTTAAGGTAGAATTGTGAAACACAGCAGTAAGCGTGAAAAGTAAGAGCAGAATACCTGCCATGGTTCTGTACACCTGTCAATAACACCTGGCTGTACTTGCTAAACTTCAGCTGCATCACAGGGACAAAGATTTAGTATTTTTAGAGTCAATCATGATAGGAGACAAAATTTCAGAAGTTCCCAAAACTACAGAAGATCAGGTCAGACTCCCAGCTCTTCAACTCCAGCCTCCTGACATACTCGCATTTATCTACTGCGTTTATCTCTGCTGTACTTGGGCATCTTCCAAGCAAATAAATAATTGGATCCTGCTTCTGTCTCCCCTTCTGCCCAAGGGACTTAAAGTTAATTTGTGCTGAGTGTTGGACTTTGGGTATGTGGTGGGCTGACCTTGGCTGGATGCCAGATGTCCACCAAGCCACTCTATTGCTCTACCTCCTCAGCAGGATGGGGCACAGGGAGAAAATAAGATGGAAAAAAAAAAATGTGGGTCAAGATAAAGGCAGTTTGAGAAAGCAAAAGCAAAGGCCACTTACAGAAGCAAAGAAAAACAAAATATTTATTTTTACCCTCTAATTGTCACCAGCAGGCAATCTTCAGCTGCTTCTCAGGAAGCTGGGCTTTAGTACACATAGCAGTTTCTTCAAAAGACAAACATCATAGTAATGAATGCTCCCACCCCTTTCTCTTGGCTTATATTGCTGGGCAAATGCCTAATGGTATGGAATATTCATTTGGTCAGTTTGGGTCAGATGTCCTGGCTGTGTTGCCTTCCGAGATCTCACTCATCCTCAGCCAGCTGGTGAGGGGGAAATGTTTTTGAGACAGCCTTGATGCTGTGCCAGCACCCCTCGCAGTACAAAATACTAGTGTGTTATCAACACCTTTCTAGCTCCCAGTGCAAAGCACATCACTCTGAGGTCTGCTGTGGGGGAAATAAACTCCATCTCAGCCAAACCCACTACAGGGGAGAGGCTGCTGTGACAGAAGGAACTCAGGGCACGTATAGGGAGATAGTCCTTGTGCTGTGAAATTCTAAGTTACCCCATTTTTTGTGGAGGGATCTGCAACCATTTGACTTCTATGAGGAAAATTTCTTGTGGCTCTTGGGAGCTTTCCAGGGGACAACACAGGGAAACCTATGTTCTTCCCTAGATATTTCTTCAGCAAGCTTCACCTCAGATGCCTGGAGCTGCATGTGCCATAACCTGAGTGAAATACAGACCTATGGAGAGGCAAGTCATTCTTTGCAAGAGGCTGGGATTGGTCTTGGACAGATTGGCCGGGATTGGTTCATGCACAGAGCAGAGACTTTAAGGGACTTGGGAACAAAGAAAAGTCAGATTTGCCATGCAGCATCTCCTGCATGAGACCCAGGAAAGATGAGGGAAGGAGACTGTTAACTTGAACAGACAAAAGTAATTAGAGGACTAAAATAATAGATTAATGAGCAGCTAGTGTCAGGGGAACTTATTAATTATCAGTAGAGGATTTCCTTCAGTGTGCAGCCTGGCCGAGGGCAAGCAAGATAGCAACTAAAACTCAAGTCCCATTTAAAGGAGCTGCTAAGGAATTAGCAGCACTGGGTATCTGAAGAACGATAGCAGAGGTTGACTTAAATGCTTCCTTTGAATCTCGTGTTCTGTGTGGCTCAGGTAATGGCTGGGGATGAGGGGGATCTGGGAAACACTAGATTGTATCTAACCAATGTTAATAATGGCTCAATAAAAATGCTCTGATAAGAACACATTAAAGTTGCACGGTTAAGCACTCACAAGCCAGGTAAGGTGAGATTTAAGGTTACAGATGCAACCTTAACTCTTCTCCTGCTGAGTGTACCTTAGCAGGCAGCCTCTAATTAAGGGGCACTGGGCTTTTGCTCAAGTAATATATCATAACATCAGTTAGTGCTCTCTTTGGCTTTGGACAAGTGCACACAGTGTCTGGTAATATTGTGGGTTTGTCTTTGTGTGCCTGATGAAACAGAGTCCATTTTAATTGTGGCACTGAGCATACTGCATTAGTTGTACTGGAACAAATCATGGTGGTTTTAAACATGAGGTCCATTTAGACTGTTCAGATACAGGACAATCCACCACCTGTTCTCTCGGGTCAACATTTCACATGTCAGAAGGCAGTAGTCATGGAAGATGTTGACATTTGGGGCAAGTTGTGTTGAAAATGGAGCTGTCCTTTCTAAGGACTGGTTTCTGCTCCTTTAGCTCATCATATTGTTGTTTTTTGCCTTTCTGAAGCATTCAGACTGTTCACAGGGTGAGATGGTACTCTGTCCCATCAGACTGTGCCACAAAATAATGCCTTTTGTCTATCATCAAGGAGGTAGCTGTTCATATATCACCGTGTTTTACATTTACAACTCCGAGTCTCATTGCATGTACTAAGGTTGTGATATAATGGGGAAAAGATAAAATGTAAAGGGCAAATCTGTTCTTGGGGAGCATTGCAGAAGTGAACGGATTCAGTGGTTTTAAAACAGACATCGTAGACCTATTATCTTTCCTTAATAGTAATGCTGAGTTGTTGTCCTGCCCACTGAACACAAAGTTCTTTGAGGAGAAGCCATCTCTTCTTCTGTGTAAGTCCTTGAGTAAAAACCTCTGTCCTTCCCTGCATAGCCTTACTGTAGTAGCCTGAGATTTCTTAGAAGCCACCATCTGTGTATTCGGCAAACATGATCAGCAGCACTCCTGTTATCCCACTGTTATCCCACTGCTCGTCCTTGCAGCTGTATAGGGAGGCCTGCTTTGGTTCCATTTGAAGCAAATATTCAGCATTGTTGGACTATGAGGTTTTTCTCCAAATCTGTTGGGCATCATGTGAGCATGTGCTGCAAACTTGCATGTGAGTTTGAGAGCATCTAAAGCAGTTCAGATGCCCTGAGCTTTATTTTTTGCATTTTGGATCACTATCTTGAGAACAGATGGAGTAACAGGAATGGCAAAGGCAAGGGCAGCATTTTCAGCAGCAGCTAGAGATCTGTAGATATTTTTAAAGGTTTCCAAATGTGTTTTGTCTGTCCTCAGCAAGACACAATTACGTTGTGAGAGCTGTCTCTTAGAGGCAGGTGCAGGCTGGTCAGAGTGGGGCACAAGCTCATCTCAAGTGTTACGTGTGAAAAGGAAAGGTCACATAAGCCCAGGTGGCCCTCCAGGAGACAGGCTGGGTGGCCATGGGAGGAACAGATCTTATGTGCAAAGTATGAGAGAACAACTGTGAGGAGGAAAGGTAGGGAATTTCATAGAAAGCCCATACTATGGTGAAATATGCTGATTAATTTCCACAGACCTGCACAGATCTGAAGTGAGCTAAAAATTTCCTTGCTCAGAGACTTTGGGGATCACTGAGCAGAGTTTGTTTAAAAGAAATGAGCTTCATCTGAGAGGTTTTGCAACTTGTGCTAATGAGAGTCTGTCTGTCAAACTTAAGTGGCATCAAGTGGCCCAGAACAAGGGCTCTTGGGTGTTAAATGGTTCCTACCAAATACCAAGCCCATTACCACAATTGGCTGTTGTAGCCCTCTAAACGGCAAAAGTGATTAAATTGGTCGTTATGAAACACTAAAGATGCATAATTATGAAAAATAAGGTTTGAGTAAGAGGAGATTTCAGTTCACTCTCTGCTTTGTATCTCAAGAAGGAATCAATGTAGAAATGTTTTAAAAGCATCCAAGGGTTGCCCCTTGGCTGGGTTTCTCCTGACAGTCTGGACATTATGAATGTGTTTGGAAATGAAGGTGCTTTTCCTAGTCTCTGGGCTGATATAAAAGCTGCAGACTGAATGTCCCAAATGCCCCTCTTTACATAAGGTTGTGTTTCATTGTCAAGTCTTTTCTCTTTGCTAAGATGATGTACAGTGCAGAGCTTCCCTTGCCCACCCTGGCACATCAAGCACTCTTGCCTTTTCTGGGAGGGAGGGAGGGAGGGAGGGAGGGATTTAAATTCTCAAAGTGTCAAGCTCAGGCAGTGCTGCCAGCATGGGCACAGGTATGTTTTCTTCTCCTAGGAAATCCTCAACTGTTCCAGAGCACTCTTCTCCCTGCCATGGAGAGAGGCTTTCTAGGAGGCAGTTTAATAAAGGTCTGTTGCAAAAATCAAGTGTTAGGCTTTGGTCACTGTGCACAAGAGGGCAGAGGGCACTGAGTATTCATGGAACTCTCCATAGATGGGCAAGGGGGTTGAACAAAGAGTTGCAGAGCTGTTGTACATTGTTGAACATAGGGTGTTGTAGTGGTGCTGCTTCAGAGCATCCTTCAGATGTTGTTCTCCAAATAAAAGGCTGGAAAAGCACCAGGCACAGAGCAGAATGCAAGCACAGGGGTTCTCTGGCATAGTTCAGCCTACCCAGACTTCCTAAAGTTCTGATGTTCCTGGTTTGCACAGACTTTCAGCAGGAATAGATTATTTATTCATTTTACTTTCTATTTAGTTCTCTCTGTCTTTAGTGCCACCCCAGCCCTGGAGGAGTTTTATAGCCTCCTTAGAAAGAGTAATAGTGGTGCTGAGTTATGTACAGCCCCTGGGGCCCTCTGTTCTTCTTGGGCTGCTGCTTCTCACTAGGTGTGCGGTTGCTGAGCCACTGAGCCAAGTCCTTGTTTCTCTTGTCGAAACTAAGTGGTCACTGGAGATGTGCTGGTATTTACATTCCATTATTCCTGTATAAGATATGTAATGTACTAGGAGATCCCACCCCAAACTCTGCTGACCATTCATCTCCCTCATCTGTCTGTCTCTGCTCACCTTCCTTCCTTGTGTGGCAGCTGATGTTGAGCATCTTTCAGGAACTTGATTTGTTTGTAGATCAAATGCCCTTAAAAATTGATCAGACATTGCTTGGCATCAGAGTGTGTCATTTAAAGCAGTAGTTGCTTTTAAGAAAATACTCTCTGTGTGTCATTTATGGCATTATTCATATCCCAGAAGACAAGTAATGTCATCTGCATATCAATGTGAGATTGTGCGAGCCACTAGAACGCTGATTTGCCATATGAAGTTGTGTTTTCCTCAGTACTCCTGTGGCTGCTGTAGTCAAAATTAAATGTACCGTGTCTTAACTGGAAAGTCAGCTATCTCTGCCTTTTGAAGAGGCTGCATTCTCCACAGAGATAGAGTTGTAACACACCTCTTGGCACCTACCTGTGCCTCCAAATGTAATGCTACTCAGCCAAATTTGACCTGTCTGGAAAACTACTTGTGTTAATTTAAACAGAGTGAGATGTATCCTTAAAAGTTTCAGACCACTCTTGAGATGCTGATTAGAGGACAGGTTGTGAAAATTATTTGATTTCAATCCTTAGATGTCTTAAATTTTTTTCTAACTTTTTTCACAGCTTCTTTCAATTTACACATAATTGCTGGTTTAAATCCATAGTTGTGCAGGAAAAGATTATTTTCTGTAAGGGTGAATGTTTCCATGAATTCTATTTATGGGAATGAAAAAGTATTTCATTATTGCAGCTCTCTTTCAGAAAACACAGTGATCACTAATGAAGTTCTTTGCCCACACAGTAGCTTGTAGGTTTTTTTTGAAATGTCTGCATTTAAATTCCTCTGAAATCATGAACAAACTTGTTTAAATTTCCTATATCATTGGCCTATCTTATGCTAAATAATAATAGGGTTGTGGTTGTCATTGTCTAGGAATTTGACACTATGGGTGTTTGTATCAGGACCTGGCTCACTTGGGGATTAAGCTTCTTACTGAAAACACTTCTTTGCAGGAAAAAAAAAATTAGCCCAGATGCCTCAAAGGCCTTAATTTGTGTTCAGGGAACAGTTTTTCACAAAGTTATGTACTGGAGAGCTTGCAGGAGAGAATGAGTCAAAAGCTGATCCGGATTTCACATGTGGAACCTCTTCTCAGCATATTTCATTTTATAATTTGACCTGTAAGCCCCAGTTGCATGTTAATCTGTTGCTCTTGACAAGGATGGCTTGGATGACAGAAAGTGTGTGTGGGGGGAGCTGAGGTTTTTAACCAAGGAGATTTTCATATCATTTGGAAAGGTCTCAAGACCTCCTCAAAGTTTATAGCCTTCATGGCCAGGATTTCAGTGTCTGGGAATTGTACAAGGTGTTGTACCTAATCAGGGAAGCTGCATGTTTTGAGCTCCAAAATGAATATAGTGTTGGGAAACATTGCCCTGTGACTGTTGTCTTACTGATACTTGCTGTTGTTTTGCTGATCTTTATCACATCACTCCATTTTGTAATTCCTGTTTTAATCTAGTGGTTATACAACATCCATAAATCTAGGCGGGAACGTTACAAATGCCTGTTTCCACCTGTCAAACCCTAGCTTGGAAATTCAATTTTAAGGTTGTAAATAGAATCCACTTGGACTTGTCTTCACATTTCTGTGGCAAATGGTGTGCCTTGTCTTTATGACGCTGGAGATACTTCACAAGGAGCTTCTCCAGCTTTGTTCTGGAGAGCTGTCCAGAAAACACTTTTTGAAAGTGACTTTAAATATAAAAGTACCATCAAAATACTAATGACGGCAGAGGCTATTCATTTAGCTAGCTAGCCTGCAGACTCAAAGACCCCCTACTAGCTCTTGTTTAGAAGACATCAGCCTAGCAGAGGACTACCAAAACTATCCCTCTGTTACTCGACTGCTTCCTTTCTGACCATTTGTAGTGTAGGCTCTCTCCTCTCCAGAATTCCCCATGTCAGGAGAAGAAAATGGAGGGAGATACCCTTGTCGATAGCTCTTCCATCAAAGCCTGCCTCATTTATATGCAGGCAATAACTAAATGATGCCTGTGGGGAAAGGCAACAGAGACAGGCCTGGTTGAGCAGTTTTAAGCGATCCTTTCCCATATGCATTTTTCACTGTTCTGAAGGCTGTTTTAAAAGGTAACCTTACTTTAAATTCCTGGACTTACAAGAATGTGAAGAAACAGGATTATTAAAACCATGCAGCCCCCTTAAGTATCTGAAAGAGAGTGCAGCTTGTACTGAGGTGTTGCACAAGAAGATAAGAACATGTGCTGCCTCAAGATGCTGTTCCCTAAATGGGTCTGGCAGTCTCCAAAGCATTTGTCCTATAAATGTGATGCTCAGGACAGGAATGCAGCTAGAACCTCTTCTCTTGCCAGGAGCTGTGAGTTTTGGGGCTATGAGAGTGAGGGAGCGATAATTGTCAAAGAGCTTGGAGCAGATGCCCGTGGGGTAAAGAAGGCTTTGCTACAGGATGCCTGTCTCAAGGAGGAACCCCCACATGATGATTCACAATCAGCATCCTCAAGGGCACCAAGAATGAGGCTCCCTCTGCTTCTGCTTCCTTAGGTCATTAAATAAACACTGCTCTGGGACTTATCTTTTCTCCTCATATCAACATGAGAAACCAATATTCATAGCCTCTTACATCCTTTCCCCCGCTCAGTGCTGGCAGCTGTTCTCTCACCCCCTTCCTGCACTTGAGATACCTGCTGCAGTAATGGGATCCTCCTGCAAGCTCTTTAATTGAAAGAAATTTCTGTCTGGCCTGAAGATGTCAGGAGGCTGACGGAGACGTGTTTCTATAAAATGAGGCTTGATCTAAAGTGCAACAGGCAGCGTCTGGATCACTGAGAATCCTTCACACTCACTGGCTCCATCCTGCTTTCTGAGGGTGGGGGGACGTTAATTAAGGTGCATCTGTCAGGGTGTGGGTGCTGGAGACCCCTCAGGCTCAGCTGCCAGCTCTCCCTCTGCAGCTCAGCCATTGCTTCCTTTCCACATGGAGCGTCCCCCTGCCTGCTGTGCCACTTCCATTTCTGATTCCCATCAATTTGAAACAGAGCCCTGCTGACCCTGCTGACCCCTGCTCGTACATCTCCCGGCATGGTTAATAATAATGGCCTCTGTGGGAAATGATGGGCTGAGACAGAGAAAGGACATAATGATGCTCTGGCTGGGGGTAGGCAGAGAGAGGAAAATGAAGTGACAAGCAGCTAAACAGCAAGAGAGGGGTATGATGATAAAAACAAACAAACCTGCAAATGTCTAAAAATCCACAGTGATGGCATCCTTGAAACAAATGGTGAGAGACAAGCTTGAGTCCCTAAGGGAGAGAAGAGGGGGAAAAAGATAGAGAGAGAGGGAAAAGCAAGCAGAGAATCAGCCAATAATTGAAGTGGCATCAAGGAAAAAAGAACTGGAAAGCACAGGCTTAGAATTGGCAGGTGGCAAAGAAAGAGGATGAGAGACAGAGAAAGAACATGGAGGAAGGAAGATGTGGATATAGGGAGTGAAACAGAAAAGTGGAGGGGATAGCTATATGGACCTAACAAAAAAAAAAAATTGGGTATAGAACAGGAGGTGGGGGAGAATAGAGGGGAAGAGAGGGAAGAGACCCATGCATAGGCAGAGGAAGAAAAGCAGAAGGACACTGAACCAGGTTAGAGAAAGGAGAGAAAACAAGATATTTGGGCTTAGAAAGAGGGAGGAAAGGAGAAAGAAGTAGAAGAAAGAGTTAAAGAGCAATTTGAAGAGCCCCAGGTGTGTGGCAATGAAGTTCTCCAGAGACAGAAAGAGCAGGGTTTGGAAACCTGATGGCACCTGATTTTGCAAAGCTTCATCAGTCCCCATCAGCTGCTTAGGATCCCAGTGTAAATTCCAGGGAAGTGTATATCATTTTTCAGTAAGCAGAGTTACATTTTGATGGAAAAACTTTTGGGCCTGCACTGCAGCCCCTCAGCCCATGGCACATAGCAGGAAGATTTTTTTGTGGGTATTACCATACAATGACCCCAGCAAGGAAAGCAGCAGGACTCCCTTGGTTGAGCAGATCAGCCACATCTCTCCTCCGTGTTTGCTGGGTAATTGTCCCTAGTGCCTGATGCTGTGGCAGAAGAATGTTTCCTTCTGTGGGTAAAGCAGATCAGTGCTGACATCGTGCACTGTCAGAGATGTTGCTCTGATGTGCAAACAGTTGCTGCTGCCCTTGGTACTTATCAATAACCAATTATGTGTTCATCTGTGTTTCCTGGCTGACAATTTTTTACCCCCACACAGAGGAAATCAGAGTAGATGGTTAAATTTCCTCTCCATGATTTCTGTCCCTCAGCTATGGCTGGGAGGAAGCTGAGTGGCAGTTGTTGGAAGAGCACTGCCGTTGCTGTGCTGCAGGGAGGTTAGCCAAAGCACAGGGGTGAGCTGTGGCTGCTCAGGCAGCAGAAATGCGTGGGCAGATCTTTGGCAGGGTTCACCACTGTTCTTAGCTGCTCACATGCTCAGTAACTGAAGGCCATTTTGCAAGCAATCCTCTGTGGTCCTTCACTGAAACACTGGCACTCGTGTCCTGGGTTCTGTGCTCAAGGCTCTCCCTGGCCTCCTGTGTAACACTGCATAAGCCAAGGACCTTTGTGTGCACATTTTTC
Organism: Chamaea fasciata; assembly: GCF_029207755.1. NCBI lineage: Eukaryota > Metazoa > Chordata > Aves > Passeriformes > Sylviidae > Chamaea > Chamaea fasciata. The sequence continues at coordinate 23,148,841 of NW_027094087.1, read as the reverse complement.
TTTTCCCCAAAAGAAATGTCTCCATCAGTCATGAGAATTTAAGATTTAATGTATTTCTAAGGCCCTAGTTTTGGGGGTTTTTTGGATGGAACAGATATGCTTTTATAGTGAGCACAAAAATAGAATAATAGAATCATCAAGGTTGGAAGAGACCTTTTAAGATCATGAAGCCCAGCCATCCACCCAGCACTACCATTGTAACCCCTAAACCAGTAAACCATATCACCCAGTGCCAGATCCAGGCACCTTCAGGGATGATGACTCCATCACTTCCCTAGGCAACCTTTTCCAATGTGTGACCACCCTGACAGTGCTTTTTTTTCCCCCCTAATATCTCACCTGAACCTCCCCTGTCTCAATTTAAGGCTGTTTCCTATGGTCCTCATACTGCAGGCATGGTAGAAGAGACCAGCCCCTGCCTGGCTACAGCCTCCTTTCAGGCAGTTGTAGAGAATTATAGGGTGCCCCCAGAGCCTCTTCTTTTCAAGACTAAACAAACCCAGCTCCCTCAGCTGCTCCTCATAAGATATCTTCCAAACCTTTCATAAGTGTTCTTACCCTTCACTGGACATGCTCCAGCACCTCAATGTCCTTTCTAAAGGGATGGGCCCAAAACTGGAAGCAATGGTTTAGTTTGGGGTTATAGGTGCAAATGCATGTGAAAATACAAAATTTGCTTACTTCAGATCTTCCATTTGTCAAAATGAGGCACAAGAACAAGTCTGAAAAGCAACAAGAAAAACAGAACAAACAGAACAAAAAGTATTTTTTAAAGATCTGCATCAATATTCATAGAACTATTTTTCGTTGCTAGCCTTTTTCGCAGCTTTTTTTTTCCAACTCCTTAGAAACCACTCTTACCCCTCCCATCTTTGCCATTTCAGCTTCCACCTCTCTCATGCAGAGTGCTCAAATAAGCTCTCATTATTTCTTTTTTTTTCTTTTCTGGAAAAGATGAGACTCGTTAGTATCAAATACGAGTGGTTGTGGCACAGAGAAAAGGAGGAACCTGGGTGAGCCTCCTGGCTGGCATTCAGATGCAGAGATTTGGTTTTCAATTAGATAATGCTCTCTGAAAACAGGACTGCTGGAGCACATGGGACAATATTGACTGAAGCACAAACCAATTCAGTGGGTGACCTTCATGCTCCTGCTGTGTAGCCAGTGAGGATGCCTGGAGTGTAAATGCCACCCTATCGGTATTCATTCCGTGTGATTCGTAACCAACCCGCACCAGGGAATGGATGAAAGGCAGCGCTCAGGTATGTAATATGATTATCAGGTGATGCATCAGGCTCTGATTCCACAAAGCCAAAGGGTCAACAGGACTGGAAAATGTATTTTGTGGCTTCTGGGAAGATGAACTTTTTTAAAGATTGCAGCGTCCTCAGTAGAAAATGAATAAATAAGTACATCAAATAAATAGATATTGCATAACATGGTTCCCACCTCTTGTCAGCTGACCAGCTGGCTCCCAGTGAAACTACTGACTGTGTAAACACCATATTTGATCTGGTTTGTGCTTGCACATATGAAATGAGAGCAAAGTTCTGGCCTCTTCACTGTTTGGGGTGTAGAGGAATTGGGGGTCCATTCCCACTATTTTTCTTAACCCTTTGAGATGGCAGTCTCTCTCACTGAGATCTCTAGATACTGTCCTGCTGGCAGTCACTGTACCAGGACTCCCAGGGGTGAAGGCAAGACTGCCAGTCTGTCTGTCAGTCCTGGCTCCCTTCACTAGCATGCCTAGGGAAGGTTTTGTGCTGGGCACTTACATCCTTACCAGCCTGCCAAAGGTTCGAGTCAAATCACCTTTGCCTCACAGAATAATGTATTTTTTCTCAGCAGTCAGCCTTTACTTGACCTTTGGCTGGATGACCTGACTCCCTCACATATAGGAGGATGAGAATGGAGACTGTTATTACAACTGGCTGAGGTGCTGATTAAAGTTTTAGCAAAACACACTCAACTGTTTGCTCCAGAGAGACTACAGCTGTGGAACTGCTATAAATCATTAACATCAACCTATTAAAATACGTTCCCAGGCATTTGTAATGCTTCTGCTGAGCTCCGGTGTGAGGAATAGCCTATGATGCCAATTCTTTCTCAGAGATGATCTGTGTGATCTCACCAGTACCATTGTTCGGGCTGCTCGAGTCAAAGCACCAGGTTCAAAAAGGGGGAGGCAACAGCAAACACAGACAGAAGGCTTCTGGTTTGTAAATGGACACAGATGCCCAAAAAAAGCTGGGAGCCATTATCACATGACACCCAGAATAGCTTGTGCTGCAGTCAGTGAGAGCAGCTTTTAAGACAGACACTTTCTTTTCTCACAGCTCAAAGAGCAAGTAACAAAAAGAAGTAAACCTCAGAGCAGAGAAATGACCTCTGAATTTTCTCAGTGAAAAAAAAAAAAAAAGTGGATCTCTTGAATGAAAAAAAAAATGTGGCTGGGCTTTGTGAAGAAAAACTCCTTCTATTGAGGGAAAAAAGAAATGTGATAAGATTTTGCTGTAGCTAAATTTTAAGGCCAGAAAGGATCATCTGGTTTGGTTTCACACACCTGGCAGGAGGATCTGCCATGGCAATTTCTGTGTCAAGTCCATAACCTACATTGGAAAAACAGCCCATCTTTCACAAGGCATAGGTGGCACCGCTGTGGCCCTTCTCCGTGGCCTGTGCATGCTCCAACAGAGTGCCTGAGGACTGCGTCCCCTCTCAAGAGACTCCACTAATCCTGGCATCCCAAAGGCATGGCCTTCTGCCCTTCCAAACCAAGTTTTCTTTCTACAGAGAACTTCACACAGCCTGTGGGGTATATAGAGGAGCAGGGAAATGAAAACTAATGAAGTAAAATATAATCATAGCTCTTCTTCACACTCACAAGCTGCTCAGAGCCAGGTTCTGGGGATGGGCTGTCATTTGCCTTCCAAACTGGCTCGAGCTGGCTCACCTTTCCCCCACTGAAATACTCATGATTTGAGTGCCTTAGGTGAGAGAAGCATAACAACTTCACTGCACTTAGGACAGCATTGTCAAATTGAAAGACTGGGGAGGAGCCACTTCACCCGAAGAAAGCATTTGCATTCAGAGACTGCTTAAGTGCAGACAGCTTCCTCTCCATGGTCTCCAAGGGAAGCCAAGCATCCTCTTGCACTCTGCCTGTTCAGGGAAACACTTTGAGTTTTAGAGTGTGGACAAGGAGGGGGAAGACAAGCAGGTGGTTCCTGGGAATGCACAGCTTTCTGTCCCACTGCAAACACTCCAGTATGGAAGCTGTTCATTTTTACCATTTCAGGTGTAACTCTGGACAGAGTGGAAAAAGTCCTGCAAATAGGTGAGGACAGGAAATCCTAGCCCTCAGGAGAATCCCATGTAGCCAACAAAAGATTTTGTGGAATGTTTCCAAGGTACAGAGGGTGTTTTAAGTGAACACAAAATGAAGTTGGAAAGGGAACATTCTGAAGGGAGCATCTGGTTGTGTTTTGGGCTGTTTCACTGCATTTACATGTGTGCATTTTTTGAGAGTCTGACTTTGTATCTTCATGTGTCCTAACTTCGAAGCAGTGGAATCTGCTGTGAATTATAAAATAGAAATTGGAAAAGAAAGTGCAACTGGTTGTGTGCTGTGCCCTGAAGAGCCAGGGATCAGACAGTGCGCAGGAAAATGGATCAAACAGAAAAAATCAAGAGCTCCATAAAGAAGGGGACAGGCAGGAAGGCTTTGCATAAATTGGGAAGAAATTTGATATGTTAGATCAAGGAGAAATGTTCATTTGTGTGCAACCAGACACAGCTGACACCTGCTCCAACTTGCTTAAAGAAATGGAACAACTGAAAAGTGTTTGATGCTGGAAAGTCAAAGATGGCTCTAGGTTGTTGTTCTTAGCTTTATCTGTCAGAGCTTTCCAGCTGTTTGCCCTCTATGAGCCAGGGTTGTTTGCTTTTTTTGTGGGACAGTAGAGACCAAGGTGTATCCTCTCATGTACACAAAGGTCTCATGGATCTCCCTGTCTCACAGTAACCTGTAAAAGGGAACACTTCTCTGAAAGTGTGAAGTGTACTGACTTCTGAAAATGTTTGCAGCTTTCTTTCTGAATTCTTGGGTTGGACACCACTAGAAGGCAAAGCACTTTACTGGATTTCTGCAATATCACTGGGTGGAAATTGCTATTATAACAATTTACTGCTATTATTTTGTGCCTACCTATTTATTTATCATCCAGAGATCTCAGAATGGTTTACAATAATGTGCTGTCTGGCTGTTCATCCATGAGACAGGGAGCCAATTATTTCCAATTCTAAATCCAACTTTATCCAAATTTGGAGTGTCTGTCCAACAAGTTTCTTCCCTTGTTAGTGCCTCTGGAAGCAGGGACTGTTCCCTTGCATCCATCCAGAGCCAACCAAGCCCGTTGGACATGCTCCTACTACCTAGCACAGCTGGTATGACCAAGGAGAACATGTAAACTGTGGTCTTTTAGAAATCCCATCTATTCTGTGCATTCTTCATAGCTACATCCAGCTGCCTTGGTAGCAGCATGAACAACTGCAAGGAAATGAGGTGAAGCTTGTGGCTATCCTTTGGAACCTGAGATGCTCCAAAGGGGCAGCGCTACTTGAAGCGTGTGAACAATCTCCCCATAGCCAGCATGGAGTCACACTAGTGCTTACAGTCATTCCCTGGATTCTGGAAGTGCTGTGGACCTCATGGGAGGGAGCAGGGCTGGAGTTTATGTGGGGACTTTAAGCCTGATGGGACAAACAGTGAAGACACTGGAGCAAATGTATGTGGATAGGCCCAGCTGTACGTGGGCACATTTAATACATAAGCCACGTTGCCTTAAGCAGGTTCAAATCTCAGGTTTTATACTGTAATTTTTCTCACTGTGTGAAAATGCAATTTAGTGGATAGACTTAATACAAAGCTGTTAGCTGATTTGGAATTTTTCGGGGGATTAGCAAATTTGGGAATTATTGTATTTTGAAGATTCCAAGCTTATTAAAATTTGGGATTTCGCATAGGCTTGTCACACGTTGGACAAATTATATTGAAAGTCAGAAGTAGAAAAGGATGTTCAAGGAGAGATGCATGTTACCATACCAACAACCCAGAGAGCTGGTGTTGAATGTGTATATTCCCTGTCTCCTAGATCTTCTTCTGACTTTGAGGGAGATGTCTGAGTGGTAAGAAATATGATATATTGTTCGTGGACCACAGATAATCTTGCTATACCATTCACATAAAAAGGGCAGGAATAGCTGGGACATATTCCCTGATTTAGAGTAGTATTTGTGGAGCTGAGATTTACAATCTCTGTTCTGCAAGTAGTTTTCTCTAACTGAGTAGTGATGGAGAATGCTTAACAACTTGGATAGAGCAAGCCTGCCACTATTCCCGCATGAGGACTTTTCTCCTGCTGCGTGACCACAGATATTCCAGCAAGAGCATTTTGAACAGACCTACAAGTCCTTTCCTACAAGCATTCAGACTGCTCCGGAGCATACTGTAGGTGTCTGTCCCAAAAACCATGGAAGAAATTGATGGTTTGAAGGGATTCTCAGTGTTAGCATAGTTACTATGTGAGAATTATATAAGTGAGTAATCAATCAAAAGCTAACCATGGCACCACAGAAACTGTTGGAAAGATAGGACAGCATTAGAAAGACCCTTTGGGTCTTTGAAGCAGAACATTTCTTGCAAACAGTCACTTTCCCTTCAGGTACCAACAATAACTTTCTAAAGCTGTGGGTAGATGATGAACTCTGAAATTCTCAGTACCATCCCTGGAAAACTGGTTTCTATTCAGGCTCAGCCTCTGAAACTTAGACAGTCTGGGCAAATACGGGTTTTAGTGTTCGGTATGGAACTTTACATTCAATATATTACTCTTTTTCTTAGCAGCCGGACTTCTACCATTGCCTCCCAAGGAAAGCAATCAGCATTTATTTGTTGAATGATTAGGTAATGAATGAAAGTGATTAATCGGAAAAGAGAAGATGGTGCCTTTGTAGAAGGAAATGCCTTTGACAGGTATTGAGAGAAAAGCATAAAATCTTCAGTCCAGAAATAATGGATTAGGTACCAAGAGATTCAGGAGAGCAACACTTACCTAGCTTTGTGAGAGAAGCAAAATCCCAAAAGGGAATCAAAAGGGACTTGTAGCAGGTTGTCAGCAAGCCAAAAACAGAAGCAATGCTTGATGACAAATAAGTAGTGCTTATATTTATTTCAGGCTAAGAGACACAGAAGAGGTATTTTCTTGTGGTGGGGGGTTTTATGGTTTGTTTTTGTTTTCTTTTAAGAGGATTAATTTCTTTTCTTGAAAGCTATTTCTGGTTTGCAAAATTTAAAATGGAGTAGATTCTTTGATTTTATAATACTTTAAAAAGGAACTTTGAAGAATATATTTTCCTATACATCTTTTTATTTCCTTCATAATTTAATGTGGTAAAATGGTAATGTATGCATGTTCTGTATTTGTATATATTTACACTTTCCACTCTCTAATTTTTGGGAACATCTCCATTTCTGAATGACCTTAAAACTGTTCATAATACAATAACTTCAGAAGTTAAGAAGGTTAGAAAGGTAAAACCAAAAAAATTGTGTTGGAGGAAAAAGCAAAGGTGAATAAATAGGTATGTATGGGTTCAGCATCAAATAGAACGGGAAGATGGGTAAAGGGCAAGAGAGAAACACAAGAATGATACATTTCAAATTTTTTTAGTGAGTAGTTTTAAAAATATTTTTGAACTCGTAAAAAAGTTTTTTAACAAAATAGTTTTCCTTATGGAAAAAAGATCATACGTGCAATAGTACATCAACTGTGGAAAATCAGGTTTTTCAGGAGTACTCTTTGGCTGGAGAATTCTGTCTGGCTGTAGAGGACAACAAGGGCAATGAAGCACTGTGTGTGGCCAGAGAGGCTGCAGTAATTCTGGGAACAAAATGACTTTAAAGATGTTAAAGGACAGAAATAGACATTATGCTTTACTTCTACACGTTCCTTCTTTGGAATACATATATAAGCCCTTCCAGTGTGCATTCAGCTGTGGCAAGTGCTCTATGCAAAGGTACCTGGTATTGAACTAGGTAGCAAACCTTATTGTACCTGTGCAAATGTTGAAAATAAAGAGAAAGTGGAGTGTAGAAAAAGAGTACATCAATACAGACATAGCCCTCCTGACTAGGGAAACCCATACCTCAGCAGCAAGCCGAATTTATTGTTAGCCAACAAAGTATATATTGGGAGAAAGACTGCAGAAATGGCAGAACAAATCATTTTAGCATAGAATGGTGGGGCTTAAAATAGGAAGGTGAGAATCCTGACATCTGCTTTTGCATCTGGCATGGAATACCTGACTCCATATAAACAGCACCCTTTCTCTGTGCCTCAGTTTCCTCAACCATAAAAAGATACTAGTTCATCTTTAGAGCACTTTGGGCTGCATGTCTGAAAAGCCCTGCGCAGGAACTACCTAAAAATAATTTATCAGAAATGACAGCAACTCGTGTTCGCTTTGCGCTTTCCTCTATTACCAGCCCTTTCTTCAGTCGTAGTTTTCCTTATTTATGTCTTTGCCTCCCCATTACCTTTGTATTAAAGCTTGCATCTGCATTGATTTTACATCACTGCGCAGTACTGCAGCCATTACAAGTTTACACTTCTGAAAGATCCTTCTGAATCTTTAACCAATTGCTCCAAGAGCCCTGACCATGGCATATCCATTATCAGGTAACCCCTACTGTGCTTATTGTGATGGGGTGTTAACTGACCACTTACTATCCGGGGAAAAGGACAAATACACTGGGCACAACTGTGTTCCTACAGCTTCTAAGGGCACAACTATGTTCCTACAGCTTCTAAGTCACTCTTCCCCAGTGCATATCAGGTTTTTCAAAGCAGGACACTGTCAATATTAAAATGAAGCATTTCAGAAAGCACTTGGAAAGGTTGAATGCTGTTTCACATCATGAAGAGATTTTTACCTGCTAGGAAACGCAGGTCTTCTAAAAAATAAGCTCCCTTGTTCTGTTCATCTGGCTGAGTGTTGTTAAATCACTTTATGAGCAGCACACTCTGGCTTTCCATGTGCTATGGCAGCAGCAGCATTTTCCATTGACTATGGAGAGAGCCAGGAATGACAGCCCTGGAGGACAGGATTTCTCATGTTTTTCTGAGCATGGATTTTCCCGGCACACCCTCAAGTCCTCATCAGCTGTCCTGGTAGCTGGAGAGAATATAGTTTTTAATCTTTTTCTTTGCATCCATTCCTTTTATGGACTTTACTAAAGTACCTCTTTATTGTGAAACAAAGTTTGATATTGTGTTCCCACACAACAGGAAAAGAATTACTCAAGCATATGAGATGGGTTAATAAGACACTGAAAATATTTACCCATGTGCTCAAGGAAGAGTTTACGACTGACCTGTTTCAAAGGGTGAGCTTGCTCCAGCAGTTTATTAGGAGGGGTAACTAGAACCATGTAAAATATTTCTCACAGATCTTCCCAAAGTCCAGCATAACTGATGTGGAAGTTTCCCTTCAGCTGGCAGGATCTTAGGGAGAAGGCTTTATCTCTGTATCATCCAGCCTCACAAAGACAGCAGTAAAGTGTTAGTTATTGCCTTTTTGCTTGTCTGAGGAACAGTTTATACCCATCAGTAGTCTGCTGGGATGAATTGAAAGCCTAAGTGACCTGTCAGTCAGGTTTACATTGACTAGAAGGCTCTGCAAATGATCTCATCACTTGAGCAAAGCAGACCTGAGTCCCTTCAGTGTAAGTGTAGGTATTAATAAGTGTTTCTATGTTTAAGTTGCTGCATAACTTCAATTGCTTTTCACACATTACTAAAGCACAGCTTTACAATGATGCTGGCACACAAGTAATTGCTTAGAGACAGCAGGGCGTAGGAAGCAGAGGAGCAGGTATCCTTTCATTTTTGAATTAGTTACGGGACTCACTTACCAGGGGTCCTGATGCTGGAATAACAATATCCTGACATGGGCATAACTATGTGCTGAGTCAAACTGGGTTCCTAATAGACTTGCCAAGCTGCTGAATGCGAGGGGTTTGAGCTATCCCTCGCAGAGCAAACGATGAGACTGGAAAATAAAAGATCCTGTGATTAATTTACTAAGGAACAGAAGAGATTCATTTTCCATATGCTTAGTCTCAGTGTTCAAGGGAAATTACTCATGCTGTTGTTCCATTTGAGAATGTGATCGTTTAGTGAGGATGAAAGCTTGGAGACCTGGAAGTTCAATTAGAGCTTGTTTTGGGAAATAGCAATTTCAGTGTTATCCAAGGACAGATGATCTAGCAGGACTGAGGATATGCATTTTGATGAAATACTATAAAGGACATTTACTTTAACTAAGGAGGCACTCCCATGTTACGTATTAGGCAGCGCTATCTTTCAGTTTCCCTATCTAAGTCTGGTCCATATTAAAACACATTGTCAGATTATTTACAGGCAAAAGCGCCTGGCCAGTCTTAGAAATGCCCAGAACTGTAGCATGTGAATATAAATTGTACTTCACATGATGAGATTTTTGGGACTTGCTTTTGTCCTTGGGGTTGGTGAGTTGTTTGAATGACTGTTTTTGCTTCTGTTTGATTTTGAGGATTGGTTACTTTTTTAAAAAAACTCAACATGACTTGATCCAGCCTGAGTTAAAAATTAAGAAACTGCAGACAAGGTACAGTCCAACGCTGTATTGGTGCACGTCAGCAGCAGGATCTCTTATGGTGGAAATTTTACCCTCTGGATTTTACATCCATATGGGTTCCCTCCAGCAGTCTGGTATGGTGGAGGAGTGCCAAGGTTCAGCACAGCCCTGCAGCTCTGTATGGAGACCCTAAGAAAGTGGAGTTCTGAGAAAAGTGCAGTGTGGATTGTTTACATGAATGAGCCTTTGGCATGATTTGTGTTCTCAGTGTGAGCAAAGACTAGAAAGTGGACACTGGGGACCAAAGGGCAAAGATAAGTGGCATAGTCTCTCATTTTCTGTCTCCGTATAAGGCTGACTTTGCATAGGAAGGCTGCCCGCAAAGATCTGGAAAGGCGGGTTTCCCTGGTAAGGAAGAGCTCTGGTTTCTGTCGCCTACTTTCTCCCCCCTACTGCCCTGGGAAAACTAAATGGAGCTGTGTGATGAGGATGAAACAGCAAGGTAATGCCTACGGCAGAGCCCGCTGCTGCCAGTGAAGATTCTTCAGTGCCCCGAGGCAAAACTGTTTTTAACTGGGACAGGGGACTGTTGATGTGCTAATTCAAAGGAAATGTTCGGCTCTAATTGCATCGGAGCGGGAGGAGGCGGATTGGTTCAACAATAGATGTACCGTAGAAAAGGCATTGCATAAGGAAGTAGAGAAAGATAAGAACCTGGATTTGTAGAAAATTACTCCAGTCCATTCTACCAAATGGTTCCAATTAGTTCTGTTCTGCTGACCCTCTTCCTCTTTTTCAGTGAGCACATCTGCCACCATACAGCTTTTGTTTGTCAAAGGTAAAATCCAGCTTTCTGGAGAGCTGTCTTGTTATTCCTGAACTCAGTATTGCATTTGAATTGAGAATCATAGGGTTGTTTTTCCTCTGCCTGGGTTTCAGTAGGCCAATGTATTTAATCCCTACCTTCGACACAGTGAGTAGATGTGGACCTACTAACTGACTCAAAACTTGGACACGCATGGTGATTTCCAAATCTTCTAGGAGATTTGAAAGCTTGGAGGCTAGTTTCTTTTTAAACGATCACTCCCTTTTACTTGCCTAGATCCTTCTTGATTTCAGATTCAACAGGGGAAGGGAGTGCCTGGATAGAAGGAAACAGACAACCTTAAGCTATTTCTTTACCATCTCAAGCAAGAAATCCCCTTAGAGTGCTCATTCAACTGCGATTTCTACCTTCAATCTGCAAGCTGAGGCCCTTCACCTTTTGGGGGGAGACATGATAAAGAGGAGATAGGAAGTTAAATTGTTTGTCTGAACAGGTGACCCTGGGAGGTTACTCCTGTGCCCTCTGTGTCACTTCCTCCATCTGTAAAACACAGATAAAAATGCTTATTAACGATTAGGGCTGGACAGGTGTCCAAAGACAGTTGAGAGTGTCTCAAACAACTAACTGCTTCTCTTCGTGACATTTTTCATTCCCTCTTCTCAGCACTTATAGCATATAAGGCTTTTCTCACCTTAAGGCTGGTGTGTGATTGCTCTTTGTTCACCTGTCCAAATGAGATTGGAAGCTAGAGTGCAAGTGTGACACAAATATGGTCCATTCATAGTCATTCTCACTAATGAGGTTTCCATTTTTCCACCAGAGAGGCTAAATGCTGTCCTGTTGACCCAGGGTGCCAGTCACAGACCTCAAACTGCAGGGGCAAAGAGTTTCATTCTCATCTAGTACAGTGACATTTGTTAACGTTGGCTGTTCATTAAAACTTTGGAGCAGCAGACATGTTCATAAAGCTCACAGCCTGCTCACAGATAATTCATGAGCATAATAAAAGGATTCATTATTCATGTAAGATCTTTGCTGTGAAAATTAAACCAGCTCTAATACCTCACGTGCTTTAGTGCATGTTGGGAAGGTTTATTTGTGGCGTTTCACTTGTGCTTTGAGACCCTGGAATTAAAGTTGCTATGGAGAGAGAAAGCAGTATGGACCGAGTTTACAGCTGTCGTTAGTGCCCTCATTAGCTGAGGCCTTATGAACACATCAAGTGTAACTGCATAGCTGTAGTTCAAGCAGTGCATCACCACCAAATGCACATTGTACTAAAGCAGCACAGCCAAACAGGACCAGGAGGGCTATCCCAGTATATACACGTATATGTTCCAGACATTAACTTTATGAACATCAGATGCAGGAATATTGCCCCCTCTTTCACAAGTGTTCTTTCTTAACCTTCTTGCTGAAGATTGCAGTTCTGCATAGGCAGAGGAAGGGATAGCATCCTACTTCTCTCACCTGCTTTAGTGTAACGTCAGCTGAGATTGCTGAGATTGCTGTTGGCTTTTTGCCTGAAGGTGCTGGCATGATCAGCAGGAGCAATAATCTATAACCAAGAGGTGACAGGAAACATGGGGAAGGGATGATGTCTTCACATGTTAGGCCTGCAGTGAGCACTGACCAAAACCTCCCCATCTTCATCTGACTCTTACTAAATGGATACCCAAATTAGCTATAGACCAGGCCTAATACCCCTAATAGATTCATTTCAATGCAAGCTAAGTGATACAACTGGTACAGAAATCAATTACTATTTCTATCCAGCCTGACAGTAGTGTAAACTGTCTGTTATTGCACATTTGAAAGGAATGTATTGTACATCCTGAACAGAAAGCTATGCACACTGAATGGCCTGTGCACAAATGGGCACTTGAACTGCCATCAAAACAGACTGTTGCATGTAAATGAATGTGTGAGCGTGGAGATATTCCCCTGACAAGCATCCACATGCATGCCAAGGGAATTGTACCAGCCAGGCATTGTTGGTAGTAGCAGTGGTATAATCATTTTCATCAGTATAAGACCTTAAAGATCCCATAGACAGTGAGAGATGCTTAGAGAAAGAGGAAAGCTGTTATATTTTATTTTTGCTTTCTGGACTTTGGCAGTGGTGAAATTACTTTTTAACTGTTTCTTCTTATTCATCTGATGCATTTGCAGTGATAAAATCCTTTGAGCAAACATCAAGGTGAAACTGCCACCAGGGATGAGAGGAAATGTCTTTTGTAGAATGTACCATTTACAAACAAACATGTTTGCACTTGTGCACTGAGCCTCCCTGCAAATTGCTCCTGGTTTAATTTTTTTGTCGCCTTTTGGTCTGTCCCCTGCAGGAATACAGTGGGAGCAGGGCCAGCACAGCAGTGTGAATATGGTTGATAGACCCCTTGCAACCCCTGAATAGGCAGTGTGAGAGGGATGTGGAACGTGAAGTTAAGGCAGGGTCTGAAACAAGAGTTTGAGAGCACTTTGGTAAGGCAGAAACCAGCTGAAGAATAAAGCAGGTTCTGCACAAGTACCCTAAGCACTCTCATATTGGTGTATTCATAGTCAGTCACCTCTGGGACACCAAACTGTTTATGTGCTAGCCATACTGGCCTGCTTGGGAGTATGGCTACAAATAGGACCTTCTTGAAAGGGCCTGCATGCATGTTATGGAGTGTCCTTCCTTTCTGGGTGGGGAAAGGACCCATATTCAGCTGCATCCTCCTGCCAATGCATGAAGCAGTCCTGCTGCATTTTCCCCCTCTTGGTTAGGGAGGGCAGAGCTAAACTTTGTTCCTGCCCCACCTGAAGAAGGTGTGAGATGAAAGAGTAGAGCATTTTGTCAGTGCCTGGAGTGGAAGACCTTGGATTTCATCAGCTTTTAATCTGCTCCTTTTTTAAATATCTCCTTATTGCTGCTGTGACCTTCCAGAGTGAATGTCCAGAGGAAGGTGAGCAGTGAGCTCAGTACAGCAGTGCTTATCCTCTTCCATAGTCTGTGCCCCACGTGATGAGCCTTAGGACACGGGCATGGCCAAGGTGTGATCTTGATGGTGACCTTTTTCTAGGCATGGATGAAGGTCAAGGTTCCATGCTGGTGCTCCGTGATATGTTGGTATCCTTGATTGTATCGATCAAAGAATTCTTTGAGCACTATCAAGGACCCAGCAAGAAAAGGTGGCTCCAGTCATGTTTGCTGGACAGAGAGCAGAGTCAGTATTGTTCCCTGCTTTTTGCACCTTTCTGTGCTCAAACAAGCCCAGAGCACAGAGGGGTGAGAGAGACAACGTGCTGCTTTGCCAATAACACATTGACATGGTTCAGTTCTGCACAGCCTTCCCCACTGAGGCAGTCTCTGGCAGCCTCAGCATGATGTTTGCCTGCCTGGAGGAAACAGGGAGATTGAAAAAGGACTTCTGCTTCCAACCAAGTGCAGAGATGATGAACTGTTTGTGACACAAGAGCATACCCACTATACAACCTATCTCACCATCAGCTTGAGGCCTCTGACTTTGAGCCCTCAAAGCAGACACTCTCCTGCTGATCATGCTGAACTGCTGACTGCTCTTGAGCACAGAACACAAAAGCACTAAGGAAATATGCTGCTATGTTTGTAGAGCTGGCCATACACAGCTTCTTACCTTGAACAACTTATCTTGAAAGTGAAAATTTTACATCCAAGCTCAGAATGTATACTGCATTAAATTTTATTTTGTGACTCGCTAATAATTTATGGGGTTTTTCTGGGTTTTTGAAGTAATAGATCTTCTCCACAAAGCAGGTCTCAGCAACTTGTTGGTCAATATTTAATCTGTAACTACCATCTTCACATCAGAACACTTCTCACACTTGATAGTCTAGTCTTCAGCACATGGGAAGAGCAATTTTCAAGTAGGATTCAAAAGGAGAGGTACTTTTGTCTTGGGAAAGCTCCCTTGAGCAATAACAACTCCTCTTCAGTAAGAAGAAATACAATTGTCTTAGCAAATGGCAAGGAAAAGAAGAAAAAATTATCTCAGCAGCAAAGTTACTCTTGAGGAGCCAGCTATTGTCAGGAGCACCTTATCAAGGTGCCTTGGGAGTCACCAGGATGGATGATGGCCAGGTCAAATCCATAAACTGGACCTAAAGCAAATGATAGTTGGGTAATGGGTGTGTTTGAAAGTTGCTTTAATTTTGTCCCTCTCAATCTGGTTGGAGACAAGGCCTGTGAGAAGCCTTGAGATACAACTCATGCATTTTTGTGGTCTTTAAAAATGGCTGGGAAAGACAGAATTTCCCTGTTTGGTTTTGCATGGCTGAGCCATCCTCCAGCTGCGACAAACAGGAAGGGTTTGTGCCAGCTGGAGAAGTAGCATGTGAAGAGACAGCCACCTGTCCCTGTGTTAGAGCAGCAGACAATGGGGATGGCCTGGTCACCAGGCATACCACTTGTCCATGGTGACAGGGCTGGGCTTGAGTAGAGGTCACACCATGTGGATGAGAGAGAACATCACCTCTTCCTACCCTGACTGCCCAGACACAGGTAGGGATGCCAGGCCATGTCAACTGGGATAGCTTATATGGTAAGGGGAGCTGTTGCCATCCCACTGAGCCTCCCTTGGGTCTGCTGCAGCTCAGAAACAGCCCTCAGTCCTGCAGAGAGCCCCTTAAAGAAGTGGCTTCCCCTGTGTGTGCACACCTTCAGAGGCAGGGTGTCTTGTACTCACACTTTCATTTTAACTCCTCAGCTCCCTGTCACTGATGCCACCTGGTTCACCTCATTAAGTTACAGAGAAGGAGGCCCCTGGACTGATGGCAGGCAGGTTTAATGTGGCTCTTTCTGAGCACTCAAGTGCAGCATGTAGGAGGCTGCTGGGCAGATATTCCCACAGGCTCCAGCAGAACTGACTGATTGAAGTTGCTCTGAATTGATGGCTAATGGGGGAGCTTTCTTTGATAGCTCTTTCATTCTGGGTGCAGCTGGATAGAAAAAGATATCTTCACATGAGGAAGTGGGGGTTTATTCCTCCCGCCCTTTATTAACAGATGCTTCTAGTGCTCTCTAGCAGCAGAATGAGATCTGATGAAAACCTAATGGTGTGAAGGATTCTTAACTCCTTCTTTTTCATCAGTGGCTCAGTTATACACACCAACTGACAGTCAGGTCAGCCAAAAAGTTGATGACTATGTAAAGTTAAAAATCCCTTGGGAAAGTTTAGGCCACTGGAGTTGGATGCAGCGTCTCTGTGACTCCAAAAAATGGATCCTCGATTTGATATAGGTGTGATAGCTGCAAGTCGAGCATCTAATGCCTTAAAGCCATGGGTGGTTAAGTCGTGATGGGGTAACTGAGGGACAGAGCTGATGTAGGGAGCCAGGGGGCTTCAAGGCAGGAGGCTCCAATATTAGCAGAGACTTCAGAGAAGCTTTCATGGCACCTGCTCATGATATGCATGGCTCAAGCTGCTGTGACAAGAATTACACACACAAAGGCAGAATTATATCAAAACTGATTAACAGAAACTGGCTAATGGTGAAAATCCTGTTTCACTCACCCTGTGGCGGCCTCTGTTCAACAGGCTCATTGCAAGTACTTTTCCACCTACATTATCTAATCTTTTAATCAAATAATGGATTTCTTCCCATTTCCATAAGTTCTACATCTCCTAAAGTTTCCGTCAGCCAGATGTCCCTGCAATCTGTGTGTATCCACGAACTGACATATTTGTGACCATGCCATTTCTCATTCCCATATACAGATCAGGGTGTATGTTAGAGAGGCCAGAAACTCCAACAGTTTGTTCCAGTTTGAGCTCAGCGGGCCAGATTTTGGTTGGTATAAATCAGTGCTGACGTGGAGCACAGTCATTTTGCTCCATTTGGGGATCTGACTCATAATTTCCAGTCTAGGCCCTGGCATCTGTCAGACTCTGTGGCAGGGCACTAAAGAAGCTGTTTGCGTAGGGCTCGCTTTGCCCATTTCCTCAGCTTGACACGGCAGCCATTTGTCTTCAGTGATGTGTGCTGGGCCCTATCTTAAACTGCTGAGGTAAATTTAAGAGAGTCAGAAAGTAACTACACCCTTACCTGGGAACTTGGCCATCACTTTGCAGTTAAAACCCCTTTGCTTTTACAAGAAAGGACTTGGATTGCAGTGACTTTTATTTGTAGGTGATCAGAAAATGCAGTTTTTCACCTCAGACACAATGGCTTCACTGTTTAATGCCATGTTGAAGAGCAAGAAGCCTTGAGCTGTCTCTTTAAAAAAGGTCAATAAGTTCATGTCATAACATGAGTGAAAATGTGTATGTCTGTTTAGTTGGGACCCAAGAGAAGAATTTGACCTGTGGCACCTGACAAACTGACAGTAAGCTCCTGGGCAAACAGGGAGGGTGTATCCTGGCCCTTTTCCTCAATAAGATTTTGTTCTCCTTTTAGCTGGAGGTGCCATGTACGACCCCAGTTACTACAAATGGTGTCATTCCTCCTCTTCCTTGCCTGTAAAATGCCATCTGGGAAGGAGGGCTTCCACGTGTTTGCAGTGTGTCTGTCCAGCTGGGGTGATGTCCTGTGAGTCAGTGCAGCTGCTGCTGCAGGCAATCCCAAAGCATTCCATCATGCCACCCACCAGGCTGGGCGAGGGCTGGGGGGCCATGGGGGAGGAAAATGCCAATTTAGGTTCACAGTGGCTTTGCGTGAAAGCAAGGAGATCCTTCACATGGGAGTTAAATTTATCAAGTGCATTGATGTATTCTAACATTTTTAGTGGTAAGAATTCCTGTCCACTCTTCCCTTCCTTTCCTCCTCCCTGTTTTGCCCTCACCATCAGAAAAATGCTGGCCACTGGCAGCTACTCTGCTGTTGTCAATATGTCATGGCTGCACAGTTCTCATCTTACAGTGGATGAATGGAAAAAAGGCCTGCAAAGGACCTCACAAGTTACCTAGTCCATATCCCTGCCTAATGGCAGGGTCACCTCTTCCCAAGTCATTCCTGAGAACTGTTTCTCTAGTTTGTCTGGAATGACTTCACACCCTCAATACAGCATACAGAACAATTTATGCTTGTGCTTCATCATTCTTTATGTTCTTCCAAGGTTTAACTGAAACTTCCCCATTTCAGTTTGAGACCATAGCTTCTTGTCTCGTCTGGTGTGAATCACAAGCAATCATCTGTTGCTTTCTTTATTTTGTGGGAATCTCATCCATTATTTCATCACTTTTATTGTGTCCTACTTCAGTCTTTTTTTAAGCTGTGACAGTCCCACTGGTTTTTCCTTTCTTCGTATCTCATGTTTCCTAAATATCAGATCATCCTCCTGCTCTTTTCTGGACCCTTCAGTTTGTTCACGTCCTTCTTGTCCTCACTCCTCCATACTTGGCCTGCTCTGGCCTTTCCAGTGGATTTCCAGTTTGTTAGATAAATACATTGCCAATCTGTTGATTGCAACTCAGCCTGATTGTAGGTAATGCAAATGTGGAAAGGCATTCATGATTCCATCAAATCTACAGATGTCAGCTGATTGTCTGCTGATTTCCCACCACGGGACTTGAACCTGGAACTGGCCTGACAGCCAGTTGTTCTCAGCTATAGGAGAGGCACATGTATGAAACCAGCTGTCTGTGTTTTGGCCAGGGCACAGATGGATTTGTGCTACTGCCGGTGCAATTCCCATCTGCCTCCATCATCTTCAGCAACTACGGAAGTCATTCCTGGCTCTTACTCAATAGCTGAGCCACAAGTCTGAAAAAAGATCAGTTGAAACTGGAACAATTATTTTGTGTGGTGCCCTAGTTCTACCTGGGTGGTGCTCCAAATGCTGTTTCATCAATAGTTTATGTTATTGCTGCTACTTAGAAGGTGCTCCCCAAGCTGAGCTACCCAGGATGCAGGGATTGTTAGAAGAACATCATAAAGGTTTATGGCAAGCCCAATCCATCTCTTTTCATTAAAAAATAAGAAAACTCCATCTATTTCAGGGATATTCTTGGTGAAACAAGAAGAGGGGGAAAAGAAAATCCTACTTCCATATGCTCTCTCCCATGGGAAAACAAATCTAGCTGTAATAACTTTCACATGTGCCCTGAGCTCCTAAGTTCCCCCTGACACAACTGCACAGAAGTCAGAGCATCCCATCGATTCCTGTGCACTTTGGCACAGTCTCACCAGGGGTGGGTCAGGCCCTGCTCCCTGAGCTTCACACAGTGCTCATGTTGAATCATTTCATCCCAGTCCACGTGTCTGCACACTGAAGGTTGAGCAGGCAAAAAAGACTTAAGGTCTGACAAACTACCCAGTGTTAGTTCACGTGGACCTACCCCCAAACTTCCTTCACTGACCTTTGGCCTAATATTGTCTGTTATTTCTAGAAAGAGAGTGGATTTTTTTTATACCATTTTCCCTGCTGCTACTCACTTTAGCCTGATATTAATGGCCTTTGAAATACTAGACTGGGGACTTTGCTTTTAAAATAAGCTTTTTGTAGCCCTGATTTCTTTTCTTTCCTCTTGTGTTTCTTCCTTCTTTCTTGCGTTTCTTTTGGGGAAGTATTGGCTGTTTGAACCCATGTATGATGCTGTTGGAAAATTGGCCATTTTTGTGTGTTGGGGAGAGGGGGGGAAAGCTTTCATTTCCTGCCTAGCAAGAGGGTCTGGCAGGCTTATTTCTTCCCATCAGTGGAATTTCACAGTTCAGTACAGGAAAACTGAAGGGTGAAAGTAACTGGGAGAAGCTGGGGCTGGAGGCAAAAGGTGTGAGCTTGTCTGTCTGTGCTGCTGCACTGTCAGTGCAGCCAGGGGTGTTGGATGCAGGAGAGAGAGGTGTCTGGGAAGCAGGAGCACAGGCAGGCAGACCAGACAGATGAGAGGCTAGAAGGTGTAAGCAGCCCATTTCAGCTGGTGGCTGAGAGGTACATAGAGTGCGCATGAATCCAAATCAATCTGCAGACTAAGCCAGGATGCTTGGGCGGAGCAGGAGTCTCAGCTCATTCGCCAGCACAGAGGGAATTTCTATGCTGTTGGGATCCCATGCTGGACAGAGCAGAGCTTCTGGGCTAGGGGACCACATACCAAACAGCATCTCCAGGGAAAGCCATTAACACAGTAGGTGTCATTCCCAACCCGTGTGAATTGCTCTGGCTGCCTTCAAACCAGACAAGCTGATGCCAGCTGTGAAAGTGACCGTGAGAGGAAGGTTATCTCCAAATCAGAAGGGACTTCATTGACCTCCTTAGACTTTCTCTGAAACAGTGATGCTCTGAACAGATGATCTTCCTTTCCCTTGCAGCAGATTATCCCCCTTGTTAGAAAGAAAAAAAAAAAAAAAAGGAAAATAGAAAAAAAATGCCTTTGTTTTAACTTCTATTTTGAGAGAAGGGGAAAAAATGCAGCTGTTCCCGGAATTGCTTGTCATAGCTCGAGACACTGAGCAGCTCATGCGTTTTCTCTTACATGATTGTTTTCCTCCTGAATGAAGCAAACCTTGATGTTCTGCTTAGGGGCAGGGGACTAAGGGAACAGCTTTAGTATGGTCTTATTCTTTGTTCTCACTGGTCCTAGCAAGTGACCTTAGTCCCTGCTTGCCTCACTTTCCATTAGTCTGCCTTCCTGGATGTCAAGAGAAGAAATCTAGTAAGCACTTTCCCACTCCTGCTGTCTGGTATTGCTGTGAAGTTAATAGAGGCTCTCTTGCAGCCACTCTGCATTGGCTGCAGTGCTGCATTTGCAGTTCAGCTGAGTCCAAGCTCCTCATTCATCTCTTTTCCTCTTATCTAAGTTTAACAGATGCCAAAGCTGGTCTCTCCCCTTTCTACTTGCTCCCAGTCCTGTGTTAACTTCCAGTCCTTTCTCTGGAATGAGCAGGGGGAAGAATCTTAGGAAAGTTCAGGTTCCCAAGTTATTTTGGCTTTAAGACTGACAGCCCAGCAAATGTACTGCAGTGGGAAGGTGAAGATACAGATACAGACTGCTGGGATCATCTGTCCGTCAGCAACAATGTAGTGCTTTATTCACTTACTGCATCTTCTCATGTCATAAAGCACAACCTGAATGAAGGACTAGAGAAAATGGATTTCATACTCCATAAAGAGCCCATTTCTTACACTTCTGGGTAAGACAATGAACTTCTTCAAATAGGTTCTGCTGTGCTGGAAATTAGAGATCGGAATGTCTGGTATTAACAGTGAGTGAAACATTGTCCTGACCTAGGTCCTGCCCTTAACACTATACACTGAAGCACCTAGGGACAACACCAGAGCCTTTGAAGGCTCTTCTTCACTTAATAGTAATGACAGGATATTTTAAATGTCATGAACCACAGGGGAATGCATTCATGTTTTCCAAAGAAGTGTGGGATGATCTATCTAGGGAGCATAAAACCACTAGCTATCTTGGGTTCAAAACCATGTCAGGATTTCATTCTAGTCATGATCCCTTAGCACGAGAGGATGGGAAAAAAAGAAAAAAAGAGAGAGAAAAAAAAAGAAAAACATGACTAAGGAGAAAATGTAAGTCAGAAGCTGCATACACAGCGCTGGTCATGTGTGTGAGTGCTCAGGAAGGGATGGGGTGTTGTTTCAGGGCAGCAGGACTCGGTGGGTGTACATGATGAGTGAACCTTAACTTTGAAGCTGGCAGGAACGGGTCACAGGAAGTTGTAGTGGAAGAAGCAAAATAACATCAACTGCTGCAGTTCCCCAGAGCTTCCTGATTCCCTGCCCCTCTCTGCCCCTGGGCAATGTCCCCTGCTTGTGGATTTTGGCCACCTGTCCTTGACACTGACACACACTGGAGCATCCCAAAAAGATTGGTGTTAGCCCCTGTGACCAGCTCCAGGCTGAGAACCTTTGCCCTGTCCGTTTCCACTCCACCTTCCAGTGAGCAGGTTATGAAGCTGTCTGACACCACATTTATTCCCTGTAAGCACTTCATGCACTCAGGGTGTTTTGTGGGCCTGGTTAAATGTTTGCAGTGAAAAAGGGGGACGGAGAAGTGTGCCATATTTAAGTTAGATTCATCCAGGGCTTTCAGAGAACACCAAGCATGTCCTACACACTTAGGTTTTCAGCTCATGTGGTCTTTTTACAGCTATTTTGAGCCTGATGTGTCCATTATCCACAGCTTTTTTGGCTGCCTGAATTAGGTTCTTGTCTCAGTAGGCATGAGCCTTTATGTCACCATCTCTGGCTAAAATTTTTGTCAGCTAAAATAAATACTGCATTATTTGAAATAGGCATCCTGGTAAGAGCAGGACATGGCCCTGCTCAGAAAAGAGCTCAGAGCTTAAAGAAGGCTGCTTCTCCTTGCAGCCCTTGTTCTCAGGGTGTATCTCAGAATGTAGCACAACCCTAGTGCACTTTGCTGTTGTTCAGTGTACTTGCAAACCCTTGGATTCCACACAGCTTTCCTGTCCCCAGCTTTGGGCGTGTAACAGAGAACAGGAACTAGGCCCAGCTCACAAAAACATCACAAAAGCCTGTGAGCCCACAGGTGGCTCCTGCTCCCTGTAAACCCACTGGGCTGCGTGCTGACCTGTCTGAGGTGGTGTAAGCATGGAGTTAACACCATCCGTGATAGCAGTGTACACCTGGCAT
The DNA here is from genome assembly GCF_029207755.1 of Chamaea fasciata. Lineage (NCBI taxonomy): Eukaryota > Metazoa > Chordata > Aves > Passeriformes > Sylviidae > Chamaea > Chamaea fasciata. Next base: position 23,126,768 of record NW_027094087.1, on the reverse strand, counting down.
TAGGCAGGCGTAGCAGAGATCAGAGCCCGTCGGTGCTTTGTGTGTGGGGTTGTACTGACCTGGGCTTAGGTGCATACACAGCAAGGGGAAATTCCAAGTCCAGTTGCAGTCTCCTTTCCAGGTTCTGCTGTGTCGTTTTGTGCATGTACCAGCTTCACAGACTCATTTCATATTGCAAATCCTTGCTCTCATTTGAGGATTATCTCAAAGTGACAGCAGCTTGCATTCATCAGATTTAACCATTTCAGTCTTTCCTGTAAACTATGTCCTCCCAGAACTGGCTGTATGTACTTGCAGGCTCCTCTGGAAAAAAAGCAGAGATGCTGGTAGCTGACTGTGTAGACAGTGGGAGTGAGGGACACTCCCTAGAGCTCAGTTGCCAGAAAGATCACACTCCAGCTCACTTTCACAGACCAGGATCTTAGTCCAAACCCACAATCAGCAGCAGCCCAGTGCTGTAAACAGGGAGAGTTGATGCACAGGCACATAATGTGCATATTCCTGGCACTGTCAGGAAACTGGTAAGCTGCACCAGGCCAAATGCTGGAGAGCACAATGTCATAAATTGTCTGAGATAGGTCACCTCAGTTCTTCTGTCAGGGCCCAAATCTCTACAAGCCAAACAGAAGAACCAGCCTGTGTAGCTTGGGCTGCAATGAACCTGGCCCCACTGGGGCTCAGAGAGAAGCTGGGTCAATTATCTGATCACACCACTGTTTTACCTGTCAATTCTTAACCTCTTCAAGTTGCCTTGAGAACACCTGCTGATTTTCTGTGTTTTGGACAAAGCTGTTGATTCTGCTTTAGATCTTTAACAGAAATGTCAGTCTTGAGCCTTATCTTCATTTTCTATCAGATTTCTGTTCCTGAAGAAATTAAGAAAAAAAAAATGGCCTATAAAGAGCTGAGCTCCATTTACCTGAGAGCAGAGCAGGAGCCAGATTGCTGGGAATGGTGAAGACCATGTATGTGAATGAATTTCCATGTAGCTAGAGCTGAACTGGGAGTAGTTTCGAGTGTGTGGTGGATTGTGCAAGGATAGTGTAAGAGTGCGCTAGAACAGGACCAGGGGGAGGGAAATGCACCTCTGATTCTGCACAAAAGGGTTTGAAAGAGGATTTGCATATGTAGCATGCGTATAACTGAGAGTGGAGCAGTAATTAGGAGTAAGTGAAGGTGAAGCTGAAAGAGGAATTTCGTGTTCAGTGAAAGATCTTTCCATGTAAGCTATTGTTCGGAAAGGTTATTAGCAGACAGCAGTACAAACTGTCCTGAGCCACATGCTCTGCCTTTGTCTGACTACAGGATTTTTACAAGCCTTTTTTTCTTTGAGAGCTGACAGCATAATAGTCCTGGACAATGCCAAATCATCATCTGCACACTCACTAGGGGAGCTGGGCTTTTATATGAGAGTGAAGAAGATAAAAACAGCACACTCAAAGCAAGACAGAAAAGACTGAATAAGGGAATAAGAGAAGAAGAGAGAGATTTAAATGCTGTTTGCTGGGCTGGCTGATTTTTTCTTCTCTTTAATTTTTTTTCTCTCCCCTGCTCATTATATTCTGGATGTCTTGTTCCAAAACTGTTTCAGTCATTTTGTGCTCCTGTGTTTGCAGAGCATGAAGGCTCTGGCTTGGAGGTAAAAGCCATATAGATGCTTTAAAATATGGCAGGTGGAAGAGGGAGGAGCGAAGCCCTATATAAGTGAAGTGTAGGACAGATGTTGTCTCCTTCCCCAAGCAGCATTCTGCTTCTGACAGGCAGCTCTACAGACTGCACTAATGCTTCTCCAGAAGTATTACATATGTGAGACCCCTTAGGTCAGGTCCTTAAGCTGGACAGGCAGCCGGTTTCAGTCCAGAAAAAGGGACTTGGTTATGCTTACTGCCTGCTGGCCAGGACTGGATTCATGTTGCAAGACTCAGATAGAAAGCCAAACTTTTCTAACACTGAGTCACATTAAGAAAGATCCGCATTCATCAGATTCCCATAGGCAGGCTTGGGTGGGGAGTGTATCTTTTAAGCCTGTGCTCTTCCCCTCTGTTCCCTTATCTCCCTTTCCTGAGGCTTCCTGCGCGTCCCTCACTGTGCGGTTCCTTTTGTAATATGGCAAGAGCTGAGTGACAATCAATCTCCTGCCCCTTTCTGGCCACTTCCCTTACAGAGACTGCAGAAGCTGTTACAGCCATTAAGACTGAAAAAACGGCCATGAAGCATTTTTGCTGCCAGTCTGTGTTTGGTAGGAGAAGGATTTTGTTCAATCAGAAGGTCCTTAAGTTGCCCCAGATATACGATGCGTGCTGGCAGGGATGGCATCTGGCTTTGTCAGCTCTGTTGAGGGGAACAAGTTCCATGTAGTAACCCTGTCATGCAGGAGTAAGGGAACATATTGCAATTTGTGTTGGTAAACCCTTTATGCTGTTGTGTGTTACTATTAAAGATATGATTGTGTCTGGCAGTATGAAATGTTTTGGAAATGGTTTAGGACATTTTAACTCACTGTACCAGTCTCATTGTCTGCATGCCTCCACCAGCAAATCCACGTGCCTTACTAACCTGAAGTCCAGCTTTACAGGGCAGAAGAAATCCTCAAAAGTAACATCATTCTCCTGCATATAAAACCATCACACAGGGGGTTTTTTTCTACATATTTTATGTTAGATTCTTCCAAGACTAGTACAAACTGAGGAGCAGGAAATCTTTTTTCCCAGTGAGTAAGACTTCTGTTGCTACCATGGAGTGAAATACTGCAGTGTAACAATTTAACATGCAGAGAACTGGAAATTCTGCCATGAGCAAGGGGGTTTTGGTGGGAAGGCAAAGAGATATTTCTCTAGAAAGCTGCTTTGCCTCTCCCTACTGGTTTGTGCATGGTTGTGAGCATGGGGCCAGGGTTTCATGGATGGAGACATTCTGGGTGTCTTTATATATAGCTCTGCTCTTTGCCAGTATCCTTTGCCAGGCTACCAGGTTAGCTACTGTGTTGTCAGAAGACCTGGAGATCATTGTTAGGAACCTCACCTGAGGTCTGGAGCCCCCCTCTGGAGACCCTTCTGTCTTCTTGTGTACTTCCTTGGGAATAGTATGCTTTGCAAAGAGCCTCAGTTTGCTCTATTACTTGATTGCATGTAAAGAGCTATTAAAAATGAGTAACAATAAACATGTAATTAACATTACATTTATTATCATCTAAGTCCTGTATTGACTGTTGGTGTTTGGCACAGACACTGGCATGCAATTTAAAAATGAATAAATAGACTAAATGAAAATTTAGCTTTTGGAGATTTTTTTTTTTTAAGATTTCATCAGTACAGCAAATTAGTTGTGCCATACAAACTCTTTCTTGGGACTTGGACTGAAATCCAGTAGAAGCCAATCAGTCTGAACTAGTTTTCTAAAAAGAGCTCAGGTACTGGCGCTCAGCACTTTCAGAAACTCTCCTTTTCCTTTCAGGCTCCAAAGGAAGGAATAATTTTTCTTGCCCAGTGTGTGCTGCCCTCTTTGACCTTCTGGCCTGAGCACAGCACACACTGTGTGTGGGCTACTCTTGGGAAGGTGCCCTTCAAAACCTCCTTCGTGCTTCTGTCCCCAAACCAGGTTGTGGGATTGAGAAACAGAGGCAATTGAAACAGTACCACAGCTCAGAGCAAAGTCTGCTGGTCATCACTGCTCTGCTGCAATGCACCGAAGAGCAAGGTGCAGTCAGCCTGGGCTCCACCTGGCCATCACTGTGATTGCCCTGAGTATTCTGAGCAGGGTAATTCTTGCCTGTGTTGTGACTCGTGCCTTTGTGGCCTAGGAGCATGGCAATGAGATGAAGAGGGTGTGTGAGAGCAGGACTGCCAGTGTACACCTGGGTCTTCAGCCAAGTGGCTCCTACTTGCAGAAAAGTTGTGTACTGCACACACAGCAGGCATCCCCATGGAAGCCATGCCAGCTGAGAGGCTATACCATCAGGAAAGAGTAGGCCAGTGCACTCTATGGTCCTGCATAAAAAATGAATTGTATAATCTTTTATTTATCAAAATTTTTTTTTTTGGTAAGGTTTTTGCTTTTCCAGTATTGCTATCTAGTTCTTTGCTAGTCTACCCTGAGCATGTCAACTTTAAAAATTTTTCTGACCATTCTTTTAACTGTGTAGTAGAAAAATCAAAACTGAGGGGATTCCGACAACCTCTCTGCAGCCTTTCTGCTTTCTGGCCTGCAACCAAAGCAGTCCTTCTCCAGAGCAAGCAGGAAGACTATTAAGTAAGGGACCAGGGGGCTGAGCCAATTCTGTTCAGTCATTCATTTATTTCTTTCATTTCCTTTAGTGCTGCTGGTGTTCACCTCTAGAGCAGTTTTCTGAACAAGATGCAGGGGATACATAACCATGAGGGTGCATGGCACTGCACAGTTACTAGCAAGTATGGCCTTGCAGTACCAACCAGGAGTGTCAGGAATCTTAGCAAAAAAAAAAAAAAAAAAAAAAAATCTGTGGTCAATAAAATAGAATTAAAACCACCAATATTTACTGTTCACAGACTGGAATGGAAGGAAACTGTTGCTAGAGAGCCGAAAGAAAAAAAAGGACACCTCCCTACCTAACAGCTCCCACTGAAAACTTGGCTGTAGATTCAGGGTTTGCATTGTGCTCTCTCCACTGGTAAGTTGGGATGCTGCTGGACTCGTCAGGAGAAAAAGGAGCTGAGATGAAGGCAGCTCTGCTGATAACAGTGGCCTGTTCTAGCCTCCCAAGTCAGCACTATCCACAGAGAAGGAGGGAGGCAGGCCCTGGGCTGCCCATGGTTTGTACTAGAAAGGAAGAGATAAGTCAGAGATGAAAGGGAATGCACTGGTCAGTTGTAGTAGCTCAAAATAAATTGCTGCATTCGTCTCAGCAAATTACTTTATTCTGCAACCACAGCCTCCTCCTTCCCACACACACAGATGCCTTCCTCTCTTATCCCTCCATCCCTCCTTAAACCCCTTCCATGTTTGCCTGATGCTCCATTCTGTTGCTTCAGCTGCCCATATTGAAAGACATACAGCTGTGATTTGTGACTCAGTCCTTGAAATGCCAGAGATAAGATCCACTCCCTAGAGTGACCTGAGCCATGTCCAGAAAGGGGACATGCCAGTAGCTCTACCTTCAGCACCTCTTGTTCTCTCTCTCATGATGGCAATTCTGGCAAGGTTTCCAAGAGGATGACAATATGCTGTGCCATAGGCAAAGACAGCCTTGCCACCCTCTTTTGTGCCTTCTTTGCAAACAAGAAACTTTTATCTTATATGTGTCTCTAGTTTCTGTCTCCTTGTTCTCCACCATACAAATCTCTCCTTTCCTCCCTACACCTCTCATTTATCCATCTCTCAGCTCTGACAGTGCAACTGCTCCTCTCCAATGCCATGACATGCACAGTGGGACCAAATGCAATTTGGGCCCAAATAACCCAGTGTCCTGGGGCATAGGTTTGACGGGGGACTGAGAAAATGATTGCCTTGAAGATGTAGTTCACATTGTCCCAGGAGTGTGTACACACACCTGTCTGGGTGCAGGGGGTCACTTTGGGGCTCCCCATCAGAAACACAAGAGAGCTCAGAAGCTGTGTCTCTTTCACCTCCTGGTAACCATGGCTGTGGAGCAGCAAGGTTGCTGACAGAGGGATCCAAGGGTATGGGGAAGGCCAAGTGTGAAAAGGTCAGTGAGTGAAAAATCAGCAAGGGATGGATTCAGACTTCCTTTACCTTCCTTGGGGTTGTTCCTGATTCCTGTTTTGATTTTTGCCTTTGAAACCCCAGGACTGGGCAGACATCAAACAGCATGTCCTGGGCTGTTGCAATAGTTGTCCTCTAAAACTCTCCATCACAGGAGATGCTGGAGTTGTATTTCAAGTCAGCCCAAGCTGATGAGATACTCGTTCTAATGCAGGTTGAGTTCAAGAGGAGGCAGCACACAGACAGCAGCGTTGAGAAGACCAGCAGAGCTGTGCTGTCCAAGCATTGCCCATCAGAAAACACAGTAGGAAGCAACTTATTGTTGCTGCCTGAGAATAGGGCACACAACTCCTCTTTGCCATATGCCAGTGCAAGGCACTATCAGGGAGCCATCTGTGGGTCTGCACCCAATTAGTGCTGCCTCAGCCTCTCCCAGAAAGACAGTCTTGGAGTGATGACTACAGAGAAAATAATTATAACGGGAAAACAAACAAACTGAAAAATCTGCTCAGAGCTCCTGTAGCACTGCAGTCTGTTCTGGAAGACTATCATGTCAGAGGAGAGCAGCATTTGACCGATGGAAGCTGATTTGAGTTACAGAAAGAACATGTAATGTCATGTTGGATAATATCATCCTTTTCTCTGCGTCTGGGTAAATCTCTGAGCTTTTGATTTCCCTTGGTTTATCCTGCTGTGACAGTTCCCATGCAGAGGCATGGGATAAGCTTCCTCACCTCGACGCGGCTTGAGGGATGATTTTTTTTCCTTTATCAGTGCACACTCCAGAAAGACAGTGGGTACTGGGCTAAATATGCCCTCTTAAGATTTTACTTAAGGAAAAAAAGCTACATAAAAGCTCGAAAAAAGCTTAGATAGATAGTAGGCAGTGCAGAGCTGTGTTTCTTGGCCTTATCTCCTGGGTGATGCTGGCTGCAGTGCACTAGCACGCTGCAGCAGCTGTGAAAGAAGCAACAGTAACACCACCATTAAAAAAAAACCCCAGAAATTATTAGAAATTGCATTTGCGACTGTATTGTCTGTGCCAGCTGAGATGACCATGGTCTGCAAGGAACCACACAAGCAATGAGAGTTCATGGTAAGGGAAGCAATGGAAATTCATTGGAAAGGCCTGTCTGGGTGGAGGAGAAGCAGCACAGCTAGGCATGGTGGAGAGTCACTCTGGATCAGACCCTGAGCAGAACAAACTGAGAGAATCACAGCTTTCTACCTGGTGGGAGTAGGTGTTGTCAAGCCACACTAGCAAATGTTGTTCTCTTTGCTTCACACCAGGAAGGAGATGTAGGCAGGCAAAGGAGCAGAGTGTGTCTGTCACCATGGGAAAGGGAACCAGGAGGTCCATGCTGAGAGTGAGCCCTGGGAAAGAGCTGTGAATCAGCAGTGTATACGCACTGGAGGACACTCTGGAGGACCTTTAGTGCTGGTGCTCTCCACTGCTTTTCCACACTGCCCTAGAGCTGTCACGGCCCACAGCTCAGGGCTGTTAGACAGACAGGAGATGTGCTTGGGCTGTGCCAGACTTGGCATGTTGATAAGGAGTTGTTCTTGAGATAAGAGGTTGTGGTGGCAGCAGCTCAAACCTCTGCCAGCAGCTAAGAGGGTGCAGGTGTGCCTTGTGCCATCACCCTGACCACCACGGGGGCTGTTTCAACCCTGCAGGCCTTGCCCCTGCTCTGTCTAAGCTGCACTCACTGCCTGAGGCACTGGGACATGGGAGCCATTGTACAGGCTTGACACTGGGATAAGGGGCTCCCTGGGCACTTCTCCCTCTTCACTGCCTGCACAGGGAGACAAGGAGACAAGACACCTGGCTCAGGCCAAGCATGTTATTTTCCAAAGGCAGTGCCAAGTGAGACAGCTATCAGGCTCTTCATGATCACCTAGATCAGGGTTTGTATAACATGTTTGGGAAGCTTCCAGAAGCTCATCCTGAGCAAAGGACATGGCCCTTTCTCTCTGTTTGCAGTCCTCCTCCAACATACAGCACTTGTGCCTGCATTCTTTTCAGTGCTGAGGCAATACCTCAGCAAAGATACTCAGTTTAGTCTTCCCTTCTCTGCCTGCCTGATCTTTCAGCTCTTCCCTTCCCTGGGCCAGGGCCTGCAGCTGCAGGACAGAGCAGGTCCTTAATGTGTAGGCCAGGTAGGAATACCCACATGGAACTTTGGGAGCAGCTCTGAGGGTGGAGGCATATAAACTTCATCCTTCTTCTCTGATGCCCCTGGCAGAAGGAGAGCTGTTGCATTACACCAGCATTTAAGAAATGATAATAATTAAAAGCTTTCTGATGAACATGTTTAATTTCCTATTCTAAAAAGCTGCTAAGGCAGCGCCTTTCAGACATTAGCATATTTGCAAGGTTAATGTAGTGTACTTAATAAGATAAATAATGCTTGTCATGATATTTCAGGCCAATTGTAAGGGGAGGGAATAAAAAATACTTCACTTAACATCTTAAGTTTTTGCCTGGTCAACTTCAAGTTAACTGCTGAGCTACCACTGAGCATTAAGGTGTGTTGTTCACTTTTCTCCATGGCAGGTGCTCACCAACACCAGCAGAGGGTTAAATGAGACTGTCATGGCACAGATGGCATGGGCGAGCTTGAAGTGGACTCTTGGTGTCTACTGTGATAGACATCACTCTGGGAATGTGCTTAGAACAGCAGCAGAGCCATAAAAGTCTAAAAGAAAAGGATATGGGATCTGGGACAACATTCGTGACTGTGCAGGGCACAGCAGTGGTAACTACCTGCAGGAGAGGGTCTGAGCCTACAAGCAGGAGGCAGCAGTAATTAACAGTGACTGATACAGCGGGACCACAAGGCTGGAAGAGGCAGTAGTGGTCCTCTTATTTTTATGTCCTACTTCAACTCATAGTTTAATACGTATTTCCATATGAACATCCAGAATCAGGGAAGCATTTGAAAAATCCTCATGTAAGACACCATGTGTGGGCCATGGGAGACAATCATAAACCTGCTTGCAAGCTGCCAGCCCTGGGCAAGTGTCAGGTAATGATTAGCAGAGAGCCCCTGTGTTCCTAACAGCTCCCCTCCTCTTCTGCAGAATGATTGCTTTCTTAGGCTTTTTCATAATGTACAGTAAAAGCTGCTACATCCTTAGATAAATGAGGCCACAGTGGGCAAGGAAGAAAGAGAAGAGAACTTTCCAGGCAAACAATCCAGGGCACCTGGCTTGCTACTCCCCCATGCCCTTCCTTTCTATCCCCTCCTCCCCCTGACCAGTAAAACAGACCAAACAGCTCATTATTTTCTCATAATGATGAGGAGAGGGAGAGAGAAACAAGCAAAAAAGCCCCAAAACCCTGCTGGTATTTTCTATAAAGGAAATTAATAAATAGATATGCCACACAGATACATGTCACAATGAAAGGCTGGGAGGATGGGTAGATATTTAGCTGGCTTAAAATGCCAGGCCAATATGATGAAGGAAAGGATGGACAGCAGAGATAGCTGAAAGATAAGGGGGGACGTTGGGGTGCACGAAACAAAATGGGGAAAATAGAAAGCACCATGGGGAAACAAAGACACTGGAAAAAATGAAGGGAGGAGAGAGATTTGAGTGAGGAATGAGCAGGATGTGAAAGCAGATTCAGCAAAAAGACAGATGAATTTGGCAGAGGGTGGAAGGAATAATATGTTGTTGTAGGTGTTCAAGGGGGGTGGTAGCCAAGGGGTGGAAGACCGGCTACAGTGGGTAGATTGATTTTGATGTTAGCTGTATTGCAGGTCAAACACAGTCCTCACACCACATCGGCTCCACATCTGTTTCTTCTTCCTCCTGCCTGTCAGCCCCCCACTGTGCCCTAGATATTATCAGCTGGAGCACCTCTCGGGCTTGGCACTGACTTTCAGCCCCAGGGTGGGGGGGGCCGGAGCGCATAGGTGAGGCACACACCAGCCCATGTGCCCCACAGCACCAATAAGCCCAGGGGCTCAGTGCAGCCTTACAGAGCTGTCAGAAGCCTGAGCATGTTGCCACTGGAATCCCCCTCTCCTGCCTCATCTCCCAGGCAGACTGGTGGCTGGAAGCCCATCCCACAAAAGGAAAGGGGCTTTGAGTGTCTGGGGCAAACCTGACAGACTGTAGGGCTGGTGGGATGCAAGGCAAGCCATCCCACCTCACAGGACACCTGTAAACTGGAGGTGATGTCAACCTGTCCCACTGAGTAACATGGGGAAAGGGCTTCTACAGCAGCTCTGCAGGTTTGGCCTCTCCAGTCAGCTTGTTCCTGTGGTTTTGGCCTGTGAGGATGGCCTGTGTCAGGCCAGAGGGAGCCATTTTTTCAGCCCCGTCTCTACAAATGGTGTTGCTTAGCTGATCCCATTGTACTGTGGGAATTTCCCTTCACCCTGGGCTGCTGGATCCAGATGCCAGGCTCGAGGAACGCAACATCGTGCAGCTCATGGCCCCAGACAGCTGCCCTGTATCCCGTCAGGATATATATCCTGTATCATGAGATGCACTCATCATCCTCAGCACAGGACAGACAGCCCTTAATACCAGAGCCTGCTCCCTCTGCAGTGCTGCAGCACATTATTGTCTGAGAGCAGCACCAAACCAGTGCCCTGCCTCCATCCCAGCTGCTGGTTTCTTTCTGTCTCTGGGGTGCTACAAACAGCACCACTTACAACTGCAAAAGCAGCTTTGCTTCCCTGCCCAAGCTCTGAGCAGCTCTGCGAGGCCTCGGCAAACGTGCCCCACCCGCTCAGGAGAGATTAGTGCATCCCAGTACCTGGGCAAGTGGAGGGTTGGGCTGGGCTGCTCTGGGAGATGGTGGTGGCTGTGTGGTGTCTCAGAAGCTGCTTGGCTGAGTGCTGCTCACAGCTTTCCTAGGGGAGAGCATCCCTCTCATCACTCTGCTGATCCCAGTTGCGTGGTAACTGTGACTGCACTAAGGGATGAACACCTCAGTCACAGCCTCCCTGCTCCTTCCCTCCCCTCCTCTCTGCTGACACCCATTGGTTTGCAATCATCTGCTCACTCTTCTTCAGTTTTCTCCACTTGCCTTCCCTACGCATTTGCCCCATCCTGTTTCTGTCCTCTGTGAATAATGCTTGGCAGCGTAGTGTGTTGCCATAGAGGAATTAAAGCTGCTCTAGGCAGTTAGCCACTCATCTAGGAGAGGATCCTGAAAAGCAAAGAAGGAGAAAAGAAAAAAAAATAAAGAAAAGAAAATCAAGGTTTTCTCCATTTTCTGTCTCCTTAGTGCTTGCTAGGGCTCTTGGCAGAGCTGGGGGCAGAGTGCCCATGGAACAGGGCGAAGCCCCAGGTGCTTTAACACAGCTTGAAGAACAAAGACGTAAATAGAAAGAGGAGAAGAACTGCCAAACCAGTACGAAGCTGAAGATTGAGATAAGGAGGGCTGATGCAGTTGGAGACTAGCTGTATTGTGTGTGATGTACCAGCTATCCAAGCCATTCTGCCCAGTGCCATGGGCTTTGCTGTTCTCAGGAGCTCTGGATCTTGCCCTGTGGACTTCACAAACCAAGGAAACCTAGAAGAAATGCAAAAGAAAATAAAAATGTTCTGAGTGGAAAAGAAAAGAAAGGAGGTCATGTTCCTCACCTTCCCATGTAGAGCCAAGTCCTCTATCACAGGCAAAAGCACACAGGCATGTGTATGTAAATACATGCACACAGAGCTCTTTTGCAGTACTCAGAAAAGATTCAGGAGCATCAGAACGCTCCACACTGAACCTCCCCAGATTTTGGGTCCTGTCCCTAATCCTAGTTCTCGTCTGCCCTTCCAGAGCATGTCAGGAATGCTCCATCAGCTGCACTGCATCAGTGGGGCTGTAGCAGAGATTAATAGGGACATCTGGGCAGGGTTTTGTCCATTCTGTGCATTGTGTATCAACAGAACATTCTTCAGTCAGTTTATGAAGGTGATCAGATAGCAAAACTTCAGGAGGGAAATCACCCCCCAGAAAGCATTTGCACAGTAGGTGTGGGGATTTAAAATCATGAATGATGGTGAAAATGTGAGGTGGTGTTTTTTATATATATATATATATATAATGATTGCTCTTCACTAGGAAATGAAACTCAGCAGGGGAGAAAATACTGTGTAGATTTCAAAAGTCTTCATATGTCCAAGCACTAAAGAGCATTTCTTCTCCTTCTCCGGTTCAACCCTGACACCAGAGATGCTTCAGACTTGAGCAGTCTGTTTGAACTACCTGCTGTTCAAAAATCTTGAGGAGACGGCTGAAGCTCTTTGCTGCTGAAGCCTTTCTTCCAAAGCTTCCAGGAGCTAGATAAGAGGAGCATCCAGGCTGCTTCCTGCTCCTAGGAGAGCAGGCAAACTGCTGACTACCTCTGCACCCTGTTGTGCATGCTGGGGCGGATTAAGGCTGCTGAAAGAGGGGTCTGCTGGCCTGTGGTTGTCTTGCAGTGCAGTGAGTCAGTGATAAACCGGCATTGCGTGGGAGGTGGGAGTTCAGTCTCTCCTCAGGAGATCCTAAAGGATTTCTGCTTTATTGGAAATTCTAATAGTAGCCAGTCTGATTTTTATCCATTAATCCCTGTTTTACTGTGTGAGCACACACTTCTGAAGCAGCATTGTATCCCCTGTATTTGAGTCCCATCTCCTTACCGTGCAGGTGTAAACGACTGCCTATTTCTCTCAGCTTCACAGACCCAGTGGAACAAAAAGTGAATGAGATTTTCTTTCACCTGTGCATCAGCAGCAAAAAAACAAAAAACAAAACATTTCCAGTGGCAGGATTGTTTCTGCTGGAAATGGTGGATAAGGCAGGTGGAGTCTTCTCTGATGAAACTCCTGTGTTTCTGGCATTTGAGAAGAGCATCCTTTGCCTTGAAAAATTAGAGAATCAGCAGGAACTTCTTCTACTGTCTCATTTTTACAACCAGTGTTATACCTATAATCAGGATTTTTAACGGCAAAGGAATGAAGTTCCTGAGACAGAGGATGATGGGAATTTCTGCTCTAATACATTTTTGGACATGGTGATCAAAGAATAATCAGAAGAAAGTCAGGATCTTGGAAAGAAATCTGATTTTAGTTCACATAGGAAGAGGTAGTGAGGTTTCTTTTTGCACTTGGATCAGTGAAGTATTGGCAGTTGCCATGAACTCTCCAGCCTGGGTGTAAGTAATTAAAACGATCTTAAAAGGACCTCTGAGGATGGACAAGAGTGTTTGGCTTGCTCAGTCAGAAGAAGAGAAGACTCCAGGGAGACCTTACAGCCCTTTCCAGTATCTAAAGCAAGCTAAGAAGAGACTTGGAGAAATTTTACAAGGGCGTTTAGGACAAGGGGAAATGTCCTAAATTTAAACTGAAAGAAGGTATATTTAGATCAAGTAGAAGGAAGAAATTCGTTATTGTATGAATGTTTGAGGCACTGGAACAGGTTGCCAAGAGAAGTTGTGGATGTCTCGTCTCTGGAAATATTCAAGGCCAACCCAGATGGGGCTTAAAGCAATTTGGTCAAGTGGAAGGTGTCACTCTCCATGGCAGAGGGTTGGAATTAGGTGATCTTTAAACCCTTTTCCATTTCTAACCATTCTATGGCTCTAGGGAGTTAGTCATCCAGAGCCAGTGACTTTCTGTGCATACAGAGCATCTAATAATATTGTTAAAACCCATGAAAAATACCAGCATTATTTCCTATGCAGGTGGTTGCTACAAAGAAGCAGTTAGGAAGATGATCAGTACCCTTCCTTCTCTTCCACGTTTTAAGCTGCAGGGAGAAATGGCAATATTTTGGTTGGAGATAAGTATAAACCAAACCCTAAGGTGTTGACAACCCAAAATGCTTGCATTTTGAACTAGCATCTCGATTTGTATCTTGGATATGGTCCCTGGCTTTGCTCCTCTAAACAGTAAATCTTTTTCACAGTTTAAACTGTGAATATAATTTAGCATTAATGTACCGTGGATGTCTTTCATATGGCCAAAAGGGACAAGTTATGTATTAGGGTTGGAGCAGAGAGACATATCACCGTGTTGGCAGGATCTCTGCTGCTGGAACACTAAGTCCAGGAATCTAAAATGTGTGAGACTTGGAGTATATTTAAGTTTGAAAAAATAAAGTATGTTCGTACATCTAGCAGTAGCTACCCCATGCCGGTGGATAGATCATGTGAAGAGTTTCAGATGTAGGACGGGTGCTGCCTTAGGGTGGTAGAGGAGGCAGAAGAGCATCTGCAGCGAGGAGCCAGTTCCTGTGGCTTCAAGGTCTCCCCCATTAGGGGTCCAGCAATGAAGAGATCCTGGTTCTGTTTTAAGGTTCCTTCTTGGGAAGGTTGTTTTTCTTTTCTCATTGGCTGAAGAAAGAGGAAGAAAAAGGCTTTCACTCTGTAAAATTGTTTACGGATAGAAAACTGAGCAGGAGATCTCAGCATGATATAGCCTTGTTAAGCAATGGTCTGTTTTTCCTCCTGTTTTCTTAATGGAGAAAGAAGGAAAGAATTAGCAGTCCCTAGATCTGAACAGTAGAATTATGGCTGTGATTCACTACAAGCAAAACCAGCTAACCATTTCTCTGTTACTTTTAATTCTGCATTTGAATCGTGGTGTATGTGAAACACAAGACAGGGTCTGAGTTCCTAGGAATAAATTAATTTCCAAATGCGCATGGAGCAGAATTGCCAGGAATTGGAGAAAAAGTGCACACAGACAATCTGATCTTTACAGGACGGAAGAGTCCCTCCATTGTTTTGCAGCTGATCTTATGTGTTGGTGGTGTGAGGGAGGGATGCTCAAGGTCAGAAGAAGCCAAATCACTGAGTTTTGCTCAAGTTTGACCTGTCATTTGTTAACATAGTCTGGTTTTGATCAAGTTTTGATCTGTTTTTGATCAAGGCTAACTGTGCCTCTTCTTTCTATTTTTTCTTTCTTTACTTTTTTATTTTTTATTTTGAGAGGGGTGTCACCATTATTATTGCTACTATTGGTACTATTATTACTAGTTTGCAGTGGTTTTTTTGGTTATCAGCGTTCAGCTCTCTTGAGAGCAATGAAAAGAAATCAAACTGCTTTTGTGAGTTGTGGCAGAAGAGTGCAAATAGATTGATTAAAAACGCTGTTTCTTTTTTTAATTTAAACAGAGCAGAGGCTTGTGGGTAATGTGCATAATGTATGCTCAGTGGTATCAAGCCACTATGGGGAGAGGGGAGGAAAATGAGGGAGAAAGAAAAAAAAAAAAAAAAAAAAAGGAAGTCGAGCCAGTGTTGTTCTGCCTTTAAACACAAGATTGATTTTACATTTTCCCTGTGTGTCACTTTCATTACTAGCAAATTAATCCTTCTCTCTGAGGCTCGAAACTTATTTCTTGGGTTTCTCATAAGAAAATAGCTTTTGGTGTGCTACCTATTCTTAAAAATGGAGCTTGGAGCTTGGCTAAAAGAGCAAGTTGCACCCATTTAACCAAAGGTGTAATTTTAAAATTGACCCTGTTATAGAGGTGCACATGACTGGCTTATTATGATTTTTACTTTACTTTGAATCTGCCTGTTCTGGAAGAAACACAACACTCTGGAAATGACAGGAGAATGCTGACTAGAGGACAGGTAACATCACTTTAACTAAATCGATAAAAAGTTATCCCTTCACAGCTATTTCACCTTGTTCAGATAAAGAAGGCAATTACGGAGACCTGTGGCCTGAAGGATCAAGTCCTCAGCAAACCCTCTTGGGAGGAGGCTGTGAGATGTTTCTGACACTGATGCCATTCTGCAGGGCAGCATCACTTCAAACTGTGAGGGTCTGCAGGCTGATGTACTCCTGGGGACTCAGGGAGCTTCCTGGCCTACATTTTAGGACAGCAATTCCAGACAATTACATGATTAAATAATTGGACTGCCAAAACATGCAACTCTACTGCAAGTTAAAAAAACCATTTGGACACTGTTGGGTTTCTAGAAAAATCATAATGCTGCTTTGTAGGGCTGCTTCTTCTTCAGTCCTCAGGTCATGGCACCATGTGTAGAAATTTGCTTTGTTTATGTTTAAATTATCTGGTATACATAGAGCTTAAATCATCTGTGCTTCATTACAGCAGGTTTTCTTTCAGGTTTTGGTGGTTTTTTGCAAGTAGTACATTTTTGAGATCCAGGAGATTACATGTAGGTTCCTTTACAGTCCTTGGTCAGTCAAGTCACTGGCTGTTTACTGAAACCTGCTGCTACTTTGTCTCTTTGGAGGCCACGGATGAAGTAAGAGGGCTGCTCTGATTCAATTCTGGCTCAGGAAACTGTAGGGTGACCCAAAGCCATTTCTTTATCTCAGTTAACACTGACAGTTTCATTTCTGTTTAAGGTGCGTCAGTGTGCCACAGTCTGCCTCACCCTTTGAGGGCCACTGGCCAGGTATGGCCCAGGTCTGTCTAGATCCACGGTGCCATGACGGGGCAGTAGTGTGAGATGCCCATGGCTGCCTGGTGTCTGGGTTGGTGCAGCAGCAATTTTTCACCATCAGTTGCTGCCCCAGAATGTAAGTGTAAGAACAGAGTCTTTGGGGCTGACCTGAGCAGGGCCCTGCAGTTCTTGTCGGCAGCAGTGACTGGTAATTAGCTAGGAAAGGGTGGGAAGAAGGGCTCCATCTTTCCTGCTGAATATCAAACAGCATACAAAAATAGCCAATTGAAGCCACAGTGAAGACTTGCTCCAATCAGTGAAAACCCAGCATGTTTTATCTGACCAAATGTCAGGTGTCTGTTTGGACTGACAAACAAAAGGGATGCCAGGTGCAAGAAGGAGAGTGAGTAACTGGTTGTACATCAAAAGGAGTTTTATTTTTTCTTTTTCTTCTGAAAACTCTAGTGGCAGCATTTCAAGTTGCTTAGACCATCTTTCAGGGAAAATTACTTCCCACTTTTCCTGTGCTGTGGAGCGGCCAACTCTAATGGAGGATCTGGTATGTGATTAGGTTTCTTAAGTGGCAGGCAGGGGAGTGCATCTACTTACAGAATTATTGTTAAAGTGAGGAGCTTTTGGGAGTTCTCTGCAGGAACTCTGGATTGTTGGAAGCATTCCATCGGATTTCTCAGAAATGCTCACATTCTGAAAAACTGCAGTCTTTACTGCTGCGTTTTGGATTTGCCAGAGCCTTGAGCAAGCCATTGCCTTTCTTTGAGCATGCTTGTTTAAATACAACCGCGCAGAGCAAAGGGATAGACATGGCCAGGCCATATTTATCTCCATTTTAGCTGACCTAAAGTGAAGGGTGTCTGTGAGCATCTGCAGGTCTTGTTATTGCTCAGTGGACAAGAGCTTGTCAGAAATGTTGGTTGGGCTGGTTATCTGTTGTGTGAACTGTGTGCTTTATAATTGCTCTTTTTACTTCTGCATTAGCAGAGGACAGTCTTATTTTTCATGCTTCAAACAAGTGCAATTGAGAGTGAGTAGATCATCACAATGATACCTAGGTCCAGCTCTGTGCCCTTCAGAACAATTGGCAAAAAATCCCAAAAATTATTTTTGGTGAAGGAAGCATCTCCATTTGGATCAGTGGCATGGTTTTAGATACACTGCACTAACCAAGGGGCTCCTGTAAGAATGGAAAATTTTATAGGGCTTGATTGATGCAGGAATGTCCCAGAAGCCAGCATAAGAGAGTGCAATGCCCATGTAGTGGTACATATGCAGTGGTACGTGTGCATGGGTGTAGGAGTGACCTGTCTTTTACCTGATTAGGGAGAGCAGGGACTGCTGCAGAGCAGGAGGGAGGACACTGACAGAGCTGGAGAACTCTGGGGTTTGCCCTCAGTAGTCAAGTTTGTACCTCATATGGTATAAAGCTTGATTTTCCAACTACCACAGGCATCAACTTCGTAGACTAGGCAGAAAAAATATAAATGCAAACATCACAGAGGTTGGAGAGAGGAGGGAAAGGAGTGTTATGCTGGTTTGTTTATCAAGAAACAGAACTTTCCTGGGACACAATACGAAACTACAAGTCTATTATCCTACTGCTTTTCCAGCTCCAGCACCAGCTCTTTTCTTTTCCAGGTGAGGCATTATTGTGTTAATACTTGCAAGAGGAGGGAAGAAATGAGTCCAAATGCCCCTGTTTGAAATGTCCTATCAGCGCATAAAATATGTCTGCGGATTTGAGAATTACGCTGACTTCACAACAGTAAATTTCAGATAAATAATTTATCTCCTGCAAACACATTTCTGTGCTCTTACACATCCATTTGTTTCTGGAAAGCAGCGGGGGTGTTGGGGAGGCAGAAGCGATTGGTGCTCACTGGGGAACTTTCCATGGAGCTGCCTGTAGCTTGGGTGTTGTTGGCCGCTGGAGGAAGGGTTTTGTTCTCACACCCACCAGCTCCCACATCATAAATAAAGCCATTTTGGAAACAGGAGGCACCTTGAGCTAAAACTGGCATTTCTCACAATATTGGCAGATCAAGCCAGCAACTGTTGATTTTAAATGTTTAATGAGCAATATGTTGCTGATTCTGATCATAATGTTGTGTTTGCCTAACCTTTCTCAATGTGCTCCCTTCTGCTGTATTGCTGGCACAATTCCAGGAGAGGAGGAAAGGGAAAAAAACACAAACCCCACCATGAAGGGTGAAACAGGGCAGAGAGAAGAAGAAAATTGAATGACTTAAGGAAAAGGGGAATAAAAGGCAGGGATAGAACTTTACTAACAGGAAGAAACAGCGGCAAGATGTTGATGCCATGTCAGAGTATTAAATTGGGGATTGCAGAGAAAAACAGCTTTTCCCTGCAGAGGTATTCATACTGAGAGAACTGGAAAAGAAAGGCTGGTTGCTAAAAGGAGATGGACAGGAAGAGCTGTGTGGAGATGAACCCCTAACCAGGAAGTCTCCTGAGACAGTTCAGTGTGTTGTTCAAAAGCAGGTGAATTGAAAGAGAAGCAGTATTGCACAAATCAGTAAGATGCTCAGTCACTTTCCTGGCAGGCTCATAGAATGCTCGCTGTAAAGACTGTCTCCAGTATGCTGTATTTTTTCCAATTTGTTTTTGTTCAACTTCAAAGCCCTTAGTGGTTCAGCATAAGCCTGTTTGACACTGGGTTTTGGGTTGGGCTAGAGAGGCTTAGAAACATGAGTGGGTATCTCTGGATATGAAGGAGGCTTCACTGGCCAGCAGAGGCAAGAGCATGCAATGGAAACAGGGAAAGGCTGCTTTTATAGTACTAGATAGCTGCTGCTGTAGCTGTTGCTCCTATCCTGGATTAGACACTCCTTTCACTGGTGTGGGTACTGACCACTGCTGTAGAAGGCTGAGCTCTCATTTAATACGTACCGTGACTCATGAGCTAGTGAAACTGCAAGACTCCAAATACTGGATACTGAAGCCTTTTGTTTTCTGAAAAAAAAAAAAAAAGAGGTTTTGGGCAGCAGGGTCAAATCTTCCTACCTGAGTGCCTTGGACACTCCTCAGCAGGTGCTATCCAGAGAACTAAAAATATGGAAGATTTTTTGCAACATGTTGATTGGGCTCTTGAATGAGACCAGGCATTTTCTCATCTTTTCATCATTACCTGTTTGGCTGATGTTTAAATCAATGAGTGCATGCCAAACACTCACTGCCCTATTAGAAAGACATTTCTTGTTTTACATGATGGCTTATTTATTGCTTCAATTGTATGTATGGCACAGTATATATTGTCCAAAAGGGAGATACAGTTACCAGGTCAAACTTGGTAAGGGAGGATTTTTCATTTTTTAATGAGAAGAATATCAATTTTGCGGTGCTTGTTATGCTTTCATTCCAGGATGCTGCATACAAATTATGTTTTATGGACCTGACCACACACAAATAGATGTATGGAAAAGTGAGTGTTGAGACACTGTGGGAAAGAAATGGAAAGAAATGGGACACAGAGGACTTGTCTAAGAGCAGCCTTGCCAGAAGAAAGGGCAGTTGTCCATGTAGGCCACTGTCTGTCCTCCAGCAATGAGAGAATTTTAAGGAACCTTTATTTGTATAACTGATTGATTCATTGTTTTTCCTTCATGGATAATGTATCACCTTCCTAAGTTACTTACTTAATTGTTAACAAGTGAGACTGAAGCATGGATATATGCTCCACACTAAATTTTCAATTTTTGAGAGCCGGTATGCATGGGATTGCTGGATTGACCTTCTCTCTCTCTCTCTCTGTTTGAGTCCCTCATTTATACCACCATGGTATCTTCTGGTGTTTTCTTGCTTTCTTGTTTATGTGCTAAGCATCAAAGCTACTATATGCAAAAAAATTTTTATTAGCCTTGAGCATCCCACTAGGGTCTGCAAGTACAAACAGGCACAGGCCTTTCCAGTTCAAATCAAACACATCTTCAGTGGGTCATCTTCAAGGAAATCTCCAGCAGCCCAGATTCTCTAGGTGAACTTCTTTGTTGCCAACACCTCCAAGTGATTTCCCTTTAGCTGTAGCATATTTCTTCAGCTGTAGTGTATTTTTTTACCTTCTCTGCTCCCCGCCCCCCGGTTCAGTTCTTTACAGCTTTGAATTAAAATGATGGAGTCTTTTCCAGCCATGTGGTGCAATATGGCATCATCCCCCTTAAATCAATTGCTGTGTAACAGAGAGCTATAAAAGGCAAAACAAAGCTGCAAGTATGAGAACTCTTCTCCTAGATGTTTCACCCATACACTTTTCCTGCATGAATGTTCTTTGTCATTGCAGAAGCTCAGCTGAGTTACAGTCAGGTTTCAGTCTTGTGGACATATATACAGGTGGAAGGAAAAAATGGTTCAAAGATAAAAAGAAGAATAATAGGGGAAGAGGAGGAGGGAGACAGAGCAAAAGAAAAATCTGAAAAGACTAAAGAGGTATGTGAACTGAAGAGGGGGAAAAAAGGGTGAGAAGATTGAAGCGGGGCTGTGATGGGAAAAAAAGCAGGAGAGGTGATTCAGACCTCTGGGATGGCAAGGTCTGAGGCTGAGAGCTCTTCTTGGCACAGCAGAGTCCTGCAGAATGCAATATAATCTCTATCAGGGCCCTTCAGTTTAGAGGCATATAAATGGAGTGGGGTTTATTGCAAATTCTGGTTAATAACTTTCTCGAAGGGGAAAACTTCTGTATTCTCTTTGAAATACAATTTCTTGTCTCATAAATTGAAACAGCTGTGACTGCTCCCTCTGCACACAATTTTTTTTCATCTTCTGCCTTTTTTGCTGGGTCTATGCGTAAGATTTTGCTTAATGATTTTTCTCTGCAGAAGGGACCCAGAGTGTGGTGCTGTATACAGGTTTGTGATCAGTGTCTTTGCACAAGCACAAGAAAAATGCCTTGGGCATTTTCTGCTATTAGAGAGGAACAAGTGTTAAGCTATTAGTCTGAATCTATCTTAGACTGCATTTCTCCTGAGAAAACTCAGTAAGAATTTCTGCAGCCTTATTCCCTCGAAAGACTAAGCTGAGATTTAATCTATCACCTAGACCAGGCTCTGGTCTTGGACCTGTAATAGCTGCTTATACATCCATAGCTACCTTGCAGAAAGCAGAGTGAAGAATATAGGTGAGGATCTTGACAGCCTGTATTCCTGCCTCATCTCTTAAGGCATTGCTTCCTGCACAGGGATGGTGATGGGCACCACAGTGCAGGTGAGGAGAGGTTGCCCTGCCTGGAAAGGGGAGCAAGACCATTTTCCTCCTTGTGATTCTAAGCAGAGCTAGATATCCTCTGCCAGCATCAAACCATCTCTGTCTCTCTGAGGACTCCTAAATGTCTCTTTTTTTTTTTTTTTCTTTTTCTTTTTTTTTTTTTAATTGAAAGAGCCAAGATTGCCTTTAGGCTTGTTCAGATATCAACCACTTTTGAGGATGACTGAGTGTACAGAAACACAGACAGGGAATCAAACCTTCCTGCCTTCAATTCACTATCTGCTCCCAAGCTAAAGTGGTCAAATCCCTAAATCATTACACAAGTGATGTATGAGTTAACATAGCATGCTGACAGGACCAGTGTGCACAAATGTCCTGAGGAGGTTCAAATTCAGAGTGCTATATGTCACTTTCAGCCAATTTCTGTTTGGAAAGAGCTCAGGAAGGCTTTGGGATTCATTGAAGAAATACCTAAATAGGTATCTCAGTATCTCAGTTTTTCATTTCTCCATCTCTCTCCCATGACTCCCTACAAGTGCCTCCAGCTGGAAGAGGTAAGGAGTATAGAAAAAGCCTGAATTCATCAGATCTGAGTACGAAACTCTTTTCCCTCATAGCAGACCTCAGCCTTCTCATTTTATATAGCAGATGAGAGTCTTTTTGGGCAAGTTGCATGTTCAGGAGATCAACAGCAGCAAACCATCTCTCCTGTTGGGTAAGGAGCCAGACCTGTGGTCTCCAGCAGGTTCGGTTTCATCCCCATCTACTCTTGCAGCAGCTTCCTGCTGCATTCCAACCCATGGGCTCCCTCCCATGCCTGCATCCAGAGGCCCAGCTCCACTGTGTGACATCAGCTCTGCTGGTGGAGCTGAGACATGTGCCCCTTGCCCATCAGAACAGGTTTGTAAGTGAGGGCACCAAAACCTCAAATCACCCCGGTGACAAGTGACTGGAGAGGTTCTCTGTTTCTTTCCTCCCTGAGCCTCTTGGCAACCACACTGGCCTCCAGGCAAACCACAATGTGCTCACAGCAAGAGCCTAGGGGATGAAGAGCAAAAGAAACTTATAGGGCCTCTTCCAGGGCTACATGGAAAGTGCTGGAGATTATCTTCCAGGTTTCCTGCCGTGCTGGAATGACGGGGGATAACTATGGTTTCTTCTTTGTCTTTTTAGTTCATGAATTGCAGACTTTACAGAGGAGCTGTCTCTATTTGAGAAGGTAGCAATAAGAGCACTTGTTTGTCTAGAAATGGGATGGCTGTTCATGTGGTGTATTTTATCTGCTTTTAACGAAATGAAGCAGCCAGAAAGTAAGGCGGGGGGGGGGGGGGGGGGGGGGGAGCCAGCACCAAACATTCCCACTCCATTCCAAGCCCTCCTTACCCAAGGTCATGGGAACTTACCTTTTTTCTCCTTGTATGCCCCTGCATGTATACACAGCACTTAAGTGTCCAAGGCCCTCAGTGATACTGCCAACAGCCATGGATGGCCTGTGAGCAGTGAAATTGTTTACCACAGATCAACAGAACAGTAATACATCTGGAAAACTCTGGCCTCAGTTACCCCTTGTATGTTGTATTTCCAGCCAACACTAACTGCATTCCTTGCTGCTTTCCCATGGCAATTCACCTTGCTCAGAGCTCTGCTTGTTTGCCCTAACCCTCTGCATCCTCTCGCTTCTTTTCAATCAAACTTTCATCTCCAGCTCATGCTCTGTGTCTCTTTCTTTATTCATTTCCTTTTTGGTCCTTCTCCTGAAGCCTTGGGTCTCACAAACTGTCTTCTCTATGCTACTTTTTAAATTATTTATTGTCTTGACAGTTCTTCCACTGTTCTCCATTCTCTTTTCTTCTCTTATTTTCCCCTCTCCTTCCTTGCATCCCCCTGTATATGCAAGCTCATAGTGCCGGAAAATTATCTCAAGACCTTCTGTTCCTGAAGTAGTGAGAAAATAAAGTTTGCAGGTGAATTTGCCATATTAATATAGTTACCAAGTGTTCCCCTCCTTCAACTGTTCTGCATCTGCAGACTGCAGACTGCTGAGATTAGTGGCATAAAATACTACCAGGATATTGACATAACCTACAAGCCAGGAAGTTGTCTTAATCAAACCCAGCATCCCTTTTGGAATGCTGGACTGAAAAATACAGGGACAGCAGTTTTGAGAGCAGTTGAGAAATAAGTGTTTAAAGATAGCGTGTTTGAAAACCTGGTTTTTAATATTGTTTCAATAGCATATGGTCAAAGTTGCAGGACTTTTTCCCTACTGAGTCCTAGCCTACAGAGTACTCAGTCAGAGTATTGGTGCTGGAGAGGTGATAGAAAGGAATTTGATTGAAACGCTGGTTATTAAGAAATGCTATTATCCAGTAAAAGTGTCAGAGGGCTTCAGTCCAAGAGGCACAGAAGATAACTGTGGATGAATTCTTAGTTCTTGGAGGCCAGGTGGGAGGGCACAATTGTTGTGTCTTTCCCCCACCCACAGTAAAACCTAGAACAGCCTTGGAGGAGCCACCCATTGAAAAACATGTCTGTTGCGTTCTTTGGAAAGCAGAGAACTAAAGAAAGAATAGAAGATACCCCAAACTCTTTGTCAGCCTCTAACTCCACCTCTCTTTGTTTCCTTCCCTCTGAAACCCACATAAAGCAGTTTGTATGTGATGGTGAGAGACAAGAGGAGATTTCAGTCCCCAGCTGGTGATCAGTTTATTCACTGAAGTATGAGGATTGATAGCACTTGTCCCTAATAGCCCAGCTAATATAGCTGCAGATGCTACATTTAATCATATAAACAGTGAGGCACAATTGCAGAAAAAGGGCCTCTGGCCTACACCACTGGAAAAGGAAGTGGAGCAGATTCCTAAAGGGCAGGTGGAGAATAGCAATGGTCCTGCACCCCTGTGACAGGAGAAAAGAGGATGCGTCCTACTTCTGCACAACACTCTCTGCAGGATGTGTCCATGCACATATGTAATTTACTGAGTGCACATGAGAGAACCAAATTAAAGGACCTTGTGCATTATAGCAAGATATGTGCAGGAGAAAGCAGGGAGCTCCACTGCATGTAGAAGGAACAAAGGGAGTGGTTGGGGTAGGAGGATGTGCCCTGTCACATCTGGCTGTCTTTCATAACGCCGTTCCTGACAGCTTTGTCTTGATATCTGCAGCCGAAGAACATTTGAGAAGATGTGGTGCTGTCCAGAAGCACAGCTGCATAAAGCAGGGAGCAGCTTCCATGCAACTAAGACCAGAGCCCTTCAGCAAGGATTCTGCAGTGCAGTGAGGACAAGTTAGGGAGAAAAAAGGGAAGGTTTGGGCTTCTTATTGTCCCATCATCAAATGGCAGCCTCACTCCCCTTCTGCTTTCCAGGAGCGTTTGAAAACAGGTGTTACAAATCTTCAGCCATTTATGAGGGGTCTTCTCCCAGCTGCCAAATGTGTTGTGTCACAGACGTGCATGAGGCTGCATGGATGCAGGCACCATGCAACACCTGGGAGGCAAATGATGCTCCATACTTCAGTTCTCCACATGTAGGACCATAGGCACACCCTATGCTCATCCTCTCCACCCTCTC
Organism: Chamaea fasciata; assembly: GCF_029207755.1. Classification (NCBI taxonomy): domain Eukaryota; kingdom Metazoa; phylum Chordata; class Aves; order Passeriformes; family Sylviidae; genus Chamaea; species Chamaea fasciata. The sequence continues at coordinate 23,101,903 of NW_027094087.1, read as the reverse complement.
CCCTGCCTGCCAGCCTTCCTGCCTGCACATCCTCACCCAAATGCTCCGTCGTACTTCCAGTCCCACACCCATTATTCCATGTGTTCTTTCCACCACCCGTACACATGCACACATATGTGCAGTCTAATACCCAGGCACCTTTCACCCACCTGCATTTCCTCTTGCATCCCCACAGTCTTTGGCACTGATTTCCTTGTGATGCTCAGCAGCTCCTGCCTACACACCCAGCTGGTCCTCGCTCATGCTCACCAGGCTCTCGTGCTCTGTCTCAGAGTGCCCTGTGCTGTAACCAAGCTGTTACTTGTTCAGTTCAGTCATGTGTGTGTCCTGTCAGACACTCATCTGCAGACAAGTGGCCCAGAACAAGACCAGCATGTAGCAGGGTTAAAAAGGAATATGCCGGGAACATCCCTCTTCTCTAAACTCACACCCTGATATCATAGCCTCCAAGGGTTTCAGTCTGTGGTGTAAAGAAAGCTGTTTGTGGTTTTCATTGAAAGAGAGCACAGGGGAGGAAAGTCCAGCCCAACACCTAGCCCTTCAAATGAAGTGACTTGTCAAGTATGCAACTGTGGCAGGGATTTGAGAAGCAGTAAATTTAGCAGCACTCACTTCCACTGACAACCTGTCATGTGCTTGAAACATAAATAGTGGTGGAGACAAATCACTGCTGTTTTCCTATTAAGCTTTGGCCCACTGGCCCTCTAGCTTGCCAGCAGCATTTCTACCTGGCCTGCCTGTGTGCCTTGTGTCAGGGACAGATGTGCCTCCCCATTACAGGCTTTGGGAGAGTCAGGACAGGAATTATCATGCTGTTATTTCCTGGGTGTCCTTGGTGTCTGGGTACTTGCTCCTCAGCTGATGGATTTCTCGCTCAGGCTGTGTGCTGCTGGCACCTCCTACTTCCACCCAAGGCTGAAGAAGCGTAGACCCTCTCCTTAGAGGGCTTCTGGTTTTCACCCCTGCCCCTGGTTTCTTCCACACAGACTGGTAAGGTCACACTGGTGGAGTAAATGAGGCACTGATTTGAATAAAAGGGTAGAGGTGAAGTTTTCCAAAGCACCTATGTGACCTACAGGCACAAATTCCATTGAAAGCCAATGGGTCTTGTCCTGTTAAAGCATTTAGTGGCTTTTGGAAACCCTGCTTTCAAATATCAATTATTATATAACCATTTAATAAAACATGCCATCAGAAGCTCACATTAATCTTTACAGAGATGAGAGACACCCCTTAGTGCTTTAAACTGAGGAACCAGGGATTCAGTACATTTCACCTTCTTCCCTCTCTCTTATCAGTTTTGATGCCTCTTCCCCTCAAGGAAGGTGAAATCATGCCAGTGATTAAGGTGGCCTGTTCTGTGCTGTTTAATTAGAGCAGCTGCTGTTTCAGTTCCAGTGAGAGTCTCACAGGTGTGCAGTTGCAGAGGCACTCTAATGAGACCCCTGCCTCTCCAGGAGCTTGGCAGAAAGGAGCCAAAGAGTCCTCCACATAAAATGGATGTTTTTTCATGCTTTCTTCAGTCTTTTGGCTGACTGAGCTCCTGTTGGAGCAAGATGTTTCCCTTCCCGCAGGAATCAAATGTGTTTGGGGAGTGAAGAGAAATAAATGGATTTCTGTCCATGATGGTAATGGGGAAATTCAGAGAGGCGAAGCCCAGTGAGACACATTTTGATTGACATGATTGGCCACGGTCTTCTCATGCCAGCACTGTTACAGTTGTTGGAAATTTTATGTAATCATCAGAACAAGTATTAAGGAGTTGGTATGAAGGTAGTGAAATATCTTTTAGGTTAGTCTTCAGACCCCCTCCTAAACTGACAGGGTAAGCTGTAAAAAGTCAGAAAGGAGTTGTTTTGATACTGTTTCTTCTATTTACAGTTTTCTGCCTTCTGCCTTTCTGGTCTCCCCTTCTTTTTCCCATAGTCCTGGGAGAGAAACCCTGCTTCACAGCCAGGATTTTCAAGTGTGCTGATGGCCAGCAGCTGCACTAGCAATGGGAGTAGTTGCCTCAGGGATCTACAAGACCTCAAAATCAGGGTCTATATTTCTTCTCTGCTTGCCTTCCCTGTAGGACTGTGCAAGATGCAATATTAGGCACGGAGCAAAATGCCTTCCTTCTCAGCCACTGCCTTGCAAGTTTGAGAGAGAGAGGGACTCTTTATTCTTTGGAAAGCAAGAGAGTGGCTAAATGCATAAGAATTAAATATCCTGGACCAAAGCAATCATTTATCTGGACTGCTATCACTATGAATCAACAGCAGACACTTCAGATGATAATATCACAGGAGCCAGCCCAATTGATCAAAAGTCTCTGCAGCGTGTGAGCCCAAACAATCTCTTCCCAGCACACCCCACCCTGCCTCAAAACCTCTGTAATTCTCACCTCGATACACGGCAATATTTGATGCCTGCTGAATCCTGAATTCAGCTCAGTAGTCTCATCTCCCGATCCCTTGTGGTGCTCCCCCACAAAGTATTCCCGTTTTTTCTTCCACCAGGAGCAGATATGGGGGATGGTGTCAGGAAATTACTATGCTGGATCTAATTGAGAAACATTGCAGCAAGGAGAGGGGTCAACAGAAAAGCAAACAAAATGATTTTTCAAGAAGCTAATCCACCTATACAAATATTGGCGCCAGGCATCACAACACTCCGGCGTGTTTTTGAAAGGGTAAATCTTGCTAAGGGGTGGCTTAACTCTTTGACCTCATTTCCTCAGTTGAAAACTACACCAGTTTAAAAGCTCAGTGGCTAGATCCAGGCTGATACAGAAATCCCGGTATTTAGGTTTTGTTTGTGAAGTTGGTGTTCAGAGTAGCCTCACTGAAAACAGGGATGAACTACAGGAATTGCCATCTTGCAAAACCTCAGGAAATTCAGGAGCTGTGTTATCTGATCATGAAATGTTTGGCTTCAGCTTGCAGAGAAAGAGCCACAGCAATGCCTAAGCTCTAAATTAATGCTCTTTCCCATTTCAAGTAAATTTGTGCCAATTTGTAATTTCTCGAGACTTCTTCCAAGTTTCAGACATATAAAAATGGAATTCTGTGGGCTAATTTGAATCACTGAGGAGTAGGGGATCATCTAATTTTTTTAAAAAAATTAAGTTTGCTTGAAGTTCTGGGTTCATTCCTACCCTCTCATCCCAAGAAGAACAAGTGGGCATAGGACAGAAGGGAACAAACATCTTATATTTAAATACAGGGAAACATTCTGATGATGCCTACAAAAGCGAGCCACTTGATTCTTGCACAATAGTATATTGAGCATGTCTTGTGCTCCGTAAGACACAAGAGACTTTGTAAATAACATAAAAAGGATTTTTAAAGATGTCACCAAACACAGACCAACCCCTGTAGTTCCTAGACTGAGACACTTGCACAGTTGGTACCAGTGCGTGCCATCGCATGAGGTTTCCCTAAAGTCTGGGACTGACAATGATTTGTGGAATTAAACTAGGGACTGCATTGCAGTCCATCACTGCTCTTCACTGGCAGGACAGAAATTATACAGTTCAGTCAGGCTTCTTGCCCCAGAAGGGACTTGTTGCTGTCAGTCCTTTCTTTGGTCTTGTGTTTGTGAGGAGGAACTTGTCTTCAAACTGTACAACAATATTTTGGACAAGTGCATTGTCCAAAATAACAAAACTTGTAGGAAAATGAGTACATGAGGCCAAATGAAAGGAAACCATCTGACAGAGTCACTAGAGACTGTAACAGTTGACTGCTTGCTGTAGTATTTTATGCCTTTCATATGTGTCCACAACATGCGAGAAAACTCAGTCTCCTGCATCAGCTCTGGGCTTGTATTACCACCTTGTGCTTAGCACAGTGGGAAACAAAGACCTATTGATCACACACCCACACCTCCACAAACACACCCTGATGTTCCTCATGCCAGGGACAAGTGCTGGCCCATCCTCTTCTTGTAAGTGGTGGAGGAAGAGGGCACAGGACCCTGCAGTGCTGACCACTCTGCTGGGAGCAAGATTGGTGTGATGCCATCCAGTGTCAACATCGAACAACTCCTGTGCCTCAGCTGTGATTCTTTGTCTGACCTTCTCTTTTCAACTTCCATTTCATTAGCTGCTCCAGCACTGTCCTCACAGCCCTGATGAGATACCAACTCCTGCCTTCCTAAGGCTCTCAAAAATGTGGTGACATCTCATTGATCCATCTAGTTGATGACTCCTACCTCATGTTGTACCCTTTGAAAGGCAGCAGGGAAAAATTTTGTGCTACAGAAACTGTGCAGCTATTGGTTTGTTCATGTTTATATGTCATTTTCTTGGCAGTAAAATTAAGGTTTGGTGTTTGGTAGCATAGTCATGACAACTTGCATTGCAGTATACAACACTTAGGGAGTATAATATTGTAGTTGTGACATTACATGACTTAATTTACCTCATGGTTTATAATTTACTTTATACATTGGCTTCACAGCCAAGTTCTGTTCCAGAGTAATTAATCTATCCAAAAATGCTGTTTATGTTCATTTAAAAAGTGTTAACAAATTTGGGCTAAATTTAGTAAGTGATTTTGAAAAAAAAAAGGTGATTTTCTTCAACATGAAATCATCTGATTTAAATTGTATCCCACGTTGAGGCAGAACACTAATTCCTTCTTCTGGTTCAGCAAAAAGAAGAAGAAAACCACTGGTCAAACAGAAGGCTATGAACCGAAGTGGGTCTGGATTTTTTTTTCAGGGGATGGTTCCCTTTCTTTCTGGTGTTCACATGTGGATTTTGAATGGAAAATCTAATCAGCTGCTGAGATGAAGTAATATATTGCACACCTGCTCCATGCCCAGACTCAGGGCTCTGTGTGAGAGAGTTTGATGACCCTTAGCGGTCATTTCTAGAAAAGAGGGCTTGGAAATTCATAGATACAGCTGATCTGCAGAGGCTGCCTCAGGCAAAAGACCCCCCCCCCCCCCCCCCCGACATGGACCCACAGCCAGGATGCAAACTGCATCTGAGCTGTCAGATTTTGGCTTCCAGCTCCTGGGCAGAGCCACCAGCGATGGGCTAGTCATCCCAAGTGGTTTGGTCAGTGCTGTCCCAAGAGAGAGCGCAGAGACATTGTTCAGTCTGGGGACGCTGCTCTCAGCCTGGAGGGTTTTGTTTGCATGCTGGATGCATGGAGTTTGAGAAGGAAAGAGCCCGTGGAAATCATGGGCTCTTTTAACCCTGGTCATGCCATCAGGTGCTCGTGTTCCCCCAGCCAGGGAGCTCCTTGGGTGCTCTCCATGGCTCGGGAGGTAGGGCTGGCAGTTTTGTACATAAGGTGCAAGTATGATTGCTGATGGGCAAAGACCTGGTGAACGCCAGGGGAAACCATGCCAGAGTGTTTCCTCCCTGTCTGACTCATTCTCATTCATGAAGCCAGAGCCAGGCCAGAGCCCTCCCTGGCACTGCTCTAGTTTTTTGGTTTATGTGTAATAGCTACAGACCTGAGGGCATGGGAGGCATGAGGCCAGCTTAAACAATAAATACCCTGCTGTGCCTTGCTGCTTAAACAGAGTAATTACTGCCTTACTACATGTGACCCCTCTGTTCCTGTCCCTCTGGCAGTTGTTATTTCATGGCTCCCTTTACACAAGGGATGGCTGTGCTTCTCTCCCAGCTGTACATCTCTCTGTCTGCCACTGTCTCACCTCCCGTCTTCCTCACTTGCTCTGTCTCAGTGTGTTTCTCTTTGTCAGTAGCTGAACACCATTTTCTCTTTTTCTCAGTCATTGAAGAATCTCACTTTTTTTTTTGCATTTCTCTCTCCCAGCCACTCTCCCTCTCTTCATTCTCCCTATGTTTTTTCTCTATTTTTGTCTTCTCTCAAGCTTTCCCCATTTCAACACTTCCCATGCTACTCTAGGTTTTCTGCCTGTCTTCCTCACTGTAGCATTGTAGCACTAGCTGTCCCTTTGCTTATCCACCATCTGCTTCTCTCTACTGATCTCTTTGCTAAAAACAAGCCTCTTCAACTAAGGGATGGTAAAAAATGCCAAGCTCATTGCAATCTGTGATGGCTGAGGAGACAGGGACTGATAAACTAAAACTTCAAAGTTTCGAATTAAAAAAAAAAAGAAAATCCTCAGCTGGAGGTAAAACAAAAAAATCGTGTCAAAGGCTCCCTTAGCTATTTTTGTCTTTCAAAAGCCTATTCCTAGGGAATAGAAGGTGCAGAGGGAAGGAGGAAAGTTAGGTGAGCAAAACCTCAAACACTAAATGGAGAGTACAGAGACAACAAAACCTGCAGTTCAGCAATAGAAGTTGCTACACACAAAAAAACTTCAAATGGCATCCATTGATTTCCAATCTTTTTTATCTCCTTGCATCTTGTTTTAGGCCCAACAAAGATGCATAACCCATTCTGCTCCCCTCTCTTAACAACTACAAAGATGCTTGGAGGGAAAACAAACATAGGAGCAGGGTGGATGATCTCTTTCTCAACATGCCAAATGCAAACAGATACTTACAGCAGATCTGAATTTCAGTTTAATTTAAGACCCCACCAGTGTTTAAAAAAATAAATAAATAAGAGAACTAAAGTAATTTCTACATGAAAAGAATCCCACTGTTGGATGCACGGACAGGAGAGGAGATGAAACAAATGTGGCTGCCACCTCTGGAGATCAGCTTCCCCTTTGGAGATGTAAGATACTAGGGCATGAAGGGAAAGGCCTCTCTGGAAGAGCATGTGACTGAATGCATTGCTGACCCTGACTACCTGAAAGAACTGTCTGCACACAGTGCAAGTGGGATTTTATCTGGGTGTGTGTTATTTGTAGAAAGGAAGCATTTAGCCTTTGAGGAAAGAGTGATGGTGTGTGGCAGTGCAAGGGGCTGTTTGGGTGGAGGTGAGAAGGGCCCATAAATGCCTGGGGAACATGTCAGTCTGTGTTTCTGCACAGACACGGGTGGATTTATAGATATAAAAACAAATAAAATACATAGTATATAAAACACAGAATATAGCATGCATATATATATATATATATCATACCTATATGAGAGCACAGGCAGGTGTGCACACCAACAAGGACAATATGCAGAGCCAGTGGGGTTGTACAAGGCTATTTCCAGAGGGTAAGGGCAAAGGAGGGTTGCTTGCCAGCAGGCTAGCATAGCCAAGTAGATTTGCTGTTCAGCTTCATTATTTACTGGGTCCAATTAGGAAGCCAGGGGATAGGAAATGTGGCTGAGGCAAGCAGGCCTTCAAAGCCTTCCTCCTGCACACATCAAAGCTGCTGCCGCAGATCCCTCTGCAAAAAAGGCTCTGCCAGCTCTGAGCAGCAGCAGCTGCCTGGCTCGAACTGCTCGGGGTCGTTCCCTCTTGGTTTGATTGTCAAGCCTCCTGGGTTCGTGCTCTCTCTATCTCCAGCCTCCAGAGCAGAAAGCTCCTTTTTCTGAATTACTGGGACAGAGTTAAGGAGCTACAGCTTGGCAAGACGCTGTTTAATGGGGCTGTAGCAACAAACCAAGCTAACTATGAACATGTGAAAGACAAAAAAACCTGCAGGGAAGCAGGTTGCCTGAAGTCATGCAAGGGGATGGTTTAGGATGAGAAGAGCTGCACTGAGTGAGAAGTCATCTGCCTAGGGAAACCTGAAAGGACCCTCACTGGGAAAGGGCTGTACTGAACCAGGCAGAACAGCCAGGAGACAACCCTTGTCAGCAAGGAAGCTTTGGCAGTACAGTCAGAATTTCATCCCTTGATAATCTGCTCAAGGCAAATGTCTTCCCTTAATGGGAATGGAGTGGCTCGCTTGCCAGGAGCTGGCAGTCCCTCTTTCACCTAATAGAATATGTCCATTGTTATTGGTACCAAAGAGCATTGTCCAAGCCTTGTCCCTCCCCACTCTGATAAACTGCACAGTGACAACCATCAGTTCCCTACCAAAGCTGGCTCCTGTGCAGAAACATTTGTAAATTCACTCCATGTATAAAGCTCTGTTCCTGCTCCCCCAGCCCCCTGTTTGCCTTAGAGGTTAGAGTTAATATGACTCACCTAATCTGGCTGCCAAAGTGAATTAGTGAAAACATCTCTACAGCTCTCTGCAAGGTATCACAACCTGACATTTCTCTAACACACTGTGATACATCTTTCCTCTCCCTGATCTGTACTACAACACCTCAATTTTATATAAATGCTTTTTGTTAGAAATGGTTAATGTGCTCCTAAAGGGGACAAGGCAGCATGCAAAAGGGTCTGTCTTGAGAGTAGCTCAGTTCTTGTAGCAAAATTTTGATGCTCAGGGCCACCGGTCCAGAGACAAGAACAGTGCTGCCCCTTATTCAGCAAGAGACTGTCACAGAAACTTTCCCTGGAGTGTTATGCTTATACGTTTGTCCTAGAGCAGGGGCATGAGGAGCTGAATAGGGTTATTGATGTCTTTGACGTGCTCTTTAGAACAGAAGTCCTGCCCTTCACTTACTTCCAGGGCACTCCACTGGACAAGCCAGCAACTCATCATGCTTGGGAGGTTTTCTGTGTAGCTGTGAAAGCTCTCCTACCAGACATAGTACACAGTACACTTCAAGTGCATGTATGTGTGCAGGGGAGAAGCTCAAAAACATCTTCCCTTGGGGAAGTATCTACCCTTGTAGGTTACTTTGGAGCTCCACTGATGTGGTTCTCTAACAGACAAGCTTAACAGCACCCGTAATGAGGGTGCCACTCCATTAGAGCTGGTTAAGTCACCCTCAACCCTGTTTTCATTATGGTGACAGTCTTGTGACAAGGGCAAATTGCAGGAGAAGCAAGTCCCACTTGGAATGAACCCTGTATATAAACAAGGCAGAATGGCAGAGCAAATGAGTTGAAAAACAGAGGCAAATTATGTTTTAACCTTTTCTTTGAGAGTCTTTCCCTCATGTCTGATTAACTTTCCAGTCAACTGACTGACCTACCAACTGGGAGTGCTGCTGTGAAAGGAGGGGAGTGTTGGTTGTTACCTCAGTTTGGGGGTGGGATTTTTAAAGCACTTTATTAGCAGGTAGCAATATGAGCAATATGCCATAAGAAAATCTGGGAATTAGGAGAGTTCCCAAACAGAAATGATCCCTGCTGTAGCAAAACCAGAAACAATGTGCTGCCTCTACAGACAGCAGCAAGGTGCGGGAATTGCAATGCAATCCTTCATCTGTGTTCAGCCACGGTAACACCTCATCTGAAATGCTGTGTTCAGTTTGGGGTATCACACATCCAGAAAAATGTGAACTTGTCAGAGAGGTCTAAAAGCAAAGAACAAGAATGATCAAGAGCCTAAAAAAACCTCACCTACAGAGGAAGGTTGAAAGACCCTGGCAATGTTCAGCAAAAAAAAAAAAAAAAGACAACTGAGGGAGGAACATAAGTGATTTAAAAGTTGATAAAAGGCTGTTGCAGGGAAGGAGGGAATGATTTGTTCTTTTTGTCTGTAGTGGCTAAGACAAAAGTAATAGCTTTAAATTGCAGCAAGGGAGACTCAGGTCAAACTTCAGGAAACTGCTCCAGTGGTAAGGACAGCAAAGCACAGGAATAGATTGTCAGGAGTGGCTGCAGAATCTCTGCCGCTGGAGGACAGAGGATGGCTGTGTCCCTGACATGACTTATGTGTCATGCCTTGGAGACTGGGGAACGGCTTAGATGGTGACTGAAGACCCTTCCCACAGTGCTGTGGCTCACTCAACTCTGGTCCTACAGGGGGTTAGGATTCCCTAACGCATTCATGAGTTCTAGCAACAAAAAACAGCTGTGAAAATCCCACCCAGCTTCCTTCTCCACTGACTCTCCACAGCATCAGCCCCAGTGCAGAGCAGAGGACTGAGAGCCACGTCCTGGTAGCAGGAGCCAACTTTTCCTTCTTCCCTTGTGCAAAACGCTGCTGCCATGCAGGAAGGTCCCGCAGCAGACTGTTAGGGGATGCAAAAACCAAAGCAGATGTGAATTTTAGACATATCAACGAGATTTCCACGACCTGAACATCTGGTAGGAGCTGGAAAAAGGGACTGCTGATTAGCCCTGCTGAAAGTAACGGGGAGCCCTTGTCTTTACATGACTTTAATAGGTACACTGCTGTTTTCATGCTGAGTCTCTGTGACAGGGAGTGGTTTTCCCCTAGAACGATTCTGGAAATTGACTGTGAAAAAGAAAAATAAAAAAGACCCCAAAAAAATGTAAGGGACAGAGTTCTGAGTAGATTTTGAAGTTTCTGAAGTCCGTCTCTGATGCTGAAGGGAATTGCACACAGCTGGCATCACCAGTGTGTGTGGCCAGGCTGACCTGGCCAAGACACTGCAGCAAGTCTGTGCCTGTGGGGTGGGATTTGTTGCAGGTGGCTCCGTGGGAAGTTCAGCTCCAGACTTTCACCCTGCTTTCATGCAATGCCATAAACCAAGGGGAACAGTAGGAACTATTTGAACTCCCTCAAAAACTGTAAGCACTTTTGTGAAGTGGGCAGGGTTTCAGAAGCGCTCGGCACCTGTTGAGCAGATAATATCTTCTGGGCAAAGAGTTTTTTGGAAAATCTGGCCACTCTGAAGAACCTGAATGGGAGCTCTTGTGATCTGACTTTTTTTTTTTTTTTTCCAAACCTGTCTTTTACACTTTTAGGGTTGGGGACTGATTTCTCTAAACATACACAGGCACACAACTGGGGCTTGCAGTTTCCAATACTGCAAAGCAGTGCTTACAGCCCTCTGAGAGGAGGAAATGTGGTTCAGATTCTTTCCAGGAGGTGCCTTACCTTGCTCTCTGAAGGAACGGGGTAGATAGACCAATCCTAGTGTTTCATGCTTCCCTGGCAACTTTCATGCAATGAATTTAATGTGTTTTACATGGGTTAACCTCACTGCTCTGCTCTAACCAGGAGGTGATGGGAGAGGGAGGGCTATTTGCTGCAGTTTCCAGAGGGAGAGCAAAGGAGTGACTCACTCAAGGTCACACAGTGAGTTAAAAGCAAGGCCACAGACCTCCCCCGATTCCTGCCCCCATCCATAACCCCGCCTGACACTCAAGTCACTGTTTTCCAAAGTGTGTAAGTGAGGCAGCAGGGTTTAAATGTGTCATTTCATATGTACGGTAGCTCAGGGATGCGTGATGATTATTGGTCTCTGCAGATCAAATTACAGTTTGTTTCTCTCAGTTTGGCTGTGTTTAACGGTAGCTTGATCTGATCGATGGCACTTCAGGGTGGTGGTTGCACTGAGAGACAGAAAGACATTTTTCACAGTTTTGCAGTGGAGAAAAGGGTGCTGACAACACATCTGAGGACCCAGCTAGCCCTGAACCAGCACATCACCCGCAGCGTGACTAACTGCTGGTGGTACTCAAGTGAACTTAGTCTGATCTTATGTGGTGGAGATTTTGCTTCTCAGCCTGGGCAGCCTGTGAGAGGCTGTGTATTGCACCACCTGTATGCTGCCTTCCAGATTTTCAGTTTTCCATAATTAAAGGAAATACTGGTATCTTGCTGATGCGAACTTCTGAAATAACTTTTAAACCGCTCGTGACTGTTGCCTGTTTGCAGACTCCATGTTGTGGTTGTTCCTCCATAGCGACTTCTTAAGTCTGAAAAGCCTAACAGAACCACCCTCTGTATTTTTCTGTCCTACCAGGCAGGGAGTTTGAAGGTGAGGAGGAGTACCTGGAGATCCTGGGGATCACACGAGAGCAGTCGGGCAAGTACGAGTGCAAAGCTGCCAACGAAGTTGCCTCAGCAGACGTCAAGCAAGTCCGGGTCACTGTGAACTGTGAGTACACCACAGCTGGGGCAGGGCAGCGGGGAGAGCCTTGCCCACAGGCGAGGGTCACTTCAGGATAAACAGAGAAGCCTTTCTGGGGTTTGGATTATACAATCTGCAAGGCAGGGCGCTGAGAAAACTAGCTGCAATCAGACACTTGCCACAGGGTACGGTTTGTGCTTTAAACCTGGTAATATATAAGAAAAGGCTGGGGGAGGTGTGGTGCAGAGAGACAGACAGAGAGAGAGAAAGAAGAGCTGTGAGCTGCCCCCGTCTCTCCCCTCCAAAAGGCTGGCAATGCCTTGTTTTCACTCATTGATATTCGGGTGAACAGTAGCGTGAAGAGAAGCTTCACCAAGGCAGCAAGGAGAGATAAGGGAGGGCTCAGCTGGCTCAGAGCAAACACATGCCTGCCTGCACCCAGCCATCTCAGCAGTGCCTACACGGCTATCACAGCCAAGGGACACGGGGCAGTGGCACGTGTTAATGACAGGGTGCAAAAACTTAACTTTTATGCTAGTTTCAGGTCATTAGTTTAAAATCTCTGTCTAAAACACTCTTCATGCACCAGTACAATATAGAAGGGGGTTTTGGCCAAAGGATACAGCAATCCCCTAAAAGCACCAAGAGGCACAGTAAGCTGTGGCTTACTTCCACACCTGTGGATTGGGGCATGGATCCCATCCCATATGTGCTTAGACAGATGTCCACTTCACTCTGCTGGCATGCTCCACTCACAGTAACACAAGATATTTCAAACTGATGTTACTCTTTAATCCTGCATGTGTGTATGTCCATCCTCCATACTTGTAAGGCTTGTATTTGGCACTCCAGTGATGTAAAGTCAGCTATCCCCATGTACCTGCTTTGTTTCCTTGCTTGTAGGCTAACAACTTTGCAGCAAGGATGGATGAATGGGAGGTATATCCTCTCCTGACCTTCTTCAGTTTAAATTGAGACTTAAGCCAGAATATTAACTTAAATTGAAATTGGATATGGCTACAGACATATATTTCTGGGTGCATATTCATGCCTTGATTCACAGGTAGAACTGTTAGGGAGCAGGTTAGGGCAGAGAGCTGATGGCATCAAGTGTTTCAGGCAATACCAGTTTAATTTTGACTGTAGGTGATCATAGCACCTTTTAATATCATTCTTACTCCTCATTTCTTTCCCTTGGTCCTGTGTGGGCCATCCCATCAGATCAACTTTTCTGTCTTGCTTAGAAGTCGAAGTTATAGGTTCCCTGCAGCATCTTCCAAATACACAGCTTTTTTATAGCTCCCTTGGAAATTAGATGGCAGTGGTTTAATATCAGCTGCCTCATGGGCCAAATTTGGCATTAATATGAACTGTAGTAGCAGACTTTTTGCACTGAAAGTATAGAAGTGTCGAAAACAGCTGAGTTTATAAACTGAAGACTTTCCATGAGAACCAATTAATAGTTTCAAACACTTCTGTGAAACATAATTTCAACGATGCTTTAATGTGTTTGAAACAGATTGTTTGTATAAAGTCAGAATGTTTGATTTTGATTTAGTTTCAACACATAATAACTATGCCACGGTAAAATCTTAAACATTTTAACTGTTGGAAAATATGGAAAAGTGATGTTAATATGTAGTGTAATTTGTAATGTAAGCAACTTAAAATACCTTCAGGACAGGTTTTTTGGGGGTTTTTTGGGGGTTTTTTTTTGTTTTTTTTTTTTTTTCTTTTGACAGAAAGGCAAATAAATCTAAGAGACTATGAGGACCATGCAGGAAAACAATCAGTCCTATTAGGGGAATGAAAACTAGATATTTGCATACATCTTTCCTCATCCTGCATTGTTAAACAACACCACAAGCAGCAGAAAGTGGGGAAAAACACAGTAAGTTTGAAAAATGGGGCCTGTCCAACCTCAGGAGCTTCCTGGCCATCTCTTATCATCTGCTGTGGAGCGCTGTCAGCTCGAACTGCCGGAGAAAGCATCTCACTTTGCTTTGGTCTCACACTACCACCTTCAGGCTTCCCAAGTAATTTCCCTTGCACATCACAGACAGGGAAACTGAGGCCTGGGGAGAGTGGGAGGAGAACAGCTAAAGGGAACTCACTCCTGGCTTCCCAGGCAGCAAATGGCTACACACAGAGCAGCTGCTTTCTGGGTGCAATAGGCTGGTTTGTTTGGCAATGCCACCTGCCCCTGCTTCCGGGAGAGCACTGCACCAACCTCCTAAAGTGGTGAATATGAGGACTGCTCAGAGCAAGGGGCTGGGCTCCCTGGCAGCAGGCTGGGAAGCAGACACTTGCTGGAATAATTTTCTAGGACCACGGAAGGGTGCCTGTTCATTTTGTGACTCACCTCGTGTGCCAGATAAATGGAAAGGTTTGTCTTGCTGTAGACAGCAAGAAGATACACTGCTCAAGCCAAAAAATCAACTAAGAATGGTTAAAAAATCACCTTTGCTATCCTTTTATTATCCCTCCTCCTTTTCAAATTAAAATATTTACACGAACCCACAGCCTTTGAATGTAGGAACCTATTTATGTAAACTTATTAATATTTATGATGTTAGAGGGCGCACTGCAATATCCCTAAAGCCCTGCATAAAATCCCGATTAAGGTCAGGGAAGGGATCGTACTGAGATGGCTAATGTGTTCACAAACAAATTTCCTTCCCTACATTCTCCAGACAGAATTATTCTTTTTCTTTGACTGCCACAATCTGTTTTGCTTTTTTTTTTTTCTTTTTTGGCCTTTGAGTTCTGGGACAGATACAGATGGCAGAGAGTGTTTCATGGTAACTTGAGTCTCAGCAAAGTATCTGTCTGAGTCACAGCCCTGTAATCTCAGGGTATGTAAGTATTAGTGATGAGAGACAAGGTTCTTATTCCTTGATCCCTCTCAGCAGCCAGGTGGAAATAATTCTGCCTTTTAACATGTAAAGCTTATCGCTTAATATTTTGAACATGGGGCTGGGATTGAAGATGCCGGTGCCTACCCTACCTGGTATCCAGCCAGTACTGAGACCAAGCTCCAGCAGAGCACACCAATATATTTTCCAAGTTTGGTTTGCCCATGGCACAACACTCAGACTTCAAAGTAAGCAGAGGTGGGAGCACTGTGCTGGGCTGTGGGCAAACTTCAGGCAGAGCACTCACAAGAAGGCCCTTCTGGAGCTTGTCACAAAGCACAATGTCCAGGAAAGCTTGATCAGGATTTGCAACCTTGGACACCTAAGGGAAGTGTCACAACACTGGCTCTCAGAGTTGTACCCACAGCTTCTGCTAATATTCTTCCCTTTTCAGCCATTAAAGTATTTCTGTTTCATACATGTTGCCTCAGTCCTTTCTTATTATAGTTTTTGCATTAGGCAAAGAGTTTGTATGGAATATGATTTTCATGTTGGTGTTAAATTCCTTCTTTGCTCCTTTATTTTTGCTGTCTGCCTTTACCCTTGATGAAGATTTTGTCTCATCTTCTCTCTGATAAGCCCATATGAACTACAGATGCATAGGTAAATATTCATAATTTGCACAAGTCCATCATTAACCTTAACTTTGCCTGTGTATGCCTATGCATTTATGACAGAACTTTATTCAGCAGCGGTGAAGAGAAGCACGTGTAAGGAGTGCTGCTAATGTGGTATATGAGGGAGAGTTCAAAGAGCAGTGTTCTGCAGAGGAGCAGGGGGGAGCAAGGGCCACAACAAACAGCTCCCGTGGACCTCCAGTAGCCTGAACAGTTTGCATGAGGCAGGCAGCCCTGACATGGTTTCCCTGTTTTGTTCCACCTGGAAGTGTGTGGATTGACCACATGTTTCCTTCCTTTAGACCCTCCCACCATCACAGAGTCCAAGAGCAATGAGGCGGCCACGGGACGACAAGCCTTACTGCGGTGCGAGGCATCAGCAGTGCCCACGCCTGATTTCGAGTGGTACAGAGATGACACCAGGTAAGGCCTTTAGCTCACCTCTTCCCTCCTCTCTTTTTCAGTCCACTGAATAGAGGTTGCTGTCATCCTCCCCAGCTCCTCTCAAATTGCTCCTTACAATCCGTTTGAGTCACAATGTCCCATCAGACCCGGCAGAACCAGCATGGTCATGGCTGGAGGAGGCCATTCCTCTCTGCACTGGAGATGCTGAAGGAAGTGCAGAGGATGGAGCTCTTGCCTTGAAGTCCATTATGGGCCAATACCCAATTAATACAATGTTCATGTGCTAAGTAGCCCAAAATACAGACCACAAAATATGTAGTATAAGTTTTCAGTGAGGTAATGCTGCTCCAGGTGCATTCTTCTAGGAAAAGGAGCTGCTGAGGTGTGAGATTCCCCCACCTGTGCAACCTGAGCCTCTCAGACTTGCATATGAGAATAAATGAGAAGAGAAAAAGGATCTGTCCTTTCTACCTAAGCATTTACCTGGCATTAAGAAGGTTGTGTTATTACCCTGCATTTTAGGGTAGCTAGCCCTGAACAGGATGCCCAGGTTCAGGGGTGACTCAGTATATGCACATATTGTGAATCAGTATATTTCATTAGGAATATTGTGTTCAAGTACAGACTAGCCTTCAGCTGGCCATGGTGTGTTAATTTCTGGAGTGACTTTGTGCTGGGCTAATGCTTCTTCCCCTTCCCTTGTCTTCCCTTGGTTCTCCACTGCTTTACCAGTGGCATTTAAACCCACTGAACTACGATGTTCCTGTTTCCTATCCCTGCCTTCTTTGATCTCTTTCCTCTCAGATCCCCTCCCTGCCTCCCTCTATGCTCACCTGGCAGCTGGGCTGAATGACTTTGCTTTGCTGACTGCTGGGAAGGGATTTCCTTCCCAGTACACAGCTGCCATTGCACTATACACCTCATCTCCTGTCTTCCCAGGATAAACAGCGCCAATGGTCTGGAGATAAAGAGCACGGGAAGTCAGTCTCTGCTGATGGTGGCCAATGTCACTGAGGAACACTATGGGAACTACACCTGTGTGGCTGCCAACAAGCTGGGAGTCACAAATGCCAGCCTATACCTTTACAGTAAGTACGGGAGAGGGTGAAGGGAGGCTCTCACAAAGACACAGCTGTGCAGGAAGCACATGGTGGCCAAAACTCAGGGAGGCATCTGCCTGACAACCCAGTCCTCCCCTCAGACCTCCAGCCATGACCTGGCTTTCAGCACTCTCTTTGGATATCTACATGTTCATGCTTGCCTTGAAACACAAACACGGCCAAATTGAAAAGTTTACAGTCAAGCCCTTTGATTGACTGGCTTTGCTGAAGACAGATTTTGTTAAAATAATAAAAATGTGTTTGTTTTAAAACTGGAAACAAAAAAATCCTTTAGAATGACAGCCCCTTTAATAAGCAGACAGAAGGCCAGGGCTCGGAGGATCCATGACAGGTGAGAAATGACAAGTAATTCAGAGAGATGGAGAGAACTAGCCACCGAGCCTGAGGAGAACAAGACAGAGTCAAGAAAAAGAAAAATTGGTTTGAAACTGGAAGGGACAGAAATGAGAAAAGACAGAATGATTTTAAAGGGATATGGGACCATGGGGGAAAAGGTAATCAGCAGATGAAATATGGAATAAGGTTCCTTGGATCTCATTCTGCTACCTTTCAATTACTGAGTTTGTCTTAGTGAGTGTAAACAGACAGAAGCTGGGACTAGACGAAGCTCTAGAGCAGAGTTACCCACTGATCCTGAATTTTGCAGCTGATTCAAACCTGACCCTAAACAGAACCCCTGCCCCTCACCCACCACCCATACGCACATAAAAACTGCAGTGTATTTAAAATGCAGTTCCCAGTTCCAGGTCTAAAACTTGGGCTAGACTTGGCCCACATGTTATTGGCATCAGAGATACACTGCAGCAAAATGACCCACTCACACAAATGAACACGTAGACACAAAAGTGACTGATGGCAGTGCTCCTGTGACAGTCCCAAATTGAATTAAAACTCTCATGTCATGACCTGCATGTCCTTTTAAGCAGAAAAAAAAAAAAAATAAGCTGTGTGAAGCAGTCAGTATGGGATGCAGTTTAGTTTAGTTTCTGCTCTCACCACAAAACCCAGAGTTATGGTTTGGTTATTTTTAACAGATATAGTGCAAAAGGAAAAATCCATGGGCATTCTTTGTTTACCACCTTTGGGTTTATTTCATGGCAGTTTGAATTTTTGCAAATTTGGGTACATTTTGTGGCAGTTATTTTTTAAAGAACAGATATTATTATAAAAGAACATATCTTTGATTTCCTGTAGCATTGCAGCACACAAAGCAAATTTCTGCTTTGAAAGTCTTTTCACCCTGGTCTTGTGACTGTCATGAGATTCAAAAAAAATCCTCAGGCAGCAATCTGGAACACAATTTTCAAATACTCCAGATTTGTTCTTGCTGATATTAATATAATTCTAAGTTTAGAATCCATTATTTGTGACTGAATTCTAAATTCGGCCCTCTCTGTTGGTTCCTGTTACACAGATGAACTGAAATGCATCACTGAAACAAAATATAAGATGAAATTCCATAATGTATATATGCACATATGATTTTAGCTGGGGGGTTAGTTTTGCTAGAGAAGCATTTTGCATGATTACAGAACTTCACCTCAAAGGATCTCAAAGGATTTGCTAGCAATGAATATTTTAATATCACAAGTAATTTAGAAATGGGTGAGTGTTGTTAAGACCGTTTTGCAGCAGGAAGTTAAGGTACAGAGTGAAGAAGTGGTTTACCCATGGTCATAAAATGAGTGGCAGAACCTCAGGGAGAGACTCAGGAAAACCTTGCAAAGTTGTTGTTAACTGCTCCAGGAGAAAATGTGGCAACTCTTAAAGATGATTTGCAACAGTGAGGATCCTATTTTAGCCCCCTTTAGACGTGTATGAAGAACACTTTCTTTCTTTCAAGTTGTTGGATTTCATTTGTCATTTTTTAGAAATTTAAGGCCTGTTTATACTGGAGGACACTAGAGAACTTCACAAGAGCCAGGAGAATGAAGATACAGTAGCTGAGATAGATTTGATGATTTTCAGGGAAGTCTTTCTAACTTGTTTTTGTTGTTTGGTTAATCCCTACTTTTTCACTGTGCAATTGTTTCATATTGTTTCAGGAAATCTCTGTTCTAGTTTGTGTAGAAGAAAGAAAGAGAGAAAAAAATAAATTCAGGCAGACTACGGCTGGTATTATGAAGGTTAAGAAATCAGGGGGGAAATGAGTGAAGGGAATCAAGCTTCATAAAAATAAAGAAAGCTGCTGAAAAAACCTACAAACCCAGATGAAAGAAATGCTGTAGTGATCACACAGTAGCTGAAATAACAGGTAATGCACATTCCCAGCCACACACCCAGACAGAAAAATAACGCAGTGCCAAGTTTTTGCAAGGTACAGCAGATACTTGAATACTTGGGAGTGTTTTTCATCCCTGGAATCAGAGATCTTATTTCCTCTTTAAACAGAGAACAAGTTCACTATAGAGCAACACCCCACTGGGGAGGTAAGTACAGCGATGGTTCCTCAGTGTCCCATTGCAGCACAGAAATGAGTGGCAGCAAGGAGTGAAGAAACAACCAGAGAGTTAATAATGAGGTACTGGCAGCTTTGCCTGAGGTGGAGGGCAGACGGGGAGCAAGTAAAATGATGTGAAAGAACAGTTTATCAATAGAGAAGAATTGGTGGCTACCATTTCATGAAATCTCAGTCAGCACTGAAAGACTCTCAGAGAGACTGAGTGCCTTAGATGTCAATGTCATAGATAGGAGATGCATTAAAATACAGAAGCAGCTTCCTTGAGCTGTATGAATAGATAGCAAGTGATCTTCCTTAAAGGATGTAGCAGCAGGATTGCCTGCGGTAGGTGGAGAGATTTATACCCCTCACTCCTGGAGACTGAGTTTACAGCAACATAAATATGGCCCTACCAAAGGTTTAACTTACCCAGGAAACTGTCTCCAACAGCAAATACGGAGTATGTCTGTAGAGAGCGTACTCGGGTATAGTTTGATGATACAACTGATCTAATAGCTTGTTGATGTTCCTTGCTTCCCAGTCCTTTTGCTCATCCTGCTCTCTACCACGTGGTTTTGTTTGTTTCCCTTATTCTGCCACTCAGTGGACATCCCAGTGAGCCTGCCCAACCTGCTAAACTAGTGAATAGGTAAATGAGCATTACTGCTCATCTCCCTAAAATGTCCCAAAGGTTTTCTTTTGTCGTAGTGAGCTGAACTAGTTCTTGGCTGGGCTCAACAGGCACCAAAGCCCATGTAGGAGGAGCTCTATCACACATCTCTGTGTATGAGGAGTTGGAAGGCAGGACCATGTTTGGCAGCACTAGTGAGCCAGTAGGTTGATTCAGCTCTGCAGAGCCTGGGAGCGAGGTTTGTAACCCCTAAGTACAAAAAAAGGGGCAGTAATACACATCTCTGGGAAAATTACCTGACAGAGAGGCAAAGCCAAGGCTGCCATCACAGAGCATCAGAGGTGAAAAGCAGTGACACAACTGAAGCAAAAGGGTTCTTCCTCCAAGTGTATTAGGAGGTAGGGAACATGTTTTCTTTTTTGTTTTACGCACCTAGCAGTACTGTGGAAAGCATCATGAGTGAAAGTCACAATTTGTATCTTAACTCATGCTAGACAGAAGTGCGTATATATACATATATATATATATATATATATATGCACATGGCAGATACACATTTGCTGGAGGAACACATATACACAGGTTTATGTGTAGCTGAGTATGTATACACAGGGATGCACCTCTGTGGTGTAGAAGCAAACCCACACACCCCTCCACAGGCAAACACAAGCAGGTGCAGCACCTGGCACATTCTAGCAAAGCAGAGAAAAGAAAGAAAAAGCTTTCCCAAATTAGTTGCCTTCTGCCTCCTGCCGAGCTAGCCCATCCCATAGGCTGAAACAGGAAACAGCAGCACAGTGCTGCACATCCTGATGCAGTCCTGCTGGCTCAGTTGGCTCAATTCTAGGAGGCTGCCATATCAGCAGGTCCCCTGCTGCACCCTCTGCACCTTTTGGGGAATCGGCAAACGTGGAGGTGAAGCAGGAGCTGGCAAGACAGTTCCAGCTCGAGAGGCTTCAGGTGGAGCCCAGCAGTTTTGGTTGCAGCAAGGCACGTTCCTAAAAGCTGGCCTTAGCCTCTAACTTGCCATTATTTGTTAGCATCCTGCCACAAGTGTGCATGTGCTGACATCCCTCCTTCCACTCTGCCCACACTTCGTTGTGTCTGAATATTTGGTTACAGTGGTGGCTGCTGGGGTTCAGAACCTTAACCGTGGCCGAAATCCCTCCTAGTGGCTCTTGGTGCACACCCCCTGTTTTCCTCAAGGCTGTCAATAACGGGGAGACTCAGGAGGGAGGAAAGTGGTTTGGGCTGACAGTCAGAGGGGGCAAGGCTGAGACACTGCTAATGAGCCAGGGTGGTGCAATAAAAGCAGCACACAGTGGGAGAGAGGAACAGAGAAGAGTCCTTGAATAGAAAGCAGCATGATAATGAGGCCTTAGTGCTTTGCTTTAACTGCTTATGCTGTGCAGCCTGCAGCCTGCTGTGCAGGAAGAAGGTAAAGGGGAGTTGAGTTATTTAACCAAACTAAATAACAAGGAAGTCTTGTCAGCACAAACAGCCTGCTTTCGCAGAACAATAGTCCCCTGTTGCTACATAAACACAGAGATCCAGGCTAGACTTGTATTTGATCTCCCCTGTGCCTGCTGTGGATTCAAACAACTCCATTACCACCATGAGGGCAGGAGTTCTGCCAGTGTCATAGGGATGGGCCTTACCTGCTCAATCCTCAGGAGCTCCAGTGAGACAGAAACTCACTCTTTGCACCAAGGATACTGTAGAAAGAGCATTGGCCTCCAAAGAGCAGGGTCTAGGCGATCAGAGAATAATAGTGGGCTACTGATTTATCCTGCCAAGCTCTGTGTCCATCAGCAGTGATCTTAGCAGGTAAGCCAGGAGATAACTCATTGCCCCAGGCCTACCAGCTGTTGCAGGTAAATGTCTACCTATGGATCAGTCTGTGGGTAGGAACTTGCCTCAGTCAGTACAAGGCATCCAGCAAGCTCTGAAGGCAAAGGAAGGAGACCCAGTGATAACAGTCAAGGTGGGGACCTTGTATTCTTGCTTTTGTGTCTGGCTCTGCCAACAGTTCAGCATTTGACCTTGGGCAAATTGCTTCCTTGCTCTGTGCATCACCTGCATCATCTGTGAAGCAGAATTATCACTACTGTTAGCCTCAGACTGAGGTCCCTGATACTGGTTTCCCTCAGTGTCTGTGCAATTCTTTTTGGGATCCTTTGTGGAAGAAGCAAACCATGAAGGCAGCAGTGACATGTATCAAAGTCCTGCTGTGACATATAATAAAGATTATAAACATTATAAAACCCCTATAAACAAGACAGCAAGCTCTTCGTACAACTGGAAGATGATGAGTCTGCAAAAACTCTGTCCCTCTCAGGGGACAAAAACTCTAAAGAAGCAGAGTGCCCTTGAGGATTCGTCAGGGTGACTGCTCCCATGCACAGATCCTCAAGGGAACTGTCACTGCAAGAAATCCATTGTGGAGAAGGTTCTGGGGAGGCAACAACTACCCATGCAGAATTTCCACAACTCAACTCTCTGCCAGGACTAGCTTCCAGACAGAGGTGTAGCTAAGAGGAGATGCAGAGTGATGACATGAGTGGTCTTGAAAGTCAGAGGGAAGATATGGACCATCAACTCCAATTACCTTCCCTACAGGTGCTTAATCCCTCTTGCTGTTTGGCTATTATTTGTTTAGTTTTTCAAATCACTTCTCTCTGACTCCCAGTCCCAGGGGATATTGATGTGTATTAGGCGTGTTGCTAGCAAAATGCTCTGTATATGAAACCTACTCCAGTTCATTTAATTTGGGGATGGACAGCTCCATCAGGTTTGTATCTGCTGCTTGCTTGGTGTGAAAAGTGGCTTGTCCTTTTCTCCTGCATGTTGCTTATTGTTTTTTTTCCCCCCTTAGAACGAGTTTTACCCACACTCCCCAATCCTTTTCCAGGTCAGTATATGTTTTATATTGAAGTAGCTCTTTAGCTGGGTCATTCTCCGTCATCTTGACAAACGCTCAGAGCTAGGCATGGGCAAAACAGCTCGGCAATGTAGGAAAATAAGGGCTTTCCCTTCTCATTTATGTGTCATTTTGTCCTTTCTTTTCACCTTCCTCATTCTTCTCTTTCTCCCCTCCCTCTTCAAAATACCAATCATCTGAACAGCAACAAACTTTAACCAATCTTTGAGCCATGATATTGAGTTGTCAACCAGGTGTGGACAGTCTTTAGTGAGGTTCAATCTCCCTGCAGACCTACTTCTAAAACACATTCCCATCCTAAGCTCTCTTTGCCACTTGTTCAGGTTTGGATCAAAAGCATAAGCAAACCTAAAATTTTGCAGAGACAGTGGAAAGGAGAAGTGGAAAACTAAAAATTAAAACACTGCTAGAAGGTATTTTTCACTCTAGTTGAGCATTCTATCATTCACAGTGAAACACTTTGTTTTCTCATGCTTTTGTCCCATCTCTCCAAGTCTTCCAGTCACATAGTTCCGAATCTGAGGGAGAGAGCATGAAAAGAGACACATGGTGAGATGTTACTGTCTGCTTTATTCCAAAAGGGAAGAAGGTATGAAGGCAAAACAGGGTCTGGGTGTTTTTTCCGTCTCTGTGTTGCCCACTCCTGCCTCGGGTGCAGACAGCATGGTCCCAACATCCATATGAGATTTGGGGCTTGGTTGTGATCTTTTCATTCTGAAAAAGCACAGAGATCAGGCACATCCAGAAAGCAGGCTACAGCATTTGAAAGTGGTGTTTGCAACTAAATCAACAATAAGGCAGCAAGTCCCTGTGTTCACTGAAAAAATCTTGGCCTACAGCTCCTCAGTATCTTTGTTTTACTGCCATATGAGGAGGATGCACTCAACTTATGGGTTGCTCAGAGACCTAATTGTTAATGTCTGCACAGAGCTTTGGGATAGAGTGTTATTAGGAACCCAGGTTGTTTTGCAAAAGAGCACCTGCTTGAGCAAAGCACCTGCAGGTACTCCCATGAAAAGAACAATAAATGCTGGGTGTTACACATGCTCCGTTTAACTACTCTGCTGTTTTCAAATCGAGCTCTGCTCTTGGCAACTTATTCAGTTTCAGGATGTAGTCACAATTGCCTATTTAAAAGGCAAATCCACAAATACAATTAAAGAAAAGTACCTAAAAAAATAAAAAAGGGGGAAAAAAAGGGAAGAAGGGAGGTAGAAATCAAGCTACCATTAAAATTAAATCCCAGAGAGTGATTTGTAAATAACATTCAAGGAGCTGAGGAAAGGAGTAAAGTAGGCCATTGGGAACCTACTGTGGAAAAATAAATCCAATTAAACACCATTATCTTATGTATTGCAAATGAAACTTGTGCTTGGATATGAAATTAAAGTTGCTGAGGCTGTTCTGGATGTAGGGTTTTGAGGAGTTTTCCAATTTTAGGTGTTCTTTTTTTTAAGCCGAATTTTCAATGACAAATATTTTTGTCTGATGAAAAACCCAGGGCTCTTTGGTTTTATGATTATTTTTATTATATATCCTTAAATTCCACAGGCAGGCAGTGTTAATTTTTTTCATAGTCAGCCCTGTTTACAGCTGGTTTTGAATTAGGAGCCCATTAAGCTAAATGATAAAGCAAAATCTGCGAGTGAGCAAAGCCAGGATTCCCATTACAAATACACCTCCTAATCAACTTGCTAAGGCCATCCTGCACAGCTTTAGTTGATCCTTTAAAACACTTTCCCCTCTTCTCTGAAGCTGTTATATTTTTACTGCTCCCCAGTCTCCTGAGATCATCTTAAAGGACATCCTGGTGTGCCATCACTCCTGTGAGGGGTCTCCAGGAATTTGTGGTGCCGAATGCTGGTGTGTCTCCAGTGACCCAGGGCACGCCAAGAGGATTTTGCAGAGGGGGAAGGCAGAATTTAAATGCTCTGGGCTTCACTTGTTTTCTGAAAGCCCTGACCAGCTTCTCCATTGTGGGCCCTCAGCAGAGATGCTGGGTGCTTTACAAATGTGCTTTTGCTTTGCTGTTCACCTTCAAAGAAACCTTGGGCATAAAATTTTGTTAGACCTTTTTCTTCCTATGAGTTGATGTTCTGAAATGTAGTCCTCAGCCCTCAATTAAGCCATTCCTCAATGACCAGAATCACAGCCTTCTTCCTCTTTCTCCCTCAGTTTTCACTTCTGTTAATCCTCAGTAACACTTCCCTGCCCTGTGGGGTTTTGAGCATTAATTTAAAAGGAAGGTGATTTGAGATGAAGAGCGCTGTAGTCCTGCTAAGCATTGCTATCATTAGCTAGCTGCTGTGGAAACATCTTGCTTCCAGGCAGGCTGGAGACTCAGAAGCAGCCCATTCAACTAAACAAATGGGACTTGAATTTGATGAGATACTTTCCTAAAATGCTGGTGGAGCCCAGCTGATTCAGCTCTCAACTGAGTTGTCCTTGATAAATTTTCCAGCCCTCCTGATTTTGCAGCCAGGCACTCAAAATGCCTTGAAATGTCTTCTGGGATGATGCCATATCATCACATCTTTCTGTCTGCATTGTAACATCATGTTATAATGGGCTGACACCCATTAAGACCTGGCTGTCACCAAGCAGGGGCCTTACTGCATCATCACATGCCTTTTCAAAAGGACTTTTCTTCTGGAAAAAGAGGATTTGTTCATTCCACACCACATCTGCCAGTGGAAGGGCAAGCGTGGCCATTGTTGAATCTCAAAGAGACCTGTCACAATTATGGCACTAGCTCCATCTTTGTCCTTCACTGTCCCTTGTCCTCAGCCCTCTGAACATTAACTCCTTCCCTTTGATTAGCACCTAGTGTCCACATTAGAATGGCTTAGCCAGGCTGATGGGCGTCAAAACCTGTGAGTCTTCCTCACAGGAGTTTTGTGATGAGGGCTTGCCAGAGGCTAAGTATGGGCTTTCTCAGTATGGTGAGCTTGATGCCCTCGGAGCTATGCAAGGGGGATGTGGTGTTTCAGAAAGCAGCACATCCAGAGCTGCCCACAGGGCAACAAGTGTGTCAGCCTTTGGGGTCTGATCAGACAAAGTCATGGCCGTCAATAGGTTGACACAAGATTTATAGCAGTAGCGTGCTAGCAATTAGCAGAGTGGGAGGGAAAAGGAGAATGAGTCCTGCCTTTCTGCCAAAACGTGCACTGATCGGAGAATGACCCTGTGTGGCTGTAGATGGTAGATAGTCTCCATTTAGCTGTAGCCTGTGTAGCCTGTACTGTCACTAATGCCTTCATCAGGTGGGTGGGAGCTGGGGGAAGGGAGAAAAGAGATGTTCGTTTGGGTCTGATGGCCAGAGTGGGAAAGAGAGGGCAGCTTGCTTTCTAATACCTTCTCAGTCCTCTTTCTTCTCTCTGGGTGTCCTAGCTGTGCAGAAGAGAGCTCCTCTGTTGCAGTGGTCACCTCCCACCCATCTCTGCTCCCCTTTCGCTTTCTGTAGTGCATGGCCCTGCCAGTTCTGCTGAGCCAGCTGCTCTCCTGTCAGCAGGGTCTGCTTTGGCAAAAGGGTGGACACCTGAGTCCATCAAAGCTAAGGAGAGAAGCAAGAGGGATTACAGAAGAGACTTCAGGCTGTAAAGTCTTAACATTTTATGGAGATTTGCTGACTAGACAGTCAACCCTGCCAGTATGATGTGACCAGCTAAAAGACCTATCCACCTCTGGAATCCTCCTGTGAGGCCTGAGGGTGCTTTCTCATTTGGGCTCCAGAAAAGGGTCAGTGAAAATCCTGGCCTTCAGGCCTTCAAAACAAACTGGCTGGCTGAACTAGGGAAGCTATAGCATAGACAGGCCAAAATAGACAATCTTGTCTTTTTTGTGATCGCAACAGAGAAATAGAGAAAAAGTAATGACCAGAAAAAAAATAATGGCCATAGGGACCAAGCACATGAGGGTGTATTTGGAATCATGTCAAGTCTGGTATTCCCATAAATCCTAAGGCATTTGAGGGACGTAGTTCAGGTGTACTTCCCCACAGCAATGTGTGGCTGACTGCTGAGGGCATGTCTCACTTCCCTGAAAGCTGCTTGAGCCCAGGGCACTGGCAGCTGATCACAGCCATGGCCCCAGGTGAGAAGCACAACTCACAGCTCTTACTGTTCCCATGGGTGGTATCCATCTAGATTTTCCAAAGAGCTCAGTGTCCATTTGGTGAGTGCAGAAGGGATTGGCCCTGCAGGGTGGATGCTCAGACAGACCAAGCTCCTCTTTCTGCTCAGGGTCAGCCTGCCAAGGCTGCAGGCACTGAGGGCTGGGACTGAACTGGGTGCCAAGCCTGTGGGGCCTTCAGGCCAAGGGAACAGGGAGGACAAGGCAGGGTGAGGGCAGGCAGCCAACATCACAGTAATTGCTTCTTGCTATTTCATAGGTACAAGGCAAGGGAGGATGGCACTGTATCTTACTTTGGCTGTGTGGTTTAAAGTGAGTAATACAAAAGTCAGAGGTGATGATAATGTCTTCCAAAAGGAGGTAGTATGGATGTAGACAAAAACAGCATCTTAGGGAAAAGAGACATGCCAAGAATTGGTGCCAAGCTACCAACATTTCTTAGTGGGTTTTGCTGAATAGCAACAGACAGCTTCTGTTTGTTGAGATTGCTTAAAAAAATTAAAAGCCAATCTGCTTCATCCCACCCCTCCCCCCCCCAAAAAAAAAAGGTGTAGAGAAACGAAACAAGCTTTCTCAGAGAAAAAAAGAGAGACACAGGGGAAAAGAAAGAGAAATGGCCTTTACTGCCTGATCTGTTTCTGTACTTTTTGTTCATTATTTTACTTTAGATTGATTTATTCCAAAATGAGCCTTGGGTTGTATATATTTGCATAGTACAGTGCTGTGGAGGATCCAGGGAGTGGAGAAGATCAGCAGCAGAGGGGGGGGACTGAGACTGGAAGTCCCAGAAAGATATTCCTCCAAGCTGAGCCCTTGCAGTGGATAAGGAAGACGTTTCAAGGTCTGTCCAGTCACTGGTGTGACTTTGCATGCATGCAGAACAGCCCTGCAGAACAGAGGTCAGGGCACAGCAGTCAGGGGGGAGAGTGGAGCTTGGGTGGAAACAGTGTGCGAAAAAAAAACCCCAAAAAACACATAACTGCACTGCAGAGATTAGAAACAAAGCCATGGAAGAGTGACTACCATGGAAAAGCAGTTCTCTGATAAACACAGTGATAGTATTAATGTTGTAGCATGGACAGAGCACCCTGCAGAACAGAGCTGGGGCAGGCTCTAGCCCTCCTGAGCCAGACTCTAGCCCTCCTGAGCCAGATATCCCCAGCCCAGAGGACACTCATAGCCTGATACCACCTGTATATTAGGTGAGCTTCTGAAGTCATCAACTGAACCTTCCTCCTTTACAGACGTTGAAGACAACCTATCCCCACTGCACAGCAGGTGTACTTAAGTCCTTGCTCTCTCCTTCTTGTTCTCCTTATTTCTTGTGTCGGCTGGCTGACTGGACCTGCTGAGGGCAGCAAGGAGGAGGATGAAGAACTGCCATTGTTGTCTTGATTTAATCCTTACATGCACACAAAAACTCCTCCAACCCCCGTGAGCAAATGACAACAGAATAATTTCCACCTTCCTCCTCCTCCTCTTTGCCCTTCCATTTCCAGTGTAAACCACTCAAGAATTTGCCCAACAAGCTGGCCTCCCCTCTGGTTATTGTCCCAAGTGAACAGCCTCTCCATTCACTAACCCATGACGGTAAGTTGGTTTGGGAAGCAGCAGGTTTATCTTCGCAGCTCAGGCAGTGCACTGGGCCCGCTTGTGCACCAGCTGCCATTCAGTGTCTGCTCTGCTGTTGATAAAGCACATTACACATGGCTGGGCTTGCATGATTAATACAGCTGTCTGAGCGCTCTCTCTAAAAACAAAAACAACCAGAAAGGAGAAGGGAGGTGTGGGATTTGGGAGGGAGGGAGAGCGTGCATGGGGAAAAATCCAACCATTCCAAAGAAATCAGGCTTGCAGAAAGAGCAAAGCACTCCTGGAAGGCCTTCCCTCCCATGGGCCAGCAGGTCTGTCAGCAGAGCTCCCCTGCAAAAGGGAGAGGCCTTGTGGCAAGGTGAGCAAGGAACAGTGCGCGTGGTCGTTCCCCAGCATTGCCTGCATGTCCCTCTGCACCTGGGGAGTGGATGCATGGGTGGGAGAACGGGATCAGGCCCTGGAGAAGGATGTGCTCTGACCAGCGTGGCTTCAGCAGGGTCTGGTCAGGCAGCCCCTACGGTAGGTGTTGCAGGTGCACAAGCACGCTGACCCATGGTGATACTGCCCGGCCACGTCACCATACACACCCTGTGCTCAAAGGCACAGCCCACAGGCACTGAGCAACCTCCAGGCACCCGAGAACATCTAATGAGGAACAGGAATAGCTTCCTACATCTTCCCCATTGCTCCAATTCATCCAGCTGCAGGCCTTCTCAGCAGGCTGTGTAAGCTGTATTAACTTTCCCTTTTTAATAGTGGTCTGGGAATGGGCTGTGGAAAGGCACAATGGCTTTCTACTCTGGCTTTTCCCAGGCCTGGGCAAGGTATTAAAGCCATGCTTGCACTGTTAGGGTGTTAAGGTGACCAGGAGTCTCACTCTGGAATTGCACACACACAGACACTTCCATATTTTGATGAGAACTACGGGGAACACAATAATTACTTAGACCCCACACTTTAGAGACACACACCAGTGCATGGGCCCAGCTTGACTATCATGACATCTCTAATTCACTGAAATACTGAGAGTGATATCCCTAAGAAGGCCTCAAGGACAGGCTGGGAGGACACTTCTCTGCAGATACTAGAGAAAGATAGGGAGGCCAGAGACTGCAGTAGGACTGGATTTCAGTATCAGAGTAACCTCAAGAACCCTGCTCACTCTCCACCATAATATAGTTCTTTTTCTGCTCCAGTCCCCCCTGTGTATGTCCTGTGCCTCTGCATTTCTGGCCACAGCCACTCAAATATTTCCCACACCATGTATCCAGCAAAGCTTGTAGAAAACCACAGCAGGGATGAAGTGAGTAAACAGACAGACATGAAACTGATGAAAATATTAATTTTTCAAGAGGTTTCAGAGCCTCCAATTAGCAAACATGCTTCCTAGGGCTGCGTGTGCTCTGGGTGAGGGGAGCAATGCTGTTTGTCCTCTACTGAGACACTGGTGTTATATGCTGGTATCACCTTTGGTCTGCAGTGCCCTATACATGTGCTTCAGAGATGAGCAGGAAAGGGATTGTTTATCCTAGAAAAGCAAAAAAAAGCAGAAAAAGCTCAGATCTTCCCAAAATGACTCCTGAAAAAGTCTGTGCTATGTGGTTTGGTTTTTCAGGTTTTTTGGGGGATTGTTGTTGTTGTTGTTGTTGTTGTTGGGGTTTTGTTTGTTTATTTGTTTGGGGTGTTTTTGTTTTGGTTTTTTGTTTTGTTTTAGTTTTGTTATGTTTGTTTGGTTTGGTTGATTGTGGGTCTTTTTGGTTGGTTGGTCTTTTGGTTGGTTTGTTTGTTGGTTTTGATTTTGGTTTTGCGGGGTTTTTGGATGTTTTTATTAGGCTTTGCTTGTAGAATGAGAGTCTTTAATGTGTGATTTGAAGACAATACAGTTTTAAGTATCTGATTTTGCATCAAAAGCTGGGGAAGGTGGGGTTTGGGGAGGTGTTGGGTTTTTAAAATAAACCGTCAGTTGCTAGGGAGATGAAAAGGGTGGGAGAACAATTTCTTCAGCTATGAGGAAACATTGAAACTTTTTATATACACAGGATAGATCTGATGATGAAAGATTTGTGTCACCTTGAAACAAAGGTGGTCTTCTAGCCACCAACCTCACTGGTCAGGATAACAGCTCAATTTTAGACTAGGATTACTGTAAACCAGTTCCAGGATAAATGGTGTAAGCAGACAGCTCTTGAACACCACGACCTTCTCAGAAAGACACTGAAAAATACAATTTCAGGGATATTCTCCAAACCTTAGGGAAGGATGGGTGAGCTGCATTACAGAATGAATCTTCATTCCTCTAAGACATGAGGTGTGATAGATGAGTACTTAGTACACCATGAAGGAGCTCCGAAACATGGGGAAGAACTGTTCAGTACTAAAAAAGCATGAGCAAATTCTGAAATACATTAAACCGAGTGCAAAGATTGATAGACACCAGAGACATTTCCTTAATCTTGTCGGAGAGTTGCTGGAGGGCATCGTCCCCAGCTTACACAGTGGTACTAGCACCTCCAGGAAAGCCAGCCTATTGCCACTGCAGTCACAGTCAAGTTTTAATTACAGCAGCAGAACTGGTAGTGACAATGGGGAATGAGCAAGCAATGAGCAAAATAGCTTCAACACTGAGAACAGGGAAGGAAAAAAAGTGTTTTCTTCTAAGAGGAGGGGGAAGGAACAGGAAAGAAGTAAGAAAAAAAGGCCCAAATGAACCCTAGTAAGTAGAAGCTGGTAATCCCTAAAGCCTCAGAGTAGAGTGCAAAGCCCTGGAAGAAAGAAATTAATAACTTTCAAAGTATGACCTTGAAAATGGAATTAACAGTATTCCTCCCTTTTAAGCCTTCATGATAATAAAGATTTCATCTTCTGAAGCCCCAGCAAGAGAGTCAACAGACTAGGGAAAATTGCTTCCTGCAGAGCAGCTGGCAAGTGTAAAGCCTAAGACCCCTACAGGCCCCGGAGAATGAGATGATAGAGACACCTGCCTGGTGCACATCCTCTGTCCCTTGTGCCTTCTTCTTTAGAGGTGGTGTTTTTATTTCCTCCCTCATTTTTGGTCCTGTTTTTTGCTCAAGAGGCAGAACTCCAGCCTTCAATGTAAGTAGAGTCAGCCTATCAACAACATGGAGCCCAGAGCTTCTCAGAGTGGACAGCACCTGGAAAAACAGCAGTCTTGGTTTATCATCACTCCTTCCTTCCCATCACAGACAAGTTCTCCTAGCCCATCCCATGCTGCTTTCTGGCTTCTCTTCCATTCAGAAACTCATGGGGACCAATTACCCTCTAACACCAGATTTTACCTTGCACTCCCTGGCAGGATCCCAAGGGCAGATTCCCTAAAGCAAATCAAGAGCCAGGAGCTCTCTGATGCCCTTTGAACCTTCTCTGTGGGCTCTGTTCCATCAGCAAACTGTAGATATGTCAAGCCCTGGAGTCTTGTTAATGTAAATAAGAGAAAAACTGGCACCCGCTGTCTCTTCTCCTGCCTTCATTTTGGTTTACTCAGATGAGAGATTGGCAAATGTGGATGTGAAACATGTAGATGGGTGGATGATTTTTTTCCCCCCCTCAGGAATATGTCTGCCCTCTGCTTGCATCTCAAATGATCCTTTTTAAAGGTCTGTGTTGGGAATCTCAAAAGTAACAGGTTCTGCTGGTGATGACCACAGTGCACACATTTGGAAGTATGCCTCTGGTGAACCTGTGACTTTACTTACACATCTGGCCTTGTTTGCCTCTTGAGCAAGGCTTATGTGTCATGGCACAGTCTCCATCCCTCTCTCTAATGGCCCCCTAGGAGCTATAGGGAGTGAAGAGACAGAAGTGGGAGTATCTGTGTGTAGGAAGTAGAGTAATGTAATGGCTTGGGTTGGAAGTGACCTTAAAGACCATCTAGTTTCAAATCCCCTGCTATGGGTGGGGCACCTTCCACTAGACCAGGGTCCTCAAATCCCATCCAATCTGACACTGAACATTTCCAGGGATGGGATATCCACAGTTTCTGTGAATGCCTCACTACTCTCATAGTGAAGAATTTCTTCCTAATATACAATTTACCATCTTTCAACGTTAAGACCGTTATCCTTTGTCCTATCACTACACACCCTTACAAAAAGCCTTCCTCCAACTTTTGTCAGCCCCTTTTAGGTACTGGAAGGCCACAGTTTCATGAAGGTTTCATGGAGCCTCCTCTTCTCAAGGCTGAACAGCTCTAACTCTTGGCTTATCTTCATAGGAAAGGTGCCCTAACCCTCTGAGAATCTTCATGGCCCTTCCCTGGACTCACAGCAACAGGTCCATTTTCATGCTGGGGGCCCATCATAAGTGGAATAAGTAGGGTGGGTTACAAACTTCACCAACATCCCCTGCACCCTCGGTTTCTGCTGCCGGGGTGGGCAGATGTCCTGCTTTTTATTTGTCTTCCAAATATGTTTTGCCGAGGATGCAGATGTGGTGGTTGTGGGAAGATGCAGGCCGGTGGGGACCAGATTCTGTGCCACATCCGTGCTTCGGAGCGCGCAGGTGGTCCCGGGGGGCTCTGCCGTGCGGGACCTGGGGGTTTCCCGGCCGGGTGTGCAGAGCCGCCTGGCCCCGGTGTCATTCCCAGCGTTTCCCGTGCCGTTCCCAGCCCGGAGGCCGCCTGGATCGGCAGGCGGGTTTGGTGTCCTTCGGCTGCCACCTCGCGGGGAAAGAGCGGCGCTTCGGCGGCAGCGCCCGGGCGGGGACAGAGACAGAGGGACAGACAGGGACAGAGGGACAGGGGGACCCGCAGAGAGCGCCCGGCCAAGGGAGGGTGACATGACATGTACGAGCGCTGTTCCCCTGCGGGAGGCCACAGCCCGGGCAGCACACCTGAGCTTGCTGCTGTTCGTACCTTTTTCCGCAGCTGCTTGCTGGCGTCTGAGCTCCACCGGGCACCACATCCGTGCCTAAACAGCTCGGCTGGAAACCCCGCTCTTCCCCCTGTAGTCCTGCGCCCGGGCTGGGACTGGTTGCCTGCCTTTGCAGTCCTGGTACTAGTGCCCTCTTCCCATAAGCACCATCACGCCCCTCTACCTGCCTCCCTCATCCCTGCTTTCCTGTGCCTGGTCAGGACCTAATTTCCTCTCTTTATCTCCCCTTTTCCCAGGATCCGTTCTCATTACTTACCCGGCCTTCATGCTTATGTAATGTCCTCTGTTTCTCCATCCACACCCTGGCTGACATCTCCTCCCCTGGCCCTCTTCCATGTTGTGAGCTGAGCATTCCCATATTGCCATTTCAGTTGAAGATCTTCCCTAGTATCGTTTCCTGTGCTGTAGCCCTGCATTGGTACAAGTGCAAGGCTCATCCTGTCACCTCAGTCCACATTACCCCCTTCTTACATCTCTCATCACAGCAGCCTTTTCCCGTGCCTCTGCCCAGATGCGCTCACATATTTTTCACCTCCTCATGCAGCCCCCAACCTCCAGTGGGCACTGTAGGCTCTAAGAAGCCAACACAAGACATGAGGTAGGGCCTGTGCAGGGCTAGCCTTCCGACCTCGGGCACTGCTGCGGAAGCTGGGTGTGTTGCAAGTTTTTGTGACAAAAAACCTCATCTCTCCCTTTCCTGCGAAGATCTGAACACTCCACAGTTAATTCTTCCCACACTGAGCAGTTTCCTTACCCTGGGTGCCCCACAGTCAGCAGAGGAGGCTGCAGAGCAAGGACTGACTGAGACCCCAGTTTTAATCTAGCTAGTTTGTGTAGCAATTAATAGCAGGCAGCGCGCCAGGCCACCTGTTAATGCCAAGGTCCTAAAGTCACAGGAGAACATAGCACCCAAATTTAATGTGGGGCCACAATGTCATTGCTGGCAGCTACCTGCTGCTGTGCTTCTTAAAGAGCTGAGGGAGGCTGTGGATATGGAAGTCTCTGGGCAGTCCAGAAGTGACCACACAAGTTCATGGAAGAAGAAATCATTCTCAGAGGGGTGCAGCTTCTGCTGGCACTTAATGACTCTGAAGCAGCTGAGGTAGGCCAGCATGCTGGCCATGTGCTCTTGGCTGGCCCCCACCTAGCACCCACAGAGGACAGGACTGAAGGTTAGACAAGACCCTTGGACTGACCCAGCAAAGGTCTTTCCTTGTGGTGTTTTCCTCAGGCTGTTTTTTGAGGATGAGAGGAGCTCTTGTCTTTGCAATCAATCTAGCTGTGGTTTGCTCTGAATGTAAGCAGCACCTTGCTTTTCCCATCTTCCTCTGCCATCTAATCCAAGTTTCCCCATCCTTCTCGCTGTGTCTTTTCCTACACTCTTCATGGGAGTAGGACCAGCTCTTGAACCATCACACACACAGGCATTACAGCTATACCACACCAAGTCTGGTACAGCAGCACACATCCCCATGTCCTCTCTAGTGAAACCTTGGCTAGGCTGGCTTGCAGCCCTCTGCATATGACAGCGTGCAGCAACTCCTCTGCCTCATGCTGTGTCAAGGGTTTGCCTGCAGGAGCGTTAGGCATGGGGTGAAAATGCTGATGTCCCAAATTGAAGGGTCTTGCCACCCCTTCTGCATCTTCCCTCAGAAGTATGTGGAAGTTCTCCCAGAAGCGTTAGGGAGGACTCCTGGAGCCTCTCTGTGCCAGGCTGTTATTCTGGGCTGTTGTACACAGGCAGGTGGGCAGTGAGGTCACTATGGCATGGATCTGTTTTTCCCATTGCTAAATTTAAGGATGCAGCTAGGGTTACGCTGTGTTGGGGAGAGGGGTGGCATGGGGGCTGCACACGGTTCCCGTCACCCATGTGAGAACTACAACTCTCCAAATCTTGGCCAAGCCTACCTTGCGGTGTTGCACCAATGCAGATCACTCAGGCTGAATGTGTGGCACCAATAAGCCTTGGAAACACAGGATGCAGTGTCCCATGAGGCTGTTGCAGCACAATTAGGCACCATGGCCGGGCTCCACTTGCCTCTGCACCAGGTATCCAAATGTCTCACATTTGGAGCAAGGAAGAGCAGTGCAGTTGTTCTGCCCTTGACAGTTTTCAGTCTCTTCCTTCTTGATTTGCTTAATGGGATCTGACTCGGTCAACATGTAGGGTCTGGGGTCCCTTAGGGGTTTAGCTGTGAAATGCTGCCAGATATTCGTATTAGCTCATCAGCATCGGAAACCTAATTTCCTCCCCTTCAAAGCTGTTGCGCGGTCACGGACTTGGCAGGGCTGCCCATTTGCCGGGGCAGGGTGGGATGAATAGCCTGGGATATTACAACAGATTCCCAGAGCACAGGCTCAAGGTTACCGAAGCGGGAGAACGCAGGGCAAACCCCGGAACTGCCGGTGCCAGCGGAGAGGGAGCAGGGGTGCCCAGCCGGGGCTCTTTGGGGGGCGCTTCTTGGGGGTCTCCGCCGCGCGGTGGCCGCCAGAGGGCGCCGGAGACCGCGGGCTGGCCCGCTGCTGCCGCAGGACCGGGATGGAGAGGGATGTGCGGGATGGAGAGAGGATGTGCGGGATGGAGAGAGGATGTGCGGGATGGAGAGGGATGTGCGGGATGGAGAGAGGATGTGCGGGATGGAGAGAGGATGTGCGGGATGGAGAGGGGGTGTACGGGATGGCGAGGGGATTTGACATGGGGGCTGCAGCTCCGGGATGGCGAGGGGATGTGCGGGGATGGCGAGGAGGCTACAGGGCGGGGGGTTTGCGAGGGGTCTGTGCGCTGGGGACTGCAGGGGTGGGGGATTGCTGGGGATCCGTGCGCTCGGGGGGTCGGGTCTGCAGTGTGCGTGTGCACACCTGGGGGAGCTGTGCCCACGCGTGCCTGTCCACGTGTGCACGTCTCGCCGTGCAGCGGGGCGGGCGCACCAGGGGAAGGCAGCGCTCAGGTGTGCGGGTTCTGCAGCACACCGTGGCCGCTGTGGGGGCTGGCGCTGTTCCCCCCCCCCCCCCCTCCAGCGTGGGCGCTCACCCGTGGCCGTGTGAGTGCCTCGGTGCCCACGGCAGCGGCGTGCACAGCCCACAGCAGCAGCTGCTCGTGCACACACGTGGAGAAGTCATCACGCAAACACGGGCTGGCACAGCCCGAGGTGTGGCTGGGAAGGAAGAGTGACAGTGATAGAATGAATTGAAAACGGATCTTGTTTCCTGCAGAAAATCTCGCTCAAAGCCAAGCATAGTATTTTCTTCCAGCATTTTCACTCTCTTATTACACTTGAGCAGCTGTTGTCCCCCAAAACATTTTTTTTTTTTTTGTGATAGAATTATAACCTTCCCACATTTTTACAGTACTTGTGACAGTAAATGTAGCACCCATGGCATGTACTCTAGCTGGCTGTGCTGTAAAACCCAGAGATTCCATGTGGCCCCCAAGGCCACACTGGATCCCAGTCCTCCCAGCCAGCCTAGCACTACCCAACACCTACGCAGCCTGCTGGTGAGAACAGCTGCTGATGTTAGCCTGTGGTGTGGCACAGAAGGTGATCAGGACTGCGCTTGGAGAGGTTTCTGCAGCCAGCTCCACCATCTGACTGGGACACACAGGGAGCCATGAGAACATGTATCATTTTTCATCTCTGGAGATGGGAGTTTCAGCCTTTCAGATGCCCTCAGACACACAAGCTCAAGCAGAACAGAAGCTGGTGTGACCCTCTCCCAAGTCCTCCATCACACCACAAGTCACTGTGTGTCCTCTCTTATACCTAGATATTGCAGAGGCTCGTCTCTTCAGCACACCACTACCACACCATGTCATGCCTCAGCCTCCAGTCCCCATCAGGCTCCCAAACTCTGATCCCTGCATTTAGATGCATTAAGGCAGCACTACCCAGCCAAGGCCAAATGTCCTCTTGCCTATGCTGTGCTGGGTGTGCAGTGCATGCCACCATTGGTGCAAATGCCCTTGCTCTGGTTGCATGGACACCCGAGAAAAGTGGCAAAGAGGAGGAATGATTGTCACAAGTATGTCATGTGCATGTCCATGTATGTTTTAAGACAAATAGTATTTAAGCCAGATAGTAAAAATGGGGTGCCTGATTTTTTTTGTGGGCTACACACCCTGCTTGGCGTGCTCTTATTTATTTGCTGGGCCAGAGGAGTCATGTTCTATGCCAAAAAGGGATGCAAATGGTCTCAAACAGCCTCCCCACCATTATCTGACTGTGAAAGATGCTTTTTTTCTGAAATATAGGTGCAGTAGGAGTAGTAGCTGAACTGAAACTTGTTACTGAGTTTAGGGGAGGAAATAAAATGAGTAAAAAACCAACATTGTAGGATTTGTGTGACAAGTCATAAAAGGTGCACGTGGACTAGCTAAAAAAAAGAAGCTATAGATGGAACAAAAATTTTGCACACAAATCAGCACATCCTTCCTTAATAATGAAAGAATAGAACTGGGGCACAAACAGCTACTCTAGTCAGCTACCTTAGGAAGAAATCAGGCAAATGAATTGCAAAGGAATCTGAGGGACTCGCAAGACATCCCTCTTGGATTTGCTGCCTTTTAGTCACCAGCTCAAATTTAATAGTGACTGTGCTGCTGAGCAAGCCTGTGGCACCTGTGCTCCACCCAGGAGAGCGGGGCTCTTCACCTCTGCAGGTTGTGAGGAAGCAGCTGTACTTCAGTTTCACGGAGCTCTCCTGAACAGGGCCTGTTTTGTTGGGGTTTTTTTTGGCTCCCCTCCGCCATCAGAAACATCTTTCCTTGGTAGTAAGGATGATTTCTTTCTTCCATAGCAGGATCAGTTCCAACATAAAACCTCATCTCCATCTCCACACTCCAGCATCTTACACACACACATATCTGTATAAATTTACATGTACATGTGTGTGCATGCATACATATAGAAGCACTTTATGTGCACATACATGTGGTGAGCCTGCATTTACAGACCCACAGCCACAGACACCTCCCTGACCAATTACAAAGAAAAGGCTGCCGAGGCTTGGGGTTGCAGGGTGAATTTAAAACAGCACTACTGCCGTTAAAGCCATCCAGAAAAGGGAACCCATAAATGAGAGGATGAATGAGAAGATGTCAGGAGTGTTAACACTTAATATTCCCGCATCGAGGCTGCATTATTTGTTGCTGCAGCAGCACGCTGCTCCCTGCCCCCTCCGATGGAGCCTGTGGATGCACATGCACATACGTGCAACTTCATTTCCCACCCTCATGAAAAACCAACCTCCCTGGCATACCCTGCACCCTCAGCCCACAGGTTCTGTGTCACAGGGCTGTAGGTATCACAGTGAAGCCTTCCTCCACCCTGACTCAGGAACAAATAATTACAGTGCAGCCCTGGGAGGGAGGAGAGGTGTCTGCTGGGTGGGCCCATGTTTATTGATCCAACCACTGTGATGGATCAGCTCCTGTGGAGCTGGTGTCTTCCTGCAGACAGCTACTGGCCACTGTGCAGAATTACAAGGAGTCCTGGCATCTCAGGGCCACCACTGGGAAGGTGGTGGAGCAGGCAGGTCCAGCAGGTGGTGACCAGGGACTGCATCTGCAAAGGTGTGAAGCATATTCCTGAACTGGAAGGCCAGCAGCCCCCAGCTGGAGGCACAGCAAGGGTTGGGATGTGGTCAGCAGCCAGGGTTGAGCCTTCCCGCTTGCTCCAATCCCTGTTCCTCCAGCGTGGGTGTTGTTCAGGGAGAGCCACATGCCATTGGAATGCTGGGCTGAGGGAAGGAGGATGCTGATGGGCTGGCAGGCAGCAGACTGTAGCTGGGCTGGAGGGAGTCTCACCAAGGTGGGAAGGCAGCTGTGCCCTGCAGCCCAAACCCACCACAGCAGGGACAGCCTGGGGCTGAAGTGCTGTATTCCTGTGTCACCCACATTTCACCCAGCCTCATGTAATCTTGTCTTCTTTTCTCTCCCTTCTCGCACCCTGCAGGACCCGGCACAGGGAGAGTAGACAGCGGCTCCATGAGTTTGGCCGTCCCACTGTGGCTTCTGGCAGCATCCCTGCTCTGCCTACTCAGCAAATGTTAATACAAATCAGAATTAAAATAATAATATTAATAATAATTAAAAAAACAACACGACAACAACAACAACAACACACAAAACAAAACGCGTTATACAGGAGACAGAGCGAAGAGAGGGGAGAGAGAAAAAAGAGGGGGGGAGAGAGAGAGACGACTGTTTCTTTCACAACTTTTGTGTGTTCAGGAGCGAAGAGGGGGGAGAGGAAAAATTACAGCAAAGAAGACTCAGCAACATTTAATCCAAAACCTGAAAAGCAAAAGCCGGCTGTCAAGTCATCGACTGCCTAGGAGGCAACACGAAGCGAGGGAGAGGATGGGGCACCAGCAAGGATCGTGTCGCCGGAGGATGCTGCAATGTAAACAATCCAACAAAACCTGCAAAGCCAATCAAAAAGAAGATCCCTTTTCTTTTCTCTCCTCCTTCCTCTTTTCCATACTCCCTCACTTTCCTTCCTTCCTCCTCTTTCTTTCTTTTGCAGAAAGAGGTCTTTGCTTCGGTGTCTATAGCCATTTAACTTTTTGGATGCCCTGGGTCATTTTTGTGAGCTAATGCTCAGCCAGTTCATACTTTTAAAAACAAATCTGAAAAAAAAAAAAAAAAAAAAAAAAAAGAAGAAGAAAAAAAAAAGAAAAAAAAAAAGAGAGAAAAGAAAAAAAAAAGCCACAAACCAGAGCAAGTCACCTGAAGCTCTCTGCACACTGGTGTCCTGTGAAGAACCCCTTCCTCTCTTCATTTCACCCTGCGCTCATGTGCACCCAGCCCTTGCTAAACACTTTACCTGTCCCCTCCTTCATGCAACATCACCCCCACAGGCCTGAACTAAAGCTGTGTCAACTCTACTGAAAGCCTACTTTTCTTTCTTTTTCTTTTAAAATCCTCTTCCTTCCCCCACCTCAATTCAACCAGGTGTCTTTCTC
Organism: Chamaea fasciata; assembly: GCF_029207755.1. Lineage (NCBI taxonomy): Eukaryota > Metazoa > Chordata > Aves > Passeriformes > Sylviidae > Chamaea > Chamaea fasciata. The sequence goes on along the minus strand of NW_027094087.1, from coordinate 23,061,550 downwards.
TTTCTCCTGTGTATGCCTGTGTGCGTGCGTGCATGCATGTGTGGCTCTTGCTCCACCTTCACTCTTTCTCTCTTTCTCTTGCTCTCTCTCAGCATGCAAAACGAACAGTCCATGTGTACATATGCTCATCCTGTTGTAGATAATGTCCTGCCTTGTAAGTGTCAGACAAGATGCAGAGAGATCACTTAGACAGAGAAGAGGGGTGAGGAGAGAGGGGCAGCTGCAACACAGGTTCGCATTTTATCCCCTCTCCTGTGTCCTCACTGGCTTTTTGTCTTCTGGCCACCTTGCTTGCAAGAGTCAGTCTGCACCCTTGTCTAGGCTTTTTTTTCCTCTCCCACCTCCAACCTGTTTGGCTCTCAGCCTCCAAGTACCAGCATAGCAGCCCGTGCTATGCATGAGTGCGTGCACTCACGCATGGGGGTGTGCACTCATGTACAATTGTCCAAGCAAGCAGAAGAAACCAGGACTGGCCTACAACACTATGGACTGAAGAGTGCAGCCACCATTCCTCCTGGAGATGGGGAGGCTGGGCTGGTGGGATGTGAGTGATGAGACCTTGGACATCACCAAGCAGCCATTCCTTTTAGGTATAGAGGGCATAGGAACGATACCTCAACATGAAAACCACAATCTGGTCAATCCTAACCATTTTGGTAGACATGCAAAAATAGAGCCAATACCCTTTTTTGTCGCTTTGTTGTTTTTGTTCTTACTGTCCTCCCTGGCGTAAAAGGAAATGTAGGCTGTGTAAGGGTGAGTGTGTGTGTGCATGTGTGTATGCTGTACACCACTGCTATTACAAAACTCACTGCAAATTCCACATTTGAAAGAAATTGGGTCAGAAAATGTCCAGGACCTATGAATGCAAGAAATAAAACAAATGTCAGGTCTAAAATCCTGGGCTTACAAAGTAGGAGCTTAAAATGATGCAGCAAAGAATCTGGCAGCACAATTTCCCCTGCTCTTCTCTTATCTCAAGAGTGCTGCTGGTCTTGCTGGAGAGTGCCCTTCACTTCCCATGGCAGAATCACACACAGAGGTGCCAACAAGAGAGGCTTTAGTGGTTCTTAGGTGAGGAGGTGATAAAAAACTGTGAGAAACAGGACTGCAAAAATGCTGGGTAGCGGCTGGATTTGCCACACCAGCTCAAGGTCTGCTGCAGGAGCCAGAGTGAGCAGGGGCTGCCGTGCCCGTGTGTGGGTTGGGGCAGAGGGTAGAAGACTCCTGTGTCCCCTGGCCCGTCACGAGCCACAGTGTCCACCAGCAGCAAAGACGATAAAACAGGGTTTATTGGGCAGGCCTTTTTTGGAGAGAGGGATGTGCAGGGGAGAGCTTGATTTAGCCCACTGAAATCGAGTGACCATCCCACGACAGCACAGTGTTTCACAGGCGCTCAGCCGCTCAGCTTTCAAGCAGCAGCCAGTTTGCTCCTCTGTATTTACCCTGGGCGCCGGGGCAGTGGCAGCACTGCTGTGCTCATGCAGGCAAGGGGGAAACAGCTTGGCCTTGCAGTATGCGGGAGGGGATACCCACCAGGTGGCCCCTGCCTGGAAGGAAAGCGGGAATTCCTGCCTGTGAGCCCGTCCCTACCTTTGGGCGGGTGCGGTTCCTGCCTGCGCTGAGCGCGGTGCCTGCGCCTTGCACTGCGGCACTGCCGGCGCTGCCCCTCGCTGCTGAGCTCAGCTGTTCCCAGAAGCAGCAGGCACGCAATTAAGCAGGCAGTCAAGGGCTCCTCCCAGCCAGCCAGAAGTGCAAGGAAATGTATTAAAGAGAAACGAGAGGCTGAAGTTTGGGCGTTGCAAGGGTTGGTGTAGAGCTGCTGTGGTATTGGATGGTGGTAATCTATGCTCCTCCACACCCCAAAGCCATACCTGCAAGAGAGTGCAAGTGGGCAACTGGTGCTTGAAATCTACCCAAGGCATCCAGGAATGGCTCCCTTCCTCCAAAATTGGGCAGTCATTGATGGGAATTGGGCATCCCCTTTGGAGACTGTGTGTGTGTCAGCCCAGAAAAGAAATGCCCTGCATCCTTCAGAGCATTCAGACATCCCAGTCCTTGTGCCTAACCTTCAGAAGGGCCATCTAATTCAGAGTCTTAGTTACAAGTCCAGATTTTCTGCTGCTTCCTCTTTCCCCTGGTACAGCCGTGAGCTGATCCTGGTCCCAGAAGCCAGGTCTGGGAGCTGCACCCTTTCCTGCACACTGGCACGAGGGAAAACAACACACTGCTCTTTCTTGGGGGCATACCTATGCCTGGATTTATTGGCACAGGCTTGTTGAAAAAGGAGGGCAGCCTGCAGTGTCTTGCTGTGCCAGGCTGCTCCTAAGGGCTGAGTCAAGCCCACTTTAGGTTCTTTGATGTCAACTCGGTTGCTATGGTAGCGCCTGTCCCATGTGTTCTCTGCATGTGCTTTTGTCACTGTGGGGTCACTCCCAGGCACTGGGGTGACACACATCAGACCCCTGTGGTGTGGTGGCAGTCATCAAGTCCTGGCACCTCATTATCTCATGTCTGTTTTGGTTCGAAGGAGTCTTGAGGGGATGTTTTTTTAGATGTCAAGGCCCAGAGGTGTATGATTAAAAGGGAAATATCTCACTAAAAGCAGAGCATCCATTTTTTTTAAGCCATCTGCCCATTAGGGGGCGAAATGGCCCCAGTCCCAGTGCTGGGATCTGGGCTTTCCTGCAGGCCCTGGGCAGATCTTTGCCTCTGTTGCATAGCTGTGAAACAGGGTGAAAGCCAGTTATTTGCAGACCTCTCTGAGAAGAGCCACCAACACCAACTATGCTTGTTGTCTGCAGAAGTGCTGGGAACCCCACTTCTGGCATTGTCTGTTCCTAGCTGGGCTGGGGCAATCGTGGGTATGTTGGAGCTTGATTTTCTCCAAGAATCTAATCCTGTGAGCTGCTGTGTGCTTCACAGGGTGCTGTAAAAATCCCCCTGTCTGTCCTGAACTCAAGCTGAACTCAAGCTCTCCTGAATTTGAGAAACTGCTCAAAGCACCAGTCAAGAGGTGAGCCCAGATGAATATAAGAAACACAGGCAAGGTCTAATGCCTTTTCCCATTCTTTCTCCCCTCCACCCTCTGACAGAGATGTTGCAATGGCTTTTCTCATGTCTCAGGCCCTTTTCTCTGAAACTGTTTCTCCTCATCATCTCTTTTCCCTGTTTACATTGCTATCTTTCCCATCACCTCCCAAAAAGCTGTGTTCTTGCTTCCTGCTGCCTCTCAGCTGGTTGGGGACCAGGGAAGATGGGAGTTTGGAATGGGACACCAGTTCCTCGAGCTTGTCAGTGTAATTGTGTTTGATTGATGGAGATTTAACATTTAGTGTTATAAAAAGATACAAACAAAATGGAAAAAAAATGTATTTCTTCTACTGGTTTGTAAATACTACAAGAGTTACATGAGATGTCTGGTAATGTCCAAGCAGAGGAACAAAAACTTAGATTTCATATATGGCCCCGTAATTGCTAGCAGATTTCTAACCCTTTTCGGATGACCGAGAGGAGGGGTGAAGGCAAGTCTTTCTGAAAGGAACTGGACAGGGGAACTGCAGCCACCCCTGAGCCACATGAACTCCATGCTTGATTGTAGGATGTTGCTTGGAGCGTGTGCCTGGTCAGATGGAAAACGAAGCAAAGGCCTGTCTCTGAACGGCTGGGAAGGGCACTGTGGGATGCTCCAGCCGACACCTGTATCCTGGCAGTTGTGTCCATTTCTGTTTGTTTGCAGCCCCACACCCGCGGGCTCGTTGCTCAGTGACACCCTCTCCTCCTCCCCTGTACCCGCTTTCTTCACCAGTGAAGTTGTGTCGCCCCATGCTAGCCCCGAGTGCATGTGAACGTGCCATTCATGGAGATTTCATTGGTGACATGCATTGTGTCAAGAGTTAGTCTTTGTCTGCACATCTTTCTCACACCACTGACTGTTCACCACTTGGGCAGATCGCTCGTGCACTGCTGCTCGCCACACTTCTGGTCAAAGAACATCTAAGCCCCACCAGCTCCTCTTAGCTCCAGGTGCATCCAGACCATGCCCCCCAGGCCACCTGTCTGAGCAACCCCATTCTGAAAGTCCAAGCACACATCATGGACAAAGCCACCATCCAAAGCCACGTGGCCTCCAGGCTGAGTAGAAGTGACACATCTGGAAGGAATCTGGGGGAGCAGCAGAAAGTCCTGATGAAACAAGAAGATCTGGGAAGTCGGAGGAGTTATGCTAGAATCCTTCACAGCCCCACCAGCAGATGATATTTCAGCTCAATTTTTGTGCAGTGTTTCATCACTTCGCCTTTCCCTGGTGAGGGAATCTATGGGCACAGGGAAACACCTCTTCTCCTCCCAACCCCTCACACCTCTGCTTCCTCTCCTCCAAGCACACTGACCTGCAGCCCAAATCATCATGGTGCTTGATGTGATGTAGCAACTGACATGGGGGATGGCTGACCAATACAGCATGACAGAGGAGGTGCCAGGGGGCTGAGCAGTTCTCTCTCTTTATCTCTCTCTCTCCTGATGGTGCACAATCTTACTGCTTCTCTGACCCAAGGACACAAAACTTCTTGAGTTAGGGATGCTGGGAACAAACTGTCCTATGGGAAGAGCAAAACTTGAGGCAGGGAAGTGATGGAGAAGCTGGATGGTTATCTCCAAGATGTGATGCCGGTGGAAAAGGGTAGGGATGAGTGCTGTCCATCATCCATGCGCAGAACTCTCAGGTTCACCAGCGAGGAGACCATGGCCTCTCAACTCTAATCTTAGAGTGGCTTCATTTCCAGTGGGATGCCCAGAAGATGATTTTTTTTTAATTGCATGACTCTGCTGACTAAGAGCTGTGTCACACCACTAAAACCACTTTCACTTTTCCTTCTTGAAACTTGCTAGAACAGTGATCAGGCAGCTCCCAGAGCCCCCCAAATTTTGCCTAATGGTTGGCTCCCATTAGGGCAACATATGGTGCTTGCTTTTTGGTTCACTCGCTGTAACGGGGGAGCAGAGCTCATCTTGGTGAAAGCACGTCGGTATGGTCCTCTGTACCTCTGTGGGTCAAGGTGATGGAGTGAGGCCAGGACACCTACCAAGGCAGGCCTTGGGCGAGAGGAGCAGCCCTCCTAATTAGCCCAGGCAGGTGGGAAGCCAAGGATCCTTTACTTGCTGCAGGCTTGTGTTAGTTGGTGCCACAGCATCTCAGACTGCCCCAAAAGCCTTGTAGAAGTGCCCAGGCAGTGGAGAAGGAGCGGGCAGGGACAGGGGGACATGACTGCAGCACAGCTGGTGGGGGCTGCATGAGCAGCAGTGCTCCTTGGGCAGTGTAGCTGGGGATGGGGCAGAGATTGCATCGCAGAAGGGCCCTTCTTCCCCTGCTTGTCCTCATGGCGCGTCAGGAGCTCCCTCCCAGCCTCCCAGGGCATGCTCAGCATGCAGCAAAATGGGCCTCAGTGAGTAAAGCAGTGTGACACCACGGTGGCTCCAGCTGCGTCCTGAGGAAAGGCATGTGGATTTTCTGTACGTAACAGAGGGCTCATGGGTGGAGACGAGGCGCAAGGCCTACCTGGGAGCCAGGCAGTGAGGACAACACGTCCCAGGCGGGGGTGTCCTTCTCCAGAATTGTGACATTTGCTCCCCGTTGGGCCACGCACAGGCGCATACGCACACGCCCACCAGCCCCACCGCGCACATGCTACAGGAGCGCTCCCGGGCGCTCCTTCCCCACACCCTCCATCACGCACAGCCACGCAGGTGCTCGGCCACCTGCTCCTGGTGCTGGCTCTGTCTGTGACACACAGCTACGTTGTGACCTCCTGAGGAGCCAGGAGAAGGCGTGTGGGTGCCTGTGCCTGTGCCTGCGGGAGCACATGTGTGTGCCAGGAAAGGGAGGAGGGGGCACAAAGCAGGAACCTGCCTCCGCGGTGCCACCGTCACCTCCAAAAATCATTCCACCTTCCCAGCTGGAGCCAAGATTCATCCTCTAGACCTTGAGAATGAAGGCCAGTCCCTTCTTCTTGCTACACGGTGGGGTGGTTAGAACTCTCCTCATTAACAGTGTTATATACATATAAATATATATATATATCTATATCTTTATATATATTTTTCCCCAGCACTGTAGACATGAGCTGAACTTCTCTTTAACGAAACGAGAAAATGGCCATTTTATTTTTTGCCATTGTTTTGGTTTTGAAACTAGCTCTGTGAAAGAAAGTTTTAAAAGCTCAAGTGTGTGTGTAAAAGAACCAATCAAAAGAACTAAACAACCCAACAAACAAATGAACAAAACCCAGTGATGGAATAAAAATAAAAGAAGCTTTTTATTTTTTCTTTTCTCAATGTATTTAACTTCTGTTATCTCGTTTCTGTTTCTTTACATGTATGAATGCTCTGCTCTTCTGTGATCTTAAAAAAAATACAAAAAAATACAAAAATTAAATATACGTGAAGAGGAGGTAATGTTTCTTCATTTCCCCTCCCTTCCTTGCATGCACTGGCTTGTCTCCTCTCTGATCATGTCTAGTGATGACTTTCCAGCCCACAGGGGGAATGTGGGCCAAGGTACCCCTTTCTCTCACCTTCCTTGGAGGGGCAAGGTGGTCCAGGGCTGCAAGTGAGGCAGAGGCCAGTGGCTTGGGACTGAGGGTGCTGTGTCACCCCAAGCAGTCTGACCCCTTCAGTGCAGTGCATGGGGATGAAGAGAGCAGGCTGGCTGGAAATAGGTGTGAGATGGGGCTGCCAGGAGGAGATGCCATAGGCAAAACTGCAGTGCACACCCCGGAAGTCAGCACTTGCCTTCAGCTTCTTGTTTGGTTTGGGTTTTTAAAATTAGTTAAATTGCATGATTGTATGTGTGTGCACAGTTAGAGGTTGGGATCAAGTCTGCAGTCCCAGGAGGGGAAGAACAAGGAAGCTGATGGAAGGAATGGACTGAGGCTGAGCTGCTTAGGCAAGCATGGGACAGGATCACCAAAAGACAGAGCATGATGTTGGAGATGCTGGAGAGAGGGAAGGGGGGTGGTGGGGAAGGAGACATGAAATGCTGGGCAGAAAACAGCATAATGCAGCACTGGAGAGGCCAGGCTTTATGACAAGGAGGGAGTGGGGAAGCAGGGGAATGGAGAGGGCATGGGGCTTGGAATGAGGGCAGCCAGGACAAGGGGAAGAGGGGCAGGAGTCTTGTGCCATGGTCACAAGCAGGCATGAGAGGAATAGGTTAGAAGGGAGCAAGAGGAAGAGGGCAGCACAGTAGCCTGGGCAAGTTTTCAAGCAGACACAGCCAAAGGGGTGAAGAAAACAAGAAGCAGTAAAAATGTGGTCAAAGGAGAAAACAGCACCTGGGCTATTTAAATGGGAGGGTTGGAGAACGGACATCTACAGCCAAATGACTATAATAGGAGTGTGTCATGTAAATGCCACCTATCTATCTCAGCCTGGAACCACTGTCCTTTACCCAGTGGGAGAATCTCTGTTTCCTGGTGGCCCCCAAGGACACAGCTAACTGTGCTAATGCACAAGGCAGCATGTGCCTGCATCCAACACCAGGGCAGCAGCAGCATGAGGCTGCACATGGCCAGGCTCAGCCTGGGTTGCAGGAGAGCCTGGTTGCAGCTCTGAAAGGAAGGTGGTCTCATCTTCACTCACTGCTGAAGCATGAAAAACCAGGGCTTCTTATTTCTGGGTCTGCTCTGCCCACACCAATGTGTTGCCTTCACTGCCTCTGTGTCACCTTCCACTGTCTCTCCTCTTGCCTATTTACAGTCCACTGGGGCAGAGACTTGAGACCTGCACACAAAACGGGGGCATACTCTATGAAAAGTTACAGCTAGTTTTGTTTCTGAAACATAAGACATAGAACAGTGTAAGTCTGGTTTCCAGTAGAGTACAGACTTTCCTTGAATTGTATGAAATTTAATAAAACCAGAGCTGTCAGAAGATCAGTACAAACAGTGGGCTAAGCAGAGGTATGTCACTGAGCATGAGGTGCAAGCAGGATGGTGAACATGAAGGAGAGTAGCACGTACCACACCTTTGTTTGTTGAGACTGAAGAAAACCCATGGGTTATGAGCCCTCCTCCAGCACCATCGTTCCCTTCCATGGCACTGGGAGAGCCAGAAGTGCAGCGTGGAGGATCACAGCAGAGCTGGTGGGGAGAGTGCCAGGGCAGGGGTACCCCACAGTGCTCTATGGATGTTCAGGTCAGTACTGAGCTTTCCTGGCTGGTCACTGAGGTGGAAGCAGGCCAGGTTTGTGGTGCTGCACACGAATGACACCAGCACGGTCAGGGCTTCACCTCAGTATGTGTGCTCTGAAAACACCTGGAAAAGCTGTCTTGGCCTCTTTACCTCCACCACCTTAAAGCTGAGGCTTTAAGAAGACAAGATAAATCCTGGCAAGAACTACCCCTCTTTTCATTAACATTTTAAATGGTTATTTTTAATGGTACATTTAACTAACACTAAGTTATCCATGGGAAGAGAATTTGGCTGTTAACACTGGCATCTGCTTAACAAACAAGCTTTGCATTTGGTGAGGCGTGAGCATAACACCTATAGTACTCCTTGCTAACAGCAGACTCATTAACATTAATTCCTGCTTTTACCACTATGAAGAGCTTTTTGTACCTCTAAGAGCAATTATTAGATGTACCCCATTCTCCCTGCAAAAAGTACATAGGAAATCATTAGCAGTGATGCAGACCTACCAGTAAATGAGGATCTGAATTCTTAGCACTTAGCATAACTCAAAATTTCCAGAAGAGTAAGAAAAGTGATGAGATGTTCTGGGGACTGTGTTCTTCATCTTTCCTCACTGAGGAACTTGAACTCTATTCAAGCACTGCTAAATTGCAATTGGAAATTACTTAAGGGTTGTGGTACTCAAAGGCTATGGGAAAATGTGTGTCCATAAAAGTATCTTGCAGTTCAGCCAAGACTGGCTTTTGCTGTCCAAAGCAGGCATTGTCAGAATGGGCAAAGAGCTGGATTTAGAGAGATAAACTGTGATGGATAGAACACCAGAACTTAAGGTGCAGCCTCATCAGTGCCCAGTTCAGACAATCCCTGCCCTGCTCCTGCTGGCCACACTATTGCTGACACAGGCCAGGATGGCATTGGCCTTCTTGGCCATAGGGGAACAAGCTGGCTCATGTCCAGCCACTGTCAACCAGCACTGGTCTTTCTCGGCTGGATAACTTTCCAGCCACTCTTCCCCAGGCCAGTTTCACTGCCTGGGGTTGTTGTGACTCAAGGGCAGGACTCAGCACTTTGACTCACTGAATCTCATACTGTCAGTCTCAGCCCATCAATCCAGCCTGACCAGAACCCCTCTGCAGAGCTTCCTACTCTCCAGCAGGCCAACATTGCCACACTCAGTGTCATCTCCAAACTGACTGAGAACAAACTCAGGTTTCATGTGAAAGATGGAAATTGCATTGATTTCCAGAGAAATATCTGTACCTAACACCTTTTTATTGGTCTGTTGTCTGTGTTACAAACACGTGGCAGGTGTGGTATCTGTAAAAACTTGAGAACACATTGGAGACTATGAGCTTTACACAATTCTCTCTAATGTTTAATACGTTCAGAATATATGGTTTGTAGAACATTTCCTGCTTCCTCTTCAAAAGTGTCACCTTTCCAGTTCAGCTTAAAAATGGTGCGTTGACCAGGAAACTAGTGGAATTAATGTTTGAACCATTATCACAAAGAGGAAGGCTAATTGAAACGCATAATAACACATTTGTTGTAACACATTCCAATAACCTTGATGATAAATCTCAGTTTAGGTCTTTTAAAATATTACAAATGATTACAAAAATGCTGACCAGGAATAATGTTACTCTGCCAGTAGAAAGCTACTCCAAAAATTTTACAGGGCTGGAGGGCAGCAAGGCTTGGTTTGGAAATCATACCTCAGCATCGATCTGCTGCTGCCTCATTTTGGGTGCTGATGTTTTTATCCAGGTCTGTGGCCAAGATTCTAGGGTTGCAGTCCTGTAGTGGTTTGAAAGCAAAACAAATGAGACGCTCCAAGTCAGAGATACAATTAATTAGGAAAAAAAGGAAAGAAAGTAAAATAAAATAGATGCAATAATACAAAAGACCACTGACAGAGTCAGAATACAACCTGAGCGTAGTGATGGAAGCAGTCCAGATGAGGTGGTCTTCCTGAAGCAGTGATCCTGTAGAAAGGTCTGGTAGCTCGGGTCCTCTGGGAATCCAGTGGGTAAGCGCCCCTCTGGTGTTCAGAGTCTCAGCTTATATCCAGGCTGGAATGCTTGGTTCCTCCCTCTGGGCGGAGCATCTCACAATGGGATGGTGAGTCATGTGATAAGGCCTAATGGGCCCATTAACAGGAGGTAGTCCAGGAGGGGGTTATCTGTGAGCTGTGTAGCAAAGGTGCTGATGGGCCCATTAACAGAAGATAAGCCAGAGTGGAGGAGGCAGGGAGCACTGCCTCACCTGGTTTCAACAGTTCATGAAGATGGTGATAGAATATACTTCAACCCAGGACAAGTCCTCTGATACCTGAGTTGACAGGATGCAGTTCTAGCAGTGGGAGAGTTTGTGGAAGCCACAGGTAGAAGTGGATGATCCCACCTTCTTCTGCCGGCTCAGCATGTGAATCTGGGTTTTCCATGTCTCCTCCCAGGCTGTTTCCTTAGCTTGCAACACATTTTGCAACACAGTCCTCCCAGAGAGAGAAATCACTCCTGGATCTGAGGCCCTCAAGGATGCCACACAGACAGAGGGTCAGTGCACAAGGCACTTGACTCAAGTGCAGCAATCCAGCAGAGCTTCAGTCCCTCACAGTGCACCTGCCTTCCAGTCCTGGCCCTGCATTCCTGTGGGGAATATATTGTTCACTTGGTGTGACTTCAGTTGGCACAAGTTGTGGAAAACAGGCACTGAGCAGTCATCCAGAGCACCCACGAGTTGCTGGCAAGCTTGAGCTAAGACTATGCATCCTCTTTGAAATGTGGTTTGGGAAGCCTGCTCAAATAAAGGCTGCCTTGCCTGCCTGTGGGTCCATCACCCATTTGTAGAGCGGCCTGAGAGGTTCCAGCGATGTGAAACCTCTCCCAGATTGTCTCACTGGCTGCTGACTGTACTGGTTTGTGTAGCAGAGCCAAGACAAGCTCCTTCCCAGCAGCAGCAGTGCTTGTGTGTTGGTTGTCCGTCTAGTGAAGGGAGGATGGGCTCTCCACATCTTTCCATGGACGACACTTATCTCAGCCTGAAATTCCTCCCACCACAGAGCCTTGCACACCTTCAGCACAGCCTCTTGCCTCTGATCAAAGCTCTTCCCTGTGGCACAGGAGTGAAGATGTGCAGAGGTTCACTGCTGGAGGCAGCTGCTGGTGACAGCCCCTGCTGCACCCTGGTGCCTCTGCGGGCGCGTGGCCTCTCACTGTGGCTGAGGCAGAGCAGGAGCAGTGCTGGAGTTTCCACCCACAGCATACAGGGGGATGAGCACCGTGCCACGATCCTGAACAATCTGCTCCTGCTGCTAGTGCTGCGGAGCTCTTCTGCAAGGCTTTTCTGGGGCAGCTGTTGGCACAGAAGAGCTGCTGACAGGCATCAGGGCAAGCCTCCCACGCTGCAGGATGGGGCTGCAGCTGCCACGGCCCCGGTGCCCAGCACAAGGCACAGTGTGTGCTCTCCTTGCAGGGCAGATCGTGCAGCAGAGCCCAGCCAGGCCTTCCACTGCCAAGGGAGCTGGCAGTGAGCGGGAGGAACAGCTGTGCAGGCACGGTCTGGGGCTGCTGTCAGCTTGAGGATGATATAGTGGGGCATCTCCCTAGGGATATGCATGTCTTGGAGTGCTTGAGGACCAGAGGGCTGTGGAAAAGACGTGAGGATTTGTGCTGCTGGCTGCAGAGACGGATCCCCTTCCTGCGGGCAGAGGTGAGCGCTCTTCATAAGCCAGCTCCTGACTCCAAGCAAACTGGAATCAGCTTGAGGGCAAAGACCTCAAGAAGCTCAGAGGACATTTTCAATGCTGTCCAAACCCTTCCTCTTCTACTTGTTACCCCCATTAGCTAATTGAAATGGAAATAAAGAGAGATATCAAACATCTCTCGAAAGGGGCTGCAGCACTTGCAGATAAAAGTTCACAATTGCTCTAAAGCTCCTCCCTGGCCCCTGCCCCAGGCAGCAATGTGACCTTGGGAACAGGAGGGATGGGGCATCCAGAGGCAGCTAGATCAGAGTAACAGCATCTGATTGCCACTGACTGATAGCTCAGTTAACAAACCAAGAGCTATTAAGGAGAATGACTGAAGAAAAAGGGGGGGAAAGGCACTGGAGGCACTTTGTGCCTCTAATGATGGCTTTGATGTGGCAAATGAGGGAAAATTAGCACCAGACAGACAAATGGAAACTCATTTCAAGAGGCATCGAATGAGACAAAATTGCAAAGAGAAGCTCAGAAGATTGATTCCGTAGCAATAAAACTTTATCTCCCACGAAATCCAGTGTTCTCACTCACTCCCTTGCTCACTGTCTGTACTCTGGGAGCTCTACCTTCATGCCCTTTTGGTGATCCCCCTTGCTCTTATATAAATACTTGAGCTGAGCAAACAGTTATTCAGAGCAGGAGTGTGAATTTGCTTGGATGCTATCCTCCCTCCCACCTTTATTAATTTGTGTCTGCAGTTTTTTTACTGCATGAAGGTGAACAGGAGCAGGAACTCATCACTTCTCCAGTGGGTAGCCAAAATCTGTTGTGTTCAGCTTTGCACAGCAGTCTGAGAAGCTGAGGTGGTCTGATCACAGATAAGGTCAGGGAGGTTTGGCTTGGGACAAAAGGATAAAGGCTGTGTGAGGTGGTTTTTTCTATAATACCAGAGGGAGCAGTCCCCTTCCTCAGTCAGTTGGGAACTAAATTAAATTAAATTGTTTAATTTAAATTAAAGAATTGCTTAACTCTGTTCATCTCCAAAGCACTGGCATCGCCATTGCAGTCTTTTGCTTTGTGTCTGACATGTGGCTGTTTGGTAGTCTTGTATCCTCTTGCCCTAAGAGACAAAAGCTTGTCAAGGATGGGAAGAGGTGTACGTCATGAGGAGGGAGCCTGTGCACTGCTCCATGCATCCTTCTGCATCTAGTACCGACTCCAGGGTCACCTGTGAACAAGTGTTCCTTGACAGCCAGGCCAGGGTCTTGTGTTCAGTCAAAGCAGAGCAGTAATTTAGGGAATGGGAAGTCTACAGCCTGGGGCTCTCAATGTGGCAGCAGTTTCTGTCCAGTGCTTACAAACAGTAGAAATTCATACCAGAGGTAGACTTGCACTTGCCTAAAGTCCTTACTGACACCTTCTGAGTTAACTGAGCCAGGCCTGACTCACTGCCCTGGATTAAGCCTCACTTTAAAAGTTTGGCATCAGCTTGGAGTGAGACGTTACTCAGTGGTCAATCAGGCACAAATGGGTTTGGGGTTTTTGTTGCCTTATATGCACATTAACAATGTCTGTGGATCACCTTAAGAGGAAGAGCACGGGGACACTGTTTGTCAGCTCTGTCATGTGAAAAGGTTTCTGTCATTACTGTGCAACTTTGATTCTCAGCACAGACACCTTCTTTAAGGACCAGGCACCCATGTGGTGAAAATCAGCACTGAGATACTAACACCAAAGAGTCTGCAGGGCTGACTAGTGATCTCCTCTCCCATGGCAGAGTTATTAGACACAGAACCTATCAAACAGAAGGGATTCACCCGTGTCACACAATGATGGTCCTCTGTGTTTGAAACATACCGCAGAGGCAAAGGACAGGTGTGACATCTACTCTGGAAACCTGAAGTCCCTCTGTTCTAAAATGGCAATCTTACCTCAGAAACTGAATTTTCAGGACAGTCCATTTAGCTGAGTTGCCCCGTATACAGCAGCCCTGAAAGAAGACTGTCCGGGCTGTCACTGATCTGTGCACACCCTGTGTTTGCAGTGGGACCCCGATGCTGGGCTCACTGGTCCCTCTGATGTTGGTTGCATATCTACATCTCACCAATGCCTGAAAATGACCATGGGCAAACCCATCAGAGGCGTGGGCAAGTGGCTGAGTCTCACCCAGGGACTGGCAGATACCAGGCTGCTCTAGTAACTTCCTTTTAATGAGTAAATTAGCCAAATCAAAACCATCCTCCAGATACTTTTCAAATAAAGACTAAAGAAGTGTTTGATGGGTCCTCAGCCTCTTTTTTTTTTCCACTCATTCTCTTGCTTCTCTGTTTTCCAAATCTCCTTTCCACTTTTATTGGCATAATAAAAGTGTGGTTATTTTCCTTGCTGGGTTAGTGTTTGTCTCTTCCCTTTCTGTTTCTTATGCATGAGTTTGTCGAGCAGGCACAAGCCATTTGGCCCACATTGATTATTTATGAAGGTGGGAACCTTTTATCTCGGCTGCTTAGTAACTTAACGCTGGTGTAGAGAGAGGCTGCCTGCAAGAAGCTGCACATCTTGCAGGAGCTAGGAGACAGGGAAGGAGGCTGAGGCGTTTCAGTATTTGATAGGAAAGGCGTGGAGAAAGGAGACAAATAGGGCTGAACCCACTCTAAAGGGTGATTTATCTATAATGCCACCAGAAAGTAGGGGTAAAATTATACCTTTGGGATTTGATGGTGCTTTGCATTTGCCTTGCAGAGTTCCTAAGAAAATATCAGTGAAAAAGTGAGGCCCATTTTTATGAATTCCAAAAAGAAGGGATGAAATTTTCAGGAATGAGTGTGAAGAGAATGTGGCACCTCTGCTTTTGTACCCACAGATGCCTCACAGTTGCCTGGGTGCTGGCTGTACAGCCTGACTTGTGTGAGGAGCCTGACTTGTGTGAATGAGGGCAGAGCCAAAAAGAACAAAAGATTTCCAGTTCAAGCCAGGCTTAGTGGTAGAGGTGTTGCAACCCTCCGGTGAAACTGCATACCATGATTTCTGCAAAACCAGGCAAGTCACGCACTTGAAATGGGTCACTGGGACGTGGTCAGGTGGAAACAGAAAATGTGTTTGCCTCCTCAGCCCCCACCCTTTCCAAGCCCAGCTTTTTGTGTTTTCTCTCTTTTCATTGCCTATCTGCTCACAGTGCACTCCACTAGTCCAGAAGATGGGGAAGAAATATATCTGGCCAAATGTTCACAAGGACATTTGCAGAGGGTCACCCATATGAAATGTGCTGTTGGGAAGACCCATTCTCAGGATTCAACATGCAAATACAAGGCTGGCAGCCTGGAAAGGTGTTGTCCCTTTCCTGTGCACATAAGCATGCAGGAAGGCAAATTCATTGTGTGTTGGAAACTGCCCTAGAGCAAAACAAATAGATCAGCACCAAACTACAGGAGCTGAACTGTTTTATGAATGGAGATGCTATTAGAGTGCACTGCAAGCAGGATAATGGAATATCAGCTGAAATTTCATTTTACTGTTACTACTAAATCAAAATCCTACACAGAGTTTAATATAGTTCTCCTAAAAATTTCCTGTCACTTCTGCCTTTCCCTTCATCCAGAGACAGCTGAACATGTCAGATTCCAATCTGTCCCATGGCTTATGAAAAAGTGTTGTATGGAAAAAAAATACTTCATGGGGACATAAATTTAAATGCTGCTCCAGCATCAGTGCCTTTCAGACAGAACATGTTACAGGCGCTGCCTTTGAGGTGACCAGCCAGAACAGAGTATGGGTAATGTGAGGAAAGGAGGAGGGCACTCTTCTTTAGCTTCCTCTTGTCAGGATGTGCCATGATCCTCTCTGGTGGAATGAAAATGGGACAAGGGCAGGGCGTATCTGGGAGGCATCTGCAGTCAACCAAGTGAGTACACACATGCACCACGGGTCCTGAGCCTCTTTTAGCAAAGCACAGGTCCCAAGGATCTCTGCCATCCCTTATGGTTTTCTCCCCCACAAGCAGAGCAGCAGGCATAGCTGTTGAGGGAGGCTGATGTCTCTGTGGCAGGGACACAGTGCCTCTACCCCAGCATAAGCTCTCAGAGCCAGCTGTGGGAGGAGGAGGCTCAGCTCTTGGGGTCCCTCTCAGCTGAGCCAGTACCCCAGTGCGGGCACCGTGAGCGGGTTCTGCTTTTCCCCCAGCCGCTGAGCGAGGCTTTCCGTGAGGCTGGCTGAACAAAAGGCAAATCGAATTTTCCCCTCCAGCAGTCTCAGCAGCAGTAGAAAGCAGGGCTGAGCTGTTCTGAGCAGCGCAGGGATGCGTTGCTGTGGCTGCCACGCAGGCTGCAGGGCTCTCTGGCTGCCCCAGCTCCAAAACCTGCTGCTGCCCCTGACTCCCCTATTCCCCAGGCGGGAGCAAGGCAAGCACCCCCAGTCACTGATTCCGTACTGCTTTGCCCTTTGCCTTCCCTATGTCAAGGCCTCCCAGATCCTCATTTTCTTTCCCTATTGCACCAGCTACTGTGTCACCACGTGGCAAAGGCTGCCCGGTTCAGGTGTCACTGCACTGCCAGTTGAATGGCAGTGGCATTTAAACCTGGATATCACCAGAAGCGTAAGGGGTGACTGGCTGTGCCCGTGTGCAGTCCCAAGGCTCTGGGCACACAGCTCAGCTGGCGCAGAGCAGCTACTGACGGGCAGCTGAGTGAGCTCAAAAGGTGTTTCCAGTTTAAAATTTGATCTTAGGAGCTGGCTAGGGAAGAACTAAAAGAAAGTCCTACCCTACATGTGCGGAGTGTTCTGCGACAAGCATATCCCGTGCCGCAAGCACGGGATGCGCTATTTAGGGAAAGAGGCAAGCAGCATATCATGCGGGAACGCGCTATCTCTCTCCCCAGGCATCCCACTTAGAGGAGCGCTCACCTACAGACACGCCCCCTGAGAAACCTCTTCCCTGGTGGGTGTTCTGCTTACACAGGCATTCCCCAGAGATCGTCCCTGGAGACAGTTTTAGCCTGAGAGGAGAGCTGTCTTCATGGCATGTATTTTTAACAAGGCTTAAAGGTATGTATTATTCCCATCCCCTTCCCTGCAGAATAAATACTTCGGGGCAGAGAAGTTACTGATCTGATCTGCCCGAAATCCTTAGAGATTAGCTCAGTTGTGTGTTCTGTCACAGCCTCTTCCCACCCCCCTGGGCAAGCGGCAGTGCCCTGCTGCCCAACCAGGAGGAAGGTGCCACGAAATTTCTGGAGGGCCTAAGCCTTCACAGCCCTCTGTTGTCATAATTATCCTTCCTACAGTGCTCCAGGGGTTGTGCAGATAGCACTGATAAGAGTACTGACAGCTCCTGGGTGCAGGGTGATAGAAATGCTGTGATGCTGAGGATGGCAGATTTATGAGGTCTGGAGACATCACCAGCGACGTGCGACAGTCCTTAGGTCTTGGCAATACTAACACCAAACTTGAACAGCTAGAGCTGGCCAGCTGCCCAGGCACCCAAATGCTGCTGGAGCATCTTATTTACTTGTGATGGCAACCAACAGCCAAGTGCCTGTGTGAGCAAAGACCCAACATACACGGGGTCTCGAATAGCTGATGAATAGGGATGTGGAAGACTGGGCAAAACAGTTGAAATTTTCCTTTATGAACAGAGAGGAAAATTCACATCTCCTTGTGTAAACATGCCTGGGTAGAGAAGTGAACCTGTGTTTGTGAACTCCCCCCTTGCTTCAGATCAAAATGCTGGTTTGATTATGTCTCTCTGACACCAGGATTTGTATGTTAAATTGACATTTCTTGTTATGTGATGACAAGCACAGTAAAGACAGTAAAGGGTTCCCTGGTTCTGGGCTCTGTGGTCCCCAAACTCCACAAAAAAGTCAGTAAATTAGTGAAGTGTGACTTTAATAGCCCTAAATGCTTCAAGTGTGTGTAACAATGTGATAGGTTCATCACGTGGGTTTTGCTAGTGCAGTGCCACAGAGAAGGAAATGAAGTCAGCTACAGTTGTCTGAAGAGTCCAAACCTTGTCAGACTCACAGATGGTAACTACAGGGTGATGAGGAGAAGCCTGAATCTTTCTTCTGCCTGTGCTTAGCACCTCTGTGAAATCACCTGAGAGGTTACATGAGGGATTGTTTGCTGAGGGACTGACAGAAAATGCACTGACTAAAAGGGAAGTCATGGCCATGATCTTTGTAGATACCCACAGCCTCAGTCCAGGAGATCCTTCTGAAAAGTTTTGAAGAGCCATGAAAGGTGCTCTTTCTTACAGGAAGTGCACTTTGCTGTCTCAGAAGGTGCTTTCTTTTCTTACCTCAGCAGTGTGTTTTCCGACTGCCTCAGCTAAACCAAGCAGTCCTTCATTTCTTTAGAAAGTGCCTGTCTGCTCTGTGCCCAGATGTGCCAGGCTGCAACCCATGGATGGCACAACTTCACTGTCTCACAGTTCTTGGTACTTAGATTCTTGGTTTTTCATCTTTTCTACAGAGAGAGTTAATTGCCAGACTATGGACCCGGCATGTTTAAATCTCTGATCTGGCCTGGTTAAAACTGGGATCGTTCACATCTCTATCCTGCACAGAGAGACTGCTGCAAAAATTCAGAGGTAGCCAAGTCTCACCTTGTGACACTCTCAGTGTCTGCTCATGGCCTGCTGCTGCTTTACAGATATCTCTCTTATTTCTTTATTTAAACAAATAAATAACCAGACAACCCAGCAGCTCAGCTCTGAGGACCCGAGCTGTTGATCAGGAGCGGTGTGTGGCAGCGGAGGGAAAACATGCAGACTCATTCATGGAGATGCTGCGTGGAGCTGCCCTGGAAGAGCCTGTGGGCGTTTGCTGAATGCTTAGTAATTAAGCTGATTCTGGGCATGCTGATTATCATTTCAGGGAGATGTGGAACATCCTGCAAATACTTGCATAAACATCTGATTCCCAGGACACACGCAAGCACGCGCGTATGGGTGTATGGGAGGGAAGGGGAAGTAGCCTGACTAGTGAGTGTTTTGAGAGCAAGAATAAATAGGTGCTGATGCATCTGTGACATTGTTTTGGTTTTTAATCCAGCGGGTAGGAACCACAGGAAATGGTACATTTATAATCCTGCTTTCTGTCTCTGTCAGCCAGAGTGAACAACTCATTAGCATGCAGATTTTGCTCTTTTCGTTTTTCAAAGCAACAAGGCAGAGAGAAGCCAAGTGAACTTGGAGGCCCTTTGTTGAGCCTCTCTTGTACTTTTTGCAGGGATAGCACTGGAGGACCACTCTATTTTCCTAGAGTGCTATCTAGGTTCTACCATGGAGTCCTTGATAAAAATTTTCTTAGGACTTTAAACTGCATGGTTTGGGAAGGTGACTGCTGTAAAAAAGGTTTGACCCTGGAGCAAAGTTGTAAGAGTTGCACCTCTCCCCACCCTCAAAATCATAGAATCATAGAATGTTTTGGGATGGAAGGGACCTTAAAGATCATCTAGTTCTAACACCCCTGCCATGAGCAGGGACACCTTTCTCTAGAATCCTAGACATACTTGGTTTTAGGCTTTGGGAGATATATCAGTTAGACTACTAGACTCCTGCTTTAGTACCTAACAGGTCTGGAGGATGCTCTGAGATCCCACCTGCCCCGATCTTTTGGGACATTTTATACACCAGCGTGCAATCACACTATTTATTACACCCTTTCTCCAAACTTCCCAGTGGGATCCTTGCTGTGCCAAGTACTGTGGACTACATGGGGCATCCATAATCCAACTCCCATGCTTCTGTGCTGTCTCACGGAAGTTCTGGACTTTCCCTGTGTCCTAGCACAGCATTAGTGCTAAGGCAAGGAGGGAATTAATTGCCTCCAGGCATTTTTGTCAGCCTGTGCTATTCTTACAGAGCTCTTGGCCTTGCACATTATGAAGACAGGCAGGGAGACAGACGTGGGTGTATTTGTGTGACAGGGGTGGGGGCAGCAGCTCCAGACAGTGCTCTGCTTAATTGGTTTCCTTCCTTTCCCGCTGTATTAATCACCTCCCTGTGCATGCTGCCCAGGGCTCATTTCCAGTCACTTTGCAAGCCTAGTGAGAGGGCCGTGGAGCAGCCCAGGAATGGATTGCTTACCAGCAGTCCCTGGGCAGAGGCACAGGTCCCTTTTTCTGTCTCCCTGGCTCCACAGCAGCCTACTTTCCACCCAGTCCCTCTTCGATGCTCGTTAATGGAGAGGGAGGTGAGCATGAAATGGACTGCTAAAACCTATGAATATTTCAGAGGAAAAAGTCAAGGGACTCCATTAAATCCTGTTCAGCCTCTGCAAATGGAGCTGGGGGGTGGGTGTGCTGCCTAATGAGAAACTCCAGCACCGTGTGACCTCATGGTGCTTTCCAAAGCCTCCCTTTTGCAGCATCCCTATAGAGTCACCCAACACTGCTGCCATCCTCTCCTCTTCCAGACAAGTCCAACATCTCTGCTGTCAGCCATGTCTCCTGCTGCCTCAGCCTGCCCCTAAATACCCCCCCGGATATTCACCACCCAGTTGTCCAGGTGTACCTCTTCCCCCTATCACACTCATAGCCAGGGGGACTCCCCCTGAGCTGCCCAGCATCTCAGTGTCCTACAGCAGCCCACCAGCTACCAGCACACTGTTTACCAGCATCCTTCCTAGTTCACCTGCTATCTTCCCCCAGCCCCTTCCCAAGTTCCCATCCTGATCACAGCCTCCTCCAGACAGCTGCTGCCCCCCCTCAGCAAACAGCGAGAGCGGCGGCAGCTTTCAGAGCAACAGACAGAGCCTGACAGCCCCATATGTTTCAACAGAGACAGTTCCTCCCTCTAATGGGCCCAGAGGAACGCAGCTTTCAAAGGATTCAGCATGGAAGTGACAGCCTGGAAAGTCTTATTAATGGTCTGTGCGCCAGCAAGGGGCGGCAAGCAGTGTGTGCCAACAGCCCAGAGGCCACAGCCAGGCAAAGCCAGCCCTCCCAGAGACCACAGCCAGGCAAAGCCAGCCCTCGCCAGCCACCAGCCCTTTCCCTGGGGCAGGCAGAACCCTTAACTGGGATGTGAGATGGGATGGTGATTGGCCAAAGGGCTTTTTCCTACAGACCAGTCAGCACGTGAGGTCGTTCCAGACCATGTACCCTGCACTGCACCCTGTTCTTCCAGCCCTGACTGCCAAATGTGCCCTGTGGAGTGTCTGGCACCAGGCTTGGCTGTCATGCCTGGAGAAGAGCCTGGGGGAGACAACCCACAGCTGTAGGTCTTCTTTCTCTTTGCTACTGACAAGCAGCAGCATCAATGAAGCCGAAGTGCCAGCATGCAGGAACTGCTCACCCTTTTGCTGGGCGCTGGCATTCAAACAGGAATTATCTCCTGGTCTTTAAGTGTCTTCTAAAGAGTGTCACCTGTCATCACTCACAGAGCTGCCCTTTTCCATGTTTTCCAGGAACACTGGCCTTCCACATCCAAAAGCTCAAGGTGTCTCTGCTGTCGGACACCAGCACCCCCTTGGGCCACCAGGAAATATGGCAGTTTCTTAGCTTGCACTCTGCTTCTCCTAAATCACTCAGGTCGGCCTCAGAAGGAAAGAGACCCAAGAAGGAAAGACTCAGGACCTAGGCAAACACAAGGAAGGAACCTCTGCCCCACAGCACCCACAGAGAAATCATCCCCACATTTAAACAATGAGCTGCTGCACAGAGAGGTGTTGAATGAGGCTTCATTGAAATTTAAGCCACAGACTGTACACAGATAAATGGCCAAGGATGGGGACACCCCATGTAGAGGGGGAAAATGGAACCCTCTCCATTACACCTCACCTCCAGTGAGAGAAACTGTTTTTCCCTCTCTGGCTCAGGGTCCTAAGGATGGCAAAAAAACCCTTCTGAAGATGACAGTCTCAAGGTAAGAAAAGTATAATTATGGACTCAGCAGGGAGAGGCCCCACCAGTGGTTTTCAGCTCACCCCAATTAACTCTTCCTTGTTATCCAACCACTGATGACCTGTACCACCCTTCCTCTGTCTCACCACAGATAATGAATCTTCTCTCTCTCTCTCTCTCTCTCTCTCTCTCTCTCTCTCGGCTTAGCATCCACCTATTGCTCCCATAGTGCTAATTACATTTTACTCATAACTTGCTTAATCAACTACCATAATTAAATTAAGCAGTGACTTTCTACCTATAGAGCTTGTAGTTTGGGTTGTAGGCTGATGCATTTACAGAGACCCAACTACCTCAGTCTGTCTTGTACCTCTCTGCAAACCCTGCCTCTCGGCCACAGTGGTGTTCCTCTGAGATAAATGGGCTTTCACTTCCTTGTTTCTCTTATTATTAATGTTCACAGTTTCATGCCAAGCTAGAGGAAAATTATTTCCTCCTTAATACATAAAAGCGGCTCTTCATGGAGAAAAATAATTTCATTTTTAATAAACAAAAGGGATCTTAGGTACAGAAGCGCATAATTTCCTTTTGCTCTTTCTGCTCATCTTCAACAAGTGAGTAGCCCTGTTCAGACTTGATGCCAGCTCTGTATCCTGGTGAAAAAGGACAAAGTGTTGCAGACTGGGAGACTGTAAATGTCTATTACAGAGTGCTTCATATTCCCTGCTGGGTAAAGGAAAGCAGACTTAGAAAGTCAAGTGATTCTATGAGAAACAATGGTCTTTTTCCTGTGACCTCAGTAAAGCAGTGAAGGTGGCAAGTGTGCTGCCAAGCTGTTGGCATTGGCAAAAATCAGGAAAACCTGAAGTTCCTGTTGCAGTTTCCCTAAGGAAAGGAGGTCTCCCCCAGCCCAGAGTGGGCTAAGCCAGGGAAAGGAATGGGAAACACTTTGCTCACTCAGAAACTGGGGAAAGTTTGTTGGTGTAGTCCATGGATGTGGCAAGATATCCAAAGGGGGCTGACCTGGGCAACAAGGGGAGGATGAACATCCAAGGTGAGTCATGGGTCGTTTTCTACAATTCAGTCAGAAAGTTTATTTCTTCTTGCAGTGGCAAGGATGTGACTCTGGAAATCATGCAGGGCAAAATTTGTGTGCCTTGTTAGAAAGTCTCAGGTGGAGATTTACATTAAGCTGAGCCTCAGCTGACACACATGCCCTGGGCCACGTGTTCAACTCCTGCCCTCCCCCTCCGCTGTGCAGCAGATAAAAGAGTGCAAAGCAGCCTTGCTGCATCAAGACAACCATTTACTTGGAGAGAGGTCTTTGAGTGTCCTTTTAGAGGTGTTTTGCCCCAGAGAAGCAAAGCCAATCTGCCAGGGCTGATCCCTGCAATCCAGTGATGTGGCTAATTGAAACTACTTGATTTTAAATGCTCAATATTTGTTTGCACACAAGATGTAGTCCACGCCTTTTTTGGAGAAGCCACGAGGCAACTGATGATTACATACAAGAATACAGACATCTAATTGTGTCATTTGTAAATTGGCACTCCGTCCAGAATCCATGTGAGGTGCTGAGGTCTGCTCTGTTTCCCAGGCAGCTCCTTGGAGCCTCATCAGGAATTTTCTGGGCCCTTGCTAAGCCAGCTGCTGTATTTCATAGATGAGTTGCAAGTGATTTCTAAACAGTGGTTGCAAAGCTTCCTGGGATGAATAGATGTGACAAAAATGCTTGATTTCAGCTCTGCTCTTGAGCTGCTGTCAGATACAGCTCAGGATTTAGTCAGAAGCCTAGCACAGCCCAGGCAGCAATTCCTGCTCTGTTCGTATATCATTGCACTTGGCACAAACTTGATACTGAGGGAAGTAATTTGGTGGGGCTTCTTAGCTGCTGAAATATATATTTCTAACTCAAAAACTTCTGGAGTTTCCCAGTGAGCTACTGAAGATTTAAATCCCATGAGGAATTTGGTATCTTTAGATAAGCTTGCCCAAGGTTGCCTAACTTCTTTCCATTGAGGGTGGCAGAGCACTGGAACAGCTACCCAGGGTGGTCACGGACGGTCTCTCTCTGGAGACATTCTGGCACCTGTGCCACCTGCTCCAGGTGACCCTGGCTTGGTAGAGGGGTTGGACTAGATGATCCCCAGAGGTCCAACCATTACTGGTTGATGTCCCCCATTCCCATTTCCACATCCAAGCAGATTCCCTGACCCAGAATATCCCAGGCCCTGATATGGCCATGGACATTTTGCAGCTTGGTGGGGCTCAAGCACAGTGTTTCTCAGTTCAGCCTTTTCCAGGCAGTTTCCAGGCAGTGCCCAGACATACACAGGCCGTTCCTGGGTCAGAGCATCCGTGGGGATGTCTGTGTCAAATAAAATCCCAGGACTTTTGCACAGGAGACCACAGCTTCCATCAGGCCAGTTAGATATCCTACCTCAATGGATATTAAGCACAATAAAACATGCTGGCCTCTATAGCCTTTTACTTCACCACTTCAATTTAACATGGCTTTTTACCCAGACAGAATAAGTAGAATGCATTTTTTTTCCCACAGTAGTAGGACTTGACTGAGAAGGTCAAGGGAGAATGAAAATAGATTTTTTTGTAAAAGAATCAAAGTCCTACACAAGGAAGAAATTTCTATTCCAGGGGCAAATAATTGCACACAACTGCACATATCTATAAGTGAGAGACTTTATTTGAACCAATTTTTCAAATACAGACATCTGTATTATTCTCACTTCTCGGGAATGTTTTCTGCTCATTTTTGAAGCTTGCAACCTTAGGACAATATTCAGGACATATGTGTACATTAGATCTCTGCAGATGGACACATTCATAATGCACAAGTACAATGAGTGAGAGACTCTTTCCAGATCCTCACACAAGAGCATCGGAAATGGGCCACTCTAATTGTCAAGTTCTGCTCTTTTTAGCTTCCAGACACGTCACAGTTCTTGATACTCTCTAGGCTGTAGCCACCTTCTTCAGGCCCCGATTTATTACTGTGTTACTTCAGCTGTATGCCAGTGGAACTCCTCAAAATAGGGCTTAGGTGATGCACAGGGATTTGTTTTATTCATTGGGAACAGGCATGAGCAGAAAAACCAAGCTATTGGGTGAACAGTTCACCTGGGATTTTCTTTTGTGAGAGTAGTCTAGGTCTCAGGCTGGGATTTCTTTTTTTAGAAGTGACCAGTGGTTCTGGGTGTGTAATACATGAATCTTGATGTTCAGAGCATACAGGGGACCTGTGGCTTGGACCCCAGGGAGGTGTCTCTCAAGTTGGGCACTCCAGATGTGAGCCACTGGGGTCACTAGCCTGTTCTGCAAATCTCGACCTTCACCTCTTCTTCCAAGTATTGCTCAACAGAAGAATGTAGTAATAAAGCATTGTAGGTAAGAATGCAGGCTCGCACGTGACCTGAGATCAACACCCTGAAAAATGGATAGAGGGTAGCGCTTTCAGGACCACCTAAATGACTCATGATCTTCAGTTCCATTTTGGGAAATGACTGGAGAATTTCGGGCCTTAGACCCCCAAATGCGCTGCAGAGAGGAGTTTGGACATCCTTCAGCATCTGGGCCTTAGGAACTTGCGTCTCTTTGAAAGCCAGTGAAATGTGTGCTCTCAAGTGCCCACGTCACTTAGGTTATTCTGAAAACTGTACCCTATATACATATAGGTAGTTAAGGGGCAGACTTTCACAGGCACAAGTGGCAGTTAGACATGTAACTCCCATTGATTTTTTTTTCCCCCTCGGGGACCTGGAAAATCCCCCCCCCCCTCCCCGAGGAGTTGAATCCTCCTCTCGCATTATTTTCACACCAGATTAACACCACTGGTTCCAGTGGAGCGACTCCTGAGTTACCCCAGTGTGAGCGAGAGGAGAACCAGTCCTGAGGTGCTCTAAATATCCAGTGAAAGTGCTAATGTGGCAATGCAGAAAAGCAGGGAATCTGAGCACAGGCCTGGAAGAGGACCCCCAACATCACCTCTGGTGCAGCTGAGCTGCAGGTGACCACCAAGCAGACTTCTTAGCCAAGAGGAACCACAAAAACATTCATTCAAACCCTTCCCTCCACCTCTGCAAACCGCAGCCACTCCATTTCCTTCCAAGACATCTATAACAAACAGCAGACCTTCAGTATGAAAAGTCACAAGTGCTAGTTTGCTGTTTGGAGACCACAGGAAAAAAAGAAATAACTCCTGTGGGGAGTTTGGTATGAATTCCCTCTTCCTTTTTTTCTTCTTTCCTTTTTTTTCTAAACTCCATCAGTCTTGGCTATTTCTTTCATCTAGAGTAACATGTTTCCCAAGCAATGGTGCTTATGTGGTCACCACAGGTGAGTTCCTTCTGGCTAAAGCCTCTCATGGGGCTGCATTAGGGTTTAGGATTGGAAAACACTGGATCTGAAGGGATCTCTGCAGGATGCCCTTCCCCTCCCTTTGGAATGTGGCTCACGGAAAAGATCCTTGGCTGATGCAACTATTGCAAGGGTTGTGGGGTTTCATCTGCTATCAGTGCAGACAGTCAGGATGCCACAAGCATTGCAAAGCAGACCAAATTCATGCTTACAATCTACTGCATTGATGGGGAGTTTATGTTGGAATTTTTTTCACTTTTTCAAGGCTTAGTCTAGTGAAATGTAGTAGCGAAATGTCAAGAGCTGGCCTACAGCTGGTACGAGCATTCAGGATAGCTGTGGGTCACTAGCATATCTTATGACAGGAGCATGGAAAAAGGCCCCTCTAGGACCCTGAATTTCCACAGCACTCCATGGTGAGGTCAGGCACCATATTCCCAGTATTAGTCACTCTGACATGCCCTGCCCTTTTCTTACATAAAAAAACAACCACAGACACCCCCAGGAAAACCTCTATCCTCTTCAGGGAGAGAGAATTAGATACATACTCCCTGGGGAATTCCTGTTGGTTGTTACAGCAGGAGCAGTAGAAAAGTTTCAAGTACTCTGCTGTCGTATCTTTGCCCCACTCTTTACTTCTGGGACCTCCTGCCTCTTCTGCTGCTTTCAGCTCACTTGATGTCTTGCTAGAAAAAATCATTCCTCAAATACCCTTGTTCTCTTTCCAGTTTCCGTCCCATGCTACATCCTTTATAGTGTTTCCTTTTAGCCTTTGAAAATCTGGCTGAAGAGGCAACCCAAGGAAATCCAAATGCTTTTCTCTGCTCTCTTCCTGTACCCTGAAGACAGCCCAGCTTCCTATACAAATCTTGTGTATTACACATTAAACCACTGCCTGCTCAAGGCAGGGTTTGTCTCTGTGCTCTCTCTCACGCTCTCTTTGCCCTGACTCTCTGGCAGGATCAGGACACGGTACAATAATAAATATAGGGGGTGCTTGGTTACAGCCAGTAATTTTAAACTGGAACCAAGGGAGAGGAATTAGTATTTAAATTATTTAGGTTTGCAGTTGGTAACCACATATCCCGTTCTCTTTGTGAGGGGGGAAAAAAAACAAAATACACAACCCAACCCTTTGTTCTCTAAGCAACATGGCAAAGTATGTTCTTACAAACGGTGACAAAACACGCGTGATGCCCCAACCATCAGTCAAGGGGGAGGCAACATGCGAAATACAAAGGTAAAACGTCCCTGGGGAGAGAAAGTTGTTTCATTTTTTGAGGAGGGAGGAAGGCCTATGTCCAGGAAGACATGAGAAGCAGATTTCTTTTCCTTATAAAGTAGTAATAGCAAAGTGGAGGCAAGATGAAAAATTTGGGGTCTGAAATCAGAAGAGCAGGGAAACCACGTGGTCTTTGCAGAAACAGGCAAGACAGAAAACTTTTTCAAATGGTGATGACAGGAGATAAGGCCAAACAAAAAACATGGTCCCTCCTTCCTGCCTCCTCCCATACACCTCTCCCACAAATCCTGAGAGCTGAACCTCAGTTCTCTCAACTTGGTGCTAGAGACACAGGGTGTCTGCAGTGTCTGCGCTGGGCTGGGCCCCTTGTGTGCTACGAACAGCAAACATAGTGTACCACTCTCCTCCCTAGGCCTCAGCCCCCGTGTCCCTCAGAGCACTCTCCCTCCCAAACACCATCCACACCCCGCTGCTTCCATGGCAGACATGGGTGGCGTGGTGAGACCTGACATACGCTCCAAGCAATGCCTGATGTCTGCGCTACATTTGCTGAATTGAGGTCAGGCTGGAAGGTGTCTCAGGGTTTACCACCCATCATGACATGGGAATATTAGCATATATATCATTTATGAAGTATGACACAATACCTATCTGTCAGTCAGCCCATCTTTCTACCTATTTAGTCTGTCTAATCTACTTTAGCTATCTACGTTTCACTATCTCTATCAATCATCTATTGCTCCATATTATCTAATTTCTTCCTGTCTCTCTCTCATCTTTTGCACTCTAATCTTTCTTTCTCTAGCTATACTCCCCTCTCTCTCCCTATCATCCATCTATCCACTCGAAAATCTTTCCCCCCCTCATCTCTCTAATCCCTGTTTTTAAAAATCTTTGTCCAATCTATCTCCCACTCTCTCTTTCCCTCTCTTCAGAAAAAACCCTCCCTGTCTCTCTCTCTCTTATTTCTACAGAACACCAGGAAGCACGTGGAAATGAGTCCTGACATGTTTTGATGGCACTTCCAGTGAGCAGTCTACGTTCAAAGTGATCATTTCTGAGGAGACACTGTTCATCTTTTCTCCCTACTTCCAACAAAGAGATGGAGGAGAACAAAGGAGTAGGACAAGGAGTGCCAGCCAGCCCTCTGAAGGCCATGGGGCTGCCACTCCAAGAGGCATCAGCCACCAAAGGACACTGGAGCTGTCAGCATTCCCATCTTTTGGTCTTCCTGCTGTGAGGACAATTTAATCCTGGTCCTGCAGCATCACACAGTAATGCTGCAGGGTACTCTGGCTGTCATTGCCAATGAGGCCAGGAAACCATGCAGGAGCTGCTGGGAAAGCACATGAAAATAACCAGGGCAGTGAAAGAGCAGTAATTAGCTTTTATGAAAGCCCAGATATTACTAAATGTATTTTAACTGTTTGCTCTCACAGCTCATAACGACAGCAGCAGACCCAGATGGCTGAACAGGCCCAGGGTTTGGTGTCTGTCAGTCTGCCACTGGGACAGGCTGGGTGGCACCACGGAACAGCCCGCAACCTGTGGGAAGCAGGGGTGGAGATTTAGGAGGTGGGGCTCTGCCCATGGCCATAAATGACAGCTGAAAGCCTTGGCACTCCTTAGAGCTGGGTGAAGCACCCTGGGTTCACCAGGAGCAGGAATGGGGTATTTGCAAAGTGCCACCAACTGGCTCCTAGGCCACCAGGCCTCATCCTGCCCGTGTGCCTACTTATTCAATAAACATTGAATAAACTGGCCCAATTTATTTTGCCAAACAGAACACTTTTGGGGGGCCACGCTATGCTACTCAGGGACTTCAACTCCAGCCCAATGGGGTGAACATCATCCTGCTGCAGTGAGAAGCTCAGGTCCTAGGGCCGGGTCCCCTCACAGCCCTTGGCACACCCCTTGGCAGGGATTAAACCTTGGACATGGATCGAAGCTGGTCCCTCTGCAGGCTCATCCCTCCAGGGTCACCAGACTTCTCCAAATCAGGGCCTAGAGGTCTCCTAGAGGGATGCTTTCAATGATCTTTCCTAAAATTGATTTTGGTACTTTCATTATTTATGTTAGTCAGTGCTAACATCTCGCTCAAAATCCAAGCCTGCTCCCCTTAAAAGTCCCCTCAGTAGTGCCAGGGAGAGCAGTCAGTCACGGACTGGTGGCCAAGGAGCACAGCTGGGCCACGCAAGAAGTGGCCCACCAACGACCACAGGCCAGCAGGATGCACAGCAGCATAGAAATGCGACACGGTGGTGTTAATGATAATTATTCTCATTTATTATAATTATTGTTCAGTTTGAAAAAGGAGCCTGTAGCCAAGCATTACGCTAATTGGCACATTTTCTAGTTGTTATTTTAGTTCTGAAAACAAACTGGGGTTTAGTATTCCTTTTTGTTCATTTGTTTGTTGTGTTTGGTCTTTTGTTTGTTTTTTTTTCTTTCGTTCATTCCATCACATTGAAAAAGGAAGAAAAGAACCTTTTTCCCCCCTTCTTTAGCTTTAAGTAAGTCTGGACTCCTCAGATGAACGTAACATTGCACACACACACACTTGGAGAAGAGAGAGAGGAGAGAGAGAGAGAGAGAGAGCGCTCGCAGTGGGCAGACAGACACACGCACGCGCCAGGTCAAAGAACTCTGATACAGTGCAAGAATTTTCCCAAAATGATTGGATCATCATTACCAAAAACTTGCCATAACAACACCAAGAAACAAAGAAATGTTTAAGCCACACTGTTTGACTGGGATTTTTCCTGCTTTTTTTTTTTTTCTTTAAATGTTTGCCACACAGAGAGAAAAAGGGTTTAAGTGGTAATGGGAGAGGGACAGACAGGCTCACAGACGTGAGCAGGAAGGGGGGAAATCGAGATTGGGGTGGGAAGGAAGGATAGAGGATAGGGGGAGGGAGGGAGGGGCAATGGGGAGTCATTTCTTAATGTTCAGGCATTTTCTTGGTCCGCCTTGCTCTCTTCTTCTTTCACCTCTTCCTGCTGGGCACTTTCAGTAGGTTTGGTTTCTTCTACAGCATCTAGTGGGGAAAGAGATGGTCCAGTGTTAGTCAGCCATGATTTAGAGCATCCTTCATGTGCACACAGCCTGATGGACTCCATGGCTTCAGGCTTCTCTCTCTCCAAAATCAACCAGGCCTCAAAATCCCTGGAATTTCTGCAGCATGGAAAGAACATGCCACCAGGCAAGTACGTAGTTTTCACAAAACACCTTCAGCCAGAAAGCATGTGCCACTGGAAGGAGTTGCCTTGCTAGCTGCTGATGTGCCAGACAACCACTGTTCATTTCATTAGGGGCACTGATTAGACCCCTGGCTTATCAGCTAGATCACACACCCTTTTACAGAACCCACTGACTGTACCAACCACTGTTGAATCATTGTCCCCCAATTACAATATAAATACTCCCAGCCAAGACTAAAAGAGAGTCACAAAGGAAAAACTCTATACACACTTGGAGCCTGCAAGACCCAGAGGGAAAAATTTTGTACCCTGTAACTCAAGACTTCTCTCACACTGAACAGAGATCTAGAGAAATGTCTCTAGTCTTCAAGAATGGGAGCCCTTCTCCAGAGGTTGCCACATCTCTCCAGTTTTCTGGTCTCCCCTTTCAAAAGCAAAGCTGCCCTGGGGGGAAGCAGTGAGTATAAGTGGAAGCTGGATCTGCCTGTCAGTCTGACACCTTGTTCTGGCACACCATTCACATCAGAAGTTAAAACTATTGCTAGGAGCTATCCCACAATGAGCTAGACAGACGATCAGAACTAAGGCAGAGGCAGCCATGAGAAACAAGGTAAATGAAAGGAATGCCTCTCAAGCTGAAGTGATCTCATTCCTGGATTCATCTAGCCCATGCCTCCTTTATTGCAGCAGGACAGATTTAATTGTCTCAGCGTTTCTACTGCCCAGCTCTTATCAGGGTACACTAACATGTTCCCAGCCTCTTTCAGAAACAGTGCATGTACTGTGTGGATTGCTTTTTACAGGACAAGGTGGTGGTGGACCCCGGGCTGCAGGGCTGTAAGACAGAATAATGCACACGTCTCTTAGTGCACTGTAGTAACTGATCCGCTCCATAGCCGTCTCTCCCTTTTCTTCACTGGCTCCCAGTCCCACACATACACAGCCCATGGAGAGGTCAAGCAAGCAGCAATCCAGCACTGGGATAAAGAGCAGGGAAAAGAAACATTTGGGATACAAAGAACAGGGAAAAGAAACAAGCACTGAAGGACTGGGTGGTGTGGGACAGACCAAATGTCATTGATATGACACATACCTGTACTCATCTCATTCAGAGAGCACTGTGGGTTCCTTGCACCGTTCCTGGCTTCTCTGATGGGCTATCAAACTACATTGTACCAGTAAATAAAATGGGCCAGGGACTGCTCCCTGGCCCCAAGGCCGACTGGCACCACACAGCTTATGTCCATATGGCTAAACTCTCTTCTCCAGAACAGGGTAGCTCTGTCTGGGACCTGTCTGATGCCAAGCTACTTGGTGTACACAAACAAATCTCACCAGGGCCTGTGCTGTCAGCCTAACAATGAGGATGTTCAGTTGCCAATGTTTAGTTTGTGAGGATTAGCATCCTCATAGCCATGTTTCATGAGAATGCTAACTGGGATGTGAAGCTTTCATTACTGACACCATTCACGCATTTTGGCCTGGTCTATTTGATGCCATCAGATGGCAGACTTGTATTTGCTTCCAATACTGGCAGTAGGTGCTACATTTCTGCTTCCCTCTTCCTCTCTGCTCTTTTTGCCTAGGTTTTAAACATGCTCCTAAGCACCACTTCCTTATGAATCACCTTTAAGTTGTGTGCAACTTTCCATTCTGAATCATCTTCATTAAAGGCTCTGCTTCTGTACCTTCAAATACTTTTTATCTTAGTGAATTCTGACTGTTGATTTTCCAGAAGGAAGAATTTCTGTGCAAACATCCCCATGGCCTCAGAGACTGCATCTCCAACCCCTGTCAGCAAAAACTTCTGTGGACTTTCCTTCCCCTGACAGAGAACATCTAAGCAGGATGCTATTCAAAGACCCCATCTATATCTGGTACAGCTACCACCACAGACTAGAGACAAAATAGGCTACTGAATAAAATAGGATCGTAACAATTATCATTGGGAAGCGAAGCTTGGCCTACTTTTTTACTTTTCCTGAATGACTTGATCACTGGGAGGGAGGAAAGTCCCTTTAATGTTGCTCTTCGAGGCATTCATAGCAGGAGACACGTTGAATTACAAAGCTGAGAGTAGAATCCCAGTGTGCAACCATCTACCCCTAAATCTGAGCAAAAAGACTATTGTTAGCCAGCAGCAAAGTCTGATTTCTTGCAAGGCTCTGGCAAATCCTAGTAAGGCAGAGTTTCTGGGGGTTTCTCCTCGCATAAATGGAAGATGAGTGAAAGAGCAACAAAGAGACATAACGTGGCTTCAGCAGCACAAGTCCTGACACCGCTTTTCATTGTGTTTAAAACTTTTTGTGTCTTCCTACCAAAATATGCACAAGTTGTAGCCATCAGTCTCACCGCCCCCTCAGGACAGCACAACCGACAGGCCCATAACACAGAAAGCACAGGGACAGACAGACACTGGGGGGTCCTGCACATCTGATGTGTCACCAAGACACACAGGTGCCCTGTTAATCAGCAGCTGAAAGTGGGGTCCAGCACTCCAGGAGGGATGGACAGGAAATCTGCTCACACTCAAGGTGGAGGAGCTGGCAGTGATGCTGGTTAGCTCACAGTGTTCCCATACTGTCCTTGCTCTTAGGATAAGCAGACAAGTTGAAACACAATTTTCTGCCATTTTCTATTCCCTGTTAGCTCACCACAGTGGTAAATCTAATTTCCAGGGACTGCCCTTGGCGCCTAGAGATCCCTGGCCGGCAGAGGAACTGCACAGAGGTGCCTCACTGTCCCCATTAATGTTCTCTGGGGAGCAGACAGTGGCAGGCAAATGACTCTCTGCTAAAGAAGGCCATGCACTGATCTCTGCCATGGATGAATAGTCTGGGCTAACTGGGATCATGGAGCAGCAGGAACAATTTAAGGTCACTTCATCACACATTCAAGTCAACAGAGAGGGATCATACAACTCAAATGCTGGACTGTGCATGTCCCAAGTACAAACAAGAACTCTAGCTTTTTGAATAAGAATTTTCACACAAAATTCAGTGAATCACTCTCCCTCTTTTCTCTTGCATGATATTGAAGTAGTAAGGGGAAACATTCTCTATACTGCTGCACCCTGCTAAGCTCTGTCTTATTTCCTACCAGCTTTACCAGCGCATCATTGATCTTTGGGATGAGGGAAAAGAAGCAACCTGGTGTTATTATGTAGTAATGAACTTTAGCAAGATGCAATATGATGAAGGAAAAAAAGAATTCAGCGCAAAAAAAAAATAAATTTCAAGCTGTGGCACTGCTAAACCACAGCAGTTAAAAGAAGAGGATTCACTCTGTGCAATGGGAGCAATGCATCACAGCCCCAGTGACATCAGGGCCAGTTAACAGCAGTTTCTGACTCAGGAAGAGAGGTGAGACGGTTTATCTGACTCACCAGTTTGTTTGATGCAGGCTGTTTCTGCAGAATGTTTTCTGGGCTTTCTCCAGCCTTGTTTTCAGTGTCCCAGCAAAGGGGGGCAGGGTATCCCCAGAGAGATTAGTAGATAGCTGTCCTGGGGATTCCATATATCAGAGGATATCCCCTACACTGCTTTTTATCCAATACTAGTCTTGATTTTCCACTTTTTTTAACTCTGGGATATCGTATCTGTGGGTTTGCAGTGAACAAATACCACTATACAGCCAGAACTGCAGAGTTTGGGCATTTTTCATTCACTTTGCACTTTGTTGCAAAGGTGACAAGAAGTGGTTGAGAATTCAGGCCATCCCCTGCTTGAGGAACAAAAGCATTTCATCCTGGGTAGCCAAACTTCCACCTGTCTAAAGCTGCCTCCCTTCTGAACATGCCACCACTGTGAGATCTCCTGCCTGCATGATCAGAGTCCCCTGTGTCCACTTGCAAAGGACAGAACCAGCAGGAAGCAATGAGCTCTTTCTTCAGGTGGGCCTGGACTGGGGCAGCATCAATGTGCACGTGGTGACATCACGAAATGAGAAGGCTGAAGTCAGAGCGGATGGACATGTCACCTAACCCCAGACATCTACAGAGAGATGTCTGCAGCTGATATTGTCATCCTCTGCTTCTTTCCTAACTAGTGGAAATAAATCGGACATTTCTAAGACTCTATTAACCTGTCTTATTTGGATGCCTACTTTAGGACAAACTGCAGCCTGGGAATATCAACACCTGCAGCAAGCCAAGGTGGAGACATTCACATTCGTTCTAGAGCACTCCAGCTAAAAGCAAAAAGAAAGACCCAAACTTAAAAAATGAGAATGGAGGAAAGAGAGCAGGAGGGGAGGCAGAGCTGCAATATAAAGCCAAAAAACCCAAAAAACTTTAGCAGGGGCCAAAATCAAATTCTGTCCTGAAGGGTAGAGCAAGAATGGCTAGGTCAGAAAGCTAAAAAAAATCACATCAAACAACCAAACCAACCTAGTTTGTGCTTGCAACCACCACCCTTACAGTTCTTTTAATGCACAGCAGTCATCACTTGCACTTTTTGTGGTTACTCCAGTCCTGTGGTCCCACCCTGCTAGCTTTCAGATTTTAGTTTGCTTTTTTATTTCAATCTTTGGAAATCTATGCTGCCGTCCAGAGCATCTTATAGCATAAGATAATAAGATAATAAGATAATGGGTGTCACTGTTCTCACTTCCATTTTAGCAGTCTGAATGGTGCCGTCAAGTTGAGAAACCTTTTGGGCAGCCTTGGACAAACCTTAAGCCATTACTGCACAATTGTTTACAGGTAGAGCTGCACGGTGGGAGGGGCTGATGTGTGTTTTCTTCCCAGCTGAAGGGCCTGTGTCAAAGAGAGGCTTCATCCCTACAGCTCCAACTGGCACCTGCTGGGGAACAGTGTTACTCATGGAAGGGCAACAACATGGAAGTGAGATATAGAGCCATGCTGCAATAGGGTCTTAAACAGCTCCTGCTCCTCAGCACTCCACTTATTTCCTGGAAAGGGTGAGAGTCATGTCTGAGAGCCCTGCTGGGGAGCAAACGCCTGGAACATATGCAGCTCTGGTTGCTGTGAAGCTGAGGCAGGCACGCAAGCAGCAGTGCTGCTGGATGGTGGTGCTTCCAGCTGCCTTTGCTGATGCTATGCTCTAATGGATGAGCATGCAGGCTCCTCTCCAAGTCTCTCCACTGCCCTACATTAGTGAAATTAGGTTGAGTGGATTTCCGGGTAAAACACTGTCTCTTGGGACCTGCCCAGCTCCCGTCTGACTTGCCAAGATTAATTAAATCAGAGCAGACATCAGCTTATGACCACAGTAGCAGCAACCTCTCTGATGATCATTTTTTTGTGACTGGTGGCTTGGGTTTTGTTTTCCTTTTTGTCTCTGTTCCACTGCAGATCTTTAAATTACCACAGCCAGTGCCAAGAGACAAGAAATTGCACAACACTCTGGGATTCTAATACAGATGCAGAGATTTTGCTTTTGCTGCTTTCTCAGTGTTTGCATAATTATTGCTGATATTGATTGTGCAGCTAGAACTCTCCTGTGTATTCACACTGAAGTACTGTCCAAATCTACTCAGATGCTGCTCTCTCTAGCATTTGTTGTGCTTCCTCCTTTCTCTGTCCTTTGCCAGCTACAGCTTGGAACTGAAAACCTGTTCCTCATCCGGTTGTCACTCTGCTCCCAAATATTAATCTGGGCTTTCCTGTCCTGTTATAAGCAGATCTCACATGACCCAGAGATGACTCTACTTAATTTTTATCATTTTTTTTGAGGATAAGGAGCACTGGAAAGCCTCATGTAAAATCCCTGCCCTGAGCATCTCCTAGTTTTAATGACATTTGGATCCATATTTGGATCCAGGCTTCACAGCTTGATTCATCTGTCCCAATCCATCTGTCCTTCTAGCCAGCCAGAAGTCTATTCCAGGCAGACGATGGTAGGTCTGAGACTGCTGAAACAAGACACACTTCAGGTTCAGAGCTGTTGCTTATACAGTTCTTTTTCTGATCCATGTTAGCCCATTGCAGTCAGCCCTATGATGCGTCATATGCAGAGCTAAAATCCTCCACCCTCCCGACTCGCTGCTTATGAAAACTTAGTAGACTTATACTGCCCCAGCTAAACACCGAGAAATGGAGGAATTGGGTATTTCAGGTAAGTGGCTGTGTCTGGTCCAGGGTATCAACTTGTATGATTTCTCCCAAGTCCCTGGTGAATCCCTCACTCAGTAGAGACAGACCCATGGTACCGATTCCTGTGAGCCCTGGGGGTCCTGGTGAGCACGTGGCACCTGGGAGATCTGCAAACCCTTGGCACACCTTGAAACAAGGTGGTGGAAGGAATGTCCCCAGTGCAAGCAGGACGCAGGAGGTCCAGGGAAGTTGCCCAGTAATTACTGGAAAGAAGCAAGCAAGTCAGCCTGTTCAGGTTGAAACAAAATTGTTAATATGGTTAATACGTTAAAAGGGGTCTTGGGGCTCCTATTCCTGTACCACCTCATCTTTTTCCAGAACCGTGTAAGAATGGTTCAGTTGCCCCAGCAGTGAGAAAAAAAAACCACAAAAACCCACAATTTCTGCAAGTCCCATGGCTGGTAACTTCGGTCCAAGCTTGGACAGCTGCCTCTTTTTCTGATCCTGCTAAATCCTCAGAGGACAGCCAGACACAGTTCTGTCTCCCCAGCTGCCTTTGTGCTTGGTCGGACTGAAGAACCAGAGGCTTATGGATTTCCATACCTTCTCATCCCACCCCATGCCTTTCTTCCTCCAGCACCACCATGGAAATCCAAGCCTGCATTGGCATCCATGTGTACAGTAGATGGAAAGGGAGGGAATGGTGGGAGAGATGCTCAGGGTGCGCAGCAATGGGGAGGGGGTGCTGAGGAGAGTCAGACTCACAGCTCCATTGCAAAGCATCTTTCACAGTGTCTAGACACCAGCTGCCAGGTTGCCACGGAAACTCCCCAACTTTGGCTGCGGGAAGGAGCATTGAGGTCTCCAGAGAAATGGGAGTCATGGAGGAAGAGGGTGGGGAGAGAATTGGGAGGATGTTCCTTGTGAATGTGAGGTGTTAACCCTGTTACAGCTACGTTTGCAAATATTCTTCCATCCTGGAGAATGGGAAAGAAACAGCTCTCTTTCCTTCTTCCACTGCTGTTTCTTTCCCACATCCATGGATGCAGCCAGACATGGAAGCTGAGAAAAATGACATGCCTACTGCTGACTGTTCATTTATCCCTGCCTGTTACCAGCACTTTTGTCCCAAACTTCCTACCTACTCTACCCATACCTGGGCAATTTCAATCCAGCTACAACTGGAAGAAGCCCTACCAGAGTGGTTAGGTTTTCAGACAGCAAGATTTCCTTTAGAAAGGCTAGTCCCTTGGCCACTGTCACATTACAAGCAAAGGCAGCTCCAGGGAGGAGAGGGTGCTCCCACCTTGGCATCAGTGTCAGCTGTCATGGTGCTTCAGTGGGGATGCTCTGTCACACCAGAAAGTGGTGGGCCAGTGGGAGGCTGTGTAGTACAGCTTTAGAGTGGCCAAAGACAAGGTAAAAAAGCTCTTTCAGGATAAGAGTGCCTTGGAGGCAGATATTTTACACTGGT
Organism: Chamaea fasciata; assembly: GCF_029207755.1. Taxonomy (NCBI): domain Eukaryota; kingdom Metazoa; phylum Chordata; class Aves; order Passeriformes; family Sylviidae; genus Chamaea; species Chamaea fasciata. Next base: position 23,023,468 of record NW_027094087.1, on the reverse strand, counting down.
AACGAGTGGCCTCCTTCCAAACAGCATGAAAGGTGCTGTGACCTCAGAGACGTTGTGACCTCAACAGACCTCTACCAAGGTTCCATGGTCTTCACAGCCAGGGAGCTCGAAGGGGAGAAATGGGAAGTGACTGGTGCACGGTGTCCCCAGCCATCAGGTGGGATCAGAATTGATCTGATGAACTATCAGGTGCTCAGCTGTCCTGATGAACCAGAAGAGCTCCCTCCAGGATTGGTTCCAAGCTACCAGCCCCTCCATCTCCTGCGTTCATTACTTCACCTGAGGAAAACCTTAGGAAAAGTTACCCATAAGTTGTTCTTTACTCCTCCCCTGCCCCTGTTGATTTCTGCAGACCAGAGAGGGTGGTCTTTAATTCCTTAAATACCTTATGATTCAAAGAGCTTGAATATAGAGGTTTTTACTTCCTTCCAGCTGTGGAATACAACTGTTGACAGCTGCTCTTGTATTGGAAAACAGGATGTCCCCATCTCATGCAACAGTATTCTTTTGTGTCATCCATCTTTTCTCCCTTGCTGGTTTAAATGCTGGAGGATGATTAAGAAAGAGAGGGCATGTGAGGGGACAGAAGAACAAGGTCTTTCTAAGACACATCCATTTATTCTTTAGCTTCTTTAGAGCAACTGCCCTATGAGATTATAGTGGAGAAATCAGAGGAAAGATAAGAATAAATGGAAATTCCCTGAACAGATATAGGCCAATTGAACCTTATTGAAGTGGCAGATAGTGACTATTCTACAGTCAGGACATTCCTAGCAAAGCAATTAATTCAGGGAATGAAGCTTACAGCACTTTGGGGATGGAGGTTTGAATTTGGAGAGGCCAAGCAGATGCACAGAGAATAGCACAGCAAGTGACAGAAGTTTGACAGACAGATCAGGTCCTCAGAGGTCTGCCCATCTCACAGCTCTGCTGAGCAGCCTGGCAATGGTGGTAGGATCAGTAGGGGGATAAAAATGAACCTGAAACTGTGGCAGACTGCTGGCATTCATACACTGCTGATCCTGAAATAAAGAGGTTTAAGAAGAGGAAGGAAACGTGCAGAGTGGTAGAGCCTTTGGGTTCTCCATCTACAGCTCCCACCTCCTCACAAAGGACTGACTGTGAAGCTCTTCTCCTCCCCTTCCCCAGCAAAACTGGCTGGGGAAAAGAAACTAAAGGAGGAAATCTTCTGTAATTGCAGCAAAATGGTCTAGAAATTCCTTCAGTGCATCCAGAATTAATGTGCTGCTCCTCCCCTCATACTCCTCCCCCCTCAGCTGTCAGTGGCAGGAAAACAAATTGCTGCAGCCCTTACTACAAACCATGCTCCCGCCTCCCTTCCCCCAGCCCAAAAGACATGTGCCATTCATAAGCTGCCTGACTGCTGGTCTCCATTATTAAAGCCTAGAAGACTGATAAAATGGGGATTCATGGAGCCTGCAAGCCTCCAACAACCACATTGCCATGGAAACCAGAGGCAGCCTCCATCTCCAGTAGAAATGATATTGATCTAGCTGAAGGCAGGGAATTACAATCAAGGGGAGGATATAAAATGTCTCTTTTTCTTCCCTTTGCCATCCTCCCATTTCGAGTTTAAATGAAGGAGAAATTTCATTTAGAGATCATTAGTTTGTTCCCGTCCATCATCATCCACCAAGGCTCTGCAAATTGGATGCTAAAATTAATTAAATGCCTGTTGTCAGGCTTTCCACAGCCATCTTCTTTATAACTGCCCCCAGCAGCTGCAACATCAACACCACCAGCTCTTTGCATCAAAGAAATTACTAATATTTCTCAAACGCACGGCTGGCACACCCATAGAATCCCAACGTGTTTTGTGCAGGATGAAACATGGGCACTCCTCTCCAGAAGGCAGTTTAGGCTTCATGCTGTACCCAGGGAAACTCCTGGGAGCCTTTGCTTTTCATTTCACCAGGAGGAGGCTTGAGAGCCCAGACACAGGAAGAGGCATTTTGAAGTACAAACACTTGTGGGAAAAACCCCATTTGGAGACATCACAGTGACATTGCTGGTGCAGAGCAACTCTCTCCTCTTCTTGAAATCCCTTATCTGGGATTGCTTAACAAATGCTTTTCTGAGGATGGAAAGATCAGGAGTCACAGCACCTGTCTTGCAAAACTAGGTAGGCAGCTGGACACTTTCCCCAGATCATATAAAGGCCAGATGCTCCCGGTTTGACTTAAGGCAAGAGGTTGGGCTGTGCAGTCATGCCTTCTGTCCCAAGAATTCTCTGTGACCAAAGGTGTGTGATGCTTGCTCAGTAATTGATCAGCTCCAGGGAAAACGAGGTGTAGGGCAGCCCCGGGGCTGGCACTGGCCATTTTCAAAGAGCCAAGCTGCATAGCAGGAAGGAAGGAAGGAAGGAGCTGCCTGGAAAACCTCTCATGAGTGCTCTTATTGCCAGCACCAGTCTTCTTTGTGAAGGCGGCAGCAGCTTGCATCAGTAATTCTGATTTTAATTCAAATTTGGCAAGCTCTGTTTTATTTTATTTTTTGACCAGTTTTGAGGGCCATTCCTCCTAGTTGGAGAGGGACTACTGAGTCTCTGAACTCTCTGAGTGCTGCGCCAAGCGTACCGATGCAGCTGTCCCAGAGTAGCCATCTCGGTTTAATTGGCTTTTCACAATAACAATTCCATCAGGCAGATAATGAATTCGGCCGTGACATAAGGGCACTCGGTGGGACAGCTGCAAATGCTGGAGAGACCACCTAGGGGGCACAGCCAGGCAGCCCTGTGCCCTGTGCACAGCCAGCTGTGGGATGCACATCCATAGCTGGGATGCATCACCTCTCTGGAGCAGCAGGAATGTTTGGGCTGTCAACAGCTCCTCAGTACCATCCACTATGGTGGAAAAAAATACCCTTACAGGGAGCTAAGACAGCCCTTTGCTGGGCTAGTCTGCAATGAAAGGCTTCTCTTCCTCATTAAAGGACATTTTCCTTGGCCCTGACTCAGCTGTGGGACCAAGCAGTAGCTGGTCCTCCACCACCTTGAATGCAGCCAAAGTCTGCCATGAAGCCCAGCTCTGCACAGGTTCATGGAAGCTGACAATTACCACAGCTTCCATGTGCAGAGTTTGTACATTTTTGGCCAAGGTGGAGCAGCCCATAATTTTGGCTTGAGCACTGTAATTTTGACAACAGTGGTCACAAGAATGGGGCCTGATATGAGGCATGAACTCATCAGGCCTGAGCTGCTCTGACACTGCTCTGAAATTGCACTGAGGCATAGGAAGTGGCATCCCACCATTTTGTGCTCTTATTGTCTCCCCCTGCTGAGTTTATTTGCTATAAAGGTCCTTGGCTCGGGTCTGGCCTGCTGGTCACAGAGCAATGTTGTGAGGTATCCATGTGAATGAACACGTCTCTCTGACTCTTCCTCTCCTGCTGGAGCTGTTCCACTTCCATAAACCATTAAATATTTATTGGGCCAGAGGAAAACATTGACTCTGTAGACCAGTGGTGAGGGCACTCATCTGGAACAGGGGAGACCAAATGCCACATCCTGGCTCCAGCAAACAATAAATAATTTATACAAAGTGGGATAGCTCCAGCAGGAGGGATAAGGGGAAAATGTGTCCAGCAGCCCAATGGCTTGCTTGCAAAACTCACTGGATTTCAGCTTCCTAGCATAAGGCCCACTCTGTCTTCTGTCCCATTCAGGGGAGGACCTGACCCTCACATGCTAGCTACTCTAAAAGCAGGCAAAGATTTTCTTACTACTTTATTCTACAAATCCCATAATTCCTGGTAATGGTATATACTATGCTTAGGTTTGAATAATTAAAGAGTTCTTTAATGAAAACAAGATTATCACAGAAGAATTCCAGTCCAGCAGGACTCAGAAGCCCTGCATGGTTGTGGTTTGAACTGCAGTCAGGCTTAACTCCTCTGTTTGGCAGAACCATGTCTATGTGTTTTACTGGAAATGATGCCAAGAAGTAGTTGCATGCTACACCAGTTAGGAGAACCTGGAATTTTCTCCTTCTTCCCTGATGTAAAAACCAGTGACTCCATCCACCTTTCTCGCAGTCATTTGGCTTCAGCAATGAAAGAGTTTTCTATCTTGAGGCACAAAAAACCATCTTCTTTTTCATGTTCTGTCTCTTTATTGTGTGCAGTGAACAGTGCTGGGTTAGTGTCTCTGGAGACCAAAGTCTGCTGCTCAGCAGCAGTGCTGTGCATTTCTTCCCCGTGCTTTCCTGGTGGGCCTCAGCTGTGTTTGGGAGAGGTTGTGTTGTGGACAAGAGGTCAGTTGTAGTCCAAACAGGCAACATGCTTGGCCACACTGGTAAGTCTCCCAACAAAGGCCAAGCAATAATGCTGGGATGGCTTTGTGGAAACATATCTTCAACCTCAAAGATAAGCTTTAAGGCAGGTGCCAAACCTGTTTGCAGTGTTTGAACAGAGTTGCAAGATCAAGGGGACACTCATGCCTCCTCACTGTTTGGCAATAAAGAAGTTACCTCCTTTCGCCACCCTGGTTCCATGGTGTACCAGTTGAATAAGGGACTTAGAATGCAGCCAAGGGGCCAGACAGAATTGCTGCTCCTATGAACTGCAGCAGTCCTACTGAAGATAAACTCACAGTAGCCCTCTGATAAGACCCCATGAATGTGGGGGATTTCCATCCCTTATGACAACAAGAGGAAGCAGAGGACCAGTGTTGCAAGACTGCACTGAGTGCCTTCCAGGGGAAGAAACATAGAGACCATTTGTGAGCAGATCTAAGATCAAGACTGACTACTTCAACTCACAAATATTTCTGAAGAGGGGCAAACCCAAGCCCAGGGTTTGGTCTTCTGTGACATATCCCTTGTTTTAGCACCAATGACTGGAGGTTATTCTGAACTGCTTGTGACACTGAGGCTGAAATCACAGGTGAAATCCTAGCCTTACTTAAGGAGGATAGGCAACATGGGATGTCAAAATCGGAATACATACTTTTTTTTTTTCCCTAAGACCACACCCAGTAAGGGAATGGAGTCCCATATTCATTTGAAAACTAGACAGTTATGAACTTAGTCCACACAAGTTTTCATTCACACCTCCCATTAGAGACTTGTGTCATTTCCAAATCAATGCATGCCCCAAGCTTTTAAGAACATCAAAGATGTTTTTAAAAGTACTTGCCACCACCCGAACTTTAAATTACTTTTACTTGATTCCAACTTCCATCTCTTCAAGTGGTTATCAAGTGAAGTCTTTGAAACATTTTTCACAGCTGCTAAGACAGTTTTGTCAAAGTCAGCAGCACTGGGGAATGCTCCTGCATAATGGCCACAGCTGTTGTTCCCGCTCTTCTATCCCTTTCCCTGTACCTGCAATGCATTATCAGCTATGGTTCTGTACCACTGCACCCACTCCAGGGTTGGGGTTTGGATGCTCTTCCAAAATGTCAGAGAGATTTTCTTCTTCATTAAGCCCTGTAGGTTACAGGTAATGTCCAGTTATCATTACTAGCATTACCAATTACTGTGTTTTGCTGAAGGAAGATGGAGAGGTTGAATAGTGTCTTCCACCTTCTGCTTTCTTTCATAATGAAAAAAGGACTCATTTGCTATTGCCTCAAGGTACAGCTGGGAAAGCCTGTCGTTCTTTGAACACTGGATAATTGGGACCTTGTGACCTTTATCTAAGACATATTTGCATGAAGCACTGAGTCTCACTTTTCTGGTCATTAGGGGAACAGCATTTTCCTTTACATCCCTGGATCCTGTCCAGCTTTCCATAGTTCTTTTTCTAACTATACTACAGCCTAGTGAAGGGCAGGTGTCCAAGGTGGACTCCTGACTGCCAGGACTTCAGCTGAGATTTTCCACTCTGTTCCAGCATCTCATGCTGACAATGATGTAGCTAAGGATGCAGAAAGAAAAAAATAAACATTTGCACAGATCAAATTCACATTTGGTGATGATATAACCAAAGCTGTTTACATGGTACAGGCCATTAGAGCTAAAGGGAACCATTGGCAGGGAATACAGAAGGAGGAAAGATGTCACAGTTCTAGTAACCTGCAAAAGCAGACCAGACTCTTCTTCAAAGAACTGCAAAGCACATGATAGCAGCACTCTCCATCATTTCAGCTTCCTACCCACATTGTTTTTATCATCTCATCTATTTTCTGCCTGAAAGATATCCAGAGAGGAGAGCTAGGAAATGAGGAAGCCCTTCTTTTAATCAAGCCTGCAGCATGAATGTGGTCTTGAGAAATATTGTGCCTAGAAACCTGTTCAAATTGAGCTTGTGTAATATGGTCTTTCACAGGTCTATTGGAGGTCCAGAAATGGAGGTGGAAACTATCCCACAGAGCTGATGCAAGTGGCTTGATTTGTAAGCCTTCTGTCACTGCTTGCATTTTCCTTGGTTCTCTTGGCCACTGCCCAGTTTCACAGATCATCATAGGGCTAAATAAAATATTTCAGTAGTGTCTTTACAAAAAGAGTCATTGCAGCCATCAGTGCTCATTCAAGCAGCAGTCTGCAAACAGGAAAGAGGTTGGTGTGCATAAGGACTGGGATGAGGAACGAAGCAGAAGAAATAATGCCTCTCTGGAAACTTGTAAAAAGTTACAGCTTTTTTTGGACTAATGTGAAGAGTATCTGTCATTCCATCTCACAAAATAGATTTGCAGAATTGAAGGGAGTGCAGAGAAAAGCAAGAGTTCCTAAAAAGCATGGGAATAATTTCATGTAAAAAGCAGCTAAAAGCGTTTCTTCTGTTTTCTTCAGGAAAGAGATGAACAGCAAGGGCTGTGATACTCTGCCCTCTGTGCATAAATGCATACTGTATGATGCTATATACCATAATCAAAGGCATGAAGTAGAGCTATCATGAGCTTTTGCTGTTTCTGTGACATAGCACAAGTAAAGAAAGATATTTAAGGCAATGGCAGCCAATTTGTCACCAAACTTTATGGCCATTGTACAGTAGGTTGGAGTTGGGAAAGCTGTTGATACTTAGTCAATCAGATCTCTTGTGTGCATACAAACACACACACAAACACACATGTTATATGTGCTCTATAACAGCACAGTTAGAATCAAAAGAGAGAATACATCATGATTTACCTGTTAAACCAAATCTCAGACTGCAGAAGACAGGGATAAGTCCCAGAAGCAGAGAAGCATTTTACCCTCGATCTGCCCATAGCAGTGCTTTGTGCTAGCCACAGCAAGAAGTACAACAAATGGATATTAGCTCTGTCTTAGCTTGGCAATTTCTGTGTTCCTCTACCAGTTATTTGCATGGATCCCAGTGAGTGCAACTTTGCTGTGCCAGAGTCCATGAAATTTCCACAGAGATTGGAAGTGATCACTGAACTGACATTGATAATCCAGTATTAATACACCCATTAAATAGCTCTTGAGGAATGTCTAACTAATCTGACTGCGCTGACCTGGTGAACTTTCCAAATCCTTTACCTCTGCATGTGGCAGTCATCTGTACCAGGGAGTCAGTATTTCTACTTTTGAATTTCAGCTCCCTGGAGCTGTAAATCCCAGCTGATACTCTGCAAGCTCTTATCTATCATATTTCATATCCAGCCTACTTGATCCTAGTGTAGAGATGACACTGGCAGTCGTGCAGAGCACTTCTGGCAGCTACAGCAAACAGCCATCACCTAAATTTCATTGTCTGTCTGTCCAGACTGTCCACAGGCCTGCTATTTGAGTCCTTCTCAGCAAAAATTTTGTTTATCATTTATGACAGAAAGTCTTCCTCCCACGGAGCATTTTCTGAAGATGATCTGAATGAAGGTGCAGTGGGCCACTGTGTAAAACACTATAATGGGGGTGATTTAGAGCAAAATCTAGGCGGAGTTCAACCACTGGTCTTGGCTGTAGAGAGCGTGAGAGACTACTGTACAACGTGGCACATACTGTGACAGTGGCAGGCACTGCCCTAAACAATGTCACCCATACATGTGGTATGGAAGTGCAACAGCTGTAGTTGCCAACACCAGAAGGGGTGAAAATTTGCTGTCACCTTTCCGATAATTTGCAGCCTTCACAAAATAAGCCAGTGACTCCAGTAACCAGCCTTGAGTGTCCACACATTTCTTACTGAGATTCCAGAAAAACTGGTACCTCTTAGGTATGATGGAGTGATTACCCCACTCTCCTCAAAAGGCCTTTTCCAGAGTTGGTCCACACCTTTTCATCAGTAAATATGTTTAATGTCATCTATGATTTTAATAAAAGAGGTCAAGTGCTGCTTCACCACTGACTCACTAGTGCAGTTCCCACCCCTAGAAGCAAGCTGCATCTCATTAGGAAACAGCAGACCTGAGGCACACATGGGACAAGAGACTGTACTGCGCTGCAATAGAGGAGGAAATCCTGCACCTGTGCCAGGTTGTGTGTAGGAAAATTGTGACATTCCACTTTTCCCACCCTGCCCCTCACACAGCTATTTGCACCAATGCAAACCCAACTATGGAATAGGCGATGTTTACTCCCACGTAGACACACCGCAAAGATTAAAATTTCAGAGCAACTGAGGAATAGAGACAGACTTCATACTTCAGCATGTGTAAGGCAACCTAAACTGCATTTATATAGTCTTACATTGTTGCTGGAGTAGTACTACAGACAAGAAAATGCTGCCATACTTGCTTAGAGTTGTTCCCTCTGGGGCAGCCATAGGAAGACTACTGTGCTTGCATTGCTTTCCTTGGCTGCCAGGTGTAGCAGCAGAGATAAGCTCCCTTGAAACAGGAATGGCAATGAGGTTATTCTGCCTCATGCCAGCTACTTGTGGACCAAGACTGAAATTCCAAGTCACACAGCTGCAATCCTCTTACATAGTGCAGACTGAACGTTCTGGTTGGCACAAGAAAATAGAGAAGTCTCCCTTTCCAAATCTTTATACAGACAGTGCTCCCAAAGTGCAGCAAGCATTGTCCTTCCATCAGTATGGGGACTGAACTGAAAACAAAGAACTGATTCAACTGTACACTATGAAAAAGGATCCACAGGGACTTGCTCCCTCTGAGGAAGTGAAGGGAAGATGGTGCCTCCCAGTGCTCCTTGCTTGCAGGATACAGGGCCCTGGGGGAACTGCTAGCCCGCTTACATGCAAAGCATTTGTCACCTGGCTGATTTTTCATTTCAGCTGTGAAGCTGCACCATTGTAAAGCTATTTCATGAAGCAGGAAAATCATTCTTCATTTTCCAACAAAAGAAGATCCATTTGTTTCCTTAGGCACAATTTACACTTTCATGTTTCTGGGCTTTGTATTCTTACCTGACAATCTGAGAGTGCTTTGATGTGAGAGCCAACCAAATTTGGAGGTGAGACTTGAAAACTTGTGAAATTACAAATTGAATCTAACACTGTGCGACATTCACCTCCTCTTCTCCCCAGGAGGACATCTTAGCCCATCTTCTTCCACAGTCTGCTGTGCTGGGTGCTGATCTCATTTCAAAGCTGCACTACCAGACTCTTTCCAGTAACTTTCATGGAGACTCTCTAGATTTATGCCAATGCAACCATGATTAGAACAAGTCTCACTTCCTCATCCATATGGAATGTATAAATTCCCATCACTTTTGGATTTTGGTCTGTTGAGTAGGTTGGCACCTAAGGGAGCCTCTCTAAGCATAATACCAACACCAAAGAGCCAAAAGCTGGATCATAAGAAGACGACCTATAAATCTAAGTCTTGACAAGGATGCTCAGATGACAAGACAACTTCTTTGCATTCCTGTCATCTGCTGAAAGACATGAAGAGGTTTGAGAGACTGTCCTTCATTGCCACTGAACAAAGCCCACTGACTCATTTTATGCCTTACACAGGCTGGAATCCATCTCTTTTTTACTTTTAGATACACCGAGGATTGCTTAGGAACTGCCCTACTGTACAACTGGGAATACCTGAGGTTCCAGTCCGACTACTATTGGATACAGGACAGTTGTTTGAAGCTGTTTCTTAGGCCATTACCAAAAGACAGATAGAGCATGTAGAACTGAGTAACAAGGAGAGAGGTGAGGGCTGTCAGGGGAAATACTGACTGGTACATAAAACCACTCTGTCTTTCCCCCACTCCAGAAATATTAAGCATTAAAAACTGTACATTTCTCTTTATCTGGTTATTTATTCCTTTCCCCACACCCTGTCTTTTTCTGTCCTGCCCATAGATAAAGGCAAAAATCTCTCCTGGGTATGAATTAAATGCCTTTGCCTTTTGCTTGTGCTTGCACCAGGGAAGGTATCCACAGATAGCATGATACAGCCATTGTAGTAAAATCCAAGGCAGATGAACACCACCACCCCAAAGCAGCATGGTCGGCACGCCTCAGGGTAGTAGCAGCCAAGCATGCTATGGCAACCAGCCAACCAGTGACACTGGCCAGGAGCCAATTTGATTTATTTTTGGCAGCCTGACACTGCACACTACTGTCCCAGTCTTCGATCACAGAAGCAATAAGAGGTGACCTTTGAAGGCCAAGGGGACAGATGAAGCTGAAAGAGGATCTGTCCTTGGGCTGGAGGAGCACTGAAGTGGCAGATGTCCCCACTCTCATGAATGACCATCGCAGTCACACCAGCAACCACCAGTGCTGTGTTTGCTGGGGGAAGACTGGGAGAAAGGTTGAGACCTGGCAAATGTGTTTAAGTCTATGGAAAGAGTAAGCAACAAGAGAGATAGAGAGGTTTAAAGATACGAGAGAGTAATAAGATGAAGATGGTAAAAAGAAAACAAAGGCTTTTTGTCAGGAAATATTTCCTGTCTATGGGTACTTTTGTACTGTGATGATGCTCTTCAGAGGAATATTCTTTAAGAAGGAAGCAGCTTCCTACTGTTGTGGACATTGTGCTATAGAGCGTATTGCATAGCACAGCCTGGAATCCTCAGAGAGATGTGCAAGGAGACCTATTTAATCTTTTTTGCATTTCTTTCTTGGATGACTCTGGGGTCACTTAGCCAGCTGTTCAGGTTTGTGACTGGAAGGCTGATATCATGCTGGAATAGGAATTCAAGAAAAATCTATATTCATTAACATTTTAAAGAGGCTATCAGCTTGACTCTGGCCACGCACCTTCCATGTTTGCTTTCTGCAAACATTGCTAAGCTTGAGGGTTGCTGCATGCATACTGAATAAGTACAAATGGATGCACATACTGGTCTTGAACACTCGGTCACTGAAAACTCATTTTTAAATATATATTTGATTGTAGATTTTCCAGCTTCCTCTGTTGGCTAGATGTTTACATAAGTAATAGTATCACATGCAAATGCATATTAAATTGCGCATTTTAAATGGCCACTTCAAATGATGTGTCCACGAATGGTTGGCCACTTCAAATGATGCTAAAACCAACAAGAGCAGAGGGAGGATATCTGAAAAGAATATTGCATAGAAATAAACCATTTTTTTATGAGTGACGGCTCAAAACAGGTAAAATAAATGAAAATTAAAATCAAAGAGCTTGCTACTATAAATGTCCTACCTCTATCCATTACAGCAGATTAATCTGAATAAAAATGGAATGTCAATTCAAAGCAGAATCATTCATTAATATCCCATTAAATAATAGGGAATTAGGATTCATTATCCTGTGTACAGAGGACCCCAAAATAACCTGCCCTATTCTTGCCACTGATGTTTATATCTTTGTCCAAGTCTAAAGCCAATACAAGTACAGCATGCAATATAGCAAATTATACTTCACTAATCACGTGACATTTATGTTGCCACTTAACTCATCATATAAAGTAAGAACAAATGGCTGGAGACCTGGACAACAAAAAGCAAACATGGACAACTAAATTTCAAAGCTTATTTCTAGAAACTTCTAAATAAGCAGAAGTAAAACCAGCAACCCTTTGTAGCTGTGTACAATCAGTTCAGACTCACACTTTTGAAGGCTGCTCCCTTTGCTCATCCCTTAAATCACAAATGTCCTGGATGAGCTCCTCTCCAACTATTTAAGCTGTCCTTTTGGATATCTGTTCTTCCCTATCTGTCAGCTTTTGTTGAGCAGGAATAGAGCTAAGCCCTGGGTTAGTTCTGAGGCTTGGAACCCTAATTGGAGAGTGGGAGCTGCAATTTGTGGAGGAGAAGTAGTGGGCCAAATGAAATGATGGAGAAACATCTGTAAGCAACAAGACTGGGTGCTGAGGCGCTCTAAAATTTACATCAGGCTGTTTATGAACATCAAGGTGATATGCAACATTTCCCCCAACAAGCTAATGAATGCAGGCTACTCTGTACAACACAGTATTTCATTAATGTGAAGGCTAGTTTTGCTTGGTACTGCCTCTTAATTGAGTTTCATGTGGAGCCTACCTCCAATGTTGCCTTTTCTTTTTTCTGCTTATGTTCTGTTTCTTTGATAAAATAAGAATGGTCAAGAAAAAAGAGAGAAAAATATCCTCAGATGTTTGATGCATTTTCTACTCAGATCAGTCTCACAATTTATAATCAATTCATCTTTCTGGTTTGTAAACATTATAAGTTTGTCAAAAAACATCCACTTTTGTCTCTCAAAACTCTTCATCCCTTTCCAGGGAAACTGGTTAACCAGACTTGCACTCTGTCAACAGTGAGGCCTAGAGTGACTTTTGGTATTCAACCCTCTCTTCTGTCTTCACTCAATGATCTGTCAGGGCCCTTAATCTCTTTTTTTCCCCTACCTGATTCCCTTGCTACCCATGTTTGAATTAGCTGACACATCTAAAAGCTTCATGCAAGCTTGCCTGGCATGGGTTACTCCAAGTAGAAACCATACAAGTATGGGTATAGATGAAATATAAGCACTGCTGATAATAATATGTTCCTGACTAGGATATGGTTGTACTAAGAATCTCATCCATACACAAGCAGATGGAAGAAAGAGCCTTTTGACTCCAGGACCATCCCACCAGCAAGGTCTCCTGCAGAATGAGAGAGGTTTTGTTTTGTGAGATTTTCAGCTGAAGTTGAAAGTCTCCAGTGACCTGGCCAAGCTTTCCCACTGGAACTTGTCTGTGCTAGTGTGACTGAAAAGATTCATCGCTATCTTTAGGATATGCAGAGCTTGGGGAGCTCTCCCTCAAAGCCTCCCAGCTGGCAGACACTCTCCCTGCCGCCATGGAAAAAAGGGCTGATGGCAATCTCCATCTAGGGGAACAGGAACCTCAGCAGGAGCTGCAGTATTCCCAAAAGCTGTTTGGAAGCAGGAAAGAGGGTGTTAAGCAAGAAATTAATCTCCCCCACCCCTAAAAACTGGCAAGGGGATTCCCTTGTTAACTCTTGATCTGATCCCCACACCAGCTCTTGCTCCCAGGAGAGCGAGGCAGGTATCCATTTCTGGCAAGGCCCGTTCCCTAGCAAGGCACTCACTCACTCACCTGTCTTCTCTTCGGTTTGGCTGCTCTCCACTGTCTCCATTTGGGGTTGCGCTGTTGCCTTGGCAGTAGCATCCTCTGCGGCAGGGGTGGTGGTGGCAGTGGTGTCAGCAGCAGGCACGTCGGCTTGTTTAGGCTCCTCTTTGTCTTGGGCTTCGTCAGCCTTCAAGGACGGCGAGTTATCAGTGGAAGCTTTAGTGGCACTTTCCCTTTCGGGGGCAGCGGCGGGCTTTTCCTCCGAGGAGGCAGCAGGAGTGGCAGCCTGCGGAGCTGGCTGCTCTGAGCCCGTGTCGGCGGCTCCATCTCCTTTTTTCTCCTCCGCTGGCGCGCTGCTGTCTTTGCTGCCCTCCTCCTGCTGGGCACTGTCAGCGCCGGCTGCTTCTGTGGCAGCAGGAGCCTCGCTTTCTTTGTTCTCGGCCGCTCCTCCGGCAGGGCCTTCCTCCTTCTTGTCGGTGGCATCCGTCTCAGATGCTGGGGCATCTCCCTTCTTCTCTCCCTTGAGCTTTTTCCTTGTTATGTGTCCGCGGAAGCTGGCCTGGATTTTGGTGGCTGCCTTATGAGCTTTATCTTCTGGTTTGATGCCATCTTGCTCGATCTTTTGGTCTCCATCCTCATTTTTTTCAACCTTTGAAGAAGAACAAGGGAGGAGGGCAGAGGAGAAAAGAGGGAGATAAGTTAAGATTTCTTCAGGTGTAGCAGACGCTCTAATTTTATTGAGAATATTCCACGTTCCTCTCCTGCTAACCAGCGAAAAGGTTCGAAACAGCCTTTCCATTTGGTATAGGTTTGGAGCCAGGTGGCCCTAATTTCATCCTAAGACTGGACAGACATAGGTCTCCAGCCAGACCTCCAGCCAGAGGTTTGTAAAAGAAATTTAAAGCCTCTCATCATCTCTGTCAGCAATGCTGAGAGCATCTTGGCTGTGTGGAAAGGCTTTCACCAGCTGGGTTGTCTCTATTCCCATGATTTATTTTCCCATTCATTTTGAAATATACCAATTTTTTTCCCCTACTCATTTTCAAAACACCCTCCTGAGGGAGATTTTCAGAGTCCTTCCAAATCCACCTCTGCATTCAAGTCGGTGTTTCTTTTTAATGACACTTTGTTTCACAGGTGTGTGACTCTAATGACACCAGGCGCTTTGTCTGTAATAGCTTTTTGCCTCGGGATTGCCAACAGAGAGTAGGATTGTTGCCCGCCCCGCCGCAGTTCCGTGCTGTCACATGGACACACACAGATATTCCCAGGATGTAGTCCCCACAAACACCCTGCCTGCAAGCCCTCCAAGAGCTTTGCCTTTGCTCTCCTCTCATGGTTTCACTGAAGGATTAATGGGCAGATTAATATCACTCTTTCCAATTTCAGCTGACTGTTATTATTTCTTTGACTATTGGGGGGAATTCAGCCTTATAACAAAAAGCAGGCATTCCCTATGTTTTTTAGACTTAAATCATGCATTGAAGTCTTAAATGGTACCAAAACAGAGTCTGCCTCATGCTGGTCTGCTGCAGAGAGATAATGCTCAGCTTATAAGCCTTCACTGAATCTACAGGACAGACCACACTTCACCCCAATAATTTAGCAGCCCTTGGGCAAGTAACAGCTCAGCCGCATATTGATGAAAGGACACTGTTCTATTAATAGTCCCACTGGGAAGCATTCAAAAGACCTGTGTGGAAGCAGAGCCACTGGTCTCTTTGCTGTCTGCACCTGGTTTCCATCACTGGCTCAGGTCACAAAACAAAGAAAACAAGCTGACTGGGAAAGATAGAAGCATTTACTCCTGTGTGGGAAGAGGGAACCATGCCTTTGGCCATTGCAACTGAGAGGTGCCATCTGGGGAAAGGCTTCAGATCAGAAGAGCAGAGAGAGGGGACAACCTACAAACACAATCAACAAAAGTGTGGCAGGAAGAAGGGAGGAGAAGCACCTGCAACGTGCCAATGTGCCACTGGAAACATCCTGCCTCTGGAGAGGGTGAAAGAAGAATGGCCACAGTAGCAGCAATGCCTGGGAAACAGACTGGAAGTGATCATTTCCTCAGCAGCACAAGACAGGGTCAAGCACGCATGGGAGTGATGCTCAGTCAGGGAACCAACCTGGTGTCCACTGCCATGCCAGAGATAGTACCCCCTATTTTCCACTGGGTCCCCAGTGAGCACAGATCCCTCATCCTAGCATTGGTGCCCATCATTCCTTCAGTGGGTATGGTGGCTAAGGAGTGAGCAGCCCCAAATCACCAAGGCAAAGAGCCACCCCACACAGCTGTGCAGGGATGTGGATGGGTCTGTATAGGGCAGGAAATGAGATGGGAAGGTCACAGAATGCTCATGTAGGGGGTGAAAAAGGCTGTGAATGAATATGTAAATGGGATTAATACACATCATTGTGAACAAGGAGTATTTGTGCTTCTGACCATGTGCAGGGATAAAATGGTTGTTGCACCAATCACAGGGTGAGCATTATGTCTACACTTCCCCAAGTGCAATAAATGACACAGTATGGAAAGTGGGGTTTTTGTGTTTGTCACAGCTTGTCAGAGAGCAGGTGATGGTTATGTGCAAAGATGATACAGGCACCAGCAGGCTGCAACCACTCGTGTCTTGCATAGCTAGCTCAACACTGTTATTCGGCATCTGGGTAAGCTTTTCAGCCTACTTCAGCACAAGGAGGTGGAAACAAATTGGAAGTACATTTAAACTACCCAAATAGTGCAGAGCTCCACACAGGCTCATCCATCCTGTTCCTTAGACAAGTTTTGCAGCTTGCAGTAAGTCCTGTGTTGCTGTGGCAACCTGACTGCTTATACCTGAACTAGCTGGTTTAAAGAGATCTTGGATATGCCAGCATTACACTGTAGCCACAGCAACGTGAAAATAGACTGGTACTACTTCAGAGAACTATATAACACTTGGATGCTGTAGCTTTGACTCCTTCTCCCCAAGGACTGAGGCTAGCCTCAAACAGCAGCAAGATTGGGAGACAGGAAAGACAATTTAGACACCACCATGAGGCCTTAAGGGTGCAGTCCTCATGCCTGATTCTTGCAAAACCATTAGTGAATGTGACAAAATTGTTAATCCCTGGAGAAACAAGAAAAACATTGACTTAAGAGGATCTCTCTTGCCACTGGCCTTGTTGCTCTCACATCCCACATACTTCCTACACCAACCAAGACAGCTATTACAGGTCCTGGACTGCTGCATGCCTGACTCTCTGACTCCAGAGCTGCCCTGTTACCTAGGCTATGCAGCCTTGTAAAGGTTTATCTCCTCCTTCTGCTAGCCAGAGCCCAGGGCACAGTGAGCCACAGGGTTGGCCCTGTGTCCCTGTCAGCCCCTGACCTGGCAGGGGGATGGGAGAGCACTTCTCTCCGGGAAGTTCAGACCAAAATCTCTCACCTGCACCTACAGCATAGAAGAGCTAACAGGCTCCCTTGCTATTCCAGTGATATCATTGTCCTGTTCTCCCAGTTGGGAAGACATCCATTTGAGTCCATGCCAGATCCCAAATTGTGCAACTGCAAAATGTATTTCCAGTAGGGTGCTTTCAGCATAATTTCAGATACAAGAGACAAGAAACATGAGACTGGAGCAGAGGTGGAATTCAAGATCATGGATGAAAGAAATGTACTAATAGTTCATCTTTGCCAACTGTGGCCCTCTGGAATCCTGTTTCTATTCAGTCCTTTCCCCGAAAAGCATCCCAGGCATTTGAAAATACCTTTCTTTTTTTTTCTTTTTTTTCAGGCTACTGGCCTGCAGCTCCTTCTGGGGTAGGATATGGTATCCATAAAGTATGTATGTCATGTTGTGTAACAATGGGCTGGGTAACAGACAGGTTGTTCAGGGGGAAACTTCTGTTCACGCACACAAAAAAAAAAAAAAAAAACAACAAATCCCAAGGGCTTTTCATCTGTGGATTATGTGCACAGCAGATAAACCTTAATTAAGGAAGCGCTCAAAAATAACCTGTATACAGCAGAAGCTCCTGGAAAGCAATTTGTCTTCCTTGGAAAACTAAAAGGGTGAGTCAGCCCTGCCAGGGTGCATTCAAAACCATCTCAGTGGAAAACAAGAAAGCTGTCTATCTATTTCCCAAGCGTTCATGACATCTTGGCTGTAGTATTGTGGCTAGAATAAAGTGACTATTATTACTGGTGTTTGCATGGAATCTAGAGTTCCCAGCCAGGAATCAGGTCCGGTAGGGATAGGTTTCAGATATTAGTATTCCATCAGCCCACTCCCCTTCATTTACACATTTATGTGTAAAGTAAGCTCACATTAATGCTTAATACTGACATATTCATGATACTGTTAGGGTAGATGAGATGTATTGCCATTTTACACAGAGAAAATTTCCTTTGTTTCATTTTGTTTAAAACAAATCATGGATCCTCTAACGGCAAAAAGGTATCAGTGAGGCAGGTGGATGAAGATCTAAACAGATACAGAAAACGACATAGTCAAACATGTCCATTTTTTTATTCAGACCATCCTCACATACCCAATGAAGCCAGTGTGCAAAACTTTGTCTCTATGAAACACACATTTATTTCCCCATCTACACAGCCCACAGCATCTTTCCAGTCCTAGAGGGATGATCCTCTCACCATCCCCATCTGCTTGTCTGCCACACCTCCAGATTTCTAGGACATCCCTTCCCAGGCAGACTGTTCCTGTAAGTGAGAATTTCCTTGCTATTACGTAGCTGACAGAGTAGGAGATAAGAAAATAATGTTAAATCACAGATAGGGCAGAGGTTAGGTCTTAGGTACCAGGAATGTAGAAATTTCCTGGAGTCATGACAAGAAGATTTCTAATCTCTGGCCACTTTCACATCTTTCGTCTCCAAACTCACTTCTTGGAGGACGGTGTGTCAAATTATGTCAAAGAATTAAGGAAGTATTACTATAACCTCCAGACCCTTTTATTGTTTCACTGAAAGGTGTTTGAATATTACACAGCTTCCTCTGCTTCTCTCTCTAGCTCTCCTTTTCCTGGTGTTTCTCTGCCCTCAAATATATAGCATGTATCAACTACCTTAATGTTCATCCTAGGATCAGTCTGCTATATGCTATAGCCATGCCATATGCTCAGCCATCACCCTGGTATCCTACTCCTTTCTGTCCTTAGTTAGGAGCTCCTCTTAAATGTGACACCAAATCCCAGAGCACTTTGATGCATGTGGCCATCTTCCAGTATGAAAGAAACTGCATGCTGAGAGCTCAGATTTGGGGCTTACACACCTTTCACCACACAAGGCATCAATACTGACCAGAGCTTGCATATCCACAGGACCATTGACACTTATTAATAACCCACTTCACCCATTTCACCCAAGAGAAATATGATACATGATTATTATTGGAGAAAAAAAAAAAAAAACAAACCCAAACAAAAAACTGTGTTCTTCACACAAAGAAATAAGGGCCCAAAGTCATTCCTTTGTCATGACATCTGTGCTAAAGTATGTGTGGAAACCTTTCCTCCAGTTATTTAGGTAAACTAGTCCAGAATCACCCGAACACCTGTGCTATTTGTGTGGTTGAGTCTCAGCCCATGCTCTGTTCTTGACTAGAACACAATGTATGTTCTTACTCATGTTACTCAGGGCCACTTGGGCCTAGAGTAACATGAGTAGACCCACAAAGGAATTTAGGCATCCAACTCCCAATGATTTCCCACGATTGAGTCACCTCAGCATTTTTCGTGGGCCTGGCTCCACATGACCTGATTTGTCTCAGAGATGGCATTTAAGGAGCTGAATGTATTAAAAAAAAAAAAAAAAAGACCAGCTGTCTCCCCAGAAGGAGTGAAGCATGGACACGTGAAAGAGAGAAAAGATTTTCACGCTTTGGGAAGTGAGGAAGCAATTTAGCACAAAGAACAGCTTTTTCTTAACCCAGTTAAATGGTGCGAAGACACCTGGCTAGAGGATAGCACCTGTCAGCACAACCTGTCTTCAAGGTGAGGAAACAGAGTTCCTTTATTTTCCCAGGATGACTATGGTGATAGTAGGTAAAACACCCTTGAGAAAGAAAAGGTTAATTCATCCCTCTGCAGGCCTAGGCAAGATTGTTCCCCAGGGTATAACTAGCCGGGTTTCAACTCTCCAGTTTCAAATCCTCTAACAATGGAGTTTCCACCCTTTCCTCTACAAGATCCTCTTATATGTAGGAAAATTCCCCTCTATTTTATGGTGCCTAGATTAAAATAAGATGACAGTCAGGCAGATGGATGGATGTTTTTCACTTGTGTACAGTGGCTGCAAAGGGAGGTAGAAGACAATCTAAGCTAGACTTATTTAGATATTTCTAGTAAGCCTTCTCAATAAATTCATACTCTCCTCACCTGTTTTATGACTCTCCCTTCTGTTTGTCACCCTGTTTCTCTTAAGCTGGTGGTCAACCACGGTGTCCTCTACCACCCTGAAGCTCAAACAGCTCCAGCAGTTAAATGGAAAAAAAGGCACTCACTACTGCTTATGTTGCCTTTGCAGGCTGGGTGAAAGAAAGTAGAGCCTTGTCCCTGAAGGGGATAAAAAGTGGATGATGTTCAGGATGATGCTCATGTTTCTGGAGCAGAGAAGCTCACAGGGGAAAACACTTGCCTTGGGTCTAGTCAGGGCTCTATGGAGCACTTGGGTGGTTGTGGGGCACAGGCTGCACTCACTCATCTTTTAGTTGAAAGCTCCCAGAGTCTCAGAGACAGGGCTGGGTGGGAACTTGAGAAGGTTGTGCTTTCATAGTTCATGCCAAGGGTGTGTGTATACCCTGGGGTGTGGCCTAAGTGTATGAGGGCACTCCAAGGCACAGGGTCTGTAGGGACTGTGTCAAAGGTCTTGAGTGTTTGGCACAATCAACATCTATGCTCTTGCTTGAGGCTGGATCTGTCAGTTGTGTCTAGTCTCCTTTTTGGAGGGAAATACGTGTGTCACTCCAGGAGGAACCAGTCTGGAGGCATTCAAATCAAGGGATCAAAGCCTAGAAAGGAAACAGGAAGGTATCCAAGCTGGCAGTGTAAATTCACTCCCAAAACAGCCCATATTGAAGAACTTCAGCAAAAGGACCAGGTGAAAAATTTTCCTTGAACTATGCTTTGATTAGAAAAGTCCATTCAAAGAATAGGTGATTTGTGATGCAGATGTACTTAGATAGTAATGCAACCTTTGATGTCACTGGACTAAGGAGAAATTTTATCTTTTTAAGCTCAAACTATTGAGTGGTTTGCTTGGTTGTGTTTGGGGCAGTTTGGGCAAGGACGGTTGCGGCTATGTGGGCTATTTTGTAGTAGCACTTTCAGACTGAATCCATAGCCTGCTGACCCATGAGCAGGTAGTGAAATCCAGTATTATCAATGTATCTCCCTTCCAACCTTTTCTTCCTCAATCTCTTTTCTTTTCCCTTGCTTGCTTAATTTTGGACTCCACAAAATTTTTCAGGGAATTGTTATTTACTTAGTTTTGGACTCCACAAAATTTTTTAGGGAATTGTTATTAGCCTCTGGTGGCTCAGAGTGCCTGCCCCCATGAGAGCTGGACACATTTGATTCTGATCTAGCTGCACCCAGGGCACAGAGGCTAATTTCCTGCTCAGATTTGCTCCCCTGAGATCTTGGGCAGACAGATGCTGAGATTCCCCAGAGTCCAGGCTTATGCAGGGTCTCCAGAATGATTTCCACAGGAAGCAGAAGCTTATGTCCTGCTCCTACCTCATTCCCTCCATGGCAACACAGGGCATCCCATCCTTCAGGCCTGTCGACAGCACTCAGCTTGGTGTTGCCTGCAAATATGCTGATGGTGCACTTGATCCCACTGTCTCTGTCACTGAGGAAGACATTAAACAGCACTGGTCCCCATATGGACACCCAAAGATCACCACTTGTCATCAGTGTCTACAGGGGCTCCAAGTTGTTGACCGCTACCCTCTGGAGGTAACTGTCCAATTAGTTCCTCACCCACTGATGAGTCTTCCCATCAAATCAATCTCTCCAGTTCAGAGAGAGGGATGTCATTGGGGACTATGTTAAAGGCCTTGCAGAAGTCCAAATGGTGACATCTGTAGCCCTTGCCCTGTTCACTGTAGTAGTCACTCCATCACAGAAAACCACTAGATTAGTCAGGCAGGACTTGCCCTTTGTGACACCACCACAGCTTTATACCTAGCACCTGCACAAAGAAATGGTGTTTCTTCTCCTGAACTGCAGCTCTAGCTGGGGTGAAACCCTATGGCTGCCACCTGTGCCTTCAGTCACACACAGCAATTAAACTTCAGGAGGGACAAAGGTGTGTATCCCAGCTGAAATTACAGGGTGAGCTGAAGAAAGCAGAAACCAGGATTTTTGATTGGGATCTGGCAAGGCCAGTAAAGTAAATACTGCCTTTCTGACTGTTCCATTAACCTACTGGTCAGACTTTTGTCTTTTGTTTTTCCAGTCTTGAAAGAGAGCCTAGCCCCAAGCATCACCTTTAGCCAACAGCCTCCCCATCCCCTCAGGAGCAGCATACAATCTTTCAAGTCATCAGAGCTGCTCTTAGCAAAACCCAAAAAAAACATAGTTGTAGGTCTCCACGATTTTATAGACTGGCTTTAAAACAGCTCTGCCCAAGACATCCTCTCTCACACCCTCTTCAGCTTTAGTTCCAAATAGACCAATCCCACAACCCCGCTGCAGAGATGAACTCTGTGTGCACCATGATATTGTATCCCCAAAGAGCTGCAATCCATTGCAAAGGCTTCTACCTATTGGCACAGACTCTATCTTCTCACTGGGGCAGCTGGCCTTTTCTCAGCTTCTGGTTCTGATGGATTCAACAGGTCTCACTGGCATGGCCTCTCCTTAACCAGCCAGGAGTAGCCCTACTGGCTCTGCTTCTTCCTCCATGGAATTTACTGACCAGTTCTGATGATTTCTTCCTCCATGGGATCTCCTGACCAGCCTAGCTTCACTAGAACAGCATATCAGCCTAGCTGCTGGAAGGCAGAGAATAAGGGTGTTGAATCTAGATCTGATCTTCATGGAAGCTCAGTTTATTGATTTGTGCTGTGGATCTTCATGCCTAATGGGGCTTGACTGACACAGAGATTGCCCTTATGCATACCCCTGGCTTGCCCTGGCCATTGTCTCCACCCACCTTTACTTCAGTGGCGCTAGTGCTGATATTTGCCCCACAGGTCTTCTACAAGGTTTCTGATAGGACTGTTGTGACAGCCTGTGTATGAATTCACTACAAGCAATGGGTAAGACATGGACCCATCTCATGAATCTGAGTTCTTCACAGTAACTCCATGTCTTGGATGCCAGGGACCTTACAGAAAACCTTACGTGAAATTATGCTTGGCCTACATTCATTTCTCATACGTGTTTAAAGTAGAAGCAGAGAAAGGAGAGATATCCATATCTCGTCCCTGCCTAGGCACTACGACAGGTGAGAACAGGAGTGAGACCTACTTTTAAGATATCAAGTACAGGAGAGACATCACTGGTCCCACTATGAGCTCTTACATACTGCTGACTCACAGAAAAGTGTGAGAAGACCCAGACCACCTTTTGCTATTCCTTCTATCCCAACTTATTAATGGCTGTACGGAAATCTTGTTTGAAGTCCAGTGCCAAAAGCAATGCCAGATGATGAAAGTGGAGTTGCATTTCATTGATTCCAGTGATATTTTGCTAGGGGTAATTTTTACAAGACCTCTGTGGTCCGCTGCTCCAAACAACTTACAAATGGAGACATTGTTAAGTTCCAGAAGGACTCTGAACATAATTAAATTAGTATTTGTAGTGCTGCAAGAACCTAAAATGCACGGTGTGTAGCTCAGTAAAGCATTGTGCAATATTTAAGCCGTGCTCTTTTCTACTTCCTCCTGTCACTGCAGGATGAGAACATCCTAAAAGCAGGCTTAAGTGTCTGCCAGAAGGTCTCCAGAGGGGAGATGTGTATGACACAGCTTCTTTCACCCAAGAATCTGGGTTTGACTGCCTGAGACCATGCTTGGTTTGTGTAACTCCAGTGCTTCCCAAGCACTGATCAATCAGGCCTGTGATTGCAGCTGTCACTCCTGAGTAGCACAGTCCTGAGGGCATAATATTGTGCCATACCCCTCTCCTCTCTTCCCTCTCCCCTCTTCAGGTGCGTTGTTATCAGAGTACAGGCATGGTTTTGACTGGGAAGATCCTGAACACAAGACTCAGTAATCCCAGGGCTTAATCACTTTTTCTAGGCCCTGGCACTGAGCTATGGGAAATGCACATGTGGCTTTGAGCCATTTTGTTTCCTCCTTTGCTCCTTTACTGTATTCAACTCTATTGAAAAGGGGGGAGGGGGAGGCAAGCCTGCAGTGCCTGCTGCAAAAACCCCTTTGTGGACCCTGCTATTTTAGCGCTCTAAAGACCCCCAACCAAAGGGAACATGTTGAATAGATGTGCTAGGGAAAAAGCCACAAGTCTTTGGATACACCACTTATAGGGGCTAGTATATCACAGCCACATTTAAATAGTCATCCAGATCTTCTCCTAATCTTCCTGCTGCAGGACAACTGTTATTAATTTCAATTTTTTCACCATCTCAGCTTCCCATTTTAAAGTTGTTATTGAAAAAAGGGGCTTCAATAAGTATTTAGTATTTTAGTCTTAAGGTCTTCCAGTTTTTTTCCATCCTTCAGTCAGGAATCATGTCAGTAGGCTCATAGCACTGCATACTGTAATGCCTTTTCCCCAGGCACACAGTTTAGATGACTCTGCTACTGGTGCATCTGCAGCAGAACTGTACTCTACATCCAGAAACCCCTGAAGCCCAGCCTGTGGGGGGCTTTACTCAGAGGCCCCCTGGCAGGGAAGCTGAGGGAAAAGGGACCCTGGAAAGGACTCCTAGGATGGCTGGGCCAGCAGAGTGCACAGAGCAACTTCCACATCTTTCTACTGTGATGCAGGTGTGATATGGAAATAGGGTTTTCATCCTGAGAAGGACTTAGGGGCTTCTGGAAAAGGAACCTTCTTCCCTCAGGAACCAATGCAAAGCCAGACAGAAAGCACTGGGAAGCTTGCACAGTTGATCTAATGCTAGAAAATGGACAGTGTTTCCACTTCTCTTAGTAAGGGCCAGTTCACACTGAGCGGCTTTATCACACACTAAAGAGGAAATAATTGAAAATCTCCAGGGTCCACTAGACCCTCCTGTACAGTGCAGCATGGCTGATTTTGTTCATCCACACTGCATGGTTTTGACTGGGAAGATCCTGAACACAAGACTCAGTAATCCCAGGGCTTTTACCAGTCTTTGGACATTTGCCCCAAAAAATTACTCTCTAGGTTCCAGTGGAAGCTTATTCCTTCAGTGAACTAAAGAATTCCTCCCAGAGTTTCAGCTGGCCCCTGTGTCTTGTCTATACTGACATTAGTTTGTTTCTGCTTTCTTAGTAACACTCCTTCATATACCAATAGCTCTCAGTTTCATACCAGCTTCTTTGTCAGATCACTCCTCCTAGCCCTCTTAAACCCTAACCAGAGATCTTACTTGATTACTGAATTTACATTTGTTCTACTTAGAAATTACTAAAATGTCTCCCCAGCTTCAATGAATAATGAAACACTATACTTACAAAAATAGTAATTAGCAATATAGCTCAAAATAAATCAATGTGTGGATCAGACTCCCAAAGGCAGAAGCAAAAGCTGCAGCCATTAAAATAGGTGGAGCTGAAAATAGCTAAGCACCTGGGGATAAAGAGAAGGGAAAATAGAGCTTAAAGGAACTTATGAATGGCCATGTCCTATAGATATTTAGCAATCCACAGAGGTTGGATTGCTGACACTGTCCTGAGTCTGACTGTTCTATTTCCTCTCAGCTCCCCTCAAATACTATTCAGCATATTTAGGAGTTTTCTGAGGACGCCAAGCCAAGAAAAGTAAGAGGAAATGGAAGAATGTCAAACCCTCAGCAATGGTTGTCCAAGAGTTTCTATCAGGGCTCCTATCCTCCTTGCTTCCAGTTGACGGAAGAGGTGCCCACTCTAAGAAAAACCAAATGTATAAGGATTTATAACACTGACAACCATTATTATTTCTACGTCTTGGGATGGATCTCCCTTGTGGTATAGGAAAGGAAGTAATGAAACAAGCAATGGGAGACAAGACAATGGGAGTGTGTTGAAAGAGCATAGGGAGCACACTGGTTTACAGAGGAAAAATAATTCAGACACTACAGTAGCTAGCTAGTTTTCCCCTAGCACCACCTAAATACAGTGTTATTTCTTGGTAGAAAGTCATGATTCTGCTTCTTTGGGAAGTCACAGAACCAGGTTGGTCCTTGCCAGATCAATTTATTGACCCATTAACAATAAAAATACCAAATTGTTCATGAGACACATCTTTAGAGTCAAGCAAATCATAGGTCTGCTCAAACTACCCAGATTATGGTATGCAAATGTCTACATTATGTGGCCAGGTCACGTCACTTATTGTACTATACTTTTCATATTAACTGGTCCCTCTGTCAGGACAATAGAAACGATGCAAAAACCATGCGAATTCCATCATAGTGAATGATTATCTATCTAACATTTTAGCCCAGAAGCGTGGTGGTTTCTTTTCTTTATTTGTCTTTCATTTTATTTTCTTTGTTTGTAACTCTTTCTTTTCCCTCCTTCTTAGTCAGGGAGAGGAAATCATCTTGTACAACTATCAGCAACTGCATGTCACAAACACACACATATCTATGGATATAGTGGAGTAAGTGAGCAAGTGGCAATGAACACCCTGCCTGAAGTCAGTTTGCATAAGGAATTCACTAAATCCTACTGAAATTAAATCAGAAATTAACCCTAGGTAGAGAATACTCTCAAACAGAATGAATTCAACAGGACTTATTTGATCCTTTCCAGAAAGAATGTACAAACACCTTCTGTACTCCCTCAAACCAGCTGCTAAGTTTATGGAATCTGCTTCATCCTTAGAATATCTGAGGATACTAACGTAGAATTGCACCTACTGGGGCTTTCAGGTGACTCACATTTTGATTTCAGTGCAAAGCAGAGAAAAAGGTTTCTACATGTAATTTCCTTTGGTTGCAGAAGCAATTATTTTGAAGCCTGAAGAAAATATAACATATTCCCCCAAGACACCTGCTTTACAGACTGTACTCTCATAGAACTTTACCACAAATTATTAACATTTCAGAATACATTCCTATGCTTTAGCTCTAGTTGTTCCCTATAAACTTGACTCAAAGAAGAATTAAAGGGCCAGGTTTTAAGGAATGAATGGTGGGATCTTAACAAATGCCTCATTGCCTTAATCCTATTGAAACCAGTGAGAATTAGGCACCAAGGCTCTCTGAAAATCCTGCTAGGCTTCTGCCTATATAAATCTTATTTGTTAGGGCAGTTCTGTAAATTACCCAATACCACCCTGCCACTGTTTGGAAAAAGGCTTGTAAATATCTGCTGTGAGACTGCAAAGTAAAACAAAGTAGCTTAAAGAAGACTTAAAGGGTTAGTAGGAAATCTGGATATTTGGAGCTTAGGAAACTCGAGGGTATAAAGGGATTACTCTAAAATCTTGGTCCTAGTTTTTGCAGTTGGAAGTTGAAAGTTAAAATGCGGGAGGGAAAGGTTTGGCAAAGGAGAACAGAGGATCCCAGGGTTAAGGCAGCTGACAGATGGCTGTCCTACAACCCTGTCCCACCTTTGCTGCTGATTCCTCTGTTATCCTGGCCCGTGCTTTCATGGGGTCATTCCAAGTGATAAGTTCTGCATCTCTGAGTAGCTGACTTCAGACACCTTGAGTCTGATCTGGAGCAGTGCCGAGCCCTCAGAGCTGCAGCTGACAGTAACAGGAGATGTTTTCAGATATGAGAAACTGAAAACAAAAACTATGAACAAAGGTCAGGCCCTCTGTTTCTGAAATTCAGGACATAAAACTAGGGCATCCTGCTGACCAAACTCTTTGTGCCTCAGCTGTCCACCTGCAAAAGTGGAGTAAAATACTCAGTTATCTCACAAGGGTGTTGCAAAGATTTACTAAGTGATATTAGGGATGTGCTCAGAATCACAACACAGCTTAGGAGAAAATTAGTATTTCTGATTTCAGAACAAGGTTTGAATACTATTAAGCAAAGTTGTGGGGGTCACACACTGACTTGTTATGAGAATTCAAAATATTGAATAACTGCTCATTAAGTGAGCACTGTCCATTCTGTGGCCTGAATGCAGTCAGAATCCCTGAAAAGAAAAATGTGTTCCTGTTATTAAAAGTGTACTGAAATGCATTCACAAGAGGACACCATACTGAGGTTGCACAGACAGCGACATTCCCAGTGTTGGCTTATTTTTTTTACATTTGCCTTAGCATCTTTAATAACTTTCTTCTAACATAGTTTCTCCATGGTCTTTATCACACATATGTTAGCTCATATTGCAGCTGAAGTCTAAACCTATTTCCACTCCCAATAATGTAGTATAATTCAAATTTTACCCAGATTTCACTTTCGAAAATGTAATTATCTACATCATGGGAGCTCAAACCTCTTGGCTTCATCAGCATCTTACACAAAAAAAAAAAAAAAAAAAAAAAAAAAAAAAAAAAAAGAAGCCAAAAAACCCAAAACAACTTTCAATGTCCAAGAGGTGCCAAGCCCCTATCCAGAGCCCTTAGGCAAGGTGTGGACTTTTTCAACAAGCAGCTCCCAGGCAGAAACAAGCAATGTCTCCCCAGGGTGCAGGCATTCAGTGAGGAATGGGATGAGGCCAGGTGCCCAGCTGAGTCTCAGAGCTTGTAGGAAGCTGGTGGCCTCAGGAGCCCCTGGGAGCTTCCTCCCACATGGAGATACAAATGACAAAGCACTCACAACATCAGCAGTGTGCTGGCAGTAATATAACATATCTCCATAACCCCAAGCTGCACCATGGGAGGTTCAGGTTTGACATGAGGAGGAATTTCTTCACAGAAAGGGATGTCATGCATTGGAATGGGCTGTCCAGAGAGGTGGTGGAGTCACCATTCCTGGAGATGTTCAAGAAGTGAACTCAGTGCCATGGTTTAGTTGGCAAGGTGCTGATCAGACAAAGGTCGGACTCTACAACCTTAAAGATCTTTTCCAATCTAAATGATTCTGTAATTCTGTGCTCCCATTCTAGGAGTTATATGTCAATCACTCCAATCACTCAGTATCTGCCTCTGGGTCCAAAGCCACAAGTTGTCCATCCTTGAATTACGGGAAGCAGGATTATCCGTGGGAAATGAAGGGTGTATCTTAGCAAACAAAAAAAAACAAAAAACAAAAAAAAAAAAAAAAAAAAAAAAACAAAAAAAAAAACAAAAAACAAAAAACAAAAAACAAACAAAAAAAAAACCCACAAAAAAAAAAAAAAAAAAAAAAAAAGAAAGTGCATCTTATCTGGCATTTTAATGAATGCGCAATTACTGCATCAGGGAAAAGCCCCCTAAAGATTTAATCATTTAATATCTACAAAAAAGCTACTGAACAGAGAATTACTTTGTTCAAAGGATCAGCTCTACCCTTGGCTAGTTTTTGTCAGTTCTGTAGCTACCCTGGAACATCAGAGCTGGAAGAGAAGGGCTGCTGCAGGGCAGAAGCACAGGGCGTTGGTAAAAGGGGAGCAAAGGAATGGCAGAAATCCTGTTTAGCACTTTCCATGCTCTGTATAACTGAGCACTATTTCACTGCCACTGGCAGTAAAACGACCTCCTATTTACACCACAGTACTTGAACTCGTGGTTGTTTAAAAAATTGTGCTTATCTCAAATTCTGATTAACTTCTCCAGGCATTTCTGTGCCACTCAGCTTTCACAAATGGATTTCCGAACAGCAGAACTGCTTTGTATGGTACCCCTCAGAAGTACTCAGCATCCTCTGCTGTCTGCTACACCTGACAGCAAGAAGAGTTTAGAGGCAAGTACCCAAGAGAAGTTGAAAAATTACGGGTTGAGGATATCAGCATCGATGATACCATAGTGCATGAAGCTGAGAGAAAACGAATCATATGTGAAAGATGGAACTGAATGGATATAATGAGGCAGAGCAACAAGAAGTACATTTTGCCCTCTGCAGGGACAGTTCAGAACGATGGAAGAGAAGCAAGCAAGCCCTGCCAGTGGGGCCACTTACTGCACTTTGTGAGATGGGAAGGCTGACCTTAGCTTGGTAAGGCCCCTTCAGTTCCAGGGCAGATGCTTACAAGTTACAGTATTATCTGCTGTGGTCAGTGCTCCTCCTTCTAGAGGGATAAGAAGCCAGTGAAGTCCCACGATCACAGATACTTCCAATAAAATTGTCTCCAGACATAGTCCAGTGCCTTTTCTGCCATCCCCTCCATTTCCATGCTGTAGCAGTGCACATTTCCACAAGGGCTGCAGCAAGGTTAGCCTAAATTCCCATCCATTTGGGAATAGTAGGGACTATAAAATCCCGCTATCTCAGGAAAGCTAACACAAGATCTACGTTTCCACTGCCTTCCTGTCAAATATGCATCAGGTTTGGCCCTGAGGGACAACCACATTTTCACTTGGCAAGAAGGTCTATTTCTTCCCTACACTCACAGCCTCTCCACTTCCATTCTTAAGTGGCAGAGGGACAGTGTCCTTCCTCCAGACCTGTGAACAAGAACTTCTCTTTTGGCCACCTACACTGCCTCCATGAAATAACTCTGCACCAGTGCTTTGTGCACCCCTTGGAGAAGTAACTTCCTTCTGGAGATAATCCATGGACACAGAAGCTTAGGAGGCAACACAACAGTTCAGCAGCTAGCATATGTAGCCATGCTAGGAAAAATTCCCCACCTGTGCCTGACCAGAAAACTGTGTCCCATCTTATACATGCCAGATTTGAGAAAGGCAGTACAAATTTTCATAGTCTCCACAATAGCAACAGCATATTCAGATTTGGAGAAGGCTCTCATCAATGAAAGTGTAAGACAGTGTACCACCAAGGTTCTTGCCTCTTCTCAGGCTCAGTATTAAGTGCAGTTTGAAGGCTCTGATCTCTTTTTTAAGTGCATCCTGGTGTGAAGCTTATGATCCAAACCCTGTTGTGAGCACAACCTCCCCACCTGGAGATCCTCCAAGACAACAATCCAGAACTTCACGAGCACAGCACAAGCTCAGAATACAGGACATATGATAGCATAGACCTGCGTGCTTCCACTACTTCAGGGTTAGTTCTTCCTTATGAGATTCTCCCACAGAATCCTGTAGGCAGATACATGTTCCACCCCACAGACACACACAAGAAAAAACTGGCATATAAAGCAAACAAATTATTTTCATTATTCAATTTATTCCAGGTGAGGAGAAGGGAGGGGGAAAAGACTGGAACAAATCTATCCTTTTTCTGTCATTTCTAGATTAATTCATTCAGAAGGAATGTGAATGTTAGTTTAAAAGCTATTGGTTGTATACAGAGAAAACAGGCAGAATTACTGCAGCGGATTATTCCACTTTCTTCTGTGCCTCAGTTTCCTCTCACACAAATGGAGTAATAACAAGAGTATTACAGGATTGACTTTTTAAAGATCTAAGCTGAAATCCTTCAGCATCAATGAAAAGTGTAGTACTAGTTTCAGTGATAACAGCTTTGGCCCATTTTTCCCCCAATTATTTTGCAACCTATCATTCACAGGCACGAGTCAAAAGTAATCTGACGCATGTATTACATAAAAATGCTTGTACTGTCTTACAAACATCTTTCTGGACACATGTTAAAAGGCAGAAGAAGAAAATGTAAAATGGAGACTACTTCTGAAACCTCACTTCGACTTTCTCCTGCAGATGCCTTTTAATAGTCTTTATTGTATCTTTTTCTCATTTGAAAGTGTCCCCCACCACAGCTACTACAAAGGACAGAGCTCACAGAGTGGGTAGCACTTCAGTATTTTCCTGTTATCCTAATTTCAAGCACAGCAAAGTGCCCTATTTGCCACACACCATTTAAACCCACCACTGAATTCAGAATACTGATTTCTTCATGGTCTTTTTCTGTGTTGCTATTTTGCTGTAATATCTCATGTCTTCACAAGCCTTAATGGATATTCTCCCAGGGAGATAGGTGGGGTTGTTATCTCTATTTTACAGACACTAAAATCAAACAAAAAGAAGCTAAGGTCAAAATGGCCAGAGCAACAACAAGTTCTGGGTCCCCAATTTGTGATGCCTTGGATTAGTATTTCCCCAGCTCTGTGTGTGTTGACAGCAAACCTCCATACAATACCAGCTCTGCATTTCTGCAAGTCAGACCCCAGGTGTCTCAAGCTGAGAACCCAGAAAATAAGAACACACCAATTAGTGGCCACCCATGGAAAACCTCATTTACGCAACCTTTTCATATCACATAGGAACTTGCTGACAAAAGGCAGGAAAAAGCCTAATTCTTCAGGGCAGTATTCAATTGCCAAAATATGAGACCATTCTTCTGTTTTTTGAACAGCCCCCTGCCCAATTCAATACATAACCTTCATCACTGGCAGTAAATGAAACAGGAGACCTATAGAAATCAGCTTCGTTTATGGCAAAACTCATTCAGTCCCTAAGTATATTCCATTCTGTGCACTGAATGAGACAGGGATCCTATTGAAAAAAAAAAAAAAAGGTGCCAGTGTTTGATCTTATAATTAAGAGCCAGATTTTTAAGTCTATTCATGAAGAAGACAAATTAAAGACGGATAGGCAACCCTTTTAATTAACTTTCTGTATTCTAAGTGTTTGACTTTGAAAACTAAATGTATGCTTAATAAAGGTGTTTAATCTTTTCTTTTAAATGTAAACTAAAAAGGGAGAAAATAGGAAATTTCATAATTTGAAATCATAGCATTCTCCTCCTCTGTTTTATAAAGGTGCAACTGTTACCTATTAAATGGCTGCAAAATTCTTTGCGCTTTCACAGCTTTATTCTTCTAATCTCAACAGACAAATAAATTAAAAAACCACAGTGTCTATTTGAAGAAGACCCCTACCAAGAAAATTCTTGTCCAAACAGGAAAAGCCCAGCAAAGTCTGATGTAGATGAAAAGATTGTCTTTGACTATTGCAATTTATCTCATCTCCCAGAAGCTGGGTAATCCTGACTATGAGGCAGGGTGTCTTGTTCCCCCTCTTGTGTTGTGAAAAGACTCAGGAATAAACAAAGGATATCTTCCTAAGGGTTATATGGATTTAGCATGAGATACTGGAAGATACCACGTATCAGCTTTACTTCTTCTATATTCCTATGCAGCAATAGCTCTTCTGCTGCATGAGAATACATTCAGAGAAGGTGAATTATATCTCAGTATGTTTAATTCTATATTCCCAGCAACCACTAGGACACATTATAATGGCAGCAGAGGGGATTAAGCACTGAAGGTGACTTCTAGTAGGAGTACAGCACTCTGGTTGGGAATTTCTGAGTGACTGCCATACAAATGCTTTGAGACAATTCATGCCAGACAAGGTAGAACAAGCCACCAATTGACAAATCCCGTGTAATAATTGTCCCATGAAGATGATGAACAGGGCATGTCAGTGTGGAGTTCCAGCAGATGTTTGTGTTCAGGAGACGGAGGCTGGAGCTAAGTCTAGGAAGAAGGTGAGACGTCTTGCTGAAACCATAGCCCTAAGTCTGCTAGAAAATATGGGTAGAACTGGGCACCTGAGTACCATAATACATCAAGTGAATGCCTTTTGTACCTGCCTGTAACAAATGCTGAAGACAAAGTGGTATTTAAACAGTCTGGGTTTAGGCATCTTGCTCTGGTTATTGGGGAGGTATCTTCTGGTTTGGATCCAAGCCCTGAACCCCTGTTCTGAAAGAAACAACTCTAGTTCCTCTCTGACAGCATGTAGTAAATAGGTATTAATTATATAAATTATATATATATATAATATATATATATATATAAAATAAATTCCGTATCTCAGTGGACACACTATCTTTCCTAAATTATGGAAGATGTTGATTCAATCTCTGCTGTGCCTGAAAAGATCTCAAGTCTTACTTCCCTCCTACAAAAGACTGTTTAGAGCAAGCTGTACCTAGCTTTTCCTGCTTAAGCTCCTTGGCTTTTTCCATGGAAGAATTAAATAATCATCAGGCCAGAGACAGAGAGCATACAGAAGTAAGTATCACTTTATATCCTACTGGTTAAGCACAGATCTGCAAGAGGACAGACTGGGTCCAGTTTCCGCTTCAGTGACTATTTGATAATAATCATATGAAATACCGTTGAAAGAGCACAAGAGACCATTTAGTCCATCCTCTGGTCCAGAGGTACTTCCTGAAGCCCTTCAGTGATTGAAGCTGCCATGGTTTACTCACTATATCACAGTGCATCACAATCTCTTTGGACACCCCCTTAAAGACCATTACTCCTAGTTTTACACATCATGGGCAGCAGGAACAGATTACTCCTATTTTCTTTCACTTGCCAGACTAGCATCTGGGTCACTCTTGGCCTTATTCCTTTTAGGTTAAACAACCCTAATTATTTCAGTCTTTTCTCCTTTGGCCTCAAGCAGTTCTCACTATCCCAGTCTACATCCTCTCACTGGACCACACTTCCTGAGAGTGCAGTACAAAACTAAGGCAGGACATTTCAGCTGAGTCCTACATGTGCCCATCAGAGCTGAAGGCTTATGAGATCTCTCTGACAGCCTGTGCTCCCACTTGCACAGCCTGGTAAGATGGTGTTCCCCTTCTTGGCAATAGGATGACGTTCTAGCCTCACTTGTGGTCCTCCAGAGACCCTGTCTCCTCTCCTGAAGGACAGCCTGTTGTCTCCCATGTAGAACTGGCTGCAATTGATTAATCATTCCCATGGAGAGTACTTCATATTCACTCTGATGCTGTTCAAGCCAGGTCCCTGGTTTGACAAGTTTTTCTTGAATTACAGTGGTTTCCCCCAGCTCACCACAGCTGGTTTATGCTATCTGCAGATTTTATAAAACACTTCCTCTAGACAGATATCCAGGTTAAAATTATAATATAAAGTACAACGTATTTAATGAAAATATGAAGCACTAGCAGGCCACAGCACAAGCTTGTGGCAACCTGCTCAATAGTCTTCCGTTTCAACAGGAAATCAGTGAGAATTGCTCATTGAGTAAAATTATCTTCACCAGTTCTGCATCCCTGCTGTAATGCCTTCCTTTGGAATATGTTTCTTTGCTTCATTTATGATAAAAGACTGTGAGATAATGTCAAAATCCTTACAAATGACAAGGTATGACAACTGCTTCCTCTGTATCCACAAGGCTTGTTACAGAAGAAAGCTAAATTAGTTTGACATGATCTGCTCTTGACAGATCTGTGCTGGCTCCTAATAATCTCCTTTATTTGATTATTTCCACCATTTTTTTTTCTCCAGGAATGAAGTTAAACTGGGTAGTCTGCAATTTCCTATCTTCTGCTTGTTTTCAGCCTTCTGACACCTCATCCAGCCCTCATGAGTCTTCAAAGCATTCAAAGCTTATGGTTCAGAGAGTGCTTCCCTCACCTTTGTAAATAAGCTAGGATGACTTGAAAGAACCATCTTACATCAGTACATCCTGATTGTTCTGCCCTTTTCCTAGATCCTGATCTTCCTCCTTTGTGGATTCTGTTATCTCTTTTAGCCATCAACTTGCAGCTGATCACATTACTGAAGACGTGCAAAATGGGCATAAAATTATTTGGCCTTATTGACAATGCTTGATGTAAAGCTTCAACCACAGCTCTCCCCTCCTCTCCATGAGCACCATAAACAGAGAGAGTCAGGATGATATAATTTTACTATCTTGCTGTGGCTCAATTATTATTTTGTCTGTGTATTGAGCTGATTGTGGCTTATAAAAGGATTGTCTAGGCATGCCAGTAAACAGCCTATGAATGTTATGGGGACTTTACAGTTGTAAGTGTAATTGTCTGAGGGCTTTAGGCACCTCCACACTTTAAAAAGGGAAGAAGCTCCAAAGTTCCACAGCCTATGGCAGACACCTCTAAGAACTTACTTCAGTTTAGAACAATCCCTTATTTCTCAGTTCAGAACAATGGTAAAATATTGAGAGATGTTAAATTCTACAAGACAAGGCATTGTCTCATGGTATCTCTTCCTGATTTTTAGAATCATAGCACTCAAAGCAAGAAAACAATGAATATAAGTACGAATTAACTGAACTTTAAAAGAAGATTTGCTAAGAGTTCCTATCTATGAGCCATTGGGGTCATTTTTCAATAATTTGTCTTTTTTTTTTTTTTCCTAATCTTCTACAGTATCTTGTACACTGGGATCATATCGAAGGGTTCTTTTTGCTGCATATCCAGTTTTTTACCACATAAGAGTGAGCTTCAAGTATTGTTTCATATATTAACTTTGCTAACTATTCTCTGGAAGTTATCCAGCCTCTGTTTACTTCATGGAGATTTCAGCAGGCTTCAGTTCTTCAGTTGTTTTCACAGGAGATCTTTCTTTCCTTGCTCCATTTGTCTTTTCCTCAGGCTGTTATCTCTTCTAGCTGGTATTCTGAGTGAAATTTAGGATAGAAGGGAAAGGCCATTTGCCAGTGCTGTGCTTTAGGCAGGACTGGTGGCATCCCTATCACGATTTTGACTGTGATTTTAACAGTCAACATTAAACACCAATTTTTTGTTGCAGTTGTCAGTCCTCAGAACTCTTTGTAGGACTTGAAATTCTCTTGGGTTTTCCAAGGGAAATGTAAATAGCAGGAAGGTTTAAACCCATGGTGTTTCATCTTTGATCAGGCTAAGTCTCCATTCTGACAGAATCATCTCAGCCTGTGCAATCCAGGTTGTTGCAGGCTGCCAGTCTGACTTCTCCAACATAACAAGCTAAGAATTAAAATGTTAACAGTAGGTAAAGTGACAGTTCACAGTTCTAAGGAACACAGGGAAGTGTCCCTGCTGGGGGTAAACTTTTGGTCCAGCTTCTAAAAGCGCCTTTGCCTCAGTTCCCCATCATTCCAGTACTGTCTCCCAGCTTCACCATTCCTCTCAGGCACAGCCAAGCAGGTGATGGATGCCCTCCTTGCATTTGCTCAGCAGGTGATTTCCAGCAGTGGATTTCATTCTTACAGGAAACCAAAGGGCTGCAATTTTACTGTCAGCAAATCAGCAACTGACACCTGTTTCTTTACGTCTACCCTTCCAAACCTAGAGGACTTTTTGTTAAATTATTTAAAAATCCACCACTGAGTGCCTTACTCCTAAAACTGTAGGCAGACAGAAGGTGGAATGATACAAGGAGAACAATGGTCAGCTCAAAACCATTGTGGTTTACATCCTGCTGCTTTCAATCTGAATTAATACAAATGACTGGCCTCTTCTGCAAAAGAGCATAGCATAGTACCATGGCACCCAACCTGCACACCCTGGAGTACTTAACATTGCAGATTTATAAGGTCATTGGATGCTATTAATAAAATAAATGGATTAGACTCCACTCCATGTCTGATGAACTGAATGCTAATTGATAAGTCTTAACAGTTACAAGAATAATTGGAACTGTAAATTATTCTGTACATTACCAATTATTAGAAATCGTCCCAATTCATAAAAACCCCAAAGTTCCTGAGAGCACAGTAGCACTTCTAGGCAATTATGGGAAGGGTGGAATAAAACTAGCTTCAGAG
Organism: Chamaea fasciata; assembly: GCF_029207755.1. Classification (NCBI taxonomy): domain Eukaryota; kingdom Metazoa; phylum Chordata; class Aves; order Passeriformes; family Sylviidae; genus Chamaea; species Chamaea fasciata. Next base: position 22,986,495 of record NW_027094087.1, on the reverse strand, counting down.
TGGGCTTCAGATCCAAACACACTCCCCTGCATCCCTGAACTTTAGGGGCATTCAAACCAGGTAAGTGAGATTCTTTTAGAGCCTTTTAACTTTATTAATTACCAGCTCTGACAGAAAGGTGTACCCTCCAGAGAGAATGCCTAAATACTGTGAGATGTCCCAGCTTTCTATAAATAGAGATATACTGTGATTATGGCTGGAATTAATTCAAGAAACTTCAGATGCAAGATGACTAATGAACGGGACTGACATTTATTGGTCATAATTTAAGAGGCTGTAAGTACATCCTGGCTTCCCTTTTGAGACGTAAATGCCAACCATCCCTGGTTGGCAGGTTCAGGACATCCTGTCTTGGGCCAACAAGACAGCTGTAGCACAGCCTGCCACCCAGCAGTGGCATTAGAAGCCAAGGAACAAGGGTAGAGGCAGCACGAACCATCAGGAAAGCAGGAATGCTCACTCTGGTTGGCACTGCATGCATTGCTCCTGTTGCAGCCATACCCTTCCCAGTTGCTGCTGTGTCTGGGCAACCTTTTGCCTAAGCCAACAGCAAGGTGAGAAGTGAAGATGCACCACTTTCCTGTCTCTGTCTAGAGATGCTCATTTGTGTCAGCTGCAACTCTGCCCAAGTGGAGAACTGGAGCAGATACAAAAGCAACCGGAGCTCGAAGAAGGAACCCAGTTTTCCTTCGGATACCAGTGCCAGGAAAGGTGAAGGGAGCCAGACCCTGGAAGTTGTGGCTGTTGCTGCCAGCTGGAGCTCCCAAGAAGCACAGCATAATGTAGGGTTGGGACCCAGCTGGGGAGAGAAGGAGCAGCAGGAGGACTGCATGGTCAAGGGAGCAGGGGGAAGGCAAGGAGCAGAACAGATGGGGAGAGGAGACAGAATGAGTAACAGGCGGAGACAGCAGGAGCAGTGTAACTCCAAAAGCACAAATTCCTTTTAATGTATTAAAAACAAATCACTATTTTCATTACACTATTCCTTCATCCCATACACATATTGTAGGCTGGATCACTCTGGTGGTCAGGGAGGAGCTGCCACTGGTAAATAGAAGGGAGAAAGCCAGGTTGTAGCCCTACTTTCAGGCCCTGGTCCATTGTAATAAAGCCTAGGTCTGGAAAGAAAATCAATGGTTTGTGTTAAGAGGCTAATAAACATCCTAGCACTGCAGGAGTGACTGAAGATGGATAAAGCAGAGCTTTGCCTGACTAAAGCAAAGCACTTGAGGGCTTCTGAACCCCCTTTTCCCCCACACTAATTGTTTAGTTTCGAAACTAAAGGAGCATCTTGCAGAGATGGCCATAACAGTCAGAGAATGTATGCTTAGATCAAGTCAGAAAGCAGGTTAATAGCATTGCCAGAAAGAGAAACCAGCTCTCCCTAAACCAATTCCTGTGTACTGGCCTGTGGTGCTCACAACCATGAAAAGCCATCGAGTTTTACACACACTCAGCAGGTGATAGAAAGAGCCCTAAAGAAATATAAACACCTTCTCCACATGAGGCCATCAGAGCCCTGAGGTTACATGTCACCTCCTGGTGTGCTCAGGAGGATCTTGGAATTATAGATTAAATGGACGTTGATGGATTCCTGACTTTGATTTTGGATTTCAGACATCAAAAGGTGTTTCATCTGGGTACCTGCTCTGGTACTACCACAGCAAGGCATTCTACCAGCAAGCATTTGTACCTTCCACCATGCCTTTCTGGATGACCAACCTCCTCTTATCAGCCCAACATTCCTCTGTGTAGAGCTACTGGGCTACAGTTATTTCTTTACAGCACTCAACACTGGGATTTCAAAACTTAGATGCAGACAGGTAAGGACTGCTGCCAGTTCTACCCCTGAGACCTGTCAGACTCACAGCAAACAGGGGAATCACACAGTGACTTCCAAAGGGCATCAAAACAGAGAGCTGCCATCAAAAGGCTTCTCATCCTCAGGTGTCTTTAGAGCACTGTCATCAGAGCTACTGTTCATTCTCAAATCCAAAAAAAAAAGCCCTCCCTGCGTAAGGAGGAAGTCCAAAGCAACAAAGGAATCACAAGTCGTTTATGTTCAGGAAGAGGACAACGGGAGGTTTGTACAGAAGGAAGGATGCATGGGCCAGCAGTGAGCAAATGGCAGTCAGCAATGCACCACCAGCCTTCCACAACCATGCAGAGGCCTCAGCTTATAGAGCATGGTGCTAATAACACTAGGGTTGTGGGTTTCATCCCACATGGACCATTCGCTTGAAAGCTGGATTCAGTAATCTTTGTGGGTCTCTTCCAACTCAGAATATTCTGTGATTCTGGTGCTCGTGCTTCAAATAATCTCATCCAAAAGCTAAAGCAACCTTCAGGCTATAGCTGCTGTTTTACCTGCTAACACACCAATCCCTCAGCAGATACTGAGATACCTCAGTCTGCTTGGCAGAGATTAGGCAGAACCCACTTCTGCCCCAGGTCCTCTGCCATGGACAGCACATGGAGCACACAAGACACTATGAGGAGCACATGCCTCACAGCACAAGCACTGCAAATCCAAGCAGAAACACAAATCCTTCATTTGCATCGTGCAAGACTATCAGCCTGCCTTCATCTAGCAAGGGCCACTGGGCCTCGTTCACCTTCCCACTAGCACACGAAGGCATTGCAACTTGGCAGCTGCCAGCAGTGAGAAATGCCTGCTCTCTGGGAAACAGGGAGAGGGAAATATAATGTCTGTGTAGGATGATCCTGGGATGGCATCACAGAATCCAAATCAGAAAATATTCTGAGTTCCAAGGGATCCACACGGATCATCAAGTCCAGCAGTTAAGTGAATGGCCCACCCAGGGATTGATCCCACAACCTTGGTGTTAATAGCACCATGCTCTAACCAACTGAGCTAATCTCCAGGGTCCAGCACAGGTGGCCTGAAATGGCCTGAAATGAGAGTGGATTTGAAGTGAAAACTCTTTGCACTTTCTCCTTCTAGTCAGTCAATGCCACATGACCGAAGGAGGGGTCCCTCTCATGCCCATCCCCAAGCAATGCCCACCCTCTAAGCATGGCATGGACAGAGCCTGGAGCTACAGCTCTTTTCCTCATCCTGAGGCAGGAGCAGCTCTGAGATCACTCAGGCAGACCCAGCATTAGGCCAAGACAACCCCTCAGATAATACATGTTTGTTCCTTGGGTTGCACACGTGTCCTCAGCCTGGCACGGTCACACAGAAGATTCAGGGCAGCCCTCTAGGTAGGGATGCCTCTGCATACCAGCAGGTACTGCCTGACTGGCTTTTGCTGGAACTTCAATTCAGGAGCAAGTGGCCAAAGACAATTCGGATCCACAGACTGGTTTCTTTCCCACTAAGCACTACCACTGTCCTTCTCCCACTGGAATCTCTGCCTGCAATTAGTTCCCTAGGAGGGGGCTTGTCTGTGCCATTAAGAACATTACATGATCTAGGAGAAATCAATGTCTCTAATAGTCAGCAAAGGCAGTGGAAGAGAGGGTGATGGGAGGGTTGTTTCTCTGGAGACACCCTTCTCAGTCAAAATCCCAGGGGTATTGCCCCAGGAAGAGAAATAGTGAGGACCTGGAGTAATTAAACTTCCATGGAAAAATTGTTTACTGGAAGAAGCACAGAAGCTGCTCAGTGTCTCTCAGAAAGGCAGAGGCAGTGGCTAGACTCTCCCTAGGTGCAGATGAAGCACCTCTGCCCTGAAGTCAGCAGTCTGTGGTGATTTACACCATGCTGGCAAGTGGTGGGAGGAGGGGTGTGGATAGACACATTTCCTTTAAAATACCCCTTTTTCCTCTGTCCACAGTGGTGTTTGAAGGTAAGACCACGCCTTCCAAGTTTTGAAGCATCTGGATCGTGCAGTATAATTAAGTTATCCTAAATGAAGCCTGAGACATTTTAATATCCTGAGGCAAGAAAACCTTAACTCTGCCGGCATCTTCCTCTCTCTCTTTTTCTCCATTTCCTCCTTCTTGTACACCTCTGCAGTTCCTGGAATGACAAGCCACCTCACCGGCTGGCTGTAATTGCTGGAACTGTTCCCTAATGCTTTTGCCTTCTCCAATTGCATTAAACTGCATCTTTAGAGGTACAGCCCTTTTTATTCATGCGGCTCGTGTGGAAGGGGGAAGAAATGCAGACTGCCTCTTCTCCCCTCTCCCTCCTTTGATTTGATGGGTGTGGCAGGTTTAAACCTTTGCAGCCGCTGGCTCTCCGGCGCTGGGGTGAGGATGGAACGGGAGGGAAGCCGTCGTCTGTGGCTGGTGATGAATGAGACTCATCTCACCCACAAGTGGGAAACCTGCTTGCGGGTTATTGTTTAATCACTCATGCAATCCAACACTGAGCATATACCCCCATAATGTCCATCTGTTCTAGTATGCAGTGCATGCAACACTTGCATTTCTAGCCACCTATCTCACCGCCCAGCCCTGCGTGTTACTGACTGCATCTCTCGCCGGCAGGAAAGGTTGAGTTCAGGTTTTCAGATATATCTCGACCCAGCCTTTCAGTTATGCCACCTCTCAGCTGAATATTTTGTGGGCTCAGATTCAGAGCTGCAGTCAGCTGTAGGCAGAAATGACAACACTTTGCTATCTACATCTCTCATGGGCGGGCACAGTCAGTCAAATACCTCACTCTTCACACTGGCATCGCACCCACAAGAAAGAATAATCTGCAAGGTATGAGCGTGTGAACATATTTGTCTCTGAGGGGTGGGAGGACAGACACACACAGGCACACCTAGACACAAATGTGAAGAGATTTCTTCCACGCCCTAGCCTGTAATTTCAACATTTTGCTCTTTAGCTGCCAGAAAGGCGGGACACCAGGGACTTCCCCCGAAAAATAATTTGAGGAGAGCCGTCTTTATTTTGGGAAGGAAACTCCTGCCAGTGCTGAAGAACCCACTCCATCTTTTTCTCTCAGTGAAAGGTCTGGGTGGGGACAGAGGAAGAGCACATGCTGAAAACCGAGGTCTTTCTCTTCTCCCAATCAGAGCTTTCTCTGGCGTACCATCAGCTTTCCCGAGCGAGCTGCTTCACTGCCAGTTTGGCAATCGCGGTGTGTGTTCAGGTAGAGGAGCAGCAGCTGGGCTGCGAGCCCACCGCTCTCCACAATCGGGCGGCGTGGCTGCGTGCGGCTCCGGGCAGCGTGTGCAGGGAGGAGCGCACGGTGCCGGTGCGCACCCTGAGCGTGGCGCGGGGCCGTGCGCTGCCCGTGAACGCGCAAAGGGGTGTGTGCCATGCGGGGGATTCGTGCGGGAGTGCGGAGACACGGCTCTGTGCGAGCAAGGCACCTGCGCGCCACGCGCCCCTAAACGCCACAGAATACAAAAGGACAGGAGTAAGCCCAGAGAGCGGTAAAGAACAGATACATCAGAATATATACCATATACCGTACATGATGGTATGGGCAGAATGATCCCTATTCCCCTGTAGCTCTCTTCTGACTCCAAAGAACCCCAGGGCTCCTAATTTATTTTAAAATTTGCCGTGCACCTCCGCCCACTGCTCTGTCACTTTGCCTCCCTGTCTGCCTTCCTTCTCCTCCTCTGCTCTTTTCATCCCGTATTTGCCATCAGAATGTGCTCTGCTGGCTGACTGCAACGTGTCGTCCACCCCCCCCCCCCCCCCGAGCCTTCACCCCCTCCTTCCAGATTTTAGTGAGCATATCATTAATTGCAAAGCATTTGAAAAACCTGCATGAGGAAAAACATAGGATGACGCAGGGTCTCTTTCTATCCCAATCACTTGCCCCTCCCCATTATTCTACAAATTTCTCCTTCGTTTGCTAACACACACATCTCCATTCAGAAACACACTTTAACCTGAATCTTCCTCCAACACTGTGCTGTTCACAGGAACTGTAGTTACTCGCATCAGCGTGTGAACAGAATACTGCAGTGCTACGCTGTAAGAGACACTGAAATTTACGCATATATAAAGAAAGTAACCAGTATGGTGCTGTGCCTGAGTTGAGTTTTGTGCTCAGAACAAGAACCAAAGCTCTTTGTCACTACTTACAAATCAGTAATTCTTGGAAGTTTCTGAAATGCCTTGCAAAGATATCTAGGGTCAGTTCCTGCCTCAAAGTTCCAATTGCATAAATACAGCATCCTCCCAAGGAAGTCCAAGAGGTTCAGCCAAAAAGGCTCTCTTAATCAGGAGCAGATTTGGGCTTTCACACAAAATATAAGGGGGAAGGGTGAGGGGGAAATGATCCAAGTAGCTTTTTTTCCTCTAATCTCATTATCATTTTGAACACAAGAATTTTGACACTGAAAACTAGCCCCCACCCAAACCTTCTCATCCTCTCAATTCCCTCATAGCAAAAGCCAGGCGGTACCAGGAAAGAAAATGAGCGGGTTTCCAACAGGTTCACACCGCGAGCTGCTCTTATCCCACCCGAGTTCAGAGCTAACAGAGGCGTGGTCCTCTGTCTCTTTACCAGCTGGTGCACAGTTGTCTAACTGGTTGTACTATGAAAGGTATTGCAAAGAGGATGACTCTCCCCCTCTTTAGGCTAAATGCTTTTGTTATTATTTAATTGGATTTTTCACAATAGCATAAGTTAAAAAAAAATTCCTTGAGGTTAATTCTTGCTCAGATTGTTGTAACACAAAAAAATGAGTACACCTGTCCTCCACGCCACCTCACAGCACAGGCACATAAAGCAGCTCCCATTCATCAGAAACAGGAGCAATTGAGAGCGTTCTGACCAGGGATCAAGGCTCACTGGGCATCCGTTCTTTTTTGGCATAAGATGAAGAATTGCTTCCTTTATCTCCAAGGTAGAGCCAGATCTCATCACGTTTCCTGCCAGCCGCAACACTCCCCTCCACCTCCCCACCCCCCCACCCCCCCCCCCCCCCGCCCCATCCACACCCTCAGAACCACAGACAGAAAATCCTAGGCAATATAACTGCCCCTATTAAAAAAAAAAAAATAGAGGGGGGATTCTGGTAGCTCCCCCAAATGTGGATGTAGGCCACCCCCCTTCCCCACATCACCAGCCCCGGAAAGGCAAAACAGTCACGTTGTAGGGTGTGAAAAGAACCTTCAGTCGCAAGATGCTAAAGAATTGCAAAATAGACGTCTGCTGAAAGCAGCTGAAATTTCCTCCCCCCTTACCCCAGCCCTTACCCCAGCCCCTGACACACTCAGGCAGACACGCACCCCACGGACATCCAGCAGCCTGGGAGATTTTTCAACAGAAAGAAATATAAAAATCCGAAGCTCTACCTGTTTTGTTCTTCTCATACAGCACAGCATGATCGTATTGTCCCCTTCCTTCCTTCTTCTTCCTTCCTTCTCCTCTCTCCTTTTCCTCTTCTCTCTCTTATCTCTCCCCCCCACCCTCTCCACTCCCTCCCTCCCTCCCTCCCTCTCTCTCTCCCTCTCTCTCTCGCTCACACACACATACACACACGAGCACACGCGCACACACACACACCAGGGCAGTTAGCAGCAACTGGAAGGTCCACAGCTATTGCTCATCACACATGCACACGCTGCCTCTCCCTGCCTCCCTCCCTACCCTTCCCAGAATTGTTCACCAGCTCTCCCCGACTCGTCACCTCCCCACCCCACCCCCACCCCGGCAACCACCCCCACCCCCCCCCCCCCCAAGTCCCTCGCCAGTCTCATGAATAATTAAAATCTTCAATCTGGACCCAATTACCCAACGACTTTCCCACTGTACAGAGGCGACAAGGGAGAGGGGACACTGCGGGCTGCGGAGGGGTGGGGTGGGCTGGGGTGTGTCTGGGAGGCACCGGGCGAGGAGGGGACCGGGCGCCTGGGGAGCCCCCAGCTCTATTCCCACCGGAGCGGCCACGGCCAGGAGTGGGATTTATGCGTGAAGAAAGCATAAATCTTTGCTTGGGTGGGGTGGCGTAGAGTGGGCACGGAGGGGAGAAGAGGGAATGGAGGTACTGCCACGACAGGCAGTTTATGCCGTGCACAGGTGATGTACCGTAGGTGGGAGCTGCGAGCTAAACGGGAACTGGTAAATATGTTAAAATGGCTGTTAAAAACCCCTCTCCCCAGCACACTCGCAAACATATATGCACGTGCTGTCTTCTCCGTACGTACAGGCACAAACCCTGAACAGTGATGTCCTGCAGCACTGAACGGGACAACTTTCTCCCTTGTTCCCTCAGTCTATCCCACAGACCTTCCACAGGCACAGAAAATGATACTCCTGCGATGCTTTTTTTTTTTTTTCCCAGACAGAATAGCTTCCAAACCCACAGAAATCATCCCTTTTCCTTCCGTATGGATCTCAATTAATTTCCGTGTCAAAGTAATTCCTGAACATATTGATCGCTGCCTGCAAATTGCTGTGAACTATTGTGAGGCAGATGTGCATGTTCACACAGGAGGCACCAACCCCCCCCCCCCCCCCATGCACGTGTGGGAGCAGGAGTGCATGGATCTGCATGCACAGGAGATCATGGCGATGCAGGAGCCCCAGCCAGCATTAATGCGCACATGCACTCACTCCCGAGCACACGTCTGGAAAGTTATAGCACCGTGCTTTCTCAGAATATACATGAGCTAGATAGCTCATATTGTGGAAGAACATCCCAGACAACAGTTAAACCAAAGTGTGACAATGTTGAGCATGTTAAAAATATTTTCTTTTTCATTGCTGGATTTTTAGGACCTCATCCACCAAAATTCAAATTTTGCGTATTTCACTTACTGAGTCTGGGAGGCACAGTCAGATGCTTGTTCTCTATTTAGCACTAATGTCACTACATCAGCTTCTCTGCCACACCATGGAGTTACTTCTAATTTATTTTTAATATCAAACTGCCTGCAAAAGAGAAAAAAAATTGTCTTAGGTTATTATTAAGGTCTTTGCTCTTTAATTACATCTAAATACATTATTAACACAAATATTCATGCATGTGTGCATGCTTATACAAATAAATGCATATGTATCTAGATATAGTTTCTGGAATACCCCTCAGTACAGACTCCTACATAATCATATCCTGTTGCTATGATATCATTCCAGTTCCCAGTACACCATTTATTTTAGGAAAAGCAAACAGCATCTCAAAGAAAATCTAGCTAGCTATCTACATCTGTATGCAATTTTAGAAAGTGTCTTTTGGGGTCAAGAAGGTATCAGCATTAGTCTTGGGTTACAGACTAGAAAAAGAAAGTAATGATATGGTAATGACATTCAGAGAAGACACTAAACTGGGAAGAGTTGCCAGTACCAGCTGACATAGAAGTAGACCAAAGGATTAAGTAATGAAAACCAGATTCAGCTTCAGAAAATCCATGCAGAGAAAAAGAAGGGAAGCTATGCAATCGCAAAAGAAGAGAGGTAAGAGGTGGAGTAGTAGAAAGCAGTGGACATCACATTTGAGGAAGAGATCTCTGTGATGTACATCACTGCTGGCAACACCACACCAAGGCACTGAGGAGCAGTGCAATGGCATTTTGAATTACACCTGTGGGACTTAGGAACCTCTGCCTTGGCCTCTGGAGTTGCTGGGGGCTCATCTCCATGACAAAGAGAGGGTGTCATGAGCTTGTGGGCACTTGCCAACCCACATGGCTGTGCCCCATGCCCTTGGGAGATGGGAGTCCCCTGGTCAAACACATCTGAGAGCTGCAACCGGGTCTCCCTTTGGTGACAATGAGGAGAAACGGGAACTTTGAGGGTGTGCCTCAGATCATCCTAAAGCAGGAGCCTAAACTAGGTCAGACAAATCACGCTTCAGAAGTGTTTTAGAAGCTTATTTTCTTCCCACAGACAAGGCCTTTTTAGGGAACCTCCCTGTGCTAGGGAGCCCTGGCGAGGAAAGCCTTCCCAGCCCCCACCTTTCTCAGACACCCACGTGGAGGGGGAGCAGACTGGCAGCAGAACTGTGCTGGTGCAGTCAGGGAGGGTCAGGCCATTTTCATGTGCTCATCCAGGGCAGTTTCTCACCTCCATCTCATCTCACAGGCAAAGGCAGAGCCAGCTCTCTTCATGCCCAGCACCACAAGCACTGTACGCTCCAGTTTATGGCAAGGAACTTTTGGCACATAGACAAAACCTCCTTTATATGTTCCCCAAACATACAGACTTAGTGGTGAGTGGCCAGTCCACTGTTGGCTCACATCCGTGCTTCCACTGGATTAATCTCGCTACAGAGAAGAGTCATACGTTGAAACCCGAATTTTCAGGGCATGTCAGTTCCTAACACCATTGTCTTTCAAAGGACCCTTTAAGTGTATTTAAAAGTTGGACCTGAAATTCTTTATGGTTCTGAAAATCATATCCCAGCATCCCTTGCCTTGCCATTTTTTGGCTGTTTTCACTTCAAACTGTAAAGTAAATTATCTCATAACACAGCAGGAAAAAAGGACCAGTCCACAGCAATGAAAAGGCTGAAGAGAATGAGAGGGAAATAAAGGCACAAACTTCAGCCAGGGAGTTAATGAAAATCAGAAGCAAAAATTAAGGGAAGAAGAACAGGTGAATCTCCACCTCTTTAAGTGCCCAAGTCAAGATGGGATGCTTTCATTCAAATGACACCTTTGTCTCTCCAGGGCACTGCCAGCTCTGGCTCATTCAGTACTCCTTCAGAGTCACAGGATAACACTGCATCACGCAGTGTAGACATGCCCTGAAAGGCCCCTTTGACCTTGGCTTTTGAATCTACATAGCTAAAAGGAAGAGCAGTTCCATAGAACAACATGAATGGGGGACCAGGGAAGTGAGCTAGAAGAAGGGGGTGAACAATGACCATAGATTTTAAAAGCTTCATCTGTGAGACTTGACTGAATGACAGCAAAGGAGGTGGAGAAGTGTGATATTTTCAAAAGCTATAAGCCTCTAGAAGGGAATAATTTGGAGTGATATATAGTCCACTGTTTGGTGTACACTGCATTTCACTTCACCATGAAGGGGGGTATGGTTAACATAAAGTAATTATTATGGTGACTTCTTTAATTCAAAGTCATATCTTTAGTTTAAAAGGGTAAAGATCATTTCAAAGTAACAAGACATATTAGTGGTTATTACAAAATAAGGTGGGTGGAGTAAGAGACACAAAACTGAGCTTGCAAAGCCTGCTCACTTCTGCTGCAAGGTTACCCCAGCAGCTTGAGGTCCCTATACATTGAAAGAAAAAGCATCTTCAGTCTAGCTGCTAATCTAGGTTCAGTAGCAAGGCACCAGATTCAGTTTCATTTTGAAGAAGCACATAGTTCCGACCTGCTCCTGGGACTGTAATCAGAGGTTCCCTGGCCAAACAAAACTAAATGAAACCAAGAAGAAAACAGTTTGCCTATAAGAGCTGTCCCACTGGTAACCATACTAAACTGAAGAGGCGTCTCTTTGAGAGAAGTACTGTGAAAGTCCCGTTACTACGGATATTTAAAGCTTCAGTAAAAACAGCTCTGGAGTGAGCAACTTGCTTTCATTGGGAGATAGACTGGGTTTTCTCTCTATTCATATATTCCACATATAGTGGTAACCCTGCCTTTTGTTAGCCAACTTTCATGCTTGAGGGAAAAAAGCCAATTTTATAAAGAATTTTTGTATCTTCATTTGAATAGGTATTCCTGAAGATCCCACTGTTGTAGCCCTGGTTTCGTGCCTGAGATGTTTTGGTTTTCTGAAATTCTTTTCCCAGAAAATTTTCTATAAATAAAACCCATGTTTTTGTAAACTGTACCTATGTTTTCATTCCTTTTCCTAAGAGGGACTTCTTTATGTACCTCTGGTCCGACCAATGTAACTAAAAAAAATTACCTTCTTGTCACAAATCAAATTGGTTTGTGTAAAAAAAGCATATAAAAAAGACACATCCCAAAAATATAAAAGCTATTTTCAACCTTCTGAAGTTCAGAGTCTGCGTCGTCGTTGTAGTATAAAACAACGTTACACTGTGGGACCACTTGCAATTTCAGTCTCCTCAGTAGCTTTGCAGCTGTGGTTTCATTTGGCCTCACTTTCAGTCATCTATGTCTTGGTGACAAAAAACAGTGCAGTGCAACACTACAGCTGAACCCCTTTTCTAAATGATTTAGATATAGTCATGAATCTCCTTGGAGAAGTACCCATTTTTCAGAATAAGGATCACTTATGTCAATTTATGTTGGACTTCAGTTAATCCTGAATTATTAATATTAGTAAAGGAGAGCCTAGTTTATTTTGACCTAAGACTGAAATAGGAGTCTTTAAAGCCGTGATTTTCAAAAGCCACAACACCACTTACTCTTGCAGAGAAGACTTCAGAAAATGCTAGTCTAGGAATGCTCTAATTCATTCAGTGTCTTTAATGACTGCTGGGTTATGTATCCTGCATGATACTGAACTCATGTGACATCAGCACCTGTTGCCATCAAGCTAGTCACAGAGATGTACACAGGTGCTCTGCTTTTATTCCCTGTGATTTCCACTTTTCTTCCCATGCCTGCACAGCTGGGCTCACAGCACTGAAGACACCTGACTTTACAATATCACACATAATAAGAAATGGCCTCAATAATTTCCCCGTTTTCATATTTTAGAAAAAATGTGTTTTCTGTAAATTGTGTGGTGTATACAAGCTGGAATACCTGGGTACAAGCAAGGCTAGAATAATTTTAACGTGCACAAAGAATGGTCTGTACAACCCTTGGGTCAATGTTAATTATTATTGAGATTCAACATCATCAAAAATGCAAACATAACAGTTAAATCCCAGCACAGCTTAGAAACTCTTCAACAAAATGAAATCTCATCTGCTTGTCTGTCAAAAAGAAAAATGCCATCACAGAAAGCCGTCAACCTATCAGCAATTATTCTCAGTGTAGTTGTAGTTTGCCACGGGGGAATGTGATACTTTACAAGACAAACCAAATGTGAGACAGTATGACCCAGGAAGTCCCTTTCTTCTTCTCCAGGGACCCTTCACTATGTGCTGTTGTACACAGTCCCTCCTGCTGTAGCACAGGCTCAGAAAAGCAAGCTTTGAAGGAGAATCTGTTTCAACCAGGAGCTCAGCATGGGCCAATTTACCCTGCTTCTCAGGCTGGCTCCAACCTTCACTCTAAGTCCTGCAGTGCCACACCAAGTTGCTGTCAGTATCCAGGCTCACAGCTCACAGTGCCACATGGGGATGTCTGTGCTGTTCTGTGCTGTGGGGTGTGATGGGGCTGAGATGGAGACAAATGCTGACGTGAGTCCCACACACTGACTGGAGAAGAGCCTGCCCTCAGTTCTGCTTTACTCCGCTCCTGGCTTCCTCTGGTGATACATTGCCATTCCCCTGGCATGGCAGTGCTGAACAGAGGAGCTGCCCAGTGACACCAGTATGATGACATGACAGTATTATGGTGTGAGGCACAATTTCCTGAGCCTGCTTTGGACCACCTGGTCCTGCTCTGCACATGCTCACAATGTCTCTCATTGATGCCAAGGTGGGGTTGATAACCTGGATGCTTCAGCACTAGGAGGAAGAGTGGGCAGAGACAGGTTCATCCCCCTTCTGTGCTGTCTCCTCAGATGACCAGACTCCTTCTCCTCAGCATAATAGCTGACTTGAGCTGAAGCAGCCTGCATGAGGGAAGATACATGGGATACCCTGGACCCAGACAGGAAATGAATGAGGAGGAAAACAACTGAAGATCTTCCTGTGCCCTTAACTGGCACTTCAGTGTCAACTGTGAAGTTTCCAGAGATGAAGGACATCCAACAGGCCAAATCTGCCTTAGCCTTCAGACTTTCAGGAAAGGAATCAAAAATTTCTAACCATGGTCATGCTTCACTCACAGGCACATGGTGACCAGGCCACAAGTTGATCAGGATCAATGATAGAAGATAGAAGCAAACTCCAAAACACAGGCTGTTAATGGATGTAGGAAGTATTTGTATTGGAGAAGTTACAGAGTGAGCTGACAGGACCCTTTCACTTACCCACAGATGTACATGGGGGAGTTAGAACAGCAAAGATCTACCAAGAATTAAATGAGCAGGAAAACTGTAAACATCCACTTGCCTTTAAGGCTCTAAAAAGACTTTCTCCTTGCCTTGGCTTCATTCAGTTTAGCCACAAGATACTCACTGAAAGAGGAAAGTCCAGATCCCTCAGTCTGCCAGGTAGACATAGGACATGCAGAGGATTGTTCCCTTGCAGTAGGATCCTCAATGCAAAACTCACTGCATCTGATTAAAGTGGAAGAGCTCCCCAGTCCAAAATGCAGAGCACAGGACTTGAACAGAGAATGGGTCATAGTTCAGTCTCACCAAAGCTAAAATTTTGTTACAATTCCCTTTAAATAGACTGCTGCTGGAAGTGGGATATACACCCATAGTAATTTTGATGCAATTCTTTATCAAACCTATATGAATTTCAGCTTGGGACTGAAACACTCTTGCATGCTAAAAAATGCTCCATTTAATCCATAACAACATCAATACTGGAGAATGGAAATTCATAGCTAAAATTCCTGTAGATTATCATCTAGCAGTATCAGAGCTGGGCTCTGTGTACATGCATTTAAAGAGTTCTCCATTACCAGATCCACACCATACCCAACCTTCTTAAGAGTGCCCTGGTGCAGCAATTATTATTTCTTTTCCAAGACCTCAGTGTTGGCCAAAGGAATTCACCCCAGATGGCAGGAAACACAGATGGAATTTTATTAAGAGTCCAGGTCTGTGCAGGCGGGAATCCAAATCTGCTGCCCCGTGCATGGAAAACTGCATTCCGGCAAAAGGCCCTATTTTAGCTCAGCTCTACAGGATACCGAGCTATGTTTCTGGACTGTGATTTTCTGGAGGTTTGGGAGTTGCTCCAAGCATAATGCTGAATTTTCTGTGTAAATCTGAGGGATTAGCTCCTTCCCCAAACAATTCTGGTGGCAAGGAGAAACTTTCTGCAGAGGGGCAACCTAATTTCTCAAAGCAGCCCTACTCCCTACCTGACATAACTGTTTTATACAACAAAGTGCCATATCCCATGTACGCCTGGCACTGGGACATGCTAGAGAAGCATGTGACATGCTGCCAGTCTTGTTTCCCACCTGCTGCACCCCTTTCTTTGCCCTACGATCTGCATGCACAATTCACTCAGCTTGTCCCTGGTGTAGTTGCCACCCAGAGCTGTCAGTCCTCTCTGTCCAGTATCTGAGGCACAGCCTGACACAAGTAGAGGCCAGAGAGAGTTTCTGAGCCAGCAGAAGGCAGCAGGAAGAAGGAAGGGAGGTGATGAGAACCCACAGTTAAGTACACAGAGACCTTTATGCCTGCCCTGGTAATGACACAGCAGATGCAGGACTCAGTGGAGGGGGAAAGGTCTCCTTCAGCTCGAGGGAGAACAGAGGAAAAAGGCATTCATTTACCACCCGCAACAGAGAAGACAAGCATGCTGACCTTGATGGTCTTCTCATGTGTGCTCATCTCAGTGGGGTCAAGTTTAAATTTATTTTAATAACGTATGCTATAAAATTCGAAGGGTAATACATCCGTGTTGCCCTAATTTATTCAGCTAGAGAGGAGGAAAAAGAAGTTCATTCTCTGTTTGTTATGAAAGCTAAGCTCAAATATGAACAATGTTCCACAGTAAATGATGGAGAGTTTGACAATCTTATCTGTATCATATCATCATATATTGAAAGGTTCTATTGTTAAGAATACCTACAAGAGAATACAATTTTTATCTGCTTTGGGAAGTGTAATTCTGAGCTTTCTCATTTTAGAGTTCTTTTTAAGTCAGGGCTCTGTGTTAGGTCTTTATAAAGTTAGAAAAGTAAATTATACATGTCCAGCTTTCTCAAAGTTAGTCACAGTTCAAAAATAACACTGGCATTGCCTGGGCTTCATCAAAAGCAGCGTGGCCAGCGGGGAAAGGGAGAGGATTCTGCCCCTCTACTCTGCTCTGTGAGAATTCACCTGCAGTGCTGCACCCAGCTCTGGGGTCCTCAACACAGGAGGGACACTGACCTGTTGGAACGAGCCCAGAGAGGGTCACCAAGATGGCTGGAGGGACGAAACACCTCTTCTACAAGGCAGGCTGAAACAGTTGATATTGTTCAGTCAGGAGAAGAGAAGGCTTCAATGTGACATCATTGTGGCCTTCCAGTACTTGAAGGGAGCCTGCAAGAAAGATGGAGAGGGACTTCTAACAAGGGCATGTAATGACAGGCCAGGGGGAATGGCTTCAAACTGGGAGTAGGTTCACATTGGCTACTAGGAAGAAATTCTTCACTGTGTGGGTGGTGAGGCACTGGAAGACATTGGCCAAAGAACTGGTGGATGCCCCATCCCTGGAAGTGTTCAGTGCCAGGTTGGATGGGGCTTGGTGCAACCTGGTCTAGTAGAAGGTGTCTGCCCGTGTCAGAAGTTTAGAACTAGATGATCTTTAAGATCCCTTCCAATCCATACCATTCTATGATTCTGTTCATGAACAGAACTGGGTTCTGCCTAAAACTTTATATGTCATTAACTTCTTTCTAAAGTTCTTAAGGCTAAAAGCCTAAAAGCGAAATCATTCAGAGAAAACAAAACACTCAGTCCTCAGGCAACACAAAACACAAAAATGTAACAACCTGACAGTGTCAGATGATCTCCATGTTGCACATGACACAGGCCAGGCCCTTCCCTGCTTTGCTGTCAGCCATTAACAAGGAATGCTAAAATGTTAAATGTTAAAATGGCAGCATGGCCATTTTCATTCTTGCATTAAGCTCCGTAGTTACTGAGCCATGGCTTGAGGCATGGTGATGCCCTTAAGGTCTTCCAGCATTTCCTGTAACCCTTGGGTACTAACAGGCTAAAACAGCCCAACAGGGAGAGGAAAGCTGCTGAAACACAGAGCTCATTTAGTATTGTTGCTTGGAAG
Source organism: Chamaea fasciata (assembly GCF_029207755.1). Taxonomy (NCBI): domain Eukaryota; kingdom Metazoa; phylum Chordata; class Aves; order Passeriformes; family Sylviidae; genus Chamaea; species Chamaea fasciata. The sequence continues at coordinate 22,969,660 of NW_027094087.1, read as the reverse complement.
CCAGTGAAGGTTTTTAATTCCTAGATCTTTGGCAAAAGCTGCCTCCTTTGTATGTTTAGTCATCCAAGAAGTCAAAATGGTCTCCCAAAGGATGTTGAGCTACTCTGTCTGACTTAATTTTGATCATACTGTGCCCACTGAAAATGGGACTTTGATGGATCTCCCTTTTTACCATCTTTTTACCAAACTCCTTCAGGCTCTTATTAGATCTTCTTCACATGCAGTGCAACCTCACTGGTCCAAAATCTATCATATTATTTCCTAGAACATCAACAGATCCTGTCTGTGTCAGTACACAGGTGTCACATTCCAGGAAAACTCAAGGATGATTTTATACTTTGAAAAATTTTGTCATGGTCAGCATTAAAGCCCTATTTCTCTACACACAACACATTTAGAAAACATGTGTTTTATCTTCATTGACTTAAAACTGATCTTAAATCCTATTTTACTGTCACTTCCTCCAACATTCTGTTGTATAATACTTTCTGTCTTGTAGCAGTGAGATAATCTACATATCAAAGTTGTTTGTGCTGGACATGTAATTTCACCTAATACTGAGAATTTCACCACAGTTTCTACAAAGACATTATTAAAAGGCAGAAGAGATGGTAAATCTTTCTACCCTCTCCTGAAATGCTATTAAGTGGGCAGAAGTTCTACTTGGTAGTCACACTCTGCTTTTCAATCCCCAAAAGCAAAATTGAGTAACGTTACTGAAGATTTAGAACTCTTTCATTATCTCCAATGCAATCATGCATTTCTGTAAAATCTATCCAAGCATTCCAATCGTAAAACCATGGGGGTTTTGCTTGCTTTGTTTAGTTGTGGGATTTTTTTGCTTGCTTTGGTTTGAGTTTTTTTGTTTGTTTGTTTTGATTCATTGGGAATTTTTGGATCTGCTATGGATTCTGTCTTTCTACAATCCTTCTTCCTTCTTCCCAGAAGGTAAATCCATCAAAGTATCAAAGTTAGAAGTCCTCAGACTGTCCAAAATATGCCTTGATAAATGTTAGTTTACAAGTGAATTTCAAATTTGGATGCAGAACCACTTGCTTTCAGTTTTTTGATTTTCTTTGCAACATACAAATGAACTCAATTCAGTTACACTATCGTTGACTTCAGCCACACTTTGTTCTCTCTTCAGTCACCCTAGTCAAGGCCCTAATAGACTCTGCTGCTTTCTCCTGGTCATGGTGTTCAATTGCTCTTAAGTAAAGCTTAAAGTAAATCAACATTATCTCTTGAAACACATAGACATTTTCACAGATTCAGGAAACAATTCTTTAACAGGAACATGTATAAAGCTGAGCAACAACAACCTTTTCTCAATGTATGCACATTTATGCCCTGGCAACAGCACTATCTATTTTTCTAAGGCTTAGCCCAGAGTTCAAATTATTTAAAAGCTATGTACTTTCACTGGAGTGTTTAGAAAACACTCACTCTTTTACAATTTCAAATAGTTCCATTTCTGTTTTTCACAGCAGCGATGTATTTATTGCTCCTAACATGCTTTGGGACCTTGATAAATTTACTTCAGTTTCTCAATTACCACATTCCTAAAGGAGAAAACAAAATCCCCACTGATCTTTAAGTCCCTTTGAAATACATCATAGTTCAACTTTGTTATTAGTCTGGCAAACATATCCACGGTTAAGGTAATTAACATTACTGCATGTGATGAAGACACTTTTTGAAATGTCTCAAATCTGATTCTTTTGAAGTCATAGGTGGAAAAACTTTTATTCTGCGACCCTGTGGTACACAGCATCCCCCAATCTACCCCATGTTCTTAATATTTCCCCTCTACTGCACTTTTCATAAACTCTCCTTGACACAGCCATGTCTTTGAACCTGCATGGTTCCCTCATTTGACTCCTGTAACCGCAAATAACTTATTTTGGCCTATCCATAAGGAAAGAAACAGAACTTGCTAGGGCTCTTTCAGAATTAAGTGTCTGCTGATTAGTCAGACATTCTCTGCCTCAGAAAGTATCAGAGATGAGAACTCTTACAGGCTGGAAGAGTGTCTGGGAGAAGCATCTTTGCTGTTTCTTTTATTGCTTCTCTCCATCTTTAGTTTTGGCTCCTGAATAAAAACAGTGATCTAGATGGACCTTTGGTCTACTCAAAGATGGTCATTCTCAAGCTCCTAAAGAGAGTGAGTAGTACTTGATTTTCCCTGCCTCTCCTTCACAAATTTGAATGTTTCTCTGCCATCTACCCAGAGATGATATTTATGAAACTCTTGGAGGGTGAGCTGTCTTTGTGACTGCTGCCTCATTGTCAGATATGGGTGGGATGAGATAGTGAGTTGAAGCTTCCTCATGACAAGGATAGGCTGACATTCTGAGTCAGCAGAATCACCAACACGTTGGGTAGGTTTCTTTGCTAATGCAGTGCACTTTTAATCTAAGTTGCTCCACGGATGAGTTTCCAAATCAATGAATAGCATTTCAGACCCATCAGAAGCTACTCCCACAACAGCTGCCTGCAAACATATTCCTTCTGCAATTTCTGGACTTCCCAGCTGTTGCTGGGAAGCAATATTTAACCCAGCCCCGTGGTGTAGGGCCCATTCAGACAATGATGTGTGTGATGCCTGTGGTAGCAAAGAACTGCTCTGAGCTGCAGCACTGTCAGGGCTCAAAACACCCATCTAGGCTTTCCTACTCAGCAGGAAGCAGTCACACAGCCATGCAAGTAAATTACAGGCTTATCATTCCTCATTCAAGCATCAGCACAGTCATTCAGCAGAATCCCCATGTCCCTACAGCAAGACCACAGAAATATAGTGGTTAAAACTGCACTATGCATTTGTGCTTCACCTTTTTTATTGCCCCTGCTATGTCACTTTGCTTCATGGTTATTCAACAGGTGCCCTTTGAATAAGGAGCATGTGGCACAGAGATGACTGGCAGACAAGGCAGTCAAAAAGAGCAGTCAGGAAGCAGTTGTGCTTATTATAAAGGGCAGCTAACTGATTCATCAGTGCCCTCCCCAGCAAACCATGCCATATAAATGTTATTTTGAAATTAGCCTTGTGGAATAAGGAGGATTAGCTGGAATGCTTGAAGTGTGAATACCTAATGTCCTCTCTCCCTAAAGGAAGACAGACTGAGATTTTTTCCCCTCCAACTTCATGGTGCATGGGTTCAACTCAATTTATGATTTGTGCCCCAAGGCCATTTTTTCAGTCAATTCTTGTTTAAGAGAATTAGCAGGATCCTCATTCTCCAGCGTTAGACTGGTAGTCTGACTGACTCTCACCCAATGCTGGAGGAAGAAGGTAAAAAAATAGGTTTGCAATCCAGCATAATAAGATACTGCAATAGGAAGAGATAGGAACCAGGGTTGCCTCCTTTTGTAGGTCTTGCAAGGAAAAACAGCAAATCTGCCAGGCTACAGATTGCTGTGTTAGCATGCAGTGAGGTTGGAAGAGCATATGGCAGGAGTGGCTGCCTGGCTGAAGTGCACCTATTGCCAGCCCTGTCATTCAGGCCTGTGGAGACAAGATAAAGCTTTATTTTAGTGCCCTGACAGGCTGACAGGAACTTGTCACATTGCAGGAGCTTCTGAATCTCAAATCAGGGGAAGAAGGGGAAGAGAAGAGAAACCAAAGCAATCCCATACTTGATGCATACTTGTCTAATCTCTGGGGGGCAAGAGATAGGGTAAGGTCTCTCATGTATTCTGTGCACACAGTCCTAGCACTAAGGGGTGCTAACAAGTGCAAGAAGGATATAGCAGGAAAAGGTGCCAGAAGAATCTGGACTGAACTTTATTTCATGTTATATCTTCTTTTCAAAAGACATGGAGAATCTCTTGCTGTTTGGCATGGGAAAAACTGCTCCAAGATTTCCCTGTAACTACTCAAAATGGAGAAGAACAGAGAAGAATCCTGAGCTGGCAGGATCTTTCTTGCAGTGTTCTTGGTAAGTGTAGAGTTCATTCCTACAGCTCCAGAGATGGGAGATGGGGAGGAAGAACAGGGATTTTACTTTGGGGGAAAACCTGATGCTTCCTGCAAAATCAGTAACAGTTATTGGGCTGGAAACATAAACACTGCAGTGCTTTATTTCAAATTTTCTGCAGACTGCAGATACTTTCTGCTAGTGCATTTAGGAAAAAAAAGAGACTAAATAAAAAAGAAAGTCCCACAGGACAGTTCTGCCTAGGTTTTTGAGCTCATCTTTCTCTCTATTTAGTTTTAGTCACATGATTTAGATGCAGTCCCTCTACCAAGTATTCCAACAACAGCTTCCACTACCTTTACTGTTTATTCCAGGTAATTCCTCTTATAACAGGTTTTAGGCTGTGGGCACTGCTGTACCACTTCCATTTTCAGCAAACGTGCAGCCAGACATGCAGTTTGGCTTTTTCCCCACCAAACTTAGTGGAAATATCTCTGTTAAGGTGTTCTGCATCTTATCAGATCACACCTGCGGGCTGCTGGTTCCTTGAGGCAGGAGACCTCCTTTAGACAACATTAGATACAATGCTGGTGCGAGACAGATGTGTCAGCTCCTCTCATCTGTTAACACCAGTGCAAATAAAAAGACAAATCTGACCTGGATTTCAGTGGCAGTCAGGACTAAATGCTAGATTCTGATCCAATGAGCAAGGCATTTCAGTCAGATTATTGTACCTCTCTTGGAACATAATGTCCTTAAAAACAGAATCTGGATTTACTTCTCATTGACATGCTGTGTCAATGACACATCTTCTTAATGTGCCATTGGTGCCTGCTTGTTCCTCATGTTTCCTCTGGCTCCACACAATAAAACACCTTTTGAACAAGAACATGTCTTGGAAGCTGAATAAACTCAGTCTGTGCTCGAAACATTTAAGAAGTGTAGGAAAGAAGGCAAAAGAAATCTGCCAGCATGGCTGGAAGAGAAGCTTATCTTGCCTTGGCTGGATTCACTTTGGTTTTCCTCTCCAGCTTCGTTCCATCATTTGCTGCACCAATGTATCCCTGAGGATGCTGACCCCAGAACAATATGCCGCAAAGATGATTACAGTCTAAAAAGGAAAAGAAAACCCTGTCACTATGGTTGTTATGGGTTTTAGCTTTTCACATTTAATCCTTTAATTGGTCTTTCTGGCAAGAAGAATTCGATACTTGGCTTTATTGCTGCATGGATGAGCCCTATTGCAAATCCCATTGGGATAAAGTTACAGTCATTTGGCAGCAAGAAGATCCATAGCAACCTCTCAAAGCCTACCCAGAGGGTTCCTTGTTGACATCACAGTATCTGTGTGATGTCATAAAGCCTCCTAGAAAATGAAACAAGACAAAAAAAGCAGCAAGACCTCTGGATATTTCATGAGATTGAGGCTACCCCTTATTCCACTATTTTACGTATCAAGAGTTATGTCAAAGGAGAGTTGGTCTTGGCTTGCAGCCAGAACATTGATAAAGACAAAATGCACAATAAGAAGGTTGAACAGGCTATGTGCACAGTAAAAAACATATTGTAAAGATGTTGGGTGTGCTGGAGCAGAGGGGGTGAGAGCATTACTAGTGAGTCATTTGGGCAGATCCAGATGAGGGCTAAGCCATCTGAACAACAGACTCTTCAGATGAGACAGTTTTGTCTTATGGAGGCATACAAATAAGTTGCCTTGCAACCTCCCAGCTAAACATCTCAGTGAAAATCAATCTCCCATGTCCCAGGCCAAGAGTGACAGCAGCTTCCTTGCCTTCCAAATGAGCAACCCTTGAGGCATGAAAGAGTGAAACAACATCATTTAGAATAAAATAAAACGTGGGAGCTCTGATTCACAGTCCTATTCATTAATGACTGGTAACTTTCTTCCCTAAGAGAATCAGAAAGATTCAAATCATTGCAATGGGTACAATCCATGACAGGAGTGTAATTTCTTCTGAGTTAAGTTCCTGAATAGAAACCTAAAGGCTTGGCCCTAACAGCCCTCTTCAAGTCAGTCAATTTGTGCTGATGTAACTGAGACGTCTGGACCCACCGTCATGAAAAGAGAGAAGATTAACACCTATGAAGCTAAAAATAAAAGCGTCACCTCTGAGGTTGGGCCCGTGGTGCTTATTACAAGGGCTGGGGTAGGATTGGCAGGGCTGTGCGTCCATCGTGGATGTCACCATGGCACACCCACGCCAACATCTCCACGGAGACATAGCACATTTCTAGCTCCTGCATCACCAACTTGTTGCCAAGGAAACAAGAGGATGCAAAAAAAAAAAAATTAAAATAAGAAAAAAAAATCTCAATGACATTCAATTTTGAGACAGTCAAGAAACCCCTGAAAGGGATTCTAAAGTGCCTGAGAAGGAAATGGAAATTGGGCTTCTAATTACAGATTCTCAACCAACTCCTTTTTATTTCCCGGTTATTCTGTCTGCTCACGTCACTGTCTTCTTGCCATTCTCTGTCTACAGAGGTACGAATGCCAGACACCAGTGAAAAGAGAATCAGAAAGAGCTTTCCTGGAGTGAAGGAGAGGAGGGAGGGAGAGCGGGGGAGAAGGTTACTCAGTACAAGCAATAGTGGAGATTCCATAACTCGGAGGAAGGTGGTGGACATAAGCTGCAGAAAGGGAAATGTGTGGAAGAAAGGCAGAGTAGGAGAGGAGGTTTCTGTGAGAAGGGAATATGTGCAGTTGGCAGGTGTGGGTGTACACATGTATATCTACACCAAATGCATGTGTATTTTTATATATACAGCTGAGAAGGTACATGAGCATACGAAGGTGTACTAAAATCTACATTGCGTAAATAAAAACCTCAGCTGTGCACCCCCCCAAAAAAAGCATTAAGTTCACATAGAAATCAAACAGCTAAACAAGAAAGAGTGTGTATTTTCATTTTGTTTCTTTTAATCCACTATAGCACTACATTTACAAGCTTTTTCCACAACCAAAAAAGCTACAAATCCGCACCTCTTTTTAAATGACAGCCAGAGCTTTCATGCAACCAACTGACTCTAGGAGCTGTGGCTTTGCAAAAAAGGAGAAAATGTAAGAAGAATCACAAGAAGGTGCTGACAGGTGGCAAACCTGGCTGTGCACATAAACACAAGAGCACAGAAGAGAACCAGCAAAGTGTATCACACTATGAAGGGGAGGATGTGTTGGGTGTTACTGGGCAGAGACACATGGCCACCGAGACAACATGTGCAAGTGTTGTCTAAGCATAGCAGAGCCACATTCCACAACCACTGAAACCTTCACGGTCCCAAGTTAGACAGCCTAGTTCTCTTGGGGAATGAGCACAGGGAAGGTTAACTGTTTGAGTAGATGCCTGCATATCATCTTACTTGAGCATGAAAGATAGGGAAAGTTTCATCATGTGATAGCACAAAATGGTCCAGGAGTTTAATGGCTACCCTGCATGGCTGCAGGATGGCTTCGATTTGGGTTAGTGCTGAAACAGATGAAAGAGCTCTGTCTTCATGTCCTCCTCTTCAATATTCAGTCTCACCCTTTTCATGTCTTGAGCCTGTCATCAAACTTGTAGCCAGAAGTGAGATTGCTGTAGACCAGGAGGGAAAACTTATAGACAGAAGTTAACCATTGCTGAATTGCAACAAGGCTCCTACACAATGACATGGAGGGATCTCAGTTAATAACAAGGAGTTCATGGATTTATGGCTGTTGATAGTAAAAGGCTGCCAGCAGTAAGGTTTGGACTCCATCCCAGGGAGACAAGAACCATTGCTGACCAAACACAAATATCCCTTTGTTCCCCCTACCACCCTCTTCCTCCCTCTTGTACAGGTCTTTGCAGGACTGAAAGGTTTCTACACACTTCAAGGCATATTTTCTTCCCCTTGTTAGAAAAAAGATGCCAAGGATGCCAAGTGCTTCTCTAAAAACCTGTGTGGTGACAGTCCTGGCAGTCCAACAGCTTTTTCTAAGATTGCCATGACATGGAAGTGATGGGCACATGAATCACAGTTGTGGAGAACACCAGCCTACGAGCAGATGCTGCATTCAGATTTGCAGAAGCAAGTCCTGACCGCTCAGCTCTCCCCTACTTACTATGTGAGGTAGTTTGGAGTATCTAGTCCCCCTGGGGATTGTAAGCAGGAGAGGATAGGAAGACCTCCTCTTACATGTATACATGCAGTCTAAAACCACAGCAACACAAGCAGCCTAAATCACCTAAATGACAAAGCCAAGGTAAGATGAAAACATTTGAAGTATTTATCAGTGGCCCACTTCAACTTTATTCCTGAGTAAGGTGAAAATAGCTAAAGTGCCTAAACTGCAGGCCACAGAAAGTGGGCTCAGCTTTGTGTGTCCCAGTGCCACAGTGCTTCACAGACTCAGCCCACGTCCATGGAAGCAGAACACAGTGTGTGCACATCCTAAGGGGCCACGTCCCCCCAGCAGGGCTGTACAGACAGAGGGTATCTGGTGCTGAGAGCTGGCCATGACTCAGATGTAGGGAAGCAGAGGCATTGCTGTCAAGATGCAGGGGAAGTCCAAGTGAAGGAGAAGACAGCACAAGTCCATTTCCTCCTTTCAGCACATCCTAATTCCCCATCCTAAGTCTCAGCCACACTTTTTTCCTAGCATATCCAAAAAAGTTACCTCTTCTCAATGAAGATAAATACACCATTCACATGACTACTTTCTGTATTTAAAAAAAAAAAAATAGTGCTTTTATCACTTTTATCAGGGAGTTTAGATTCACAAATTACTTGTGAAAAGGATATAATGCATTCTGTTTTAAAATGCAGGTATATATCACAACTCCCAGCTTTTGAATCCCCACTACATGTTCATGTTTCCTGGAAGAAAAGATGTTTTTGGTAACTTACTGTTTTGAACTAATTTATCATGAAATACCCAACAAGTGACATTAAAATTTGCTTTGGGCAAAATGCAAGTTCTGATAATTTTGGCTTTTTCTGTTTATGCCAAGTGCTGTTCATCAATGAAATGAACATTTATTCCAACTGACTTTTTTCAGGCAGAATTTTATAATTCATATTTCCCTAGATACAGCTTTGCCTCTTCAACAAATACTTTAACAGGAACTACTAAATTTGCTTTGAGTGAAAAAATGTAAGATGCTCTAGGAAATTCAGTATTTCAGAAAAATGTTTCTAAAACTCTGACAGTGGTTTCCTTTGTAAACAAAATTGCAACAGAGTTATGCAGTATGATTTTACTAAATGTTTAATGCATCGTATAGGCTCTCTTACTGACATGCGTACACACACATCCATACATTCTCTAACACACTGCATGCCTACAATGCAAATACACCATCATCTCTCCCTCTAAACACACACAGGCCTTCTCTTTAGCATAAGGACAGCTACACACACACCTGCACAATGAAATCTTTCTGACACAGAGGCCCTGAAAACACAGTTTTATCTCTCTCTTATACACACTGTCATTCCTTTTTTCCTAACACAATGTAATCTCCCTCTTGCTCTTTCTTTCATACACACAGACACAAAAACAGACACATACAGTGTAATCTTATCTCTCTGAGATTCAACTACAGTATCTACGTTATTTTCAAAATTGCATAAACACTTTCTGCCTGACATTTCCATTTGTAGACTCCATCATTCACAACTACACAATTGATTGCAGAGATGGGAGGATGTGGAGGGAAGTCCTTGATCATGTTAACGCCTGTCTCTTAGGTAAAGAGGCCTTTTCTGGCAAGATTTTATTTTACAAGCCAGGAGACATTATAAGCAATGTTTTCACTTTAGACACAGCATTAGTTACACAGTGCTTCTTGTTATGATATTACACCACCAACAAATAGTGAGAGACTTAAACAGCTTGACAAAAAAAATCTGCTAGATCATAAAAAAGATTTTTCCTGTATTGCTATCATTGTCAAACACTTCATTGATACGTTCCACAATACGTGCTGCAAGCAAATTACAATATGCAGTTACACCGATATTTCCTGTGACATGTAATATGCTGTAGGCCCTGAGATTTCAAAAGAAAAAAAAGAAAGATGTATAGAGGAGGTTCCACCTCCACTTAAGCTATTATTTCTACAACAAAAGTCTGTGCTTAAATCACTTGTATTAGCAGGATTGTTCTAATGGGAATATTAAAATGAATGCCTGCCTCTGCGAGCTTCTCTACACAATGGAGATTGCCAACAGTGAGAATTAGAGGATGCAACACAGAGCACTTCTCTTGCATGTCATTGATTCAAACCCAGAGTAATTGGATGGCAATTTTGGAGGGGCCTCTGCAAAATTAAATTTCATGTCCTCATTTGATTTGTCCAGATTACCTCAAAACAGAACTAAATATTAAAATGAAAATGTAATGAAAGATCTGGAGTTGATCAGTGATATTATAGAGCAGGTAAATAGGAATTTTTTCACAGGGTCTTGTTGGACTGCAAGGGTTTTTATTACCTCCATAAAGCAGGCTTTAAAGAAAAACTGCAGAGGAAAGAGTTATTAAAAAAAAAAATAAACAAAAACAAAAACACCAAAAAACAAACTCACAAAACACACAGAAAACCAGCTTCAGAGTATTGTCTAAGCTCTGAATAAGCACCTTAGCTAAACACAACTAGGGTCCCTAACAAAGAGTAACTTCCTATAATTCCTGAAAAACGTTATTTCTACATCATGAGGGGAATTTTGCCTAAGAATTTGGACCAAATCATCAATATGGCTTTCAGACAATTTCCGCGGAGACAGGAGAAAGGAAATACTTTTGTGGAGCCCAAACTCACAAAAAAACCTGATCCACTGAGGAACTGGAAAAGCAAAAGCAGCTGTCCTACTACCAGAGGGGACTAAAAGAAAGGTTTTCCTTTAATGGTCTATGATAGTGCTTTGATTAACCATACCTTGCTTTGAGACCGTTGTCTGACTGCCTGTATCAGCACAGGACCACTCAGCTCCAAACAAAAGGACTGCTGAGCCAAGACCAACTGAGATCACAGGCAAGTGGAGTGGAGGGATGTAGGCAAAGAACAGGATAGACACAGGATCCCATTTCAGAGGTGTCTCAGTGGGTTTGAGGTGGAAGTGTGGTGACCCTGCCTATGACAGCTACAGATAAAACAGGTGTATTGTAAGCAGCACTGAAGGAGTCATGGGAAACTCACATGCCCTGCAGTGTTTAGTCCCTTTTTAAGTTATAATCCCATTGGAAGTGTGAAGCAGTGATTTTCTGATACTGCCAACCAGCCTTCAGCTACCACAAAAATACCTAAACCAAAGCACATGACCACTCCTGACAACAGAAATTGACCCTGATCTACTGCAGGAAGCTCATATCATCACAAACCTTGCAAAATCCATGCAGTGAAAGTAAGTGTCCCATTCATTTTATCCACAGAACTGATAGAGCACGAGCAGATCCAGTACAAACTTCTCCCACACACCACATACCCCATGTGCCTCTTCCCCTCTTGTCCCCTGGAAGAGATTCGAAGAGCCCACAACTCCATCTGTAACCCTGTTCACAGCACTGGCATGCTGTGTTGCACTAGAGGATGGAAGAGCATTTCACAAGCCGGACCCAATGTCACTCTACCCCTGAGGTAGGAAAGCATCACTCAGCCCCTTTCTACAGTGGGAAACCCAGGTAGCAACTGCAGACCAAATACAGCATGTGAGTTTCCTGACTCCTTTCCTGATATCTGTGATAGCCCCCTGGTAATCTTCCCCATGGAAAATATTCCCTAGAAAACAGATTGGAATACTAGTTCAGCAGCCCTCAGGAATTCCAGACTTTTTCCTCCTTCCTGACTTTTTTTTTTTTTTTATATCAAATACTGCAACATTAAGGATCCTGATGATTTTGAATGCTATTTAGATGTCTTTCCTTGAGAAAATGTTGTAGGTCTCACACTACCCCATGAGGGCTGCTGACCTTAAAACCTTACTTGCTGGTTGTGAAACAGATTAATTTCTTAGAATCACCTTTGATGCACTCTCTGAGAACCTGTAGGAAAATGTCACCTGTGGGTCAGTCAGCTGATTTGGAAAATTGTCTGCCAGCCATCTACTCGTCATGGTGTCTTGCCACTGATTTGTTGTTAGAAACGGACCTGGGTTTTGGTGCCTTCCTGAACAAATACATTCCCACAGGTCGCTTGGTCAGCTGTGGTTGCTCTGTCCCAGCCATCTCCACCTCAGCCACCTCCTCACCTTATTCTTGTTCCTCCAAGCCTGAGCAGTGGCCCTGCTGTCAGACTTCCTTGGTAAAGCTCACTGTGGACTCCTGCAGCTCTTCCATTTTTATCTCTAATGAGATTGACCCATGGAGGCCACTCCATTGAGGATTCAGGAGAAAGCCACTAATCAAGCTGACAGAGACACAACACAAAGCTTCTTTCTCTCTCTCTGTCTTCCACAGTTTCCTCGTCCTTTCTTACTGTGTAATCAACCTAGTTATCTACCTTTGTGTCACAATAAGTACCTAAGTAGCTCTTCAATATTTCAGAAATAGAAAAAATAGCAGTCTTTTCTTCTTTTCCTCCCAGGCTGTAGGAGGAATTGTTCAATTAGTTTTTTAGGTGGCATGATTTGTTTGCTTGTTTATAGGCACACATGCAAGTGGGTGTTTTGTAGATGTATGTGCAGAGCTCACTGGAGGAGGGCGAGGCTGAAGACCCAAGCTGTGTATTTATTACTGGGAGTGGAGACATGCACGACCTTCCAGAGCTGATGTGTTATGTACCAGCACAGCACAGCACAGCACAGCACAGCACAGCACAGCACAGTCCCTCTCAGCACTCTGTCTCCTGCTCTTAGCTCAGCCACACCAGCAAATCTGGAAAACCGCCATGGAAGGGAGATATTTAGTGGGGGAAGAAAGAGGAAAGAGAAGCAATTATTTCAGTCTCAGCTACTTCAAGATTGCCTCTGTCCTAGATAAAGAAGATATCTCCTGCTATTGCTTCAACATCTAAACATGAGGCAAATGCTGTGGAGAGGGTCTTAGGCCAGCTATTACGGACAGGTAGGAAATGATACACAAGTTTCTCCTTGGAACTGAAGTGGCAATGGAGTGAAACACTGTGCAGATCTTTGAAGAAACTTCGACATTTCTAGTGCTACAAGACGTGACAGCAGAAATTTCCTGGACAGTGTACTTCTCAAAAAAATTATTTTTACCAAACTTCTCTAAAAAATGTTTGTGCCATAAACTACAAATACCCTAAAATATTTTGCTTTCATCGATGACAGATATTGCGCTGGCTCCTAACAACCACATTTACTGGAACAGCTTTCATCCTTTAACAGCTCTTCCTTTCTCCATGTACCATATGTTTTGTGCAGATCCTACCAACAGAGATAGTCGGAGGCAATACCAAGGGTCTCCTGCCATTTTTGAAGCTAAGTATTACTCAAGGGATAAAATAGCATTGAACATCATGTCAAGAGTTTCACAGCGAAAGAACATGGCAGAAGAATGTATTTAAGTGGGACAATATATTTCCAGCATTGGATTCATTGGAACAGTGTTACCTCTATCCAGATTGCATGGCCATTTGGGGACTTCTCATAATGCTGGCATGACTGTTTGCAGATTTTAAAGTAAAAAAAAAAAAATAAAAAAAAATTAAAAAAAAAAAAAAAAAAAGTGTTGACTCCAAGGCAGTCTCTGTCTAAGTTTGTCCAACTGAATACCAGTCTTTCAGCAATTTACAACAAATTTATCTGCTGCGTTGGTAGCAGTAGAGTAGTAGAGTCCTTGTGTGTGAGTAAAGCCCTTCCTCACACATATGTGTACATGGAACCGGGACAGAGGGGAAAAGTGTGAGTGAGATGCTGGGTACTGGAAGAATGTTTTGTTCCTGCAGTGCTTATTTTGCAAAAGTCTGGAAAAAAGAAGAAAGACACGAGAATTGCTGACCCAGCTGGATTCACATTGTAGGTGACTGTGAGACAAAAAGACTTTCTTTGAAAAACAACACCTGATGAGGAACTGGTTAGATAATCCCAGCCAGAGGGTAGTATTCAACCACTAACACAAGCACCGTGTCCATGATGGAGACCAGTGACAAGTGGTGTCCCTCAGGGGTCCCTCAGTACTGGGACCAGTACTGTATAATGTCATCATCAATACAATCAGGGGATCAAGCAAACCCTCAGCAAGTTTGCAGATGACAGCAAGCTCAGTGGTGCAGTTGATATGCCCGAAGGAGGGGATGCTATCCAGAGGACCTGGATGAGCTTGAGAAGTGGGCCCACGTGAACCTCAGGAGGTTCAACAAAGGCACATACATCATCCAGAACCTGGGTTGGGGCAACCCAGTATCAATACAGATTGGGTAATGAAGGGATTGAGAGCAAATCTGCCAAGAAGGAGGTAGTGGTGAATCAGAGGCTGGACCTGAGCCAGCATAGTGTGCTTTCAGCCCAGAGAGCCACGAACATCCTGGGCTGCTTCAAAATCGAAGGAAGTGATTCTACTCCCCTGATCTGCTCTTGTGACACCCCACCTGGAGCGCGCCTCCAACTATGGGGTCCACAGCATAGGAAAAACATGGACCTGATAGAGCAGATCCAGAGGATGATCACAAAAAAAAAATGAAAAAAAAGAAAAAAAAAATCCAAGGCCTGAAACACTTCTCCTACGAGGAAAGACTGAGAGAGTTGGGACTATTCAGTCTGGAGAAGAGATGGCTGAAGGAAGACCTTAATGAGGCACGAGACATTTCAGTACCTAAAGAGGGTTTATAAGAAAATGGGGACAGACTTCTTAGCAGGGCCTGTTGTGACAGGACAGGGGGTAATGTTTTTAGACTACAAGAGGGTAGACTAGACACAAGGAGGAAATTTTTAACCGTGAGGGGGGTGAAATAGTGGAACAGGTTGCCCAGAAAGGTGGTAGATGCCTCATCCCTGGAAATATCCAAGGTTCAGGGTGAGTTCAGGGTGAACTCATATTCAGGTTCAGGGTGAACTGAATAGACTGATCTAGTTGAAGATGTCCCTACTCATTGCACTAGATGACCTTTAGAGGTCCCTTCCAACATAAACTACTCTATGAATCTGTGATTTTATAATTGATGGAGTCCTGAATTTCAGAAAGCAGAAGGGAAGAAAACAGGCACTTTATCTACAGTACAGTTAAAATGAACCATCCTGGACAGTCATTATAGCAGCTCAGCATTGGGATGTCAATAAAAAGTCATTGCACCTCCATGTCAGATTGGTTTAAAATACATGCCATTCAAAAATACAAAACCTGATTAAACCAACCAACCAAAAATTCCCACATATGGAAGAATCTATATAGATTCTTTTTATTTCCTCTCTGGGTTTTGAATCCTCACATTTCCTCTGGTCCAATTTTTCAGTATTTTCTGCAACTGTGAAGATGAAAAGTGTGCATTTACAAAAATGAGATCTTTTATTATCATGTATTTATATTAATCCAGTGTCTGGGGATTTTAGGAAACACCTGAAGAATCACTCAATACAGAGTGGTGACCCTGCTGTT
Organism: Chamaea fasciata; assembly: GCF_029207755.1. Taxonomy (NCBI): domain Eukaryota; kingdom Metazoa; phylum Chordata; class Aves; order Passeriformes; family Sylviidae; genus Chamaea; species Chamaea fasciata. The sequence continues at coordinate 22,954,210 of NW_027094087.1, read as the reverse complement.
CCTAGAACAGGTCTGTTATGGGCTTTGTGTTAACATGTCAGTACAATTCCCTTTCCATATACCATGACCTTTCCCATATAGTATGGATTTGTGGAACTGCTGAGCTACTGCTCTGCAATGTGTATGCAACACTTCATCTGAAACCATGAAAAGTTTTTTTTCTACAAAGTAGACCAGAAGTGACAGACAGTGCTTATTTCAAATACAGACACTTATGCCAGCACTGAAGGGAATCTATCCCAAATTTCACATGCCAGAGGGTCTCTACTAGCCTTCTCCAAGGAAAGTAACACTCCCTTGGGGAGAAGACTCCCTCTCTCACTTTCTCTTTCTCCCTTTGTTCTGCTTCACCAAGAGAAGAGGCTGCATCTTTCACCAGACAGAGTCAAGCCTGCAAATCCCTTGGCAGACAGCAGCCAGATTTCTCTGTTAGCTCATTCTTATGTGACCAATTCACACAGTACAAACAAATGATGATGCGAATGCTAAAGATGGCAAGACATTACAGTGTAAACAAAGGCTCTTACAGGATCCTGACAGCTCCACCACTTAGATCACTGCACACTGAAAGTAGGACTGAGATCAGGGTGACTCTGTCCCATCACACTAGGACTCACAGGTAAGATGGTTCATGTATACATGAGAGTATCTCCTCTGAGTATCCAGCACTTGCACAGAGACCAAAATGCTGGGAAAACTTAAGACTCTGGAGTCCTGACAGCATTACCAATAGTCACATGGAAATTCAAGCATCCTGCAGCAGAAGCAAACAACATTACACCATGAGGCAGTGGGTGTCTTGAAGAGCATGTCTGTCCAGTTCCCTGCACATTCTCCAGGGCAGGCAGAAAATCAGAAGCCAGACTACCACCAGCTCGATGGAGTAGTGCATGAACCCCTTGCTCCCCTTCTCCTCCCCAGGCAGCAAGCAAAGGAGGGTGAGTGCTAGGAATAAGGCAGGCTGGCTCCCTGATGTGAGAGTCCTGCTCATAAAACTCAATTAAGTGGATTACAGATGAGCTCATTCCCAGCGGTGGGTCACATTCCATTAGAGGCAGGCTCGATGCCAGGCGGACTCAGCACTGCTCGGATGGCAGCAAGATCCACCCCACCATTTACTGTCTCCGCCTCTGATCTCACCATACCTTGCAGGATTTCTTGCCCTGTGCCCCACACTGCATGGCAGGCTCATTGCTCATCCCTGCTCATCCTCCCAGTGAGGTAATCAGGGCCACTGTTAGGTCATGGAGAGATACAGGGACCGCCAAGCTCTCTGAAACACCGTGGTCTAGGGCAGCAATGTGGAAAAGCACAGGGAGAAAGGCAAAGTGGAGCAAGAGGAAGAAGAGCAGAAAGAGAGATCCCCTGGAAAACAATGGCAGAGTCCAGGGAAGGATGGAAACAGTCAGCCCCATAAACTGGATTAGTGGTATTTTACATGAAAGTGAGAACAATCAGAGCTCTCAGCTCACTAATCCCAAAGGCTTTTTCACGGCATAGGTATAAGATTACAGCATCGTCTGCTACACACCACCTACAGTCACTGCACTCAGCACTCAAAAATGTGTGTGTGCTTGTATGTGGGGAACACAGAGCATGTCTAGGGTATATTTTGTGTGTGGGAATGTTTGGAAGAGAAAATGGGGGCGGGGGGGGAAGAGAAGGTGAATCAATCTGTCAAGGGTGAGTTTGTGTGGGTGTGAGGGCAGGAGAAAGCTGGATGAATGAATGTGTGGGTGGGTAATACATGGGCCACAGTAAGGCAAATGTTATAAGCACCTGCAGGAATTTTGCCAGATTTGAGACCTATTTTGACTCGCTTTGTACATCCCACTTTGCTTTTCACTGTTTGCAAACGTTCCTGGCAGCTCAGTTTAATTTGTACAAATAGCAACCGACCAAGAGCGAGCCAAATCTGTTGTGAAATAGGTTGAAGAAGACACAGGTTTTTGTGCAGATCCAAGCAGCAGGGGCTTTGTACCATCTGGAAACTGTGTACCAAGTCCCAGGGAAAGGCCTGCAAGGGAGATCAATCTAGTTACCTCCCCACCATTTGCCATTCCACGTGAGGAAGGAACACTTCAGACCAGTTGCAAAGTGAGACATGCTGTCTGGACAATGATCCTCACAGGGCATGGGACCCACACAGCGCAGGCATCTGCCATCCTGGCATAGGACACCTCAGTATCCACAGCCTCAGAGAGAGCTTCCTCCTTTAGCTCAGAAGGACTGAGAGGAAGACAGCAGCCTTATGTTTCGATTTCTTGTGTGTGACAAGTGAACTCAGTTTGGCAGTGTGAGGCAGCAGGTTTCCTATTTGTTTTACCACCAGTTTACCAGGCAATTTTGGACCACTTCACTTGCCTTCTCCACGTATCTGTTTCCTAAGACAAAAAACTATCAGTAATGACACAGATATGAGATCTATTGTTGGAAAGCACTATGTAACACTCACATGACATCATTCTCCTTCACTAGCTGAGGGTGATTGTCAAATTTCCTTTGCATTCATTGGCAGCAGTACTCAAACCATAAGCCCTGAAGAAGTCCAAGCCTGCACTGCAGGAGCTCCAACTCTAGGCTCTCCAGGTCTGCTGCTCCTTTCAGCAAAACATGACACAGGTTCTGTCTGTCTGTCTCAGGACCTCCAGGATAAAATACATAGTGCCCATCCTGAGTGGCAAGGAATCTTACAGTCCCTTTAGCACATCCCAGATTGTTCTTGCTGCTCTGCCCTTGGCAATTTCACTACCTGACTTGTATATTGAGTGTGTTAAGAGTGTAGAATAGCTGGGATGCAAAAGTACTGTGGCCACACCATTTCTTTCCCCATAATGGTGCTGGAAGAATTTAGGGTCATATATTACAAAGCAATCTTACCTCCTGTCTTTTATTCTGCTTTTCCCTTCCTTTCTGACTGCCTTTTTTTAAACCAGCATACCTTTTTCTGCTATCCTGCCTCAGAGGTTTGCTCTGGCAAGTGCTGCATGCACTGAGCCAAGCTGCTTCACCCTGGCTTACTGATGGTACCTGGAATGGCTGACAGTACGCTGCTATATCCCCCTGTCTGTGTGCAAGTCCTTTGCTTTTCACCTTCAGCAGAAACAGTGACCTGTCCATGCAATTAGCCCCTACTCCCTTTAACTGGAGGGAAGACAATATATTGCTTCTCCAGGGAACCCAAGACAGAATGAGAGAAAAAACAGAGATGCTATCAGGGTGCCAAAGCACTAGGTATAAAAAGCCTTTGTCACCCTAACAGTATATCAGGTGCTGCCTCAAGAACTGTTATTGAACTACAGCCAGAAATAGTGTGGTCCTACCCTGTGCATTTTTCTCCCTTCTGGTTCTCGTCGCTTCTTGAGCGTATTTCATTCAGTGAAATGGTTTAAGGCCCTGCCTACAAGGATGATCTTTTGTGAAATACCGCAAGTCTGCCTTCTAAGCCTTCCAGCTGAATGGGAATAACTGCTGCAATTGCCACAGCACAGGCTACACAAAAATGATGCTTGAGTTTAATTATACTGAGTGGTTGAGGCCACTGCCTCACTTTGCTCTGGGATACATTCCTCTGAAAAGCAGCCAGATAATTCTGCTGCGGCTGCCATTCCCTCAGTGTACTGGGAAGGGGAAGGGAGGAAGGGTGACAGGGAGCAGGGCTTTTTGCCAGGCTTAGCTACAGTGAACATACCTGAGTTGGGTGGTCTCAAAGGATGTGGCTACACCAAGCAGAGATCCCCCAAGGCAGTGCCAGAGGCAGCTGGTGGATTCATAGGAGTGTAGGCAAAATGCAGTTTTGATGTGGAGATTTCCACTCCACTATTCTTGTGCAAGAAGAGAGAGAGAGAGAGAGAGAGAGAGAGAGAGAGAGAGAGAGAGAGAAAGAAAGAAAGAAAGAAAGAAAGAAAGAAAGAAAGAAAGAAAGAGAGAAAGAAAGAGAGAAAGAGAGAGAGAGAGAGAGAGAGAGAGAAAGAGAGAGAAGAGAGAGAGAGAGAGAAAGGAAGGAAGGAAGGAAGGAAGGAAGGAAGGAAGGAAGGAAGGAAGGAAGGAAGGAAGGAAGGAAGGAAGGAAGGAAGGAAGGAAGGAAGGAAGGAAGGAAGGAAGGAAGGAAAGGAAGGAAGGAAGGAAGG